>NC_052017.1:75759428-77151928 GCF_015832195.1 Motacilla alba alba
TACATGTATAATTTTGAACTCATAAAAATGAGGGGGAAGATAACCTCACAACAGAAATAAAAACATGAATGTTACTTCCATGAGCTGATGACATTACTGACATGAACGTCAGCAGTGATGTAGCCTATCTTTTAAGAAACCAGCAAAAATGGATATGTGTATTTCCTTTTGGCTTTTTGAAGTTGTCAGAAAGATCTGTGCAGCCATAGTGTGATTATATGACCACAAAAGGAGCCCCCAAGTGCAAGTGACTTAAAATGCCAAGTTGTATAATTCTGTTCAAAGCAAATCCTTATACTTAGAACAAATGCAGTCTTTAGTGTTCTAGTATTCGCACATTATGGCATTAGCTCCATAAACCAGCAGTACAAGATTGCTGAGCATTTTTGCTTTAAATAATTTTTGTACAGAAATCAAAAAGGAAGCATTTTGAGGTATTAAATGGTTAGACTAACTTCTGCATTTGTTAGTGGCATGAGCACTCATCTCCAGTAGGCTAAAGGGCTCTGCTGCTTGAATGGCTTCGAATGAAACAGAAAGTTGTAAATCTCTTGCTGTAATGCATGTTACTGTACACATTTCAAGATGCTTGATTCCTCCCTAAAGATTGCTGGTTGAATGATAAAGCAGCTACAGCTCAGGCAGGTAGTGCATTACAGCAAATGTCAAAGTAGAATAATGAACAGAGCTATTAAATACAGTGTTGTTGGAATGCGGCTTGGCTAGGACTCATTCTGTATTCTGTATGAACTACAAAAACACACATATTATGGTATAAAAATTGCTCTGAATAGACCACTGTGTAAATGCAATCCATTAACACTGCCTGCAAGAGGGTTTACTGCAAGCAATTTATTTTTAAAGAATAACTTTAAAAACATCCATTAGACTCTTGTTAACTTTTGAGTATATTACTGTTGATAACTTTCACTTGTAACTAAGTATAATGGTTATTTCCTTTACCATTTTCATTCTTTTGTAATTTAATTCAAAGCATGGTTACAAGGGATCCGAGAAATGTAGTATAGCTCAATTCTTGATCTTTCCTCATTATTTCACAAAATTGCAGAGCCAGAAAAACCCTAAATTCTGAAATAGTTTCAACAAACATTTCTTCCTAGGTGTATAAACAAGCCCTTCCAGGCTCTATACTTGTAACTGTAATAGTTTGTCTCTCAGCAAGAAGCATTAGCCTCTGCTTAGTACTGCATTAAATTGCAGATTTTATGAAGCTTATATTTTTCACCAGACAGTTCACAGAGGTTCTCTCTGGATAAAACAAATTTGACTGATTATAAAGAGTATATTGTCAACCTCTTTTAGCATCATACTCCTAGTTTAAACTTCATGAACATGTTTGTAGGTTCACCCTTCTCCCAAGACAATTATCTTCCTTTGTTTTGTTTTTTTGTTTGTTTGTTTTTTTTTTGTTTTGTTTTTTTGTTTTTTGTTTTTTTTAGTTAGGAAAAGTTGCACAATGGAAGTGATGGAGTCATCTCGAAAGCCTAAATCTCCTACACTATGCTGGTTTTGGGGGCAAAACCTGGTTCACAGAGACTTGAGCTACAAATGAGATGGTTGATGTTCTGTGATGAACAACATTCTTGTTTTAACAAACTCTAGTCATGTAGAAGAGACATTAACCATCCAACAAGCTTCAATGAATGTCTGCAATTGTTTTGAAAAGATTTTATCTTGGTTTCCATTGGGATAGAGTTAATTTTCTTCTTAGTAGCTGATGGAGTGCTGTGTTCTGGATTTAGTATGAAAGCAATGTTAATAACACACTGATGTTTCAGTTGTTGCTGAGTATTCCTTGCCCTAATTCAAGGACTTCTCAGTGTCTCAGACTCTGCCAGTGAGCAGGTGCACAGGAGGCCAGGGGGAAGCATGGCCAGGGCAGCTGAACTGAATTGGCCAAAGGGATATTCCATACCACAGAACGTAATGCACAGTATATAAACTGGGGAGAGTTGGCCAGAATCTGCTGATTTCTGCTTGGGGATAGGCTGGGCATTGTTCAATGGGTAGTGAGCAATTGTACTGTGAATTTCTTATTTGTTTGTGGTTTACTTCTCTCTTTCTCTCTTTCTCTTTCTCTTTATCTCTCTCTCTCTCTCTCCCTCCCCATTTCATTACAATTTTTGTTACTTTTATTGTTATTGTTGTTGCTAGTTTTATTATAATATGATTTTCATTATTATTATTGTTGTTGTTATATTTTATAAAGTTTCAATTATTAAACTGGTTTTATCTCAACCCATGAGATTTACTTTTTTCCTTCTATTTTCCTTCCCACAGTGTGAAGGTAGGGAGAATACGAGTCTGTGCAATACTTGGGTGATGGCTGGGTTGAAACCATGACAGATTTTCACAATACAATATTGCAAAATCTATTTTAAAAAACCCAACAAACTTTCAAAACCATGATTAAAAGCTTATTTAAAATCTCATACATTTTAAAAATGCAAACACTTTCAAACTGAAATAGGTTATTTTTCTGTTAGTAGGAAGTAATTTTTAACATGTTTAATAAGAAAAAATATTTTAATGTAAATTGTTAATAACCAATAATGAAATATTGAGTTTCTAAAAGGCTACTTTTAAATGATAGAAACATGCACATAACTATAGCATTAACTTTCTTTCAGACAAAAACTAAAAGGCCTATATATTGCAAATATTGACCTACTTCAAATTTTTCTGAATAGGTCTTCAGTTATTTCAGTGTTCTATCATTCTCATACAGAAAACTCCAGAAGAGATTATATCACATTTATTTAGGTTGCATATATCCACAGTAGGAGTGCTGTCCTCCATTTGATGGATTTGCTCTCTCCCCTGTCCCACATCTGAGGTAACAGCCTAAGTCACATTAAGATGCTAAGAGAGATGAAAAATTCCTCAACAGCTATGTTTCATCACAAAATTGCACTAAATGTTCTCTTATTCTAACAGAGAGATATTTGGTCATAAAACTACTTAAATGACAAAGGGATAAAAT
Organism: Motacilla alba alba; assembly: GCF_015832195.1. Lineage (NCBI taxonomy): Eukaryota > Metazoa > Chordata > Aves > Passeriformes > Motacillidae > Motacilla > Motacilla alba. The sequence continues at coordinate 75,762,433 of NC_052017.1, forward strand.
GTGGTTTTCAGCTTTTTTGCATTTCTTATAGCACTGAGGAAGTCATTCATCTCTGCTGAGATAACCAAATTTAACTATGTGCCACGGTGTATGTGATATTCCATAAATGAAAGCAATGCAGAAAATAAAACCTCTAGATACTCACTTTTTAATTCAATGTTCAGTCTGTAAATTGCCCAAGAGACGGAGACTGCTTTGCAATCTGAAGATGGATCCTTCTCCAGGATACCCAGAGGTCTAAGGAACATAAAAATCTAAATGAGCACAGTTTGAATATATAAGCACAGAAATACAAACTGGAAAACATTACCAGGAGCTATTTGCCCCTTTAATGCTGTCTAAAGCCAAAGTGGTGTATTAGGTGAAGCTGACTTCTGGAAGGCTGATGAGAAAATTGCACTGCCAGTTGAAATTAAAATCCCCATCACACTTCTTGAAAGAAGGAGTTTCAATCAAAGTTACTTAAACATGCATACAGAAATATATGACATCTGCAATCCTAACATTTTTAATAGACCTTGGTTTTTTGTTTTGTTTTTTTTTTTTTTTTTTTTGTTTCAGCTCCTTGTAATTTTCAATGATGCCAAACTATATCCAAGAAATATGTAGGATATTAATGTTACTACATGAAGTCCACTTCCAGTAGTTGAAAAGGTCTCTTTACAATGCTCACTAAGTCACTGGTATTTTGCCTGTTGATGGAAAATATTCTGTAAATGTTTTTAGTTTTCCTAAGCAAGTACACAGTCGTCACAGAATGGGCAGCAAAACAAATCTTGATAGGCAGATGTTCCGTTTGTTTTCAAATTAGGTAACTTTCAAGTACCATTTAGCACTACCCGATGCAGGCAAATTGTTATTTTTTGAAAACAAAATCACTATATTACCTTCAGTAAAACACTGTTAGAATCTCACTTGATAACTAAAAAAAGATTGACTATGTAAATGGTTATTTCATTTGAAGTACATGGTTTTGACTTCACTTTGTCACTCAAACATCTGCCTTAGTAGATATGAAGGTAGACATCGGTAATTAATAAGATAATTTGTACGATAGTTATATTTGACCTAAATCTACTTGCCTTTGAAACACTTGCAATTTTTCAATGTTCTCACTTATAAATTTTAAAGTTGCCAATCACTATTTATGTAAGATTTAGAATATAATATTTTTGGTTTGCATTCATTTGCGAAGATTAATATCTGAAGTCTGATATTTGCCAAAGGCAGCTAAGAAGGCAACATAAACTGAAACTATTTCTAGGCTATTTAAGCAAAGCTCTATTATCTGAAGTAGTCTCATTTTCAGAGTAACAGGAACCAATAGTGTTAGCCATGTCCCATTGCTACATATCAAGTATTAATATATTATACCTTTGAGTTGTAATGAAACACACACACTGAAAATTAATATACTGTGAGGTGTAATTTTAATGGAATGAATAAATAAAAATGAACTCTTAGTAAGAAATCTTCATTCTCTTGATCTTGATGATTTTCTAAAGAATTTCTAAAGTTTTTACGATTTCAGTAATATCCTGAAAAAGGAGTAACTACAGAAAAAAACTTCAAATATCTGTGAGCATTTTGGCATATCTCATTATACATAATAGGTGGGAAAAAATCATCTGCTTTACTGATGTAATCTATCAAAACCTCAAAATTCCAGTCTTTTAAACAGTTTTTAAGAATAAAACAAACCAATAAATTAATGTTACCCAGAAAAGGGACTGTTTTCTTGCAGTAGGACATTAAGACAGTGATTCAGTTCCCCTTTTTTGAAACCTAATATAGGCCACACCGAATAAACTATTACTGAGAAAACATTTCACTGTGACTTAGCCTTTTCAAAGTATGTTTGGTGTAATTTAGTTTGTGCATTTCCACACCGTCTCTTTACTCAACATTTTAACCTCCCTACACACCTCATTCCTTTTTACTTTGGTTAAGCCTTACATTTCTTTTTTTGATTCCTCTAATTTCTTATTTCTTTTCCAACATTGCAAAGAATCACTAATGCTACATTTGATTTATTATTCAAACATATCCTGTTTCCATAAGGTCTTTCACTTACTCTCTGTACTCAGCAAGTCTTAGAAATCCCCTATTTGATGTCCTATTCATCCTTCTCTAACTCATTTGCACACACTATTGTCCCCAGGCATATAGGTGCTCTCACTATGTCAGAATTTGAGGTGAAATTAAATCAGTTTACATGGGAAATACACATGGCAAAGAAAGATAACTTATTTACATTGTTTTATATCACAACTGTCCCTTCTGATATTAATGTTGTCAGATAAAGAAAGGCATACTTCAGAAACTTATTTGGTAGATCAGTCACATCCTATACAGCACATTTACTTTCTCTTTATTTCAATGCAATCAAACCACTTTATGATGGTTATTAACAAGTGGGTTTTTTTAACAGTTTTTTATTTTTCTAGACTGCTCTGGTACACTGCAATTATTAGCATGATATTGGTTTGCGTACAGAGAATAAGGCAGATTTGTGAAGGCAAATATGTCTCTGCTACAACACATCTTGAGGATGACTGCAGTAAGAGCTTCCTCTCTTCTGAGCCTTACGCAAACTCTTTAAGAACCTGATGTATTTAAAAAGTGCAACCTATAAATCCTTTTTTAATACACCGAAATGGTAAGGCTACCTAGATACTTGATGATTTTATAGCTGATGCTCCCCTTTTCTGGGAAGAAACCTGGCTGCAAGACTGCAGAAAGAAGCCAGGGAGCAATAGAACACTCTCACATGGTGGGCACAAAACCAGAGTGATCCAAATTAGAAAAGAAAATAAAACAGTAAGACAAAAGAAGTACTTTTTAGGCATTTGAAATGAGCCATTTTTCAGGAAGAACAGCATATTGATGTGTTCCTTTCAGTAAGCGTGACAACAAACATTAACTCTTGTTAAAAAATGTGCCAGTGGTATTACATATTGGCATTGATAAAGGAGAACTTTAGTGGGTATGTGTCGGAACCCAGGACACCCCTCTGGGTGCCCTGGGTGGCCCGAGCCCCTGGCAGGGGGCTCTGAGACCCTGGCATACAGCCAAAGACACGTGGGGTTTTGATCTTAGCCCATGAAGAAAATTATCAACTCTGTATGAAGAATTACAAGCCACACAAGTTTAGATAGCATAGTAGAGATAGTCGCAAAGTGAAGGGAAGAGTTTTTGAGTGCTGTACAGGGGGGTTTTGGGCCTTGTACAGCGGTGTTTGAATTTTGTACATGGGGGTCAGAAGTTCTAAGATGGAGGGATTTGGGTGTGCCCTGTCCTCCTTCTTTCTTCTTCCTAGCCTCCATGATTTGGGTGAAGTTGGCAATTTTAGATTGGTTTAGAATAGAAGCTGACTGTCTAACATAGGTGATAGCTATTGGAATGGAATTGTAAATACAGTACACGTAGTTTTTAGTATAAAAGATAGCACTAGCCTTGGAGGCGGAGAGTGTGCCTCTGGCTGACCTGCTGAGCAGACCTCAGCAGCTCAGGAAGAAAATCTTTTAGATAACACACAATAAACAACCTTGAGACCGGAAGACTGAAAACTATTGAGTATTTCTTTGAAGGCACGGGTTGGAGCAGAGACTTTTCCACCTTCTGGGGTCACCCTGACCTGGGGGAGACTCCGACATGTATGTATTGACATTTGGACCTTTACTAAATAAAGACAGGTAAAACTTGTTCACATAAAATACATTTTAAGGCTTGGAAATGTAAGAAAAGCAGTTTTAAATAATCAGTGAATCAAGAAATGTAAAAGAGCATGTCCACATCCTACTCACACAAGACATGCTGAGCACAGAACAGAGGGCACCTGCTTTGAAAGTTAAACTTAGCCCTTATAAGAGAGCCGATGGAGTCATTATTTTGACAGTTTCCTCATCTGACAGATATTCTCTTGTATCTTTTCCAAAAAGAACTCCTTTGAGCCAGTAGACTAACATGGCAACAATACAAAACACTGGACAAGTTTCAAGAGTTATACCAACCTGTGCTCTGTAACCAATGTCTGTGTCTGGCTTTTGATCAGTGCAGTGAAGGAGCATGCCCAATCAAACTAGTGTGTCCTGGATGACCAGAAGGTTTTCTTTGGATTAGTTTTCAACACAGGCACACGTAACTTAACTGATTGTCATGGACAGCTTCCTTCACATTTCATTATCTCCTGCAACCTCCAAATCACTAAAAGCCACATTTCACTGACTACTCAGAGTCTACTAATAGGTTGTCAAAATAAGGACAGTAACAAAAAATAAAAGTCAGACTCTGCTCACTCCTCCACACCAGTGTTTATGTATCTTTTTCGAAAGAATCAAACACCCCAAAGCCTGTAAAGTCTTAAAAACAGATCTTCTTTTAAAAGTTACAGATTAAATCATTTTAATTCAATACACTTGAAATAAACTTCAGTGCAATGCCTGATTTTCTGCAATGGACTATCTATTTAATACTGTCACTTAAGTGCAACATCTCTTCAAACTTTCCTCCTTGAAACAACTTGGTTTCTATGCATGGCATCCTGTAAGCCTCCACCAGACTGAGTGTCTCACCTGAAGTGCAGTCTTATGCCAACTAAGAACACTCCTCCACTGTTGTTTTGTAGGCATCAAACAAAAGTTTTCTGTGTGTCCACTTTAAAAGAATGAGTAGTTTAAAGGACAAAATTGAAACTCTTGAAATCTCAAGTTCTATATACTGTGCTAGAAAATTTTGAAAAAGTTTATAGACAAGGAATTTCTGGCCTCAATGTCCATATACCATGGAAGACACACTGTTTCCATAGAAGAATAAAAAATAAATAAACCTGTACATACTGAGGTTCCAGATCAGTGCAGAACTTCTGAGAAACTGTATGTACAAAAGTCTCTAAGTGTGGGACTACCCAAAATCATTAAACCATAGATAGGTTTTGGTTGGAAGGGACCTTAAAGATGACCAAGTTCCAAAGAACTTGTCATGGGCAAGGACAGTTTTCACTAGGCCAGGTTGCTCAACGACCCCCACCCCCCACCCCTCCCCCCCCGCCACCCCCAGCCTGATTTTGAACATTTCCAGGAATGGAGCATCCACAATCTCTGTGGACAACATGTTTCAGTGTCACCACCCTCACAGAAAATAATTTCTTACTAATACCAAACATAAACCTACCTGCTTTCAGATAAAAGCCAGTCCCCCTTGTTCTATCACTACATGCTCTTGTAAAATGTCCTGCTCCACCTTTCTTGTAGGCTCCTTTTTGGTGTTGGAAAGTTCATAAGGCCTTCCCAGAGCCTGCTCTTCTCCAGGCTCTAAACTCCAGCTGTCTTAGCCTGTGCTCATAGGAGAGGTGCTTCAGCCCTTTGATCACCTTTGTGCCCCTCCTCTGGGTGCACTGCAACAGATCTATGGCTGCATATTTTGGCCTCCAGAGCTGGATGCAGCCGTCCAAATCTCATTAGAGCAGAGAGTACAGGGGCAGAATCATCTCCATCGACCTGCTGACCATGCTTCCTTTAATACAGCCTAGAGTACAGTTGGCTTTCTAGGCTGCAAACAAATATTGCCTTCTCATGTACAGCTTTTCATCCATGAGATCGCCCAAGTCCTGCACAGGGCTTCTCTCAATCCATTCTCTGTTCAGAAGGTGTCAGGTACAACAGAGCATCTGCCCTATGAACTCCACTATCACCTGTGTCAGGAAAATCCTCATGAGGCCCAAAGGCTCACAAACACAATGTTACTTACATTTTTTTCTGAAGAAGGTCTCGTACATCACTTCTTAATCTGATAATTTTACAGCCTTACACATTAGTCTACCCTTTAATCCTGACCTACCAGCTCTTGTCTGACTCATCACCAGTTGCCAGGGAGAGCCCCATGCATTCCAGCTTATCCCTCATACTAACAGCAACCAAAGTTACTTCAGTTCAGAAAGCTGCGTACACATACATATGTGTACATACATATGTGTACATATATATATATATATATATATATATATAAAACACAAAAACATCTGCATTGTTATGGAAAAAATAATAAATTTGTGCATTTAGACTTCAATCAATAAAAAGTTTAGAGCATAACCCATTAATTGATATTTTTTGCATGGAATATACTTCCATAATGAATCATTTCTGAATTAAATACTTAATAAAATAAAAACCCTTTCACTGAATAAGAATTTTTATAAAAAAGAGTAAATACAAGTAAAAGTCTTATTGTTCTTGCCAACAGTAAATATAATTCTAAAAACAATTTCAATGTCTTCCAAACTACTGCACAAATGGCTCTACACTGAGAGCTTTTATAATATTTGTAGCAGGTAGAACAACTATTTTTTCTGCTCCATGAAGTACTATTCAAAGCTAGTTTTCCTGCTTTGCTGGTTTTGACAAGCGGGCCATGAAAGAGATTTGCAAGACAATACACAAAATCAGGGAACTGCAGAGTTATTTCAGTATCCCTAATTACAATGCAGAGTTGGAAAGGCAAGGACTGGCAATGCTTTTCTTCAAAGAACTCAACTATCTACCAGCTAAAAAAAAGCTGTATTAGAGCAAAAGTCAACTGGATAATTACAAGTACCTTCAACACCTGAATAGTAAAATATCTCATGTATATTTCATATGAAAAATATTCTCAATTATGCTATTATTTCTGGTAAGTCTACACAAGAAAACAAAATTTAAATTTCATATTAAAGGACTGATCTAAAGCATGAAAACACACTGAAACTGATATGATGTATGGGAACTTGGTGAGATCCAATGAGAAGGCCATGCACTGAAAGCAGTTTGGCACACATTTCTTAAAGGAAGAAAACCTAAAGGTTGCTCAGCTGTACTGCCTTAACAGCCAAACATTCCCATTGTGCTTGCTCATAACAGCATTATGATGAGCTTTTATGTTTAGCTACTGTGCCAGGTAGGGCTGTGAACATCCCAAGAGATGGTACGTTCTTCATGACTGTGGAGAGTAGACAGCTGTGAAATACTTTCTATACAGCACAAGTCATTGCACAAGTCTGGGTAGCTGTGTTGGAGCTATGTTGGAGCAAATCTAATGACTGACTGTGAGCTCCATTTTTGCTGCCTAGTCTCGTGCCATGAATTTGAGAAAGGAGGTAGGCAAGGCACAGCAGTGTAAGTTTCAAAAAAAGTGGTTGAACAAAAGTCAGGAAAATGGCACAATAAAGTTTCAGAGAGCCATTTAGCAACAGAATTACAGTTATCCTGAAATGAGTGATGGCCTCCAGCCAGTCTTTATAGTGAATGCACAAATATTTTCATATTTGTGAGGAATAATAGTAGGTTCAGAGGATGGCATTATTACTATGTTCCCTACTGTACTCCAAGGTTAATGTACAATTTATGCATGAGCATCAATTTTCAAAAGACATACTGCTAAGTCATTATCAATAGAATTAAAGGTTATGAACAATCTTCAGAAATAAATAAATAGACCAATAGTTTCTGGAAAAAAAGAATTACTGTTTTTGCTAATTTAAAAAGCTGATTCTGATGCCATTTATCATAAGATTTTTTACCACTGCATGGCTATCAATGAACAACAAAGGAGAAGAGAGACTAAAAACACGAGTGTGGACATCTGGACCTTGGTAAAGCTGAATCTCTCCCACTAGGCTTGCCTTTATGAAAGGAAAAAAAATAAACTTTATATAAATATAAAATAATCTTAAAACATTTTAAAAACATTCTTGGACTTATTCTATTTCTTCCTTGGTGGTGTCATGAGTTGTTGAAGTATAAACACAGCACCACAGGAAAGCAGAAAAATATTAATTCCACATTAACAATTTGTAAAATGATTTTTAGAGTACTTAAAAACAGATCATATTTTTTTTCTTCATCAGAGTGAAGAAACCTATGGTAAAAATGTTCTAAGCAAAAGGATCAAGGAGTTGATTCTGCTAAGCTCTTGCAAATTCAAAAAGAAAGCAGAAAAGAGATGAAGAAAAAAATATTTTGTTCTTTCAGTCTTGATGATATAGCAAACCCAAATCACTGGCTACTGAACAGTTGGTTTAGGAAAATTCTCCCTCCACATTCTTCAGACATGTATTATCTCAGTTACTTCTTTTTGCAGTAAGAAAGATGATTAAGAAAGAGAGACCTTAATACTGTAGTACTCTCAACAGTCTGGAACAATTATTGCCCCCTTTTAATTTTGAAATGCTGATACCTTCAATCTCTATAGCATAGGTCCACAAAGTTTTTTATACTTTACTGGACAGAGAAAACTAATGGGGTTCACTCAGACCTTCTTCAGGTCTTCTCTATCCACTGAAAATGCAGAATTGACATACATTTCCATTTGGCACAATATTGTTGTTGGTTTTTTAATGCATAAAATAGCAAGAGAATAAATAACTTTCTATAAGACAAGAAAACTTCAGACTGCATACTCAGCCTGGGCTTTATTCTTCCAGGTCTTGTTCCTATGAGAGTGAGACAGAATGTTTCCCTTGCAGAAAAGAAGTGTGTGTATGTGAGGTGGGTTAACCTTGGCTGGAAGCCAGGTGCACACTAAACCATTCAAAAACTCTTTCTCCTCCACTGAAAAGGAAAAATATAATTAAAGGCTTGTGGATTGAGATAAGGACAGGGAGCGATCACTCACCAATTACTGTGATGGGCACAACTGACTCTACCTGGGGAAATTAAGTGAATTTATCAGCAATCAAATCAGGGCAGGATAATAGAAATATAAATAGATCTTAAAACACATTTCTCCCACCCCTCTCTTCTCGGGCACAGCTTCACTCCTTTTCCCAAGTGGTGCAGGAGGTAGGGAGTGGGGGCTCTAGTCAGTTCATCACATATTGCCTTGTCCACTTCCCTCTGATGAGAGACAGTCATCTCCAATGTGGATCTCTTCCACAGGGTGCAGCCCTTCAGGAAAAGAATGCTCCAGTGTGGGTCCCCCACAGGGTCACAGGTCCTGCAGGAACACCTGTTACAGCATGGACCCACTGGGTCACAGGTCCTGACATGAGCCTTATGCAGCACAAGCTTTCCACAGGGCCACAGTGTCTTTCAGACACATCTACTTGCTTCTGTGTGGAACAGCCTTCACAGGCTGCAGCTGGATCTCTGCTCCCTCATGGACCTCTAGGGGCTGTAGGGGCACAGCTGCCTCACCAGGATCTGCACTATGTGCTGCAGGAGAATGTCAGCTCTGATGGCTGGAGCACCTTCTCCCCTCCTTCTCCACTGATCTGTGTGTCTGCAGAGGTATTTCTCCCACATATTCTCACTCTTCCAGCTGCTGTTGTGCAGATTTTTTTTTTCCCTTCTTAAATCACAGAGGGGCTACTAGCATCACTGATGTGCCAGGTCTGTCATGGAGCCAGCTGGAATTGGACAGGGGAAGATTTTGGCATCTCCTCATAGAAGCCACCCCTGTACCCATCCACTATCAAAACCTTGCCATGCAAGCCCCATACAGTACAAATCATTATTGAGGAAAAAAGTTTGATCCTTAATTGAATGTCTTACCCAACATCCGAATTATGCAGTCACCATGGATGAGTTAGTACTTTGCCATTCTACAACCTCTGGTAACTTATCATGTGCCTGAACTCTCTAAGACTGAAGAGGTTTATTCATGTCCATGTACTTCTCCTTGTTTTATGAAATGCAGAGAAAATATCTCCATTCTTCTTTCAAACTATTTATATATAACAAATATTTGAAGCAATAATATTAATTTTTAAAGTATTAGCTTAAGAAAAGTTACAAACCTTTTAGAACATTTCAGCTTTCGTTCTTTGCAATTGTAGATAAACATCTGAAATGTACTTTATTTTTGTTCCTTTAAATTTGGTTTGAAGAACTTGTATTTAAATATCCTTCCTTAAAAGTGTGCCAAGCTGTGAGGAGAAAGCACTGATTGTCTAATATTCACTGCTTCTAGCATATGCAGACTACAAAAGCAAGTTACTTCTTTCTAGTAGAATGTTAATGACAACAGCTATAGCTGCAGAAATGTTGAGATTGAATGGCCTGTTGCAGGATTCAGATCTTCTGCAGCAGTCAGCTGTACTGACAGAACTATTCCTTGCTTTAGAAAACTGATGTGTTGTAGAAGTCTGGCTCACAATTTTTTTAAAATTTATCTATATAATTAAAGTATACTACTTTTGTTGAGTTTACCTGCTGTAGAGAAGAAAGGTATAAAGTTCCTCTAATTTATTAAGGTACCATCCCTTGTAGCATTTTATTGCTATTTCCTGCAATGGTTAGGATTGTGAAGCAATTTTTTTTTTTGTCTAGCCTGAAAAATGCTGCTTGAAATCCATTTAGTTAAATGATCCCACATCACTCCCACAGCATTCTTCTGGAGAAACTGCCTGCTCATAGATTAGAGGTGCATGTTCTTCAGTGGGTGAAAAAACTGACTGGATGACCAGGCCCAGTGTAATGCTTGTCAATGGAGTTAAACCCATTAGTGACCAGTCACAAGATGGCTCAGTACTGGGGCCAGTCCTATCTAATATCTTTATCAATTATATGAATGAGAGCATGAAGTGCACCCTCTAAGACAAATATGAACAGCTAAAAAAATTACAAGCATTTACAGCTACCCTATTTCAAAATTATCATGTTAATATTTACCTCCTGCAATAGCTGAAAATAACCCTTTGGACACAACTGAAAGTGTTAGATTCTTTCATTTTATATATGTATAATTTTCATCATAATTATCTCCAGTTGAATGAAAGTATAATTTAAAAGTCACAGAAGGACACATACAAGCTGATTTAAAGAATAGAACACAGAGTTACGAATGCTAATGTTGAAATTGTTCCCCTAAAATATGAACTTTAAGCACTTGAGACTTTAGATTATTTTGCTTTTTTTGCTAAAAAAGTAAAAGTAGGTATATTCACAAGTCTGCTAACTGCCTAAGGAAAGAATTCTTTTCTTTTTCTCTCTGCTTCTTGAGTCTATAGCAGAAGAACAAGATATGACAGAAAAGACTGAAATCTGTGTAAAAACACTACATAAAATAGCACAGAATAAAATGTACAATTATTTAACACGAAGCCTTATTTCAGAAAATTTATTAAGAAAACCACCAGAACTTTTTGTTAGTCTCACTAAATGTCTCACTAAATTTTTGACTGAAGAGCAAAGATACAGATGGGACCCCATTTTACTGGAACAAAACAATGTCACCTATACAATTTTTGTGGCTTAACCCCAACTAGGAAACAAAACCCCATGGAGCTGTTTGCTCACTCCCCACCAGCTGTGTGAGGGAAAGAACCAGAAGGATAAGGATGAGAAAACTCATGAGCTGAGTTAAAGACACTTTAAAAAGTAAAGCAAAAGCCACACTCACAAACACAGCAAAGTGATGAGTTTATTCACCCTTTCCCATGGGCAGGTGCATGTTCAGCCATCTCCAGGAGAGCAGGGCCCCTCACACACAGCTGTGACTTGGGAAGGCAAACATCATCACTCCATACATCCCACACTTTCTTCCTCTCCCTCAGCTTTATAAACTGAACATGACAGGTGTGCAATAATGCTTGGGTCACTTGGGGTCAGGTGTCCTGCCCATGTCCCCTCCCAGATTGTTGTTCACACCAAACTTCCTCACTGGCAGGGTAGTACAAGAAACAGAAAAGGCCTTGATTCTGTGTAAACCCTGCTCTGCAATAACGAAAACATCTTTGCTGTCGACCCTATTTCCAGCAAAAATTCAAAATATGCTCCCCTTCTAGCTACTATGAAGAAAACTAACTCCATCCTAGCCAAAACCAGGACAACAATGTAATGCATTATGCCAGCATTGCCTACTTATCTTTTGAAGTCATAAAATCACAGAATGGTTTGGCTTGGAAGGGACCTTAAAGATCCTCTAATTCCAATACGCCTGCCATGGGCAAGGATACCTTTCACTAGACCAGGTCGCTCTGAGCCCCGTCTGACCCACTCTTGAAATTTCGGGGGCGGGTCATCCACCACTTTTCTGGGCAGCATGTCAACTTCTGCTGCTTTTGGTACAATGGATTATTTTAAAATACTTGGCTACAAGTTATTAATATGTAGAGGTCAGATGAAATGCATATTTTCCACTCAAGCCAATTCTCAAGGGACAGATTGCAAAATTTAAAATAAATTTCAAACCTAATAAGCTTTATTACCTTCAAATATATTAACAGATATCATTTCAAAGAGATCTGTAAAAATTAAAGCACACAGTACTGTTAAAATGTGAAATTTAAATTTTCAACCATTATAAGGATCATGATCCTTCATCAAAGTAAATATTTGTTTTTTGCGACTCTCTACATAAAAAAGAGTAAGAAAACATAAGGAATCACTCTTTCAAAACACAAAGAGCTGAGAACAATGTTGAGCTTTTTCTCAACTCTCTTGTTGTCCAGCTGCTTATTTACATGGCATGATTTTTAGGGGCTTAATAAACATATGTTATTGTAAGAGATAAAAAAAAGAGAGTACTTGTCTCACTGTAAAGGCATAGTAAAATATACTAACATTGTTTTCCTCTCTCTTCAGATCTTTAAGGAAAAAAACATTGCAGCTTGCTCTTGTCTGAAATTCTGCAATTGCATCTCAAGAATTTCAACCACAATTATATTGACACAGGCTTTGTTTATATTTTCAAAATACAGGGAGATTCATAACTATGCAGTTCTCAAATTTTAAATGACAAAAGAAACTTGACTGGAGACTTTTGTGTGGCTGCCATTTTTGATCCGTCTCTCAGAAGGAGCAAGCCCCCACGAACATTCTTAAGGAATCTTTCTCTCAAGTTGCAAAGAAGTATTTGAACATCAATAATAAAGCCAAGTCTGTCACTCCAGCTGAGAAGAAAGCTTTTCAAGCTTCAGAACTGCCACAGGGACACAGTTCTTTTGAGCAGCAAATCCAAAGTAGCACTCAAGATTATATGTCTCCTGTGGGACAGTGGTGATTGCTTTGCTTTTTTTTTTCCTTTATTTTTTTTCCTTTATTTTTCTCTCCTTCGTCTTGCTGGGATGATGCACTGAAAAAGGTTGGGGTTTTTTGTTTGTTTTTATTTCCATGTCTCATTGGGAATAGGAAATCATGAGCATTCTTTTTCCTCTTCTCTCTCTCTCCACAAATTCAAGCTATCTCACATAGGCTTTTTTTTGTGTTTGAAGAGATTTTTATATTGACTCAAAAACCCTGACCAAGTTGAACTGATACCCTTGGGCAGAATGAAAGTTTTTTTCATACATAAAGGCAAGAAGTTATTTTATCTGTTTAAAGAACAAGGTTGTGTATAGGTTAAGAGTAACAATGCCACAAGAATAAGCATGAAAGGTGCACTTCCACCCAGAAAAAAATGCATAAGAATATCCAAAGACTGTGATTAAATCATGTTCTTTAACTACATGGCAAGACACAGCATGCAATAGAGAAAAATAGCAACATTGTGAGTGAATTTAATCTCTCACATGACTCTTTTGGCTTCAGACATATTACAGCAGAATAAATTAATTTGACTCCTCAGCAATCACCAATATCTTTAATGTAAATTCATTTAGAATTTTTTTTTAAGATTTACCTAGGAAATAAAATCAGACAGGATTTTTTCATATAAGATGTACAGTAATTTTGCACTTATCCTGGATGGCAAGAATTAATGTTAATTGGACCTTTTTTTTTTAATGAGAAATTATTGAGAAGGAAACACAGTGCGGTAAAGGTACTTTACAGGCTGCTTGCTCAGACATAACAGAAGTCTGACTGCATCTCACAGGTCCCAAATCCCACCCTTGGCAACTATTCCACCAAATTCAGCAGAACTTTTCTGGTTCACATTAGTCAGAGACTTATCTCTCTCTTCACTTATTTATCTATATTTTCTGGTACCTTCAATTGAAAACAAGTGGAAAAGGACTATTTTGCCAGTCATTAATTTTACAGTACGAAGAAATTTCAGCTGCAAGTGATTAACAGAAGGAATGAGTCAGAGTTGGAATGCAACACTTTTAAATATAGCAGTAGTTGTGAACATACATAATCACAAAAATAAAACCAGACCCAGTATTTTCTACTGAGGCTTGAAAGTTACTAAAAGGTATGAAGGAAATCCTTTTGGCAATTTCCCCATTCATATTATCCTAACAATGTGATTGGGACATATAAACTCCCTATTTTTATGCAAGATAAATGCAGATATATTCTTCACTGCTCATGCTTTCAACAGCAAAAAGACACTACAGCACTTAAAAAATCAAAAAAGGAAGGAAGGAAGGAAGGAAGGAAGGAAGGAAGGAAGGAAGGAAGGAAGGAAGGAAGGAAGGAAGGAAGGAAGGAAGGAAGGAAGGAAGGAAGGAAGGAAGGAAGGAAGGAAGGAAAAAGTTACCATGTGGTTTCTTAAAATTTAAGCCTACCAATATTTTTGATACTGAAGCTGAAATATATTTGAAAATCCCAAGTCCTCAGTGTTTTAATAACCTTATCATTTACTCTCTGTTTTCCAACCCCAGAGTAGTTGTCATTTGCTTAACTTCTTATTTCTGACACATATGAACAATGCGAAGTGACTCAATAAAAGTAACAGAGGTACCTTAAATGTTCACCAAGTGCCACACTTCTCAGGTTCTTTCTTTGGAGGACTAGGGCCCTGGGAATGGATCAATTACATTTTCAGCACATTGCAGTTGAATTTCTTTCAACATCTTTCTTTCAAGTTTTATCCCTTTCTTGCTGCTGGACATTCTGTCTCTGTGCAAGCTTACACTAGCATGCAGACTTCTATTCAGGCTGTTGAGCACTGAGAATTTCTTTTCCCTTCTCTTGTCTACATTTGTAGCTCCTACAAGAGGATAAATTTCACCCAGATGCTAATTTGAGGGCATCTAAGAGCACATGACACCCTTTTCCTTCAATAGCTCTGTGAGTTGCCAGATTTGGAGCTTTTCTACTTTGGGACCTGGGAAATGACTGCCCAAATAAGGAGCTTGTTGTGGGCAGACTCTCCTCATAAGATAGTGACAAGAAAAACAAGGAGACACCTGAAGTTTTCATCCTGCAATAGAAGAACTGGAATATTCATGCAGTTGTCACACTCTAAAGCTTTCAAGCCATAGTATACTTGAATGATCCTCTATCTTGAATTTGCATGGCAGGGTGTCAGCAAAAGAGGGGGCTGCAGAGGCACCCTTTGTGATACATTTTATGTTTCTGGATCCTTGGAGAGGTGCGAAGTCAGTCTAGGGATCTCTTATTTCACAAAATACATGGCAACAGTTTCCAGGACTTCATTCTGTTTTATTGCTGACTTTGTGGCTATAACCAACTTTATAGTTTAGATTCATTTGGCAAGCTGGAGCACTGCTGCTTTTGATTAATTTATTCAGGGAAGAAAGGGTCCCTAAACAATCTGTCCTTACACTGTACAGTCATTGATCCCACTTGTAATCTCCTTAAGATGTCTCTCTATTCAGCTATTCATACTTAATTCTCAGCAGATTCTGTTGACAGACACTCATCCTTGCTCATCAAGTTCATAAGCCCTCTTAATCTGCACACATGTTTAATATGAAATTTGAGACATTTCATAGGCTTGGGGTTATTCATTATCGAAACATGGAGTTAATTTGGCACACCTTCGCAAATGCACAGGAGACGAGAGGGATAACAATTGCAAAACTGAGTATTACACTTCTTGCTGATACTTTTGTTCTCTACTCTTCAAGAGATAACAAAGAATTTCATTTCTTATGTGTGTTTTTAAGACTTTAACAGTTTCTACAGTTGCAACTTAACAGTTAAATTCACTGCATTTTACAGAAATTCTTACCTTCTATATGGCAACATTTTCCTCTGTAACTAACATACTCAAATGTGCTCTTAAACCACTAATATCATTTTGCAAAAAATGAAATCTTAAGATAATATACAATGATGTTGCAAATGTGGTGATTTTTAATAGTCCTCCCTGTTTACTTGAACCCACTCAAAATAGAAGAACAACACATTCTGTGAAAGATATTACTCAGAAGCACTTCTTCTTCAAGCACTTGTTCAAGAATCCATTCTTGAACATATACATTTTTTTGCTTTGTACTTCCCCATGAGGCAGTTCTCTCATGATAAATTTTGCAGCCAGAAGCTGAAAGCAATTAAAGGCTATAAATCTATTTTCTACGGTAAACTGTGAATTTTAGGATGCCATAAATAAAAACAGGTGTAGACTTCTGGGTTTTGCCTTTTTTTTTTTAATATGTTCTCTGCATTCTTCACACATATATTTGTAGCTCTTTAGCCCATTGTATTAGTAGCTAGTTTTCCCTGCAATTTTCCATGGCCTTTTTCCTGGGCAGAAAGATCATGCAAATTCCAGCATTCCAAGCCCCAGGAGATACAAGGCCCCTGTGCTATCTTGGTTCTTCCTGGGAGCCAAGGCCAAGAACAACTCTTCAAGATACATTTCATGGACAAAGCTAGTGCTGAGGGGGGCCTCCAGAGAAGGAGCTTGACCTGGGGGGAAATTGCATGACCACTTGTCCTCCTAATTGGTGCTTTTTATCAATTACGCTAATTTCCTAAAACCTATAAAAATGTACTTACCCCTGGGGGGCTGGGCTTTTATGGACATCTTTCCATAACTGTCCCTAAAGGTCTTCAAATCATTAAAGATCCTCTTTTATATTACCTCCTTACTAAAATTATATCGAGTTTCATTTCCAGGTTGGAGGAAAGGCAACAGTATGAAAACAAAAATATCTATACTAAGTTACCAGTCTTTTCAATTAACTGCCCCTTCTAATTCAGGATGTGTGTATTAAATGCATAATGCCCTCAACCAAAAGGGATCATGATTAAATTTAGATTGTTAAAAATTTTCTTTGCATATTCTCTGCAGTCAATTCTACCAAACAGCAAAAATTCATTTCTTAAAATAAAAATATTAAAGACAAATGCTTGATGAGGCTGTTTGAAATCAAACTAGATTGGGATGAAAAGGTCAGCTGCCTTGTCTGTTTCTAAATGTCTCAAACAAGAAGGATTCAGTATATTCCTTAGTAGATAACTACATTGTCATTCAAACCTTTTCTTATTAACTCTAGCTGTAATCTTATTTCATAATCCTTTAATTATAAAACTTACAGTCAACAAGGCAATGCCATGAATGTATAACATCCTTCTAAAGACATTAGGGATCAATATTCCTTAATCCAGTGCCAGCCCAGAGTGATTAATTATTACCATGTCTGTGTTCTGTTGAGAGCCAGTGGTAGGTACACATATTTATCCCATTTATAAACTAAGTAAACTTAGCAGACTGATATAGAATGAAAGGCTTCATGCAAGTTTAAGACACACTTCCCACTGTGAGGTAATCTCCCAGTGGGAAAGAAGAAAGGCTTTTCAGGATGGAAGCTCAGTGTTAACTGAGTAAATTGAGTAACTGGCTCCTTCTGTAACAAAGATGAATCTGCATACTTAAGAGAAACAATTTAAAATATCCAGGCTGTCTCTTACAGTAGGACAGAAAAGATTAAACTTCAGAAGGAAATGTTCTCTTGAAGTTCTGAAAGAATTCACAGGGGGACTGGTAGCATGAACTAACATGTTTCATTAAACTAGAGTAAGCTGAGCCAATCCTTGAAATCAAAAAAGTTAACTGGGGGCAAATTGCAAACATTATTAGCCAGGATATCTGGTAAAAACAGTCTGTTGGAAAGAGACTGAGGCTTCCAAGTAAGCTGTCTTCAACAAATGGGAACTAAGGTTTAAGCTTTGCACACAGACTAGACTATGTTTTTTTAAAGAATCTGCACCAACATGGAAACATGTCCCAAAAACAAGCTAATATCAGGTATCTACTACCTGATAGTTTTGTGGAGAACATTATCAAAATGCAGCTGATCAGAAGAACAATAAAACCAGATGTGAAAGTGTAGCATTAACCCCAGGAGGATATCACCATTTACATGAGTCACAGTAACAGTGGAGTGTGACACATTAAAATTCTGTTATACTCAGGCTTTCCATGAGTCTGAAAAGTGCAAGCACTAGGATGGAGGGGCAGTGAAATAAACTGTTCTAAAACAGTCAATTCAATAGTTTCATGAAATCTTCTAAGAAAACAAGTCACAACTAATTTTGAAAAAGTTGAAATCTATTGACTTTTTTACTAAAATTGTGGTTAGAGTCTTACTTATAAAAAATATCTTTCTTCAAACATAAACCCCAATCCACTTGACAAAGGCTGTAAAAGTCACCTGAGGACTAAGATGCTCACACACGTTATGTCATACTATTTCTAGCATTTCAAGAGTGTCATAGTATACATACTCCATGCTGTCATTTTAATATCAGTTTATAGCAGTTCTTGTCAAACTAGAAGCTATTTGAAGAGCAGGAACCATCTTTGTTGGTATCACAGAGTAGTGCAAACATTCTCAGTGGGTTCCTTTAAGCATAGTACAAGCAATAGAATCAGGGGATTTTTTACACTATTAATAACTATTCACAGAAACAATTCCCCACCTGAAATAAAACCAGTCATTTAAACCAAAAAAGAAAAAATGAAAATTGTGAAACCATATTTGAAAGCTTAAGTATTTTAAGAGAAATTAAGCATTCCTATTTTTCTATTCACATTTCTATTTTGAGTGATTTCAAAATATCACTTTCAGTTAGTAAATCCAAATTTTTAACAATTTTTATTTTAGCATCTTGTTGCCTTTTTCTAACTGGAAGGGAAACTTGAGATAATTTTAGAAAGGAGGTAATATAAAAGCAGATATTTTATTTGAAGGCTTTTGGGGACAGTTATGGAAAGATGTCCACAAAAGCCACTCCCTCCAGGGAATATATTTTTATAGCTATTAAGAAATTAGCATAATTGATAAAAAGCACCAATTAGGAGGTGATGAAATTTTCCCCCCAGGTCAAGCTCCTTCTCTGGAGACCCTCCCTCAGCAGTAGCTGTACTTTGTCCATGGAATGTATCTCAAAGAGTTATTCTTGGCCTTGGTTCCCGGGAAGAACCGAGACAGCACTGGGCCTTGTACCTCCTGGGGCTTGGAGCTCTGGAATTTTTTTGTCTTTCTGCTTAGGGAAAGGCCATGTAAAATTACTGAGAAAACTAGTCAGTAATACAATAGGCTAAAGAGCTACAAATATATGTATGAAGAATACAGAGAAAAAAAAGGAGAAAGAAAAAAAATTTCTAATTTTTTTCTTTTCTATAAAAAGAAAAAAGACAAAAAACAACTGGCAACAGTCTCTATCCTGAATGCTAAATTTAGAAATCAACTTACTCAAAATATTTCTATGTTCATGATGGTAAAGGATAGCATGCTCCTATTGCCTGCGTCAAGAGAATTGGAAAATAATCACTACATTCTTTTCCTCCTCTCCTGGCATCTATTTAAGGCCAGTCATAATAAGTTGCATGAGGATTTGGCTTAGCACCATAGAGTCAATTGAAGATTCTGGTTAGTTGCTTTATCTAATTGGGAGATTTACCAAAATGTTGGGATGTTTTATCAAGATTACTAACCCACAAAATCGTTGGCATTTCAAAAATTAATCTTTGACTTTTGAGGTCAATATGAATGAACAACTGGGGTTTCTTTGTCTGCCAATATGCATATATAATTGAGTTGTAATGAGCTCAGTTTCTTTTTTAAGCAAGAGAGGAATTTAAATAAAAATAATTTACTGATTTCATTTACCTTCATAAGATTGCCCATTCAAATTTCAACTTGATGTGTCTTATGTAAGTATGTCTAAATAAATACACCAAAGGACAGAAACTCTTATGAAGATAATGAAAGAAGATCTACTATCCTTCCTCAGCTAAGAACTTAATGTGCCATTTTAGTGTTAAGTTTTACATGTGCATGGCAAAAGCTGGTTTTTATGAAATGGGAATCTCAGCACTTTATGGACTTCCTGACTTCCCATTAGTAGGAGACATGGTGATGAAGACAGGAGATTTTAGCAAGCAAACAGACAAATTAAAACATTACCAGCCAGCTTCTAATTATGTCAAGGCTTGGACACAGAAGACTACTGCTGGCTCCATCTCACCTTTTAAATTGAACCACAATCATCTGGCTGAAGAATCTGGATTGGACAAGAGAAAGACATAGTCCTGAAATTCAGCTTATGAAAAACTTAGTTTTGACAGGTCAAACTCCTTTTTTTGGGTTGCACACCACATGTGTTCTTGAATTATAAACTGAATATTGCTTATGAGTTATACATAGAAGTGTACACCCATGTTAAAAATAATACCCTTAAAAGTTCTAATATTGGAAAGGGGAATAATTATGAGGTGCCATATGACCAATACATACATAGGGACAACGTGAATGACCACTCAGATTATGTCTAAATTAGATGGTATAAAATAACTTAGACAAGACAAAGATATACCACACAAGATCACTGGGACTAGATTATTTTTTAGTTCCAAGTGCTCATGGATTTAAATAAGTCACCTCATTTCTTCATGATTCAGGCTGTCCTGGATAAAAGGGTTTATAATTCTGTCTCTGTTCATGAAGACCTTTGAAATAAGTCAGATGTAGAAAACCTCTACATTCTATAACTTAAAAGCTTTTTCTTCCATAATTTTGATCACTTCCCTGACATCACTTTAGAATATCGCGATTTTAGAAAATCAGGATATTCTGCAGCAAGAAGCTGCACCATTTCATTAAACATATTGTGAAGAAACATTTATTTTGTTTGGTATGTATGTTTCTCCTGTTTTTTTCCAAGGTTCACTTACTGTCATTATGCAAAGCACAATGGGATTGGGGTTTTTTCACAAGATATGTAGATGGAGACACATTGTCTCCAAACATGAAGCAGATGATCAGTAAAGAGGAAAATCTCTTTTGCATCAGGATGGAAGCAGATTATTTTAGTAAATGCATGAGAAATCTGCTGCCACTGAAATCTGTCTCATGGGCTCTGCTGCATGAGAAGAGAACTCCAAGTTATTTGAGTCCTACTGAAACATAGTATCATAGTAAGAAATAACTATCATAGTAAGAAATAACTATTCTCACATATTTTTTATATCAAACTACTTAACTGTGAGTTGCTAATTCATGAGATTATTTGTGTCCTAAGTAAGATTTCGCTTGCTTTGGTGAAACCATGGGTACAAACTATCCAACATACAGACTTTTTTTTCCTCCTCCCCCATTGCACCTGATATACCCAACATCTGACAGCTTATCCCTATACCATACAACCCTCCACCCACAAGATGCTTCAGTCTTCCCATTGATACACACTCGAATTTGTATATTTAGTGGCCTCCAAAACTAAAGATCTTCAATCTGGACTCCACCAAGAAAAAGAATTTTCTTCTGACTCAGAGTAAATTTGTACTGAAGCAAATCTAGAAATTCATATAACATTGCAATTACTGTAATTTCAGGAATGTTCACATTATGGAATAAGGCTATAGTTCTGGACTTAGATTGGGACTTCTGTGCAAGCTGATCTTTGATAATATTTTACACGTCAAATAAACCTTAAGGTCATAATTTTGAAGACAGATGAGGTATGATTGCAAAATTTTCTGCTATACCCATTTCTTGAAGTGTCTTTGTAAAATAACCAAACAACCATGTTCTTTTCATCCTGACTTTTTTCTTTTTTTAATGAAATGAATGATGAGATTTCAGTAAGAGAAGGGATGGGTACCTCATTTAAACTGACTTACTGCAATTTACACGGGTCATAAAAATAAAATACAGGAGAATATTGATTTAGCAATATCAAATAGAAATCCAAAGACATCAGGAATATGGCTGATATTCTAGTTTCAGTGTCTACACTGCAGACAGCTGCCTGAACTACATTTTGAGACAAATATCACATAACATATTCAGTCAC
This sequence comes from Motacilla alba alba, assembly GCF_015832195.1. Lineage (NCBI taxonomy): Eukaryota > Metazoa > Chordata > Aves > Passeriformes > Motacillidae > Motacilla > Motacilla alba. Next base: position 75,784,344 of record NC_052017.1, read on the forward strand.
ATGACCAAGAAAATATCCCAAACAGATTAATTACTTTTAAATTATTTGTATATGCAGATCCTATAAACAGAATCGAGACATTTCAGATGTGAAAATCTATGCTACACCTCACTAAAGCTCCTGCATCCTACTTGGAAGGGAAACATGGCAAAACTAACCCTCTAACAAACCTGATGTCCACAAGAACAATTTGAAGAGTAGAGTTTGAAGTAAGCTCATTGGGAAGAGCAGGATACCAAGAGCAAAATTTGTGTTGCTGGTAGAGAACTTATTTGTGTTGCTGGTAGAGAACTACAGACTGAAATTATGATTTCCTGTGCTGAATACACTAGTAATATTATTCTTCATTCTTCTCTAACTTCCAAAAGTAGAGTCCTTGTATAGGCAAAGTATACCTCTGATGCCTCTGACTCCAAAAACCTACTGCTAGTATCATTGATTCATCCACAGCCTAAGAGTTCACAGTCCTTAATACAGGCTGATGTCAATAATCAATGGCAATAACATTTGCCATGTCTCCTGACTTGCAAAGTTAACTCTGTTCCGTTGCACTCAGGAGTATTTGCTGTATCAAGGGCACTTAGGGTCCTCTGTTTCAACTTTTTGCCCTGACTCTTCCCTTGCTGGCAGCAATGGAGCCTTTCTACCATGTCACACTCCTTTCTCCCTAGCTTTATATAACCTGCAGTGGAGTCTCTGCACAGTCACACTGCAGGACCCTCTGTGCCAAAAGCCCAGCCTCAGGGTTTTGGTTTTCAGTGTATAATCCCTTTGCTCAGCTCGGCCCTGAGAGCAGCAGAACAGACATCCTCCCTTGCTTTTTTTTTTTTTTTTTTTTTTTTCATTCCTACTCTCCCCTACAGCTGTATCTGGCTTTCTGCCCTTTCAAAGAAAAACCTGCCAGAACTCAGAAAGGTCACAAAAGAGAACTGGAAGCAGAGATCTCTGATCTCTTCAGACTATGACCAGAGACTGAAACTTCATTGCAGCAACCCTGGCCCTCTTCTTCTCAGCTGACTTCAGGGCTGCCACTTCTCTCTCTTGCTATGATTTATTTTAACACTGTCAACACCTTTGCTGACTCCTCTCCATACCAATGTTCTCCAAGTTGGACTTGCATTCTGACAAGACTAAAACAGAAGCGGTTTCTACATTTTCCTCAGGTTTTCAACCTGAGGTTTCACACCACATGCACAAACAAACACCAAATCCTACTGATGTTTTTAACACTCCTGTTTCTACATACAATGACATTCATTGCATTGTTGTACATGTAAATTATCCTCCTAATTTTAAATTGAACTGGAACCCAACAAAAATATGGTAGAATGACTCAAATAAATCCTAGTAAAGTGAAATAAATTACTACTTATAATTTACAATTTGTATGCCATCAACAAGGAAAATTAATAATTATTTATCAAATTTGATTAGATGCCTCATAGCTGTAATTAAAGGTAAGTGTTTTGGATTTTAAATTTGTACTCATGTTAATTTTAAGAATCATCTATCAAGGAGGATATAAGTTGGCCTGTGAACTTTGAATATTCTCCAGGGTTTTCCTGAAGATAGGAAATTTTGCTTGAGATTGTGGCTTAGATCACCTCCCCCATCTATCTGTTTCACAGTAAATGGACATGCATACTTAATTTGGGTGTTAAACAATAATAATTCTGTGTGAATTAAGCTCAGCATGCAGCTCAGCCCCACACAGCCACTCACTCATTTCCCACAGTGGCATTGGAGAGAAGAGGAAGGATAGCAATGAGAAAATTTCTGGATTGAGACAAAGACATTTTAGTAGGGAAAGGAAAAGCCATGCACAAACAAAGCAAAATGAGGCATTCATCCAACACTTCCCATTGGCAGGTAGGTGTTCAACTCCCCCGAGGAACATCAGGCTTCATCAAGCCTAGCAGTTACTTGGGAAGTCTAACACCATCACTCAGAAGGGGACACAGCTGGGACAGCTGACCCCAAGTGACACAAGGGATATTCCATGCTATAGGCAGCACATGCAGCTGGGGGAACATTTTAAGTCGTTGTGCACCCACAAACCATTTGCTGGAGGGATGAGGGTAGAAGGAGAAAAGCACTTCTGCAACACCTAAAACTTCCCTGTATTATCAAAACTGCTTTGGTCACAAATCCAAAACATAGCATCATGTGAGCTGCAATGAAAAACATTTACTCTTATCACAGCCATAAACCAGCAGAGCATTTAACCAAGTTATTTTACCTAGTATTTTTCAGGACTTGCAGAAGACCCAGGCTCTTTTTGAACAGTCTCCAGAACCCTGTCTGGATAACTCTGGCATCTCAAATGATGCCAGGTATCTGTAACCAGGCAATAAGTAAGTTACAGGGACTTAATCATTACAGTTTACAGCACAGTCCTCTATCCAGCTCATGTGTTTGATTTTTAAGAACCACTAGCTACATGCCTAGCATAAGTGCTTATGAAAATCAGCATGAGTCCTATCCTACAAATGTAACAGCCTTTTCCAGACTGGAAGTGTAGCTTCAACAGTTTATTAAAAAAATTGCATGCACTTTACTCCTTGGTTCAAAGAGTACTAACATTTTTGCAAGTGCTTTTAATTATGAGATTTTTGTAAACACTGACTTTAAAAATGTAATGTGAAATTTGCCCAGCTTGATGAAAGCAATTTAAAAAATCCCTTACAGCAGTCATCAGCTTAGGTTTTTAATTGTGTAGAAAGCTTCTTTTCTACAGAGACAATTATACAGAGCTATTTTGAAAAATAGTAATGGAATTGAAAACCGACTTCAGATCTCCAACCTGATTTTGCAGTGTTCTGATATAAGTCACGCCACTGTAAAGATCTGAACAGAATTAGCAGCCTTACTCTTTCATGCTTAGCTCATCACATCTATATAATGGGAAATTGATAATGTCAACACATGGCATTATGTGTTAATGCCTATACTCATGTTAGAACAGAAAGCAATGGAATTACTTCAGGACAGCACTGAAAGTCCAGACTAGCATGCAGAAATCATGCCAACGAGTTTGCACTGTTTCTGGAATTTAATGTGACATTCATACTGAACTCTATGGATGAAGAAACACACTAAACAGTGGTTCAGACAGCTTTATGCCATATCCAATTCTTCATGTAAAAAGCCCAGGTAATCAAAACAGGGTTGATCAGCACAGCTTGGTTAACTGAAAATTCTGACTAATGCAGTGAAAAACCACAGCAGATATCACTAAACTGTTATGATTTAGAGTGACACACCATTTTATGTCAGAATGTATATCTGTGTGTGTAAGTGTACATACAGCTAAACTATAGATTAAAGTACAAATGTTCCATAAACACTCACAGCTATGATCATAAAAGCTTGTCATCAGAAATTACCTTAAGATCAGTCCAGATTTTATGCAAATTTCCTTGAACTAACTGCCACAGAAACAAAAAGTTTCAGAGTATAACAGAGAGCAGCACTGGTCCCCATGCCAAGTCAGCCTGCTTACACCTTAACTATTAACAACATTCAATCATACCGAGATTTCATTCAGAGCCCTGCCCTGGAGTACACAAGCTGTGAACTGGAGTTTGATGTCATGCACAAACTTGATAAAGGTGAATTTTCTTGCCTCGTCTAGACTATTGATGAAAACATGAAACAGGATAGCCCTCAAGTTAAAACTCAGAGGAGCTCCACTTGCAACTAGCCTCCAGGTAGAATACATGCTGTTAACCCCTTTCCTTCAGATTCATCCACACAGCCAGCACTCTAGCAAGATACTAATCCACCCATGTACACTGTAACATCCCTCTCTAAAAAAACAGAGATGCTCTGATAAACAGAGTTAAAAGCCTTTGCAGTCCTGGAAGAAAAAAAAAAAAACCAAAAACAATATCACTCTCTGACATCCATAAACTCAGTTGCAAATGCTAAACTTGCATTAAGGGGTAGTCAGATTAGTGAAGATTTATTTACCCTTGGTAAACTCGTGCATACCCACCACCTTCACATGGCCAGTATGTGTTTGATTCATGCAATAGTTTTACAAAGGGTGAAGTGTGGTTGATCAGCCCCTACCTGGAGTTCCACTGACATTCCCACTCACTCTTTAAAACGAGTGCAACATCTCTCTTTCTGTTTCTAGTTGTCAAAGGCTTCTCCTGGTTCCATGTCCAGCTGTAGATGATAGCAAACAGCCTCACAATGACATGAGTTATCTCTGTGGCTTTCTCATTAATAAGAGTCTCAGGCCCTCTGCCGTCTCTCTGCCACACCAAAAACATGGGCTTTAAAATCTATGGCAAGCAGTAAACTTTCTGTGATGGTGTGTCTGCTGAGCAGCTAGATGCTTCTGTTCCCATCAAAAGAGGATCTCCATCTTGGTGTTGATAGTCTATTAAGGTCCAGCTCTCCCACAGATCCTCCTTAGAAGAGGTTGTTCCTCTGTATGGCTATTGTGGAGCAGTATCCCTGTCTATAAGATCAGATCTGACATCAGAAAAGCCTTTCTCTTACTTCAGAAAATCAAAAGCTTCAAGCCTGTCTCATCTTGCGGGTGTCCATCCATGAGTCACTCAAACATAGCCTCTCTATATATGTCTTTCATTCTCTATGAAAAGATCTTCCCAATGAGGGAAAAAACTTAGGCTCTTCTGGCTGTAAAATTTCTATGAAGCCTCAGTCAACCCTGGTTTTGTCCTTTCTAATGGCACACAGCCTGCTAATCTGCCCCCTGTAATATTTCACAGAATCATATAATCATTTAGATTAGGAAAAGACTTTTAAGATCATCCTACGCTCACTCTTTCAGGTAGTAGTAGAGAGCAATAAGGTCTTTCCTGAAGCTTCTTTGCTCCAGGATAAACAACCCCAGCTCTCTGCTGTTCTTGAAGAGACTTACCCCCTAGACCCTTCACAAGTTCCATTGCCCTTCTCTAGACACACTCCAGCATCTCACTGTCTTTCTTGCTGTGAGGGTCCCAGAACTGAACACAGGATTTGAAGTGCAGCCTTACCATCACGGAGTACAGGGGGAAAATCCTGGTCCTGCTGGCTACAGTACTGTTGATACAGGCCAGGATATAATTGGCCTTCTTGGCCACCTGGCATGCTGGCTCACGTTCATCTGGCTGTTGACCAGCACCTCCAGGTCCTTTTATTGCTGGTCACCTTTCCAGCCACTCTTTCCCAACTCTGTAGCATTGCTTGGGGTTGTCATGACCCAAGTGGGGGACAAATTTCCACTGAACAATGCAGGGCTTTTACCACCACTCATTTCCTGCAAGTGAGACCACTGTGTTCCACAGGCAGTCCTAGCTGCTCCAGATCCAGAGCCATCTTCTCATGACCCTCATCTGGGTCAGAGCCTCTGATGTGCCTAGGTATCATCTCCAGACAGGACACCATGCCCTCTGGAACATCACTGCCTGAACTCCTACACTGTCTAGAGCAGCCTCCAGATGCTGCTGCCTGTTGTCTCTGGGTGTTCATACCAGCCAGGTTGAGAGGCTTTACCTACTGTGCACCTGTAGGCCCCTTCTACACAGCAACCCAACAATCAGAAAACATACAAAAAAAATCAAGGACTCGCCAATTATGAAGGCAGTAACATCCATAAGGGATAAAAATCTGGCAAGTCCAAGTGATGGATTTGCATCTAGGATGGAGCAACACTGCACACATTTACAGACTGGGAGAGGAGTGGCTGGAGGGCAGCCCTGCAGAAAGGGATCTGGGGATTCTGGTCAGCAGCAGTTCAGTGTGAGACAGCAGTGTGCCCTATCAGTCCAGAAGGAAATTGTCATAGGATAAACCACCGCAGGGGGAACTTAAGATAAGCACATCTCCCCTCCTACCTTACATTTACTGTTAAATAAAATCCATATTATTGACTTAGGCATGTGGTCTCATTTGCACAGTCTCACTAATCTAGTCATACACACAGGAAAGGCATGCCTCACTAATCTAGTCATACACACAGGAAGAATCCTACCATTTATAAATCAATTGTCAGCCTTTCAGTCAGCACTTGGAGTGAGTTAGAATGCAATCAAATTTTCTCAATTCAAGTGTCTTGAGGTAACAGCTTACTGTTTGACCTACTTTCGTCAGAATAGTTCAGATACACATTCTGCATTCTCAGGAACATTTTCGGTCCACTACTGGCAAGATATTGAACATTGCCTAAGGCCTCAGTTGAGCTCTGACCTTTCTAATTATTCATTCAAAAATTATGCAGCAAATCTATAGCAAAGGTCTACTAAGGCAGACCCACAGGAAATCCTATCAATTTCTCTCCATAAGGACTTCATGAGAGCTGTCAGATGGAACTGTAGAAGGCACTGGAATGTATGAAGCTTATGTGCCATTCCCAGCTAAGATATAAATCCAGTTGTGCAGGTTTTAGAAGAGATAATTTTCTTCATAGTAGCTAGTATGGGTCTATGCTTTGGATTTGTGCTGGAAACAAGGTTGATAGTGCACATATTTCCAATATTGCTGAGCAGTGCTTGCACAGAATCTTTTCTGCTTCTTGCACTGCCCTGACAGTAAGGAGGCCAGGGGTACACAGGAAGATGGGAGAAGACAAATCTTGGACACCTGAACTCATGTGACCCAAGGGAAATTCCACACTATGTGATATCATGCTCAGCATATAAATCTGGGGGAAGAAGAAGGAAAGGGGGACATTTGAAGTGATAGCCTTTTTCTTCTCAAGTCACTGTCACACATAATGGAGCTCTGAAAACTGTCCTGGATGAACCACTCCCTGCCCATGGGCTGTTGTGAAAGAATTCCTTGTTTTTTTTCTTGTTTTGCTTTGTTTGTGTGTGTGTGGCTTTTGCTCTACTTATTAAACTGTCATTATCTCAACTCACAAGTTCTCTCACTTTTACCCTTTTGATGTTTTTCTGCATTCAGTCAAGGGGGAAAAAGCAAGTGTCTGTGTCAGGCTTCATTCCTAGCTGGGTTTAAAACACACAATAACTCGTATCTATGATTAACTCAAAACAAACTCTCTTTTATCTCTATAGTATACCTAATGATGTAATCCTCTTTTTTTCACCGTCATCTATGAGATTGTGTGTCTCTTTAAAGCTGTCAACTCTCAGGGTAAGGCATGTCTTCAAGTTTAAAAAGATAAAATGACAGAATTTTCATCATTAGTTAAGACTTAGTCACTATCTTTATGGAAGTAATTATGCATGCACACCCACAGTTACAAAGAATCAGTGCTTCATTGCCAAGAGTGGGGTAGCCACTGACTTCGGTTACTTCAGTATAAAGTAACTCACTAGACTAAAAATAGTTCATATTAAAAATATTTACTCCAATTTCCATCTTATGATGTAAATGTACTGAGACATTCAGCTTGTTAACATTACGTTGCCACTGAAAGCAGTTCTCACTAGCCAACACCATCTGCTTATGCCCAAATATTTTCCTTCCATTCAGGCTAGTTGAAAGTAACAGTAAAAACAGTCTGGTAGGGAAAAGAAATTTGCTAAATGTGCTGATACACACATATATCAAGACAAGCCTATTTAATACTGCTTTACTCCATAGCCAAAATTTAAGCTGTTGCTTTTGAAATTCAACAGAGGGAAAAGTAAAAATTCTTGTGAAGATCTGGAACAACAAAGACAAAGGAAGAATTTTCATTTACTGATATATAGAAGTGTTAAGATCCTGATTCCAATTACTGTAAAAGAGATATTAGAGAAAGTAGAGGGTAATTACTACAGTAAGTTGCAAAGACTAGTAGGATTCTTCTGTGTTAGCAACATTTATGTTTCAGACCTCATCTTCAATGAATTGAAAAGAAAGTCACTTTCTTGAGTAATTTTTTTTTCTATTTATCCCAAAGACTTGTAATATTCTGTAATTCTTTATAGAACATTATATTCTCTTTCACTTAGAAATACTGTTCCAAGGGATCCCCATTCACTGTTTAACTTCTGCCCCTGACCCAAACTATCTTCTATTTTCCAGTCATTATTTTCATGAAATAATAGACAAAAAAACAACAACTAGAAGGTTGTCTCCAGGAAGGCAAACTAGCTATGCTGGCATTTAAATCTACTTTTATTTGGCAGGGGAAGCATTTATAAATGCTTCTTTAAAACTATTTACATCAAGACTCATAATATATCACTGAGGGAAGGACCAGAATCTCCCTCTGGAACCATATGGACCCCAATAAAGTCTTTTTACTTGGTTTTGTTATGTGTATTGATTTCTGGTCTTATTTGCATTCAGCCTAGAAGACAAACAGCCTCACTAGCCAGCAGCTCTTTACATCAGTTGCCCTCTTACAAAGTGTCTTTTCCAGCTGGAGCAAGGAAAATTCTTTCACCTGTAGTTTACTCAGAGGAACCTATGCAGAGGTAGATAATAGGAACAAATATAAAAATTTGTAGCAGCCTTGTCAAGAAAGTGTGTGCTGTGACTAGACAATTTTATATGGTTTGGGACTTATAGGCCAGATGGTGATGGAATGTTCTTCTTAAACATTTTTCTCTTACTCATGTATTGTTGAGTTGGTGGCAATAAGGAAATCTGTGGTGAAATAACCTTTCCATGTTGCAGCACTGACCACTAGCTCAGCAGTTACTTTCACAAGAGGTTTTATACTTTTCTCTCATAAACTGACTTTTCTACCCGTTTTAGATTCAGTGCTTTTTACTAAGTTCAGGAAGAATATTTCCATTAAATTTAATGAGCATTGGATTATCTTGCTCCTATATATAGATTTGTAAATTTGTACACTGAAATTTGTTTTTCAGTGTTGAAAATGCTGACATTGAGGAAGAAAATAAATTTCAGTTTTAAATTAAAATACCATAATTTGAATATCTCATCACACCCTGGTGTTAAATATGGCTTTCTTTAAGCATCTCTAAATTACAGAGGTGTCTTCAGTGGTGTGGTTTGGCATAAAGCAATACCATGTGGGCAAGCTGAATTAACTAACTACTCAAATAAACATACCCCAATTCTGGTGTATAAAAACATGATAGTTGAAAATGATAAGATCAAAAAAAATGCAATGATCTTTCTCATCAGAAAAATATCTTGCATTCTCTCCCTAATTAGGGCTTTATATATAGAAATGAATAGTAGTTGTCTGTGACTGAAGATGACATTAGTCAATGCTGCAAATTTTTGGAGAAAACAAACACAAGATACCAAGAGCTCTGGAAAGAATTTCTCCTAAGAAAAAAAAAAAAAAACCAAAACCAAAAAACCCAGACACATAAACACACATTTAGATACATGCATGTCTTTAGATATACATACTTATTTGCATCTCAGCTGAATACTTATTGGGAACATGAAAACTAACACTGCCTTTTTGTGCTGCTCATTTTCTAGTTTTCAAACATATGAATAAACAGCTGGAGGTGTTTCTAATGGGAGTTCGATCTGCTGATAGCAAAGGATATGAAAAAAAAAATATATGGCAGTTTCCCAATTCCCAGCTGATAAACAGATGACTCTTTTTTAAAGAGGTTTACAATGAGTTTCAAGAAACAGAGCTATCAAATAAAAAAAAAAAAAAGGCTGCAAAGTGACAAGATGTAGAATACATGACTGTTCTCAACAATGGTATTTACTGAATGACTCACCAAATATGGGGCAACAATTTATCAAATATGTTGGCAAACAGAATTATTTCTATGCAATGCTTTGGTTTAAAAACCAATTTTCTTCACATAAAAGCTGTTTTTGGCATGTCATTCTGAATTCCTGTTTCACTGCTTGAAGATATTTTAAAACACATTTCTCTGTTACCAGAAAATATTGCAGTGTTGTAGCCAAAAACGATCTTGACATCTGCCACTTATAAACAGAGATTTCTTGTCAGAAATTTTTATCCATAACATTGTTAAAACCCCAAAGGAGATGAGAAACCCAGCTTTGACCCAAGACATTATTTAATAAGTAGTACTGCATCACAAATGTGAGATCGCATTTTGAGCTATCCTATGAGACTCAGATGATCTATTAAGAAGAGCATTTTTAGACCAGAGGTAGAGGTTATGTCCACCACTTACATCCTTGTTCTCCTAGACCCATGAAGATGATTCACTATAGATCTTCTGGAGCTTTTAAACAATTCAAGGTATTCATTCTTTGAGAACTGAATAATAAGGAGAAAATCCATGTTTTTATACTTGAAGGATAATTAGTGATTTAATTCTTCCCAGGTATCCAGCTAACCAATTTTTACATGGCTGCACAACGGGAAAAGCTTTCTTATCCTAGAAAGTGATCATTTTGTGACATGAAGCGTGAACCTTCCTTTATTAAATTTGTGATGTTAGACATCAACTCTATCCATCACAGGCTGATATACATATACTACAAATAAGTCAATTTTCTACTTTCCATCCCCTAGCTGTCCATTTCTTTCAACAGCCTTTGCTATTTTCTGATGCATGAAAATATAAAGGATTTCCCTAAGCCAATCACTATAAACTTGGTAATTCTGGATGTCTAAGTTGCTTCTGATGTTTTAACTTTGTGCTATCCAGTGACCCTAAATTTTATCTAAAACTTTAGTTTAAAAATTATTTCCATTTCTCTGTGTCATGTCACATTTTAAAACTGATACTTCTTAAAAGTGAGGGAATCATTAGGTACATTACTGAACAACTAATTGTATCTGAAAGAAAGAAACACATGAATAGAAATAATTATTTTGTGTTTTTTTAAATGACCTAGATGATTCTGTTTTCTCTGTAGGAGCAGTAGAAATGCAGATATATTCCCAGGCAAAAAGTCTGTTAGATAAAAGTGGTATTAAAAAGTTAGGGACTTCAGAAAAGTTTTTGCAATATTAAAAGCATAACCAGTTACATTACACAAAATTTCCAAAGCATGTAATACTAAACTATTTCTTTTCTGTTCCAACTCAAGCCACTGACCATAGGATGGGAGTAAGGTCATGCCATAACTGAGTGTTCCATGAAAAAAAGAAGAGAAAAAAAGAGAAAAAGAGAAAAAGAAAGAAAGAAAGAAAGAAAGAAAGAAAGAAAGAAAGAAAGAAAGAAAGAAAGAAAGAAAGAAAGAAAGAAAGAAAGAAAGAAAGAAAGAAAGAAAGAAAGAAAGAAAGAAAGAAAGAAAGAAAGAAAGAAAGGGAGATGGAGATTTTTAAGAGCCATAGATTTTCTGTAAAGAAGTACACTCTACACATTCACCTCAGTGTATTCAACACATTATCAGATTTCCATTTTCATTCCATCAAGGAAGGTTCATGAGAACAAATTTAAGCAAGGTCATACTGAATGATACTAGAAAGCAGAAAAAATTACAGGGTCAGAGTCTCAACTGAGTTTAAATTCATTCTAAAATTTCAAGGTAAATGGGTCTTTATTATTTTATATCAGCTGGTGATCTATAGCCTTATTTTTTTATATTTACCCATATCAACAGTACTTCTTCCTTCTCTCTGAATCTTTAGAAGAATAAAGTAAAAGTCTGAGTCTAACAAGAGCAGATATTTGAACTATTGGTGACAATTTATTCTGTTGCTCAAAGCATCCCACTGAAATATTTCAGTCATCATGTAATTTACACACTGAATTAGCTAACAATCATCTTTGCAAGTGGAAACTTGTTCTATATTCTCTGTGCTTTACCAAAGTTCAAAGAAAAGACAGAAATATGTAGTTACTGTGGACAGAGTGCAAGGCTGAAGTAATCAAAGTTAAGATTTACTTTACATCAATCTAGTCTTTCTAAATTACTGAAGCTCCATCTGAAAGCTCCTGTCAGCCTAAAAGAAACATAAAAGAACAAGGTATCCAGCCCTTTCTTATGTTGGAGTAGTGTCAGAGAAGAAAGAAAAAATGAGAACAGCAATCATATGTATTAAATCATCAGTTCACAGTTTCCAAGACAGTATGAAACAATTTTCTTCTGTAATGAAAAAAAAAAAAATATTCAGCATTTATACAGCACAAATTTTCACAAAAGGACAGGTTTTCCTTTCAAATGGGATAGACCCTAATGCGTAATGAAAAGAGGCAGAAGCTTTTGTGCTTCAGTAAAATGCAAGTGTGCTGTGAGATGCAGAACCTGGGCCTAAATCTTTGGCAAAATAAAATTACAGATATTTTAAGAGACGTCAAGTACTCAGCATCCATTTACATACAAGGATATGCACTGGAGAGTCACGAGCCAGATCTTTTCACTGTAGAAAAGCATGATCATCCTCAGTGTGTAAGACTGCACCTTTCATGGAATCTGAACAGTAACCAAAATATACTCCAGCAAAAACAAGCACCAGTAGCTCATCTGGGCTTCTCTGCAGCAAAGACACTCTGAACTCAAACACAACGTGACTAATGTTCCAGCAGGGTGGAAAGAAAAACAAAACTGCTGCAGATCTCAGGATTTCATTTCTTACATCACTATTCAGTTTCAACACATACATTTTAAGCAATATCTTAAAAATATCTGATGAGGCTAAGGCCAGTAAAAAAGTGCATGACAAATTTAACTTGTACCAGTGGAGGTTTACAAAAAATCACCTGAGACTCTGGTCTGGAGTGCTTCCTAACCCCAAATCTGTAATATCCAAAATCTGTAATTGAATACACACTTTAACCTAGCTTTTAGTTCACAGCATTTTTGGTAGGAAGTAAAATTATGCTTCCTAATTTATAAGATGCAATTCAACTTTTGCAAATAAAATAGCAGCAAGTGCAGAGTGGTAGATGAGGCAATTTTTTTACTGTAAAATTAGTTTGATATCATCTTTCTTAAGTAAGAGGAACTTAGAATATTCAGCATATAAGTAATCAGTGCTGCTGTTAATTCTTCAGACATAGGTCCTTTCTGTAGCAGAGGAAGACTGCATCATCTGTGTATAAGCTTGACACTAATTGTACAACAAACATTAAAGTAGATTATCCAGACTTGTAATAAATACCAGTAAAATTGAAGACAGCCTTTTCTTATCTTCCTTTTCTGCTAGCTAATAAAGCACAAAATGTTTACTACAAAATGAAACGTTATTTTTTAAACACACTGTTCACACGCATATTGAGGAAACTCAGTGTGCCATTGGTTCAAATAATCCCTCCTTGATTATAGCCAATGATAATGACAGTATTTGACAGACAATGGATTTTATTCCAGACTATGAGGCAGAATATTATAAATCCTTTTAATAAAATAAACGTTTCAAAGGCATTAAAAAAAAAAAACCAAAACACCAATAACCACAAGATTTTTGAGTTTCCAAGTGTAACACTATTACTTTTCCAGGGTAACAAAAAATTATTAATTTTTTTGTACCCTGAGGCTTTGCTTTTGCTAGTAAATAATACCTGGCCAGGTCTTAACTTTGAGGGCTGACATATGTTTATATATATTGTCTAACTCCTTTTCTGTGCCTTGGCATGGAACACACCAAATTAGCACCTTCCAGACAACACTTGTACAAAGACTGGGGAATAGCATGGGCCAGGGGTTGTTGAAGCAGCAGGAGGAGATTACCTGATTTTCTAAGGGAAGTGAGTTAAACTCTGAAGCCAGCATTATAATTTCCCTGAAAAAGGAGTTATTTGGAAAGACTCCTCAAAGCCACCACTGCTCAGAGGGGCTCACTAGCAGCAAGGTCAGTCTCAGTTAAGACAGGGAAACAAAAATTGATCCACAGGAGGAGGAGAGAAATCTTTCTTACTGCAAGTAGCTCAAGCATAGTTTCATCTTTCTTTTTCCCTACCTATATCAGATATATGTATCTTCTGCCTGGTTTTATATGCTGTCAACAACATTATGAGTTAGGTTAGTCCAAGAGTTATTTAAGATGCCTGGCTAGTACCAATACATTTCTCCCTCAAATGCAGGCCAAATGTACAAACTAAGACTCTGGAATATTTTACTGTCCTAAAGAACTAGAGCTTCCTATAATTCAAAGCATCCAAAGGGTAGCTGAATTTAAGCTGAATAGGACTGGTGAAGAGGTGATGCCACTGGGGCTAAGGGAAGCAGACACATCTGCCAGCATCTTTTGTAACATTTTCCATGCAATAAGATATGAGGGTGCACATATGAACCTAAAGTAATGCAGCATGGAAAGGGGGCATACCAAAATGGTAGCATGTCCCTTGCTGCCAGGAGCAGAAAATAAATTCTAGACAACTTCATTTACTAACAGAATTGTACCCTCAGTAAAGTGAAAAAACCATTGAAATACCTGGCTAAACACCTATATCTATTGAATTACAAAGAGTATGAAGTCAGCCTCAAAATGAAAGCCCTTAAATACTATTAAAATATTAGGTACCATGCTAGTCAATTTTTGGATTATATGATTCATTCACTATCAATAATATTCAATACATTTCATTTCTTATTTTTTCTTTAGTAAGATTCCAATATGGATAGAAATATTTAATACTAATACCCATATGGTAAATATTTTCCACTGAATTTGTTCCACTTTGTTTTGTAAAACTGGGTTAAGAAATATTTTATATTCTGAGTAGAGCATAAGAAAACATCTACTTTAAAAATGGGTGGACTTCCCCTTGCTAATATCAATAGACCCAAGCAATCCATTTTAATCTATATTGATCTCTAGAAAAATGAGATATAATGTAATATCCTCAAACATTTCAACAGGGAATTTCAGATGGATTATAAAGTAAAAAGTAGTTTTAATATATGGGAAAGATTTTCAGAGACACAGTGGGCATTAGAACCCTTGTTACCTCCATGTACCTCCACCACTTATTTTAATTTATCTTCCTAAGCCTATGGAGATCTGAACTTATTTATGTTATTTGGGGACTGCAGTTTGTGCCAATAACAGACCACTCAACAAATGCTTGATTGATAAGCTTAACTTTCTAACACAGCATAAATACTGTTTTCTTCGAATAACATCTAGGTCAAGGGCTGAAACTACAGGTGAGCCAAAGTCTGCAATCTCACCACACCAAATCTATTAAAGCGAAGCTACGTAACAAGCAAAGTTATACAGAAAGACTGAACCTTTGATCTGCCACGTTCTCAGAAAGAAAACAGCAAATGAACATAAAGAGTGGGAGAAAAGAAATATTTTATGGTGTATCCCTAGTGTAAATGAGGTTAACAGGGCCTTGATTCATTCTTCCACTAAGCAGCCTCCCTGCACCTCCCAAGGACAAGGGTGCCCATGACTGCTCTGTGGCTATACTGCTAGGTTGTCAGAAAGCTGTGATTCCCTGGCTGCCTGGAGAACAGAGCCTGTGGGAACATGCCGTGGCTCTTTCTGCCCCTGCATACATTCAGAAGTCACTGGCTGTGACTGGATCACTGTGCCATTTCCAGTAAGTATTACTATTCAGAAATCCATCCCCCCTGCGTGTCTCCAACAAGACTTTTTCTTTGGTCCCAACAATTTCCTGCTTATTACTGTTCATAGATTCACAAATGGAGTAACTCTCACATTTTACTTATGTCATCAAACTTCCAATCTCATGCTCAGTTTATGAAGCTCTGTCAAGTGTAGTTTCCTCCGGTGTAAGGGTAAGGAGTTGCACTGAGACTGTTGTTCACACCAGTTACTAATTCAGAGTAATGTCTCATCACAATATCATCAGTATTGACAATATTCTCAGAAAAAGGAAAAAAAAAAAAAAAAAAAGTAGCTACCATGTTCTTCCAGAGTGTTCAGATTAGTGTCCAGGTAGAATCAGTATTTAAATTAGCTCATTCCTAAGTCTTTTCCTGTCACTACTTCCTGAAGGTTACAGACAGTATTATTACACTTTCTAGCTCAATATTATGGCAGAACTGCTCTCCCAAAACTCTAAACATGCTTTCTGCACTTAAGATTAATATCATATTGTTGCTTTCATATTTATGGGCATGGGGTTTACCAAAGTGCACTTGAATTAATAGGAAATTTCATCCATTGTAAAATGTTACCAATAAATGGATTGTCTTGTAACTGACACAGCCCAGATGTAAAAATGAGTTATAATTTCAGTATACTGCAACTCAACCATCAATGTCTATTTTTAAAACCTCTGTGTGATGTAAATTATAATTGTAATCACTTGGTCTTTAACTATATTTAGCTAAAAGTTGAAGACAACATGGGCGTCTCATCTCTAGCCCATCTAGCCAACTACCAATTCATTTATATATTGTATCTTTTGATTAAGTTAAAAATAAAATCATTTGAACTAATTATTTATATATACAGATGTTAAAAATCAACAGTAAATTAAAATTGACAAAAATGTCAAACCACTTTAAAGTACGGATTACAAATGAGAAGTGATGGATGAATCCAAGCTTCTGAAACAATACTTTCATGAGAACAGGATTGGATCTTACTGAGGAATGTAAAAAATACTGACTTTGTTTTTAGCAAGCTCTTGCGATAATAAAATATAATAGATCAAAGACAAATGATTCAGAAATTATTCAACCTGTCACGGCACAAAGTTGCTTCAATGCAACATATTCACAAACTGCACTAAATCTTTCTGTTTTAATTGGAACTCAAATCACCTTGACCTTTCCTGGCATAGAGCAGAGTGCCCCTCAGAACCACCAGCAGCATCTGCATCCTCATTCCATTTTAATCAGAGCTCAATTTGGATTTCTCTGTCTCGGCAATCAGTGCATTGCAGAGCAACGAAACTGCAGAAATAAATGAGATGTTGCCTTGTTCCAGTTGATTAAAACATGATTCAAGGTGACTTTTAGGTGACACTACAAGTTGTCAGAGCAGCAATGTACTTTTCTTTATGATGAAAAAAAATGTGTGAGGGATGTTTATTTCCCCTATCTGAGATAAGTGACAGAATTGAAATGAGAGCACTGGTGTCTCCATAAAAATATATCAGTGTTTAAAGAATCCTATTATTAGACACAGTGGAAACTACATCTTGGATAAGCCTCCCATACTGTGGGTAATTATCACAAGCCAGAATGCTAATTGCTTTTCGATCTGCTCTGTGCCTCCGATGAGTCTTGTTGAGGGCTACTGGGGCTGTACCAGACACTAACACTTAATGAGACTGAGTTTATCAAAGTACAGCATCAGCTATTACCAAGTGAAGAACAGGAAAAATAGGCCTTAAAATGAAAAGAGGGGAAAAAAACAGATGAAACTGTGGGACAACAAGAAGAATTAAACTATATATAAACATTTTAATTAAAATTTATTTTCTGGATCTAAGTAATTATGTCTTCACCATAGATAAAAAACATATATATTTATGTGTCATGGTTTGGTTACTTGGAAAGGTGAGTACTTGTTCTGTATTTTAAAAAATTTGCTTGTTTACACAAGACAAATTAGGAAATCATAAAGCATTTTTCCTTTCAGTTCTGACTAGTATGGTTAAGAACATTTAAGGGTGGGTGTCTCTATATATTTTCTCACTTTCTTGTGAAAAACGACAAAAAAAAAACTAAATTGGAAACCATCTTCTGGGTAATATGCCATGTCTTTGATGGTAGATTTCACTTTAGACTCTGAGACTCCAGAAAATACGTATGATGGGCAATGAGCATTTTCCAGGAAGCCAACCCAACAAAAATTACAATTCAGAAGAAATTTGGGAACATTTCAACATTTCTCTGTTTTACAATATTTGTTATCCTATAATTAGATCTTTTTTCATGAACTCAAGGAACTAGGTAGGGAATTACTACAGTAAGCATTCAAGGTATCATTAAAACATGTAAGATGTATTGACTGCTTTAAGGACACAATAGTGAAGACCCCAAAGCCCTACTGAAAATCTTCAGGAAAGGGGAAAAAAAACCCAGCATCAGTGTTTGTGATGTAATTATTTCTTCTCATAATCTCTAAATTAGAGATTAGAAAAACAGGTGAAGCAAGGTGTGCACCTCTAAAGCAGAGAAATAAGTGTTTGACTTTAGTTCTGCAAAATCCTGTCAGTTCCCAGCGCTGACAGTTTCAAGTGCAGAGGTCAAAAGAGCAGCACCAGAGAGCACCAGTTAGACCAGTAAGTTAAGGGCCTCAACAGCAGTGACACAGCATTTGTGCATGTGCATGTATTCACTCACCTTAATAGAAAACACTTTGCTATTCTTGTTACTATTTAAGAGTAAGACAGACTACTGAAAAATAATTTTAAACCTACTCTTCACACTCACTAGTCCTACCACTTCACACAAGCTGATGAAGTCAAGATAGCATATATCTAATAGGCTGCTTTGAGTCTTCTTCTCTCAGTACTTCAAAAGAAAAACTTATAAGAGTCTCATTCAAGAGCAACAGATAAACCACAGAACACAGATTTATGTATAAGAAATAAACATTTGATTCTTCATCTGGCTGAATTCTGTTTGTCTTGTAATCATAACATTATTACATTTTATTATAGTCCCTGATCTCTGCCTCTCATAAGACGTGCAAGCTTTACTTCTAATAAGGGTTTTTAATACCTGAATCATTCCCTTCACCTTATATTACTCCATCTCTAGGGCAATCTCATCTTTCCTCAGAAAAAGTGACCTACTTCCAAGATGAAGCCTAACAATTGGGTTATTCAGTAACAATACTGCTTTTCTTTTGTCTTGATTTTCCTGAGAACAGTCTATTTGCCTTAAAACTGCCTTGCCCTAATTTTCTAGAACTTTTTAGTCAAGTAAATTCTTGACAGCTTGTCTTAATATCAAGTATTATTGCAAATAAGATAAATATGCCTCAGCAGTGGCTACAACATTATTCTCTGAATTCTCAGTACAATCAGTCAACAAAATTATTTCATTTCATACATCATTTACCACTTCTATAGGAGTTGCAGAAGATACTGCAAATGAATTCTAAAGTGAAAGTTTAGAAGCAGCAGTGGATGCACGATGTATGTGTAAGATTACCTTTGACCAGTTCTTTCCACCTCTCCTCATCATGATCCATGCACTATGGAATTAAATTTTGGAATGAAAACTACAAAAAAGCCATAGAAAGGAGAAAGAAAACAGAGTTAAAAGATAGCTACCTGGTAGATCTTTGTCCTCTGTATGGATCAACTCTTATTCATGACATCATGACAGTAATTGAATTATTTTCTTTCCCCATTTTATTACTGTATGAAATAGAATGGAGAACCAGTAGAGCTGTAAGATGACAGAGAGACCTTTAAAGTCAGGTAACACACTGCAACAGGAATCTCTGAAGCTCAGAAATTCTCTTCCCAAGGAAATAGTCTCATGTGAGCTCTTTCTACTTTCTAACTCTCTGGATGTGCTGACCATGGTACCAGGAAGAGATGATGAATCTGCTTACAATGGATACCAGTCAAAAGAAAAAAGCAGGTTTTTTTCCATCTGTCCTCTGTTCCTCTCCCAATTTACAAGCAAAATTTTAAATAGAAATGAGCCTCTGGTTTGAGGTTTATTTGTTTGTTGGGGAGGAATTGTTTGTTTTGGGGGTTTTTTTTTGGGTTTTTTTGGTTTGTTTGTTTGGTTTTTTTTTTTTTTTTTTTTTTTGTGGAGGATTATAATTTTTAAAATATATATCAAGTGATAATTATATGGGAAAATTACAATTCTGCTGAATTCTGAAATTCTGAAGGCATTTTTACTTTTATTAGACCTTTGTCTTTGAGATGCTTATATTAGCACCTAGCAATTATAGCAGGGTTTTTTTGTTTTGGGTTTTGAGTGTTTGGGTTTTTTGACATCTAGACAGTGTTTTCGCTGTTCTATCCTTTTGATAGTTATTGTAGCAGCTCTGGCTTGTGTTGTGGACTACTGTCTAAAGGTAGGCAGCTCAGCCCCAACCAGCTGCTCATTCACTGCCTCTCAGTGGGATGGGAAAGAGAATGGAAAGGGTTAAAGTGGAAAAACTCACAGTTTGAGATAAACACAGTTTATCACAGGTTAACATCTTTAAGAACACACAGAAGGTTTTCTCAACTTTTCTCTTTTTGGTTATCTGTGAAATATGATATGTTATTATGATCCTTTGCTTAAGGAAGACAGTGATTTTAGAATCAGAATTTGAACTCTCTTAGGGTGACCAAATCTACCAGATTCAAGTTGAACTCTGTAGTAAGGGGCCACATAGCCCACTGCAGGTAATGAGAGTAGTGAAGTGTATTTCAACAAGGCTTTATATCCCTAACTAATATTGTGGAATTCTTTGTCCATGAACTCATAACTACTCAAGTTACATCTAAATATGTATTCCACATTTAAAAAAATTTAAAAAGTAAAAAATTAAGAAATAATATGGACAAGCATAAACAACAACCAAGGTTAAAAGATTAGAGAAGTGAAGGGCAAAGTAAGCTAGCACAACTTTGAACTTTATAGGTCATGAAATTGTTGCTGCTTTCAGAAATGATAACATTTTAAAATGGAAGATTGTATCTCTTTTTACACTTTGCTTTTTTGATTCTCTCCAGTGTCCAAGTTTACAAAGGTTAGATGCCAGTATAATCTAGAATAAGACCATCTGTGACTGATTTTGAAAGGTTACTGAGAGGGAAATCGGATGCGTGAGAAGCCTCCGGGAATGTAGCTGACTCCTATTGTTTTCTAATAGATCTGATATTCCAAGGAAAGACAAAATAACTGAATTCCTGCTTGGATTCCCAGACAGCACTTCAGAATACGTAAGCAGTCAAATTAGAACATATTCTTCCCCCTAATATTGTGACAAAATGTTGTCAAAATCTGATGCTTGTCAGAGATGTTGTAAGCACTACCTGCATATCATACACAAAATCAAACAAATAATGTGCATTTATTCTTTACAACCACTAAAAACTGTTCAACCCTCACAAGTCCTGCTTGATAAAATAGACAGACTATTGCGGTAGAGAAGAAAGGCCAAAATTAACATTCATTACATTATTTCTGCAATTTTCTACCCGTCTATCATCAGGTCACACCAATAATCAGGGTTAACCTGAGGAAAAGAAAATGTTATCCAGTCTGAAATGGCACAGTCTAGTCCTATAAAAGGCTTTGAATATTAAAGGAAGAATTCTCCCCAGGGTCTGTGAGAGACACCAAAGCATAGAAAAAGAACTTTAACCACCACAGTAACCCTACTTGTGAAAAAATGAGGATGTGGTGCTTTCTACCCAGCAGTTTCCCAGGACTATATATTATTCAATAGGTATGAATCAAAGAAATCAGTATGTTTGGAATTCAGGAGTCTAATATTGTGCAATGCTAGTCAGGATTGGGAGAAAATTTTCAGATGAATAATTTCTTTGTCCAAAATGAAAGTCATCTGAATTGTTTCTGAGAGAGTGATTTACTCATAGAAGAAATACAGTTGTATAATATTTGCAAATGATGCATTTCATTTGGGTCAATTCAGAAAATCTGTGTGCTTAAAGAAAAGGAAAAAAAGGTAAGTTTTTTTATTTCAGCCACCAAACCAACCATCTATCTATATGAGCACAGTCTGAAATCCGTTAAGAACAGATATCAAAAAAACATTGTGCAGTCTAGACTAGCAGCATGCAATCACCATATAGAAACAGGAGGGTTTTGATGTAGTGATCTTGTGTCAAATTTCTTCTTCCCTTTAAATATCATGATCTCCACCTTCCCCTGCATTCAGTTTTGGTGAAATTTCAGATTCTAGTATGACATTGTGAAAACTGGGATAAGATATACCTACACTTGGTCTGCAGGACAAACAGGAATGCCATCTGCACAGAAAGCCAAGGAAATTGCATTCTTTTACCTTATCTCTCAATAGTTTTCTATAAAACAGGAATGATAAACACAAAGAAGACTCACTTCAAGAAAGAGAAATACTGCCCACAATGAACTATTCCGCTCCTTTGTGCAAGTTCTTGTAGAGAGATCACAGATAATTTTAAAACTCAGAGTCTTTAAAGTTTAAAAAATGTTTTCTCTGCACCATCTTTTCTCCTCATAAAGAAAAACATGTTTTAGTAAAACTTTGAAATAGAGAAACATTTAATGATAATTATTGAATTTGATATACAATAAGAAGGGTTACCTTTAAACCTCAATTATCAATTTCGCAGGAAAAAAAATGATGGTACTTCTGGAATCTAAATACATGTTATCTTCTTGATCTAAATTACCTTTTCATAAGGTAATTATACAAAGTTTCATAAATCTACATTTGTATCTACTCTGGACATCTAATAGTCTAGACTGGTTATGTAAAGATCCTCTTGTCAAATTCCTCTTAAAATGGTACCAAAATGCTTCTTGCAAATAGTCCAGCAGAGAATGAAACCCCTAGATGCTTAATTCCTAATCTTTAAAAGTAATTCTTTATTTTAACTATTTTTAATTATTTTATATAAGGCATGATTTTGAAAAAGGCAGGAACATCTTGCTATCATCTATTAGATAAGGAACTTAGAAGTATGAAAATAAAGTTGCACTCTATCTTCATGCAGTTTCTTTTATAAAAATAACCATATTTGGGTTTTCACTTTCTGCCTGCCATTTCAGCAACAAACCATTTTACTTACAGTTATTTTGGCATTTTATTTTGGCTCAGAGGAAGATAAACATCCTGAAGGATGAAGACATGATTCATTTGTCCTCTTGAAAGCTGAACTGCCTCCACAGTTCCAAAACCAGAGAGCAGGCAACAGAATCCTTGGTTTCTCTGTCTCCTTCAAACATATTGTGAATGGTTGTTCTGCTTGTGTTGAGAAATTCTTTGAATTTGACACATTTTCTAAGCAGGTTACTTAGTGAGATTAAATAAAACCCCAAGTCAGCTAATCATTTTTTAGTCAGGCTTGAAGAATACCAACATATACCAGCTAGTAAGGCAGTTTGTTAAGCTGACTAATCATACAGACAGGCTGTAGCAAGTAGCAATCTTAACAGCAGTGCATGAAGAATTATCATAGTTTCCTTTAATCATAAGAGGTAAAAAGGAACAATCACTTTGGCTTTCATAAGAACTTTTTTAAAAATAGTCTTGTTTTTCAACCATAATGTGTATGATACAGAAGTCAAACAGGTTTCCAGATAGCACGTGGCTAAGTTGTACCATCTTAAGTGGGTCATAGAAAGCTTTTTTTAGGGGGTGAGAGTTTGGGGGTCTCATCTCTTTCTTGGATCTGTGCTGATGCAGAGAGAAAAAAAAATGAAATAAAGTATGCTCCAGCACATTGTATCAGTATAGAAAATTTACTTTTCTACTGAGACATAATTTTTATTTTTGTTCAGTACAGAATTCCAGGACATACTGCCAAAGTCTAGACCATGGTAAAACCAAGCTGAATTCAAGCCTGAATGCTACAGAAAGTTCAAATTGCAGAGAAAAAAAACATAAGTCTTCCATCTGGAGGGCCTGTGACTTTATATTCCAGATGCTAAAGAACTTCAAAATAAATTATTAAATTTCTGCACCTTAACAATACATTGTCCCTGCAATAATATGATTTGTGAGCCACAGACATCTTTCTCAACTTGCCTTTTTCTACAATTTCTAAAGCATTTTTTTGGTTTGCCATTTGAAAGTACACTTCTGCTAAAGAACTTGATGATTAAATTTATCAGATTTTGGCATATGATATCGGAATTTCAGAGGCATAGCTTTTATTATGTATCTCATTTTCTACATTGAACATGCCATTAAGAAACAAAGCAGAGAAATTTTCCCCCTTTGTTTTTAAAAAGAGGTAATGGTTGTATTTGTTATGAACTGCCAAGTACAAATGTGAAATTTTGAGAGTCT
Source organism: Motacilla alba alba (assembly GCF_015832195.1). NCBI lineage: Eukaryota > Metazoa > Chordata > Aves > Passeriformes > Motacillidae > Motacilla > Motacilla alba. The sequence goes on from NC_052017.1 coordinate 75,808,030, forward strand.
AGTGAAAACATGTTTGAGCCCTTGAGATCCCTTGCCATTTATTCAGTTGAAGGATCTAGAAGAAGGGAAAAATGTGAGAGAAAAAAAAAAGCATTAATGAAAAGAACATGTACACTAAAAATATCTAATAAAGATATAAGATATGCTACACTTCAGGTTTTTTTTTCTGGAATCACAGGCAGAAGAGAAGCAACAGCCACTAAGGCCACCTATTTGAAAGAAATAAAGACCAGAAGTATAACCTCACCAACTGGATCTTCCTAGAGATAGGAAATGCTGCTCCCAAAAACACAGTGACTTGACAGGAGATATTGTTATCACAGACAAAAGGTGCAGTGGTCACATATACATGTGTATACAAAGCATACATTACTCCAGGGTTCTCACTTGCTAAATATTACTTGCTTTACTTTTCCTCACTAATAATCAGCAAAGAGAAGTGACAAGGCTGATTAGCACACTGAAGAAAAGGGGTTTTACCTGATACCATATCATTGCATTATATCAGCAAAATTAGTCTAGATTTTGTTTGCTACTAAGCCAGTTTTTTTCATTAAAATGTTCCATTTAATTTAATTTATTTATTTTTGTTGTGATGTAAGCACATGAAGGGCTGAGGGTAAACAGAACTGAAGATAACTGCCTCCATAAGTCTAACTTTTTGAGGCACCTGCATGTTGGTAAGGGGTCATTAGATGTGTTGAACAAGTATGTAAGGCACAAAACAGAACAACTTAATCTAAAAATTATTCCTTAGGATTTAATTTTAGTTAGGCTTATTCTGCTTATTTGGAAAAAGGTTTATGCAGACCTTAATTGTGCAGGTCACTGTTTTAAATTTTTCAAGTAATTAAAAATCTGCCATGACCTGAGATGAACACTACTTAGTGTTTATCTTCTCAAAGACTAAATGAACAACTTCAATCAATGCAGTTATGTAAAAATGAGGATAAGAAATGACATTAACGTGCAAAGCTATTAATTTTTTTGATTTAGCTATTCCACAGCTGCAAACAACCATGTGTTGGTATGCTATGAAGCTGAAGAAACTTCTATAATTCATTGGCAGTAATTTATTGAATAGCTCAGAGAACTATTAATTTTTTTATTATTTAGGACTTTTTTAGGTATGGTTTATGAACTTACTGACTTCCACTGACAGTTAAAGATAAGATATCTCTATGCCTTCATTTGATGATGACTTGAAAAAAAATTGCAGAGACTGGATTCAACCTAAAGGTCCTCAGACACACTTAATAATTGTGTGAAAGCCCTTAGGTTGTCCCTACGTAATAATTTGCATATTCATAATAAAAATAAAAACATCTTATTATACAAAAGGTTTGGGGTTTTTTAATTATTATTCTTTCTTTGAAGCAAAATTCAGTGAATTCATAGAAATGAATAGTCTGAATAGAAGTAGTAAAGGATGGTTGCATATGCAGGTTTTTTGGTCATTATTCAAGAGTCAAAGCCTGAAGTGTTTATCCTTCATTTAGAGCTTGTCTTGTCTTAACGTCAGCTGGCAGCTCAGTCCCAAATTGCTACTCATGCAGTCAGCCCTGGTGGGATGTGGAAGTGAAGTGGAAGAGTAACAGTGAGAAAACTCATGGGTGGAGATAAAGACAGTTTGATAGGGAAAGTAAAAGCCAAGTGCGCAATTAAAGCAGAGCAAGGAATTCACTCACCAGGCAGGCCTTCAGCCATCCACAGGAGAGCAGGGAGCCATCACACATGAAACTATGACTTGGGAAATAAATGTCATCAATTTGAACATCCCGCCCACTGCTATGAGCTGTTCCCACAATGCTGAGAGCAACCCAGGTTTTTATTAATAAATCCCTTAGGGTGGATTAAAGTGAAATGACACTGAATGATCAGTATTTGTAATATATATATCTATATGTAGGGCTTATTCTAGAACAATTTGGTTGCAATGGAAAGTAGTTATGTAGCCTTTTGGTTATTATTATCTGTGGCAATATAGCAATATGAAGCAGAAAAATATTTCCTAGGAAAATGTATAAGGATGAGAAAGAAAGGATATGAGTAGAAAAATACCCAATTACCATTGGTCTTCTGATGAGACTTGATTGTTGCAGCTTAGTTTTCTCTTGGCCAAAGTGGTGGTCCATCAGGACTGGAGTAAGAAGCTCACAAAATACAAAGTCTGGCAAGTTAAACTACACTCAGGCTAAGCTGGGAACATACTGGTACCTCCTCTAGAAATGAAAAGATTTCAATCCTCTGGTGCAAGGCCTCAGAAATGAGTCTGGAGGTGCTTTGGGGACCTTTTATGGCTTTTGACACCTTTGAGAACACAGCAGCTGCCTCTCATGTTATGGGGTAGTTATACCCCATCAGGCCTTCCCTGGAGACTGGAGGGAGGAATTTTACAACTGAGTTGTGTAAGGGAGGGCAGTTAGCATGATAAGAGGCACCATTTTGACTTGCAGGATTTGCCTCTCCTGTGCCTCAAAGCCTGGCTTGTAGCCTCCAGACAGTGCCAGTTCACCCCCTCAGTCTTTATGCAGACTGGCCATTACACACCCAAAAACGTCACTTCCTTCCCCTGGGAGGTTTAAACTTGGCCTCACCAAAGCACCTTGGTGCTTCCATAAATGGGCTAATGTTTTGAGACATTAAACTTGAGAAACTCTTGTGCTACTTCGTCTCCTCACTGTGGGTGCTGTGCAGAGTGGAATTGCTGTGTAAGTCCAACTCAGCAACGACTGAAACATCCCTGGGTTATCAATGTTGTTTTGGTCACAAATCCAAAACAGAGCACCATAGTAGCTGCTATAAAGAAAAACACCTCTCATCCCAGCCAAAACCAATAGACAACTTCACTTAAAATGGAGTTTAATCAACATCAAGTCATGCAAATTTAAATATTTTTTTTTTAAATATAGTGGTAGACACGTATAAGATATTTTAAAGGTCCTGAAGTGAAAGGTAAGTCTTGGAAATCAAAAATGTATTATGCATTGCTCTAAAATCAATCCATCAGTATAAAACTTTAAGAAGTTTTTCCCCAGTATGCTACACTGATAATAAAAAAATGCTAAAAAGAAATGCCTAACATGGGTATTATGAAGAAAATATAAGTTGTATTAAAAACCACAAACAGTTAAAATAACAAAGAAAATAAAACATGTAAAATATATGAACTGAATCTGAACTGAACTACACTGGCAAATTAATGTTTTTCTCTAGCTACGGAATGCTTCTTAAGAAGGTACATTAAATGAAGTCCAAAACTAGAGCTAATAAACACTAAGTTGATAAGTCCACATTAAGAAGAGGGACACTGGGTGAAGAGCACACACTAAAATACTTTAGAAATAATTTTATGAAGTCAAACTAATTCCTGTGCACTCTTTTTCATATTATAATAGGTCATTGTCAAATGTGATATATATTTAATATTCTACAAGGTCAGCAGTATGCCTTCTACCTATTGTTACTATTTCTTTGTGCTACTTAACAATTTGCATCCATAGAATTCAACATCCATGTGGGGGTCTTATTATAGGACTTTTGAATACATTACCCTTCTCTGTTGTAATTAATCTTTTAATTGCCTGATCCTACTTCAGCAGAAAGAGTTGGTCAATTAATGCAGATGCACATGTCTATGTATAATGCCTGTGCCTGCTGATAGCATTCCTTTTGATACTGCATTTCATGAAAACAATCTTAGTGATTCCTTTTTAGGGTTTAAAATACCTTCATCAAAACACTTTTGATTTTCAGTAGGAAGACTGCTCGATTTGTTTTGGTAAAACTTGATAATTTTCTCTTATTTTGCTTCTATGAAAGAAATTAGTTTCTCATTCCATTTGTGGTCCAGCACCTTGTACTCAATTCACATTCAATATGCATTCTTCTGACAATTCTATGTACTGAGGCATTAAAATCAAGGATTGCAGCGATCACTTTTTTTGACCTGTGATGCACAGAAGTTATTTTCTTAGGAATGCGTATCAGAACCAGTATAAAAACTATCTATACTAAACACCAAGTGATTGAATTGACTCAAATTCAACCTGGAAGCAACCTATTTGAATGACATAACAGCCAAAGATCATCTGACAAAAAGGTATGGTCTCTGTCGAAATGCACAGGTAAGGTGTGTGATATAAAAAGTGTGACTAAATGCTACCCATAAAATTTGAAATCAGCTTTCAGATCAGTAAAAATCTGCAGTAAGTGCTCAAAAGCAAATTGAATAAAAAGGTCTAAGACCAAGTTCCCAACACTAGGTGACAAAAAAAGAGAAATATTCAAATTGAAAAATGCAGTAGTTGTTGCATCCAACTTTTTTGTAGCATTTTAATTTACTTATCAATTATGGGATTAAGGTGTTAATTTTCAGTCACTAATTTCAAATGTGCTTGATGGGTTTATTCAAGGTCAATTGGAAATAGGAATTCTCAACAAGTGAAATATTAATAGTGTTTTTAAAAATAGAAGCAATGTAGAGGAAAAAGAGGAGGCAAAAGAGTTTGTTAAAATATTTCCACCATGATTCTTGAAAACTCTGATAATCATTAAAACTAAGCAAAACAAGGACACATTGGAATCCAAGGTTTCAGTACAAGAAAAATAAGTATATGATTTTGGCAACTACTTTAATATTTTGACTTCAGAATATGGAAGAAATATAAAGAATTTATGTTCTAACTAGTAAATGTTGCTGCTAAGAATGCAATAGACCCATTTTTATCAAATGAGGAGTTACAAAGAAGCACAGAATTTTGAAAAATTCAAAATTTTGCCTTTCAGTCTTATAATTCTGCCAGCTTTTATAGTGTTCTTTTTTTACTAAAATACTATTCATAAGGAAAAAAAAAAGAACAAACCTCACATAAAGAGTTTTATATCAACAGCATCAAGTTATTCCAGTAAGAAAGGCGAGCAAATAAAGAATTTGAGTGGTTCGTAGGAAGACAGCTTTCTTTTAGTTGAGCTCAGATGAAACAATCTCTTCTGATTACCATTCATGAAGGTATAAGTTTGGATGTGAGACTTTTTGTGGAAGTCCTTTCAAGCGTTTCTTAGCTTTCTGGAGTGGAAACAAGTCCCCTAAGTCCCATCACCTTCACCTAGTTATAGCCTAAGCCAGTTTAAATTCATGCTGACATTTACAGATGGTCAACTGGCATACTTGCCCGGCTGTGTTCTCCAAATAAACTTCAGATTCCACATTACCTGATTTTATGCAGGAAACTGACACAACGAAGCACCAAGGAAGCCATACGTAGTGCATGAAAAATGGCTCTGTTTTCCCTTTCCATATTTTAGACAGTCTAAATGTACAGACTACTGAGATATTGATGCAGCAAAGACAAAAAAAAAGAAATAATTATCAAGGTTTCATGACATAAGCTATGCTGTGGTAGTATGTCTATTTTCATCTAGTACAGTATTTTTAGGTATTATAAATAAATATGACCTGTCAGCCATTAAGTCTGACTTAGAGACTGTGACATATGGCTGTTATACATATACAGTCTCTTGGATTCTTACAAAACCTGACTAAGGTCAAGGAACCCTGTGCCTTCCCTCTCTCATTTATATTTTATGATTCAGGAACAAGATGAAGTCCTCTAGACAGCTAGTACTGAGTCACACAGTAGATGGATATGTTTCAGATTACGATCTATCAGGGTCAAAAAGGGGTGTAACTCACCAGATTTTGACACAACTGTCTTCATAGATACTTCAATTATTTGGAAATAGCATAAGACAGCTTAGTTTCACTTCAGAAATCCCTAGTACTTAAAAAGATATTTACATATTTTTTCACAAGTTGTGATCATAGCATTAGTAATGTTATTATCAATTCTCTAGGTAGCACACAATTAATATACTCTGACATATTTATCATGTGCATATTTGTATTGACATGACTAAGAGCTTTTTTCATTTTCATTATATTTCTTAGCCAAAGGCAAAATTAGGTCCTTTGCCAGTTTTCATTCTGTCTGTGCTAAAAATGAAATTCTATACATGGAAAGAAAAAATAATAAAAAGAAAGTAGCATTTATAAATCTGAACTGAATTGTGAGATATGTTCTTTGTTGTCTTATAGAATCCCTAACACAAAAATAATGAGATCATCTGTGGCCTGGGGCTTGGATCCTAAAGCTTATGCAGCCACAGGACTTTGTGAACTTTTACAGTCTCATCAAAATCAATAGTAGTATTCATGAGATGAAAGTTATTTGCATGCTTAGGTCTTTTCAAAGTCAATGCTTTTATTATTTGGATTCAGGCTCAAAGTTTTTAGTGACCAACTGTGTCAGTAGCTCATTGAAAGATTAACAAAAAAATTCTGCCTGTCATGCTGAGTTCAAGTAAAAATACTTCTTTTCACCTTCACTTCATCTTCTGTGTGCTTTGAATATGTCAACAGCCTGATACAACAATCGGCATACTAGTGGTATATGGAATTTTGTTAAGTATGCTTAAATCAGCATTCAGCAAGTATAGATTTATTTTCTATTATTGTAACATTGGTTTATGGCTGTTGAAGTACAAAAAATGTCACAGATCTTAATTGCAAATCATGCAAAAGCACAAAAGTAATACAAATAAAAGAGCTAGTGTGATGAAGACATCTAGGGTTCACATAATAGACAGACATCTAGGAACTTCAATTACACAAGAGGTGAAGGATGTAGAACAGAGATAGTCTGTTAATGGGACCAACACTGACAATGCACAGAAATCACCTAACTGATCTTTGCAGTTCAGCAACAGCCAGCAACAAGATGCAGCAACTGAGTAAAGTAAAACCAGAAATATCTTACTGACCCCTTGTTAGAGAGTCAGCAGTAGCAGAGCCATTACAGAAGTGCCAGTGAAATGACAATGTCTATTTGTCTATTTTTTATTTTTTTTTTACTTCCTACAGATGAAAATATGTTGTTCCTCTTACATATCTCTTCTGTAACAAGAACTCAATAGCCTAGTTCTCCTGTGTTCTTCAGCTAGGAGCTTCAGATGAGGGAGAAGGAAGATAAGAGAGCCAGTCGCTCTACTTTTTTGAGAACTTAGTCTAGATTAGACCTTACAAGGTGTCAAATCAATCAGGTTGCTCAAAGCTCCATCCATCCTAGCCTTGAACATTTCCACAGATGGGGCATCCCCAACATCTCTGGGAAACCAGTGCCTCACCACCCTCACAGTGAATAATTTCCTCCCAACATCTCATCTAAACCTTCAGTCTTTCAGTTTAAAGACATTCCCTCTTGCCATATCACTACATGCCCATGTTGAAAGTCTCTCTCCGGATCTCTTGTAGACCCTTTAGGTACCGTAAGGCTTCTATAAAATCTCATTTCTCCATGTAGAACAACCCCAACTCAGCCTGTCTTCATAGGAGAGAAGCTCCAGATGTCTGATCAGTGTCTCTCCTCTGGACTTTCTCCAACAGGTCCATCTCTTGGGGGCCCCAGAGCTGGATGTAGTACTCCAGGTGGTCCCATGAAAAAGGGGGAGAATGACCTCCTTCAACCTGCTGCTGGATATACCTTGCTCACAATTTTATTAAAAATACCCATCAGAATAGTTGACATTTAATCCTTAAAGACAAAGATAAACACAACTATAAGAGTATTATTCTATTTTTAAAATTTACCTGCCTGACTTGGATGAATTCCTTCTGCAGGTAAAAATCATGAGTATGTGTATTTCTATGCTTAACAAAACTGGGGTAATATTATCTGTACTAAATTTCTTAAATAGCAAACAAGAAGTGCCATAAAGTTCAATGAGCACATCCTCCCTCTCAGAAAACCCCAGAGGAATACACACAAGGACAGTATATGCAATGTACTTACAAATAGCCAAACTGTAGATTCTGAGGTTCCCAAAGGTGATCTGATGGTCATACATTTGAGAGTGCTGTTACAGGGTTTTTTACCTCAGTTCTTTAGGAAAGGTGAATAGCAAAATTAGTGTTGAAAGAGCAACTGAATGGAGTAAATCCAAAGCATTTGAAAATATTAAATGAGATTAGCATTTTCACATATAACCATACAGATTAGCTTTAACTCATATTTTGATTCATGCTGTATAAACCTATTTTTCAGATTTTATCAATCAGTTTTCAATAAAAACATTGTGTATCTAAGCTCCAAAATCTTCACTCTGATTAACTGAATCTTCAGACACACACTCCATTTAGCTACTTTTCACCGTCTTACATATACTCTAAGCTATCTATTACATTTGCAACCACCATAAGTCAACTGAACTTTTTCCAAAGGCTTTCTTTTTCTCTATTTTTTTAATATATAATTTTTATTTGAAACATGCGTTACATAGTGTTTATCTCCATTTCTCCTTCTCCAAAAACCAGGAGCATTGTCAGGAAGTAAAAAGAACACACAACCATTTGATTTTGGTGATATAAACACTCAGGAGAAGTACTGCCACAATGCTCCCAGCTGGCTCCAAACTGAAGGGTCTTCTAACACTGTCTGCTTGTATGTAGGAGATATTTACTAAATAGGCACAAGTGAAGTATAAGAAGTTGAAAGGGCAAAGAATATTACATAGGAAGAGGTGAGAAGAAAATCCTTCAGGAGAGGAAGGCTGGGAATATTGGCTACACAGACTTTAATAAAGCTTCTGAAGCCGTTTCCTGCAGCATTCTCTTGGACAAGCTGTGTGCTCATGGCTTCAATTAGCAGACATTGCTGAGTAAAAAATTGGCTGGATGGTCAGGCTCAAAGAGTGCTGGCGAAAGAGGTTAAATTCAACTGGTGGCTGGTCACCAGTGGTGTTGTCCAAGGCTCAGTATTGGTTCCAGTCCTGTTTAACATCTTTGTGAATGATTGGGACCAGGGGATCGAGTGTACCCTTGGTGAGTTTGCAGACAACATTAAGCTGGGCAACAGTGTTAATCGGCTAGAAGGTAAGAAGGCTCTGGACAGGCTGGATTAATTGGACAAGGCCAGTGGTATGAGGTTCAATAAGGTGAGGTATCAGGTCTTGCACTTCAATCTCCACAACCCCATGGATCCAATTTTAGTTGTGTAGAAGTTTTGAAGCTACACAGAGTGCTCAGTTATTCTAATACCTGGACTGACTAGTTCAATATATAGCTATCAGAAGCCAATAGAATTTTCCTCTTTATTTTCAGTTCATACAGGTTTGTTACAAAGTGTGGCTCTATTTTTAATGTTTCTATTCAGAATGCAGCCTTAAGTATTCTTTCTGCCATTTGCTCAAATTCAAGTAGTTGCTATTAATGCCTCTCTTGTGTCCAAAGCAAGTCATTCTCATGTCAAACAGGTGGAGAAATAGTCTCTTAACACTTGCTAAATTTCACTGTAGCATGCATACCATGCACATGCACTTCAACAATACAGGAAATTTCTTTTTTTTTCTCAAAATTTTGTTTTCTCAGCCATGACTGGGGTTAATTTCAATTTCTCCTTATTCTCAGAACATTTAAACACTACACAACTATGGAAAGACTGCATCCAATTTCAGTCCTGAAAATGAAGGAATTGTGCATTGGTCTCTCAATGACTAATTAAAACCATGTCATCACTGTTCCTACAGGAGATCCTTGATTTCCTGTTTTACTCTCTGTCCTGGGGTGACTGTGATGCTGAATTGTATCCCCATTTGCCTATTTAGCCCAGAAATAAGTTCTGCACCTTTAAAACTGGATCCAAGAGCAAAGGCAGGGGTAAGCTGTGGCACAAAGTTTTGTGTGTGCAGAAACTTCATTTTCACTCCCCTGGAATTCCTTTTCTCTTGGTGTGTGCTGTCTGCAGCATGGACATGGGAGAAAGCTCGCCTTTGCTTTTAGTTAGTCTTTTTTTAGCTACCTGAGGCAGAAAAGTTCCCCAGACGGTGGCTTTTTCTTCTTCTTGGAACTTATCAGTCCTGCTCTGGACTGAAAACCCAGAAAAAAACCACCATGAGCTGGCACCTGTGGCCCAACAGAGCCCAGGATGTGGCATTTTCCAGCGCAGGTGGGACTGATAAGAGACTGAGCAAGCCAAGCTACAGCCCACGACAAGGAGTTTCTGAATTTGCTGTCTCTTCAGAACAGCAAGAGGTTTAATTTTTGAATATTATTGACTATTCCATGTTTGTGAGTACTTTGCTTGTTAAATAAACAGTTTAATTCTACTTTTCTCGAAAGAGGTTTACCTCCCAAACTGACTGGGAGAAGGGCTGCTTGAATTTGCTTTCTAGAAAAGACACTTCAGAAGTTTCCTCACAAAATTTGCCCTAAACCAGGACACTCTCTCAAAAGTATTCCAAGCACTTCACTGTGAGTTCTAGACACAAGACACCTAGTGAATATAATATCTCCACAGCCATTTCTTCACACCTGGGAGACCAACAAGTGTTTAACTTCCACTAACAGCAGTAACTATTGTTCCATGGCAAAAGGAAATATATAAATTGCGAAGGGAGTTGTCTTTGAGAAAATCTGGAGTTCTTCGTTCTCCCAGACATGAGTAACTCCTTGTAGATCATGTGAAGGACATGGTTTTCTTTTGAAGGCTCAACTTCCTCAATATTTAGCTCAACTGTTCTTCAGGACTGCATTACTGGACTACCTTTCCATAAACTATTAAAATCATACAGTTGCCCCGTTTCATTGAGGCCTCATGACCTTGTTCTCCAAAAGTCAAGTATGGCAGAGGGTACCAATTAACATAATAGAGTAACCAAGATTCTGACAATACTTGCCAAAGTTTTCACAGCTGTCCAGGTAAAAAAGTATGTATATCCCACAGATTTGGTCAAAACCAAGCACTCAAAACCAAGCAGAATAGCAATAAAATGTGAGAGTAATAGCTATTTCCTACTTCTAGACATACTTTGATCAAGTGCATGCAATTACATCTCCATCTCATGGCTGGGTGAAGCAGAAATTATGACCTACCACTGACTGAAATAAAGGAGGTGATCTATAAATAAAGGCGTAGAATTCTACTTTTGATTTTGACAACTTCCTCTTTGAGAAAGTTCTTTGTTTTTCTCTAGGAGAAAGAACTTTTTTGGTTCTGAAAGGAAAAACTTACAAGCACATAAAATTATCAGGTGTGTTCAAATTACTCCTTTCTCAGAGGTTCATAGGGCAAATGTTCACAAGTCTTCCAAATGTTATGAAGGAGAAAACTCAATTCAAGAAATGAGAGAAATACTATGCAACTTTCTTGAAGGAATTGCCTCTAATCAAGCACAAAATAACCACAATTCAATATTCTCTTTGAAATCAAGTTGGTCAGTTCCAAGATTAAAGAGATGTGACAATGCTTTATATGAATGAAGCTGAGCAATAAATAAAGCAATAGGCTCAGCTAAAATATATGGGTAGATAGTTGTAGATATTTTTAGGAAAAAATAGCTCATTGCAGAAGCAGAGGAAATGCCAAATCAACAATTTTGAAAGAACTATACAGTAACCACAATTAAGAAGAGAATTAGCATACACAGATACACTTGATTGTGCTTGGGTGGTGATAATATCATGCTTTCAAAGGCTCATGTCTTACTGGAATTATTTAGTTTTAAGAATGTAATTAAAATTGGTCTCATAACTAACTGATGTGCATTTGATCAATCTAAGCTTTTGTGTGTGTCACCTTCCCAAAAGTCTGTTCAGAAAGCAGAATTAGGTTTGGAAAGGATACTGAATAACCCATAATTAAAAAAAAAAAACTAGTTATTATTTTAGTAGGTCATATAGTAGGAAACCTTTTTTAAATGAAATGTCAAGGCCTATGGCTATACACAGAAGACACTGAACATAAATGAATTTAAGCCTTGAACCAAAAAAAAAGAGTACACTTGTAAAACATTGACGCTGGATAACTGTGGAAGAAATTGTGTTCTAATCAATCAAAAAAATTCTCATATAGCAAAGATTTGATCGAAAATTGCAATTTAGCAGATTTGTGGTGAGAAAATATTGCATTCATTGCTGTTGGAGTTTTTAAAGTTATATGACTGGGACAAGATAAAAAAAAGTAAGACATTAAACCTCTGGAAATTGGTACTGTTCATAAGCTGAAAGGTTATTTCTTATGTCTACCTAAAAGTCTAGAATTACAAAACCAATAGGATCTCAGCAATACTGAGAAGCTGTATTCAGAGAAAAGAGGCAAAAACCCACTTGCATGTAACACTCGTCATTCTTAATCTCAAACTGAAAACAAAGCAAATGAGCAACTTCTTTGAACTGATTGCAGGCTTGTCCTGTGTTTTGTCTATATGTGACATAAACATGTATAAAACCTATAGAATCTCAGATTTTTGCAGCCAAAGCAAAAGGGGACTTAAGGAATCACTACAATATCAGGTGAATATATTTTTCAGAAATATAAAGAAGATAACCTCCATGGGAAGCTTATCAAGTTGTGACAGGAATAGGTATTCCCAAGAGAACACAACTTGTTAAAATGTATTCACTAGTCTTGAAAATTCAAGCATGTCAGACTGGGCACACAGCACAATACAAAATAGCTTGGTCTAATTCCTTGTATATGACTACAATTGTGAATCTAGAAGGTATTTTTTCAGATTTCTGAGGAGAAAAAAAGCTATATAAAATTAATTTGACTGCAAAATACTGTATTGAAGTGGGAGAAATCAACTGCATGATTATAGTAGGATAAGGAACAATATCCTAAGATGCAGCTGTTCAGGAAAGAGAAGCTATGAATGAGAGCAAGATATGAGATCAATCGAAATCAGTATTGCCCCAGTGTTCTAACCAAGATAGTTGCAACAGTAGGAAAATGAACTGCACTGTATCTCATTCAATCCTCAGGTATAATACTTTGAATACTTTTGAAATCCAAATTTTGAATAAAATAAACCTGTTTGAAAAGCAACAATAGAAAAATGTTTCCCAGAACTGCCACCGAAGAAGAACTGAACAAAGTAGCTTTTTGCAGTGAAGACTGAGGTGGACACGCAGCAGAAAACACGTTCACATTCAGATATGGGCATGGCTGCTGATGAGAGAAAAGGAAAAATACACATTCAGAACGCACTATCATCAGATCATACAGATCATACAGATTATACAGACTTGCATGTACTAGTACCCAAAACCTTTTTATCAAAGTACATCTAGAAATTGATAAGCCATAGTTCAAATTGATTTTCACATCAGGTAACAACACAGTTGTGGTGAATGGTCTTGAAAGATACAAGTAGCTTGCTGACTGGATGGCATAGTCCACCTGAGTGCATCCATACCCATGTTTCAAAAACTCTACCTGTAATACCTAGTATTCCCAAAGTAATTATAGCTGCGCACCAGCTAGGATGTATAGTCACCTAACTAAAATTTCAGTAGGTCAGGGCATTAGTTGTTCTTCTGAAAGACTTTAAAACCCCTGTAAGAAATAGGAGAATTAACATGCCAAATTTTAAGTGTACCTTTATCATTCTTGTTACTTTGATAGTCATCCTCAGGAAAATGATGCATTGCAAGTCAGAATTAAGAGAATCCTCCCTGTGAAGCCACAAGATGCATTTACCTGGGATTTCTGTCTTTTAGGTTTAATCCTGAAAAAAAGAAAGAATATGAGAGAGTACAGCATGAGCTGTAGAGAAAAGATCACTCATCAACAATATTGGTACTGAGAAAAAAGATAAAAGAGCTATGTCAACTTCAGGGAAAGATAACCAAAGTTATTTGGACAGAACATTGGAAAATGTATAAAATACATGAAACGAGCCCTAGGGTTTTGTTGAGGCCAATCTAAATAGAAGTCTGCCTAGTCATTTAAGTATATCTATTTAAGGATAGACATGACTGGCTAGCTCTTTCCTTTTCCTTTTCTAACAAGGAAATATTATTCCTAAAGGTCAAAATGTACTATAATTCTAGTCTCCATGCAGAAAGAAAAGGTAACCACTCTTCTAGTAGTCCCCAAACAGAGCCTTTTTTATCTTCCCAGCAGCTTGCTATTTGTTTTATCTGGTTAACAGAAGAGACACAGACTATAGTAAAGATCAATAAATGGGAAGGTGTTGAAAGATGAGCAAAGTGTAGCTGGGTAGCCCACAAGAGATGGCGATGACACTCCAGTAAGAGACCACAAGCCTTTTGTCAGGCTCATGGCCCTCAGCTGGTGTCAGGACACACTTGAACTCATCTTGGTCTGTCTGTAGCCAAGTCTTTGCTTTTCTAAATGTAACAGCAGTCATTAAACTACTTCTTCATTAATTAACCCTTCTATAATTCTAGCTTTTTCTTGGCTTCATCAATTATGTTGTGGCTATTGTTGCATGTGCAACTAACTATAGGAACATTTGTTGAGACAGCCCTGGTGGACCACAGGCTGGGGCTCCAACAATTTATGCTGGTTCCCCAGCATAATTTTCTCCCAGAATATTTGCACAATTAGTCCTTTCACCATCAGACAAGTGCTAAACCACACAATTACACCAAAACCTGGCCATGAGCCCAGACTGCAAAAGCCATGGAAGGTGGAGAGAGGAGTTTGGTCTCAGGGTGTGACAATAGCTTAATTAAGCTGTGTACAATGAAATCTCTATTATGATCCTAAAATCTAATGCAAGACAGGTAAACACAGCAGACTCAATGGATGTTAACAGGCCATGAACGGTCCTTCACTGCCCATTAAAAGAATGTAATAATGGGAGTTGGCAAAAATAGTTTTCAGGATAGCAAACCTCCCAAAAGTACTCAGCATCTATGTAAGACACTCACTTTGCTCCTGGTGAAGGAGTCTGAATGCTGATGGCTCACCCCTAATGATCATCTTTGCAAAGTTGTAGAGAGAAAGAAGTACACTAATATCTGCCACAAGGTTCATATCACTGTATTGTTGGAGGTTAGGATTTTTCCCAGTTTTTTTCCCCCTTTTCTTTCTCTCAGGGAATTTTCTTCCATTTGTTGCCTAAGGGATAGGAAGAACCAATACCTACGAGACAAAAGTCGCCAAAGTGGGGGGAAGGGGTGCAGCTGGCTGCACTATTTTGGCTGGGGGTTTTTCTCTTGGGGAGGGCAGAGATACCATAGGATTTTGGCTGTGTAGGTCAGAGAGCTAGTCTCGGTTCCTCTTTTTCTGTTGCTCTCAGGACTGAGGAGGAGATGGTGCTGTTGTTGCTGTGGGAAGAATTCTGTCCCACTGTGAAGTTCAGCCCTTTTACTGCTTCTTCTACTGTGAGTGAGGATTTGCTCGTAAGAGTGGTCATTGAACTGGGACCTTATAAATCACCTGCTCGCACTGTAAAGGACCCTCACCATCTACTCCAGTGCCCCAGGGGAGAACCTGGAACCCCAACCCCTGACCCCCTCCCAGGGAGTGTGTCCCAGCTGTTTTGCTGGCGTGTGGCTTCTGCTGTATGGCCTAGCTGTTTTCTGCCACTGCTTCAGGTTTTTTGCTACACTTCAACCTGATATCTTGTGTCTGCCCAATCCATCACAGCTGCTGCTATGGCTACAGAGCTTCTGCTATATTTTGTGCGCCACCCTGGGATCTGCTCCCCTATGCTATTCCAGCTGCTGCTCCCAGGTTCTTGCTACAGCCCATTTCACAATACGGAGGAGCACGAGGACCAGCTGCCCCTGTGGGTTTGTAACAGAAGCCACTTTTCCATCTCTTTCACTGGCGCTCCGCTATTGTCCATGCAAGAGAGATGACTGAACTCGCACCACAGCACCCCCTGCAGCCGCGGAGGAATCATCGCACCTGTCCTGCCAGCCGGGAGCCACCAGCACCCCTGCCGGCTGTGACCAGAATTGCACTGATGGGGGAAGTGCCTGTGGCTGAGAGAAGGCTGGGACTGGGTTTGTGTTCTTGTATTTGTTTTTGTGTTCTTTGTTTTTGTGTTTGTTGTTGCTGCCATTGTTGTTGGTTTGCCATGTTATACATATATAGATGCTAGTAAAGGACTATTATTTCTTTTCCCATAATCTTTGCCTGAAAGCCCCTTAATTTCAAAGTTATAATAATGTGGAGGGAAGGGAGTCACATGTCCATTCCAAGGGAGGTTCACACCTACCTTCCTTAGCAGGCCCCCGTATTTTAAACCAAGACATATATACAGATTTTTTTTTTCTGAGAAATATATAGAGTCCAAGCCTGTACAACATGTAGATATATTGTTTACAGTAGATTATAAATCTACTAATAGCTTGCTATTCTAATTTTCACTAAGTATTGTTCCCATTTCAGTCACATATTACTACATGACAAATTTTCCCTCTTTGGTACTTACAATAATTACTTCTGAGAGAAAATACCAGAGGGAGGTTGTAAAAAGGCTAGATGAAAGCACAACAGTACTTTATCACTTCTACTCTTAAAAAAAAAAAATAAATTCAGAGACAGGAGCTTCAGAGTTAGACTGAAGATTGAAAGAAAATATTCTAAGACTCTTCAGGCCTGTGATAGCATTCAGTAACTGAGAAATATCAACATTTTGCTTACAATACTCCATTGTGCCTCACAGTTTTGGTAGGTAGGTGAGGTACTTAGGTAAAGAACTGGAGCTTTAAGTAGTCATGATTCCAAATGAAATGTGACTGTACAAATATCAATTCCATTGATAATTTTGCTTTGAAAAGCTACCTGGAAAGTTTGTTCTTATGTATCTTTCAAACTTAAATAATAAAAACTCTGCATAAGGTGCCTGAAATTTTTCTTTTGAGAAATATGCAGACTCATAAATTAATGATTATTTCTCTTTTTTCTTGACTTACATAGTCTAACAAATTCTTTCTCATTGAAACATGAAAATAGTGGAAATAGAACATCTCTCAGCTGTTACAATAGAGAATAGCTAATCAGAACTTAATATGTGGTTGTTAGCAAAGAGATGGAAAAAATGTAAATATTTGTTCAGTAATTCACTGCACTTGACATAATGAGACATTCAAGACATTGCAGCAGAGATAATTGTGCAAAAGCTGTTTTTTTAATGTTTTGTCTAGTCTTCACTTCCCTTCCCAAAAAGTGGCCGTTTCCTTTTTTAGCGCTGTCACAAAAAGTCATAAAGTACCTCGAGACAAAATTCTTTAGATCTCATGCATGAGTTTCTTCAATAAAATGTAGCATTTCTATCTTAGCTACTATTGCATACCCAAATGTTCTCAATAGTAAAACAAATTATTTCTTAAGAGCTGTGTTTGATATAATGCAAGTCAGAAATGGAGTACATTATCAGAAGTACATGAACAAAAGAATACTCATATTGCAGTAAATTATTTACTTGATATAAGAAATGACTGTTTCTTACTATTCATGACAAAGAGTTCTTTAAATTCATCTTCATTCTTGAAGCATAAGGCTTTAAAAAAAGCTCTGTTCACACAATATTTTCCAAAAAAAGCAGGTAAAAGCATTCTATGTAAACTAAGGTTTGTATATAGTAAATAGAGAAGTGAAGAAAAAAATCAGTTGATGTAAAATTGTAAGGAGATTGTGGAGACTAATATAATAGCTGCTTCTTGAAGAAAACTATAATATTTTTACCCTACACAGACATTATAGGTTTTTTTGGTTTTTTTTTTATTACATCTTACTGTTACTAAAACTGAAATTGGCAGGTTTTTTAATATTTACATTAAATATTCAATGCATGCATGTAAGATGACACCCCCCTAAAACTCTGTCTCTTTTTCCATTATTGAGACTAAAAATCTTCACAAATCACACAATTTATCAAATAGGCAAGTCCTTTCCTAATGTTTAATATTCAAAGTTCTTCTTTTTAAGAATAATGTTGTTTGTAATTTACATCAACTGAACTTTTGATGTGTGACATTTGTCCAAGAAAGGAAACGGGATTAGTATCTCACAGATCAAAGGGACCTCCAGAATTCCTGTTGTCCAAGACATTGCAAAAAGTCAGACCAATCAGAGCAGGTGGTTCAGGGCTATGTTCAGTTGAATTTTAAAGATCTCACAACCTCCCGAGGTACTTGTTCCAGGGTTTGAACATCCTCATGGTAAAAAATTCCTTACATCAAGCTGGTATAGTCTCTTTTTGCAACCTGTATTTTTGGTATCTCGTCCTTCTACTGTAAACATCCACAGAAAATCTGACCCTGTATTCAACATGGTCTCTCAACAGAGAGTTGTAGTCAGACTTAAAATTTCCTCCTCACTTTCAGTTCTTTAAATTGGAGAAGTCCATTTTTCTCAGTCTCTAATTTCATATCATACTACAATGCATTACCATATTTGTGGCCCTCTTCTTGACCCACCCCAGAACATCACTGTATTTCTTGCACTGAGAAGTCCAAATCAAACAGACCACACCAGAAGGGGTGTCACAGGTGAAAGAGATGCTGAACTCATGGCCATGCTTTTCATACCGTTCTGTCAGCAGGACTCAAGAAAGAGTTGGGCCAGAGCCTGCCTGTGAAGAGTAGTGTCAGAACTGCAGGCTTCAGATTTATTCAAATATCAGTCATTCAGCATGGAAGGTTGCCAGGACAAGATGCCAAGACATGAGACGCTGCTGTAATTAACTTCTATGAGGACCACCAGGTGAAAGATATCTATCCTGTGTTTGTTAATTTCAGTAAACCTGGAAACTGCCTGCTTCTACCTTCTTTCCTTCCTGTTTCAAAATTCCTTTTCACCAAAATTTCACCCTATAAATTCTGTATTCATTCAAAAATTAACTATCACTTTTGGTCTGAGGTTCAAAAATTCACTGTTAAGCATTGACTTTGAATAAGTTAAGAATTTTATCTTCCATGCATGGAGTATCTAAAAGGACCCCATCAGAGAGTATGAGGCTCCTACACTGCCTCTCACTTCAATTTGTGGCTATCTGCCAGGTGCAGTGCTGTACCACTCTAATGGTAAGTTATTCACAGGAGGAGCAGTGAGTGCATCATAAACCTGTAACAGGTCACAGGCTGTTGCCCATGCCTTGTCCTGCTTCTGGCATTGACTTTCATGAGCTTTAGCTAATAATTTCATTGCAAAGGGGGGTACTTGGGAACTGGTTTTGGAAACTTCTATTAGAGGGCAGAAGGAGTGAGGTTGCACTTCAAGCAATGACAAGGCCGGAGCCAACTGACAGCACAGGCAATGCCCTCACTGCCAGGGCATTATCTTGAAGCCCCTCAGCAGGATAAGAAATGTCAGATGGCAAAAACAACAGGTTCCGACAACAGTCCTGTGATCTTCAGCCAAGGGCAAGGTCACCAATTCAGGGCTGAGATTCATCCATGAAAGTTCAGTGACCGCTCAGGGAGGGCTTGAGAAAGGATCAGACCATGGCACAACTAGAGCATAATTCAGGCCGTGCCTGATTACCCTGACCTGAACTCAGATAGAGTCATTAAATTAATTACTTTTTTTTTTTTAGAAAAAATCCATCCTCTTAAAGCCTGATCTTTACCCCTGACCAGAAAACAAATGGATGGAGGAATTGGTTTTGCATGATATGAATATTTACGATAACATCTTTATTTGTATTGATGCTTTCTGATAATAAATTGTTCATATTAATTTTATTTTAATTTTAGGCTATGTTGTCCTTTAACATACTTGTGGATGTTTGTAAACACGTTCTATAAATCAATACTGTGGCACAAGCTAAGTTCATCACAGAAGATAGAGACAACTAACTATTGCATGACATGGAGAATAAGATGCTGGAAAGTAGTTCTGTGGAAAGGGACTTGGGCTTCCTGGTCAACAGAAAGTTGAACATGGGTCAGCAGTGCCCTAGCAGCCAGGAGGGCTAACCCTGTCCCAAGAGGCATCAAGCACCAGTTGGACACGGGAAGGGATTGTCCTGCTCTGCTCTGAGCTGGGGCAGCCTCAGCTTGAGTGCTGTGTGCAATTTTGGGTGACACAGTGTAAGAAAGACATTGAGCTATTAGAAAATGTCCAAAGGATAGCAACAAAGATGGTGAAGGGTGTAGACGGGAAGATGTATGAGGTGCAGTTGAGGTCACTTGCTCTGTTCAGCCTGGAGAAGAGGAGACTGAGGGGAGATCTCACTGCAGTCAACAATTTCCTCATGAGGGAAAGACGAGGGGCAGACTCTGAACTCCTCTCTGTGTTGACCAGGACCTGAGGGAAGGGCCTGAAGTTGTGTCAGGGAAGGTTTAGGTTGGATATTAAGAATTTCTTCACTCCAGAGGGTGTTTGGGCACTGAAACCGCTCCCCAGTGAAGTGGTCACAGCACCAAGCCTGACAGAGCTCAAGGAGCATTTGGACAATGCTCTCAGGCACATGACATCACACTTGGGTTGTCTTGTGAAGGTCCAGAAGTTGGACCCAATGATCCTTGCGAGTCTCTTGCAAGTCAGCATATTCTGTGATTCTGTAATAAAGCCCTCCATCTCCCAAACAGGACATTTGTTGTCATAGTAAGGCACATTATATTTGACCTTATTATCCTTGTCATTTCTTACAACCTGAGTTCACCAACAAACTAAACTGTAACACAGTTTTTAGATATAATTAGTGACAGAATATTGAATTAATATCTAAGAGGACTTAGAATCAGCTAAAAGCAGTAAGAGCATCTCTCTGAAGTGTGCTGAATGGAGCCTCTCCTTGACCTGAGATTTCAGTTCTATAAAACATTTTTATAGACAGATCCTCAGTATTGCACAAAGTCCCTCTAAAACAGATGAGGCTCAGCCCTCCAATCCATGCAGAGCTCAAGTCTTTTCCTCTTGCCAGAGGGAACAAAAGCAGTCACACAAAACTGAGAAATTGCACACTGCTAGTGTGAGTAAATACAAAAGGTATCATTTGTTTTCATTTATAGATGTTAAACCTTTTATTTTCACATCTCTTTTTAACAAAACTTTTTTTTTTTCATTTTCCTTTTTTCTTTTTTTTTTTTCTTTTTTTTTTTTTTTTGTTGAAGAGAAGTGGATGAAGAGTCAAATATTTTCCTGTTAGCCGCCAAAAGTCAAACTCAGCTTGAAAAACCATACCTGCTGCGTTACTAAAGGGAATAAATTTTCGGCTCACAGGGAAGAAATATCAACAGACAATACAACATCCTATTAGGGAGCAAGCAATACAAGATGAGATATGAAAGTAAAACACACAGCTCCTACAAAAGTTTAGGTTTAGTAATAAACTCAGAACAAGTTGGAGCTTGGATACTGAGCCAACCCACCAAAAAATCATGACAGAGCTTGTGAACTAGGTTCATCACTTATAACTGAAAAAAACCCACAACCTTTTAAAAATATACATCTGCAGTCTTATCAGACAGAAAAAAATAATGGAATTGAAAATCATCCTGCTGTGACCTCATAGGCTACATCCTATCTTTTATCCTCACCACTGGATTTCCTGAATACTCTCCTTTCTTTTCATAGGCTGACTATGCCAAGATCCTACTCTTCACAGCACACTCTCCCACAACGAGTTACGTTGTGGGCTATTGATCAGATCTTCCGACCAGCTCTGCACAAAACATTTGCGCAGTTAAAGCAGTCTGTCCTCATCAACTCACCCAACAACAGAGCATTCTTTGCTCATATCTCCAAGTGGAACTTAAACATTAGGCAATACCATTATGGAGAAGGAAAAGAGGGAGAAATCTCAGTCCCAGACTTTTAGCAGAATACAATAATGTAAATTCTAAGATATATTGTTTCTGCTCTCTAAGGAACACGGTTAAAATAAATATTTTGGTTGGCTCTCTTTTAGCTAAAAATAAAATTATAATTTGAAGATACTTTTAATAGGAAATGCAGGCTAAGTATACAGCTAATAAGTGTCCTTGCAGTTTTTCCTTCAAATAAGTAATTTTTAATATTAGTTATATTACTCTGTATTATCTCTAAAGAAAAACATGAAGCAATACTGTCCCTAAGCATTAGACAGTCTAAGCAGCCATCTTCATTCTTTTAACACATGTTTTATAGAAACAAGTAAGTGACTAAGCCTGTTTTACAGTAGTGAAAGCCATTTCTACTCAAAGTAGAGCTTATTCTATCTAAAGAATTCATTTCATAGCCTATTTATGATAAGGAAGATAAAAAATAGATTTTGTAGTTACAATAATTGAGCAGTAACAGTAGCAATTAACATGTACATGTGATAGTCAAGCATCACAAAACAATGAGTGAATTAAACAAAATTGCCAGGAAGAAGCTGCTGTGTCCTTGATGTATTGAACCATTAGCCATTAAAGATACAGGTTCACATCAGGAAATTTTACATATTTTTATATCTATCCCTTTCTCTCACAAATGTTATAAATATAAATATATTAAATATATATCTTATTTCAGAATAGCTGTCAAATAACATTTTTTTCAAAACAAATAAGCAATTCTATAGATTAATGGAATGCATTAGAAGAAAAACCATGAAAGTCCAAGTAGGAACATGGTGGGTTAGATGTTGGTTAATAGAACTGCTACCTTGGACTTCAGAGGGCAAACTGTTTAGGGGAAAATGTCCATTGAGAAGCAATCCTGAGGAGCAAAGGAGTCCAGAA
The DNA here is from genome assembly GCF_015832195.1 of Motacilla alba alba. Classification (NCBI taxonomy): domain Eukaryota; kingdom Metazoa; phylum Chordata; class Aves; order Passeriformes; family Motacillidae; genus Motacilla; species Motacilla alba. Next base: position 75,830,501 of record NC_052017.1, read on the forward strand.
AAGCTGAATATTCTTCATGGAGGAAATCTTAAAATTGCAGGAGCAGGTGTTCTTCATGTGCTGAAAAACAAGTTGGCAGGGAAGAAAACCATCCTGGATCCAGAAAGAGTTTTGGCTGGAACACCACAATTAAAGACAGTTTACCACCTTTGGAAGAAGGGGTAAGCAAGGACTACAACGACAGCAAGGATTTTATGAAAGGATCCTTCTGAATTGCCTTGTATACTTCGCTTTAGGAGATTACTTGTGCCTTTTCTTATTTTGCCCTGTGATTTCCACTAACCACTTCTAAGATAGCCAGCCTTGGTAATCACTTATATTGTTCTTAATTTCTAATTTCTAAGAAAGATAATTCCATTCCTTTCATGAACTATAACATAATGAATAACATAAAATAAAAAAATATTAATTTAGAATATATGATACAAATTTAGCTGAAATTAATTTAGTGAGAATTTGTCTTATCACTTACAAGCTGGCACCAGTATACACTACCACACACACACACATACATAGACAAAGTTTTCAGGATATTATAAATATATAGATTGCCATACTAAGATTAACAGGGAACCCAGAAAAGAAAAACTAAATCCCAGTTAGATGTTATTGAATACAATCACTTTCAAACTAACTTTTAAAATAAATTATTATTTAAATATTAGAATACATTTGAAACAAAAGTTAAATTTTCACTTCCATGTAATATGACTGAAATTTTTTACACAGAAATTGCAATACATCTAACATTTTCTCCCACCATTCATTGTAAGACATAGTGTCAGACTGCATAGAGGAAAGTAAAAAAAGTGGAAGACTGACGGTTTGCTAAATTTACCTGTATTTCACACTATCCTCCTGTATATTTGCTGCACAAGAACATGCACAAGGACAGGACTACTTAGAATCTCCTTTTAAGCACTGAAATGATACATTTTGTGAATAGTCTGAATGCCTCAAAAAAGACTAGGAAGACTTTCCTTTCTCAGGACTAAGGAACATGACAAAGAAGGTATCTGGAATAATTACTGTGAATAAAAAGAGGGCAAGGGTAAGTTGATTAAAAGGTCTTAGGCTACATCAGAGCCCACCACCGAGAAAAAGAAGTTAGTGCTGGGAGCTGGATTGGACTGGCTGTACAAAGAACCTAGGTATTAAAACATGCAGAAAGCAAAAAAAAAAAAAAAACAATATTTGTTTGATGAGACCAGAATAAGGAGGATAGAAACTATATCAATGAACAATTACATAAGAAATTTAAAGGAAAGTTTACATGGATTGGGAGAGAAAGAAAATACGTCAAATATGCTCAAACTAGCCTATGTGAGTAAAAAACAGACAGGAAGTTGGAGGAAGCAAAATAAGATATCCAAAGTCTGAAAATTACTGAGTCAAGAAGTATGAGCCTGGGGTAAGAACTGTAGCTGAAAAGAGACCAGATGGAAACCAATTGGAAAAAGAGCATATCAAGGTAAGATAGGAGGAATCTTACATTCATCAGCACACTTTCTTTCTTACACTTGAAGTAAAAAAAAAAAAAAAAACAAAAAAAAAAAACCAAAAGCCAAAAACTCAACAAACTAAAAGTCTCTGTGACTTCATGAACACAAATTGCAGCATTTTGCATAGCTAATCCCCTATTTCAGCAGTAGAGTTCCACGTGATGAAATTTTCAGGTAAGATAGAGGGAAGGACATTAGGAGCAAGGGCAAACTGGAAACTAAATGCTTTTTAAAGAATTTATTATAAATAAAAAAATAGAATTCTAGCCTTAGTTCATTACATTTTAAATGCAATCTATATTTATAACCATAAATACAGACCCATGTGTCATGTTTTAAACCCAGCTAGCAATCAAGCACCACACAGCTGCTCACTCACATCCCCTCCACTGGTTCAGTGAAGAAGGGAATTAGAGAAGAAATAGTGGAAAAACTTATGGATTGAGATAAAGATAGTTGAATAGGGAAAACAAAAGCCATGCACACAAGTAAAGTAAAACAAGGGATTCATTACCTACTTCCCACTGGCAGGCAGGTATTCAGCCATCACCCAAGGACTCTGTCACGGGTAACAGTTACTTGAGAAGACAAATATCATCATGCCAAATAATTTCCTGTTGCTCTTTCTTCCCTCAGGCTTATATGCAGAGTGTGATTCCATATGGTGTGGAATATCCTTTTGATCCTTTAGAGTCAGCTGTCCCAGTGTTGGAAATCATTTAAATGTAGAAATTTTGTAAAGTATAGTATGTAGGAATTAGTAGCCGTTTGAAGTGTGGTGTAACCTTTGGAGTGTGTAACCATAGTATTCAAGCAACTGTAACGAATGTTTAATCAGGGAGGGAAGCAAGAATGCTGATTTGTATACAATGTATTGGAAATCATGATAGGTACCTGATTTATAGTCTTGTTTGTAGCTTAAGCAGTATATCATGAGTTTCACAAGAAGCCAGTTGCTAAGAAAGGGAATTGTTGGGGGGGGTGTCCGTTACTTGGAGAAATCTGTAACAAACTGTAGTATATAAGGAGATCGATGTATCAGTAGCGTTGGAGCTCTGATTTGGGACTGGGGTCCCCAGACTCCCGGGCCCTCAATAAAGCACCGCCCAAAGCTTACGGGTTTTGTGTCTCTGTTCGGGCAACACCAGCTGTGTCCTCCCCCATGTTTCTGTGCACCACCAGCCTCTACACTGGGAGGGCAACACAAGAAGCAAAAGGCTGTGGCTCTATGTAAGCCATGCTCAGCAGTAACAAAAACATCTCTGTATTATACATGCTTTTTCCAGCACAATTTCACAATAGTCTAATATTAATTTCTATGAAGAATATTAAGTCTACCCCAAAACTATCATGTCGCATCTTGATTTACTGTGAAAGGCATACCAGAAAGTGAAATCATTCACCGTGGCTTTCAGGTCTATAGACTAAAGCATTTAGTCTTTTCATTTTTTCTTCTGTTTCTAGGTATATAATCTAACCATTTTCCAACTTTCATTCTGATTTACTGTCACAGTTATTTTGGAGGTGAGTGGATGAGTTAATCTGTGCCAGTTTTCCCCTTCCAACTGCTCCTGATAGCTCTCAATGTTCTCATTAAACTTGATGCTTAGTCAGCTGCTCACTGTCTTCAGATGACTCTTCTTTGCATTCATTCTCTTCACCCAGCAAGGTGGCAAAACATGGCACAAGTACAGCTGATGTACAAACTGCTGATAGAGGCAGCTCCCTTCCAGAACAACCTAACTGTGAACATATGGTTCACAGTTTATGGTTTAACATTACTAGCTTGCTACCAAAGTGATTGGAGATAAAAATGATTACAGCTTAACTAGACTATATTTAAATTTTTATCCTCGAGAATGAACAGAAGCTACATCTTGATTTCTCCTAGTAACAATAACAGAAGTTGCAGCTGCTTCTATTTTTACAGCCAAAGAAACTATTATGATAATTTAATAGGATATTCCACATAACAGAGAAAATGTTCAACTAGTAATAGTTGAACTATTGCAACTTCTAATTGAGAAAAGATATCTTGTTTATAAAAAACTAGTGACAGATTAAAGAAGATGTCAGCTTATTAATGTTCGTTTATGTTTTAATTAGCAACTATGGATGCCTGCTCTGTGTGAACTAGAACTTCGATCCATGCTGTAAAAAATAGTCCTCCTAACTGAGAAGTTGAATAGGACCATGCAGAGACTATCTGTATTAAAAAGATCTTTACAACTGGAACAGAGGGGCTTCTTTGCCTTTTATCAATGTTTAATCTCAGAAATCTATTAGGGGGCTAGCTGGGTAAAATATAATGCTTGTAATACACTGTGAAAACAGGTTAATGATTTTTCTCAGCTTTAAAATTTGTTTCCTCAGACAATAACTCAATGTTTCATGAAGAGCACCCAATACTGTCCACTTTAATTCTCACAGTCATTAGCGTACTGTGGATCAAGGGGATGATTCAAAAAGAAAAATAGGGGGATCAAGGGGATGATTCAAAAATAAAAATGCCTCGAACACTCACAGGCACTCACTTGGGGGCAAAACTTCCCTGAAGGGGAAGGTTGATTTTGCAAATTTCTTTGGAGAGATGATCGCATACTAGGCATGCAGAAAAGAGGGGGCGACTTCATGCAGGCCTGAGCTGATGCACTCAGAGAAGGGTAATGGCCTTGACAGGATGCAGATTTCTCAGATTTATTTAATTCCATAGAGGTTGTTTTTAAGATTTTATTGGGACTACTGTTGCTAACAATATCTTCAGAAAGCTATTTTTCCCCATTCTAATGTAAATTTATAATTACTCTTCAGTGCTCAAAAGCTTCATGTTTGTATAACAAAAAGAAACATCAGAACAGTTTATGACTTTGTGACTGTGTGACTCCAACCTGCTGCCAAAAACCAAAAAAAAAACCAAAAAACCACAAAGCGAAACAAAAGAAAAAACAAACCAAACAAATTAAAGAAACCCACACCACTGAAAACCAAAAGACCAAACACAATTTTTTTAGTGACTAGTTTCTGAAACATTATACACAATGGTATTTAAATAAAGGCATCTTTCTTAAATTATGTTTTTAGAGATATAGAAAGGATATCACATTTTCATCCAAAATAGCCATATGGAATTAATAAGGAATTAAATTCAAAACTACTATATTTTTGTGGAGTCTTGAGAAATAGAATGCTGAAAAATTTGAGTACATCATCATGTGACATCAGTGGAGCATATAAAAAAACACATCATAAAGTAAGAAAAGATCAAACCATATATGGCAAAGCTTTAGTCTTACCATTTAATGCATGGTATAAAATGAGTCAAAGGTTGTAGCAGTGAAAATGGGATAAGACTATGTCTGGAACAAAACTAAGAATTGAAAATATATTCTATTATCTTGTTTGAAAAAATCAGATGTTTGAAAAAATCAGAGGAGCTACTTTGGCTTCACAGTAGCTAACTTCAATAGACACAATTTTTTCTCCTATGAAACTTTTTGGTTCACACCCATGGAAAATAAAGAAGCGATTTAGCTATAATTAGTTTCACTGAGTAGTAAATATGGATTCTTATGCCATTTTATGAGAGTTTGAGTCACCATTTTTTATCTCCTATGAGGAAAGAAAATATTATATACTGCATTTTCATAGCTGATGTATTGCTTTGCAGAAACATTTTTATTTCAATTACTGTATATTTATTTGAAAGGATTTTATTCTCAGAACTGACCATTAACTGTTCAGTTTAGTTTTGAGGTCAATCAGTTTGCATTCCTAGCTATACTGGGTTTTCCCCGTGGTACCATTTAGTACCATCAGCTCCCTCCAGTTTCAATCCAAGAAAAGATTTTAATGTTGTCTCCTAGAACAGGCTTTGCATTCAATTTTTTTTAACAAGTTGCATTAACAAGTTGCAGAAAACAGTAGTAAGGTGAAAAGTAAATATTTATGACTGAAATTCTACAATTTTTTTCTTCCCCAAAATTTTGAGAGAAGTACATAAAATCATAAAAGATAGAAGCAATACCTGTTTCCAGTCCTGTAGAAGAGAATAACATGGAGTGGAATGGAATGGAATGGAATAGAATAGAATAGAATAGAATAGAATAGAATAGAATAGAATAGAACAGAATAGAGTAGTGTCATTTGGAAGGAACCTAAAATGATAATTTAGTCCAATTGCCTGACAATTTTAGGGATGACCAAAAGCTAGAGCATGTTATAAAGGGCTTTATCCAAATGCTGGTTCAACACTGACATGCTTGGGGCATTGACCACCTCTCCAGTGTTTGACTATCCTCTTAGTAAAAAAAATGCTTTCTAAGGTTCAGTCAAAACCGTGCCTGGTACACCTTTGGACCATTTCCATTTCCACACATGCTGTCACTTGATATGAGGGAGAAGAGATCAGAGCATCCATCTCCACATCCTGTCTTCAGTAAGACGTAGAGAGCAATAAGGTCATGCCTCAGCCTCCTTTTCTCCAAACTGAGTGAATCCAAAGTCCTCAACTGCTTCCCACAGGACAAACCTTCCAGCCCTTTGACCAGCTTTGTTGCCCTTTGTGCCTGACTTTTACATTCGCCTGAAATGCTGGAGCCCAGAACTATATACAGTACTCTAGATGTCTCCTCCCACGTTTCCACACAACCACAGCCTCCTCACCTGTGTGGCAGCATGGGAAAGAAAAAAGGACTTGCTGTTATGCAAGCACTGTTAAGCAGTATCTAAAACATCCCTGAATTATCAATACTGTTCCCAGCACAAACTCAAAACATAGCCCCATACCAGCCAATTTGAAGAAAATGTACTCTATTGCAGTCAAAACCAGCACACAACTTCATGAAATACATTTGTGTTTTGGTCTTGCCCAACACATTTTTTAAAAGTAATTTACTTCCTTTCCTTCAATGTTTCAGAAAAACAAAATCAATGTAAGAAAAAGTAGGAAAAAAAAAAACAACAAAAAAACCCCCACTGATGAATAGCATTTCTTTTCCCCAGTTTTCACCATGGCATTTAATTGCCTCCCCAACCGGCATTTCTTTTTTCATTCTTACCCCATCATAAAAATAAAATAAAGAAAAAAAATCAGAAAACATAAAACTCGGAAACAAAGCAAAACTGAGATTAAAAGATTCTATAAAGAAAGTAAAGCATTGTAACCATCTGTTACACATGCACAATTCACTCTGATCATTAAAACATGTCTTGCCTCCCAAGACTTGAATGAACTTATCAAGCATTTACATCCTCCATGGAGCTGTAAGAAAATAAGAATTCTATGCCTCAGAGAGAACTCATAAAAAGCACAATCACAGACTAAACAAGCAAACAAGGAAAAAGCTTATTTTCCCAATATACTGCCCATTGGTAAAAGAGATTTTGATGTTGGTTTCTTTTTTTTCTTCCCTTCAACTCATATATAGATATATAACTGACATACAGATACCAGGTTCTGCTCCACTGAATAATACCAATATAAAAAGAGATATACAAGTAAATAAAATTATTTTACATATGGGGATGGACAGACTTCAAATGCATTGCCACTTTCAACAGAAAGCAATATATTCTGTTAAAAATATTTGGGGATTTTTTTTCTTAAAAAATTACTGCCTCTATTGTGACTACAATTCACTGTAAAATGCCTACAGCTATTGAGGAATATACTGTTATCTAAATGTTGCATTACAGTGAAATTTCTTTCGAATTCTGGTGCTCTTGGGTTTCACACTAGCCAGAAGGCAATTTCAGTGCAGAGCAGCAGATCACACAATGTGATTCTACTTCTAGATCTTATATCATCTGGTAATAAAAGCTCACACCATACAGTTTCTTTACAAGATTCTTAACTGAAAAATACCAAACCTTCTCATACAGCAAAATGATCCATATATGCCTATTTGATCCAATGTCAAGCTAGTAAAATTGATAAAATTCTCTGTTATTTCCAAAGGCCAGTCTATTTCATGTAAATGTAGATGGTCTAGGTTTCCCTAATGAAGCTTTTATGTGAAAATGAACATTTTTAATGCAACCCCTAAATTCTAAATTATGGGTACCAGCTCTGACAAAAACACCTCTCTCTGGCCTCAGCAGGCAATTATTACCACATTTAATGGTAAAGTCTTTCTGAGGTTTAGTATCAGTGTCAAAAGTGGCAGTGTCAACTTATAAGGAGACCATGTTGCTAAAATATAAGGTAGTCTGACAACAGTAAAATAATTATAGCTTGCTCTATCAGTATAATGTGGAAGAGGACCTTGTTATGTCTGTTCTTTCTTCCATGCCTCTCCTTATTTCACTCTCTGTGAACTGGCAAAGCAGATGATGAGGATCAACTTGCTCTGCATACTGGCATATAAAACCTCTGCCCCCTATCACTTGCTCATGCTAACCTTATTCTTCATCCTTCAGCTATTAAATGGGTATTATTTTCCCATGTTTACTGTCAGTTTCTGACAGATTCAAAGATACTGCTTTTACTACAACCAGGACAATTGCTTTATTAGTGAGTGGTAATAACTTTTTAGAACAGTAAAATGACTGGTGTGTTGTCCAGGAAAAACAATACATGCAGAGTGATGGGCCAAAACTGAAGACCTGTGTCTTACAGCAGTTACCAATAAGTAGTAAAATGAGGATCCTGTTAGAATATATGATGTCTTCATGGATTATTCTAGGAAAAAATCCCTAACAATGTGAGTACAAAAGCATACTGAAGCTAAAGGGAAGTCATTAAAGAACACCTCATTTCTTTAATTTTGAGCTTTGTACTCAGAAGTGGTATGGCTTTCTTAATACACAACATTTTTAAAGCTTTTATTATTTATTCATGCTATAGGATGATCCTTCACAGTCTTCGTCGGATTCACAAAAGGCTGCTTGTTAAACAAGAAGCAATAACCTACTGGTCTCTAAAGAGGGAGAGGATATACAGACTGTCATCAAAAAGAAACTAAATTCACCAGCTAATTAAATAAGTGTCTACAGATAAACAGAGGCAGACTAAACTATGTTTCAGAAGAAAATCTCTATGTAGTGCATTCATTACTTCAACATATTTGTTACCTGAACAAATATAAAATTCTTCAGACTCTATTCATCTTCTGTCTGACTAATGAAATTGCATGCTACAAACTGAGTTAATTACCCTTGCTCCATACTAACCCTGTGGATATCCCCAGGAAAGTACCTGAGGTTTTCATTCAGTGTCAGAGGACCACAAAAAACAGGGCTGGTAGAATGGCTGGTTTTGGATTGCTGTCAAAAATACTTTGACAAATCAAAGCATTAATCCTGCTTATTGCTTTTCACTCTCAGGCACCACATTTCACCTCTGGATGAAGATTTGATCCATAGGTTTTTAAAAATCCATTAATTCAAACTTATTTAATGTACAGTCAAAGTTTTTCTGTCTGACCATTTGTTCTTTTAGTAGAAACTTTTTCTATTAGACAAACTCTGGAACACAAGGTTGCCATTGCATCAAAGGCTTTGGGTCTTGGCTCTGTCTGCTAGCAAAAAGATATTTAAATTGTATTTTTCCTCAGAAAAGATAGCACTTACACATGCTTTAAGGAGTCCAAAAGCTAGACCTTCAAAGAAAATATAGTGCATCTTTGGAGTGGTAGTAGTGTTGCAAAAATCTTCAGATTTAATATTGTGATACTTCAAGAAGAGTTACTGCGATTTATTTTCAGCACACTTCCTAAATTTTTTCAGAGAAATAGGCAGTTTGAAAGAGAAGGAAAAATCCCATACATGCAGGTAGTTTTTTTTTTTTTTTAAGACCACTTATTCTCATTTGTGAAAACTCCAAAACAGCATCTTGGTCATTCAGAGATAAATTCAAAATTAAATTCTCCACTCCATGGCATAAATTTATAAACCTGATATTTATTTGGAATACAAATATTTTCATTTATATTGAATACAGCTTCAGTACATGGTATTGAATGTAAAACAGAAGGTGTGGAATGACTAAAAATGTAGCCTATATTCAGAGATGAACAAGGCTAACAAAATATTTATAGATTCGAAGAAGCTTAATGAAAAAAGCTTTGAAATAAAAAGTAAAGAAGCACTCTTAAGCAACTATATAAATTATACTGTATTTGACAAAAATTGCTTTAAAACTGAGAACAGTAGAATAGAAAAGTAATCCAGTAACAAACAGGATATGAAAGCCAAAGCAGTGCTGCCAGGTTTGGAAATTGCTGCAATTTAATGACATTCCAGCAGAACCTCAAGAGATCTAGGGAAGCCTGTTCTGGTGAGGTGTACTGGCAAAAGAAATAGAAACTGTACAAATGTTTTGCAGCACTTAGGCAATACCTTCATTCCCCAGAAGCTGCTCTGAATAGTGTTCAGACTGAAATGCAATTCCTCATCCTATGAAACTGTGGGTTTCATCCAGTTCCTTCTTCATTATTGATATGTTGCTGGTCCCTTAGTGGGCATTTTAAAAGGTTGATCACTGATTGCTTTGTACATATTACAGCAGAAAATGAAGGCTAGGTAGGACATATATTTTTACATCAACCCTCTATTTTTGTCCCTAGTTATGTTATGTTAATGTACTGGTGTGTACTTCGGTGAATAAACTTTATCAATTACCAATACAGCATTTCTTCGGTCACATATCCTACTGCTTTTCACTTACATTAATAGTGCTATCCAAAATTACTCCAGTTTACTGTTTTATAATACGTACTGTACTCTTTTCCCATTTGCCTCTACTTTATTGTGTTGAAATGTCTCAGTCTTTCCAGGCTGAGAATCGTTCATACAGTTGTACTGAGAAAACAAGAGAGTCAACAGACACATCTCTAATCATAATGTGCTGATGACACAGAGAAGCCGTGCAATGAGAGCGTCTCAGTTAGTTCAGCAAACTAGAGACTGTAAAAAGCATATAGTAACAGATTTTAGTCAAGTAAATTGGGAAAGAGCTCATAAAGTACATGAAAATACCTGATATTGGAATAAAATTATGGTTATTTCTTCACTGGAAGAGCATGAAAAGTATCATAATTTACACGGGAATGTTTTTCAGTGAATCACACCACTACCTAATCAACACACAAGAAAGAAAATAAAAGCTAAAATGTTTAGCATGTTGTATCAAAGCCTAGAAAGAGAAATCCTTACCTCTCTCCCCAGATGGTTAAAACAAATTGCCTTAAATAAAATTCATTCATATTGAAAAAAACATGTCAGAATAGGATATCATAAATTGCATTGACTGCAAAGTTCATACTTTCAGTCCATCAAGACTTCTGAAAAATTCTCACTGTTGATATAGCTGGGCTGAAATCTCTCCTACATATAGCAGCACAAGAAGGACAGAAAAAGAACCCAAATGCAATTTTGTTGAAATATACGAGAAATCCTTCCTTATTCACTTTGATAAGACCATGATTAAGAACAACATTCTGTCAGACCCAAAGGGGGAAAAATATCTGTAATACTGCTGTGATAAAGTATACTGTCACTGTTTCCCCATTAAATATGTTGCAAACATAACTCTTCCTCTGTGATATGAAGTTGAAAATTAGCTTTCATGTCAGTGCTACTAAATCAGAGTAGATTTGTAGCAAGTACAGAATGTCCAAAAACTTAATTAGTTCACTCACTATTAATTGAAAATACCAAAGGAAATGGGTTTCCGGTGACAGAACTCTAAATTTCCAAAGTCTCTGCAGTTCTACTGTATCGATAAGTTCTGCTGAGTTCTGCAGTGCCCCCAGTTCAAAAAAGCTTAAGATAGAGAGTTTTTTAATGGGTATTTTGGAAAATTTGTCACTGCTTTGTACATATTACAACAGAAAATGAAGACACATGGAAAATAAGGAAGTGACTGGGGACAGTCAGTGTGGCTTCAGCAAGGAGAAGTCATGCCTGACAAATTTGGTGGCTTTCTATGATTGGACTGGAACACTGGTGGATCAGAAAAGAGAAATTGATCTAATTCATCTGGTCTCTCACAAAGGATTTGATGCTGTCCCACTTGCCATCTTTGTCCCTAAAGTGAAGTCACATGGATTTCACAGCTAGGACACACAGTAGGTAAGAAATTGGCTGCATGGTCATCCTCAAAGATTTGCAGTCAATGGCTTGATATCTAAGTAGAGACCAACAATAAGTGGTGTTCTCTGGGCATTGATATTAGGATCAGCACCATTTAACATCTTTATCAGTGACATGTACAGCAGGATCAAGTTCACTCTCAGTAAATCTGCTGATGACACCAAGCTGTGTGGTTCAGTCCACATGGTGGAATGAAGGGATGCAAAATCCAGAGGGACCTTGACAGGTTTGAGAGGTGGGCCTGTGAAAATCTCACAAAGTTCAACAAGGCGGAGTGCAAGGCCATGGTTCTGGGTCAGGAAAACCCCAAGCACAAATACAGGCTGGGCAGAAAGTGGGCAGCCCCAAGAGAAGGAGTTTGGAACATTCATGGATGAGAAGCTCAACATGACACACCAATGTGCACCTGCAGCCCAGAGAGCCAACTGCATCCTGTGCTGCATCAAAAGCAGAGTGACCAGCAGGACAAGAGGAAAATGGCTCCTCTACTCTTCAGTTGTGATTGCCTACCTGGAGACCTGCATCCAGCTCTGGGGTCCCCAACGGAGAGAGGGACACATAGATCTATTTGACTGAGTGCAGAAGAGGGTGACAAAGATGACCAACAGGCTGGACCATCTCTCCTTTGAAGACAGGCAGAGAGAATTGGAGTTATTGAGCTTGGAGAATAGAAGAAAACCTCGTATCACTTCCCAATAACTGAAGAGACATTACAAGACAGATGGAGAGAGACTTTACAAAGGTGTCTATAGTGATAGGACAAAGAGGAATGGATTCAAACTGAAAGAGGGTAGATTCGCACGGGATACCAGGAAGAAATTCTTCACTTTGAGGATGGTGAAGCACTGGAAGAAGAGGCCCAGACAAGCTGTAGATGCCCCATCCATGGAAACATTAAAGGACAGGTTAGATGGAGCTTTGAGCAAACACATCTAATGGAAGAAGTCCCTGCCCATAGTAGTGGTCTTGAAACTAGACAATCTTTATATAATCTCTTTCAACCCAAACCATTTAATAATTCTATCATAGAGGACCTTCTTCAGGAGGAAATGTGAAAATATGAAAAACATCTGCTGTTTAAGCATAGGAAGGTTACTAACCATTATATAAGGTCCTTTAGCAAAAATGGATAACCAATCGAGAAAATGAAAAAGATCCAGAAAAAGTTGAAAACATATTTAAAGAAGGCAAATTGGGAAATTTCTTCACTTGTTTACAGCACAACAATTCATTAGGAGAATGCTTATTTTTCTGAAGCAGCTACCAGTTTGCTGGTAATGATTCCCAGGTGAGTAGGAAACAGACTGATTTCTGCATTAAGAGAAAGCAGTTAAAAGTGATGCCATGGTGAAATGGTTTCTACACGAGAGTAGTATTCACATGGGATAATAAAGCACTATGTGATCAAAATAGAGCTGAATGCATTAAACCTGGTTAAGCTATAAGTAGTCTGTATTAAGACAACTTGTATTCTTTTTGAATGTCAGTCTTTCTGTATTATAAATTCAGACCAATGGAAGCAATGAAACCAAGTTTTTTCAGATGATAGGTATTAACACATAATTGAAAATTAAACAAGAAATTTTAATAGTGTTTCAGAAATATGCCCCTCCCCCATGCTGTACCCTCCTCAGCATGGAGGGTTCTTATACAAAAATCTGGAGAGGCCTTTAATATTTATCTGTGTTCTAACAGGCTAAATGTGAACCTTAATTATGTATCATAGAATCACAGAAACATAGAATGTCCTGCTTTGGAAGGGACCAATGCAGGACAAAAATCATCCAGTTCCAAACCCCCTGCCACACACAGAAAGCCTTCCACAAGACCACATTACTTCCAGGGGCCCCATCCAGCCTGGTCTTGAATGCCTCCAGGGATGAGGAGTCCACAACCTCCCTGGCCATCTGCTTCAGTGCATCACCACCCACACAGTAAAAAATTAATTAATAATATCTAATCTCAAACTCTCTTCCTTCATCCTAAACTCACTGCCCCCTGTTCTATGACTACATGCCCTTGTGAAAAATTACTTCTACACGTTTCTTGTAGGCCCCCTTCAGGTACAGGAAGGCTGCTATAAAGTCACTCTGAAGCCTTATCTTTTCCTGAACAACCCCAACACTTTCAGCCTGTCTTTATAGGAGAGATGCTTGTAGCCCTGGGATCAACTTACTGGCCCTCCTCTGGACTCATTCCAGTCTTTCTTGTGTTGACTCTACCTGATAATTTAATTTAATCTCATACTTGTTATTAATCTTCCAGTATCTGCTTAAATCACTCTGAAGATCAAGGAGATGCAACAAGTGCCTTTAGATAAGCATAACTTAAACAATACAGACTTAGGTGAGATATCAGACATCTGAATTAGGTTCTGAGACAGGAAGAAAAGATGTCATGTGATGCTCAAAACAACTAGGGCAGTTAAAAGGCCAAATTACAAATACAAGTGTGAGGGTTATTTTCAATGATCAATTCTTTATAAGGAATTATAATGGAGAATATATGGACCCAGATAAAAGTATCATAATTATGTATCATTCAAAGGTAGCTTATAAATAAGTATCACACATGAAAATATCGTTCACAGGTAGTTTATAAAAAGGCGTTCATCTCAGCATATTCACTGACTAGCAGTTCAGCACCATTTCCCACATGCACTATTCAAGTGCACTATTATGTGTTTGGTAGAATTTTCAGAGCAGTGTTGCATTCCTTCCAAAGAGAAAATTGGTTAAGAATTCCAACTACTACTACATGTAGTACTAGCATGTATTTAGCTTATTTTGAAAGATCATGACTGCTAAAGAATGAAGCTACCCATCCTTATTATTACAATCTATTACGTTCCATCAGGTCATCACACAGGTATTTTATTTTTATGCCATGAATACGAACCAGGATTCATATTACTCAGAAATGTTTTCAGCACCATATATTCTATTTTATCAATTTAACAATGATTACACTTTTGGAAATGAAGTGTATTGTTGGTTTCATGTATAGATTAACGTCTCAAGTCAGCAATGCTCTAAGATCTATGGCACCAATTCAATGGCAACAAATGAGAAACTCTCATTTGGAAATATGTGGGGATAAGCAAATTCTAATTAAACTATAAAAAGGGAGAAATCATATTTAAAATGAAAGTTTGAAATTAAATAAAAAAACAATCTCAAATAAAAAAATCAGATTATTATTTACATTTTTAGGCAAATATACATTTTGACTTCCAGGGACTTTTAACACAAGACAGTCAAAAAGAATTTAATTATTTTTATGACTGTTTATTTCATAAAGCTGAACCGTAGCTCAAAGGAATGCTTAGGACTTGCCTGTTATGTCTGAAGGGCAGTTTGGGCCACCTTGGATTATATTATGATTCTGAACCTCTTATTTTTTTTGCAATTCTTTCCCTTGCTGCAAGACTGGGAAACTTACATGCTAAAATGATCTTTAGCTTGGTAGAAATTCTGGAAGTACTTTTGCAACTGTATTGAACATAATACACCCAAGCAATTCACTTTCAATATTTTCAGTGCCTTAATTGAACTGAAGAATCTCCTAGAAATTTAAAATTCTACCAGCCATGTTATATATGGTGAAAGTAGTTTGCCTTCTTCCACTAATTCTACATGTTAATCTCATTTTCAGTAGTGTTAACCTAATTTCCAGTAGTATTAATCTACTTGCTGGTTTTGTTAGACTAGCTGCTTTGAGGGGTTTCTTATACAGTTTATATTTAACATGGAAACACACAGGTGTTTAGCTTCTACTTCAGGTATTATACAGCTTGAATGCAAACAGGAAAAGCACAGTTGAAGCCAGCAAGAACAGCCAAGTAGTTCCGATTCACGCAAATTACTCAAGATGAAACAGCCCTGAGGTGGTGATGTTTTGAATTCTTTATGGGGCTCTCAAAAGTGACAGATTCCTGCAGGCCTACAAATTAGAAAACCTGGATCTGCTTCTAGGAAAATCACAATTTGTGCCTTCTTGTAGTCTAGTCTAAAGAAAAAAATAATGCATATTCAGCTACTCAGATGGAAAATAGTAGGATGGAAAGCTGTAGGTCTTTGAAAGGACCAAATCACAGGCTGCAGTGATCATCATGATTCTTAAAGCTTCTCTGCTATATAATGACCTCTTAAGTTTGCTATTCTCTTTTTCTGGTCATTCTTTATATTGAATTGTCATTTCAAAAGCTGAAATATTACATGAATTAAAAATCTAAAAGAAGAAGAAAGAAGAGGACCTATGGGATACACTATGGAACTCCTTGGAACTAATTCAATAATTCTAAAGTAATTAGAATATGTCCTTTATTGGAAAGCAAAACACGGTAAGCTACCTTGGCACTTTATTAGTGATGAGCATATAATCAGGTACAATAAAACTGAAAAAAACTTAATTAAAGATTCCAAATATGAAATATTGAAATAGACTGTGGTGTCATTGGCAGGGATATACCAAAAAAGTCTGCTTCTTCTACTACAGACATTTTCATCATAAATATTTCTTTTCTTAATTGAAAATTTCCAATGAATCTTTCCAGTCTTTCTGTAGCCATGATATTTTATGAAAATCCTTTTATCAGGATTTTCTTCTCCTGAGAAGCTGAGGGGCCTCAGCTTCAAAATGTAAACAATTATTATCTGCTAGTGTGGAATGCAACAGGTGCTTCCTTGATTGGTCCTTGTTGGATGTTTCTACTTGGTAACCAATCAAGGATGAAGCTGGTTCATACTCTCTGGTTAGTCACAAGACTTTGTTATACATTCCTTTCTATTCCTGTCTCGCCTTCTGATGCATCTTTCTCTCTGTTCTTTTAGTATTCTTTTAGTGTGGCATTTTTAATATAATATATATCATAATACATTAAACCACCCTTCTGAAACATGGAGTCAAGATTTCTGCGTCTCTCACCCTTGTCCTGGCTGCCCTGAAGACCACATCTTTCTTCAATATGGTGGAAAATACCTAGTTTGATTTTTCTTAGTGTTTCAAAACACTTTATTAGTGGGACTTTTCTGTTCTGACCATATGGCATAAGTATGAGCATTTCTAAATTCTTTTTACAACTGAATTCACAATAAGTTGAATAGATAGGTACAAGATTAGTTATGTGGTTTTGTTGTTTGTTTTTTTTTTCCAAACTAAGGGCAATGTTAGACTTTTATTTGTCTTTCATTCTTTTTACATCTGTAAAATAGCTATAGCTTCTCAGAAAACATGGGTATTTGAGGAAGCATTTTCTGGCTTGACTTAATTAAGAAGCTGCTGCAACTACAAAAACAGTTGCAGAACTGCCAGACACAAAAGAGAGCATGTGGTGAAGACCATGGTGAGGTGGGCTGTCCCATGCAGCCCATGGAGGTAAATGGTGGAGCAGGTATCCAGCTGCTGCCCGTGGAGGACCCCATGTTGGAGCAGGTGGATGAATGAAGGAAGCCATGGAAAGTCCATGATGGGAGCAGATTGCTGACAGGACCTGGGGCCTGGTGGAGAGACAAGATCTCACACTGGAGCAAGTTTGCTGTAGGAGTTGTGACCCTGGGAGGAACCCATGCTGGATCAGTTTGTGAAGAACTGCAACCAGTGGGAAGGACCCCCATTAGGGAAGCTCAGGAAGAAATGTCTCCCACAAGAGGGACCTCATGCTGGAGCATGGGGAGAGTATGCAGAAGGGGGAGTGGATTAAAGAGCATGTAATGACCTGACCATAGCCTCGATTTCCCAGGCATGTGTGCCACTTGGGGGATAATGGTAGAGAAGTCAGATGTGAAGCTGAGCCCAGGAAGAAGGGAAGGATGGGAGGAAAGTGTTTTAAAATTTGATTTTACTCCTTATTGTTCTGCTTTGATTTGCTTAATAATAAACTAAATTCCTTTCCTCGAGTTTGTTTTGCACATGACAGTAATTGCTGAGTGATCTCTCCTTGTCCTTATCTCAACCACTGAGTTTTTCATTGTATTTTCTCTTCCCTGTGGAATTTAGAAGGGGAGTGAGTGGCTTTAGTGGGCACATGATGTCCAACCAGGGTCAAATCATGACAGTCCTTAGAAGATTTCTGTAGGGTAACAATAACTTAATTAGATCCCACAACAATTTGTGGTGTTTGAGAGATCTAAATTATTACTGTAGGTTGGTGAACAGTTAATCTTGTTTCTCCAGCTGAAAAATCTTTTAAAATAAATATTTTACCTCCAGAGGATTACATGCAACCATTCAAGGTGTTTCTTAAAGTGTGGTTGTATATTATTGATAAATATTTGTGTAACAGCCTGTTTCTATCTATATACAGGTTGCATATAGAGAATATACCAATATATGGATAAATAATCAGTATGCAGTCCCTTGCAGTTTTTTTCAGAGATCAGTGAAAAGAAGTGACACCAAGCAGGGAACAAGGGCAAATTTGTATGGAAGCTGACAACAAACCTTAATTTCTTGTCAGATATATTTATCTTTCCACTGTTTGTTTTTTTGTTTTGTTTTGTTTTGTTTTGTTTTTGTTTGGTTTGGGTGGGTTTTTTTGTTTTGTTTTGTTTTGTTTTTTCTTTTTTTTTTTTTTTTGGTTTTTTTTTAATTTTTATTTTTTTAAAGAATGTAGAGACAGTTTATTATCTGGTATTTTGTTTTGTCACTGCTGTTTGGCTGTAGGCTTCAATTTAGCACTCCACCACTACTTCATATTAGCACTCCAGCAGACCTTGCTGAACACAAATACCAATCTCAACAAATCTAGCTGAAACAGTAGAGAAAAAGAGCAACTTCCAGACCAAAGTGATCCCTGTCTCCAAGACCATAAACAACAAGATAGCTTCAAGAGCCAAAGAAGAGTAACAAGAAGGAAATCAAAGGCAAATGAGGACCCAAACACTGTATTGCACCCAGTATGATACCTTTCCAATATAGCTGCCCATGGACTATGGCAGATCAGGAAATACTGCTTATTCTACTGTGAGAAGTAGGGAACATAAAACTTGTACAGTATCTTATTATTTCCCAGCTGCTATGATAGCTCACTAGGATCACAAGAAACTTGAAAGCTGTCATAATTTACCTTTAAAGTAATGGCCTGAAGATAGTCTTTTCAGCTTATTCATTCAGCTCCTTCCTAATACCCTTACATATATATTACCTGCTACTCCTCTCAAGGAAAGGTGATAGCTTCTCTGTTATATCCTCCTTGATGCTGGAACTGAAATACATGGATAACAAGATGCCCAGTATTTTAGCACTGACAAGCCTTGCTACCTTCCATTCAAAAGGCAGATATTCTCTAAGAATATTTTACTTTTGGAACAGTTCTTTTTCCATGTGCATATCGGGCAGTCAGCAAAAGCCATGGTATTGCTGCATTCAAAGCATGGATCACGGCAAAAGTCATGGATATGCTGCATATCCTCATGTTGAAGCTTTCAATTCACCTGAAGAAGTAGGCGACTGATATTAATATTCCACAACACTAAAGATTTTTAAAAATCTATGAGTCAGCGATGTGACTAAAACAAAATTGTTTCCCCACATTTCTTTCCCCAGTACATTATAAATAATTTCTTCATTTAAAAGACTAAAATATAAAGAAGAAAGAATAATCCTGTAATTACAAGAAAATTAGTAGTTTAATCTAGCAAGTTTTATTGTTTAAACTTTATTGTATTCCATTCTCACCATCCCACATTTCATCTCAAAAAGGACAGAGACCCTGCTCAAGCCTCAGAAACACAGATATGAATTGTAATAATTCTTTTTATATTGATGATGCACAGGTTTGTATTCCATTTGGGTTAGCCTGTCTGTCGCTGTTTTCCTGATATTAATATTCAGTTAGCATTTCTTCTTGTATATTGTGGCCATAAAGTCTCTGACTGACAGAAATACATGCAGTGGTATTTTGGGGAAAAAAAAAAAGGTAAAAAAATCTCAGCTGATACTGAGAAAACCTCTATGTATGGTGCAGCTTTAATCACAACAGATGACCTCTGGAAACATTTTCCAAACCCGTTAATTCTGTGAGCAATGATTTCATACTTCTGTTTTAGAATATTTCAAAACTGACTCACATTCTTTCAAAGACTTAAGAACAATGCTGGAAAAGGAAGGAAAATTGAAAAGGTAAAGATAATATGCGGGCTTGGCTGTGGGCAAATGATATGAATTAGTCACAAGTGCATGTTTTAGTCCTTAACATTAAATTTGTCACAATTTCTTTCCCTGGAGCTCCTCAGATCTCATAGTGAGTGTACCACAGAAATATCAAACACCCAAAAAAAACCTGCAAAAATATTTCTCTTTCTTCTACTCACTGAGTGAGCACTTGATGAGGTGGAGGCATAAGATCCAAATATAAATCTTGATGATGGAAAGGATAAAAGTTCATTATGGACATAATGCCCTGAAATAATGTTCCCAATAATATTTCCTCAGCAAATGATATGCCTTACACACATATGAGAAAAGAAAATATTTCATCTTTAGTACTCTTTCCATTCACTTTCTTCTTTGTCAGTAAGCTCTTGCTTTTTGTCTGTTTGCTGCTGGCTTTTGACAGTGAATTAATCACCAGCTGTGACACAGTCATCTGCAGTCTGTGGTGCAGACTCAGATGGCCTAATTTCCAACTGGGGATTTTTCCAGCAGTCTTCTACTGGTTTAGTGCTTTTAAAAGTCTGGAACAAGTCAATAGAAGGGCATTGCAGCTGGAGTGGAATCTGGACCTCAGTGCACTTCTGCTTAGAGATTTGATTTCTATTTGATTTCCTTCAAAGCTGTGTTAACATCATTGCACACACAGTTCCTATGAAGCAATTTCAAGAAACCTGAGCCCACCAGAAGCACAGCTCCTACTCTAAAGGACGTTTTCAGAGGAGGACATTTTCAAGGCCAAATTCCCTCCAATGAGCAGCAGTCTGTCTTCTACTTTTAATAGAGACAAAACAGACATAACGATTTTTTTTTTCCATTTCATCCTATTCCCCTACATCTGCAATAGGACAGAAAGTATATTTAATTATATAAAAGAATAAAGTTTGTCTTAGGTAAAATCTCCATTGTTTTCCAAAGCTTTCAGCATTTGATTTCCACCGGCTGAACTGGATCCCTTACATTCCTCTCAACTCCAGAGTTTATTAAATTGGTACTTCTTTTTGGGCAACATTTGTAAAATTGAAAAAAAAAAAAAGAAAAAAATAACAACCAAACACCTGCAAACTACAAAACCCCACAAACCAATCCCAAAAAATTGCAGAACAGAATTATTGTACTACGTATACTTTACTGTTTGCAGAATTCCATAATTGAATCCAGTTTCTAAGTTCCCAGGGTCTAAACACCAGAGCACAAAATACAGAGAGACATTTGGTGAGGCTGTGACTCATATTCCTTCCTCAGCTACTAGAGGATATATATAAATTACCATACCTAGAAGTTTTCTGAGAGCCTTGGAATCCAGGTGCTTGGTCCCCTTTCCATAACAGACACGACAGAGCTATTTTATTTTTGCTTCAGGCTTAAAAAGGAAACCTGAATACACAAAACAGATGCAGGCTGTTGCATGCACTAATTTCATTTGGCTTCCAGTTATGATTTCCAAGAATTTACTGGAAATATGATTACAGCCAAACCATAACCTAATGCCTTGAGTGGTTTCTCAGCTACTACTTTACATAAGAAAGAAAATACATTTTTCTCCTTGTTTTTTTATCTGTCTTGCCTATGTGAACCCATATCTTGTAAGTGTAAATATGTCTGATTGCCATGACACCAAGTGCAAAATGAGAAGAACAGACACGTGCAGCTATAATCTGCCACACAAGTGTTTCTGGGATGTACGTCTTAGA
Organism: Motacilla alba alba; assembly: GCF_015832195.1. Classification (NCBI taxonomy): domain Eukaryota; kingdom Metazoa; phylum Chordata; class Aves; order Passeriformes; family Motacillidae; genus Motacilla; species Motacilla alba. The sequence goes on from NC_052017.1 coordinate 75,851,940, forward strand.
TTGTAAACATTTCAAGGCAAGAATGCTCTCTTGATAAGGTGCATATTTGCCTAAGGTAGAGGATTTGATTCAGACTAAGCATTACTACTACCAGTCACTAGTAACAATGAATCTTATATTTATAATTACATGGAACTCAAAACTGTGCACCTGTGTTTGGACAAATCTAATTTATTAGATAATCATCTCTGTTGGCATTATTAAGAGTTTTTTGCAAAGGTCAGGCAAGACATAAACTCATTTAAAACCCCTATTTATATTAGTTTCTTTTATTTCCCCAGAGGCATGAATGAATTGCTTACAATTTTTAGCTTTTCATTTTGCCTGAGTAATAGAGAGAACACATGACAGAATGTTTTATTGCTTTTAGAAGTGAACATGAGTCCAACACTCTTGCTAATTTTTTTTTAAACATATAAAGCCCTATTAAAGTGAAATGCATGTCTTCATTCTGTGATGTATGGACTGTAACAGCTAATTACTCCTTTCTAGTCAAAGTAAATTTTTAAGAATGTCACAGATTATACTTCATTCATCTGTAACCTTGCAGCTTGTTTTCTGCTAAAACAGAGAACAAGTGAGGCCTTTCTTCCATCACAGTCATTGTTCTGATGGTTAAATTGTGTGTATGCAGGAAAGTAATGTTTTTTGTTTCAAAATTCCTGGATATTTCAGATTCTTGGTATGTGTTCTATGTACTACATTGTTCCACATTTTAAGTTATTTTTCTTTCCATACAGAAGATTTTTTTTTCTCTTTTTTGTCAAAACACATATTTTGGAAATCTTTTTAATTAACTTCCACTTTTCTCTTTCACTAAATTATAATGATATAATTATTTTTCATGTAAATACATAATTTTATCTGTTAAAATTAAATAAAACTTCCTTAAAACTTATGAAAACTAACAGATTTACAGTGAATGTAAAGCAGTTGAATTTATGAGTTTGATCAATATTTTAAAGACAGGAATATATCTTTTCCTTCAGGCTACATCAACCTACATCTATACCCTTCGCGCTTACTTTCTTTTACATACTATTATTGAAAAAAGTAGGGTTATAAGTGGTCAGAGAAATTATTCCTATTGTTCTCTTACAATTAATTCATTGTTTTGTTGTTCTGATTTCACATGTTTTAATCATTAATTGGTATACATTAACTTTTTTTAACCCTCCAGCAGTCTTAGTAACTGGATCTTTTTTTCTGAGTCACTTTAATGCTCCTTTTCTGAGTTTCTATTTTCACACCTCTTCTGCCATTACCTTTTGTGTTTGCTTTTGTTCAAGCCCTGAGTTGTAACAGTTTAACAGACACTTTATCATTTTTTGCCCCATCTGTGATGAATGGAGCCCCTGATAAACAAATCAATTTATTGATATAGAACAATACAGGCTTTCATTTTAAACCAGTGGTGCATTTTATAGTTGACATGTACTCTCTGTGGAAGCACTACCCCTGTCAGTTGTCTTCAGTTTCTCTTTCTAGTGCAGATAAAACAGGTTTCAATGTAAAGTGCTTTGAAAAGCAGGGGACTGCTGCTTTGACCTATGGATGCCCTGCAGTCGCTAGAAACTGGAAGACACAAAGACCTCCAAAAGATTTGTTTCAGTTTATAATGGCATCAGAGAGCACTCACTTTGTTTAGGCTTGATAGTCCATCATCTCTGCTTATATTTTGTCGTTTCAGTTTAGGTCTCCATACTCAACAGAGCTTAAGTAAAGAACAAGGTTTAGAAGATTGTATGCTATTAGGAAGCACTTGCTGTGTGTAGGTTAATGTGCCCTTAAAACCTTCCATGAACAGCTGTGATTTCTATTTCTGCAGGAAAAGGAAAGGCAGAAAAATACAGGTGCAGCTTTCCCTTTGGGTTTCAGCTGTGTCCCCTGATTCAAAAAACAAAGCCTGCATCTACAGAATCTCACTCAGTAACAAGGGATGGCTCTTTCTTTCTGGGTCCATTAGTCTTCTTTATTACATCTGTCCCTCTCTGATGCCTCCACAGTTCAGCATCACTTTCCAAGTTAACCTAGAGTTTTCTCTGTTTCTCTACTGTTGGGAGGAAAGAGTTAAAACCAGAAGATTTGGTGAAGAGGGGGGAATAGTTTTAGCTCTTAATGACCTCACAGCTGGCAATGTTAATAATATTGGTAAATTCTATTTATTATGCCAAATATTGCTCACCCTCTGTCTATTTTGAGAGGTAGAATTCTACACTCACACAGAGAGACAACACACTCTCACAGTCATGTGTGAGCCTTCTGCTGGGAGAGAGAAGTCACAAAAGCACAGACTTGTGTTTAACTGCAGATGCCTTTTGTTATATTGGGGCAGGCAATGGACTTCCCTGCTCCAGCCTTTAGGATGAACTAAACCTAGTGAAGCCTGTGACCCCATGTGTCTCTGATGCCCAGTGTTGTTAGCAAAGTAATGAAATAAATCTGCTTTTTTCATTTCAGCTGTGGTTGTCCTGGCTACCTGAATATGTCAATTCACACACTTACACACCTACTCATTATATCTAGGCTGTAGATATGCCAGAAAAGGTATTTCCCATTTCAAAACAGAAAATACTCAGCTCCTTCCTTGATATAATTGAAATCAATTTTGACCTGGTCATTCAACATACCCACTTGCTTTTTTTTTTTTTTTTTTTTTTTTTTTTTTTTTTTTTTTTTTTTTTTTTTTTTTTTCCCAAATAGAAGAAAAAGGTTCCCAAAATACTGTGTAAAAAAAATCAGGAAATTGCATCTATATTACCTAAATATTCAAATATTTTGATATCTGTTTTGACCATTATTCAGGATTGAAAGACAAATACTGTCATTTTATACCAGGTAAAAGAAGTGAATTTACACATTTGTAAGCAAACATTATGATACTAGCTACGTCAACAACCTGAAATTGGGATGTCCACTTTCAACTAACATGCTGCTTTCAGATGATATTTAAAGTTGTAAATTTGAAATCAAATATCTAGTTCAAATTAGAAACTTAGAACAGAAGACTTGTGATCAACAGAAGCATAACCTCAGAATTTCCCTGAGTTGAAAAGTGTAGTGTTTTAGTACAAGGGATGAAAAGAACTGTAATAAAATTGCAAAACTTAGGAAGAATAATATTTTGATGCACTTTTCTGATGATCAAGGCATTTCTTCAGCAATGCTGTGGCTTCTATATGAACAAAACTGGACTGTGTAAAGCATACTGTGTTTAGTCTTGCATGAACACTGTTGAACCCATGTATTAGTAGGGAATTCATAGGAATTCTAGGTACCCATCACAATTAGATCAGGATTTCATGATAATGAATAGGAAGAATTTACTTTACAGGCAAATGGCACCAAAAACCCCAAAGAACTTTGCAAACCCCATATGACACAGCAATTTCTTTCTCTACAGACCTATTTAGGAAACTCAAATATGTGATGATTATGTAACTAAAGAATGATAATGTAAAGAAATATTACTCAAATCTATGGAATGATGATTCTTGCAAAGAAAAAAAAAATAGGCAGATTATTTATTTAACTAGAAATCTTACCAGATTTAAGCTTCTAATATTCAAGAATTCGGGACACTGCAAATGGAAACATTTTCATTGGCAGAAAGCACGGAAGGTAACTGGACATCATGTTTCAATCCAAATGTTTTATGAAAATTCACAGTATCTGCTGTTCTCAGGCCTGCCAAAGAATCAGGATTGAATCATGCACCTATAAATCTATCTATTAGCTTTGAAAATTTGAGAAATACCAACCATTCTAGTAACTAAGTGAACTGCTAAAAAAATCTTATTCAGCCCTAAATAAAACAAAAAATCAGTTAACAACAGGATTACAGAAATATGTTTGTCAGAGCAGCTTGCAGAATTGTTGTTCTAATTGGACAGATTCAACAAAAACAAAATCAAATGAAAACAAAATGAAACAAAAAAGAAACACTGCAAAGTGCTAAAAAGCAATTGTATTACTTATACTGGTATATTTTTAGAGGAAAATAAATTTATATTCTAGTCAGAATGTCTTCTACATCAAGCCTGCAGGCAAATTTCACTGAAAATAATGTTACTAGACACTGTACTTGCAGAATCTACATGATTACCCAAGCCTGCTACCTTCTGAAAAGTTGTTGAAAATCTCTTGTGTTTCTCAAAATTTGCTAGCAGCTATAGGATTATATAACGTGAGTCACTGGAAACACTTTGAGACCTGTATCACAACAGGTATATGGAGACAGACCCGATGACATTAGGAAATCCAAGCTGAAAGTGAAAATGGAAAAAAAAAGAAAAAAACTCAAAAGAATGGAAGATAATCCACCTAGATTTCTGCATGTTACAGCAATCTTCATTATCAGATTGCCAATGGAATGGATCAAGGGTAAAATTTTGATACTGCGGAAGACAGTCTTAGAAGGGTCTGAATCCACATTAGGCAGGACCATTCTCTAAAAATGTGTCTGAAAGGTAATGAAGGTGAAGAAATGTGTCATTTCATGGTATCTAGTATTCAGTTTGGTGATATAATTGGTAATAATATGGTATTTGAAACCCTCGTGGAAATAAGATGCAGTGATTAGAAAAAAATGAAATGCAATTTCTAAATGTTAAAACCATGATCTTGGGTAAATAAAACAGAGTTACTGATATAGTGTATCAACAAATAATAAATCACCAATCAGTCATCAGATCAAATAACAAAATCTTATTTGAAACATAAATATAAAATGAAATCTTGATTTTCAGAAGGGAAAAAAAAAACCAAAAAACAACAACAACAAAGCAACAAGGTAATGTTTTTAAGTTAGAATTGGGCCACGAGTTTTAAAGTCAAAAACTATGTGTTTACCCTCAATAAAACTGAGAACTATGTAACTTTTTAAATCTCTATAAACTCAGATGAAATTTGGGAAGAAATACTTATAACAATAATAGGGTCAAATATTAGATATGATTACCAATATTACTTTACCAGAAAATAATATACAACAATATTGATTTTTTTATTTATGCTTATTTTGGTAAGCCATGAATGTTCAAGAAAATGAAGGCTATGAAATACAGGAGGCTTGAGTAAATGGAGCTGATTTGGAGTAAACTAAAATTAATATTCATTGTCTTACATGTAAGGTGTTTTTATCAATCTGGTATCAAATGGAACACTCTGAAACTAAGGGAAAACTCATAGGCTCACTAGCTCTAGGACAATATATCTCTCTGTCTCAAATTAGATAAGTTTTTGAACTGCTATCAAAGGGGAAGAAAATCCAGGGACAAGGCTCCCAATTAACTATATTCATCACAACCTCAAAATCAGATCGCACAAATGTAGCAGGAAAAGATCAGAGGCAAAACTTGTATTTAAGGGGTAATCTACCATCAAAACTGAGTAGTTTCATGATGGCCGCATGAGTTAACAGCCACAGAGACAGGCAACCTTCCTCTCTTGTACTCGGAAAGTACCTTCTTTTGTTTCTTGAAAGAACAAATTTAATTTAGAGACCATTTTAGCTGTACTGCTTCTTACACCCAAATTAGTGTATTTAGAACTAGATTGCACATCTTAGATGGTACTAGCCAGATTTTCTTGAGGTTTCTATCTCTACAGTACCACTAATACATTATTTATTTTTTTCCAAAAAAATATCCCACAGGAAATAGATTTTTAATTTCTGAAAACTGGACTTACCCTAAGATCTGCAGAGCCCTTTAGTAACCCATACTGGTCAGAAACATTCTGGGGAAGTCCAAGGGCCCACTCATCTTCCACAAGCAATTAGGTTTCCTCAAAGGTGGTGCTACTATGAGATAACACAGAGCACTGGAATGTCTTTGTTGGAATCATCCACACAGGAACAAGCACAAAAAACCACTAAAAACAAAAAAACCAAACAAAAAACCCACAACATTTTGGTTCAACCAATACCTTTTTGCAATGATACTAGAAATATCTTCCCCAAAATCAAAAAAGGAACAAACATGACATTGATGCTGTCTGTACTAACTCTACCATGTAGTTAATTCAAACCTCAAAACAGAAAGTGCATTTCTTATCTGGAGGCAAAAGAAGCATGTGTAGTATTGCTTCACATTCTGCCACTTTTTTTACTGTGCAGATTTCAATTTAACTTTGAAATGACAACACTTTACACACTGTCTTTCTGAAGATAAATTAACCCAATTCTTTCACTTCTAAAAAAATAATCATCCACTTAGTAAACAAAATATATTTAGGTATTGTTCCTCAGCTGTATAAGTCATAAATGGTCATTCCTGTTAAGAAAATGCTGGGTCATGTGGTAATGCTTCTGGCTGGGCTACGGGGTGTACGCAGGAGCTGCATCAAAGCCGGATAGCTCTAGCTCTGAGGGGGGCGAGTCAGCCCAAGCTCTAGCAGTGCCTCCAGCCTACGCCTTAGCAAGCCCTTAGTGATATTCAGCTTTAGTGATTCTCAGCTCATGAGTGATTTCAGCTCTTGAGCTTGCTAGGCTCGGCTGGGGCATGCAGCAGGCATTCAGAAGACCAGGAAAGAGAGGAGAGCGCTGTGTGAGGTTCCAAGACGATGTCTTTATTGGTCTTCTTCGTAGCTCTTCCACGGAGTGTCTCGAAGGGTCTCGGGGACAGCCGCTCCGCTGAGCCGGGCAGAAGCAGGGGTTTATACAGGGTTAGGGAGGATTGAGAATTGTCCAATGGTAAGGGTTAAAGGAAAGTGACCTATAGCCTTACAGAGAGATAAGCCATGGTCTGAGAGCGGGAGAGAGGGGCTCCTATTGTCCAGTCATCCTGACTCAGCATTCTGCCTCTGAACGCCAAGGCAGGTTTGCAGGGCCTGCGCCTGCTACAATGTGGTATCCCTGAAGGGAGAGGAAAATACATCATTCCCTGCTTTGAAATTTATCTATTCCAAGCAAAGAAATTTCTAGGAGTCCCAGGGTCTGGCAGTTAAAGGAAAGGGAGTCAGATGTCTCAAGTTCAGTCAAATGCACTTGGCCAAATATCTGGTAAAAAGACAAAAGTCTCAGAAGATCTGAGAGTTTCTATTACAAGCACGGTCTTCTGCAGGCACAGTCTTCTGAGGACAGCAGATGGCCAGGCTTGGCTAACATTCCTCCTAGCCACCAGAGAAGCTTCTACAGATTTAGATGGAACTTAGGAAGCTGTTGAGCTGACTAATGAAAAACCTGGAAATAAAGAATCATCTCACAAAGAATTCTACATTAAATCACTTAACTCCCCTATAATCCATCAAGTATTGATGTATCATTATCATATGAGAGGAGTAAGAATCAATCTTAGCAACAGCAAACATCTTCCTATACTGCAAAAGGAACCGTTTCCAATGGTGTAAAATAATACATTTAAAACATTCTTCTTAAAAGTTTTGCATTTCATGTTCATGAAACTTGTGAGCAAGAGACCAAGGCTTTCATTTTTGTGTGGACATTGTCCAAGGCATTGCACATATTTCTAAGATGCTGAAGGAAAAAAAGAAAACAATGTCTGTTTGATTTGCACCAAAAGGAATTTGATTTCAGAACTTATATCAACAATATACAGTTAGGCAAAAGTTACATATTTAGAAAATAAAAATATTTAACTGATGAAATGTTCAGGAGCTATATGCTCATTCATTGATTTGTTACTGGGTGAACTTAGACAAATCATATAAGCTTTATCTTCATCAATCTAAAGCTAGTGATATTGTTTCTGACCTCATATGTTCAACTGAAATTCTTGTCTGCAGAATGCCTCTATACAGGGTTAAAAATGTATATAGTCCCTCATGTAATTTGTCAGAATACAATGTCTTTTTTTCATTCTGAGATCTATGAAACACTCTCTCTTACATATTTACAATGAAAATCGCCAGAGACTGTCTTTTGCCCCAGTTATATACACATCTGAAATAGGGAGAATTTAATTTGATTTGGGATATTTTATGCCACTACAAAAAATAATTAACATTTATTTTTCTTCTTATACCTGTGTATGTTATGAAGGGGGGAAATTTTCCATTAATTCTTTATCCTTTAAAGTATATTTTTGTCATCATGCTACTTTTATAGCCAAATATTTTTAGCAAAATAGATATGAAGTAAAATAAAAGTTTTCCTTTCCTAGCAAGGCTTTTATTTATATAGATTCAGAAAAGGCAGAATTGAACATCTGTAATTTTCTCTTAAGCTGGTTAAAGTAAATATTCTTTTTGAAAGCAATTTGTTGTAAATATCTTTGAAATACCCAGCATTTGAGAAGATATTTGACTTGTAGTTTCTTCAACTGGGGGAACCTCAGGGTCTTAGTTGTAAATTATTTGTCAGTTGAGAGGAAGCCAGATGTTCAGAAATATTCTCAGCTGCTGGAGTTTTTAAGAAATATTTTAGCTATGTACCAGAATTAGCAATTAGTATTCAGTAAGCTACTCTTCAAACACCAGTGGTATAAACCTATTTGCTTTAAAAATTATTCGTATATGAGAGAGGTGGAAAAAATTCATCAAATCCCTAGTGTTATGGGAAAAAAAACCTTAGTTAGACTTTAATTAGCACTTAGCAGTCATTTAATGAATGTGTCCACAAAGCCTAATCCATCAAATTGCAACTAGCATTATCACTGGTTTAAAAAAAATATGTATTAACAAAAACTTTTACACAAATTGTACAGATGAGCACCAGAGAACTGCGGCACTATGAATTCTAAGTCTGTGAGCCCGGAGCCCGGTCTGATTCCCTTGGGGAATCAAATTCTGTGAATTTGGCTAGAGTCTGACTTATTGTAAGTAAGCTGGGGGCTAGTCTAGTGCTTTTGATTCTTAGAAGTGTAAGATGATATCTTGGATTATCACAAATAGATTATGGCAGTAAAATTAACTACCTGCTGAAGTTTATAGAATAATTATGAGAATTACCTGTTACTTTTAAAAAATATTTCAATAATTGATAATTGGCACTCAGAGCCTTAGTAAAAGCATAACACTGAAATCCAAGTACTCGAGTCACTGCTACTTTTGAGAGTAACTGCAATTAAAGCATAAACCCATTAAATTTTATTATATATATATATATATATATATATATAAGTTGTATTTTGCAGAGGAAAAAAACATGTTTTTCGGAACTATTGATATCATTAGAAAAGTCTTTAAAGAGAAGCATTACATAAAAATCTATACTGATCAGAATTTTAGGAAAAGAGTGTGTTTGGAAGAAAAGACAGAGATAATGTGAGTAAATTGTAGAGAATGCATTGATCTGTTGCACCCATGAACTAGAAACCAACTAAGCATAATGTTATTAATATTACCTTGCCTTGGACATGAGCAATCAAAGTGTGGCTGCATCTCAGAAAGCTAGTTGAATCTGGAACTGCATCACACAAAGAAGGTGGGGTGACCAAAAGGTGGGGGAGGTGATTCTGCCCTTCTGCCCTTCTGCTCTAATGAGACCCCAGGCAGAGTGCTGTATCCAGGACTGGAGCCCCCAACATAAGTTCAGGAACCTGCTGAAGGGAGTTCAGAGGAGAGCCATGAAGATGATCAGAGTGCTGGAGCACCTTTCCTATGAGGAAAAGATGAGAGAGCTGGGATATTTTAACCTGGAGAAGAGAATGCTCTTGGAAGACATTATAGGAGCCTTTCAGTTCCTGAATGGGGCCGACAAGAAAGATAGAGAGGAACTATTTGAAAGGACATGTAGTTCTAGAACATGTGATAATGTCTTTAAACTGAAAGGTGGTAGGTTTATATTGGTTATTAGGAAGGAATTATTTACAATGAGGGTGGTGAGGCACAGGAACATGTCATGCCAGAGAAGCTGTGGATGCCTCATCCCCGAGTGTCTGAGGCCAGGCTGGATGGAGCTCTGAGCAACCTGGACTAGTGAAAAGTATCCCTGTCCATGGCAGGGCAGTTGCAAATGGATGACTTAAGGTCGCTACCAAACCAAACCAAACCAAACCATTCTATGATTCCACGATTAAATACTTAACTCCCAAAGCAATTATCATAACCAAAACTGATGGAATTACCTGAAACATAGTGAAGATAATATAGGGAGAAATCTGTCTTCTCTTTTTTATTTCTAAATTAGTAATAGTCTACAGACATTATTTAGATTTAGTGGAATTTTTTTCTACATAATGCAGGCAAGGCCCTTGGAAAGATTCTGAAAGGCTAATACTAGAATTCTTCAAGGGCTGAGGAATGTGCTTGCCAGCCTGCATTAAGTCTTCCCTTTGTACCTTTCTCCTGTGGTATTTTAGCTTCACTGTACAGCCAAACATTATGACTTCAGAAGGCTTAGTATTATTCTATGGGTTTAGCTGTTATGTTACTGGCAAGATGTGGCATGTATTATAACAAGATTTGAGGCCATGTAAGTAACTGTTTTCAAGAAAGTGATTCATTGTATCTCAAGTTGCAGAAATAAGCCTCCAGCTTAGATCTCATTGAAAAATGTTGATACAGTACTTGCTCCTGATACTTATCTTTTGTTACTTTCCTCTGCCTATGAGTGCTATGTCCTTTTCCCTACACTTTTTCATATATTTCCTAGCAAATCCAAAATATTAATAATTAAAAATATCCACAAATGTTTATGCTTGAATAAACCAGCTATTGGTGCATGCTGGTAAAGCTCCAGTACAGCTGATAGAATACTTAAGTTCAAGTCATTTAAATCATTAACTGTATCATTCTGTCCATACTTTTTTTTTTTTTTAATATAATAATGGATTTTGTTTTGTCAAGACCTAAGACACACAAATCCATGAAGACCAATAGATAAATGTGGTGTTTGAACTGGAAGTGCTGAGAACTGACATGTGGAATTGTTGTAATGCAAATGATTACATATACCTCATTGTGCATTAGTTGTTATGTCAATCATCCTCAAACAGAATCACAAGACCTAAAAACATAAAGCAAGAAAACAAAGGATGTCCGCACAGGTATTTTTCTCTGAGAAATCACTGGGTGTGCATAGTGTTTTTTAGATATTTTTATTAAAAAAATGTAATAAATGTTTTCACATTGCCAGTTTGTGCTGAGATATGCTTGAGATATACTATGTTACCTCTGAAAATTCATTGCCTGCAAATATTTGTTCACATAGTTCAGCAAATTAAGACTCACTTTTCTGTCTGGCAAAATCTCCAGGAAGTGTTACATAACATTGCTTTATGTGAAATATCATAATTTGATTTTTTTTTTAAACAAGAAACTTCATAGGAGTATTCCTAGGCTGCCCAGTAAAATCTACCACTCTGTTAATCATGCATGCATACATGACTCCCGTACTTCTTAACTAGAATTTAAGCATATGAACCAGATTAGACATAGTTTTAATATGTGGTATCTTTTTAATGCAGGTTGCTCGTGTTCAGTCACAACAGGCTGAATTTCAGATGTTAAGTATTGTACCTCTAACAATGTCACTGCCATTTCAAGCTTCAGGTTACAACCCTTATACATAATACCATAATGACACTGATATTATATGAAATGGAATTTAAGAATGGAATTTGGGATGATGGAGGGGGGGAAACAAAACAAAATGAAAGAATCCCAACACTTCAGATGTCAACTTAGATTGGAGTTGGCCATAAAGAAGTAGCAAATATGATTTAACATTTTTAGCAGACTGTTAAGGAAAACGTGATGAAGCTAAAATATTATTCCCCTAGAAACTCGCCTCTAACTTACACCTAAATCTCAGCCTGCATTGAGGCTGAGATTTCTGTAAAACTGAAAACAAACAACTGCTGATTGCAAGTCTGGTAGAATTAAAATGAATTTATTGTACATTAAGTAACTGGGATGATGCTGACACACTTAGTAGATAGTGACTTCTGTGCCTGTCATTCTCTGCAAATTCTTATTAAGCAGATGGAAACTTTATACTTGTGAACTAAGAAAAGTATATCTCAGAGTTTTTGATCAAAGCTAATTGAAAATGAAACAATTTGTTGCACGTGTGGCAGCTTTCTCCCTTTATAGCTGCTGACACACAAGATTGCTATTTGAAAGAGTTGCTTCTCAATGAATTACAAGCAGAAAAGCAATATTATCTAGGGCAGAAATTATGATTTCAAAACCAGTTAAATTTGCTGTCAATTCCTTCTCTGTGCCTAGGCCAAATCAAAACTTGATAGAATCACAGAATGGTTTGAATTGGAAGGGACTTTAAAGATTATATACTTCCAGCACCTCTGCAATGGACAGGAACACCTTTCACTACACCAGGTTGTTCAGAGGCCATCCAACCTGGCCTTGAAAACTTCCATGGTAGGGCATCCACAGCTTCTCTGGGCAACTTCTTCCAGTGCCTCATTACCCTCACAGTGAAGAATTTCTTCCTAATATCTAATCTAAACTGACCATCTTTCAGTTTAAAGCCATTTCCCCTTGTCATAAGACCACATGCTTTTGTAAATAGCCTGTCTCCAGCTTTCTTGTAGCTCCCCTTCAGGAAACTGAAAGCTGCTACAAGGTCTTCTTGAAGGCTTCTCTTCTCCAGGATGAAAAACCCCAAGTTTCTTAGCCTGTCCTTATAAGAGAGGTGATTCAGCTCTTTGATCATCTTTGTGGTCCTCCTCTGCATCAACTCCAAAAAGTCCACATCCTTCTTTTGTTGGGACCACGAGACCTCAAAGCCACATTCCATGTGGGATTTCTTGAGAGAATAGTAGAGGGGGAGAATCACCTCGCTTGACCTCCTAATGACACTTCTTTTGAGCAGCCCAGGATACAATTGGTTATTTTACATATGTTTGAGCATAGTTTACGGGAGGATCTGCTCCATTGCCTTGCCAGGAAAAGAGATGAGACTTACAGGCCTGTAGTTCCATGGGTCTTTCTCCTTTCCCTTTTTAAAAACTGGGGTTAAGTTTTCCTTTTCTACAAGGTGGGAACTTCACTCATCTGCCACAGCTTCTCAAATATGATGAATAGTAGCTTAGCCAGTTTCTCCAGTAGTTCCCTCAGGACCTGTGGGTATATCTCATGAGGTTCCATGGACTTGTGCACCTTCTCTTTCCTTAGAGGGTCTCGAAACTGATCTCCTACAGCAGGTGCTTCTTCATTCTCTAAGTCCCTGCCTTTGCCTTCTGGGGCTTGGGTGGCATCTTTGGAGCACTTGCCAAGGAAGGCAGAGATAAAAAAGCTCTTGATTACCTCAGACTTCTTCACATCTCAGGTAATCAAGTTTTCTGCTTCCATCAGGAGAGGGGTCATGTTTCCCTGGTCTTCTTGTTATCATCAATATATCTATAGTTGTTTATCATGTTGTCCTTGATGTCCCTGAACAGATTTAATTCTAGCAGGGCTTCAGCTTTCCTAACTAGATCCTGGCTGTTCATATTTCTGCCAGACTACCTGTCCTTGCTTCCATCCCTGTAGGCTTTCCTCTTGAGAGTTTGTCTAGGAGCTCCTTACATATCCATGCAGGCCTCTTGGTGGCTTTGCTTGACTTGTCCATCATGGGCTTGGAGGAGATGGTCCTTAAATACTAAACATCTTTTGTGCGCTCTTCTTCCCTCCAGGGTTCTATTCCATGGTACTCTAGCAAGCAGAGTCCTGAAGAGACTACAGCCTGTGCTCCTAAGTCCAGCATAATGAAATTACTGTGAACTCTCCTTGTTGCCTTAAGGATATAAGAGCCATTCCATGGTCACTGCAGCCCTTGAACTGCCCTTGAGCTTTGCATTCCCCACCAGTCTCTCCTTGTGTTCCAGCACCTCTCCTCATTGGTTTCTTTATCATCTGGAGAAGGAATTTATCCTCAAAGCATTCCAGGAACATCCTGGATTGTTTAAGCCCTGCAGTTTTGTGCCTCCAACAGATAATTTGGGTAGTGCAAGTCCTCCCATGTTGACTAGAAGGACCTCGTGAACACAAGGCTGCTCTTATCACTCTATAGAGGGCCTCATCCACTTAGCCATCCTGACAGGGAACCTGTAGTACTTCCTTACCATAATGTCACCTGTCCCTGCTCTTGCTTTAATCCTGACCCATAAGATCTAGGCTGGCTCCTTATCTACATCCATGCATTCCGTCTGGTGATTGACAGAGAGGGCAACACTGCCTCCTCATCTTCCCTGCCCGTCCTTCCTAAAAAGCTGGTGTTCTTCCATTCCAACATTCCAGTAACAGGAGCCACACAACATGTCTCTGTTATGCCAATCAGATCATAACCCTGTAGGTGCGTGCATATCTCTAACTGGTCTTACTTGTACCTTATACTGCATGCTTTTGCATAGAGGCTTTGAGTTGTGGCCCCAGTGAAGTGACTTACTGGATGAAACAACAGGAATTCCTTTGTGTTGCAGACAAACACTAAGTGTTGGCCACTTGCTGTGAGAAATCAATTGTTGCAGGTAAATTTAAGGAAAGGCTCCATATCAACCTTGACATGCTTGTGCTGTCCGCAGGCTTTAAGTTTCGGGAACAGAGCTGGTCAGGACAGGTAACAAATAAGGTATAGCACAGTCATGAGAGAATAGTCATGAGAGAAAGTTCACAATACACCATTGCATACAGTAATGCTATCTAGAACATTACTAATTCAACCCATAAATCACAAAGACTGGTCTTTGCAGGCATGATTAAATCAGAACTTCACTGAAGAAAAGAAAAAGATAAAACCAGAAATGTACAAACAAATGTGTAATTACTCATTCCATAATGTACAAGAGGAAAATTTACTTAGAATTGTTTAAAAAATATTTAAATACTTCTGCAGTCTGTCTGGGGTCTTGCCCAGCAGCAAAATCTTGCCACACTGCTGGAAGAACAGCCACTTCTGCTCCACTACCTGCTCTTCCTAATCACCACTAACCCCTAGCTGCTACTGGTGGTTACTTTTGGGTTTTAGTAACAGTAAACAGCACAGAAAAAATTGTTGCTGGCCATGTTTTGGGGATTTTTTTTTTTTTTTTTTTTTTTTTTAATGGCTCATCTCTTTTGCCCTCAAAAGTCATAGAATCAATGGCTTTTTCCTCCTTTTTATACTAATTCCTATGATTTGGGTGCTTTTTAGGTCAGGCATGCTTAGATATATTTTCCCCAGTTTTGCATACTGTCTGAGCTAGATATTGTTCTGTATTTTATGGCAGACCTACTTTTTAAATATAAATTTATGATGCATAATTACAAATGCTCAGTGTTAATTGAGGAGTTTTAAGGTCTATACTCTTGTTCACTTTATTTCTCAGCCAGGTTTGAAAAATATTCCTTTACTTCTTAGCAGTCAATGGATTAATTTTTAAAGACTCTACCACCAAGCTTATTAATATCAAGGAAATATGCACTGTGAGTTTGCAGTGAGTATTCACGTCAGTGGTGCTAATTGTCTTGTGGTTATGGAGAACATGAAGCTGCTAATCAGATCTGAAGTATATTTAGGTCCCTAGCTGGCTTTGATACTTTGAAAGGAAAAAAAAAAAGGGAAAAAAAAAACCCCACTACTATCACCACTACCAAAAAAACCCCAAAACAGACCAAAACAAAAACAGCAAAAATAGCCCTACCAAAACCAACAAAAACCACCAAAAAAAACCCCAAGTAAAGATTTGTCTGTTTGTTTACTCGAGAAAACTTTTGGAAGTCTTAATTTATTTGCATCTTGTGTCCTCTTTTGTTCCATATCACTGTAACTTATTTCTTGACATTGTGTATGTTTTGAAAATTGTTTCATTAACACTGCAAATAAATCGAAGTGTAATGAAATGGGAGCAGTATAAATATCTAAAAGGATTAGAGACTAGTACAAACTCATTAATGAATCTTGTGCTTAAACTAGCAGTGCCTTGGTTTGTAGCCCATTACTGCCACTGCTTTAAGTAATAAAATAATAGTGTGTGTCTTAAAAATCAACGTCAAGTTACCAGAAGAATGTAGTGGTGCCTTGAAATACTGCAGGGCAATCCTATTATGTACAAGATTGGCTTTGACAGTTCTGTGGGTTCAGGAACAATGCCTGAAACTGTCTTCCTCTGCTAAACGTCTTTAGCATTAGACACTATATGCAGTGAGTGTGCAAAGCTGAATTATGTGTCATGCTATTTTTTTTCTCTAAAAAATTCAACCAGAGGAAATGGATTTAGATATCTTGTAAGCAGTTCTCTTTTAAAAAAAATCTTTATTAGACTAGAGAAAATATATCTATTCACTGAAATACTTTTAAAATATTTTCTGTGGTTCAAATAATTGTAGAGTTTCTAGAAACTCATGCAGAGCTAACCTTCAACATTTTTTTGTATAATTCCAGTCTGGATGCAAGCAAGGCAGTTCAGGCCCATGTCTGATTTCATATTTGAAGAACAATCTTCTACATTTTCCCATGTACTAGTTTTGTTGCTCTTTCTATTTTTTTTTCTCTTCTTTACCATGAACAAAACCCCAAAGTTTATCGTCTCCCACTGCTGTTGTTTCAACACTTTCTCAAGAATTTGACTTGGACTTCCTGAATATCTATGTTGGCCAAAAAAAAAAAAAGAAAAAAAAAAAAAGTCTGATTGGGTCAAGAAAACTTTTGGGGATGGTTTTAAGACAGATTAAATTTCTCATGGTAATGCTGAAATATATCCTGGAAACATGTAAAAGTAACAATATATTGGTATTTCAATTTTCTTGGTATTAATTTAAAGCATGTTAGATCTATCCTAAATATATATATTACTCTCTTTAAAATTACTATGACTGCTTTTTTTTTATTATATGCACATTGAGGAGGAAGACATGAAGGCCACAAGGAATCAAGGACATATTGTCTTGCTACAAAAAAAAAAGCAAAAAACAAACAAACAAAAAAAAAAACAACCAAAAGAAAACAAAGAATGTCTGATTTAAAAAAAAAAAAAGACTGATTATATTTTTATCAGGAAAAACAAGCAAAATCTATAAATGTAAGCTATTCCAGTAAGCCTATATTTGCCCTGTGAAATAATGCAAGACACTCTAGATGAAAGCCTCAATGCACAAAGTAAAAACAAAGACTGTGAGAAAGTAGCATTGAGAGATTTTGAAAATGACAGCTGTCTGTCCTAAGAAGAACACAATGTGTTAATGTCCATTTATAGAAACTGAAACACCTGGGAAATGAAAATTTACTTGAGATATGTACAAATAGTTACAGGCACTGAAATTACTTCTCAAAGTAACACAGTACAATGATCATCTTAAAGAGTACAAAATTAACAGTATGCCAGATGGAGGTAAATTTGAGGAGCAATAGCTATTGGAAGCTGATGACAAGATTTATGTATATGCAAACCTTCTTTTGGAAAGTTATATTATATGCTAGAATGTCAAAAATGACAAAGCACAGATCTGAATTTGCTGCCATTTAATTTTAGGGAGTAAGACGATGTGGTATGGTGTTTCAACACTGTGGATCTATAGGGATTAATCTTAAAATATGGTTTTGCATGGTTTTCCTTCTACAATGCCATTATCAGAATGCTGGAAAAAAAAAAACAGATTCATTTTTCTTTTTAGTAAAACATAAAGCTTTGAGGAACAAACATTTCCTTTTGCAATTTCTCTGCAGTGTGAAGAGCATTTTAAATAAGCACCAAAAAGCAAACAGGGAAAAACATCCAGACACATCTGAAATTAAGTCTTGCATGAGGCTTAATTTCGGATGTCATTATTAACTGTGAGAAAAAGAAAAAGAAAAAATAAGAATGAAGCCTAGAATATAAAACAAGCATAAATTAGTATTTCTGTTTATCAAAATCCAAGCTTTCCATAAATATAATTTTGCTGACTGATACCATTAAGAAAGACATGTTCATGTGCTTTCAGGATCCTAAAGTGAACTAAGAATATATTTTAGAAATTTAATGAACAAATTTTTGTATCAATAAAAGTTAATATAGGCACATTTCCTGTCTTCATTACAAAGGGAGTTCGAATTATGACTTTTGGCTTTGTCAAAAGAAATGAGCATTACATTAGCAATCTTTTTACAAAGAAAAGAAGCACAAAATGATAATTTAAACATCATTTTAGTTTAGATTCCCTTGAAAAACTTTGATAATCTAACGGGAAAAATATGTGTCAATAGTTACAGATCAAATTTTCTCTTGTTTTTGGATAGCAATGACCCTGCCGATATATTGAAGCAAAAGTCTTCAATGAAAAATGCATTCGAAAATACATAGATGAAGAAATTTATGCTCTTAACATTTCAGGAAAATCAGAATTGATTCTAGGGGGAACACAATTGCTAAAAGAATTATATTTACTTTTAGGAATGTGCTGACTTCAACGGAAGTTGATTTGAAACAGAAATTAACATTCTGAGTACAAGGAAGATAAGCAGGAGGTAGATGAAAATGCAAGAAGTTATCCAAATCAGGAAATGAATTAGAAAATGAGACATTAATGATTTCCCGTCTAGTAGATAATCAGTTGTTGCAGTGACACCTGCAAAAATAAAGTCTGATGTGAACCAGGTCTAGCAAACATGTATTCCACATAGTCCTTATATTTCATATTTGGTTTGAGACACATGCTCGTTATTTAATGCTTACGTGCATTTTAACTACTTCTCCAGAAAATACTTATTTTTACATCAGCAGCAAGGACAACCTGTAAGCAAACCTGTAATTAAAAATATTAAGCTTAAATATCAAAAGGTACAGAGCAGAAAGTAGATGTCAACAACTTTCAGTTTTTGTCCTTTGCCCTTGACTCTGCTTAGAGGGCAAGTGAAAAAAAAAAAAAAGAGGACGAATTCCTTCTTGCACTGTACATACCTGTGAGAAAATTGGTATCTCTGGATATTATTTAGAATACATTTCCCTTTTCTTTTAAATTTTCTCAGTGTTTCTTTTGCTTTTAATTTTACTTTGGTATTCAATTAAGTTTTCTGTGTTCATGATGTTTCAACATATCATCACAGAATATAAAACAGTGTCCCATAAAGCACAGCTGAATTTTTATTTATTTATTTAGGCATTTTATTTATTTATTTAGGCATATTTTATTTATTTATTTTGGCATTGTACCAAAGAAAAACACACAGCCTTTCATTTTAATAGTTGATATTTAACATGTACTTTATCAGGCTGCAGTCACTAGTGAGTACCCAAGAGTAACCGCACAATCAATGTCTTTTGATTGTTTAACTCTTAAAAAATGTTCTGTATAACATTTCCATGTAGAGAAAAAAATGAAATAATGAAATTTCATACAGTTTTGAGGCTGAATGCACCTCCCTTTAGTGACTCAAAGACAACTGTAGAGCCACTGTTCTGCAGGACTGCAATCCTGCAGGTTCTCCCATATATCTTTACCTCAATAATGCACGATGTCATTGAAATTTTTCCCCTATATTTTCTTGCTGCTGGAAATGTTGATATCAGTTGAATATTGTAGGATACATAAGCAGGTAAGTTCCAATAAAACCAGGAATATGTCTAAAGTATTGTTTAAACACTTATTGTTTTGAATACTATATTTTGACCTGAAAAAAGGTTGTAAAATGCCATAAACATGCATTTAAAATCCAATAGCATACTGTATTTCCTACTTTAGGCCTTTCACTTGGGAATAGAATTTCAGAGATTGCAGTACTCTTTGGAAACAGATGAAGTAATGAGTAATGCTGAGGACAATAAAGGATAATGCAGTGGCACTTCACAAGGCATATACTTCTGCAACATATTGGAGAAATCTTGACATCTTTGAAATTGTTTAAGGATCTGACATAGATTTTAATGCAGTTAGGATTTCAGCTGACACTCTTAAAACATGAAAAAAGACCATGTGTTCTTGAACTCAAAAGTCAGTACAAAAGACAAAGAATCAGAGGGTAAGAAAACAGTTTTTACCTTGCCGATATTCAGTGTAAGGTAATTGGCTTTCACCCATGAGAAACTGAATGGTAGGTAGAGAGAAAGAGATCTGTGGAGAGAAGGAAATAAATTTAATGAGGTGTGCAAGTAAAGAATAGGTATTTTAATCCACTAACAGAAGCATGACTTCCAAATAGCAGGCATAAAAAAAGGAGCTGAAAACAAAGAACACTTGGACATGCTTTCCTCTAAAACAAACCATGAAAAAGTGTGAACATCATTTAATGGAACTTAGTCAGTATTCTGCTGTATTAAGAACAGACTAACTGCAGTTCAAGAGGAAAAAAAAACTAAAAGAGAAAACAAATATTTATATAATAAGTAATTATACTAAGTTTTATACTAAATTTGCTGATGATATTAAATTTCTAATAACTCCCTTGAGGGTGGAGAGATTGTGCAGAGAGACCTGGACAAACCGGAGGGCTGAGCAATCATCAACTATAGGAAGTTTAATAAAAACAAGTGCTGGATTCTGATCCTGGGATGGTGCAACTCTGGATGTATGTACAGACTGGGGAAATCAGTGCTGCAGAAAGAAACCTGGGGGTGATGGTTAATGGCAAGTTGAATCTGAGTCAGCAGTGCCCTGTTATCCAGGAGGGCCAACCCTGTCCTGGGGGGCATCAGGCACAGCTGGGCAAGGGAGGGATTATCTTGTTCTGCTCTGAGCTGGGGCAGCCTCAGCTTGAGTGCTGGGGGCAGTTTTGGGTTGCACAATATAAAAATGACAATAAAGTATTGGAGAGTGTCCAAAGGAAGAAAATGAGAAAAGTGAGAGGCCTTGAGTGGAATCTGTATGAGGAGCAGCTGAGGTCACTTCTGTTCAACCTGGAGAAGAGGAGACTGAGGGCAGACCTCATTGCAGTTACAACTTCCTTATGAGGGAAAGAGGAAAGGCAGCTACAAATCTCTTCTCTGTGGTCACCAAGGGAAGGGCCTGAAGTTGTATCAGGGGAGGGTTAGGTCAGATATCAGGAAAAAGTTTTTCACCCAGAGAGTGACAGGAACTGGAAGATGCTTCCCAGGGAAGTGGTTGCAGCACCAGACTGGTAGATACTCCTCTAGAGGCTGCTCAGCACACTTCTGGCTAGCTTCAACATGGGGACAAAAATTTCTTAGTTTAACAGCAAGCAGAGAGACTGAGTTTTGCAATAATCATGTGTTCAAGACCTTTTTTCATTATGATGGCTGATAACAACAAAATATTCTAACTCATCTACAATGAGATAACTCTGTAAACTTGAACACAGAGCATAATGCTACACTACATGACCAGATTTTTATCTATTATTGGTGAAATTGATGTCCTATAAATGTTTCCCACAAATGAATAAGATGGCTTTGCCCATCTCTCCTTTTAAATTTAGACAGTAATTTAATCCATTGCAATTTTTGTAGAAAAGGCTATTGACCGAAAATCACTGCCTGAAATTTCAAAATATAGTCCTCAAATCTGAAAGCACATTTTTAATTTTTTAGGGCATCTTCATCTGTCTAAAAAATTACTATAGAGTTTCAGATTGTAACTAGAAAATAGATGATCATTGGTATTTTTTTATCTCAGTTGAAACCATGACTCATTTCCAAGCCTATGATGCTCATCTTGTCTGATAAAGAGTAAGTTTAAAAAAAAAAAAGAAAAGTTGTATATTTGTTACTATTTTTTTTCCAGATAAAACCACCTATATTTTATAGTCATAAATTTGGAGGTACTTTTAAGTTTGGTGATTTCTTTAAAATCTACTTAAAAGTTGTTTTTATTAATCACTCTGGTTATTTTGATGATATTCTGATGTTCATTAAAATTCACAAAGTGTTGATTCAATTACCAGAAACAGGGAAACACAGAGAGAAATTCACATTGAATTTTTGCTATCATTCAAACATATGCTCACTGTTAAGCAGAAAAAGTTCACATTGAGAAAGATATTAAGAGTATTGAAGGATTCTAAGAAAGTCTAAGAAAAGTAAACAATCTACTTAGATTTGCATCACTATAGAAAATACTAAACTCAGATTTTTTAAGTTGTAAACTTAAAAGACTATTTGAATTTGACATGTTCCTGCTTTGATCCACATTTTGTAACAGACCCTTCACAAGTTCCTTACAGTAAATGTGACAAATTTTTTGTCCCTTTTCCTCTTAAAGCCAGTTTTCTTGCCATCATACCATATTGGTAAGTAGATTATCAACAACATTTAAACTCATTTCTGTTGAGAAAATTGAAAGAATAATCAGGAGTTATATCCATGCAACTAAATATGTTTTCTATTATTCCTAAAAGTCTTTAAGTTATCTGGATATATCTGGTATAGAGATGCCAAACTGCTGCAACTTTTTCTTATTAAAATGAAGAACTATGACTAATTTAACAATTTTTTCACAGTTCAATAAAACCCTCAAAAACAATGACATAAAACCCCCTTTAAAATCTATTAATACGAGTAAATTAGTCTTTTAGAATGCCTGCTGATGTACAAATTACTTGCTGTTTCGAAGACATTTTCTTTAAAGTGCATACTACTCTGATTTGTGGAGTGAAGCAATCTGAAATCCAGACAGCTAGAGAGGTAAGGAGCAAAAAATTAAAGTACTATTGCCATACAGAAATTTTAATTTTCTATTTTTCTATTCTGGTCTTGTAAAAACCTCTGAAAAATAGCCAACTAAATTTGCACCAATACTACAAAGTAACATAAAAAAGGAATTAATAATTATTTGAGAAAAAAAACCCAAGTGTGTCTTTTTAACTGATGTCTTCTTGAAAGCATGTGTCTTTCCACTGTTCTCTCAGAAATTTTTATCACTCAGTAGATGAAGAGACTACACACACTCATTCAATGGATTTATCAGGAAAAAGGGGTTCCAGGGCCATTCTTTTATTCCAGTGTTTGGGAACCCAGAGAAAAGCAAATAGTAAAAAATGCTAAATAGCACTAATGACTTAGTATACAAATATGAAAATAGCACTTGTAATCACAGTCCATGTTTTTCATTTGACAGGAAAAGAGCTTTTAGTTGTCTCAATGGGTTCTGATCATATTTTGTCTCAGGAGGATGTACTAATTATGCATTTTACCACCATTCATTTGAGCTAGAAAAGAATTTATCTGAATTCCTGAATTTCCATCTCTGGCCTTCCAAATAACTTGCAAAGGCATGTGATGTTGCTAGACATTCCTCTTTCAAACAGCTTCAAGGCAAAGGTTATATCTGCCACATAAAATTTGCTGTCATCTTTAGAGCACTCATCAGTTTAGGCTTCACATGTGTTTATTTTTACAGGCTCTGCTGTTGCTGCACTCCTCTCTCTGCAGTGCAGCAGCTGTACCCTGGGGTTCAGCCAGTATTATACTGCAGAACTTCTGCCTGGCTCCTTTCAAGGACAAATATGTTATGAATACTTAAAACTTGTATTGTCCCCATTTTCTACTTCATATACCTTTCCAGCAGCACTTGAACAAAGAATGTGAGAAACTGTTCCAGTGTCTGTTTATGAAAATAGGTTACTGCTTCTCTCTTCAGCTCCACTGTTCCATCAATCAACATCAAAATATTTATCAATATATTCTTGTGTCAGTACTGTCTTGTGGCCTTGCTAAAATCAGGGTGACACTGTCTCATCAAAGAACTATGAAAAGGCATACTGTGAGAAGTGTGATCCAATTGAAGTGAGCCAAGAAAAGGATACACTGTATCTAGAAATTATGCAATATATTTAAAAGGCTTTGAAAATCCCTCTACTTTGCCAAGCTCCTAAAGCAAGTTTTATGAGAGAGTATGAAGTGAAAGATGTTTCCTGTGTTCACAGTCACTAAAAGAATTAATTTAAAAGTAAAAAGGTTCAACCACAACTGTAATTTAGAGAGAGATGGTCAGTTCCACTGCCACATTAAAGCAATTTATACTGTATAGTTCACATAAGCCTACATTTAATATTAGCCTCAGAACAGGTTGCACAGTGTTAATCAAATTTGTAAGTCAGATTTTTATTGGATGGGCTTTGCTGCACAACCTGTAACAAACTCACTTCTATAACTGAGTTACTCTTTGCTTACTGAAAAAAACATGATGAAGTAATGACTCCTGAATTTGTGCAGTCCACAATTTCCACAATTCACTTACCTGGAGTGGGACTATGTATGAGAGGATGCCTAGGAGATCGATCGTGAAAGTGTATTTTGTTTCTAAAAGTTAGAATTTAATCTGATGGTCAGGAAAAACTGGACAATAAAAACTCATTTCAATGAAGATGTGATAGTTCAGGAAATAAAAGCCTAATAAGCTCCAGAATAGATAAATTAAATAAACACACTCTGCTAGTGACTAAGAATTTTGGACTCATTTATCTCACATTTTCTGGGGAATTATGACATTTGATTCTTTATATGTTTCTGAGGGAGAATTTGAATTTAGCTTAGAATCTAGAATCACCAGAAACACAGAGTGATCATACAGCAACAAAACAGTAATTGTGTTTATATGGTAATTCTTACAAACATTCACTTTGAACTGAAAATTTGTACTTTTTTTCCCTTTATTCTTTTTTTTTTTTTCCCTCTTGGAAGAATGAAGGGTGATTTCTTTATTCTCCTTGATACAGAAAAATGCTTGTTTCAAATATCAAGTGCCTCTTCCTTTTCAGGCTGGAGTACATCAGCATTGCTCGAGTGTTCATCATTCTCTCAGAGAAGCCATTAGGAAAATTTCAACATGCTGAAGTTTTTCTTAACAACAACCACAACAAAAACCATTCACATTCTTTTTCTTAAGAACCTGTGAACACTTCTAACTCTCCAGTTGTTGATCCTGATGGTACTGTTACCTTTGAGGATACATACAATTTCTACAGTGCCTGGTCCTTTGACAGTTTACTCCAGTGAGGAATGTCAACAGCCCTCTGCCTTCTATGTCTATTATTTTCAGAGCGAATTCTTGATATCCTCAAGGTCTTTTCATTATAGACTCTCTCCTGCTTCCTCTTCCTGTAGTAGGTAGTGCAAAAAATTGCCTGATAAAAACAACTGTGCTCATCCAATAACTCCTCAAGAAACATAAAAAACCCTTAGTAATTCTCACTACCCTGACCACACCTTAGGGAGAGTCTGCAAAATTGTTTTCAATTTTCAGAGTATCTTTCTCTGCTGTTCTTTTCCACTTTTCTTTCTTTCCTCAGACCACTCACGTAGACACATTTTTTTAAGAGTTCTTGTCAATGTTTCCATGTCACACGTTTTCCAGAAAAAAAAAAAAAGGGGGGGGGGGGATAGATTCATATCACTACTTTTGTGCCATTTACCAGAGAAACACATTAAAATGCATTAATGCACCTTTTTTTTCTATAAGAATAGAATTCTGTAGTTGAGTTTGTGCATTGCTACTGTCTCATCTCTGTCTCCTCTGAAAACTGGCACAATATTATTGCTTTATGTGTAAAGAACTTTGCAAACATTTAACAGGACTCAATTCTAAGGTTGCTATTCTGATCCAAGTTAAGGATGAACTCTCTACAGAATTATTCTTTTTTTCCTGAGAATACAGGAAATATTAAGTAATTTCAAAGATACACAGTCACAGAAATAGTTCAAATATCCTTACAAGTATGTTATTTCTATCCTTTCCAACCTGAACAACATGTGGGTCTTTCACGTGGAACTAGAAGCACCATCTGCCTAACCATAACCAAATTATTGTAAACTATCATTAGTGCAATACTATACAAAATTTTCATCATCTCAATAGCAGAAACTTCTACTTTCTTTCTGATTATTTTTCCCATTCATTGTATAAACTGAAGGCAGAGAATTCTTTTCTTGTTCTTAAATTAACTGCTTTCTCCCTCCCTCTTTGTCACTTAGTCTCTTGTTCCAGTAAAGAACTGGTATCTTCCTAATGCGTGAAGGTAATTTTAGATTAAAAAAAAAATCTAATCTTTATTTCTAGCAAGTTTTTATATATTTTCAATATTCCTTGAAAGTGTTCAAAGATAAAGTATTCTGGATTTTTCTAAGCAAAAATTAAATTGCAGTTTTTTCTCATCTCTTCTAATATATTTTGGCCTTTTTTATTTTTGTTGCTTCCTTTGATTTCAGAAATAGGATTTTTTTAAACTGTAGACTGGAGGATATAAATTTTCTCACATGAAGTGTTTGCATATGTTTGCAAAATACCGACAGCAGTGGCAGCGCATGGAGAGAACCTGCAAAAAAGCCTCCTGTTTATTCTTTAAAATACACTGTACAGTAATTAAAACACAATGGTAGGGCAGAGTGATGTTCATGAATGCAATGTAATAAATAAATAAAAACCAACACTTAGAATGTTGTTGTATTCATGCTTTATGTTGTCAGCAATATGACATGACTCTAAAGTAAATGACCCGAAGGGGAAAGCAATTATTGCAGTAAGGAACAATAAGGAAGACAAGTTTTGACTAGCCTACACTGAGCTGAGAAAATGCTGATCTAATGACACTGGCATAAAAACAGCTGTATGAACACTGGGGCATGAGAGCCAGTGAAAGATTTTTAATAGTACTGTGATGCTATTTTTGTCAAATGTAAAGAGAGATAGTACCATAATTTGTAAATAATACCGTAAATACTCTTGCTTCCACTTGATTTATGGCAAACAGCAACAGAATCCTTTCTCTAACAATCTTTTTGCAATACATTTAAATAGTGGAAATACTTTGAAAAATTGTCTCGAAAGATGCAGCTCACTTTCAAGAGATACACTCAAGATAAACAGTGGCGTAGATTTTATAATAATGAAGTTTTTGACCCTGGTCTTCACAGGTTCTCAAGTAAATAGACATTTTCCCTAAAAGATGAAAATACTTCCATTTTTCCAATAATTCTCAGGATTCTGGAGGTAATTTTGAAAGTTAGAACATGTGCATATTTCATCCAACACTCAGACAAGAAGAAGCTGCAGGTAGAATTTCTTTATCTAAAGTATATCCATAAAAAAAAAAAAAAACAACCAAAAAACCCAAA
Source organism: Motacilla alba alba (assembly GCF_015832195.1). Taxonomy (NCBI): domain Eukaryota; kingdom Metazoa; phylum Chordata; class Aves; order Passeriformes; family Motacillidae; genus Motacilla; species Motacilla alba. Next base: position 75,878,804 of record NC_052017.1, read on the forward strand.
ACAAAACAAAGAAACCCCCCCCAAAAAAAAAAAAAAAACCAAAAAAAAAGCAAGATGCCAGAATTACTTAAATATAAAAAGATGAAATTCATACATCTTTCTCACCCAAACCCCAAGATATAGCATTGGTGGAAGATCATGTCAAGGAATATTTAGGCAAATTTTATATACATAAATCCATGTGCCCTGATGGGGTGCAGTTATAAGTGCTGAGGAAGCTGGCTGGTGACATTGCAAGATTGCTGTCACTCATCTATGATGTCCACCAGCTTTCTCTGCAGTCATGTATGCATCCCCCTCAAGGCCTATGAACTTGTGGATGTCAGCTTTGGCTAGGTGTTTGTTTTGGGGTGATTTATGATGTTTAGTCTGTTACCTGATCCTCTGCTTTATGCCCAAAATGCTTGCTGTATCTTTTATGTGTGGCCGGAGGAGAGGGGAGATTTAAGCCCTTTGGCGGCTTTCCCAAAACCTCAGTCCCCAGGCTTCAGGGATGTGGCACAGTCTGGGTTTTGCTTGGTTTTGTTAGCCCAGGCAAGAAGTCTTTTTTTCCTTTCCTGTCTATGGAGAAGATGCAGCAGTAAGTCTTCTGCAATTTTTTGAGGTGACAGCTCGTTAGTCCAAGACCAAAGAAAACAGGACCTGCAGGAGGGGGGCGGTCAAGATCAGTAGGAGAGGGACCACACTGTTCCGCCCCCAAACCTCGGAAAAGCCAAGCCAGGGAGCAAGAGCACAGCTAGAGGTTCTAGCCCAGCTGCTTCATCTGCTGTGGAGAGGAGGTCAATGCAAGGGACTCACCAGATTTTCATCTGTTGCCCAAACTGCTGTGTAAAATATCTGTTTGTTTTTGGGTTTTTTTCCCTGAAAGAGACACTAGTGCCATCTTCCACCACGTGACATGAGCCAGTTTGGTGTCCCTGGGATTTTGGGGTTTTGTTCTGGTGTGCATGGGGATAAGGTTTAGTATCTGACAGTTTAATATCTAGCTTTTTTTTTTTTTCCCTTGCCTTGTGGGCGTTCTGTTTGTTAATAAACTGTTGGGGCTTTTTTTCACATTCACCATTAGTATTTATTTTCTGTTGGTGGAAAGGGATTGTTGGAACCCTTTTAGAGGAGACTATTCCTTCCAGAGTGTCTTGTTCTAAATTTGTTTCTAAACTGAGACAATGTTCTCTAATGTTGAGGTTCAGTATCATATGACCTGATACAACATAGGGAAACATTTGATAGAAATGGTCCATGGAACTCCAGGAAAAAATTAGAGAACAATAAAGTGTAGCCATCAGGCATACTGTGACTGATAATTCTTTTACAGTGCAGACTACTGCCAATGTTTGTATGCCACAACTGTATCTGCATTAAATCCTTACTAGTCACTGCATAGTATCACTGCTTTAGCTAGAAGAAGAAACAAGTTAGTTTTGAAGTGTCTTGTTTACTTTCTTTTGGCAATGCTTCATATTTTATTAAAATACTGCGAAGAAAGATGTCTCTTTCGAAACAAAAATGTACAGTCATGGACCTCACATAGGAGACATTTTGTGTATCATCTTGAAATCTAAGTGGAGAGCTGGGAGAATGGCAAGAAATGTGTTGTTTGTTTTCTACAGTAAGACAAGAAAAATGGAAATCATTAAGTCACCATTGGCAATAAAGAAAAGGGACTATTCTGTGAGATTGAGCATATTTCAGATAAAGACATGTTCTTTCCCTCCCTAAAAGACCAGTTTATCAGTCAGAGTGACTTAACAGCTCTTTTCTATGCGGTCTGCAGAATCACAATTTAGAAAAGGAGGTGTTCTTGCAAGTGAACCTCAAACACTCTTTCCCCCATTCCCCCTGAAGCTTGCTAAACCTTTTTTAGTGTTAAGGCACTGACTTTTTATCTCCAAACTCCAGGCAAAGTAGTAAATTTATGTTTTGCACTATATCCTTCTCAATGAATTCCAAATAACTACATTGCTTCTTGCCCAAGGACCAGCTGCTTCACCCTAGGATAAAATGCATTTCATCACTGTCAAATGCCCCTTTCCTATAAGTACAATCTCCATCAGAAAAGACACTAAAAATAAACACAAGACACAATTGCCAGGCCAAGATTTTACCTTCACAATCATGTAAACTTTATGCCTATCTGTACAAACAAGGGGGTCTCAACAAAACACAAATGTAAAACTAAAGCATACAAGAGATGGACACAGGGATGTGAGTTAGGATAAATATAAAGACATTGACAAAACTTGCAGGGATTAGGTTAGAACAGATAGTGTGGCTCAGGGACTAATAAAAGCAGCAATACATTAAAGATTTTTATTCATTACTTGGGTGATGATCAACTCTATGGATGATTCAAAACTTTAAAGACCTGTTCATGCACCATGGTTGTGCTGCCATTCAGACGGGCAATTCAGACCCTGCAGCAGTATGTGCTGGAGGACAATAGACTGGAAATCAGCCTTGAAGAAAATAACATCAGGATCCAGGAAGACTACAAATTTAACACATTCCAGTGATGTTTCCAGTAGCAAGAAGGTCAACAGCATTTGGAGCCGTACTACAGGAGTACTGTCAGCTGGTCAAGGGGAGGTGACCATTCGAGTTTACTGGTAAGGTCACACATAGAGTTCTGGGTCCATTCCTGGGCTTCACAGTATGAAAAAAGACATGGACACACTGGAGTATGTCTGGTAAGGGATCATAAAAATTGTTAAAGGACTGCATGAGAGGCTGGAAGACATGGGATTGCTCTGCCTGCAGCGGATGAGCCTTGGAGAGCTGGAGAGGGAGAAGAAGAAAATAAAGAGATTATAAGGATATTACAGCAATTTTATTACTTGCTTTTCTGCTTTTCTCCTTTTGGGAGTAAAACCTAAAACACAAACCCAACAAACCAAAGTAATAAACAAAAAAAAAAACCTCACCAAGGATGGCACCTTAATACCTTTAAGATGATTTTAACTAGGAAAACAGAAAAAACCTTTTACCAGTCTCCATGAAGAAAAAGAAATAAAAATCAGACAGCAAACAACAAGTTCTTTGTAACTGTAAGGAAAGATAAAAATAAAAAAAATAAGATTTGGAAAAAAATAAAAGAAAGAAACTTTAAAATAATCTTGGCAAACAAAGTATTTGTTTGCTACTGTCTCCAGTGAAAAGATGAGGTAACATACTGCCAGGTCCAGAAGTGCACTTTCCCCTTCCTCAAGATCACCTTGCTGGACTCAGGGTCACCTTGATGATTGAAGTTGTTGCCAAAAGCCAGAACAAACCTCAGTGTGAGCTCAGCTCTGCTTTTTTAGGTGCTGTTTTTAAGCTAATGTCTTTGTTTCTGTCTCCCACCTGAACTGTCTGTCAGAGCAATAGAAAGGGACTGTTGTGCAAAGCAGGGGGAGCCAGGCACAGAGAATCCCCTCACAACCAGCAGGACAGTGACCTCACCAACATGGACAGAGTCCACAGAGCCTAAACCAGGAGAATGTTTCTGAGACAATATGCAGGATCAGCAATCACTCAGTAAGATCAAAGTAAGAAGAAAAACTCAAGATTTAAAAGGAAATCAAGCCTTCAGAATAGGATCAGGGAGGTATAAGAGCATCTGAAGTGCCAGAGCAGGCGCAGTGCAGCTTATAGGAGATCTTGCAGCAGGTCCCAAGCAAAGGTGGTAGAAGGGAACATCTGCTGAGGCTTCTTCCAGCTCTCCACACAGCTCTTTCTATTTGTCAACCTGGCAGTCAGCTAAATTCCTATAAGGAGAGTAGTGAACTCCAGATCCTGACACATGAAATAGGAATTCCCATTAAGATAATGATTCTTCAGTCAAGGAAAGAACTCTCCAAGAAAACATATTCTAACCTTCTGAGAGCAAAATGTAGACAACTGAGCAGAATTTGGTGAGACAGACTCAAAATCAAATACAAGCAAGTTTAGTTATTTTCTTTGTCTCTAAGGAAGAAATAGAGAACTTCATATATTTTGCACTGCTCTTACTTTTTTGTTTATTCCCTATTACTCATTTGGGTTAATTGCTAATCTGCCCTTCACTGCACAAGAAGAAGCTTTTGTGTTTCTCTTTACATCAAAATCTAAATTCATCATAACTGAGTAGGGTTTAGATCCTGGAGAGACATCTAGGCATCCCAGAAACTCTCCCAAACTTCAATAAATTTTCTTGATGGGCAGTTGTTAATCTTGTGCTGAATATTCCTGATTATGTAAAATTAGATATTTTTGACAATAAATATACATGATGACTAATTAAGATTGAAAATTATTCTGTTAACCAAAATCCTGTTAACCTTTCTCTCACTACTCTTAATTGCATTCCAGGTTCAATGACGGCAGTTACTGGATGTGGTTTAGATGTATTTGCAACCTTACATTTTTAAGTTTCTCTCTATTAAGTACATTTAAAATAAGTATTTGAAAATATATTGATATATATTATCATCTGACCTCTTTGTTAGGTGATTTCTACTCTATTAGGCAGATGATTCTATTTTAAATATGACTGGCATGTTACATTTGTTTGGGGCTTTTTTCCTGTTTGTTTGATTTGTTTTGGTTATTTCCTTTTATTTGTTTTAGTTTTGGGGTTTTTTTGCCAGTGAAGTTCTGAGGAAAACTTAAACTGCTTTAAATCAGAGGATGAGTTTCTCCTGTGTTACTTAGAACCTTCTCTACTAAACAGGACACATAATTTCCTGTACTAGGAAATACACTGAGACTCTCTGCACGTTCTCTCTTTGCTTCACTGCCAGTGTGGCATTCACATGTTAAACCCTGTCTTTAACAGTAAGCAATTCAGGGTAATGTTTCCCTGGGCTTCCTCTGTGCAAGCAAGAGAAATAAACTCAAAATCTTGTTTAAAGAATTAAATTGGTTTAAAGTTTCTATTTAGGTCCTCTAAGTTTTTTGGACATACACTGGAAAAATAATATATCGTATTCAAATTGATGACACAGTATGGAGCTCAGTTCTGAGTATTAGCTGTGTTTTATCAGCTTCTCTTGCTCTTTGTGCCTGGAGCATTTTCTATTGTCTGCATTGTTCAATAGATAAATATTTGGATATTGTGAGTTTAAATATGGGATGACGGGAATCTCACCGGCGAAAGCTAAATCTTTTTGATACATCTGTTTGCCAGAATTTGAAACCCCAACAAAAAAACCTTTTTAGGGTATCTGTTTTTTCAATGCACACAGGCAAAATTCTGTGGGCCTAATTCAATGACAAATTGTAATAAATACTTTACAGAAGCATAGGGAGAGATATTATTTGTGCTATAACACTAATTACATTTTGCTCCTTGTTGTGCTGTAAGCATATTTTCAACTTAAAACCATCATTTAGACTGTTCTGTGTATTGTAAGTAAGCATTGTACAGTGCATAGCATTTTGACTACCATTACTGCAGTGCAACTAATAATAATAATAAAAGATAAATAAATTTAAATTATTTTCCTCCATATCAACGTTCTTTTGAAATTTATTGTTTATACATTACCCAGAAGAAACTATGATATCCATTTTAAAAACAGAAAAAAGTTGAACACAGACAGCCGTGCAGTCTATAAACATATTGCTTTTAAGAATTTGTTGTGAAAAGGTATGAAAATGTACATAATACACTACTCAAAACAAATTAATAGTTCTTATCAAGCTCCGATAACAAGAATTTATTCAAAATACATAATTCTTCTTTGACCACAAAGCCCCTTAATAGGGGAGAATTGAGTGTGTGCAGGCAAATGTCATCAATGGCTCAAGATGGTGTAGGACACAGTTCAGTAGTGAATACTACTGCAAGAAAAGCAACATTCAAAATTCCCGGCAAACTCAACATTTGTACTATTGCATTTCTCCAGTCAAAGTTTTTCCCAGTTTGGTCCTTCCAAGACTTGCAGGACAATGTAACTTAGCATAATGCTACTGAAAGATTCTCCATCTTTTGACCCTTAATGAAAATTAAGGGTCAGAAGTTCACAATTTTCTGAGGCCCCCTTGTGTAAGGCAAAGATCTTTCACTGTGTGTCTCTTGCACTGGAGAGCTGGTCTTGTAAACAATAACAGCACAATTAATTTGCCTATATTTAGCAGGACTTCAGTATCAAGAACAATAAAACTACAGAATACGGGATGTGAGAAAAATTATGTAATTGGCAGTCCCATCATATACTTTGGCTATTGCTAGAGGCAAGTCTCAGATTTTAAATCAACCTGTTGCTCCTCAGAAATTAGGTTTGTGTAACTTTGAACCTCAGCTTTGTTTAAACTAGGTTAACTACTGCAGATTTTTTTTCTAACCCAGATAATTTCTTTGACTTACCTTTTTATAGGGCAAGCTTAGTTTTATAGGCATAGTAGCCTGAAATAATTATTTTGTTTAGACTCGGGTGGTTTTGACCACGCCAGGACGATACAAGATAGCTCAAGAGAGCCTAGAGAAGTGAACACCTAGGAGGCTCCAAAATATAGGCATGGGATAACAAGAGATGGGACAAAGACTGACATGAAGAGAGACCATTAAATTCTTGCCCTTTAACAACATTCTGAACTTGAAAAAAAACTAACAAACAAAACTCAGTTGTCATGCTGGGAACTTCAGTCAGTGGCTGAAGTTCATACTGGCAGATTAAATGTATCCTAGTAATGTATATAGGTTACTCTCTCTATATATAAGTCACTTTCAGACTTCACTATTATCGGTGTTTTAGGGAACAGAAACTACTTCCAATGAGAATTAGGTCTCCACGCAAATATTTAATTTCTGAAGCTATAGGCCCTACGGCAACTGTAAATTTTCATGAAGATCCTTTTATTTTAAAATACAGTAATTTTTTTTTTCTGTGTTTTACTGAAAAGCTCAGAGAAATTTAATTCTATTGTGCTGGGACTCAGGAATTTTTACACAGGTGAATTCAATGATTGTCTGCATTTTAAATGTCTAAGAAAGTCTTGACCTAGGCTAACTCTACCAAACAAGGCTTATGCAACATTCAGAAATTATTGCAAAGATTCCAAGAAGTAGATTAGATGTGGACATGCTGTTCGGAGGAAGAAAAATATTTACGTGTTTGCTGAGGAAGAAAAACCTCTAGGTGTTTGGTTATGAGCTTTTCCATTTCAGCAGGTTTTGGGAATAGCACAGCCCATTTCATTCACTAACATCAGTGTGGCCCTTTGAAGATTCTGAATTCTGTGAAAAAGATCAATTTCTGTTGTCTTAAATAGATCATTGAGAGACATAAATTTAAAGTAGATCTGGCAAATTCCCAGAGAAATGTTCAAAAACTTGGAGTGGATGACCTTTACACAGAGAAGGCAAATATAGTCCTAGAAAATTTACACATTTAGTTTTGCATCATATTTTAGTGAATTATCTGTCTGACCAAGAAAAAAATGATATTATAAATATTAACAGCAATGACAATAAAAAATTTCATTTAAATTGGTTTGCACTTTTATAACAATGTTCACCCTGAAGTTCACTAAAGTGTCCAGATAGAAAATAAGGTATATTGTGATTTATGGACATGCATTACATTATATCTTGTTCATATACATAACTTTCATGGCTGAAGTCAAAGTCTTTAATAAATGGGTATTTATCTTCTCTCATTCACCAGCATGTTTACCAAAACTGAATTGAGTATCTCTAGAACTTAAATACTATCTTCTATATCTTAAAATAGAAAAAAAAGAATCAAATTAAATTGTAACAGTTTCCTATTCTATGAAAAAAAGGACCAGAGTGGGTCATCTGGTTCAACCTCCCTGCTCAGGCAGTGTCATCCTAGAGCACGTGGCACAGGATTGTGTCCAGAGAGTTCTTGAGTATCTCCACTTAGAGAGACTCTACAACCTCTCAGAGCAACCTGTTCCAATGCTCCATCACCCTCACAATAACAAAGTTTTTCCTCATGTTCAGGTGCAACTTCCTGTTCATTAGTTTCTGCCCATTGTCTCTTGTCCTATTGCTTAGCATCACTAAGGAACAATGACAAATACTATATGGAACACAAATAATTAAGCATCATTATCTTATTTATCCCTCAAAGCTTGTACCTTGGCTTCTTTCCTAAGCATGCCCTTCCAGATCTGAAAGGGAATTTTTCTAGGGAAATATGAAATAAAATTGACAAAATCTATCCTGAGTATACTTGTATTTACATTTGAGAATTTGAAACAAGTCTTATATATACTTTTTTCCCCAATCTGTCAAAAAAGATTTTTCTTAAGCATCAGTAAAAGTAAATAATATTTTAGGTTTCTACATTGAATAGCTGAATATGCAATCCTTAATTTCAAGCCTGTGAGTAGCCTGAGAGTTTTAAAACTGTGTTAAGGTTTGGCAGAACTTGAATCCTGAATGATGCACTCAGCAATAGTACAATTAATAGAATCAATGTTTATGTGCAATGTAGAAAGCCCATTTAATTCTTTCCTGTGAAAGGTGTAAAATGTTGAATCCTGACTTTTTATTTTCTTTGAGGGAATTTATCAAAGGCATCTCTATGACTAGGCAAATCTGCTACTTGTCATTAGATGTTCACAAGATGTAGTCTCATGAAGCTGCATATTCCATATTCTGACTTTCCTTTGTGATCTTTGGATAGAGAACAACTACCTTGACTATTTTGGAATCATGCCATAGAAACCACATATATTTCCTCTCGTTAGTTGAATCTGAAATAGTGAAAAAAACAATTTCTCATACAGAATTACACTTGATAAAATATAAAAGCTTGGTGCTTGCAAATAGAAGTGTTCTATGACATAATTGCTTTTTAATTTTCCTCAAAACAAGCAAAATAAAATGAAAAGCAGATGGATGCCCAGACTGCTTAACAAAGTTTATGAAGTGTGCCTTTTTTTCTAGGCTACTTTGTCATTGTTTAGCTCACTGTTTCACACTGGTCTCAACATTAATCCCTTCAGTATTAAAAATATATTCAACTAGATAACAACCATTTATTTTATCCACCAAAATAAATAAGTGCAGTTCTAAATCATCATGATGTGAAATTTTGAATCAATACATTCTTGAAACAATTTATCATACTTCACAACAGACATGAAGGCTAAAGAGATATTTCCACATACATTCAGTACAACAGAAATTTCCACAGAGCGTATGTAGAATCTAAAGCTACCTTTAGACAACTCTGTGATTACATTTGTATTCTTAAATTACAATTAATATTTCAGTCAAAAGTATTTAAATCATTACTTTAGTATTTATAAAAAAGTCCAGTTTCTGAGATTCACAGTCATCCTCTAAAAATGTGACCCTGACAATCCTGCCTTTGCCTGAAAACAAAAACCAGACACTAAAATATCAAACTTCACAATGAACAATTTTGCAATAGTACCTCACATATAACTGCTGTTTGCTTTGCATGCAGTAGATTCGATTAGCTGCAGAAAGCAGTCAGGAAGAAGAATATCAGAGGGGTACTTGGAAAGTGAGCTCCTACTCCAATACATGCAACAGTGCTCCTCCCATCTGTATTGGGAGCCCTGTGGATAACACTGCATTCTACACAGTGGCTCTGGATAATCCATGCCTGCTCTGTTGGGCTTCAGGCTTAGGGCTTGAGCAGCCCTAATGCTAATGCAAGCAGCTGCTTTAAGGGAATGTCCCCTGTTGGCATGTCCCCCACCAGTTTGTGCTGTGCAGGTGAGTGTTAGGACAGACAGAGATAACATTACAAAATGTCAGGATATGGTATGTAGCTCTCTTTGTTATGCAAAATAAAGGGTTCACCAACATGGAAGGGAATCTCCATGAATGGAATCTTCATGAATCTCTCCATGAATGGAATAAGCACATGGTGCTGTAGGAAAGTCTATCCTTGGTCTGCGCTGTGTGAAAGAAGGGTTGTCAGGACATGTGGGGTTTCCAGCACCGGACTGGGGTGACCCCAAAAGATGGAAAAGTCTCTTCTCCAACCCGTGCTTTCAAAGAAAGACTCAGTAGTCTTCTGTTGTCTGTTCTCAAGGTTGTTTGTTGTTGGTTATCTAAAAGATTCTTCCCTCTGAACTGCTGTGGCCCGTTCAGCAGCTCAGACAAAGGCACACTGCCCTCCCAGGGGGCTGGTGCTATCTTTTATATCATACATTACGTACTACATGTTTATACCTTTTCCCCAATACCTACTATCTATATTGAATGGTGACATTCTACTCAAAACCAATCTGTGAGTGCCAACATCACCAAAGACATGGAGGTTAGGAAGGAGAAAGAAAGAGGACAGGGCACACCCAAATCCCTCTATCTTATATCTCCTTACCCCCATGTACAAAACTTGGGCCCCTGTTTACAAGGCTTAAAACCCCCCCGTACAGCACTCAAAAATCCTTCCTTTCACTTCATGATTATCTCTACTATGTTATCTAAACTTCTGTGTGTGACTTATAATTCTTCATACAGAGTTGGTAATTTGCTCCATGGGCTAAGATCAAAACCCCACGTGTGTCTTTGGCTGCATGCCAGGGTCTCAGAGCCCCCTGCCAGTGGCTCTGGCCATCCAGGGCACCCAGAGGGATGTCCTGAGTTCCCACAAGGACACAAGGAATGCAAGGATCTGTAGTCCTCTTTATAATCTCCTATTTAAACAGCTATTTCATTACACCATGTGTTATTGGGTTTTTTCTCTGAGACTCACAAAAAACTTTGCACTGTCCTACACCTCCCTGCTCCCACCCTCCCCTCAAGGGCAGAGCACCCTATTAGTCCCTTTTCCATCCTGCAGGCCTGTACAGATTCTCACACTTTCACCACTATATTACACTCAAAAAATTCTATTGATCTTCACTTTTATTTTCTCATGTTAATCTTTTTCTCTACTCATGAAAATCACTTAGTTGATCCAGAGCACTCAAAACACTTGAGACATCTGTTAAATGTGTTTTGTAGGCTGCATTTAATGAGGTATTCCATATGCATCTGGGAAATCAGAGATTGTTAGTTGATGCTGTGATATTTCACATGAAGAATGGATGAGTTGAACTTGCTGTGAATAGTACGACTTCATTGGTTGTTTCCCTTTTTTTTTTTTTTGTATATGAATTGTAAGAGATTCAAGTGTATAAATGTATTGTTATCTTCTGCCATCACACGACCTTACAAACACTCTTGTGTAAACACTCAGAGTAAATGGAATTTTTTCCCGGTAGCTCTGTTTCTCTGAATGGGCTTAGAGATACCTCTTATTGTTTATGAACACCATATATTTCCTTCTTGTATTGCAAACTCCAGTTTAATAGCTGGTCTCTTTCTTCTTGCTGTTTTTCCCATTCAGTCTTTGACTAGAATTTTCAAGATAGTAATTCAAGATATTTACATAAAATTGATGACTTAGTAGCACCAGATTTTGCTTATCAAAGAAGTCTGGATAGTCTGCTAGGTAGGTTATATAAGGCAGAAACTACCTGATATGAGTTTAGTGGGAGATTTTTTGATAAAGGGACTGGAAAGGAGAAACCCTTTTTGAACACTCCTTAGAGATTGCACAAGAAATCCTATGAGTTAAGAGGAAATCCCTATCAACCAGGCTGTCACAAGAAAATCTTATTTAATTATCAGTACATTTACCTCCTTATGTTTACGCCAGACTCTGATGTTAGGCTACAGTGTTCATACTTTGGTAAAAGCTTTTGACCTATGCTAGCCCTCTAAGGAGGCAATTTTAGCAATGGAATAAACATCTGGATTGCAAGTTTTTGTCCTCAGGACAAGACCTCAGTCACAAGGTCTTAATGCAAAAAAAAAGTATTGAGAGACCCTAAGACTGCTGGATAGTCCAAACACTGAAAAGGCAGAAAATCAAAGCTGTCATTTTGTTTCTACATTCAGATGAACTTCTGCAAGAATCATATATGAAGGAACCAGCAAAGATGGGACAGTATGTTCTCTGGAAAACCACTGATTGCATTGAATTCATGATGGTTTTTTGACACAATAGTGTCAATATCCTGCCACGCAGAAATACCTGTGACTGATGCAACCTACCTTCTGGACTTCAGAGGATGGTCTGTACTCTCCCACAGTTTGCTTGAGCATGAGATTTGGTTCATAATTTTCACCCACAACCAGAGTGAGCGGGCCTTAAATCAATGCCCGTATGATTTAGTGTCCCTGAATTATTTAATAAAATTAAATTTTAAAAAATGGAAAAAGCACGCCAGTCTATTGCATAAAAACACTTACTTTGCACAATATCCTTCCTGAAATAATGTTTTTACCTAGTAAAGGACAGTCTATTTCTTGCATATGTGGGGAGCAGACTAAGATAAAGCGTGCTTGTAGCATACTGCAGATATTTGCTGCTATCAGCTAATTCACCCCTATTCTAGCTGTCCCATGTGAATCTGCTGAATAGATACTGTATCTTCACCTCTTGTATCTGAATCTATGATGTTTCCATATAAATTCTTAAAAGACCCCAAGCAACAATAAACCTCCAAGCAAACAAAGAAATAAACAAAACCCCCGAACAAAGAAAAAACAAAACCCACATAACCTCCCACAAGACACACAAGGTGAAACACAGATAGTGTAAGAAAGAAGTTAGTTCAAGCTGACAGGGGTTAGGAACACAGTCTGTGAAGCTCAATTCTCCTGATTCTTAGTTTATGTTAAATTTCCACAATTGCCATAAACAATTCTAGTTACAAAACACACTACTGGATTTTTCAGAACATAATGCCTGAGGCTTGGCACGCAGGTTCATTTCTAGACTGGACTGTGGGGGGAGTGTATATGTGTGTGTGTTTATTTTCTTTCTTTTTAAATATGCATTCTAAAACATGTAAAATGGGCAAAAATTTTAAAGTGTTCAGAATGCTACTGCAGTGCAATGTGCGCGTTTATGTAACTATCATGAAAAACACAGAGAAAGATAGCTTTGAACCTGGGCTCTCCGAAACAATTTTTCTTTAACAGAGATAAAATAATGAAAAACACTTAGTTAAGCTGCTGGCCAAACTCTTATTGTTTGTACTGCTCCTGGTAAAGACCCTGGGGAGCAGCAGCGGAATCTGTGCTATTGATTGGCTGGTTAAAGAGAGGCCTATTAGATTGAGACAGGCTAGATTGATTATACAGCAGCAGAAGGAGCTCAGATTCAGAGCTGAGTGAACGTCAGGGTGAGAGAGAGGGAGAGCAAGCGAGAGAAAGCATGCAATAGAGGGAGACTGTACCCACTGTAGCATCAGTGTGTGACAGCTGGTGCCTGATAACACTGATATTGAGCTCCTTCAGTGGAGAACTTGCTGAGCTACCCTTTTTTCATTTGCAAGAGGATGCCAGCTCTAAGCCAGTGCAACTGATGACAGACTGGATCTTGGAATAGTTCGTTTCACTTACAATTACATCTCTCATGTGCTGCTTCTCTGAAGAAAGGCTTATTACGGAAGACAAAAATTCATTCTCTCCCCTTACCTCACATATTATTGATGATATACAGAGTTTGATCTTCCAGGTAAGGAAATTATCATTTGTTTTTCTGAGTAGATAAGAAAGGAATTATTCTTTTTGTATCTTGCATGTTAAATACAAGCTTAGGCATTTGTTCTCAGAATGCATTTTTGCACTTGTATTTCTTTCATTCACAGACTATATGTATCAATTTTTATGTACACCTAAAGACAATTCACAGGACATGGTTTGTGCATTGCATTCATCATGCTTAACCCTTTAGGTGAATGGAATGAAACAAACAGAAAATATTATTTCTAACTACTTGGATGATGTTTTAATGTAACTTGTCCCACACATGCTAAACAGTCCAGAGTAATAATGGCACACAAACTCTCCCATAATATTGATCCATTAGTGTACGTATTGTGATGCCAAGTAGAGAGAGCTTATACCTGAAGGATTTCTCAGTGCTTGTCAGCAGTTTGAAATAGTATCTGTCTTTCGACTGTGAGCATGCCACTGCTGAGCAAATATGGTCAGCCTTAAATAATTTATTATTTTCTGCCGTTTTTTATCGATATAGTAGTTATTGCTAGTATTCTGCCTGCAAAGCAAAGATCAAGGCTTATGACTTGAAATATGAAACCTAGGATGTTCTGTTACACCTTGCTGTATGTTTGAAGCAGCCATCCCATGGACTGATTGCCTGTTTTGGTATGACATTGACTCTACTGTCTCCTAACTGCAGAGCTCCACATAAAGTTTCTGTGTATTTCTTTCAGCTGTGTTTTAAGTGGTTTTGCTGTCATAGGCGATAGGTTCTGATAGATTGTTGTGATTTTGAAGGTGATAGACTATATCTGAAATAACCCAGCTTTTGGATTTGAGGTACGTCAGGAAGTTGATTGACTGGGTGTTTACAGGCCACAGGAGCATAACACTAAGACAGCTCCTTCATTAGCAGCACATTGCTTCCAGCTGAGACAACATGTACCACCTTCCTTATCAGATTGTGCACTCTGCTCCTTGTTCCATTCTGCAGAGTTTTTCAGATGCCAGATATTGTGATTATTCCCTCTGAGTGAAGTAGAGGCATCAATCTATTAATGCAAGCATTTAAGTAGACTTTGACCCAGCCAAGTACAGTGTTTCCAATGCTTTGGCCAGTTAAGAAACTGCCTATAGCAAGGTCTTGCTGCTAGGAGGTGGACCTATGTGTGATCCAATTTATCCAATGATTAAAGAATCACAACTACAGAAAAGTATTTTCTCCCTCCCTTTACCATGAAATTCTTAATAAATTTCCATAAAACACCATACTTAAATAATTAATGACTTCTCAAAAACCTAAATGAGAAGTGGAGTTGTCAAAATGATTATTTATCATTTTTAAAAGACACATAAGAATTGAGGACCTTGGGGATATCAAGATTTTTTACAAACTAACATTGATTTCAAGGGGGTATCTAAGTGACCACAAGGATAAAATATGCAATGCTTAAGAGAAAGTTTTGTCTGCTGTAATGTATCGTATGAATAAGCATTGGCAAATCAGGAACTAAACTGATGACCCCAAACTAAAGGCTTACTTAAACTATAGCATCTGTGTTACTGTAATGCCTGGTATCTTCTACATGAATGGCATTTATGTTATTTCTTATATACACAAATATCAGCAATTCTGATGTTTCCTTCTGAAACTCTTTCCAGGTAGCCAGACATTCTCTTGGGGGCATATTTTGCCACCATAGCTTCATTGTGTGGTATTTTACTCCATAAAATACTGCCAAAGGTGAACACTGCCTACATTGATTATGGAGTCAGAGTGCAGAATCTGACCATAAATAATGGAAGGAAACCCTTTACACTTTAATTATCTTACTGAAAATTTTAACACTGAGACAAAGACTTGGGTATTTAGTGCTATATTTACCAAGCATAGACCGTACTTTATAAAGAGCTAAGATAGTTGAATATCTAATTTACTTTGTATTTTTACAAAGCTTAAGGCCTGCCTCAGTATATTTCATGCGCAGTTTGACTAGCAAAAGAAGTCCTTTATGTATGCTCAAAAGCTTTCGTACAGCTCTTACAATATCTCTCTTTTCTCTCTGAAAAGTCTTGTTCACTATACTGTGCTCTTTAAATATACCTTATAATTTTCTGATTAGAAAAAAAAATCATGGTAATTCTGTGATTTCAAAGACAGCAATTTTTTTCCCCTCGAGATTAATGTCTGTTACTAGTCAGGTTACATCTAAGCCATGAAACTCCAAATAACACTAAAAAGTGTTTCTTTTTGCAAGAGGAATATTTCCTTTGAACCTTAAATTTATTTATTTAAAGCTCAAAAGAGAATCAAAACCCCAAACAATTAGTTAAGCTTACATTCATATTTTTCTACTCATAAGTGATGTTATTAATTTCCACATTAAATATTTTAATCATCTTCTCTTGTCAGATCCAGAAAAAATTACATGAAAAAACACAAATGAGAAAGAGTTAAGAGTTTGTATATCACAAACTATGCATTTTCTTTCAGGTCTTTGATGTTGTTAATGTTTATCTGGACTTTTTGCGACACTTTAAACTGATTCAGTTATGTCACCTTTTTCTCAAAAGAATAATTTGACCTTTTTGAAATTAATGTTGTATTCCTTTCCAGTTTGAAGTCACAGAATGTGAAATTTGTTTTTATTTTCCTAGCTAACCTAAAGCCATTAGGGGGCTCTTTCCTCCTATGATATCACACAGCAAGCTGCAATACAAAGATACAGCTAGTTCCTAGATTTTTTTACCAAAAAAAAATACTCTTGAATTAATTTATTTTGGGTGTAGACAATTTTAATAATACAGAGCAGCTAACAATCTCTCTATTTTTTATTTATTTGTTGGGGAGGGTTCTGTTTGTTTGGGGTATTTTTATTGCACATAATTGAAAACTTTTACTGACAATTAATGGTTATGTGTAGAAGTTACTTTATGTCCCATAAAGGAGAAGCAGGAAACATATTCAGCAAAAATTTTGAAGTAATCCCTGGGATTACTAATATGAATATGAAGCATTGCTTATGTCCAAGAAACTAAAGTCTATTTATCTGAATAACTGTGAATAATGGTGCAACCAGCTTAAAAAAAATAAAAAAATCTGTTGATCTGTTGTGCACTGTTATATTGGACTGAAAAGAACCTAGAGTTTCTAGAAGTGACACACTCTTCCCTTACACAGCTTGCTTTGTGACCAGGGTTTTTGGATCACTCTTTATTTCACAAAATGAGAAAGTTTCAATTCTGAAAACATTTACTCATCTGAGCACCCACACTGAAGTTACTGTGGGTCAAATTCAACATCTTTGTTCTGCCTATTACCCTTCAGTTTCTGTAAATTCATTGCACAAATGGACCTGTAACCAGTTGAGAAGTTTGTACTATTTCTTGTGGGTTGTAGACTTTGTACAATTACTTGTGATACTGGGATTCTTCAGAAAGAACTATAGAATAGTCTGCAGGCTAAGGGAAAGAATTTAATTTGTTGTAAAGCACAGCAAGATAGTTGTAAACACTGCAATGTCATGCTGAGGTGAGGCCAGGAGGAACATGAATGTCAAAAGACAAGCAAAATAATTGTCCCCCTGTTCCAGTTTTGAAGAATTTTCTTATTCCTGCCATCCTTGAATGAAAAAAAATCCCATGCTGGTAAATTATTTTACCCACTCTAAACCAACTTGCTACTTTAAATTGTTTAGCTTGAAGAGATTCCAATACCACCAACTCCATTCATAAAAAAAAAAAAAAGAAAATAAAAAAGACTGACACACTTTGTGATGTTTGACATTCACAATGAAGGAGTATAATCTAGCCAAGTTGAAATTTAAAAAAATATATTTTAAAAAAGTTATTTCTTGGTTTTACTACACATCTGAATAATCTCTCTATTTTTGCATCCTCTTATAGCAACTCTCTTATGACGTATCAATAAAGAATTGTCTTCTATAAACATGACATGTAGAAATTCCAACCAGGACCTCAAGATACTTTGTTTATTCCTCTACATAGACGGGGTACATCCAATATAATGAAATTGCTAACAATATGGAATAAATCAAGTATTATTTTTTAGATAGACAATTGATGCTTCAAACTCTTAGATGATCTTCATTAGATATATTATTAGCACATTGCAAATTCAGCATCATACAAATTATCTTTCTGTTAGTAGAAGAGGGCTTATTCATTACTAAAAGGTGGCTAAAGTTAACTATGATTTGCTTGCATTTCAAGTAATTAATTATGTGCACATGAATAATCATCAAAGCTGAGATGGCATTATTATTATTAGTAATTCCTCAGGCACAACATTGCCAGTCAGTCAAAGGAGATTCCACTCTATTCTGCACTGGGGCAGTCTTACCTGGAATCTCGTGTGCATTTTTGGGTGCCAGAATATAAAAAAGGTATAAGGCCATTAGGGAGCATCCAAAGGAGGGCCACAAATATGGTGAAAGGTGGATGGGTGGGGAGGGCACACAAGGAGGAGCTGAGGTCACTTGTTCAGCCTGGAGAAGAGGAGACTGAGGGGACATCTCACTGCAGATACATCTTCCTTGAGAAGAGAAGAGGACAGGCAGACTCTGAACTCTTCTTTGAGGTGACCAGTGACAGGACCTGAGAGAATGACATGAAGTCTTCTCAGAGGAGGGGTTGGATATTAGGAAAAAGTTTTTGACCTAGAGGGTGGTTGGGGACCAGAACAGTCTCCCCAGGGAAGTGGTCACAGCACCAAGACTGATAGAGCTCAAGAAGCATTTTGACAATGCTTTCAGGCACATGATGTGATTGTTAGGTTGTCCTGTGCAGGGCCAGGAGTTGAAGTTTGATGATTCTTTTGGTTGTCTTCCAACTCAGGATATTCTATGATCATATGACTTTTTTTAAGGCTCAAATGAGACCAAACAAATTGCTGGAGGAATGACAGGAAGTGTGTAGCAGAAGCAAGGAGCAGAGACCACTTCTTGGTTAAAGCGAAGTACCCTAGTAGCAAGATTCTTTTCTTCTCTATAAAACACAGTTTAGTTTAATTGTATGCTTTGCTTCCTTAGAATCAGTGAAACTTTATGTAAAAGATAAAAAAATTAAACCCATGTAAGAGTTTGGCACAAAGTTTCTGCAGAGCTTCACTCCAGAGGTAACTCTAATTTACTGGTTGGTTAATTTATCCCTTATATAAACACACTAAGCGAAGCATTTTGAAATACTTTTCAACAAAGACTGTTGTGTAAATGTAAAGTATTATGGCAAACAGAAGTCACTCAAAGTTGACAGAAGTCACTTCAGCTAATGAAAACTGCAAGAGTGTGGGGTGCCTTATTAAGCATGAACAAATAATTAATCTCTGATGAATGTTTAAAGACAGAAACAACAGTTCTTCAGACACATACTCAAATAAGAAATACTTAGGTTTTTTCCTGTTTTATGTTTTCTATAATATACGAAAGCAATAATTCAAATTACTAGATTTTAGAAGTAGAGAAGCTTGCAAAAACAATTATTACATGTACTGTCAAAATATTTTAAAGAGAAGAACTAACAATGCAATCTAAAATACACATCATAATACAATGAAAAGCAGAATCTCTTGTTTGTTTTTATTTTTTACTGGGAAAAAAATGACAAAGCAAATGAAATTTCATTGAAACAGCACCTGCAGCTTCCTCAAATTTATATACAATCCTATATACATATATTTATTTATATGCAGATGATGGCATCCCTGCCCATGGCAGGCATATTGGAACTAGATGATCTTTAGTGTCACTTCCAACCCAAGCCATTCAATTAAATGAGTCTATTATACATGTGCATACATGTGTGCATGTACCTGTATTTAATCTTATCCTTTACTGTCTGTATTCCACACAGAAGTATATAGTTTGTATAAGTATAAACAGAAGTATATAGTTTCCCTGTTAGAGGAAACTTGTAATATTTAGGAATACAGCCATGTAGAACCCAAACACATTCCCTGAGTACCATAAAAGAAAAGGGTTATTGGTTGGGAAGCCACTTGAGGGTACTTGAAGTTATAAGACAGGTGTCACCAAGAAATGCAGATCATCAAATACCCGGATCCTAACAAAATGCTACTTTCCTGGATATTGAAAACACTTTTGTCACATAATCTTCTTTAATGCTGTGATGTGATAATGGAACAGCCTTTCTGAGGAGTGCGCAACAAACTACCACTAAAACACACAGTACAGTTTGGAGAAAAACTCTTTAAATTTTTGGGTTTGTTTGAATTTCAAAATATTTAGAAGTTGAGTGAAAAGTTTTGTTGCTTTGCAAATCACTGGTAACGCTTGGCTCTCGGAAAAAACGTAGATAAATCCTGGTCTGATCAGTGACTATTAACACTGTTCTGTGGAGTATCAAGAGAGTGAACAAAGTTCTGCAGAGCAGCTGATAGTGAGAAGTAATTCATTGTCCTCTGGTGCATCTGTAACACTGAGAATTAATGTGCTTATAGCACATTACAGCAGTGACAAGGCTATGGTAACACCTTGTGTATTTATATACCTTTTTTTTTCTGTCAAGACTCATCCCCATACAGGCCACCAATTGTCGGTGTCTGTGCTAGGCACCAATCTGACTGTCACCCTCAGCTTATCATCATCTTACTATAAAAGTTTCAAACCTTCTCTCTGTGAGTTCCCACAGGCAGCTTCTCACAACACTGATTAATTTTCTCTTCCTTCCACATGGCCAGCTGATTCCTTCCTGTCCCTTGCACAACTGCCTAACCCTTGCTGCTCCTCACAGCACAACCATGAAACTCCAGCTCTCCTCTCAATCAACTAACCCACTCTTGTGTAACACCCATCCTTATTGGACGTAGCTGTGGCCTATTAAGGGCAGGGCTGTTCCTACTCTTAGGCAATGAGAATAGCTGCAACTCCTCAGGGGTGAGATTGCCTTCAGCACTATCTCTATTCCCCTACAATCCATCCTCCCACAATTTTCCTTCAGAATGTTTTGTGACTGATTTAGGATATACAACTGAAGGTTTTGTTCCTTCCCTCCAATTATCAGATATTAAGCAGAAAAACAAACCAATCAAACAAACAAAACAACATCAACAAAACCAACCAAACAAACAAAACAAACAAAAAAAAAAACACCAAAAAACATCCCACACTAAATCGCTGTCAAATTCACTTTTGGGCAAGCTGTTAAGGTAAACAAAATGAACTGTCAAAAATTAGTAAATTATGATAATTTTTTTGTTGTTTAATATAGTGAAACAATAGTTTTGTTCTTAATACTATGTAATGATCAAAAGGTAGAAGCTTATTGTATACCAGAATACTTTACAATGACAGTATAAATATTTTGCAACATATGGAAATTATGTATACCAGAAAGTAAAAAAATATTATATTCCTTTAAATTCTGTAAATTTCAGTTCTAGAAGTCTACTTCATAGGGGTACATAGGCTTCACCAACTTCTATAAACTTCTGAAAATACATTGTAGTGTTTTGCTCTTCCCAGCTTCTTAAGATTCATTAATAGTTCCTAATTCTATGCATCAGAGCTGTACTGATGTGTAAGGGCAGTTCTGAAATTAGTGTAAATAAGAACAAACTCATCTGAAAATTCCTGCTGCTGGTGCATTTTATTGAACTGGATTAAATAATATAAACATATCCTTTTTTAATTAACTAATAACAGACTATAAAATTTTAATACTGTCTGTGGAACCAGAATTTGAACCTATTTTCTTAAATGAAATCATGAGTAACTTTTGATGGGGAAACATACTTTCAAGTTCCCTGCCCTATTTGGAGACACAGGAAATTTGAACAGCTTCAGGTGAGCTTGGATGATATTCAAGGGACTCAGTCTTGGATATTTGTCCATTAATTCTAGGCACTGTCATACATCTGTCTATATGTACAGAATCTAACTAGCATAATTACAGCAATGTCATCAGTACCTGCTCTTTATTACCTTATGCCAATTAAACAAATATCAGTGCCTGGGATTACAACTATTATGAGGTGGTTTATCACCAGCAAAGCTGGAATAAAGTGTGAAAGCTCTGCAGTGTCCATCAAAAATGGAAAATTGTCCCTGAATTGCATGATCAGGAGTATGATCAAGCAGATGTATAATACAGACATTATTATTAAGATCAGGGAGAACACTCTGGGAAAAGATGTTTCTTTTGCACTCTGTATCCATATACTGTTTGACTGCAACAACATCTCTAAAACCTTGGAAAACAGCTTAAAGCTCTTTGGGATGGATGGGATCAGGAAGACAACATCAGGGAAATTATGCAGATGTACAATTAGTAGATCCTGTCACAATTTTTGCACTGTTTAGGAAAATTGTTCAAACTGAAGTTGTACCTTACTCTAAAATAGCACAGTTTAGTGGGTTTCTTTAGTGGGAACAACTAAATAATTATACATACCTGCGTCCAATGTGAGGTGCAATCTCAACCTCACTCTACCTCATCTTTTCAATGTCTCGCCCAAGTGCAGCAAATGCAACATGCCTGGGACATACCTTCTTAGTAATTTTAAAGAATTAAATGAAATTACACTACACAGAGAGAAAAACATGCATAAAACCTGTCCAACTATATTGCATATCAATCTAAACCAAAATCCTGTCTCTGATGACTCTATAATTCTCTTAGGCATCTAGATTTCTACTTTTTTTTTTTTTTTTTGTTCATGTATATATATACATGTATCTGAAACTCATTAACTTCTTCACCTGTTTTTATAACTAAGTGTTCCTGCCTAAAAATTTTGGAGAAGTCCTACTGCAAGAACTGCTGTCACTTTGTGTGGTTGATCCACACTAGAATGCTGGAGGAGTGAATGTCAAGATTTACTCATCCACAAGCTTTTATCATGCAAAACAGTTCAAATTCTTTTCATTGAGAAGAGGTAGCTTTCATTACTTTGTATAAATCTTGGCACAAGAGTATGCCAATAGATATTTACTAAGAAATAAATTATATACTGTGAATCTCCATTCTGGTTTACCATAATGTATTTTCTTTGACTCTGTCATAGATTAACATTCTCAAGGGGAACCAAAAAATACTTTAGCCATGAACATTTTTCAGACAGTGATTCGTGGACCAATCTTACTATCTATGCATATATCAGGAATATCAGTTTTTCCTACTTCTATAACTATTCATCATCTTCACTTCCATAAGATAGCTGCAGATGTTTTAGATTTATGCTAAAATCCAGAGAGAAATTCTGTATAGTATGTGAAAGTATTCCATGTAGAAAATGTGTATGTATCTGAAAGTAAAAAAAAAAAAAAAACAAAACAACCCTACCTGACACTGACAGCACCAACTCTTTCAGCTTGACCTCTTCCAGCCCAGCTGTGGTGGGATGTGGTGCTGGGTCTGTATAAGAGGGATGTGCTGGCACTGCTCCTTTGAATTGGGAGAGGTTATGGGTCCCAGATACATTTGCCATTGATTTTACACAATTTTGCAAGTCTAGAACTTGTGCTAAAAAGAAATGGCATTTTCTTGGATGGCACAGTTTCAAGTGTTCCATGTCAAAGATGCCTATTGTAAAACTAAAACTTCTTTGCAAGTCTCCTCTATCCAAGACTAGAAAGCTATGTAACACTACTCCCTTCCCTTCCCTTCCCTTCCCTTCCCTTCCCTTCCCTTCCCTTCCCTTCCCTTCCCTTCCCTTCCCTTCCCTTCCCTTCCCTTCCCTTCCCTTCCCTTCCCTTCCCTTCCCTTCCCTTCCCTAAGTTTGTTTATCAAGATCTGCATCAAAGTCTGTATCACTTTTCTCCAGTTTTTTCTTAGAGGATTTTTTTTTTTTTCCTTCCTTATTTTTTTTTCCCTTTCTCTTTTTGGGGGGAGATGGTGGGCCAGAGTGGGCAGAGCAGGAAACAGTATCTTTTATTAGGAAAAGTACCTAAGGTCAGCCATTGCAGTCTGTAGCTGTTTGGAATTTCTAATTTTGGGAGGATAAGAATGTTGAAAGAATGTAAGGGGTTTGGTTGCATTTGTTTGTGGGGGTTTTTTGGTTTGGTTTTTTTTTTTTTTTGGTTTTGATTGGTTTTTTAGCTGATGAATCTCTAGTCACTAAAGTGATAGGTGCTCTACACTTAGATAAATATTTCATGTGGGCAGTATATGCTGTTCTACCTTTTGAAAAAGCTTTATTTTATTAATGAGTTTGTTTAATTTCTACACCCTTCAATAAATCATCTACTTGGGTATAAAATTAAATATAATTAGGTCACCTTGTAGAATGCTTTTATTGTAGATGATGTGCAAAGCACTCTAGATTTAGCTGCACTTTTGCACTTTCTCAATATGTTTTAGCTAGGAAAATTCCACATAACTAATGTGCTCTACTCTCAGTAATGATAACGTGTTTGGAAATACAGTAAGTGAAGTCTTATGGATAGTAAAGTATAATCTTTAGGGAATAAAAAAATCCCGGCTATGTTCAAAACTATAGCTAGTGGATGAACTGGGAGACTATAATGTTGTCTTGGTTTGGAAAGACAGATGCCTGTTAAGGAAGGCAGGAGCCTCTCCTGAAATGGAGAATGTAAACCCCCTCCCCTCAGAATTGCTATTAATTTTAAATTAAGGGTCTCTCAGGCAAAAAATATGGGAGCAGGAAATAACAGCTCTTTAATAGGGAAGAAAATAAAAACATAAACAGTGCAGTAAACTAAACAACACTGACAGAGTCAGAACACAACCTGACACCCTGTTGGTCAGGGTGCTGGTAGCAGTCCAATTAGAAATGTGGCTGCAGTCCTCCTGGAGTGTCAGGTGTGGTTCTGCTGGACCAGAGATCCTGTAGAAAAAGGGTGTAGTCTTCCTCTGAAGATCCAGAGGAAGGAGAGGCTGCTGTTCCTCTGGGAAATCCAGTGAAGAAAGCTGTGCTGGCATTTCAGAATCTCAAGATTATATCTGGGTAGAATGCTTGGCTCTTCCCTCTGGGAGGAGCAGCTCCCAATGGGATGCTATAGTTCTTATCAGTCATGCAGTGACATTCAATAGCCTGTTATCAGGAGATGTTCCCCCCCACACTTCCCCCCTCAGAGGGAGGAGTGGTTGTGAAAGAGATAAGGAAAACTGCTCACTTAACAGAAGACAACTGCCATACAGATGGCAAATAGAATACATTTTGCCTTGCAATCTGGACAAATGTTCTACTTAAAAAATTAATTTAAATTATATAAGATTATATAAATAAATTAAATTACCTTTGAAAAAAACAGTAGTAGGAAAAATTATAACACATTTCACAAATAATGTTGTCTTGGTAGTATTATCTTGAACCTAAATAAGATATAGAGATGTTTCATATGACATTTTTTAAGTCTCTCTTTGATTTCAGATGCATATGTATGCACAACTGAGTCCCTACAAAATTTCCTTTTGAGATCTCAAACAATCATTAGATCCACCACTCCTAGTTTTATTTCAGACAAAATGCAGAGTATGCTGGAAATTTCATCCACATCCTCCAAAAAACAGCATGAATAATCAAAGTAACTGATTAAATTACCTAAATAAGTCCCTAATTCTCACAGGGAATCTATTTCTCTTGAAATCAGACCCTAAACATCATTTTCTTCCAGTGTTCCAAGAATCATGATGGTTAATACCTCCTAGCTAGAAAAACATTTCTGGCATTAAGTGGCATATAAATTTTGGCTAATGTACTATGTGTCAGATGATATTTTGTCATAATAATTTCCATGACTTTTAATTATTCTTAGTTCATTATATTTTAAAGTATTGAAGCCAACAATAATTTAATTTTGTGATTTTGTACCACACTGAGGTGTTTGCACTGTCTTTTTATGATCATGAGCACAGGTGTTGTACCTTGTGCCTAACACTGTGCACTATTCACAATATTAGATACAAAAAGATATATATTCTTAACAATTTTGTACACAGTTTTAACAAGTAATAATAAAAAATACTTCTCTATAAAGTTCCTTGTTTATGAAATGGAAAGCAAGATGTAAAGAAGGCCCTAATTTTTATTGTTGTTCGATCTTACAATTCTTTCTCAAACAATAAAACAATTCTTTAATACAAACCAGCACATAGGACTGTTAATCTTGACAAGGATGCCAGAAATACAATGCCACCATCCCTATTATATTTTCTTACAAGTCTGCATGCTATCCTTTTGTATTAATGGCCATTTCTACTCTCTTTCTCCCATTCTCTTCTCTGAAAGAAAATAGTTCTAGAGATAGTATGCTTTTAGGGAATAGATATAAATATAATTCTTCTAGCTATAACTCATAAAATTCAGGAAGCCCCTGTTAAAAAATGTTCTGTTCTAAAAAAGCCCACTCTTAAAAATGTTCAAAAACAGCATAAAACTTTCAGGATATGAAATAATATTTAATGTCTCTAAGTCATCAGAGATGCAAGATTTTTGTCATACTACAAAGTATGGACTAAATCAACCAACAAAACATTCAAGGTCTAAATTTGAACTTTGGAATGCTCCTTTTTTATCATGCAGCGTTGTTTTCTCAACATAGTGACATACATTAAAAAATACTTAGAGCAAAACCTAAAGACTCATTTTAAATTTCCTTTGAATATTGGTGATTTTGCCAGTTACAGAATGAATGATTCAAGGAGAGTGATAGATTTACCTTGAAAATAGTGCATTTAATGTATTGAGAAAATAAAATCTTAATAAAATTCAATTAAGTTTTTTAGATGCCTTAATTTAAACTTTGCCTATTCTCCTACGCATTATCTAGCCTGAGAATTTTATTTGACATGCAAAGATATGACTTCCATGGGAATTGCAGCTACAATTTATTTACAAGTAATCACACAAGTGCATAGAGATATCTACAGTTATAGATATCAGTGTCCCTATAACCATGTCTCAGAAGCTTTTGTTTGAAAGTTGAAAAGTCCCAATGCTCCAGAACTCTGAAAATTAAAACTTACCCACCAAGAAAACTGAAATGGAAACAAATTCTGCATCTGTATAAAAGTCTGCATCAAGATAAAACAGTTTGTCTGTCCAGCAGTAATATTTTGCTGTAAATGACCCCCTCACCTGCATTTAGCATGATTAGTCAGACCACTGAAGAACAGAGGGTGCTGCACAGAGCCATCAGTCAATAAGGTAATTTATAACAGTCATTACTGTTTTCTTCTAGCTGAGGAAATCTGTTCCCCTGTTGGTAAATATTCACCAAACAAAGAGCAAATTCACCAGTCTCTCTAACATTTTCTATTTACAGAGAAGTGAGAGGCTGTAGTTGAAACTGATTGTGCTTGAATACAGCTTAATAACAAGAAGCATCTCTTTTTAACCTACGAGACTCTGATAGATGTGTTCATCAATAACGTAATTGGTTTAATGATACAGGAAGCTGCTGTTAGGGTGGCTTCAAGTTAGGGAAAACTACTTCCCTTAAGTGTGTTGGAAGCAAAGCACAAAATGATGGCCAGCATTCTACTGAAGCAGAGAGAAAAATTTATTTATCTCCCATGCTTCTTATCTCATCTCACTGACTGTAGCTGAATGTCCCTTGCAGGTGTGCCAAGGATTGCTTCTTTTCAGTCTCCTGCCAAGGCTCTCTTTGTGGGGAGAGTAACACCCTGACATGGCTGAAGGCCAGAGGTCGAGGCTGGGGTTGTCTATAGAACCTTCTGGAAAATTGCTGCTATTGTGGGAAGGAGCTACTCATGCCATGCACAGGACAGCTGGGGGCCAGGGAGTACAGCGGGTCAAGGGACAGGGTGATGGAGGGCAGTCTTGTGCCACAGCACAGCTGTGGGAGCAATCTCCTGTTCTGTGAGGGAAAGGAGTGGCAAGGAGCGGGCTGTGAGGAGGTGGGGAGAGCCCTGCTAGTCACCTGTTTTGCTTTCTACTCTTTTGTGGGACCCTCCCACTGTTCTGTGGCCATGTACCCTGCTGTTTGTATCACCTGCCCTGGTGCCAGGTGGGGGCCTTGGTTTGCTACTGGGTTTGCTGTAGGAGGAATATTTTGGTGGTCCTGGCTGAATTTGCTGAGGGGGCAGCCAGCCTTGGAGGGGCCACGAATGAGGTTTTTGCAGAACCAGGGAGTTAAATCGCAGGGAAACTTGTCTGAGAAACTGCAACCAGGACCTGCTTGTGATGGATGAGATGCCAGTCACTAAGGTTAACTTATTTTAGATAAGAATTGATTTAGGAGAAAAGGGAAAGAGATGGGGGCAGACCCTGGAGGTGGTGAATGCAGGACTGCTAGAGCACCAGACTTGTAGCATAAGAGTTGTAAGTGGCAATACTATTTGCTAAATAAGGCCATGTTGTGCATCCTTGGCTTGTATCTTGGACACTTCTGGGTGATGGTAAGATAAGGAAGTAAAAAGAATCTGGCTCTGAAGGCTGGAGTTGTGCTGGGTGTGCTCTCTTTAACTTTCCTCTTTTTACCAAAATACTAAATCATGTTGAATGGCACTCCTGTGTTACTGATCAACCTGTCTAATCAGAGTGTTTCAGACTTGGAGCGCTATTTGTTCAGCATGCAAATCCAAAGGAAACAACATCAAGAGAGCCTCAGAGAGATGTGCAGCTGACGCATGTTTCACGGACTCATGTGCTGAGTTAATTCAGCAAGGCTTCTGGCAGATGGAGGGAGTCTCTGGCCTTTGCCTTACTTAATCTTACCATCCCATTGACAGTGGCCAGAGTAGCCCTTGAACAAGCTGTCATTCCTCATTGCTGCCAGACCTGCTGCCGGCAATTCCCATAGCACTTTGGTAACTATCCATGACCTCCTCGTTTCAGAAGTCTTTGGTTTTCCAAAATTGTTTTTATTTTTTATTCAAGCTGTCAGTCTCTTACAAAAATGTAGAGAAATAATGGGCAGTTCATGAAATGACAATGACTTTATGGCATAGGTTCACATTCAGAGATTAATTTTGCCCCATTTCTCAAGCACAATATGTCATATTGCAAAAAAGGTTATCCTGTACTGGAGAAAGAGCTTTACTGCAATTCCCAGGTTCAGGGGGAAGGATCCATGAGGGCTGATAATGAATTAATGGACTCATAACTGATGCCATTTGAACTGTTTTGAAAATACTGTTTACAAAATTGTATAATGGGAGTGAAAACAGCATTCTTTAGGTTCTTGCTCTCTAAATCTAGGGCCTAAGACTCAAAATATTTAAGTGATTAATTAAATTTAGTGTTTTGTTCAAATGATTGTTTAGTAATACTGAGTGACATCAGCTAAACTGTGATAACTGGGAAAAAAAAACAAACAAACCTATATTAGACATAAGTTTTACTCATGGTACAAATCTACCCTCTTCTTTCTCAAATGTTAAAATGAGAAAAAAATAAAGATAGGACTAATTCTCAGTGAATAATTTAGGATTATTTCATTGGGAAAATAGAGTTTTCTCATGTTTCCCTCTACCTGGAGGTTTGTGGACTGGTGATGAAACCACTTAAAAGGCACTCAAAATTTATTCCAGTTTTCCTTGCTTTCTGTCTTTACTGAGTCACCTGTAAATATACGTAAGACTTCAAATCTCTAAATATTTTTATGGCTCACTGAAGTTCTCAATTTTTTTTTTTTCCAACAGAGTCTTGTAAAGCAATCTGTAAAAAAAAAGTATCTGTGATGGGACAGTAAAAGAAGATGTACGTGATTTCTAGAAAAAAAGCACAATCTCTTTGCTATGCTGCCACTGAATGTCTGTTTTGTATGTTTCTTCAAGTATACATGCAAATGGATAGCTTTCTATAATTGTTGTATTTCAGATGGACTCAAATTAGTAGAAATCATGATGATTTAGGTAAATCAAAGAAGATAAATTCTTTTCTTTGTTCTAAACACAAAAATCCAAACCTAATCGAATAAACAATACCCAAAACCAAAAACCAACTGAAATTTCAGAGCTTGTGTCATCTCTTACCTTGGGCCAAATGAAAAGTCTGCTATCTGAAGATCAACTTCTTCAGTTTTTCATATTTCTTCAGTTCAACTTCATATAGCAAAGGGTCCATAACTTAAATATAAATTGTGACTCTTAGGTTTTTATTTGACAAGTGAGAGCAGAGCTTTTACTTAATTGTAGTGTTGTTTAGAGGCTGTCAAAATATTTACATGGGTTTGGATTTTTTTTCACTAACAAGTGCTATTGTGCACAGCCATTCACTGAATTCAAAAAGCCAGCAGTCTAGGAGGTTTTTGTGAGCCAAATGATAAAGGACTTTATTCTTAAGAGCATTTAATGTTCCTACTGGACTTTAATATAATAACCAAGCACTCTAATGATTTTTTTTTTTTTAATTACTTTGTCAATTATTTTCAAATGCTTGTGGAATATGTAGAGCTCTGCCATCAAAATGGCAAGTGGACCATGGTCAGTGTAGGAGCTGTTACTTATATATATTATGTCTTATTTTATAGAGCTGCCTGTTATAATTTTTTTCTGGACATAAGTCTTGCCCATATATTTGTGTCGTTGTAGAATGCTTCCTTTTTTCCTTCCAGCTAAATCTCTGCATATTTTGGTAACAGTGCAACTCAGGTGTTGTTTTCCAGTCTGGGATACACGTGGCATCCTACAACAGAGAATCCTGAACTGAATGCACAGAAAACTTTACGGAAGATGAACAAAGGATTTCTTTGCAAGCTTGTAGGACATATGAATGTGTATAAGGAAGAGCAGTTGTTATTTAGAAAAATTCCTTCAGTGTATCTGATTTTTTTTTATATGTTCTTAAAACTTTCTGTCCATGACTGTGGAATATTCTATTGTCCATGAATCAGATAATAGCCTACAATTTCCTACAACTAGTGGAGTTATTCTGATATAGTACAAACTCCAAGATGGTGTAGACCTAGTATTTAAACTCTAATCTATATCAGAATATAATATAATTTATGAGTTGTGCTACATGAATGAGGGGATCTTGAGTAGATGCTGTTTTTTAATTAATAATAATATGGTAAGCTTTTAACATTTGCCAGTTTGCACTGCCAAATTTCCCTTTATCAGGAGGATTGAAAATTTGACAAATAACATTGATTCTGAGGCAAAACTGTACTATTGTGTCACTGGTATCAGCATTAGTGACATGTAGAGTGACATTAATCCTTAGGCTCAAACCTTGTCTGAGTTATGTGTAGAATACAAATATGGAAGCTTGTATTGATACTGAAACTATAACACTAATTATAACTAATTAAAATTAAGCAGCTTTTCTATGGTGATGGATTATTCATCACGTGACAATTTTATATAAAGACTGAGTACCTTTCAAGTTTAAAATTAAAGTTTATGTAAATATTGGGAGATATGTGCAGAAAGAATAGATTAAATTCTCTGATTTTTTTGTTTGGTTGGTTTGGGGTTTTTGGTTCTGTGCTATGCAAGAGGATCAGTCAAGTTAATCATGATGATCTTCTCTGTATTACTCTTAACTCACTAATTTTTTAATAAAAAAGTAGTTCCTCTCCTGTCTTCATAGATCAGATCCTGAGATTTTTTAAATGCTTTTTTTTTATGCCACAGTGTTTTTATCTCAGCTCTGTGTCAGTCAGGAGTTTTTTAAAGCATCATTGGATCAGATAAAAAATATCACTGGTATTTTAATACTGTTCAGCTGCTTGTAAAGCACTTCAGTGCTTTGCAATGAAACAAGATATATTCTCAACAAATGAACACATTTCAAAATCAGGAAGCTTGAGTGGTGATTCTAAACTGATAGGTAGCTCAGAGTCTCTGTCAAATGTTGATTTTTCTTTATCAAGTCTGTTTTTCTGTGTGAGGAAAATAAACATAAGTCTACACCATGCATTTAACACTCCAAAATGTTAGGGTCTGGGATATGAAGATAAATATTCTATCTTAGTAAACCTTAAAATACTTTCCTAGAATATACAAGCCTATGAATATCTCTGCGGACAGTAAAAACACAACTGTTACTCAGTTTCCCATGAGTTCTGTTTTCATAGAAGGTAGGCAATGCAATGTAGTTGCAATATTATTATGTCATACCATTTTCTTGAAGGTGGAAAGCAATTGAAGTCATGTGCAAAGGTGCCTTCACAGAATCACAGAATATTCTGATTTGGAAGGGTCTCACAAGGAACACTGAGTCCTTTCTGAAGCCAGACTTCTTTGTGTTTTAAATGAATTATTTAATGTGGTTTGCAAAATTTTTATTCAGATTTTTTTCTCAATAATGAGAATATTTGAGAAATACTGTCTACTGGTGTTTGAAGAACTTCTGAAAATTGTAATTTAAAATGATACTTTTGTGGAGTTTAACATTAGCAGACATCAAGTATTTGACAAGAAAAAAATATGTAATTTAACAGGGGGAAAAAAAGTCTTTTGCCCAGAAAAAAAAATATTGAGCTGCTTTGTCTTTCAGGAGTTTTTCAAATCTAGACAAGTTCTGAGAGTAACATAAAATAACTATTTTTGTCTTTGTATGACATGTACAATTGAAGTAACTGGTTTATGTATGTTTTCTATAAGAAAATATGGGGGTTTTCTGCTATAAAGCTAGACATGAATTTTACCGGTGGCAAATTTAAGGTGATCATTAAGAGGCAGGCCAGAAAAATATTTATAATCATATAGAAGGAACACAGGATGATGTCCTATATTAATCTTTAGGGCGAAGAAGAACATCAGTTGTACCAGATGCCCTTGGCAGACTCACCAGGCTTTCTTTGAAGTACTTTTCCCTCTCAGGCATGTTTATGCCACCAGAAATGACAACACATGGAAGAAAACTTGGAAGATGCATTCGAGTGTAGCAGCCTAATCATAAATTTGATATTGTGTGTTTCATGCCTGATATTTTTTATGGTTGTGAACACTTGCACCATCAGAAGTAATTAAGAGCAAACAAAAGAGCTGTGCACAAAGAAACAAAAGCTTAAAATTATTTTTACAGCTTTGTGCTGTAACTGCTGTAAGTGTATAACCAAGCATTTTTATATCTTAGGAAGGTAACATGTATGCTACAGCAACTGCTGCAAGGGAAAAGATTTCTTTTCAGGTTATGTTGTCAGTTTTCAACAAAATGAATCACACACGGTGGGTGAGTAAAACTGTCCCTGTGTTTATTATCCCTGACTCATTCCACGGGTTTTATTTGCTTCCATTTCAAAGACATTTTACTACTTTTGTACAGCAAATTGTGTCTACACCATAAACAGTTGCAGCTTTTACAAGTCTGGGATTGCATATTCCCTGGACAGTTTTCTTTTCATAGGGACAAATCTTGAGATATCAAAATTCTGGAAATGCACAAAATTGTTAGAGGAAAGCCAGCCCCAGATGACAAAAGGAAATTGGAAGACAAAAGAAGAAATAAAAAAAATAAAGTCCTTTTGCTGCAGAGGGCCAGCTGCAATAATTGTTTCTCTACTCCCATATGTTCGTGAATCTTGACCTCTCTTGTTAAAGGTGGAATTTTTACTAGGAAGAGCTTGATAAATGCTTCATGCCCATGTACACGTATATAAAGGTGACTTGTGCTGTCGGGGCATCATTGTGGAAAGGGACTAGCATGGCTAGGAGATGAAAATAAAAGTGAGGGGGTATGAAAAGTGCTCTAGACCTGTACCTTATAGCCTACTTTTTCAACTTTCACTTGCAGGCCCTGTGCAGTTCCTTCCTCTCATTCTACATATTAAGGAAAGCAGAAGATGGACATTAAAATAAGAAATGTAACTTCCTGAAACTGAATACGATTTCCTATTTGTGCTTAATTAAATCATTTGCTGAAACTAATTTCTTTGTTGCAAAACCAGTATTGAGGTTCTGGGGTTTCATTTTTCAGAGCAAGTCACTGTGAAGCCCATGGATGGTGCCTGAAGGGTTGAAAGTGGCTAATGTGAATATCAATTAATAGTATTCTAATAACAAGGCGCTTTGCAATAATTTCTTGTTTACTCTTCTGCCTTAATAAGTAGATAAACATGGAAAATTACAAGATATTGTTTCAGATTCTCTCAAAAATTTTTTCACTCAGAGCTTGACATAGAACCAATGTAGAAAGATAGAGAGGACAAAAAACTAGGAAATCCTGGCTTGTTTCCTTGTTATGAACTAGTCGTCTGGAGTTTCTGATCACATCTTAGCTGTCATATGGACCTTGGTGTCTCATCCTGTGCTGTGGTACCACAAGCAAGAAGGCAAGAGATGTGCAATCTAACAGAGTTAATGAACGATCACAGAATACTCTGAAATGCTCTGCAGCAAATTAGAAGTCAACAGAAAGATACTGTAAAAGGCAGCTGTAGTACTTTGTAGTAGAGCTCAAACATAGCATGTGCCTGCCTTGGATGAACATCTTAGATAACTGCAGGAAATTTGTGGTACAGAAGAAAACTAAAAATGCTTAAAACATGCTGTTAGATTTTGGGAAAGTGTTTCTTCCTAATGATAAATCTGATGACAAGTCTAATAATAAACATTTTTCTGTTTATATATAAACTTTGTTAGTAGTTTAATATTTCTTTGGCAATTGCACGCTCTTACACTGTCCTCATCTGGTCTCTAGTTAATGTAATCTGGAAAATGTTGGGAAATGGTTTGGAAAAGCACTTAGTACTCAAATTATTGATGTGTTGTGTATTGGACCCACATCTATGCCCTACCTTTCCAAATGTCCAGTGGTACTGTGTATGTTTAAGATAATTTCAGAGAAACGGTACGCCTAGTCCGTTTTGAATCTTTGAAGAAGAACATTATTAATAATCATGACATTTTGATACTTGTCACTTGAGCTTGTCTTGCAAATTTAAATGTTTGTTTTCTGGAATGGCTGTGCTTTGTGACACATGCTGTTAATGAAAAGTCCTAAGAAACCCACTGCAGATTTTTTTTTTTTAGGTTATGTGATGTCTTGATGTCACTTTTAAATTTGAAATAAAGTGAAAAACAATTCTTTTACCCTCATGTTTACCTGTTGCTCAGTAGAATGTTCAACTGACAAACATTTCCATGTGGAAAACTTAAATATTCATTTTGAAATAATATAAAAGTTCCTCTTTCTTTGAAAGTCCTTCACAATTGGCAACAGACATCATTAACATCTCAAACAGCCTGCATTTCATCTGCCTTTAATTATGTATGTCCTTTTTTATCCTCTGTATATGCTTTACACATTATTTAGACTAAGATTTCAGTGATGTAGCAGGAATTCTGAATTTTTTGTTTGTTTTTCTTTCCTCCACATAGCTTCCTTTCTCCACTCCCCAGCTGAGACTGAAACAGTATCAAAATGGAGCAGCATAACTCAGTGTTGAGGAAAAGATGTTAAATCTTTTTTAAAGTTTACAAAGGAAAAAAAAAAATTAGGAATTGAAATAACAATTAAGGAACCGGAGGAAACAGTTAGAAATCATCTGATTTTTATTCTAAGTATTTAGTGAAAAATTAG
This sequence comes from Motacilla alba alba, assembly GCF_015832195.1. Lineage (NCBI taxonomy): Eukaryota > Metazoa > Chordata > Aves > Passeriformes > Motacillidae > Motacilla > Motacilla alba. The sequence goes on from NC_052017.1 coordinate 75,913,711, forward strand.
ACACAGATGTAACATGTTTTCAAAACTGTATTCTCTCTTCAAAGCTCATATAAACATTGCAAAAAGCTAAATATATTGAAGATGTCATAATGAATGCATGGCTTTTGATACTAAGAGGTATAAATCTTTATAGATTTATATGATGGCTCGAACTTCATAGAAACTATTGATCCAAGAAGTGTTTTGTCCTTCCTCTGTTTATAGTTGACCTTTAAGAAAGTTCTAACAAAGAGAAGAAGGCTGCAGTCATCTTAGTCTTGCAGTGTCTTGAGCCAATTCATGAATGACCACTGTGTACTGGGAGAAGAAAAGTTCTGTCCAGTGCTAAAAGGCTACTAAACCATATTAAAGAAGTAGTGATGAGTGTCTGCAATTTACTTTCATAAAAGGCAAAAGCTTTAGGCCCACTTTTGAACATCCAAACAGAGGAGTTTTTACTTCCTAGCTAGTTGTCAACAGAAGAACCAATGCTTAAATTCATCTTGAAAAATTATTTTGAATCCTGCTTCAGCTATTGTCTTAAGGATGCTGCTTAGTAAGAAAACAATAGTCAGACCAAGTTGATCTACTAAGAAAGTGTGCTGTGAGGCTTTATCAAGACAAGGGGAATTTGGGAATGAAATATTTGTGACATTTTGAGAGGAAGAAAAGTGATCTAACTGGTACTGCAGTATTTCATTCTTTGCTTAACAAGACCAGTACTGCTGATTCCTAGGCTTGGCCGGAAATTCATTTGTTCATCTGAAACATAGGCACACTGGTGGACTTTAGACATGCTTCTTGGCAAAGCCATTACCCAAACATATTTTCTTAGCTTATAAAATGTATCTAGATGGTTATTTGGTTATTTAGCTCTGTGCATTGTCTGGGAAACACCCCACACAAACCCAGCAATAAACACACTACATAATTCCTGCACACACAAAGCCACAGCCCTTTTCTGAAGGTGTTCACAGCACATCTGAAGCTTGCAGCTATCACCATTCATGTAATGCAATTAATGATCTTCATTATTTGTAAAAGAAAATAAATCTCCCCTTCTCCTGTTTTATAAATTCCTCTGCATGCTGCACAAAATAAAAACTTCTAAAATTTAAATTAAAAGGGAATGTATTTTTTAAACTGCATGATCATTACAATATTGCATTATCTTTTCTTAATGACTTATGCAAAGGCAGATCTTCTTACCTCTTAGAATTATGCAAATTTTTCTTTTTTCAAAGTAAATTTTTGGTTTAGGACATTACTGGCAGAGATGAGAAGTTGCGAGTTTGGGTTGGTTTTTTTTTTGCCATGCAAAGATAGCATGCAGTTGTTACCTTTTGTTATTCACAAAACAGGATAGCAAGATTAATGACAATTTAGTGTCTCTGTAAAGTCAGTTCACCCCTGTCAAGGAGAATGTTGAGGCTTCTATTTTTATTCTTCCTTGTCCTCTGCTGCTGATTGTAAGAATACTAAGCAAGTTAAAGAATGTGTTTGTCAACTAGAACATCTTTCTGTTATGACCTGGATATTCATCACCAGTCTTACTTGAGAAGTGTGGAATAATGATAAATTTGGGTGCTAGCTGGTCTAATCTGGCTGTCAACCAGCAACCTTGAGTTGAGATGCTCTTTTATCTTGTGAAACAGATTCGTGAGACATTAAATCTTTAAGTAAAATCAACTATTTAGCTTTTCTTCCCCCATCGCCAACAAGGTGCGATGGTATATTGAACTTAATTTATGCAGTAAACAAACTGAAATGAAATGTATGCAGTAAACAAACTGAAACAAAATGAAATCTGTTTCTGTCAGCACTTCCATCTTGGAAGACAGAAAACAAAAAAGAATGTGGTGCAGTGATTAATGATTGTGATTAACTGTCTAGAGGTTACGGCTTCATGCCCCAATGATTCTTCTGTCATTACTCTGGATAAGATGCTACATTAAGCACATATGCCTTCATCCATATGGGTTGCTAAAAACCTAGAGGTTGACCTTTAGCTTTTTATTTTTTCACAAATGCACTTTAAATGCCGAATGTGTAACTTGTACATCCTGGGCTGAAGTAAGAGGAGCGCTGTCCCTGGGTTAAAGGAGGTGGTCTTTCCCCTCTACTCAGCACTGCGGGGACTGCACCTGGAGTTCTTTGTTCACTCCCGAGAAGAGCAAGGACATGAACTAATTGGAAAGGGTCACAAGGTTGATGAAAGGACTGGAGCATCTTGCCTACAAAGAAAGATTGAGAGGGCTGAGACTGTTGAGGATGAAGAAAACTCCATGAGATCTCATCAGTGTGCATAAAACACCTGAAGCAAGGCTACAAAGGCAGAGGAGACTGCTTCTCTCTTCAGTGCTGACCAGAGGCAATGTGCACAATATAAAACACCGAAGGTTTCCTCTGAACATCAGGAAACACTTTTTACTGCGAGGATGAGTGAGTGCAGGTTTCCCAGGGAGGCTGTGTGGCATCAATCACTGGACATATTCAGTGCTGCCTGGACATTATCCTGTGCAACCAGCAATGGGTGTCCCTGTCTGAGCAGAGCAGGGCTGTACCAAATGATCTCAGGAGGTCCCTTCCAGTTTCAATCACCCAGGTTTTTCCCAATGTCCTTGTGCCAGCTTGTTGGAAGGAATGAGAGAAGGAGGAGAAAATGTGGTTTAGTTTTTGTTTCGTTTCCTATTTTTAGTTGCTAGTAAATTAAATTAATTTTCCTCAACTTTCCTTGATTTTGGGTGTTATGGTGATCTTTCTGTTTTCATTGTGAACCACATGATTTTTTTATTTTATTTTCTCCCATCCTCTGCTGAGGTGTAAGAATAAGAAAGTAGTTGGGTTGGGCCTGGTGGTCTGCCAGTCAATCCAACACAGACATAAATAGCAATAAAATCTTTTAGCTTGATTATTGCTTATTATAAGCTATAATCTAATTTTTAAAAATCAATTAGAGTGTATATAACAGGAAAAACAGAACAGTGATTCACATACCAATTGCCACAGAATATGTCTAGAGAAATGATTATAATTTTTTTTCTTAAATTAATCATGTTTATTATTAAAGAAGGAAAAAAAAAATCTTAAAAACCCTGAAGTCCTGTGTGTAACCCTATATATGTTACACATTCCCTTGATGCTTCCTTAATAGGGAACTCATTAAAAGACTATCTATTTAAATTACTCTGTTTAAGAAAGCTCATTTTTCATATTCTTTCAGTCTTTAGCTGTGCAAATCAAATAAATCACTTCTTTACTACAAGAAGTCATAGCATTGTTGAATGATTTGAGTGAGAATGGACCTGAAAAGTTCCAACTCCCTACCATGGGCAAGGACATCTGCTAGACCAGTTAGCTCAAAGCCCCATCCACCCTGGTCTTGAACACAGTTTCTCTGGGCAACCCACCCCAGGTGACCACCACTTTTATCCTAAAAGATTTTCTTCCTCATCTCCAATATAAATGGATTAGAACTGTTGCCTTTTGTACTGTCCCGACAGTCCTTGATAAAATGTGTCTGTGCCTTTATCATAAGCCCAACTTATGGGTAGTGAAAGGTCACAATAAGGTTTCGTTGAGGCCTTATCTTTTCTAAACTGAATTTTTCCACTTCTCTCAGCCTTTCTTCATAGGAGAATTGCTCCAACCAACAACCAAATACCTTGGTTTCTTTGGCAGAGAATTGCTCTGCCTGCAAGTACATTTTATATGCTAATTTAATTTACTTACACAATCAAATTATGGGTAAAATTTATTCTTGCCCTTCTTTGCAATGTTATTACAATTATTACATTATTTTCTTTTATTAATACACTGGGGTTTTTTGCAGTTTTTATTACAAAACAAAGAATGCTTTTAATTATACAAGTAATAACTATTTAAATACCTGGAAAAATTTCTGGAAATATACAATTTGCAATTCCATTAAAAATGTATTTTCTGTTACAGATTCTGCTTCACAAAATTTGGGTTTATGCTGAAATAGACTCTTTCCTTGAAAAGCAAACATTGATTTCTGCACTTGAAAAAGATGGTTTTGTGTACTTTTAATCAGGTTAAGCTCTTCCAGGATACCTTGAACTACCCTTATTTCCAACATATTGCTGCCACCATTCTTCAGAACAAAATGGGGTTTAGGAGTGGTAATGTTTTGGTACAGCCTTGTCTCTTATCCTAAAGATGATGTTTTTGAAATTATATTTCTCTTCATGTAGTATTGATCAAGACTTTTAATATTTAAATGAATTGCATAAAGGTATAATACAACTGTAGAATTATTATTATAATTCCTATTTTTTTAATACATGCTTTTAGAAGACACTTTATAAAAACTATTGTATCAGTGAATGCAGATTTTATCCTCCAGTAGAAATTTGTTTTTGAAATACATCCTTAGTGCTTCAGAGCTTCCATTAATCAGCATTATAGTATGTAGCATGCTTCAGAGAAACTTAATTTTTATAAGGAAAAATTTTTGCATTGTATTGACTTTTGTTATTGTTTCCTTTTTCTCTGTAGTATAAGGGAAACCTTTTTTCTCCTACTACCTCCCTGCAGCTGTTTCATGTTAGTAAATTCTACCACATCTTGCTAATATTTTGCAAATATTTTTTGAGCAATTCTGGTTTCCCTTTCTTTCTTCTTGGAAGTTAGGAACACCATTCAGTGTTTGCAGAGCCTTACTTGGCAGAAAATTATTCAGGCTTTGTTACACAGAAGAAAAAAAGAGGTTGTTGCCAATGCTGGCATTCTTAGAAAAAGATCTGGGAGCACTGATAAACTTTTGAAAAAGTAAAGTCTATTTCTAAAATTCCATTTCTTTTCATTACCGGATGACCTCTAAATTTCAGTAGGCCCAACATGATGTGCGTGTAAACGAGGGTGTTTCAAAGCGGCATTCCAAAAGTTAACATCCAAGTTCAAGTTTAATTGTTAAAAGAAGCTGTCTGATTGCACAAGTCATCATCTTCTAGGAACTCTCAGTAAAAATTAGACCCTTTAGTTTCCTAATACAGGAGCCTGTAGATATATATCCATTCAAGTGAATTTGGTTAAGTAGTGCCACTTACAGGGAACAGCACCTAATTTGCTATACAAGATTGACCTTTTTGACAATAATTTGTTAACATGCATTTGGCACAGGTTTACAGTGTTAAGTGATTAGACAATCAATACAACTGGATGTGTGACATAATTAATGCATGTTTCACATTGCTGTGATGATTAGAATATAATCTGAACTCTGTTGAACCCTATTTAACAGACTTGGTGGGTTACAATATAACATGCAGTGTCCCTGGAGTTCATCTGGACTACCTGTGTCAAAAAAGACTGGGACAATTTACAGTAAATGTCATGGCTCAGGAAATAGTGAAAACAAATTAGTTACTTTCTGAGGGGATATTCTAGACCTATCACACTTGGTCAATAGCTAATTTGGAGAAATTTTACCTATCTGTAATATATATGCAAGTCGATAAAATGTGGTGCTTTGAAAATGTTGACATGTACCTTGTGAATGATGCTTAGGAAGGATGTATCAAGTGATAATAAATGAAAAAGTTAATGAACACAAACTCTATATGAAGGTTTACACAAGCAACATTCACTTGCAAGTTCAACAAATTTTATCCATAGCTCAATAAATTAGGTCTTGAGTATGCACTGTGGACAATTCCATGTACATAAACTGGAAATAAGTTTGTTCTAGTCACAGATACTTTTAAAAACTTGCAGGGATTACTTGCAGGGATTCTTTTAGCTTTTTTGAAGAAAGTATGGTTAAATATATATATATATATATATATATATATATATATATATATATATGTGATTGTTATTATGCCAGAGAATGTTGTGGAAAAGTTGACATTGAAGGCTGAAAATCTGTAATTACCATGCCGATATTATTCAGTCAATAGATATATGACATGAGGAAGTTTCAATTAAATTGGATGAAAGTTGAAAGTGATTGTCCGAGGTTTTCTTGCTCCTATAGCTGAAGGTAGTTGTAGAAAGTAATACATTCTGGAAATATGTTCTAGAAACTTCCCACATTCATCAATTCCAGTGTTTCTAGAAGTTGATAAGTTAGTCATGATAATAACTTCATGTATTAAATCATCCCTTTGGTTGTTTGCTCTATATTATAAGTACATAAAAAAAGTCTGTAGCATTTCTAGTAGTATTGCAATCCATCATCAAATATTTCTTTATGTCTCTCATATTTAAATGATATAATAATCTAGAAAGTTGATTTTAAACAACATTAAAATCCTTCTATCTGAAGGATGTGACATTAACCAAGTGATTTTAGTTCCATCCAATTGTAGGGCTATCATTTAGTAGATATTTTTGACCTGTGTGTAGTGTTACTTGTCACATGCTTGAATCTTAGTTTATTTTAGCAATTACATGTTACTATTTTTTTAAACTTTGATAAAGAAAGAATAAAATTCAGTAGAATCAAGTCCTCCTAGTTCACCAAAGAAACCTTCATCAGAGAAACTGTAGTCATAGAAGATTTGGAAAACTACTCTGTTGGTTTGTTTGTTCGTTTGGTTTTATTGCTGGGGATTTTTTTTTTTTTTTTTTTTGTAGTCTTGCATCACTAAGCTTAAGTTAGGTGGTTCTTTCACTCAATAGCATTTCTCATGTAATAATAACCTGGAGATGAGGTTAGAAAGGACTTGAGAAGGTCAATGAAGTCTGTTTTATTTAAGATTTATGTGCATTAGGGTTATGAGGAAAGAAGTCTCCAAGGGAGAGTTATAAGGTTTGCTTGCTTCTTGTGGTCAAGTACCCTGCGAATGGTGATCCTGTAAAAGGCATAGCAACAGAAGCTCTTACCCTTGACAGAAATGTAAGAAATGTCACTATGAAGCTTGTGTTTGATGCTAAAAACATTGGAAGGAAAGCCTTTTTCATCTCTGACTTAGTAAGATTCCTGTGGTGAAGTAAATATACTCTAGATTTTTAAGGTTTGGGGGCCTTATTTTTATTTTCTTTTCCTTGAAAGGAAGAGTATACGCAGAACATTATTTGACAACTTAGTTCTAGCTAGCAGCAGTATCCTTGCAAGGCATCCTAAGGTGAACTCTTGGAATTTCTTAATGCTTCTTGAATTAAAGGATGCTCTATTTAAAGGAACAGATTTTTGTCTGAAGTACCTTAATCAAAATGCTAGAAAGTAGGGGTAGCCACGCAATCTTTCTCAGCTAATTTTTTATGAGCACTGGACAAAAACTGAGGAATGAGCTTTGCAGAAATCATGTAAAATATTGCATAGCTGATCAAGATAGGTGTTAATGGAATTATTAAGTCATGGTGTTTAAGTTTGAATTGGTCTTACTTAACTTTTGCATTCCAGCCTAACTTGAGTCTTAAGAAAGGAGAGTAAGTCCTCAAAATTAATGTAGTGTGTTTCTTTCTTTTAGTAGTTGTAGAATTTTGAATTTCTTCCTGTGCCATTTAAATAGGACTTGGAACTTTAAATTCAATTGTGTATTGTTACTGACAAAGGTATATGGGAATCCCTCACAATGCTATGTATTAATAGCTAGAAATTTTTTGATGAATGCCACTGTTTTGGCTTCTGCTGAGTAGTCTGGCACAGCACCAGCACTGTCTTCACCAGTCGTCCAGATAGTGGACAAGATGTTAGGAATTTCTCCCATTTCCCACACAATGTCCTGCTGAGGAGGTGAGAGGTGGAGTGCCTTGTTGGGCACTTGATGTCTAGCCAAGGTCAACACACCACAGTCATTACTTCACCTACCTGTCCTCTTAAAAGAGGAAAAGTTGGGGGATTCTCCTAAAATTCTCAGGTTTTTCCTGTCCAAGATCTTTGGTGTTACTTTGATGGAGGCAAAAAATAAACTTGGAAGATTGGCTGCAGGAGTCTTACAGACAATAAAGTAGCACCAGCAAGCACACACTAATAAGCACGTACGAAAATTTTAAATGCTTTGGAGAAGAAAAATTCTTGGTTTGGGGTTTTTAGTAATGAATGTAATGGTTTGAATGTTTTTAGTAGCATGAATGTAATTCCTATGTAAAGTGTGAATGTAGCATGTAAAAATTATTCTTAACATTTTTATAAGATAGATTTTTGCATGGTTATGGAAGCTTATCTGTGCTAGGATGGAAAATTTTCATTCTGCAAAGGTAGAGATTTTTCCTCTGTATGAGATTCCTGCATTTAGAAAAAAAAGTTACTAAGTGACTAGGCACTACAGTGGGTGAATTTCAAGAATTTTCTCCTTTAATGATTCCCAGAGCAGGCAATATGGTATGGGTTTGTTTATGGTTTGGTTTTGTTGTTTTGGGTTTTTTTCCCCTTTAATTGCTAAAAAAGCCCCATTAAAATGTCAGAAAGTAGGGTCTATTTTGAAACATACCTTGTGATAGTTTTTGGATTAAGAATAGAGATCGGAATTAAATATAGTTGATTCCAAAAACTGAATTTCAAGACTATGCCATTGGGGTTTTTTTGCCAAATCATTAAATAACAGTTCTAAGCAAATGGAGGGAGGGAGTTATTTGTGTGTCTGAGTCAATGCTGAAACAGTAGGAGTACCTTCATGTTTAGAATTAACCACAGATTTGAAATTATTCACTGAACATGAAATTGTCTGTGGATTTTCACTAATAATTATTTCTAAAAAGCATAGGTACTTCAACTTTCTGAACCACCTGTCAGCTAGATTAACAGCATCTTGGCAGCTGATTACAACCACCGTTATGTAGTGGCTACCAGATGAGCATTAATTTAGTTTTGTATTAAGCATGCAAAGCAAGTAGAGAAAATATAATCATTTATTATTATAATAGTTCTAAGTTATAACCAGCTGCATGATTTATGCTTCAATTAAACTATGCAGCTTGTACAAAGTTTTCTTCCTGTATTAATCATGCAAACTGGCTCATTATTTATGACTAAAAAAAGCAGATGAGCCAGGGTTTTCAGTGATGATCGGGAAAGGTTTCATTTTTGCAACACCCCACATATTAAGCATGGCAGAAAAGATAAAGTATTTAATACGAAGAAAAAATTTGGTAATGTAGAATTTTCCAGTTTTGAGTTGTAATACTATCAATCTGCTCTTACTCTGGAAAATGAAGTTAAATGATACTATCATTTACACCCCTCAAAGCCTGTGGACTGCTCAAAGTCAGTGTCTACCGGTGAAAGTAGTTTGAATTTTTTTTTCCTAAATTTGGTTGTCTTTGATAAACTATGCATTAAGAAAGACGTAGTGAATGCCAGCAGACATGATAGTAAAGAGAACTAGGGATAAATATACGGCTTTACTTTCAAAGTCTATTTGCATCTCTTAGGTGTGCTTGATTGAGTTGGTCTTGAGGAATAAAAACATTTCAAGACTGAAAATTTTTCTTCCACTTTACAGAAGTTATGTGAATTTCCAGATATTGTGCAAACTATTAGGATGATACAACTTCTCATGTTTTTCAGGGAGGAAAGGTAAAGTGTTGGATTATTGGGACTATGTTAGCTCAAAATTATTATTTGGCTCCTGTCCTATTCTAATTTTGGCTTGAGACAACACCAGTTCTATCAGCTGTGTCAATATCCTGGGTATTTGGTGAGTGGCTGTTTGCTGAAGTGTTTCTACTGCTTTACTCCTCTTGAATTTATGCTAACTACAGCAAAACTTTCCATGAAACCTGCATGTTGTGCCAAAAAAAAAAAAAAAATCTCAAAACCAAACCAAAACAAACACAAACAAACAAACAAACAACCCCCCCCAAAAAACATGAATCAAACAAACTTGATGTTCACACCGGATTACTTAACATGTAATAGATGGAGCAAATTGATCCAATCTACATATTTCTATAAAATAAATAAACAAAAGTTTACAAGGTAATGTATAAGAATGAAGATCACAAATGAGCATAGCCTCATTTCTTTATCCCCCACACTGTTTTTATTCCTTCCTCTTCCTGATCCTATTTTTTCCTTCTTTGCCACCTTCAATTTTCATTTTTTCTATCTCTTAGTCTTCTGTCTGTCTGGGCCATCTTAAGCCAAATCTATTGTTTCCTATGATGGCAAGAAAAGGTTGTGAAATTATGATGGCAAGAAAAGGTTGTGAAATTTCATGTCATCAAGATGTAGTAATTTATTAATAAAGAAATGAGTTATGGTGTCACAAAATGCCTAATTTAGGAGTCTAAATCTTTATTATTGCAGTGCACAAGCTCTATAATTGAAAGTTCTAAAGCATTTTTTTTTGTTAGTTAAAAAGAGAATTTGTTTCCTCTATTAAAAGTAATTGAATAAATGTAATTAGGGATGTAAAAACCTTTAGTAAAAGACAATCATCTTTTCTTTGTTTTTCCAACATCCAGACATCAATAAGTTCCAAATTTGGTGGTAAATGTTATAGGCACTGATATTAAAACTAAACTGAAGTTTAACTTGATTCTATTGCAAAAGATCTTCCTAGGGGAGTTAAGAGAAGAAGTACTGTGGCAACAGTAGATTACTTCTCCACAACATTAAGCAATTCAACATTTACACTGTAGAATTTTACGTAGGAGTCTGGGTTAATTTCTATTTTATCCAACACCAAATTTACTTAGACAAGAAATACCAAAACTTGTCCTACACTCTTGGCATGAGGCAAGGGAGCAGGTTTTTCTATTGCTGGAAAGAGAAACACCAAACCCAGGAATGCCAGCTGACACCTCGTAAAGGTGTCTAGAAAGCAAATAAGTAATCAAAGGCTATGGTGTTTGAACATGCAGTTTTGGGGTGACATAGAGTAGAGGAAATACAATGCCCTGTAATCAGAACAAAATGTCAATCTGTAGTTATAATATTTTATGAAAATTCTTTTGCTAGAAAGAATTGTCTTGCCTTCTGATGATTCCTTTCTCTCTATTCTTTTAGTATAGTTTTTATTTTTGCATTTTTAATGTAATATATATCATAATATAATAAACCAACTTTCTGAAACATGGAGTCAAAATTCTCTGTCTCTTCCCTCGTCCTGTGTGCCCGACAAAACCCACCTAAGGTTATATATATATATATATATATATATATATATATATATAATTTTTTTTTTTTATGGTTGTTTCACTGACTTCCCAATCCTGTTGTGAGATACAAACAGGAAAGTTATAAATGCTAATAAATTAGAGAACAATTGCGTATTAGTAATCAGTTGCTTTAGTCAGTATGAGTAGAGCTGTGAACCCATAAAACTAAACTGTTTTATAAGACATTCACTTAGGTAGACTTCTATGTAAGAAGATATTCTTAACTCATGTAAAATTAGGATTTTTCATGTTTCAGGTCAGTGAAATAAAAGGTGCAGTGCTTCAATACAAAGGCTCCAATGGATCTCAAATAAATAGTTTAAATTCTTTAAGTGTTAATTTGAATATGAGAAATATTAGAACAGGTAGTTTCTCCAGTAGCATCTAAAATACAGCTGCTGTAACTGCTGTACAGTATGTCTCAGAAAGAAGTAACCTAAAGTTTCCTTTAGGAAACGTAAAGATACTACACAAAAGAAAATACTGCCTTTTACAAGATTGTGTGCATTTTGTAAACATTTGAACCATACCTGGACCTTATCTAGAGCATGAACAGCAATCTGTTTCTTTGAGCTCATCCATAATCGAGAAACTGGGAAAGAAAAAGCTCAGAAGTCACTCAGGCGGGTAGAGGTAATAGCAAAAGAGTTTTTGATAAAATATTTATGAAATTATGTGAAGATGTTGACTGTGAACATACCTAGAAATAAGTTGCTGTTTTCAAAAATGGCAGCAGTGTGTATTTCTGGGTTTAAAGCATACATATCCAGTGAGACCTTTTTGTGATATTTTGTGTGTGTGTGTGTGTGTGTGTGTGTGTGTGTGTGTGTGTGTGTGTGTGTGTGTGTATGTGTATGTGTGTGCGTGTGTGTGTATGGCCCTGATAAAATAATCTGTTGTCTAAAAGTACAGGTACAAATAGATTAAACAATTGTTTGGATTAATTAATTGCAAGTTCCTCATAAAAAAAAACTTGATGTGTTTTAGGACAGGGTATGTGAAAAATAGGATCCTTGCAATACTGGCATTGAAGAAAGGAACATATATGACCTTGGTTTCTCTTTGTCATTCCATTTCAAGTAAAGAAAACTTGTAAAGAACAACAATTCTTAAAAGAAATTCTTAAGGATTACTATTTTATAATATAGTGTTAAATCTTGTTTCTTCCAGTATAGCAGTATTTTTTATTCATTAAATTTAACCATGAACAGAAATAATGAATTGCAATACTCTTAGGTGATAAATGTATTAAATCATAGTCCGAGTTAAAAAAGACAAAAAACCTGACAACACAACACCAAAAAGAAAAGACACCCCAAGACCCAAGCAAACAGGAATTTTCTTTTGTCTTTCCTAAGTTTCTTATAGGTTTTGGGATTTGACAGAATCTTTTTTTCTTGTTTGCTGCTGTTCGTGTTTTTAATGTGTTTTCTTAAATAGTCATTATTTGGCTAATGAAGTCATTTAAATGTATTTGGAGTTAGCAATGAGTTTTTCCAAACACTTTTCTTTAATATTCTGAAATCTATCAAAATGATCAAAGAGCTGGAGGAAACAGCACACTAGTTCTTTCTGATGCATTTTCTTAGCACAGTATGCAGTTTCTGTTATCCTGTGATCAAAGACCACACGCGAATGCCATAGTTATATGGCTACCCCCTGAGGGGAAAAATAAAAAAAGAGCGCTCATAAATTCTGATTTTCATTGTAGCTTTGGATTACAGAAATTTTTGATATTAGAACAGAGTAATTTGCCTAAGTGTGTCCTGAATTTTGAAGGAATCTCTTAGGGAAAGAAGTATTAGGAGCCTGATGACCTGGTGGCTTTGTTTAACAAGCAACTTTAGGGACATAACTGATTGTATCTATTAAGAACATGTCAAATTACGTATGTAAGTTGCATACCATGATGGTTTGTTTGTTTTTTTTTTTTCATGTTTCAAATCTTAAAGGGAAAGGATGAAGTGTGAAAACAATGAATCTAGACAACTCTCTAGGAGGCACTAGGAGAATATTCTTTCTGCTGCAGACATGGAAGTTCTTGGCTAGTCATAGATTGCAAAATGACAGCACCTTTTCTCAAGATTAAGGACTCTAATAAGAATGTATCCTCAAAATATATCAACTCAGTCTTGCTGTCTGCATCTGGAATACCTGATGTGTTTTTAGACAAGACAAGCTATTTTGACCAAATAGCAAGTCACTTGTAGTTAGAAACAAGATCAATACCAGTGGGGTTTTTTTTTTTTCCATTTTTTGGCAGCTTATGCTACATTTGAAGATTATCTGGTACATTATTTATTACAAGTTTTGTGTACATAACCAAGATGTAAATATCTGCAATTGCATGAACATCTATTACACATATTTAAAATGTAGTTAATGCTTATTTTACTCCTAAATATTAGGATATTTATTATGCTTTTCAGCATAATATGCTTTCCAGTAGTCTTATGTCTGCAGAGTTACTAGGCATAATCACTACATGTTGCTCAAACCCCTTCCAAATTTTTTATGAGGGAGTATGGGTGTGTGTAAGTAATGAAGAAACAAGACACCTAACATTTCTATTGAGTGAGGAGACTATCCCGTATAAACTGAGTAGAAGGCTGACTGGCCACTAAAAGACAGGGTGGTTGGAAAAAGATCTCTGGTGAGTGTTTGATAGCTTTGATGTCCCTGGAGAATTTTAGTCTTGGCATCTCAGAGCAGAAGTCCTCTGCTTCTTCCAAGATGATGATTCTGAATTTGAAAGTCCTGTAGCATATCTTTGCTGCTTCTTTCAGTACCAGTTAACATTTGAAGTTAAGACCATGGGAAGTCCATTCAGCTTATCTTTGTGGTAAGTGAGATGTTCCGGTCCCTTTGTCATCTTTGAACCTTAATTTGATTCTTTCCAGTTTGTTGATGTCCTTGCTGTGCTGGGAGACCCTGGAAGTCCCTTGTAACACCGAACATTGTATGATTCTATAAAGTGGACACAGTACTCCAGGTGCAACCTCACCAATGCAGAGTAGAGGTGAAGCATCAACTTCCTCATCCTAGGAACAACATTCTTCCTGATGCAGCCCAGGATACCACTGGCCTGTTTTGCCAAAAGGACATATTGCTAGCTCTTGCTCAATTTGTATGTCTAAAAACATCTTCAGGTCCTTCCTTCCAAGCTACTTTCCAGTTAGATGTCTCCAAGCTTATGCTGGTATATAGGGTTCTTCTCCAGGTGAATGTCTTGTTGAACTTTTATTGAACTTCATTTGGTTCCTGTCAGCCCAGTTCTCTAGCCTGGGCTGGATAAACCTCTGGTCTATCAGTCACACCTCTCTGTTTTGGGTGATTACCAGCCATCTGGAAATTCATCTGACTGTGGGTCTTCATTTATATGTTGGAAATGATGTTTAGAAAATTATAGACATTATTGTGAGTAGATTATAAAGATTGCTCAAATAAAAAGCCTGGTTGTGACTGAATTGACAGAATAGTTGTAATATGTCAGATTCAGGTCTCAGAATTTGTAATGCTTACTTTCCTTATCTATGTTCTGGTTGGTCAGCTTGAGCAGATTTTGATGTGCTAATTTTAAGAACAGGGTTTTAATATAGCTTATAAAATTTTAGAATTGTAAAGTCTGTGCTTTACCAAATGGTTTTCTGTGCAACTTCAGTTTATTATCTTTCCCAAGAACATCCATAATCTATTTCTGTATGTAAATGGTTAGTTACTAACTAAGACTCTAAGTAAATGTATCAAAGCAGACAATGCCATCAGCTGTCTGTACCCCTTGTGTCTTCATTTTCTTTTTTTGTTTCTAAACCAAATTATTCCACCCAGCTGAGATGCTACCCTGAGCTACCTGATCTAGTGGCATCCCTGCCCATGGCAGCGGGGTTGGAACAAGACAATCTTTAAGATCCCTTTCAACCCAAGCCTTTCTATGATTCTATAATACTGTGAAATCTGCAAATGTATTCAGTATTGGTTAGTTCCTTTTACTTTTGAATTTTTGTGGTGGAGTTGAGACATGATGCTCACAGTGTGTGTTCTCTTAAGTATTACACTTTTTTTTTTTAAACTGTGTAACAGGTCGATGTGTTAATATTCACCAATATCTTCTAGTATACCCTCCATTTCCATGATGAAACCAGCAGCTAAAAGGGTGCTTGTATCGTTTTGGTTTTAATATACTTTGAATGGTGTAACTGATTTAGGGAGCGGGATAAGAGTGCTTGCCCCTCCAGAACTACATGAAATCATTTGTTCCTCATTATACTGTGTATTATTACCTTGCTCAGAACCACTTGGAAAGATGTCTTTTCATAGAAAATTGCAGATCAATTTTGCCAGTGTAGAGCGACATTTCTGTAAACTACCAAATAATGGTTATAAAATGAAGTTTTCCTTTCTTTTGCTTCCAATTATAAATCATTCAGGCAGAGAAAATATTATGCTTATTCTACTCTTTCATGTAATTGCATTGTTAGAGGGCATGCTGTTTAATCATTAACTTTCTTATGTTTACATGATGTAATAGGCTGATGTGTGGTACTGCTTCCCTGGGCTTGATGCACTCAGGGATGCATGGTTCAGGGGGAAATGATTTGTGAGAGCACAAAGGAAGGCTTTTAGGGGTTGGCTGTAACTGGTTGTTTCAGTCAAGAATCCTTTGTGGGAAAATATTTAGGCGAAAAAATGCATGTGAAAGTATAGTTTTGGGGAGATTTGTTTTCACGTCTACAGTTTTGGGATGATGTTTATGATGAAATAAGGACTATATCAGCTATTCTTTCAAGTGTTAATTCTGTTTCATTCCTACTCAGTTCTTCAATCCCAGGTAGGAGCTGGGTAATAGAAATGGTGAAGGACAAGTCACTCCAAGTGATAGCTCTCTGAAAGATTCTTCTTCCTTTTGGAGCCTGGTTGATGTCAGTTTTCAAAGCAGCCTGATTTTTAGTGGGCTATGTTGTGTACTCTCTGGATGCTCAAATAATTTACTGGGGAGCTGAACAATAGTTTCTGTTCCACTGGCCTAGTTGCCAAGGATTTTCACTCTGGGAGACAAAAATATCAAATCAGAAGTCATTTGGAGCTAACATCCTCATCCAGCTGTATTGAAGATGAAATTATTGTATTTATTTAAAAGCAGAAATTGAGGAGTTACATAAATATAAAATATTTTAGAATTCCTTTTGCAGTTAACTATAAATGTAAGTTTTCATAAATGAGGATAATTTTTCATATATTTTCTTTAGTTGAACTATCTTTGCTCAATAAGAAGGGTGAGAGGGTAAAATTAAACTTCAGTGTTGTCATAAAATAAAATTCAGCAATCTGGTTTATTTTTCAGTTGCTAGGATTGGACACCATGTGATAGCATGTGGGAAGGGCAGTAAATATTCTTTGTTTGTTTCCATCTACCTAATGAATTTTTTTTTAACTAAATGCCTTAATTATCACATCCCTGACATCAGACACCTTTTCTGCTACAACCTTATTAAAGATTCAGTACGTAGTTTTACATTTATGTATTGTTTTAATCAGATTCTACCACACTCCCTCATTTATCTTTTCATTAGCACATAGATACTTTCCTGAAAAATCCCATAAAAAATTGTCAATGCATATTCACTTTAATGTAGTTCGCAAGTACCTTGTGAACCCAGACAGCTGGGATCAAGAAAGCTTGCATATGCAGAAGATACACCATCGTGGATACATCCTTTATTTAATTTTTTGTGACTTGACAGTGTTGGGAAATTTGTGAATATTGCATTTGTTTCCCTTTGGTTTTTTTGTCTCAAATGAACAAACAAAACCAAACAGAATGGACGGGATGGAGGAAACACACTTCTGAAAGTTTTTTGCTTGTTTATGTCTTATTATTCCTTGGATATGGGGAGATGCATGAGCTCATGATTGCGTTACTAATTCCTCATCCATATAAATAAATACATAGCAAGACCTAAGAGAAATTTCCAAACCAGTAAATTAGTTTTGAAGCATAATACCATAGATTTGTTGAGGTTGGAAAAGACCTCTATGATTATTAAGTCCAACCATTAGCCCAGCACAGTCTTGTTAACCAATAAACCATATCCCCAAGTGCCATGTACACATATTTTTTGAATGCTCTCAGGAATGGTGATTCCAGAACAGGACATGTTTTCTACTTTTCTGTCTGTTTATCAAAGATAAAGTTCGTGGTGCCGTGACCATATATGCCAACATATACATTTTGCCAATGCTCCCAAGGAAATTTTTATATTCTGCTGCTTCTGAAGCATACAATCTTGTGGTGAACTGAATCACAAGTAATATATAAGAAAACTTATTTTTCTAAAGTAGGGTAAATTATACTTTCATTAGGGGCTGTCTGAATGCATGGAGTGAAGTGTAAAGAGCCAATCTGAACGAGAAACATCAATGGTAACAATGGAAGGAGGTGAACACTGGGGAGTGGGAAAAAGAAAACAAAGATTGCGTATTATATATTTTGTTGTGTAAGCAGACATTATTTTACAGGCAGCTATAGCCACTTATTTATTGAGAAGAGCCTTCTCCTGAGGTAATTACTGTTCTAAGAGGAAAGTTTGATTCTAGTATTAATTCTGTAAATAAGGTAAAATTGCTGTGTGCAGGAGTGAATGTTCTCATTTAGTATTCCTTTAAAGACTAGCATTCTTTCATCAATGATTCAGTTTTACAAATCATTATTATGCTGTAAATTATTAAGTTGCATAAATTATTCTTTGTATGTAATGTATAAGTTTGAAGACAGATAGAATTTTATACTTTTCTCTAGATGGCAGAATCCATTCTGCTCTTGTTATTCATTCATTTGGAAAGACTGCAGTTCTTATTTTTTTAATTTGCTTTACATAACTGAATTAAGCTTTGACCTAAGAGTTATTTTACCATGTGGAACTTACATCAATGAGTAGCAGAACTTCTCAAAGAAGCAATTTTCTGTGTATTGGAGGGAAAAAGATATAGGTCATTAAATATGTATATGTCCTTAGATATACATGCAAATACTAAAAAACCTGTTGTGAGGTTAATGGTATTTGATAACCAGCACTCCTAACACCTTCTCCCCCTCTCCAACCAAAAACCCTTTAAGCTCAACTGAAAACCCTTTAAAAACAGAACAGAACCCCAAAACAAAACAAAAAAAAAATCAAACCCTTGGGCTGACTTTACCCCCATACAGATAAATCACAGGTGGGACTGCACAAATACAGATGACATTTTTACATGAACCATAGAGACTTTTTGCTGTTGAAGCTTGTCAGCAAATATCTTAAGGACAATTTGTCAATGTTAGAGTCTTTCTCACTGTTATCTCTACTTTCTTACCATGACAGCTAATTTAATGCTTAATTGCAAGACTGTCTTTGGTTTCTATTTTATCTGTGAGGTGTTTTCTGTGACTTAGCTGGCATACGCTACCTTAGAGAATAAAGCAATACATTTACTTGTTTTATTGGTATATTTTTAAGACCATATTAATGCATATGGCAAAATGGAAAAAAATAATCTCCTACCCAATTATTCTGCTCAAACATGTGATTTTCGTCTTTACTGTTAGTGGTCATATTTATCTGATGGAAAATCTTTCTCTCTTAAGCAGCAACAGACATAACATTTTACATATACTTAGTTGCCTATTTTTAAAACAGTTATGAAGTATTTTCCAATGATATGAAACTAGCAAACTAGCACTCTTCTGAGGTAAAGCATGCCTGTCATCTTTGTAATTTATGAAAAACAAATTTCTCCATTTATTTTGTCATATTTTTACTCTTCTGCATGGTTCATTCCTCTGCATCTTATGTTCCATAGTAAGTAAGTTCATCGACTTGAACAAAGGAAAGTTGTAAAAAAACTTTACTTGTAACAAAGTGATTGCAGTTGTTTGTGCATCCTCAAGTTTCTAGGCACCATTTCATTATAGTTATTTTCATTGTAAGCAGCAGCAATAGAATGAAAGAAGAGATGAGAGAAATGTAGTCTTTATCATGCTGGAAGAATCCAATATTTTTTGTTATTATACCTAGGAAGAAAAGCAACAAAATTATAATTCTATCAATTTTTCACATTTGAAATAAGACCAAATTATTTTCCAGGAATGTGAATCCTTTGAAATCCAAGACCCTGCCTTCTATAATTGCACACTGAACAATTAATTTACCATGTGAGGTAGGGCACAGCTCCAAAATTAAGATATCATTACTGGGAGTTAGATTTTAGTTTAAGTTTTGCTGCCAATAAGGCCAAAAGGCTGTAATATCACTCCAGCACAAAAATGACGTCCCTTTCCAAGGGTTTAGTTCTAGGAAGAAAGAAATGTCTTCAAAGACATGTTGTTCTAATTAGAGGTGGTCAGAAAACATGAACTTCACCCCTGGATTGTACTTGTTTGTCTCTGAATGATTTGTCTTCTCCCAACCCTTTTTCCCTACTGGCCACCTTTCTGCCTTTTCACAGGAAGGAAAAGAGAAGACTCAATATAAATTTATTTTTCCCATTAAAGACCAAATACTATTCTGTAACAGTACAGAACTGTTTTGGAAGCCCTAGCAATCTCCTGCTAGTGAAAAAGAACTTCTTCTGCATGTGTTGTTCTCTTCCAGAACTCCCCAGTAAATTGTGTACATCCTGTTAATACTTCTTATCAAATTAAAGAAGTGCTGAGGTATTTGGTATCCATTGTGGTCTCTAGGTAGTGTATTGCTTCCTTTATTTATTCTTGAAATTTTCTGGAGAAAATATTAGTTGTTTTTTATGTGGTTTTATTATACCATATAAAATAATTGTAGAAATTTAATGAAAACAAATTCACATTTACTTGAAGATAATGGTGCTCCACTTTGAGAGTACTGGAAGTACAATGCAGTATACTGTTTTTGAAGCTCATTGAATATCCAGGAATCATCAGGAGATGTGAGATTTTTGTTTGTGTGCTCTTTATGGATTTGGTTTTCTTTTACTGATGGGAAAACTTTTGCAATGTCTCAATTGTAATTATGCCCTATCCCTCTCTGCAATCAAATGAGAGCTCTACTCTTTTAGCAGTACCTCAAACCTCACACCATCAGCCCTTCATTGGTCTGTCAGAATGGGAAAATGAATTTAGATGAGTTTATGGTATGATAATCCAAGAAACACATTCCTTGACTCTGTAGGGTTTCCATTAGGCTGATTCTTAGTTTTTAAGGATAATTTTATCAACTTATTCATCAAGGGAGGTAACTAGAAAAGGAGGTTTGGATTGTAAAACAACTGTCCTTGTTGGGCATGTGTTAAACTCCCATCTAACACTGCTTAATTTTTGACGCTTGCAGTCCATCCAATATAAAAAATATTTTTATGTATTTTGTGTTTCAAGGCACTTCTTCTTGTCTTTGCATAACTGGATAAATGCATACATCTTTAAGGTCTACTATTTTGTGTATTTCTAGAATGCTACACCTCATTTTGTTTTGATACCAGACGTGTTATATTTAGAGTGCAGCAGAAGAAGCAGCCATCTAACATGAAACCCAAAATGGAAGCTGGACACAAATTGATCTAATCCAACTGTAGCAGAGGTCTTAGGTCACTGTGCACACCCTTTCTTACTTGGCTTGCTGAACCCAGGTATTACAGCTCACTTTACCCAGGTATTTATTTGGAGACACAGCAGTCTGTGTAGCCAAAGAGTAATGAGTGAGGATGGAAAATGGTGTAATAATTTGAATATAATAAACTTGATACTAGGGAAAGAAAATAATTTCTGTCATGATTTCAAGGAAAGGTGTATAATCTATCGCTAAGAATGTGCAAAATCTTTCAGAGACATTGCGCAGCTTGCAGTATAATGCCTAAAACAATGTTAGTCCAAAGGAGTCTTGGGAGCTGTTCTTCAGTTCAAACTGTTATATAATAATGAGAACTATTTTCCTATTCCTTTCCACATCAGTCAAGGCACAAATTATATATATATATATACATATACATATACATATACATATACATATACATATATATATATATATATATATATATGTATATGTATATGTATATATATGTGTATATATATATATATATATATATATGTACAGATAGATTGAAGGAGAAAGGAGTGAAGAACATCTATACAGATACATGAAGCTCTGTGTGTGCTGGAAATTTGTTTCTTTTAAATATCTCTGACAACCTTTTACTCTTGTCATTCTTGAATACTCTCTGTATCAAAACTTAAAATATGTTCAGAAGTGTTTGACTTGTGTAAGCTCAGTCATGTAAGTTCTGTATTTCAGTAGTTGCCCTTTTCCTTCTTAAACAACTGTTTCAGATGATTATCACATTTTTGGACTATAATATATTACAAAATGCTTTCAATAGTGAAAATATCCATTATGCAAATATAAGAAAGTCGATTTTGTTAGGTGTTTGATATTGGATATATATTTGTTGACATTAACTGAATTATGATGGCTTAGAGATGTAAACAAATGACAGTAGGTATCTTCTACATAGATCCAGCTACTACATAACCTGTTACCAGTTCTTAATATTGCACATGACAGGATGTCAGGATCTTTCAGAATTCTGAGAGTGTTGTACAGAAAGCTGTTTCTTCCAGTTCACATGGAATTTGATGCCCTGTTTTTTTTTCTGAACTTCCCTGCTTAATGAATAGATTGTGTAGTCCAACAGTGATGTTCAATGTCCAACACTGAAACATCCATTTCAATGATTTGAAATTATAATTTTAAATATTTTTGGAACTCTTGAAAAATAAGGATTTCATAATGAAATGTCAATTCAAAAGAAATTACTTATACAATTGGATATGCAGTGCAAGTTTCTGCATAATAAAAAAATATTCTCTACTTCTTGAGGGCACTTCCTAAATCACTATACTAGAAGGCAGAAATATGACTCCTTGCATATGTATATGTGTGCTTTAAGAATGTCTGTATTTTTAATCATCATAAAGGATAAATTCTCAATTTCACTTTAAAAGTATTTTAATAACTCTTTAACAATGTGAAAAAGAAAAAAAAACCTGTAAAATTTGAAGGAATACAAATAAAGGTTTTATATAATAGGACACAAAAGGTCAAGTGCAATGTTACTCAGTGAAAACAACTTTGGGAAGGCTTACTTCAGCTCCTGCTGTATTAAAATATCATCATGTCCTTTAATGTGTTTGGAAACCAATAATAGTCACCATTAATTCAGCCCAAAGATTGAAGTTTGCTTGTTTTTGTTGAGAGGCTTCACTAATGCTGTCAAGCATGAATTCTCTGAATAGAGAAAAAGGTTTAGATATATCAAGTCATCATTGCGTGACTTTTTTTCCTTAAATGTTTTCAAGTGAATAGTCTACTTAAAAAGAAACAAATGAAATATATAAATCTATTCTAAGCCTGGAAGATTTAGCTGAAGGGAGGAAGAATTTACTTTTAATTCTATCCATTCTAGAGGCATAACTGAATATTTATGTGTACTGTTATGTGATAACCACTGTGACTGTTTGTAAAAGTGAAGTTTTAACAGCAAATAATATAGTCCAGACTTCAAGAAAATAATCTTTAGTATGGGCTGCAAAAATTTGGTAGTATTTTAGATGGAAGGGACAATTACTACACTATATTTATGTAATAAGGACATATAACTGTAAAACTTGCCCAATACATCAATTTTTTTATCATAAATCTACTATCCCTAAAGTATAAAACTTAATTGTTCCAAATACAATTAGTAAGTGTAACAATAAGACAGCTTTTAAAGATGTTTTGCAGCTAGTGGCAATGCCAGATAAAACCTCAGATTTCTAAAAGGTGTGTCCAACAAACTGAAAACCTGAAGTTAATGAGGAAAATGAGATCCATTAAAAGTCAATACCTTTCCAGTTTATGAAACTCCCCTCCCAGCTGAAAAGATGAGTGATTGTATCTAAGTTGCTCAAGAAATACTTTGGTGTGGAAATTCTCTAGGTTTGCCGGTGATGTACATCTTACTGGCGCATGTCCTACATTAAACTGTGTGAGAATGAGGTGGGTTATGCCAAGCAGCCCCCATCAAGGACACACACACATTTTTTCATGAGGTTGCATATTTTGACATGTTAGGGCTCATAGTGGTGATTTGAGGATGATTGCAGCAAGTTTTGTGAAAGACATTTCATAAGACAGTTCTTAAAAAAAGTTGGTTTTGCCTTTTGTGTATATAAAGTTTTGTCCTGCTTTTTTTTTTTTTTTTTTTTTTAAATTTGGTTTATATGGGGCCTTTTGCAATGTCTGAATATGGAAACCTGTTTTCTAAATAAAAATATGTGTTATGCTTTGCAGTCTAAAGCTAGAGCAGCCTTTTCTTTCTTCTATCCCTTACATTGTCTCTGTACAGGATTTTACAAATTAGACAAAAAAGATTCAAGGAAAATAAAATAAACCAGTTTAACTGTTTTAAATTAGTGACGCTGAAGATGTATTATACTCTTCTGCCATCACAGTGTGCCATTAGGCCTGTCAGTATAATATTACATCTTTGAGTAATTTAAAATTTAAACTAACAAGTTTTGGGGGGTTTTTTGTGTGTTTTGTTTCTGTTTTTTTTTTTTTAACCAACAATAAAATGTATATTTTTATGTTTGAAAGGTTTTTTTTTTTCTTTTGAATAGCTGTGGTGTAATTAGATAAAAACTAGTTTTGCTTTTGTTTGAGAAAAATGTTGAAAAAACACTTTAAACTTAAATTTATGGGTTAAAACCCCGAAATGTAAACATTTCTTTTCCACTTATGTTTTCTATATTTTTAAAATATTTCTTTATTTTTGAAATGAAAAAAAAATGTTACTTGACATATAAAGAATGTGAGAAACTACATAAAGAATAACTGATTTTAGAGAAGAATGTCTTTTGATTAACTTCCACAACTGGTTGTCAGGGTTTCTGGATCCTCTCCCATCACTCAGATGATCTTGGATTTTGAATGCATCAAGTAGATGGGAGTAACTAAATTGTCTGTTTCACATGGGCATCAGTAATGAGGGGCTTGGATGGAAGATGCTGTATGGCTGTCACATGCTAATGTGTTTGTATGTATCTCCAGAGGTGCTTGTTTCTGAACGTGTGGGTGTTTTTGTAACTGAAAACAGTTAGGGAAGATCTTTATTAAGATAAAGATGAAGTAAATTAGGATATGTTCCATTATTGTACTGCAGAAAGCCTGTCCTTTTTTGTATTGTAGGTCTGTGCATAGTTCCCATAGTTCCCCAAAGGATACAGTAGTTTTCACCATGTTATGATAAAGAATAATGCAGTTTATCATAATGTTGTTTTCTGTTACAAGAGTCTGATTAATCCAAAAATTTATATATTTTTGTTCATTTGTTCATTCATTTTTGTTTTTGTTTTTTTGGTTTTTTGGGGTTTTTTTGGGGGGGGGGTTTGTTTGGTTGGTTGGTTGTTGGTTGGTTGGGGATTTTTTTAAGTTAGTTGAGGCTTCCCTGGGCAAGAGAAGGCCTATTTTTGTGCAGAGCTACAAATGTACAAAAAAGGTTAGCTACAAAAGTATGAGGTCATAGCTTATTAGATTCAATGGATCTAGATTTCCTACTCTCAAATTTTATAAGTGTTAAATTTTGCGCATGACTTTCATGAGAAAAACGGCCCTGTTCAACTCAAGGTAAATATTGCACTGAGATCAGCTGGGACCTTTAATAAATAATGAGGCAATTGATCAGATATCATGGTTTAACCCCAGACAGCAACCAAGCGCTACGCAGCTGCTCGCTTACTCCCCCATGAGCAGGATCAGAATCAGAACAGTAGATCAACTCACAGGTTTTTCCACTTCTAAAGCCAGTTTAATAAATGAGTGAAAAGCCATGCGCTACCATTTCCATGGGCAGGCAGGTGTTCAGCCATTCCCAGGGCATCAGGGCCCTGTTACGTGTATCAGTCACTTGGCAAGACAGCCATTCCCAGGGCATCAGGGCCCTGTTACGTGTATCAGTCACTTGGCAAGACAGCCATTCCCAGGGCATCAGGGCCCTGTTACGTGTATCAGTCACTTGGCAAGACAGACAGCATCATGCCAAATGTCCCCCCCTTCCCCCTCATTTTCTCCAGCTTTTCATACTCAGCATGACACCAATGTGATCTGGAATATCCCTTGTGTCATTTGGGGTCAGCTGTCCAGGCTGTGTCCCTCCCCCAAGTTCTCATGCTCCCCCAGTCTCCCTGCTGGTGGAATGGTGTGAGGGGCAGAAAAGGCCTTGGTTCTGTGTAAGCTCTGCTCAGAAATAACAAAAACACCTCTGTAATATCAAGATTGTGTCCAGCACAATGGGATCCCATATAAGCTACTGTGAAGAAAATTAACTCAACCTCAGTAAAAACCAGCACATCAGGTGTTTTTCTAAGTTTCATTTTTTTAATAAATTTTTGTACTTTTTTTTTTTTTTGTCCTTGCTTCTTTTATGAACTGCTGGGATTTTTTGTTTGGTTGGGGTTTTTTAATATCCAAATGACAAATTTGTTTTCAGGAAGACTGAAATCTGATGTTGTAATACTGAAACCCCTTTAGCAAGTGTGTTCACCATCCAGCATGCTTGCTCCCGCCTGAAACAGATCAAAACAGCCTCCCAATTTTGAACTTCCATATGTTTGTCAATCATTCATTCATTGCTGACTTAGGAATCATATCTCTAGTTACTTTTAAGTCACTTACATAGAAGTAAAAAGGGCTTCTTAAGGACAATTGTACTTAAGAGAAACTCCAAATAAGAACTATAATGCATAGAAAGTTTTTGTATTCTTGAAGAATGTCTTGCATTATTTTTGCATTTATCTTAGATAAATAATTAAACAGGAAAACCTAAATTCTTGTTAAAATGTTTCAGACTTTTTAAAATAATGTAATAATTGAAGACTGTACAAGAGCTGACAGTGGTGATACAGGAGGAGTAGGACACTCTAAATAGCTTGAGATAAGCCATAAAGAAGAGATGAGATAAATGTATAAGAGGAGACAACAGCAGGAGGGCAGAGTAAATCATAACAAGAACAGAAGCACATTTTTTACCACCTTATAAAAAATTGACTACACCAGAATTCTCTAACATTTTTGCAAAACTGCTGGAACCTGATACTTTTTTTAGCTATGAAGTGTGCCAGTTGTTTTGTTTCTTTCTTGAATAAATAAGGTCAGTCATTGTAGTACATTTAAAAAATTATTACATACATAATCTCTAAGAATACACAATCTCTAAGTATAATTTAAAAATTTATTACTTACTTTTGTTTATTGGATAAATTAAACTAGTTCTTCAGCTGGGAGATGACTATGCAATTGAGACCTTATGGTACTATTTGACCTATACTGGTCAAATGGTACCTTATGGTACTATTTGTGTTGTTGGCTTTGAGGTCACCTATGCAGCTGAGGGAAGAATTTTTTTTTTTTCCCTGAGGAAAAGGAGATGCGGAATGGTTACTTCTTTATTTGTTAGAGGAAAAATGTGTACAGCTCCTATAAAACCATTTGATCTATAGAGACTTGTAAATTCTGTGCAGGATTCTGCATAATGAAACTTAGCACTTTGCTACAATTACCATCACAGTTCACATCTAGATTTCCATCTCCATCTGCTTGTTCTTGAAATCAAAGGTCTTCCAGGAAGTGGGCTTTTTTCAGATTTCCCCTCTTTCTGGACAGTAGAGATAGTACACTGTGGTTGAGAAAGGCAAATATAGTAACAGGGAGGTACAGTTAGCCAATATTACAATGAGATGGAGAGTGAACACAGATTTCAGAGGCAGAAGGGGTCTGTGAAGCTGACCAGTCCTAGGCTGATGTTATGGCCTATATTTTGGTAGCTAATGCAGGGTTTTGCTGAATTAAAATTAGATTAATTAAAATTGAGAAGTTGAAGTTATTATTCAGATGAAGTATCTGTCTATGAGCATGCCTGTCGAGTCTCATACAGTTCTGAGAGCTGACAAGTAAGTCGGGGGTAAATGAAAGCTGTCTTAGTCTGTTCTGCTTGATATCTTCCACAGTGGCCCACGTTCATAGCAGGGTTGGTGCTGCCCACCAATTTTCTGGGCATCTGGCACCTTTAGACAAACACACTCTTCCTTTGGAGGAGAAGCTAAGGATAAACTAAACAAATTCATTTTGTCTGGTTCCTTCACACTGTCTTGAAGAGGAATATATGGAGCAGTGATTTAAGGGACCAAAGGATACTTATTCTCTATTATGTGATAATAATGGTGCTATAAAAACCCTAGTGTGAAGATGAGTATTTTTGAAAGACAGGAATAAAACCTACAAATTCTTGCCAATGATTATTGTCTCATCTACAAATACTAGATATATTTATTCTGACATTCCTAAACTTTGAAATCATTGTACTGTTTCTCAAGTAGTTGGAAACACATGCAAAATTGTCCTTATTGATGTCTTGCTAGCAGGAAGTTATTTGCAGAGTCTCTGCAAGTATGATGTGGTTTATATATGGAAATTATTGAAGGTATGTAAATTTAAAATGCTGAAAAAGAGCATCTTTTAATTGAGATACCTTTTGATAAACTGCTGCCTTGGTGATTACCTAATTAGATAATTGGTTTCTAACTCTCGGAACCATATATACATTGGAGGAGTAGTTCAGTAGGACATTTTCGCTTGTATAGATATGTTGCTTTTTTTCTGGCCTTTGGATCACTAATTAATTATTGAAGATAAAGGCCTTCAGAAGGCACTCTGAAATGCATTCAGTTTTCAGCTTGTTTAAATTTTATCCGTACAGACAAAAACATGTAGATAAAGGAAACCTGTACTTAGCCTTTAACTGAATTATTTACAGTTGAAGTCTCACAATAAAAGCAGTGATCAATTGGACCATAAATTGAGATGTTAGTTTTGTATTAGTGAATGTTTAACCTAACATGTCAATGGTAATTCCTAAAGTTTTGACGCAAAGTTTGAGATTAGTAGGGACACCTTCTTGTTTTAGTGAACAGCCAACACTGCATTCATAATAAGTTTTGAGTGTTTCTTTTTTCCCATTTAAAGCTGTTAACATCACATTCCTAGGCAGCATTTTAAAACTAATTAGGGCATACATAACCAAATGCATACATAACCAAATGCATTTACAGTCAGAGAAGAACACAATCTTTTAATAGTTCTTTTATAGAAATTATACCATGAGCAGTGACGGCAGAATCACTCTTACTGTTGTTTGCTTCAGCAAATGACAGGGAAAATATTGTATCTTGGGTGTCAGAAAACAACTATTGTTGGAAAAACTTTTCAGGTTGTAGCATGTTTTTTAATAATAAAAAATGATGCAGTAGACTAAGGATGTAATAATTCATCTAAAAAAGAATGCATTCAAGGACAGTAGAAGGAAATCATTCCATGTTTATTTAAGCTACTTTTTACTAGAAATTACCCTTTTTTTTAATATTCGGTATTCAGTCTAACAATCATAGGAATGGACAATTTTGTACCATAATTTTCAATCTTCCACATTGGAGAAACAAATGAGGCTTTTCTACTCTGAAATCTGCTTTGTCTTAACACTTACCTGACAAATGGCCAGAGTACTTTGGTGTGAGGGAGTGTATTGGGAAGAGGATAGTGAGGACAACTGAGCCATTATCCTGGGAGACCCTTCTGTCCCCTTTGTACACCTGAAAGGTGAATCTTTGTACTTAATCTTTTGCTGATTGCAGAGCCTTGGCATCTGGTGAGTCATTCTCTGATGGGTGAGAAGTTTCAATGACATTTCAAACTGCATTTGATTGAGCTGGGGTAGTCCCTATATATTGCAGGGATTAGCAGCAAATCCAATATTTGAACTTGTGATAGAGTGTTCTCTCCTATCAGTCACCTCCACAGGAGATGGGAGATTTTATTTCTTTCAGCATTTATGCCCTTTTAGAAACTAGGACAGGTAAGACTCAACTTTTTTAAAAAACTTGCTTTGAATCATTGGTTGTATAGAGATGGTTGTCTTTGGATTGTGCTATAATTTTCGGCTAATTTTGTGCAAATGAACAGTAACCACACTGTAAGACCTCTGTTTAGAGAGTACTACTCAAAAAATTCTACCTCTGTCACATAGAAATGAAACAGTAGTAAAAAGAACTCTCACCATAGCAAATATCATGTTCCCTTATATACGGGGGTAGAATATCTACTTGATAAAAACCTCTTTGAAGAATGGATCCAAATCCAGAATTTTTACCATTTAAATAAGCATCTGAACCTCTGTGTTACAGCTTCTGAATGAATGAATGAATTTAAAAACATCCTTTTAGAAAGGAGGATTTAAGTCTGTGTTTGGAGGAAACAAGCGTCTGAAGATGAGACTCTTTTAGGACTCACATCCGTTTACTTCACACACTAGCTGTGTGAAGGTAGCATCCCCCTTTTTTGTTTCTTTGTTTTTTGCATTGCTCTTCTGAGGAATTTATTATTTTCATACACCAAGAAGGTAATCAAAATTAGCCAATTTTTTTTCTCAAATTTTTTTAATCATGCTGCATTTTTGGCATAAATGATTGGTATTAGATTTTTTTCATTGAGGTGGCTTAAATAAAGAGTGTCTGAGGATTTTTTCCTAATCTCTGCGGAACATCATCAAAGAGTTATAATGTAAAATGGCTTCTAACATCAGACATCACATGAACTTAAGAGAAGCAGCAAGCATCTAAGGTATCCTGGAAGTGCAGGGATAATAAAACATGTCAAATTGGTAAACATTAGCAATGTTTGATGTTTTGAGCTCAATTATACTGTTTTGGAGAGGTAAAATCCCACTAGGAGTGGAGGAATAGATTGGAAAAAGTAAATTAGCATTTTATGCATCTAATGTGTATGTTGAAGTGTTGAAAAATAAAATTCTTGAGGAGGGCTAAGAATAGCTGCAGGGTTTTTGTTATCCAAGTTTGTATTTATGCTACATATTGCAGTCTACTCATTCAAGTAATTCAAAGCCCTGATAAAGCTATAATCACATCCTCACACATACTTATATTTTTGTCTGCAAGACAAAGGGAGATTTTAGCCCTCAGTAGCAGAAGTGGTTTTATACTTATGTAAGACTAGAAATAGCAATGCATGAAACTTCAGAAATATATCCAGAGAAAGGCATGGCTTTTTTCATGCACAATCATTATTGCAATTGGATGTGGCCAGAATTTGCTAAGAAAATCATTTAAATTCTGAGATGGTTGATGAATGGTGTACATTGTCAAGATTATGCACACAGTTTTGTACAAGAAGGTGTACACTGACCAAAGATCTCTGTTTTGGCATGCTAAGAGGATATTATGCTTGGAGCTCATCTTTTCTGTTCAAGCAGTTGCAGGCACAGCAGTTCATGACCACAGAATATGTGACAAGCTGGCTATTGCATATCTGGGTTTCACAGGTCTCACAGAGTAAGCAGCATATGTTCTTTTTTTTTGCAATGCCACTTTTAGTAACTTTCTGCAAAGTATTAGTAATATTCTGCAAAGAAAACCAACAAAGCTTGTTGG
Organism: Motacilla alba alba; assembly: GCF_015832195.1. NCBI lineage: Eukaryota > Metazoa > Chordata > Aves > Passeriformes > Motacillidae > Motacilla > Motacilla alba. The sequence goes on from NC_052017.1 coordinate 75,944,303, forward strand.
TTTTCTTCCAAGTGTGCAAGTATGACACTGTACAGGGCAGTATAGAACATTCCAGTTCGTAAAATCTTACATATTAAACAACAGAAAATATATTTTCTTTCCCCACAGAAAAGCAAAGAAGGAATGGCATGTGTTTTTGTTTTGTTTTTTTACTTCAGAATGTTGGTGGCACATTTTCTATTCATAGTACTCTGTGTCTAGCATTAGTATTTGTAAGGCAGATGCTTGAAAATTGAACAGAATTTTTGTGTGCTGTAAATTTCCTTATTTTTGTGACCTTGCAATATGATGATGTGGTAGCAGAATTCTTCGATAATAAACACGTGTCATTGTGCAGTGGAAATGATGCCTCAGCACTGCAGCAGAATTTAAAATGGGAGCATCTTGTGGTTTCCATGGCAACCAGGGAGTGCCAGGCTGTTTGCACTGTGGAAGGCAGTGGGTAGCATGCAGTTCAATGCATGCCAGTATTTATTAAGACTGTTACGATGGCAATTTCTGCCTACTGCATTGCAATTTATGCCTAATTTAAAGTTTCAGTCTTTTGCAGTGTCAGCTGCTTTCAACTCCCATTCCCTCTAGTGGAAATGAAGATAATTGGCAACGGTTAACAATGTGTCTTAACACCAGCAGCTCCGAGTGCATCCATTATTCTGAGAGGATGCATGATGCATACAGGGAAGGCAAAAAAAGCTAGCTGTTCTGCTGAGGCTACAGTGGCTTTCTGTTTTGTTTGTGTTTTGGCTTTTATTTTCTTTTTGTTTATTTGGCATTGTGATTTTTAATAGTTTGTTTTGTGGGTTTTTTTTAGGTAATAGGAGTGTTATGTAAGAAACTTTTGATACTTCAGGAAGAAACACAGTTAAAACCTGTACAGTTTACCCAACATACCCAGAGGTTGTTCTCTGTAGGAGTTCCAATTTAATGAGCTGCAGAAGACTTGCTTACATGATGAAAAGTTCAACAGATTTGTGTTTAGCTATTAGGATATCATGAAGTTTCCTTCTGTGTAGGGCAAGCTTGCCTTTGCTGATGAGGAATTTTCACTTTATAATCAAATGAGTTTTCAAAATCCCAGTCTTCCGTACACTTAGCAGTAAAGAATTTGTACTTGCTTAGGAAAGGGATACATAATGAGAGATCAGCTATATCACAGTCTGTTCATATATACTTGGTATTTGTGCCCAAGAGAAGCAGCTTAAGAGAAGCAGCTATCATGTTTGCTTAGATTTATCTGATGTGAAAGATTACTGGAGCTATGCCACTGTACTTGAAAGAGGAACTGTATTTTCTGTGCCTTGATGTCTCAGTAGCTTTGTGTACATGTTTTTTAGAGGAGGGTTGGCTGGTGTCCTTCCTGCTAGCTTGGAATCTGGGCAGAGAAAAACAAATATATCTTCCTAAGAGTCTGAGACGACAGCTCTGCAGCCTTCCTGAAGGGTCTAAAAGGGATGCTGTTTTTTCTTGGTTGTTTTCTTACTCAGTGGCCACTCAGACTATCACTTGCTAAAGAGAAACAAGTCTAGAGCTTCTTTGGCACTTTGAACCATTCCTCCATCTCTAGAAAAGCATGCTTCAGCTGTTTATATAACTATTTTTAAAAATTTACATACATAAAAATCTTAGCAAGTTGATTTTTTTCTGCTGTTTAATTATCTTCATCAAAATGCTTCACTTTAATTTTGCTAAGTGAATTAAAATCTTACATATTCAGCCAGATACTATGACACATCTGTATTTTGAGGTTTAAAGAGATGAAAAACAAGATTTAAAAGATTGATCTTTGCTTTGACATCAATGGGCTTTGAATCTGGCCCCTAATGTTAGTCATTTTACATTGACGCTTGAGCAACCTTACTTTTCATTAAAGACTATATTATTTTCTTGAGTGACTTTTAAAATATCTGTCCATCTTTTAAAATTCCTGAAATGTAAACACAAATGTAAATTATGCTACATGTACTGAAGTGCTGAGTATGGAAAGTCAGCAAATAAGTGAGATTGTGGCAGTAGTCCTAAGCTGATTTTCAGAAGGTTGATTTATTCAGGAAATGTACAAAAAAAAAAAAAAAAAAAAAAAGGTGCACTTAGAGTGGATTTCTTACGGGCCAAACAAAGATTCCTGTAATAGTAATTTCTCTGTTCCCATGTGCTTTGAACCAGTCCTGCTTCTATGTGTACATATTATCTTTTCCATATCTTTATTTTTTTTCAGTATCAGTGCACAGCAAGCCATTAGAATAAATTCCTTGGTTACATATTTTGGTCATTGTTTTTCTGACCCAATAGCCTGTATTTTTAGTGCTCTTCTAATACCATGTATTAAATTAAAAGCATTTGTATAAATTGTTTTAGAGTAGGATGAAAAACTTTATAGGATTAGATCAGATCAGTTTATTCCAAAGGTTTTGCATGTACATAGTAATGTGAAAACCTTTTACTTCATTTGGTTTTCCAAATTCCTAGAAACTGAATGTGCACATTTTAAATATAGGTCAATTTTCTCCCCCAGCACATTATATACATATCTGTATATCCTCCTTTTCAGTAATGCATTTAACTGTCAGTTCTTACGCTAAATTGTACGAAGTATCAACATTTTATAAATCATTATAATAGTTTCACCTATTGTAACATTGATTTATTCTACTCTCTTTCTCTAGGGAAAAAAATTTTACTATCCTCTCCATACATCTCCATCAAATAAAAAATAACCTCTCTGTTATCTTAAGACATCCTCTAGGAAAAAAATGTCTTTATGATAAAATTCAGTATGAGACACTCTTTAGTTGTCATCTTAGCAGACATTTTCAGGCAAGAAAACAAGCATGAAATTTATATGGGGATTGGATTTCATTGTCTTGATTTTGCTGACTCTGAACTTCAACATCAGAGTAGGAGAACTTTGGTCACATGGAGTTGATAGGATTGTTTTATTTTTATTGCAATTCTCATGCTAAGAAAGAAGCAGAAATTATCTGATGGAGTCAAAATGCAGAAGAATAATGTCTTGTTCTTAGAAATGTAATAGCAGTGTAATGTGCAGGGTGATAGGGGTTTTTGGATTATTTTGTTGTTTTGTTTTTTTTTTTTTTGTTTACTTGCTTTTGTTTGGTTTTGCAGGTTTTGTTTGTTTGCTTCTGTTTTTAAGTTGTTGAAGCCCATCAATGGAAAAAGAAGAAGCTGTTGGTTGGGAGAAGCCATACCTGAATTCTATTAGGACTATATGTCCTACAAAGCTGACAAGAAACCCAAAGCCTCTAGCTGTCAGAAAGGTGCTGACTATGGCTTCTCTATTGCTTTCATTGAAGGACTGTTATATTTTGTACTAACTGTTTTCTTGGAAATAGCTACTGCCACTGCTTTTCAGTTGGACAACCCAGGAGATCTTTTTCTGTCTACTTTTTTTATTCCATGCAACTTCATTTATACATGCCTGGTGTTTGTTTAAATCCCAGTAATCATAATCAGCAGCTTTTCTTGAAAGCTTTTGAGTGACAGTTTTAGTGGTTCACACAGCTGTCAAAGAAAGTACATGAGAATCAAGAGCTGTGGTTTTATTCTAACTTTTGTTGTAAATAAAAAACTGTGGGTATTCAAGTCTCTCCAGGATGAGGGAAGAGATGAGAATCTTGACTCCATGTTTCAGAAGGCTGATTTATTATATTATGATATATATTATATTAAAAATGCTATACTGAAACTATACTTAAAGAATAGAGAAAAAAATTCATCAGAAGGCTAGAAAGGAATAGAACGGAATGATAACAAAAGCTCATGACTGCTCAGAGCCTCAACACAGCTGAACCAATGATTGGTCATCAAGTAGAAACAACTCACATGGACCAATCAAAGATGCACCTGTTGCATTCCACAGCAGCAGATATTATTGTTTTTCTTTTCCTCTGAGGCTTCTCAGCTTCTCAGGAGAAAAAATCCTGGCAAAGGGATTTTCATAAAATATCATGGTGAAAAAAACATTCCCTTTGTTTCTATTAAGAAATAATCCCAATTGAATAGAATAAAATTTTGTTCCAAAGTGGATTTTAATTATGCTTTTTATAATATTTTTTCTTCTATTGGGATTTGCAGTCCTGTCTCTAGGTTTCACAATACAGAGCAAAACAGATCATTGTGGAATACATCTGGTTGCTGATTTCTCATGTCTCTGTAACTGCATGGCTGCAGTCATAGGGAATATGTTCTCCAGACTGCTCACTCCCTGAGACCGATGAGCAGTCACAAGAGAGGCCATCCTCGGATCCCTACGGAGACCTTCATGGCTGGCGGTGCGTACAGGGGCTCACGGCTCTCTGCAGCACACGGCTGTGGCGCGGGTGTCACAGCAGCAACACAACATGAGGGACTGAGGTGAAGGAATGGAGAAGGATCACTTGTTTGAGTTCCAAGGAAGGTTTATTTCCCCAGAGGAGTCAGAGCCAAGTGACAAAAACTGAGGGCAAAAAACTGCTTTTTAAGGAGCGGAGGGAATAAGGGGAGGACACAACCTTTTACCAATAGGAAGGCAATAGGGAAGGAGTGCAGGGTAAGGGCTATCCAATAGAAGCCAACAAGGGGAAGGAGGACACCTTGCAATCCAATCTTGCTTTGAAGAAGGGATGAAGGACAGGGAACACTCCAGAACAAAAGGCTGTGCTATCTTTGATAGACAGGGGGATTGACATAGACTTAGCTGGAAAATCTTGGGGTAAACAACTCAGGACTGAACCATCAGGGAAGCCAAATGGGGTACATGGAATGAACCATAACCAACTTATAGCAAGGAATATTTAAAACCTACTACAGAAGAACAAATTGTAAAATAACAGACTACCACATATCTCCTCTTCTTATTTTTTTTACAGTTAACTTCTTCCACGGCATGTAAGATGTTACTGGTATTGCATTTAGAAGAACCATTAAGAAAAATTTATATTTTTGAAACTATGTAAAGAAAGAGGACTAATCCTCCTGAATTCTATCATCATTTGCATTCAGCTTGTATAACACTAAAAATTATTGCTTTATCTATACGAATATTTAATACATATTTAATGGATGACCTGCTCATATGATGAGAGTGTGAGCTTGCCTGTCTTTTCCTGCATTCTGTTAGTGTGCGTCTAGAGTAATTTATATAACAATTTTGGAACTTCTTTTTGACATTAAATTGGCTCTATTGACTGTATGATTTTTTTTAGATACCAAGCTGTCATTTTAAGAATAAACTATAGTTTGATAAGAAGTAACTTAGTACGAATCCTGCCCCTGCGCATGTGGACAGCTGAGAGATCTGTTAGCATTTTCCAGAGACAATATTGTGACTAGTAGCATGGGTAGTGATTTGGGGGCTTGTTTTCTTACCAGATTATTCACTTGGAGATACTTCAGTTTACCTTCCTTTTTCTAAACAAATTGAAAAGAAGTCCAGGAACTCAAGCAGGATAAATGTGTTGATCCATGTGTGCCTCTGCTGTGTGCATTCAGAGATTACTAACTTGTGGTAATCCCTCTAAGACAGTATTTAGTATGGCATCTGGTTACAGAGCTGTTTTTGTTGAAAAATTAACAGCTCTAGATGTTTGGAAGTTAATCCATTACAGCCAAGCATACCTTTGGCAAGGGTAATGGGAAAAGGAAGAAATGAAAACATAATACGTTAAGATGATGATCATATGATATGGAATAATAACAAACTTTTATTTGTGTCAAAAGTGATTGACATTTCCCCACATTCTGAATTTGGTAAATTAATCTTTTCAAACTTCTGCTTTTCAATAGAAAGATACTTTCAACTGGAATTTCATCATGGGTGTCCACACTGTCAGTTGATTTGCAGTTTCTCTTGAATTAGATAATAATGGCATTTTTAAAATCTGGGGTGGGAGAAAGAGAAGAGAAATTACTAGCTAAGTGACAGCAAGTATAAGCAAAGGCTAAACTCAGCTTTTTTGTTTGTTTACTGGAAGCACCACAGATGTTCCTTTCTGGGAAGCTGTTTGCTACAAAATCTGCTGATAGGAAGCTCACTTCATAGCATTTGCACCACTAGATTTGAGACACTTCCTAGAAATGTTTGAATTTAGGGAATGGCAAATACCTAAAAGATCCTTTGTCCTTGTTTGGTTTTTTGGTTGTTTTTTGTTTTGTTTTTGTTTGTTTGTTTGTTTTTGGAGGGGGAGGTTGTGGGTTTTTTTGTTTTTTTTTAAGATCTAGAGGCATTAACATTTCATTCTTAACAAAACTTTTAAGAAAATGTTAATGCACTACTTCACTAGACAAAATTATATGTAATTTCTAGATTACTGATACACATACTATATGGTATGGTACCATGGTACCAAAATTTTCTCATTTTGACAGACTGCATATTCTTATTGATTCTGTGAAAAAGCAACTACAGGCGTTGAATAACAATGGCGATCATGTAGTGAGTGGTGTAAAAGTCATAGAATAATGTTTCAGTTTACTTTCCAGTAATTACCTGTGGACTTTCAAATTATTGCTTTGCTTTTGATGTTCATTAGTCACTGGAAGTGAAAATGGCACGGAAACCAATAGTGCGTAATCTGGAACATTTTAAATGTTTATGGATTTCTTAGCATGATTAGAAAATATAGGTGGCATTACTCTTTCAGATCAGTGGAGGCACACATTAATTACTACAATAATTGTCTTCTTGAGGACAATGATTTAACACTGTTGGAAATGATGCTGAGACTACTGATTTCTTATGTCTTCATTACTGTGAGATGAAAACTGCAAGTTAAAAAGAACAAAAACCAAGTCTTTTATTAAGCTACTCTTGACACAGTTAATTGTAAATTTAATAGAGTTGTTGAATGATATTTCATAATGTTGCTTTGAGTTTTCAACTGTCCCTGAACTTCTGTTATTGTCATGTCACTAGCAATGAAAAATATCAAATAAGAGCAGTACATAAAACATCTTTGATAAAAGTCATTTCCCTCTAAAACTGAAATTTCATAAATAAATGTTGGTTCACTCTGCCTGAGTAAACGTACCATGTCCTTGGCATGACATATCAATCTGCAAAAATGTATTAAAATGCAAATTTATGTATTTCAGCCCTTGAACTGTTTCATTCCATCCCTAAAATAAATAATAATAATCATCATCATCAAATCTCAATAGTCTACCAGCTTTGAAAACTGTTATTCCATCATCAAAGAATAATCTGATTGATCTTGCTTGATTTTCAAGTTTAACAGTGCTTAAAATATATTTTTTAATGTATATTTTAGAGATTAAACCATGGGTTTTTTTGGTTTTTTTTCAGGTAAAGGTATTGGGAAAAATAATTTAAATGTGAGTTTAATTTTTAGTAGGACAGGTCTTTAATCTTTATTTTTAATTTCATCTTTTTGTGCATGAGCTTTTAAAATACAAGTAAAGTCCTGCAAATAAACTGACATAAAAATAAGGTGGGGCTTCTAGATGAGGACATACGGCTAGGATGTTTCTGTTTCATTTACCAAGAGTATTAAAAGTGCAAGGCTATAGATAACGTAGGTTCCCAAAATGTCCATGAGAATAAAATACATGACATTTGTGTTCTCACAAGCTAAACATTAGGTATCCTTTTATGAGATTGCAAACAAAAAGAGAATAGGCTAAGGGGGCAGAAGTCATAAATTTCAAAAAAGTTCACTGATGTCACTAAGTTTGGAAAAGATTGCAGGAAAATATGATCCAGGAAAGCAAACAAGCTGGTGGTTGTGTATATGATTGACAAGTAGTGTGCAGTTGCTCCAGAAAAAAATAATTTCAGTTAATTATATTTATATTTAAGTTGTTACTTAAATTTAATTGCAGTAATTCTGCAAAAGAGCTGTATGTCAAAGCAGACAGTTCATTAAAGGAGCAGAGAAGAAATCCTAAAGACAACATTTTGGAAAGCAGCTGTGAAAATAAATATCATGGAGCTGATGACAGGACTTCACCTTGAGTACCATGTTAATGTCAAAACCCATTTTGAGATACCAAATGAGTGCACTTTGTAACAGAGATAAGTTATAAGATATGGAAAAGATCATCATGTGAAAGAATACCATGCACAAGAGGCGCTAACTTGGAAAAGAAAGAAATAGACCTAAGTACATTTCCAGCTTGGCACAATTCTTCATGGAGTTCTGTGATATTGACATTGTTGAGCCAAAACTTTAGGAAAGGAACAAGTGAAGGCATTTCACATTTGCATGTGCATTGTCTATATTTGCCGCATTGGTTTGATTTCAACTGATCTTGGAAATTAAACAATTTTGGATCTGTCTAGCAGAGTACTGGGAGACCATCTGGAAATCCCAGGTAACTGACAAACAGGCCAAGTACCATAAGGTGGGAGGGAATACCAAAAGTAAAGGAGGTAAAAGGCTCCGTTGGGCTTTGTTGTCACTCCTAAGCTGAAAGAAATGTAGGATGGAGTGTGCTGCTTCATATGGATAGAGAGCGTGCCCTGCTGTGGTACTCAGTAAACAGAAACCTGCTGTGCTTAGTAGGGGTGGGGAATTCCCAAACTGTTACTCTAAGGAGCAGTTGTGCTTCTCTGGCACTGTCCAGATTTACAATGAGAAGAGAAAAAGTAGGTAAAAATTAAGGCATGCTGGAATAGTTCTTTTTTTTGTTGGAATGTTCCATGCATGTATGATTAATGGTAAAGATTACTTGAACTTTTTTTATGGACTTTTAATCTGTTAAAAAAATAAACATAGAACACTGTGGGTTACCATTTTAGATCCTGTGTTGTGTACCTTTATATATAACTCCCAGAAGAACCCCGTGATTTGTTATAGACTATGGTTATGTAGTAGAAAACTGAATCCAAAATAACATTTGAATTAATATAACCCATCAGAAAAAAATTTAAAAATTAACAATCAATAAGCATTTAGATGTGATTCACTCAGAAGGAAATCAGCCATCTCTTTTTAACTTGATCTGTTGATGCATTACAAATATAAACCAATGTGAGTGAAAGACCTGCATACTGCTAAAATGAGTTCCAATATCTGGACTAGTCTAATCCATGCCCTCTCAGGTTATTCATATTTCTTCATAAAATAAAAACAATTATTTTCTTTTAAGATAAAATTTCAGATAAAGTTTCTGATGTATTACCTCAAACTTTTAATTGGATTCCAAGTTTTATGACTAAACCCTCAAGTTTTGTGAATATTAATTTATTTTCAGTGGCCAACATTTATTGCTTTGAATATTCTTCATGTAAGGATTTCGTTTCCACATAAGTCAGTATACCTGCTATGTTCTTGTAAAACATGACTACTTCTGCTAGAACAGATGTCACCTGCATTGTAAAATAACAGTGTTTTATGGGAAGCTTTTAAGCAAAACCACCGTAATTTAGTTTGCTTAATGTCAGACATGAGCCCACACTACAACAGAAGTTCTCTAAATGTCACAACAAATCAATTTTGCAAATGTCAGACCAACATTAATGAAAGCCCAGCTCTTTCACTAAGGATACTCTTCTAATTCATAATAAATACTACAATTCATACCATGGAAATTTATAACAGAAGATGTACATATAGTTACCACAACTGTTATGGATTTCCTTTCACAGTTCAGGTGTATACTTTAAAACCCTGTGTATTATAATGACAGAAATTTCCAATCATAGAATAATCTAGGTAGGAAGAAACCTCAAAAGCCTAGTTAGCCTGCTCAACCTGTTTTTTCACACTTGGAACTCAGTGTTCTGGTATAGTGTCCTGAGGGTTGTGAGGAATATGTGGCTTTGAAAACTGAGGTAAAGAAAGCAGTGAGTGCCTTAGCCTTTTCCATGTGGTTACCCTCCTTCAGTAACAGGGCCACCTTTTTGGGATCTTCCTTCTTTTCATGTCAGTAAAATATATATAAAAAATGTACATTCAGGTACTTTATATTACACGGAAAGCTGGATATTTAGCAATTAACAACTTGACTACTTTAAGCAAATGAGTCCTGCCACTGAAGTGAAAACTTTAAGTGCCTTGATGGATTAGGAGAACCAGTGGAAGGAGAAACAGTACCATGTGACGCAATAAACCAAATGCAGCTAAATACCACAGCTGCTGTTTAGAATATCTGTGGCTCATCCTTCAAAGAGATTGTATTTGAAGAACTTTGAGATAGTGAAGAAATTTCAGACCACCAACAAACTTCTCCAACATAGATATTAAAAAAAAAAATCATGGTTTTTGCAGTTTATTCACTCATCTTCAGTAAAATATATGGAACAAATGCCTGCTGCATGGTTAGACAAGTAGCAGCCATGTCACTTGTAAATGAAAGATGATTATACTCCTTGCAAGCAGAATACACAGTTGTGATTAGGCACTGTCTATGTACATTCCCTCTTGGCCCATTGTCTGATACTGAATGAAAGATAATTACCTAGAGAAAATGTGCTCTGTATATACATTATATTTATACCATTTGGAGACCTCAGCAAAATTACAAGGAGTATATTTGCTTCACCAAAGCCCTTAATAAATTATTACCAACACAATAACAAAAAAATTATGAAATTTTTAGGTACGGTGTTTTGTGACTACACTTCTTTCCTATAAATATGTAATGAATACCTCACTAACCTTACAGTTATCACATGAGAAATGACATTTTTCAGATCAGTTTGTAGAAGAAGGCAACGTGATGGTTTTCTAGAAGTCGTAAGCAGTCTGTGTTGCAGTCTCAGACTGTGTCTGTATCTAGTCTCAGACTGGGGAGTACGCTCCAGTTGCTGAGTTTGACTTTGTCGCAGCATGTTGGGAAAAGAGCTGAAAAGCATTTGCCTCCTGCCCCTGTTTCCTACCATCTGTGTTTGGAAAAATTTTGAGCATGCAAACTGGAGAGCATCCTGGAAGGCCAGGCTTCATTGCAGAGTCTACAGGGCATGTATGTTCTCAAAGGCATCTAAAATAGCTTGCTTACTTGGTATCTTCTCTGCTACATTGTGCTTCATGCAGGTTGTCACCCATATTGAAGAACATAAATACAAAGGCTCAAGAAATGAAGCAAGTTTTTTAGGGAATATTAATTCATCTTTCATACTAGTTTGCAAATGAGAGAGAACACCAGGAAGTAGAGCTTTTACAATTTTGACTAAAACTAGTTTGGCTGTTAGTCTGGATGAGAATGTTGTTCAATTTATGCTTAATTAAATAAAATTATTTCCAAGGAATGACGATGCATCATTTAGCAAAACTTAACAGGATTAGTGGAAACCTCTAGTTCTGACTGAGCAAGATGTTCTCTCAAGTGAAAAGTTTCAAAAGGACTATTTTGGACCAGGTGAGGACTATTCATTGGGCTTCATAAAAGGCAGTTCAAAGTCTAACAGGGATTTACCTCACTAATCTGTGCTTGTGTCCCTCCACCCAACTTCTGACTTCCCCAGTTTTTCGTGAATCCTTTAAAAAATATCTGTGAAACAGGAAAAGAGACATTTCACAATATTTAATATTTTAAGAAGTACTTAGCCTTTAGAGTTGGACAACTCTTCCGAAAATTAGCAATCATTTCTGAAGGAGACTTATCTTTTATAATGTGTTTATCAGGAGGAATAGCTGACATATCTCAGTAATAATAAGGGAAAAATCCTGCCTTGCAAAACAGAGGAATTTGCTCAAACATGATCCAACTGGTAAAAAATTCCATTATATTATGTTTATCCTTATTTTTTCTTGTTGATATATTTCAAAGTTATTACATCTTTAAAATGCAAAGGATGCAAATTATCAAAATGTTTAGTCCTGGAGCAACCTCAGTTTACCACTGGAAGCCTTTAAATCATTGTTGGCATTACTGTTTCAATATCTCATGCACTCATGCCACTGTAATGACTTTAGAGTAATTTTAACTGAAATAATTTGTTCCTAACATTTTATTTTACCTCTGCCACCCAAAAATCATATCCATAACAAGAAGTACTTGAAGTATATATTCTTCCAAAATAATATATTTATTTCCAAACTTTTCAACTGTATCATATTATTAAGTGGCAATGTAAAATATCCCCCCCATTTCCTAGTGATAATGCTTTTGTTTCCTTATCATTAACAAGGATTGAGAATGAGTTTAAAAAACTACTGAAATTATTTATAACTGTTTCTTCCAAGCAGGAATTTCACCCTAAGTGAAGTCTGGCAGTACAATTTTACACCTCTGGGATTTACCTCTTGCAAGCTATTGTAAAGGACATATTTCATCCTACTGGGCACAAAACAAGTGTATCACTCACTTTTAGCTTTTTTATACTACTCCTAGTAAGGTGTGCATGTTGTAGGCAATATAATGCATGTTCTGCTCAGAATCGTCAGTATGTCTAGCAATGTTTGTTACATTTTTATGCCCCTTATTTCACTAGTCCTAGCGTATGAAGAGGAGTAATTTGGTCAGGAAACACCAGAACTTTAAAATGGATATATAATTCCTACCTAATCAGTAGAATGCATGACAGTAATTTTAACATTATTATTGAATTGACTTCCCTTTCTTATTCAGTGGCAGAGTCATATGTGGCCACATGGGCAAAATAAATTTTGTACTGAATGCCAGAAGGTTTTCCTTTGTTCTTCTAATCCATTTCTGGTTCCATACTGGTGGCATGAAGAGCATCAGGGCTCACTTGGTATTCAGTCCATGCAGTCTGCAAAAATCACACTGCCGTGGGGAACTAACGTGATTATAGCAGAATGGTCTCTGCTCTCTCTTTGACATAATTGTCTCTGTGTAGCCAGAAAGGTATCCACACTTGAGACAGAATTGCTAGCTGAATTTTACTGGTCTTGAAGTAAATGCTTTTATATTAAGTAAAACACTATTCTTTCAAGTTTGATTAAATATTAATCAGTACACCCTTTGGATTCTTGCTGGGTTTTTGTTTGTTTGTTTGTTTGTTTTTATGTGTGGAGGATTTTGTTTTGGTTTTTTTTTTCTGAAAATCTCAAGCAAAGTTTGCACCCTTACTGTTACACAAAAATCATGGAATATCCTTGAGCTTTTATTGGTGACTACTTAGAAAATTGAGTGTGACACCAAGGAGATAGCATTTCCTGGGTTAAAAAGAAATTGTGACCATAAAATGCTGGCTGTAGGATTTACTAAAATGTTAGGGAAATTTTCCTGTCTGACCCTCCAGGAACCATTCTGACGTACACCCTCACACCAGCTGAGTTGGGACCGAGGCCCCTTCACAGCTACACAGCCCACACTCAGAGTCACACCAGGTTTCTTCACCCAGGGGTCAGTCCCAGGGGTCCAAGAGTGGAGTATCAGACATTCAGATACTTCAGATTATTTAATCTTGGTCCAATAACTAAATAACAAAACAGAAAAATACCAGCTTGATCTGGTGCCTCTGAGGAAGGACCCACAACAAAGGAACCCCTGGGCTTTTCTACCCTCACAGTCCAAGGGTGGAAAATTCTTTGGGTCTTTGGCTCCTCCCGTCTCTCAGTGTCCAGTGCCTAGCTGGGCCAAGGGTCCCCAGACCCTTTGTTCTGCCAAGGGTCAGCACTTCTCAGCTTCTTGCCTGGGGCTCCCACTCAGAGCTCAAATTGCTGCTCCCTCTTCAGCTGCACCCTGAGCTATCTGCACTGAAGGTGCAAGAGGTCATGTGTACTCCTCACAGAATTTTCTCTCTGTATAAAAGATATAGACTTCCTTTGGCTGATTAATTTCTTGTGGTTTTGATGACTGCACAGTAAGGTAAATTCAATGGGTTCTGCCAACTTACTGCAATGTTTTCATACTTTTATGAGTGACAAAATCTGTTTTGTTTTTTATTAATTCATATTTAAAGGCAGTTTAAATATCTGAACTTTCAGATTTATAATGTTTTTATAAGACATTACAAGTATAATTTTTTAATATAAATTTGTACTGTAATTAGTAAAATATAACTTTTTACCTTTTGTTTAATAGCTGATACAAAGAGGAATTAAGAGCAGAAGCTACTTGAATGCATCCTGCAGATCATTTATTTAACTTGAACGTATATATCATGTGCCCTTTTGGGTTTTGTTGCTTTTTTGTTCTGCTTTGTTTTGTTTTGTTTGTTTTTTTTCTTTTTTTTTTAATTTTGCTTTTAATGTAGTGTATTTATTAGTTTTCTAAATACAGAAATGCTGACACGTATGTTTAAAAAATTTTGTAGTGCTTTGAAAAACTGAGACTGCAGATAGCTGTCTATTTTGAAAGCTGATTTGTGAATTTTAAGTGGTATGGATATGAATTACATATTATGCAAAAGAACTTCAAAACGACTGGAGAAGATAACTGTAAAAGAGAGAGTGAAATATAATATGGAGAATGTAATTTACTTTTTGTAATACCAGTTAAAGATGAGGAGGGCCACAAAACACAGAACATTCAATGAAGACATTGGCACTGGGAGTATTGCAACATGCTTTAGATACAGTAGGCTCTCAATAGCAAGAGTATTTTACTCATAGTATTTTATTTTCTAAATATTTAGGGTTTATTCCAAACTAGCCTAGATCTCCAAACACCATTCTGACTGTTCAGTTTGATCAGCTGGAACATTTCTATCTGCACATTTGCACATATGGTAATTTAATCTCATGTATTTTAATCAACAAAATATTAAATAATTAGACAGAAGACGATATCTTTCTTAGTTTTATTAGATGTTTGGAGAAAGAGAGACAAAATGAGAAAAAAAAAATCTCCCTCTCCAGATTTATCCTGTATAAATTATGTCATTTATATGCTTTTGTCAAAGTGTGTGAAACAGTAAGCTGTGTTGAAATTAAGCAAGAATAATTTACAAATGTGGTAGAAACATCAGAACTGAGTCTTCTTCGCAGAGCATGGTATGCTGCTAACTGTACTCATTTGAGCATAACATACCACCATAACACCACTTGACAGAGTGCCTTGCTTGTGCTCTTCCGTGTGCCAGATATCTTTCCTCCTTGCTGAGCCCAGTCATGTGCTACCGTGCTGAAATTTCACCTCAACATTTGCTAAAATGCTCTGTTTCAGGTCACTATGCAGCTGTTCTCTTCCTCATTTACAGACATCCTCCCTTGCTGCCTGCAGCACCCACATACGGCTGGGCCTGAGCTGCTAATCTCCCTTTGCTGCTACAGGATCTGATTTTCAATACGTCCTTGCTGTGTTTTTAAGGAGGTCTTCTCAGTCTTCTCTGGGAGTGGTGTGCCCAAGACATGGTGTTCAGGCCTGCAGTTGCTTTACAATTTTAGCTTCAGTTATGCTGCTTCTGTCCCTCTCTGTGAACTGTAATGGTGAATGTAACATCCATCAAAATAACACAGTGCAACAGGCAGTCCTAAGCCTGCATACAGGTAACGGGCAAGATCAGTCCAACATCATATAAGACTGCTTCACTTAGAAAGATACAGGAAATAGAAGATGATACTTTTTTTTTCTCCTGGGAGAGACCCCTGGGAAAGATGAAAAGCAGAATTAAGTTGCTGTACTGCCCCTTGAATTATTATAGAGGCAAAAGGTCCCATCCTTTAGCTGAATGTTCATAGAACAATTTTGAGTTACAAAGAGGTTCCAAGGGACTGAGATTGAAGAAAAAGCAATGTGCAAATGAAACTCCATTGAAATTGAATGTCAATGAAGAATGTTTTCTCACAAAATCTGGGACTTCCTCCAACTTATAAATATAGCAGTTTTAGGATGTTACCATTTCTGTTATGTTTTGTTTTGCTAATTAAATGTTAATATTTTCAAAACCTGGTCATTTGATATGATGAAAGGTATCACTTACAAATTGCTGGCTGTGCAAGGATGATTTTTTCCTTCCATTCCATTTACTGTAACCTGCAGCTTTGAAACTATTCTATATTGCCTGGTTAACTTTTCTCTCAATTGCTTCAAATTGCTAAGCAACATTATTTTTCTTCTATTGTGCGCTTTCATATCAGCTTTCTGCACAGACAGCACCAGCGATTAATTACAGGATAGCATAATATGGGTAAGTTTGTGTCAATAAATAGAGCAGATGCCACTGGCTTGTGGTGTGCCCTGATGTGGCTGCTCCTTCAGGTGAATTGGCACTATTAGTAGTAAGGGCTTGTCTGGAAAAGGCCAGCTAGGGAAATATAATATGTAGGACATAATGTGGATCATGTCTCAGGCCTCTTGAGAGAGGGGTTAACATGGTGAGAGAAATGTCACAAAACTACACATTGCATTGCTAGAATTGTGTGCTATAAATCCACATAGAACAAAGTAACTTGTGAGGTGATTTGGATTTCCTGTAGGTCTGTTAGATTCAGTGCCACAACAACTGAAATTACTTAACATCTATCACCTTATAATTTTCAGCTGAATAATTCACAATTTCTTTTTATTTCTGCACTGAATTCTATTTCAGTATACATATACTTCATAAAAACCAGCAAAATGCTTTAAAGTCTTATCCCCAAAATATAGAAGCCTTACCAAAGAATTCTCTCTAGCTAGAAGAGGGTGCCTTATTAGGCACCTCAAGATCTTGCAAAACATGATCACCAAAACCTCTGCAAATGCTGCTAAAGCCAGCACTTTTTAAAAACACAATTTGGTGTAATTGCTTCAGGAAATGAAACTGCAGAACTGTAATAAACTGTATTATTTCAAATGTCTTAGTTTTCCTGAAAAATTCTGTGTGGGGCCATGTTTACCCTAGAGTGTCTCAACTTGGTGTACTTAGAGAAATTACACTGATTTGTTTCTTTACAACAAACTTTACTTTGTGCTCAAGCCTTCTACATTTCATTATAGATTGGCAGTTTAAATAGGAAAAGGAATTTGCTGAAGAGATCTAGGTCTCATTTCATCATCGTAACCGAAAGAGACAGGGCATGCACTCTAACAAATATTACATATTCTAATCCTGATTTTCCTGAATAAACCAAGTGCTGTACTGTGAAATGTGTTGTTGGGTTTTTTAAAACCTAGATCATATCAGATAATGAATTTTATA
Source organism: Motacilla alba alba (assembly GCF_015832195.1). Taxonomy (NCBI): domain Eukaryota; kingdom Metazoa; phylum Chordata; class Aves; order Passeriformes; family Motacillidae; genus Motacilla; species Motacilla alba. The sequence goes on from NC_052017.1 coordinate 75,961,293, forward strand.
CTTCATGGCAGCAAGCCCTTTTTTTCTTTTTCCAGGTGATAAAAGGAAAATTAAAGTTTGATTTCTTTAGTGCTTAGACATTCCAGACAATGTATTTTTTATTGTGCCAGCTACATAAGTGATTTTTTGTGTCACCTTTTATATATCTCAGTACCAATACAGAGAAGAAACAATTGTATTTGTAATGGTGAGAAGTCATTTTATTTTCCTCTACCCTTTCTGTAGTTGAAGGCAAGGAGGCAATAATGTTACAACAGAAAAAGACCTTTGTAGATGTACACAGATGGTTGAATTGGCCTCAGAATGTTGGAGGCTGAGTGATAATGAAGTTGATGGAAATGGATCTTATGTTGTCTTTTATTAATTTGCGGTTGATGAGCTACTCAATAACTTACACTGAGTGATTTAACCACTAACAAAAAAATTCCATCCTACCTCCCAAGCTAAAGCAAACAAAACCTCAAGATAAATGTACAAAGGAAGAACTATTTTGGGGTGAGGTTGTGTTTTTTATTTTGCTTTGTGTGTTGGTTTGTTGGGCATTTTTGGTAGGGATTTTTGTTGTTTTGTTTTGTTGGTGGTTTGTTTATTTGTTTTGTGTTGATGTTTTGTTGTTTGATTGTTTTTGTTTGGCCTTCTCTCAGTATGACTGTTAACTGAAGATGAATTCTGTGATCTCCAAAGCCAGTGGAACTTTTTTTGGTGTAAATTGGCTTCATTTCACTTCTATCCTGTGCTGTATCAACTCCAAAATCCCCCATGTGTCTTTTGATGTTTTCACAAGGGAAAAGATACAGGACTGAGACTTTTGGGGAGCTAAGCCAGGTATTTTATGACAGGCCGACTGCTAGCCACAGGTTAACTCATTAGCCAGATACTAAGAGTATTGAACAGTTGTGGTTTTTCTACCTTTCCTCAGTAAGGACAGTAATTTGTATCTCTCTTCAATATGTAACAACTAAGCAGTTTTTCAAGCAAATTCTGGGATTTGAATTATCTACCCACCCTTCAAGTTGACTGATAATCACCTGAAGGATCAAAAACTGAGTACTTAAAAATCCTGTATATTTAATTTATTTGAGAATCTAGACTAAGAGAAAAAACACAATTCTGCCTCCTCACACTGCTGCACAATAGAAACAACAGTCAGATTTTTATTTTTTTTCATCTTTCATTACACCTGTCCTGACACTGACAATGATTTTTCATGTCAGTAAAGCAAGGTTTGACAAATCAATAGACTGCACCTTTCATTTGCATGTTTGGTGTAGCAGAAATATTCTGTTATACTCCCATAAGTGAAACTTAATTCCTACAAATTTGCACTTTACTGATGAGTATATCACTACCATTTTTTTTTTTTTTTGGTCAGAGAAACTTTGTAATACATAATCTTGTAGTGCTATTTATGTGCAAGTCTGACTCCATGAAGAGGACTAACTTAGTTCTGTTGAAGATAACATAAGGATATGGGATTTATAAAATTCATAGTTGATAGCTCATCAGTATAAGAGTCAAGGACAGGAGACAGAATAAGTAATAAATTAGATACCCAGACAGGTAAACCAAAAGGGAGAGGAGATAACAGAGAAAGAAACAAAGATCATATCTTTGGTCACTGATCAAGGGAAAACTGAAAAACCACTCAGGCCTTTGAAGAAGTTTAACCAGAACTTTGTAGTTGAGAAGTAACTAGGGAAATGAGATAATTATTGGGCCTCCAGAGAAAGAGTTTTTATTGGAATTTTGAGGATATTTGTGGGACTTTCTAAAACTTCAACAGATATTTTTAGGGCATTGTGTACATGTGGAGAACTATTACAGGATCTTTAGGAGATGGGCCAAAGGCAGGGAAAGGTAGGAACTGAATTGTATCAGAGAGGAGCAAGCAAAAAAGAGGAGATGAGAGAAAAAGTTGCAGCTGCATATAAGCTGCTGATCAGTCTGCTTGTGAGACCAAGTCTTGTGCCTGACTACTGTAGTCTGTCCTCCCTTCTTTTTTCCTATTTTCCATGTGACCTTGTTCTCCATTCTGTATCTAGCAGAGATAGGACCTGCTAACAAATTTCAGGCCAGGCTAGCTATGGAGGAAGAGGGTATCTTCAAAGACCCAAGATCTGAACTGGTGAATGGATGAGTCATGTAGGATCCTGACAGGAATATTTTATTAACTTAGGCCATTCCAATATTCAGTGATTCTATGAGTATCAGTGTGCTTGTGACGTGAAAATATGTGTCCTGCTAAATAGGCTTTGGTGCAGGTATTTACATTCATCTTGAATTTAAATATATTTGGAAGAATTAATTTCTATTCAGGTAGTTCAATAGTTGAATAAAAAGAATAATTTACTTGAGGGTTTTGTACTTGCAATTACCTTGTTTGCAAATGTTCGCTGGGTTTTGTAAAAGAGAAAAGAACATGTAAAAGAGAAAACTACATGTACGTAGTTTTCCAAAACTGATGATAAAACTTTGTCAGCTTTATGAAATGCCAGAAAAAAAAGAAATTTATAATTTATAATATTTTGTAGCAGTATCATAACTAATAAATCCCTTGGAACACTAATATTGAAAACACACATTGGATTCTTGTTGATAACACTTTCTTAGCAGTTCATGTTGGGTTTTTGGGGTTGTTTTGCATTTTTTAATCCTATTTTTTCATTCAGTCTATGAACGGTAGTATCTGAGACTTATGAATAACATTCTATCAGAGGTCATTGGTGTTAGTCACTAAAAATCAGTCTTGAACAGCTGGGTTACCTGGTGAAAGCCTGGGGGCAATGAGGTCTGTTCTCAGGGGCTGACTGTAACAGCCTTATGTTACTCTACATAGCAGAGAAAGGAGCACTGATCATTCCAGTCCCTGGGAAAGGCACTTGGATTAAGCTTTCTGTTGAAAAATGGTAAGGAGAAATCAGATGTTGTGTTCATAGGAGGGAAGGGGGAGTTTGTGTGACATAAACAGCAGTGGGAATTTTGCTGACAAGTTCAATCTCATATTTAAAAGTGCAGAGGGGGAGGTGTTTGTTGGTGCATTTTTTCCCCCGTTGCTGTTGTTATTAAAGAATCTGAAACTCCAGTCACATTTGTCTTCACTGTCCCATCCTTAATTGTCATTAATTTCATGGTAACATGTGATTTCTTCTTTTATTTTTTTTAAGCCTCATTATACCATTAGTATGAGTACATCTTTTATCATTCTGACTTTTCTCATGTGACTTTCTTTTTCCAGATACCTCCAAAAATAGAAACAACTTGGCCCATACTTGAAACTGTCATACTCAGAATTTTCTTGTTCTAAACGAAGAGAAGGAATAAAAAGGACTGTTAGCCCTTCTTTTCCCTCCCTCATACCGTGTCTACTACCATTAGCACACAGACATTTGATGTGATCTCCCTCTCTGGAGACACTGAAAACCCACCTGGATGCTTTTCTCTGTAATCTGCTATTAGTGACCCTGCCTTGGCAAAGGGATTGAACCAGATGATCCAGAGATCCCTTGGCAAAGGGATGATCCAGAGATCATCCAAGTGAGGAAGACATTCAGACTCTGTAAAGTATTGCTTAAAATGCAATAAAAGTTGCACTTAAGGTAACTTGCATACTTTACTCTGTAAATTCTTGCTTAAAATGCTTAAAATGCGAGATAAAACTTTAAATACAGAATAGTATCAATAACATTACATCCATTCAGATGCTGATAAGCCTCATTTGTGCTGCCTTGAAAGGGCTTCCCATCCAAAAGTGGAATCACTGGTACTAACAGGGAGCTGTGAACAGGTTCCTCTGTTATCATCAAAGCTGAAGTTTATATTGTGCCCATGGGATATGGCCTCAATGCCAAGCTGTGCATGTAGCACAGCATGAGCCAGGGATGACTGAAATGGTACCTTGATCACAACTCCTTGGTGTACAATGGTCTTCCAGCCATGGTCATTGCGCTGCTCAAAAAGAAAGATGCTCAGGGTGACTGCAGCATTCCCACTCTCCTAGAAGCTGTTGTCCTGGGGGAGCATGAAGGCACTATTAATGCAATAAATAACAAAATGAGCTTTCTTCACCAGAGCCCTATCTAAATATGGTTATTAAATTAATTAAATATAAGATACAAATTAAATATAAGATACTATTTTCATAAGAGAACCCAATGGTGGTTACTTGAGTGATAATCCAAATTATCTATTTTAGACAGTTTTTAAAAATTAGGAGGAGAATCTAAATTAATAATGAAGTAGACTTGAGACAGTGGGTGCTGATTTCATATCAGAATTTCAAAAGATACTTATGCTTGTTGACAGATAAAAGTATTTGTTCTTACAATTCAGTGTTGCCATATAGTGGTGCTCCAGCAAAAAATGATAACTCTCACTCTGACCTCACATTCTTGAGAATTGTGCTTGTTCAGAGGTTATCTGCTTTTTGTTTTTTTCCTCATTCCTTACCTTCTCTGGAGACCCAACTAAGTCTATACTGAGAGCTGAGGGTCACAGCTTGTTAATTATTACAATTAACCAACTTCTGCTGACTCAGTTCAAGAAGTCTATTACAAAAGAGATGAATTCAGCAGGATTCCAAAGTTAAGCTTGCAGTGTATTAACATTATACTGACAATGTCCAGGTACCTTATAAGTGATACTGATTTACAAGCAACATGCAAGGGGAATTCTCAAAGTTACAGATTTTTTTGAATGAAAGAGAAAAGTCAAATTTTTTAAATACGCAAATCTTTATGGTCATTCAGCATATATGATTTTTTTTAATGTTAAGGACGGAGATGAAACTGCTGTCTGCAAAATATAATAAAATTAAACAGTTATCTTCAAAGAATTTTTTGTTTGTTTTTGTTTTGATGGGTTTGTTTGTCAATTTGTTTGCATTTGTTTATTTGTTTTGGCTTTTTAGTTTTTTGCTAGTTGGAAGAAGTGAAAAATATAATGGAGGGCTTTTTTTTTTTTTTTTCCCAAAAATCAAATATTGAATTCAGTAACACTGCTCTTTAGGGAAAACCCTGATTCTTATAATTTAAAAATAGGTCTGCAAAAGGTAAAGTAGAAATAGTGGTGCTTATATTTCTCAAAATTGTTGGACTTTTCATGTGAGTATTTAGGAAGAACAGAAAGAGGGTGTAATGATATTTTACAAAGGGCTGAAATGCAACCCATTTTTAATCTGTGCTTCTTTAAGCATCATTGATCCTTCAGGTTAGCAAATACTTTCTAAAAATGCTTCACTAGTTACAAGGGTAAAAATCATGAAAAGCAGCACATCCCTCTATTGTGAATTCAATGTCACAACACAAAACCATGTACAGTGTTATTGATACTGAACCTGGATGAAATGTTTGGCTTAAAAAGGGTAAGTCTACAAAATATTCCATGATAACAGAAAAGAATCATTCTTAGGAAAGAAATATGTAGAATATAGTGCTGTAGTAAATATCAGTTTGATATCATTACTATGCAATAGAGGAGGATGCGATGAATGGGCATTCATTCAATCTTCATTCTAATGGAATATTTAAAATCTAAATCCAAGAACACATGATTTTGAGCAGAAATAAAGATTTCTGTTGGAAATTCATATTAGTTTATTCTCTCTCAAGTGATATTACAGACTAGTTAACTGGTCCAGTTTTATGGACAGGAGAGTAAAAAAATTAAAACTAAAGACAAGGCATTATTCTTTTTGCCTTATATTCAAGTGTATACCAGGTGCAAATTTAGTACTTGACATAAAATCCAAGCAGAGCCTGAAAAGTGAGTTGTATTTCTTCTGTCACAGTAACAGACTGGTAGATGGTTCTACTCTGAATTGCCTGAACGGAGAATTATCTTCTCCACTATCTTTTCTATCTGATTTCCTTTTACTATGAAAAATTTAACAATTATTTTTTTTTATTGAAGATAAATTGTGGCCAATTTCCTCCCATCAACTCATAAAGTAAATATCATAGAGTTTTGCCATATTTATACCCAGTGTTAATATTGAGATCGGCAAAAAATCCAAACTTCCAAAAAGTCTGGAAGCTGTAATAATGTTTTTTTGAGTTTTGTTTGTTTCTTGGGAAAAAATGAGCAAATTTTTCTGTTGTGGAATAATTTAGTTTAGTTTTGATTTTTGTATTTTCTAAGTGAATAACTATAATGTACAGCTATATCCAAAATGCAAACTATGTCAAAGAGGTATTTTCCCATGTGTGTGCAAAAACTCACATCCGGAAAAAATTCTAAAGAGACTGGGTAAGGTTGTAAGGGACCCCACTGGGTCATCTGATCCAACCTCCCAGCTCAAGCAGGGTCATCCTGGAGCACATGGCGCAGGACTGTGTCCAGATGGCTCTTGAATATCTCCAGTGAGGGGGACTCCACAACCTTTCAGGGCATTCTGCTCCAGCACGCAGGTACCTGCACAGTAATGAAGATATTTTTCTTATTCCAATGGGATGTCTTCCACATCAGTTTCTGCTGGTTGATTCTCATGCTATTGCTCGGCTGTAACAAGAAGAGGCTGGCTTCATCCTCTTGACACTGTTCCTTCAGATTCTTCTAGTAATTTATAAGCTCCTCTCTCTCTTGTCTCTCCCCAGGGCTGAACAGGCCCAGCTCCCTCAACCTTTCCTTGTATGAAAGATGTTTCAATCTCTTAAACATTTTTGTCACTGTATACTGGACCTGTTACAGGAGCTCTATGTCTCTCTTGTATTGAGATCATTGGGATACATCATTCTTGAGTATAGAGGAAGTGATCCTTGAATATCAACCAACTTTCTTGGATCCCTCTTCCCTGCAGGGCCTGTTCCCATGGGATTCTTCCAAGAAGAGCCCCAAAGGGCTTAAATTTAGCTCTCCTGAAGCCCAGAATTATTATGGATGTACAAGATACTATATTGCTGTTCCTAAGAACCTCACAGATTTTTTTTCCTCCTCAGCAATGTCAGCCTCATAAAATTAAGTAGTACTAGTAGCTGCTGATAAGTGAATCTTCTAATAAGACAGGAATAGGCCTATGAGAAATTTCTGTGCAGTACAAAACAAAGGCACAGTGAAATGTATTATAGTCTTTGTTATATCTTCATATCTTCACTCTGAAAGACATCACACACTTTGAGGACAGATAAAATGCAACAAAAAATTTTTGATTCTGGAGTGGAATAAAGAGGAAAATGCATACAAGAATGGAAGCTCACATTAATCTAGAAAATCTCCTAAATTCTTAGACAGGTGTTTACTTCTGTCATTTTTTTCATATTTTCAGGGAAATGTTAGCAAGATATTTCTCTTTTCACTCTTTCAAATTGCAAGAGAAACTGAGGAATAGGCTTGCATCTTAGAAATATGTAAGATGGTGATTTTTCAAAAAAAAACATGATAATGGCACTATTTTAAGAACTGCACAATTGTAGTTGCTTTGCCACAGATTTGACTCAACAGATCCTTGCAAAACAACCAACTGACAAACCAACCAAAAATCCCTAAAACGCGTCTAATCTAGCAAGAGTGGAAAGAATCATGTGTGATAAGAACACTAAATAGTTGAGTGCATGGGATTCAAAAAGTAGAATATTCTGATTTGAAGTTTACCTGTAAAATGTCAGTGTTAGATTTGAAATAAATGGAATGGAAACCAGTCAAGGGATCAATTGCGAAGAGTGAAACACAAACACTTTTGCTCCCACTGCACTTTAATGAGGTAGCTGCTCATACACAATGTCAAAGTATCTTCACTTAAAACGAATCAGGAAGTCTTCAGGTGAAACAAGGAAATATTTTAAAGGTATTATGTGGTTATTTAGTTAAATTGAAAAAAATATCTTCCTGGTAATATACTATATTTTGCTTCACTGTTTAATTTGCTTTGCAGTGTATCTTTGTACATGAATTGTTAGTCTGATACCAGGCAATTACATGCTAAGTAGTTGTACTTTGTGTCTTTTTCTAAGCTCACAATAAAAATATTGATTGTTTTTACAAGAATCAGGCTTTTTATGTGTTAACAGTGAAACCAAAACTGAGAAAGAATCTTTCTATAAAAAGAGGAAAACTATACCACTTTTCATTAAGATGTATTTAGTTAATTATTTTAACCAAAGAGTAGTATATATTTCAGAAATTTGATAAATGGTGTGACTCCTACCCGAAGGCCACTGGAATTCGCAAGAGTATTTCTATTGACCTCAGCTGGATTTAACTGTAACTTAAATGGACTAATAGATATTTTAAAATTTAGTCCTCTTGCAAGAATATCCCTAACCTAGTGGTTTATTTAATATATAATAAAAGCTGTAATTCAGGTTTTTTTGTGAAATCTAGCACTATTCCTGTTTTTAAACAAGGAGTGTTTGCCAATTCTGTCTCTCCCAATCCACATGAACCCTTTTTAATTCCTACTATGTAATGCAGCTCCTTCTAAGAGATATTTAAAAAAAAAAAACAAAAAACACATCATTTCCATGCTCTTGTATGAAGTTGATAGTGAGGATGATAAAGCAGAGACACTCCAGTAGGGTAACAGGGACCAGAAAACACTTGAGAATGTGGGTTAAGAAACTGAGAATTTGTAGGATGATAGGGCCAGAATAGGTCTGTGGAAATTATCTCCCTAGCTTCTTCACTGTTTCCCAGTACCTGAAGAAGACTTCAAAGTAGGCCTAGCTTCATTGCTCTTAAAAAAAATTACAGGATGAATTTGTAAAATATTTGTTAAACATTTTTGGCCAGTGTTGAAATTTACTGACATGCAGCAATGACATACTATCTATCTTCTGAATAATGAAGCCAAGACTGAGGTTTTAACAGTGATTCTCAAGTAATCTCTTGTATCCCAGGGTCCTACTGGAGGTAATCTCAAATAGGGTAAATTTGTGTATTAGAATCTTTCGGTTCATGATCAGAAAGCTTTATCATCTCTTTCTAAAAAGTGCTTGAAATATTGCTTCTTTTTGGTTCTGTATGGGTTTCTGATTTATGGGACTTGTTCTTGCACAGGACAAACAAATTGCTGAAGACTCTGGTTTTGATCTGGCTTTTCTTTTACTGAAGTCAATACGAAATTGTCATTAGCTTTAAACAATAAATGTTTCATGATTATTTTTTCTGTGTATACACTTCATAGTTGAATGTTATACTGCTTCATATTAGGTGTTTCTAACTCTGTCTTTCTACCAGTGCCTCTGGATTATTTTAAATTTGCTTTCTCAAAGTGATGTTGAATTGCTGTCAAAAATAATTTTTCAGAATGATGCCCTTGTCACTATCGGTAGTTCTAGTGAAAATACTTTTATAGTAGTTGAAGAGAGTGCAATTACCTGCAAGTCATTTTGCATAAAAGATAAATGGAAAGTGTCTCTGACATGCTTGATGGAGGTTAGCAACCCTTTCAGATCTAATGAAATGTTTTGGATATTTTCATTCTTGATAGAATTTTCTTTACTTCTAATTAGAAGGGAACAGATGTTTAAATGAAGGTAATACAATTAAACTGGCTGTGGGTGAAATACACATGCCATTGTTCCATGCTTGGAGGCTTGCTCTGTGTATGCTTGGTGGAAGTATGTGTCTAACCTGTATGCCAGCTGGAATGAAAGGAATTAAGATTTGGGTTTTCTCAGGGGACTGTGACTGTGTTAAGGCCTTTTCAAGTACATGAGAAGCATGAGATCAGATTGATAGCGACTACAGCTCATTGTCACTTTAGACTAGCCTTTAAATATTTATTCACTTAGAGGTGTGTCTCTAGCAATATACAGAGGATGGGTGACCTACTGATCAGCCTGTTATGTGGCATTTAGAGGTCAGTTCTCCTTTCTGCCTGCATAGAGCTTGTAGGAAATTGCATAAACCACCATTTTCAAATTGTGAAACACAGCTACTAGTACTGCCACATTTATATCACTTTTGCGCATGCTTATTTAGTGCTATGAGATGCTCAAGGCCCAGAGAAGAAGAAGTAATGTAAATGTCTAAAATACATAAAGCCAGATAATCCTGATTAAAGGGCAGAAATAAACTTGGCAATAGAGATTTGATCCCATTCAGTCTCTAGTTTATCCCTTAATACAGGGAATGAGTATCTTCTTTTGGCTTATATTTTGGAACATATTGGCCCTATTAATTTTGTTTAGCCTGTGGCTAACTGGAAAATTTAGCAAAGCTAATAATTTTGTCTCCTCCCTGCTTCCCTTTCACCCTGTCCTCCACCTCACTTCGTGCCATGAGTGAGACATTTTAACAAGGGAAAGCCATGAGTGAGACAGTTCAACAAGGGATCCTGAACCCAGAATGAGGTAACCAATGGGATATATGTATAGACTAGGGAATGAGAGGTTGGAGAGCAGTACTGCAGAAAGGGACCTGGGGGTCCTGGTCAATCACAAGTTGAACATGAGCCAGCAGAAGGCCAAGCATGTCCTGGGGTGCATCAGGCACAGCATCACCAGCAGGGCGAGGGAGGGGATTGTTCTGCTCTGCTCTGCACTGGGACAGCCTCACCTCAAGTGCTGGGGGCAGTTTTGGGTGCCACAATGTAAGAAAAACATTAAACTATTAGAGACTGTACCAAGGAAGGCAATGAGGATGGTGAAGGGCATTGAGGGGAGGCTGTATGAGGAGCAGTTGAAGTCACTTGGTCTTCTCAGGCTGGAGAAGAGGAGACTGAGGGGAGACCTCATTGCAGTCAAAAATTTTCTTATGAGGGGAAGAGGATGGGCAGACATTGATCTCTTCTCTGTGGTAGCTGGTGACAGGACCCAAGGGAGTGACCTGAAGTTGTGTCATAGGAGGTTTAGACTGTATATTAGGAAAAGGTTCTTCACCCGGAGGATGGTTGGGCACCAGAACAAGCTCCCCAGGGAAGTGGTCAGAGCATCAAGCCTGGCAGAGCTTAAGAAGCATTTGGACAATGGTCTCAGGTACATGGTGGGACTCTTGAGTTGTCCTGTGCAGAGCCAGGAGCTGGATTCTATGATCCTCATGGTTGCCTTCCAATTTAGCATGTTCTATGATTCTGTGCAAGTCTGTGTTGTCTTCTGATGTTTTAAACTGGTCTGAGGGGGAATAATTTTCTCTTTACACATATCCATAACAAAAAAAAAGTTTGAAACAATCCAGTTGTAGTTAGTATTTGGAACTTGGCATGTCATATTTTTATTAAATAAAAAGAAAATTAAAATATACTAGAAATTTAAAGAACAGGATAACACCTGAGGCCATGAGTAAAAATAATGAGATTATCAACTCTGTGTTCCTGAGATTAATCTAGACTTTATTCCCCAAAACACAGTCTATGAATAATTCCTGCTCAAATAGGTATGTGTTGTTAATTATGGTGGCAGATAGTTCAGTCCTAGGGTGGAGTTAAAAACAACATCTCCTATTCTCTAAAACTACTTAACTATTTTAAGAGCAGCTTGTGGGAGCAACACTGTTTCAAATGAGCAGTGACATCAAGACTGGGTGTTGGTCTGAACATTGCACATGTGGTTGAAATAAGCTGTGGGGTAGGACAGGCGCAGGTAGTTCTTTGCAGAACTTATAAGAAGGTATCTAAATACATATATATATGTGTATATGTATATGTATTTGTATATATAATATTTTATCATTATTTCTACATTTTGTTATGGTGTAGGAAGTAGTAGGTGGGGAAGGTGAGATTGCAACTGATCCTTCCATGAACATTTTGTATTTGCAAAGATGCATCTATCAGTTGAGTCAAGGTGTCATAAATAACATGTCACACTGCAGTCATTCTAAAACGTTTCCTCACACATTAACTAAGGGGGCAACACTTGGAAGATGAATCCCAACTGCATACTTTGAAGAAAGCTGTTGGACTCAAGTAGGCTAGATTGGACCCAGTAGCCACTGGCGACTTCTGGGGTAGATATTCATAATGGCCCTTAATCACTCCTCTATTTAATCAAAGGCATACAGACTCCTGTAGTCTTTATATGCATATGGAAGCTACTACCTTCCTGAATGTGGTCTCAGGTAGTCAATCTATTGTTAGTACTGGGTGTGCTGTGGCCCTCAGGATTCGGCAAGTTATTGGTGCGAGATTATTGTTACGTATAGAATCAACACTTACAGATTCACAGAATGTGCTGACTTGCAAGGACCCCACAAAGATCATTGGGTCCAACTCTTGTCCCTGCACAGAACAGTTCCTAGGGTCCTGACATGTACCTGAGAGCATTGTCCAAACGCTTCTTGAGATCTGCCAGGCTTGGTGCTCTGACCACTTCCCTGGGGAGCTTGTTCTGGTGCCCAACCATCCTCCGGGTGAAGAACCTTTTCCTAATATACAGTCTAAACCTCCTATGACACAACTTCAGGTCACTCCCTTGGGTCCTGTCACCAGCTACCACAGAGAAGAGATCAATGTCTGCCCATCCTCTTCCCCTCATAAGAAAATTTTTGACTGCAATGAGGTCTCCCCTCAGTCTCCTCTTCTCCAGCCTGAGTGACTTCAGCTGCTCTTTCACCATCCTCATTGCCTTTCTTGGTACAGTCTCTAATAGTTTAATGTTTTTCTTACATTGTGGCACCCAAAACTGCCCCCAGCACTTGAGGTGAGGCTGTCCCAGTGCAGAGCAGAGCAGAACAATCCCCTCCCTCGCCCTGCTGGTGATGCTGTGCCTGATGCACCCCAGGACATGCTTGGCCTTCTGCTGGCTCATGTTCAACTTGTGATTGACCAGGACCCCCTGGTCTCTTTCAGCAGCACTGCTCTCCAGCCGCTACCCTGCAGAATTTGTCAGTCATTGGCTAGCTACCTTTTCAGAATTTATATTTCCTAGAAAGGCTTTTCCATCCAAATATCTAGGAGCATATTCATAGGACATTCACACCAATGAATGCTTTTGGCATCACCACTGCTCATCCTTATCAAAGTTAATTTTACGTTATTTTCCCTTTACTTGACCACTGTGCTTGATTAGATCTGTAATTATAACACTTGCTCGTAAGTTTTTATGCTACACTGTGATTATCATGAATAATAAAGCACTACATGTAAATGTAATTAAACACAGTGAAAGGTACACTAAGAGGGGTAAAATAAAATTCCCCTTTGGGTTCCATTCCTTAAAAGCACAAACCTGATGTCTCCCCATGAAATGCTAATAATGGTAATATATTTTCAAGCTTTTATGCAAGTGTTCTTTCATGTTCAGTATGTTCTCTTTTCTCTATAAATTGGCAGAATATTTATAGATGTATAACAGGTATCCAGTTCTTTTATACAAGTATGGATATTAAATAACTTGGTATCATTGTCCTGTAACTTAGCTCAAGGAAATTACTGGCCATTACTGACCATCATATCATACATATGATAATGTTTACCAAAGCATCCTCTTGCCAGTCGCATTTTTTAGTACTGATGACTTGATCTGACTTAAATGTCTCAGCTAAGCAACCTGCTTTCAAAGTTATATCTGTTTTAATTGCTTTATATACTTTTCAGCAAACATTAACAGATAATTTTGTATCAAGCTCCAGGAACCAACAGATTTGCCAACAAAAGCATAACACTTTTTGGTTTTTTTTTTAAACCGACATTTTCAAATTAAACTATATTTTACAAGAATTGCATACTATATTCAATTGCCGTAGCTGTTTTGTATATTCCACAATGACCTAAAACCAACATTTTCCTTCAGAGGAAAAAGACTTTTCTGCTTTCTCCGCTATGGAGAGGGTCATACTCATCCCCTCTATCTTAAGGCTAGCAGTGGCTAAATTTTTCAGTCACTGGTGCCAAAATTACATAAGGAACACTGTAATTTAATGCTTTTTGTTCCAGTCTAAATCTATGTTAATGCCAAAGCTGGTGCTACAGTGGAGGGATCACCATTGCTACTGCAGTCATTTATGAGATGCTTGACTCAGAATTCTAACTACCCTATATGCATACCAGTAGTTTATTCTTTCGTGTGTTTATGGTTTTCAGGAGATTGCCTGCCTTTGACTGTATAAAGACCACTTTATTTAGTATGTAAGCAATTTTTAAAAAAAATCATATGGAAACATCTCCAATTTGTTTACATGTGTACTCTTAAAAATTGATTTAAAAATTGATTTTTTTTCCCTGTGATTGCATGATCAAATAACTTCTTGGTGAAAATATTCTATTGTATTACTTTACACAGCATAAGCCAATTTTAACTCTAATTATGAAGAATAGTTTATCTGTTATTACTTCAAGCCAATGATTTTAATTTTTCATGAGTACTGTCCTGAGGTAGAAAATGTATTTTATATGAGTTTGGTTAGTAGCTAATGAAGCTGAAAATTTAATGTGTAGGTAGCACTATCATGCAAACACCTGACAAAACAATTCTGAGAAAGTTCAACAGTACAGGAAAAAAACAAAAAGAGTGTGTCTGTTTTTGTTTTGTTTTTTTTGGGTTTTTTTTTTCTTTTTTCTTTTTTTTTTTTTTTTTTTTTTTTCTGGCAAAGGAGAAGACAAGGATATCAGCAATTAATCAATCAACAGTTCCAGCAAGGGGTCCCTTCCACAGGAGACAGTCCTCTATTTACTTCTCCATCATGGGCCCTTCCCATGAGCTGCAGTTCCTCCCAAACTGCTCCAGCATTTGTCTATTCCACAGGGTGTAGTCCTTCAGGAAGAGACTACTTCTGCATGGGACCCCATGGAGAAGTCTTGCCAGCAAAGCTGCTTAAGCCTGGGGTTCTCTTTCCATTGGTCTGTAGGTCCTGCCAGGAGCCTGCTCTAACACTGGCTGCTCACAGGGCTACATCTGCCTTTGGGCATCCATCTGTGCCAGTGTGGGCTCCTCCAGGGTCTGTAGGTGGATCTTTGTTCTACTATGGACCTCTGTGGGCTGGAGGAGCACAGCCAGTCCCACCACAGTCTTGACCACAAGCTTCATGGGAATCTGCTCCAATACCTCCTCCCCCTTATTCCCCAATGACTCTGGTGTCTGCAGAGGCACTTCTCCAAAATGTTCTCACTCCTTTTCTCTCTGGCTGCAACTGCTTTTCCCAGCAACTTCCTTCCCTTTCTTAAATATGTTTTCCCAGTACCACTGTCACTGATGAGCTAAGCCTTGGCCAGTGGCAGGCCCATCTTGGAGCTAACTGGCATTGGCCCTTCCGGACACGGGAGAAGGTCTCACCTATCAGGTGCAGGCTATGGGGTAGAGGTATGCTCCTGTCACAAAAGTACATTAATTCCTCCCTCTTTCATGGAACCTGTCTGCTAATATTCACCTGCTCTTTCCTTATTAGATTAATTCAATGTGTTAGCTGTTTGTTAGCAAGGGATATTTTATAGCATCAACTGTAGTTTTAATGGGCTATACAGATGTGGGTGATTCACAAAGTACAGTGTGAACTTGAACTGTATTTTTAGAGCAACACACAATGCAGGGATGAAAACTATATGTTAAAAATATAGTCTCTGTGCAGACGGTTGATGGGCAGAAAAATAGTAATTTTTCCAAGAGTCTTGAGGTTGGATTTTGGTTTTTTTTTTCTTTGCACTGCTTTGGATTTGTAGCATTCACAGTGTAGGGCTGAAGTACCTTAATAAATTATTGACTGTTTGCATCCAACTGAATTTTTTCCCAAGGTATTCTGAAGCTGTAGACTTTAGGAAGTTGTTTTCTTTAGGAAAAACTAAAGAAACAAAATAAGACATAGTGTATGTTCCAGACACATGCTCTAAAATTAGAATATGCCATGCACATTACCTTATTTTGGGTTTGCTCTTTTGTTTGTTTTGGATTTTTGGTTTTGTTTTATTTGGGTTGTTTTAAAACACAGTGAATATGGAAAAGTAATTCAGCATTTTCTCACAAATTATCTTCTCAATTGGAGTAGTCACGCTGGGATTGCAATTCTCATAGCTACTGTAAATCATTCAGAGAACAGACCTCCCATGTGGACTTCTATCCAGACAAAAACCCCTTGAATTACAAAGCCAGTGTTCCAAATGAGTTTTAGTCAAGGAATTATTGCAGAGAGAAGTCACTAACAAAAATTATGGCTATAGATAATTTTCCAGCAGATAAAAAGAAAGATTTGTTCCATAACATATAAATAATAATTTTAGCCTTCTGTATTAACATGAGCTTAATTTTCCTTTGCTCAATATGAGTAATAAATAAGGTCTATTCAAAGAATCAAATACGTTTCAACTCAGTGCAGGCCAGTTACTCTTGTTTGTCATGTTTGCTGAATTGAAGCAAAAGCAAGCTGAATTAATTTTTTCCATTCCTAATTTAAGAGTTTTATTGAATGACAACAGGATAAAGTGTTATGTTTGTATACTACCTGTGAGAATGGGAAGGAAGGCATTTTGGTTTGTTCTTTTGGCTGGTTGGGTTTTTTTCCTTTTGTTGCTTTTTATTTAATTTTAAGATTTAGAATCTCAGTGAATGGTGAAAACTAGTTAATTTTTTCTCCTTAATAGACTTTAAATCTACACCCAACTCACCACATCTAACTGAGATGCTGTAACTGCTTGTTCTGTCTTGGTCACTTAGGAAGGACCAAGAAAAGTGTTGGACTCAGAACTGCACCTCACTTCCCCTGGTCTGTAGAATCTTACATTTGGTCATCTCTGTCCCTCTCTGTATATGGCATAGCGCACAATCTGAGCTACAAGATGGTACAGTATTTCTTGTAGCCTGTATTTATGTTTTTGCATCTGGAGACACATAAATACCTCTATACTCTTCCCTTATGGTATTCAAAGATATAATGCCAAGCAGGAAGCTTCCATATGAAATCTTTCAATCTGATGACCCTGAAATTACTTGTAATAAATTGATTAGAGAATGCTAGTCTGAGATGTAAATTTTGTTCCCTTTAAGGAAATAAGTAAGCCTATCTCATTTATTAGAATTTGTCCCAACTGACTAGTAGAGGATGTGATGTTCATTATGGATTCTTCTCAGGCTGAACAAAGACACCAGACACATGTCAGTCTTTTAGTGTGCAGTCTCCATAACCCATCAGCCAGTCCACTGCTTTAGACTCATAAGGTGTTGGTTGACGAGCACTTAAATGTATACAGTACACTTCAAAAAGTTCTTAACTCTCACAGCACACAACCAAAGGTGCTCACAAGCCACAAACACTTCAAAACAGAAGTATGGGGTAGAATATGGTATCTATTTATTTTTTGTTTTTCTTTTTGTCCATTCATTTTTTTAATTTTCTCTTAAACTGTCTTGTATCACAAAAGAAACTAAAACCAAACCCCGAAACTAATCTAAACCAAAAAAACCCACTAACATTAGGGTCTTCTGGAAAAGGTTTGGAGGATAGAAAGCTGATTATCATAACCAAATCTCTCAGAATAACCTCAAAATGAACTGCATTTAAGCTAAACACACTAAAATTAGTTATTGAGCTTGAATACTTTCTATATTAAGACTCTGAATCTTTGCAGTTCTGTAAAAATGTAAGTATTGAAATGCACAATTGCTCAGAGTGGTTAGTAATGAAAATACAGTGCACAGTCTCATAACTCATTCCAAGTCATTGAAGACCTGGGATGTTCTTGATTTGGAACTTCAAAAAGCAGGCTAAGTGTGCTAACTGTTCTTTTTCTGGTATGCCTGTAAGGCTGCCTGATATTACCCCTCACTTTCTGTGCTATGGTATTGTGTTCCCAGACATGTAAAAAGAAAATGGGCAGCCAGTGTAGTTGTGAATCAACATTTGAGTGAACCAGAACAGGAATTTTGCGAAGTGTCTGGATGATGGGTTCAGGCATTTTCTTGCCTCACCAGCATCTTCAGTGTCAAAAAAAAGGTAGGAATTGCTGATACAAGGACAGAACTAGTGCCTGACTGCATTCACACTTGTCTGCTATCATTTGTGATTTAGTGAGACAGTGATCAGTACATTTACAATGCACCTACTGCATTTAGTGTGCCCACAGGATGAGTGAATATAATGAAATTCATATGAGACTTTTTGCTAGAGGTTGGAATGTATGACTGCTAAAATGGCAATGGGTGATATTTATGCAACGGTATTGATGGAATTTACTGTGACCTGTTTAAGTTCTAATAGGTGAGAAATCATTATCTCGAAGTTATGTATGTTAAACAGTAAAGTCTTATGCTGTCTCATAAGAATTACAAGAGTGCCACTCCTCTCTGAAGAGATGCTGTATCTGTTCTACACGGTTTTGGGGAATAAAAGGGAAGACCAGATAGTTCTGAAGATGAAACAATTTTTTTTTCATATATAAATCTGTTTAATTTATTTATTTTTATGTGCATAACAAGGTGTTTCCTGTGCCTTTTCAATATAGGCTTTTACTTTCTTCAGCCCATCATTAACAATGTTTTCTACTTATTCTCACTTACTGGAGTGGGTTTATGGTATGTACATACTTGCAGGTATTTATAAAAACAAAATAATGTTGATTCCTGTGGGTTCATTTATGGGGGACATAGCACAACTTCATGACATTTAAGATCATCCTGACTGAAAAAAGTATACATAAATGTCAGCAATTATATCTGTATACAGGAAACAGATGCATACATATATTATTTTTCCACTTCATTCCCATCTTTATATTTAAACTCAATATGAACATAGAGGCTTTGCAACACACCATATGGGTCACATAAATTGAACAGTCCCCAGAGAACAAGGCAGTTTAAATAAGGATGTGCATGAAGAGTAGTTTTATGCTGTGTTTTGCAGCTGAGGCTGAGTAAACAGCTATAAACTGAAATAGGGACTTATAGTTGTGGTATGATAGTTCTGGTTCTTAATTTGAAAATAAAAAAGGAGACCCTTTCGTATTTGAATAATAATACCTTTTAGGAAAACGGACACAGTAACTACAAAGTAAATACAGTGACAATCTATCCCTATATCAATTCAATCACAATGATTTTTATTTTTGTGTATTTGGTCCACATTTATCCTAAACTTTCTATTTCAACTTCCTGTTTAAATCAGCAAAGACTTGCATTTACTTCAGAGGAGCTGGATCAGGACCACAGTTAATTACTAACAGCACTTGATACACTGTAATTTGACCTTAATGTATTAATATAGATATGCAGATATACACATAAAGCTATTAGTGCTAGTTCTAGTTTAAATGGGCTGTGATACCTCAGGGGCAATGTACAAATTTGCTAAAGAAAAAGGAATTATTTTATTCAGGAGCTAAATCTTGAATTAATGTTTAATGAGAAATTTAACCTTGTTTTTCCCTGCTAAGGATCAGCTCCTAAGAGAACCTGTAATACAGAAGGAAACTAGGGAAAAAAATTATATTTCTTATTCTTTGAAAAGCTAGAACTCAGTTCAGTACATGGATTACAGCTCTATTTCTGGTAATTGATATGCCTCCATTAAAAAGAAAAACTTAAAAAAATTCTTATACATCAAGCATGAATGAAAATTCATTTTCTTCTTAAAATGGGAGACATGGTTGTTTTTATGTGTAAGAAATACCCCAAATCCTACAAAAAAAGCTCTGAAATTCACTGCTACCAGTAAACTATACATTTCTTACATCCTCAAAGACTATAGGGAAACTGGATTTAGATGACTAAATTTAAAAACTAGTTTGCAGTGACTAACTTGAAAACTGCATTTTCCCGTGCATATAAATGGTGTCCTCATAGTGATGTTGCAATGAGTTCTCTTATCTCTGCAGCTATTTGAAAGTCCTAAATATATTTACTCATTTATACTGGTCGTATGGCAATATTTCCCTCTACTCTGGAAAAGCAAATGTAACAATGACATTTTGTTCGTATTATTATCAAAAATGAAATTAAGTATTTGTGCATTAGACATCAAAAAAAGTTGAAGATGTTGAGAAGACACCTGCAGTCTTTCAGTCTGCAGAGCATATTTCTGAATTAAAATAACATGCTGGTTTAATGATGCTGGATTTGCTGTGTGCCAGTGCATTTCATACACAGCTTTCTGTGTGATGAAGTGAAAGCAGAAGAGAAAATGCCAGCCTGAGGTCAAGTTATTAAGTAAAAAAGAATGTGGTTGAAGAAGATGGGTCTGTATGTTCTGACTCCTGATGAAGACAATCTCAACACATGCTCGTACTGTTTTTGATGATAAAGACAGAAAGGTGAGAAAGAAATGCTTCATGTATGACTTGATTAGAATTATTATATAAGTTGGGACTCATACATCTGTAAGCAGCCCTTATTCATTTACATTTAAAGCCCACACTTGATTTTCAGGGTTTTTGGATGCTGAGGTAAAACTGATGAAGACTAATAACCTTTATTGAACAGTATTCTTTCCATGCATCGTGGTAGGATAATTTAACAAAGTATGGGTGGGTTAATTTAGTCCTGCTGAAGTCCTCTGCATGGAATCCTAACTTTACCGAAGAGATGTCTTTCCATTATGTCTGGTTTCTGCTTCACAGAGACTTGCATTTCTGGTTATTTCTGGAACCATGAGCTGAAATTCTCCACTTTTGATATGTTACAGATTAGGCTGGAGATGAGACATTGGGCTCTTAGGTCTGTACAGCTACTCATGGCCAAATTCGATGATTTTAGTACAAAACATCCAACTTAAACTTATTTCTGACTCAGCTCAGTGAACTGTTTGCCATTCAGTAGAGACAAAAAGTTGAAGCTGTCCTTGTACACCAGCATGCAGTGTTAATCTGTAATATTTCTTCCCCTATTAGTGTGCAACAGCCATATGACTTGGTGAGAAATTTTAAGAGATGTTGTTAGGGTTAGTAATGTTTTTAACTACTCTGGAAAGTTATACCAAAACATACCTGACTGCCATGAAGTCAACCCCCCCAAAAACCAAAAATATCTTACACACTAAGATTTATGTGACAGGTACACGTTTTCTTGTACTTTGGAGAAATATGAAACAGTTTTTACATAAATATTTGAAAAGGATTTTTTTTTCACTGTTAAAAATGGTTATAAGTCCTCAACCCAAAATGTGTATTTTTCCTCATCAGATACTCTAGAATGCCAAAATTGGAGAGAAGCCTAATTCTCAGTTTTTTTAGTGAGATATATGATTTTTTTCCTGTTTAAAAATTATGCTCATTTTTAACTTTTATGTAGGAAAAACATCCAGTCATTTGTGTTGTGTTGAGTGCTAGCTCAAGTGACATTTTCTTGTTCTGCTGAATCTGTTTTAAAGGTAATGTGTTTTCTTTGTAACCACAGTAGGTAAACATTGGATGTGTACCTCACCTAGAAACTGGTTCTTTACTCATGTGTTAGTGCCTCTTTTTATAGGTTTTGCCCTGCTTTTTGCTGGCAATCCAAGACAGGATTTCTGCCCAAGTATCTCAGCATGTATTTAAATGCCTTCATAACTGGCACTGCAATGTGGTCTGTTTGCACAAGCATGTTCTGTATAATGATAACATACTTGGTGTGAATTTTGCTTCTATCATAAGAACGCTGTATGCTCTGTTTGCTTTACTGGATGTTTGTTGGAGGTTTAAGCTTTGAATACATATCTAAATTTCAACTCAGTAAATTCTTTTTTGTCAGAATGATTTTTTAAAGATCTTGAAATTAAAACTTTGCCTTAGCTTTGTGTTAATGTATTCAGAAAGACCATGAAAATGTGCAGCACTACTGACATCTCCAAGTCTATTTTGCTTCTAGAAATCAAGTAGAAAAAATGTATTGCAGCCTTCCAGTTCCACCACTGTATATTAGTAAGTGAAATAATTCAAAAAATTCAAAGCAACTTTCCATGAAGAAAAACATTCTTAAATGAATGTCATTACTGACTTGTCAGCTTGTTTTGCTGTAGGCATCGGTCTTCAGGGTGTTTTAGATTATCCCTGAGAAAGGGAGAACCAAATGTGGTTTATTTGTTTTCAGTAGTGGGTTATTCTAAATAGAGAAGTCAACATTTGTTCAGGATGGGTTAAACACCTGGGCTAAGACCTTAACTGTGGGCTAGATACGGTACACAAATATTGAAAATGCGGGGCTCAACTTCAATTTAAGTATGCATTAATCAAAATATGTCTCATGTTACAGCACAGCTGAGTAGCAGAGACTATCTGGAACACAGCCACACAACTAAAATGATCAATAATGGCAATTAACAACAAGTAGTTTATGACAATTTGAAATGTTGATTCACTTTGTGGAATTGAAATGAAATGAAATTGATCTTGCTCTGCCTTTTACTTCACCTTGCCTGGTTTTAACTTTCTTGTAAATGGTTCACAGCAAGAGAGAATTATCTCTAAGCTAGCTTGTCCTCCGAAAAATTTTATTGCCTTATTTATTTTAGTGTTCCAACTGCTTTCATAAACTGTCTGTTATTTTCTCCTCTATCTGGTGCCCCTTATTTATCCAGAGATTTACATAATGCTTCTTTTTTGGTTCCCACATATAATCTGATGGCTCAATTTTGTGTGTTCACTACGCCTGCAATTAAATGTGCCTTTCTTGTACCTTATGTCTTATTTCAAATCTCTACAAGAATTATTATGTCAGTTTTATCTACATGCTACAGAATAAAAGAAAATAAATTGGAAAAAAGATAGTGATTTCGACTAATTCATACCTCCAAGAAGAAACATAATTAAGGTCTTTGCAATAAAAATGGCCTGCAATATTTCAAACTTGACACTTCAGATTATGAACTCTTTAGCTCATCTCATTGCCAAGATCAGTAAAGGAAATAGTCTTTCAGGCAGGCACAAGGCCTTCCCAACAGCTCTCCTTGACTCAAAGGCAGACCAGGAAAGCAGGCTGAAGTAAAAAGAAGACTGTTCACACTCTCAATCTGTCACAGATTTTATTGTTTATTGTTTTGTGAAACCAGGCGTTTTTAGGCTTCTGCAGAAGGCTCCTACAGCATGCTTGTGGTAGTATGCAGGTAAATGAGGCGATGGGTACAAGAAGTACAACTGGTTTTCAGTTCAGCTGTTAATAAATTTGTCTGACACAGTTGCTTTTTGGTTTTGCAAACTCAGCAATGTGAGTCTTGGGTACATCTCTGAGGTTTGTTTCATTTTATATTGTCCTGAGAGAATACCTGTCCATTGGATATACCTCCAGCTTGTTCCCAAAATCATTTTTCATTATCTTTATTATATTATGGATTTCATGACAAGTTAGTTGTAGCTGACAAGTCACAGATTCAAAAGATGAATCAATGATATCCTGTGATATTTGGTTTTGTTGATGGCGAATTTATTCAGATTAGGGAGCACTAGGAATCACTGTGAAATTCAGTCTCTTTTCAGAGGTTTGTGCAACATATAATCTGTAATTGAAGATTTTTTTCATTCTCTTTTCTTCTGCATATGGAAGATGTCTCATTGTGCAAAACAATCCAAAATTAGCTGGGCTTTGTGTGTGTGTTTGTTCTTCACAAAGAAAGGGTGATTGGGCATTGGAATGGTTGCTTGGGAGGTGGTAGAGTTGCTGTCCTTGAAGCTGTTTAAGAAAAGACTTGATGCAGCCAGTGCCATGGTCCTATTTGACAAGGTGGTGTTAGTTCATGGGTGGAATTCAATTATCTCAAAGGTCTTTTCCAACCTATTCAGTTTTGTGATTCTGTGAAAGAATAGGCTCTTCACTTTGCCTGATGTAACTAGAATCAGTCTTCTGTAACTATCAAGTTTAACAGGAAAGTAGATTTATTTGATTAGGGAAGTTTTGCTGTGTTCTTTCCTGACATTTATGTGTCACTTTTGTGTAGGTGTTTAGGTTTAGGTTGGGTTTTTTGTTAGTTTTGTTTTGGTCTTTTTTTAGTAATAACTCATCAACAGTCTGTCAGGTCAAGAGATTGCACAGATTTGTTATGTTGGCAAAATTGGAAAGGTCTCCAGTAAGTGCTAGAAATATTTTACTTCATATTGTTGGCTGATGCTGCTCAAGACTCTCTGGCTGTTATTATATTATCAAACGTCAGTGTCATACAGGAAGATTTCTATAACAATTAGGACTTCAATACTCAAATTTCAAGTTTTTAATTTTTTTATGATGATTTAATTTCAATATAGTGCTCTCTTTAGTGTGTTTTCCTTCAAAGTATATTATCAACAGACTTCTACAGTTATTTTTACTCTACATGTATGATTTTATTTCATGAACTAAATGCAGTCTTCTTCATGTTTTCTTCTATGCATGTTCAACTTATAATTAAAATTAGTTTTTATAACCATTAATTGTATATTTTAATCTGTGCTAGGGCTTAGTACTCTCCTTTCTGTACTAATATTTTACCTAAACATTAAAAGTTTCAAAGGCCTGTAAATTTTTCCTTTTTTCATTTTTAAATTAAGCCAGTTTTTTTTGGTATTAATTCAGGAAATCAACCTGGCAATTCAACGAATTTTCCATTCTTGTATTTTCAGAAAAAAATTGGGATAAACTTGTTTATTCAGAATCTTTGAAATTTTCCATTGTATATACAAGTCTTAATTGTTGTTGTGATAGCATTATTCCAGTCTGCATTTAATCCAGTGATGATACCATGTCACAATTGAGACAGACAAGACATCTTTCCCTCATGCAGCAATAGCCCATCTTTTTTGTTCACAGCTCATATTTATATGTTTTTCTAAAAGTATCATGTTTAATTCCAATTAGTTAGTAACTTGTTGCTACCGAGTTCATTGGATAGTAGTTGCTAGAATACGTGCTCACCAAAAACTTTTTTCCCTACAGATGTTTACATTCTTTTTTCATAGGTAAAGAATGATTCCCACGGGTACAAATTCCTTTTCTCGTGGCAGGCCAGCTGTTAGCTGTTCTTAGCCATGATTTTACAAGGCCTTTCTTTTGTAAGGTTTTACCTATATGCAACAATACCATGAGACGTTCTTATTCTTTATTTTCTTCTGATGGTCTCTTCTTCTCTGTTTTGTGAGCCAATCTACTCATTCACATTACTGCTCAGTGAACTAAATTGGAATTAACTGGCAGGAGTAAAGATAAACTGTTTTTTTCCCTTCACTTCATAGGGAGATGAGAGAAAACATTGCCATAACAATTTTAAAACAAATATTATCTAAAACCTGCACAATCTGATTTATCATGTGTATTACACATGCTTTCATTACTTTAGCTTAAATGATACAGCACCATAGGCAGCACTCTAAAATCCAGATTGAGATAGGAAAAAGAAAGGCAGCTACGCTGGTTAACATCAGTTTAAACTAATCAAATACTTGTGATAAAGTACATTGCAATAAAGTTTTTTCCTGATACTGCAGGTGTCTAGGTAGTAACTTTCATAAAAATAGATCCCAAAACTGTCACATAAAGGTGTTACTTTATGTGCTCCCTGTAATACAATGCAGAAAAGCAGATGGAAAATATAATGATGTCGTTTGTTAGAACACTAAGTAATGTATAATAATAAATTGTAATTCAGGAGCTGATTATGATTTTCATGTCTAATTAAAAGTTTAATCATTTTATTCCAGAGATATTTTAAATCCAAATGCTAATGTTGGTATTGAGTATCTTACTGTAAGGTGACATGATGGTTACTTGAAAGAGAAGTGAACAGGCAATGACTTCACAACCCCTTATATAATAAGAAATTGCAGAGTTTGGACATAGACCTTTTACTATCCAGTTTAGAAACAGGCACTTCATCTAGACTTAGACTTTGCTGTCACATTAGTATGACGCTTGTAGAGACCACAGATGGTGAGTACATAGGTTTTTCTCAGAAGAAGATTGCCAGTATGGATTTTCAGCTGAGCTCTATGAAGAATCCCAGGCAAGAATGACAAAGGTGGTTTTGAGGAGAAAGAGAAGTTTAAAGGGTGCTGGATGGTGGATGAGAGTTTCACATACTGGAAAGAAATCAGTTGTCTTAAAGACTTTACCTGCTGCAGTATTTCCTTTGTAAAGAATGAGAACCATTTTGTAAGTGGTTTCTTTATTAATGGAAAATTATTGAATGTAGTATATACATCCACTCTGTTTGTTTAACTGAATGAAAATGAAATGGTTAATACTGGGAAATTATGGCTTACACAAGAGCATCCTGGCATTTGGGAAGGTTTCCAGTGCAGCTTAATTTATTTGGTTTCCTGTCTCAGACCTGAACCTCCCATTAGCAGTGGTTATTGGAAGTACCATATATAACAGATGGTCTCCTTGGGCAAATAAGAGCCATGCAATGAAAAAAACGGAGTATGCAGATGTGTTTCCTGGTGGGATATAATATGTAGGAAATGCAGCCAGCATGTACATTAAAACCTATCCTCTATATGTATGTGTCAATAAATTGCTTCTGTTTTCTTTTTCCTTTTTTGTTTTGGAACTAGGAACACATACTTTAAACATTTGATAAAATTGTTATTGAGGCACAGGCACTCATGATACCCCATATTTTAAACTTCATGTTGATGCAGGAAGGAGAAAAAATGGTGCAATTTCAGGAGGATTGCTAGCAGGTTGCAAGTCTGGTTATCAGCAGATTATGGCCCCAGCAAGCAAAGGCTTTACAGCTGTGTAGAAGAATGACCCAGGAGGTTTTCCATTTTGATCACCATAATAGAAAGAAGAAGCCAAGACAGTCTGAAAACACTGTGTGGGTGACATAGAGTTTGGTGCCAACAGCATTCTCCCTAGGCTTTAAAATAAAACATGCCACTCAGATTAGACCAGGTGAAGACCTCTGGGGACCTTGTGTGTGCTGATGAAGCTGCTGCCTCAGCAGCTGTGAAGCAGCTGCAGCTCTATATAAGGAAAGATCAGGCAGTAGATGTGCATGCTTGCAGCACAAATGCAATCTTCCAGATGGCTCTGCAGTTGTTGTAGAGATGCGTTAGCATTTTTCTTTGTGAAAGTGCAACATATATTTTCTGAAGTATTTTAAAAAAATAATATTAAAATTGAGGCCACATTGAAATTTAATTTGTCTAATTGTAAGTGGAAGTCAGTGATGGTAGTTCCCACTGAAGTCAGCTGGAGTCATACTCTCCTTCTAACATGAGGAGAGTATCAGTACTGTGAGACAATCTTAATCTCATTTTCTAATAATTTTCATAGTTACAGTTTAGTGGTTTAATTCTTTTGCTTATCATACTCTATGCTGATAGATTTGTCTGCTTGCTACACAAACAGACTGTTTTCTGTGTATGTAGTAGTGAATTGATAATTTTCAAAATAAGATAATGAAACCTTACCAACTAGACAAATAAATATATAAATTACAAAGCAAGTTGCAGGTTAACATAAAATTTTAACAAATCCAGTTAGAACTGTAACTTTACCTGAAACTCCTTAAGGTAATTGTCATGGCAAGCATGGTAACAAATGAGGAAAAGCAAGATCTCGCATTGCTGTCAGTGCAGTTTAAATGAAATCTTTTGTTATTAAATTATAATTTGTAAAAATCTGGTTAACAATACAGTCTTGATTTTATATATAGTGTTTCTTGTAAAAATGTGCATGGTTTTATCATATTTTCTTATAAAGATAGCATTAGCTAACAAAAAATGTAATTGCATTTGTTTCCTTCTAAACCTGGGTCTTTAAAAGCTGAGAAGGTAGTCTAGGTATGACGTGCTTTCCTTTCTCCTTATCAATACCTTTGTTTTGTACAAGAGAAAGGTAACCAGACCCTTCTCCAGGACACCATGGAGGAGATAACTTGGAAAATAATGGTGGGGTATCTTGTCTTTGCAGTTTATGTAAGTTCAGTGTAGAATTACTTAGGTTGCTTTTTGCTCTTTGAGTTTTTAAATAATAATATTTAGTGTCATTTTATTTTACTGAGTCTTTATATTTAAACAGTACTAGTTTTGATTTACCTAATCAGGTTTTTGTCATGTGACATAACAATTATATGCATTCTCATTTAAGAAGTGAACATTTCTCCATTTTTTTTTCAGGATTACACATGTGTATGCATGCTTCAGACAATAGGACTGTAATCTTTCAGCTACCCTTACTAACTAGGTGTAATAAAATAATACTAAAGCAGTATTGCAAATACCCTTTTGTCTGAGGAGGGTTAGCTCACCAAGGGTTACAAGACTTTTTTTTTTCCCAGTTAATATTATTTTATGAAAGTTTAATAAATTATCAATAAACTTCCTCGTTAGAAGTATTTGATAGTGCAATAACAACAGTGTGGAAAACTACTGATTTGATTTGTTTTTTCATCTCTGTGGTATGGAAAAATATAAAACATACCAAACAATATGATTCTTGAAAGTACAGCATTGTCTTTTGGCATGCTTGTAGCACTGAAATCAGTGCTAAGAATCTCATTAAACTGAAAGAAAGGAGAACTTACTGAAGAATTCAGTTTTCAACCCATACTGCCAAAGTGAAGCTTTTTCCTTTTTTCATTTGAGCCATTTCACTGTAATAACACTTCTTCATGTTTTGGTTTTGCTGGGTTTTCTTCTGTATGCCATTCTAATGAGTTGTTCTGTCTAGAGTTTTTATGAATTCGTGACAATTCCTTTTGGTGCTACTAAGAATTGTAAGAGCTATAAAGTAAATGGTTGCACCTAGGGAACTGAAAACGAAGCCATATTTTTATGGCCATGAAGCCATATTATAGAACAAACTCGAAATTTTCTTTGGCACTGAGCAAGGATATATACTGGTAATTTCATTTCAAAGATATTTTTTCTTTTTCTTTTGGAACGATTGGTAATTGCTTAGTCAGCAAACGCTATTTGATATGTTAAAATAGGGAGGGTAGACAGTTTCTGCTTTTTCAATTCACAGGCACAGAGCTATTTTCCTTGCATGGTGAATCAAAGGAAAGATCATACTCTTTCCAGTAGAAAGGACTCTCTAATCTTCCATAGTTTTCAGCAGTTTAGCTGGTGTTGCATGTAAGAATCAATATTACTGCTTTGTTTCTATAAAATAACAGCTTGGAAAGCACTTACTCTCTCATATGTTACTATTTAGTCAGTGTAGAAAACAATAATCTAGTTATACAATGAAAAATGTTCTTGGAGAACAGTGCTTTTGTTTTTCAATAACACAAAGCTTCATCACATTTTTAACTATTCCTTCTCATCTGTATATAGTCCAAATAATGAGAATCCTGTCTTTTGTTCTTAAGAGCTTTTCATAGCTCTTAAGAGCTATGGACTTCCCTCTAAGAGCTTCCCTCTTCATAGGGAAGAGTTTTTTTTAGGTTTTTTTATTAAATGACCAAAAAAATAAGATAACTATGTTGCTCAGATACTCTGGGGTGGATGTTTGGTTTTGTTTTGGTTTTTTGTTTGTCGTTTGTTCAATAAGGAGGTTAAATCTATGATCTTTCAAGACACAATTCTTCTTGGTACTTTCTAAAATGTAAATATTTCTGTGTACATAGAAATATATAGATTCAGATGATGTAGGCATACATAAATATATTTTTAATCTTAAATTATGATCATTTGTTGGCTACTGAAAGTCTTTATATAACAATGTAAGTGGTTATGATCAAAAACTGTAAAAACTCCAAATTGTCTTAGATTTTTAAGAAGGCTCTGCTGTATTTGTTCAGAGGGTGTGTTTGCTAGTAAGATATATTGACGCTGCTTTCTGATACAAATTTGAGTCTGAAACATATTAAAAAAAAAAGTTTGATTTGTCTCATTTGTCCTTGAGCAAGCGCTGCAGGTGTTTATTGCTGTTCCTTTCTAGTTGAGATGAATATTGATTTTAGATATAAAATTAGGTATAATTTTTTGCAGCATACAGCTAAATAATATGGTAATGAAAATTAATCATGCCATGCCAGCTTTGCCATTACTCATAACTAACAATTTTAGCAGGAACATTTCATTGCAATATTAAAATAAAAGTATCATGATTGACCAAGTGTTTGGTTTCCCCAAGTAATTTAATCCTGCAATTGATGCCGTTTGTTTTTTTGCCTTTTTCCCTTTTATGTGTTCTCTGTATCCTTCACGCATAGATTTGTAGCTCTGTAGCCTTTTGTATAAGTAGCTAGTTTTCCCAGTAATTTTACATGGCCTTTCCCTAAGCAGAAAGAGAAAACAAATTCCAGAGTTCCAAGTCCCAGAAAGTACAAGGCCCCAGTGCTATCTTGGTTCTTCCCGGGAACCAAGGCAAAGAACAACTCTTTGAGATACATTTCATGGACAAAGTACAGCTAGTGCTGAGGGGATGCTCCAGAGAAGGAGCTTGACCTGGGGGGAACGTCTTCATCACTTGTCCTCCTAATTGGTGCTTTTTATCAATTATGCTAATTTCCTAAAACCTATAAAAATCTACTCATCCTTGTAGGAGTGGGCTTTTGTGGACATCTTTCCATAACAGCCCCTGAAGGCCTTCAAATAAAGATCTGCTCTTGTGTTATTACCTCTTTAAGTTATCTCAAGTTTCATTTCCAGGCTGGGAAAAAGGCAGAACATTTGGCATAGAACAGTGATGTCATGTTTGTAAACTATCCCTTTTGCAGGGTTTTGTTCAAGTTTTTTTAGTGTAGCAATGGCAGCGAAATGAAGAGAAAAATGCTGTTGACAGGTGTCCCCAAGAAAACATACCTGTCATGTTAACTATCTAGGTACCTCTGTAGTTTATGTAGTTTTGTGGATAAAGTGTCATAACTCTCAAGTAATTTCATTGCTGGACAAAACCCAGCACAGTTCTGGCATATAGATACTACAAAATGCAAATAATCTCTTGGGGATATATGCCAGAAATTGAGATAGGATTTGTTGACACATTGTAATGCAGTTCTTCAGTTTTTTCTCTTTTCTGATGCAGGAATGTAAAACTGCACCAGAACAAATAAAAACTGCAACTAAAAGGTAAATGTAACTGTAAAAACAAATATAAACTGTTCTAAAACAATGAAAGAAACTAGAAAGTCATTAGTAGAAAGAAGCCAAATGTCTTTTTCAGGATGAAAAATATCTTTTTCAACTTATAATTCTTAGGGTATGATTCTCCAGGTATGATATTCCAGTCCTCTGACAGTAAATCCTAAATATGTTGCTTGCACTTTTATTTAAAATTGCATTTCATTCAAAAAATCCTGATTTTTCAGACAAGGTTAATGAAAAATACAAGTCCCAACAAGTCCTTGAGGTAGCATAGTAGGAATTTTTCTCTAACTGTAATTTTCACCACTAACCTAATATTCTCTGTTTACCATCTTCTTAGTAATTTTAAAATTCTTTCAATGATACACATATTCTTAGATTTAAGTAGCAACTCCTAACAACATTTTATCACACTAATCACCAAAATCTAGATAGATGAGACCAATTATATTTTTTTCCAATTAAAAACCAATTGCCTTATCAAAGGAAACTATTGAGATAAAATAATACAGTCTAATTTGGGTTTATTAGTATAGTATTTCTTTCAGAATTCTGAAATGAGGAAAGGAGAACCTTGATAATTTTAGTGCTCATTTCATCTTGCAAAGTTCCTGCTGGTTCCTGCTACTTATAGTGGTCTGCTTCATTAATCGCAAGTAAACAGCCCAGGTGCAATCTAGTTTTCAGAACACATAGATAGCTTTTAATTGGTACTCTACTCTCATTATTGATGAAGCTCAAGTTTTGTCTCTGAATCTTTTTGGTTTCATTTAAGCTGCAAAATTTATCTCTGTTTTTGAAAGTGCTTACATTAGCCCTATGGTTTCTTATGCCGGAGATGATTTTTTTTTTTTTTTTAATTTTGTTATGCAGTTAAGCTGTAGTCCATTCAGTGTCTCTCTCTGTTGCTTGAGATCACAAAATCAGAGAATCATTAGTGTTGTAAGGTACCTAATGTTGGAAGTCATCTAGTCTAAACCATCTACCAAGGCCGATTCACTTTGAGCAGGTGACACAGGAACGGGTCACCTGGCAGATTTGGAATATCTCAGGAGAGGGAGACTCCTCAACCTCTCTGGGCTACCTGGCAGTACTTTGCTACCCCTCAATGTAAAGGTGACTTCAGCTTCACTATATTATTACATAAGTGTGTGTTTGTCTTGCAGTAATATTTAAAGCATTTACACTATAGTGTCTAAGTTTCCAGTATAAACAACTTTTGATATTATGTGCTATTTTGCTTGACAATATCTTTTTTCTTAGAGAGATTCACTTCAATACTTTCGCTAAGAGTATCAGTGGCCTAAATTCCTCTTTCTGTACTAGTAATTTGTTCTTCACTTCCGGCAGTTAATACAGTTCTAGATCCACTTATTTTCCCATTAACCTTTCTAAACTCCCTTTCTTCTGCTAGTTATTAAAATTTTATGTTCATTTAACTTCAGATTCTGGATAATTTTTTATCTGTATTTGTTGATTTAATGTTTTTACTACTCATACCTGTTTCAATCTTTGCTAGAATCTGTGTCTGGAGAAGTTCCCTTTTTGTGATTACTTTCTGACTTTGTGATGAATTTTAGATATTCTCCTATAGATGACATTTTGCTTCTTTATTATATTGTGTACCTCATGTTTATAGAAAGTACTAGAATGCCATCAAAGTTCACTTTTATTTCTTAAGCTCCTTCTTTAAGTAGATATATTGATCTTTGATTTCAGTGTTGTACAGAATCACAGAATCATTAAGGTTGGAAAAGGATGCCAAGATCATCAAATCCAACCTTTGACTGATCAGCACCTTTTCAACTAGACCAAAGTACTATGTGCCATGTCCAATCATTTCTTTAACACTCCCAAGGTGGTGACTCCACCACCTCCCTGGGCAGTCCATTCCAGTGCTTAACAACCTGTTTCATGAAGAAAATCCTTCTGAATCCTAAGCTGTATCTCCCCTCCCAGAGCAACTTGAGTCTATGCCCTCTCATCCTGTCATTAGTTTTGTGGGAGAAGAGGCCAATCCCCATCTTGCCAGACAGCAATAAGGTCTCTTGTGAGCCTCCTTTTTTCCAGGATAAACAACGCCAGTTCCCTCAGCCTCTCCTCATATGACTTACTCTCTACACAAATTAGTCACTTAGGCAAAATGCTTGCCTATTCTGTGGTTATGCTATCGCAGTGTTGAAAAATATAAATACACTGTTGTTGTTTGTATTATTTAACTATGTCTATATTCCAGTTTACAGCACTTTTTTTGCTTGTTTAATACACTTACAATTTAAAGGACAATTTAAAGCGGTTAGACTTTTTTTTCCCCCCGCACATTCCTAGCAGATCAGGTGCCCTTTTGCTCTCTGGATTTACTCTGCAGATTGTCTAATTGCGACCTTTTAAACAGGACTTTTTTTGGGAACTGCTGTGAATCTGTCAACATCACCTTTCTGAGTCGGTATAAATGATTGTAAGGGATGTTCTTTTACACTATTCTTGTCCTGTGTGGGAGCCATTTTTTCCCAGCCTTTTTTGAGATAATTTCTAACTTCTTCTCAGTTCTCAGATCCCTATCTGAAATAACACTATGATAAAGCCGTTGTAATCATATCTGGTATGTAAGCTCAGGTTTAATTCCATTGCTAAAAAATATTCATCAGGTTTCTACTGAAGGAGAATGTGTGTATTGTAGACATATAGAAAGCCTTTTCTAACTTTTGCCATTTCCTCCATTTTTAGGGCCATTTTTTCTGTGGATCAGTCTTTTTTCTCTGTTCTGATAAGATTTCTGGAACAATAATAAAAACAAACAAAACAACAACAATACATCCAGATATTTCAGCAAGCTTTCTGAGCACTACTGTTTTGACCTGTACTGATTGTTGAGTTGTCAAATGCTCTCCACTGCACCATTTCTTCAATGTTTAAGATGTCAAGCAGACAGTATTTCCCACACAAAAGAAATATCTTGAAGAAGAGTTAAAAGGTAATGTGTGTAAAAATCCATTACGGTTTTTACTTTAGGAAACCTTTAGCACTGAAGATTTGTAAGATATCAGTAGATGCTTTGTAAGAAATGTTAATGCTAAAGACATACTGAGAATTCCTTCTTATATCCTGCACATAGAGCAGCTTATACTGGCCTGTTCAGACTTCAAGTCTTAAAGAAAGACAGATACAAATGAGATCTGAGTTCTAATGTTGACTTAATAGATGACTCACTTTTGAGACAGTAGAAACAAAAGCCTTAGCAAGAAATTAGTAGATACAGCTGTCAATAACTTCTCTTTTTTTTTTTTTTTTTTTTGTCTGTACTGAATTTTTCATAGTTTCAAATGAAATAGAATTGGCATCAGAAGCATTTGAAATCTTTTGTGGTATTAGTCAGAAGGTGACACCTCTGCTTTCTATCAGATCTCTTAATATGAACTTTATTTAAACATAAAACTTCTGAATCATCTGCTGTTGAATCCAAGTTCATCCCAAGGGTAATGCTGAGCATGTTAACAGCCTCTCTTGTATTAGGCATCCACACAGAGTCATAGAGTTATTAAGGTTGGAAAATACCCTTAGGATCTGGCACTACTTTGTTCACCATTAAACCATCTCCCCAAATGCCACATCCACACATCATTTGAACACTTCCTGGGATGGTGATTCTACCTTCCCTGGCAGCCTGTTCCTGCCAGGGCTTGTTCTGACCAATATTTCAGCAATTTTTTTTTCCTAATATCTAACCTAAACCTCCCCTAGTGCAACTTTGGGCCATTTTCTCCAGATCCATCTACAAAGCCTTCCTATTCTCAAGAAGATCAACACTCCTGCCAACTTGGTGTCATCTACAAACTGAGGGTGCCCTAAATCTCCTTGTTCAGATCATCAGTAAAGAACTGGTCCGAGTACAGAGCCCTTGTGATCAACCACCAGCTGGATGTAACTCCATTCACCACCTCTCTCTGCTCCCAGTCATTCAGCTAGCTTTTTACCCAGGGATGAGTGCCCCCGTCTGAGCCACAAGTATCCAGTTTCTCAGAAGCGCATAATGAGACAGGTTGGAAGGGACCACAGTGGGTCCTGTGGGATGCAACCTCCCTGCTCAAGCAGTGTGATCCAAGAGCACATTGCACACGGTTGCACCCAGACTGTGCTTGAGGATCTCCAGTGAGGGAGACTCCAACACTTCTCCTGGCAATCTGCTCCTGTGCACAGTCATCTGCACAATATAGAAGTTTTTCCTCTTATTCCAGTGGAACTTCCTGTGCAACCATTTCTGCCTCTTGCCCTATTGCTTGGCCCCACCGAGCAGAGCTTGGATCCATTCTCTTGGCACCCTGCCTTCAGATACTTACATGTATGTGATCCCCTCTGTTTTTCCTTCTTGAAGCTGAACAGGCCTGATACCCTCAGCCTTTCCTCACAACAGAGATGTTCCCATTTCTTAATCATCTTCATAGCTTTCTGCTGGACCTGCTCCAGGAGCCCCATGCCTCACTGGTACCGGGGAGCCCAGAACAGGGCACAGCACCCCAGAAGTGGCTTCACCAGGGCTGAGTAGAGATGCAGGATCACCTCTCTTGACCTGTAATGCTATTCCTAATGCACTCCAGGATACCAGTGGCCTTCTTGGCTGTAAAGACACACTGCTGACTCATGGGCAGTTTGTTGTTCATCAGGACTCTCAGGTCCTTCTCCAGAGAGCTGCTTTCCAGCAGGTCAGACCCCAGCCTGTCCTGGTCTGTGGGATTACTCTTCTTCAGGTGTGGGACACTGTAATTGTTTTTCTTGTTCTTCAGATGGTTCTTCTCTGCCCATCTCTCCAACTTGTCAAGGTACTTCTGAAAAGCTCCACAGGACTCTGGGGTACTGGCCATTCCTCACAGATTTTTTTTTTGAAGGAGAATGTTGTAGGAGATAATTTTAAAGGCTTTACTAAACTTTAGGTACACAATGTGCTTCAGTTTAGGCATGCCTGTACGTGCCTTAGTGCATATGGAAACGTTTGCTTAAAATCACAGTGGCAATCTCATGAACTTATATGATCAAAACCTAAAAATCCTGATTTCCACTTGTGATTTGTCTAATGCAAACAGGATAAAAGTTCTCTGCATGAAATTCAATGGGAATTTGCCCATCCAGTTTCATTGAATTCAGAATTCAGCCAAAAATTTCATAAAATAAGGAAAAGGAATATATTCACCAGTTTATTATTATCATCCCTTATAAAGAAATACAGACAGAGAGACTATATGTGGCCTGGTGTATGTGTACCTTTCAGTTGTATTAATATCTATGAAATTTGGAGGTCATGTAGACCAATGGGTTTCTCAAATCACCTGGTTGACAGCAGATGGCTGAGCCCCTCAAAAAAGTGGGGTTTTGAAAAATTCTAGGGATGGAGACTGCACAGGCTCTGTGGAGAGATAATGGCTTGTTATTTGCCTAATGGCAATGACAGCACTGGCTATGTGGTTAGATGTGAAATTCACTAAGTGTAAATAAACTTTACAGACTGAAGTGTGCAACAAATTTGCTACATATTTTTTTATTACCTTAGCATATTAACAATTTTGAGCATATCATATGGTGTTGCTTGATGAGGAATTTTACAAAACAACAAGGATTGCTTTGCTTGTGAGAGGTAAGAGTCAAGGCCATTTTTCTTTGAAAGTCTGGTAGGTGTTTTGCAGAACTAAAAAAATCTATTGTGTGTTCTTCAGTATTAATCTCACTTACTTTGAGAATAATGTTAAATAATCCTGGAATACAAATTCTCTATAATTAAGCTGTCTTCTCTAGATAAATACCCCCTTTAATATAAGAACTCTAGAAGAAAAAGAATCTTCAAATATATAGCACTTCAAAGCAAATGAGGAGGAAGGAGTTACAAAGTCTATGTTTCTATACATCCTTTCAGGTCACCAGTTGTTTTGTGTATGCTGCCGAACTCTGACATATCTAAGACAGTCTTTTTGTATCCCATGCTCTAAAGGGCAAGCACATCTCACCCTGAAGCTGGAGATTTGCATTCTTCACCAGGTTTGGGCAGACAGAGTGCAGAGCTAGCAGGAGGCAGTAGGGCTCAGCATATTATTCAGTTGAGTAATCAAGGGGAAATTAGTCTGGGAAAGCATGCTTGCTGTGTTAATAATGTCCCTTGGTTGTTTTTTGGTGGTGGTGTTTTGGTTTTGGTTTTTTTGGGTTTTTTTTTTTTTTTTTTTGGTTTTGGGTTTGTTTCTTCCAGGTTGTTTTTTTTTTATAATTTTTTTCTGTTGTCTCAGAATGTTTTTCTATTCAAGCATTTCACTGCCATTATTTAGTCTCCTCTGGAGAGTCTGTGACACTCCACCTCCTGAAATTATCCTCTAAAATTTGATTTCATTTCACTGCTCTTGGCATACTCAGGACTCATCTCAAATCTGGTTTGAAAACATCACAGCATAGCTGAGTGGGATTTAGCTGCCTTAATGTCATGTTAGATGTCTTGTGATATTTACTCATGGCCAGAAGACTACTTCAAAAGGTCAACTGTAGAATCCACTTTTATATCTGACTGTCCCATTTGGATGTCATTAGGCATCTATATTTAGCCAGTCTCACCTTCAATGTGTTTTCACTCTGAATGTTTGTCTAAAATAAGTTGGTAGCTGACCACTAATGTCCATTTGCCCTTTGAACCAAAACTTTGTAATTTCCAATGTACCAAGATTTTTTTTTCCTATTGTGATAGTTTTCAGTTTTTATAGTGCATATTAGGCTTATTTATTATGCCATTGAGCAGAACATTTGCAAACCCAGAAAAAAAAAAGACTCTTGCATATCACCGGCAGTCTAATACCAGGTAGTTAATTACACATCACATCAAGAGGAAAAAAAATTGGTCATGAGTTCCCAGAAATAGTGTAGAGCAGGAAGAAAAACTCTTGGACAAATTTGGGATCTTAAGAAAGTACACTAATAAAAGTAAAAAAAAAAATACATCATGATGGCTTAATGTATTGGGTTCCACTCACTTTGAATACTGTAGCTTAGAGGAAAAAAGCTCTAAAGCTAATTAATAATGACAACAGCAATTGATTATTAGTATGGACAATCATATTAATGTTAATAATATTATTAATAATAATATAAACAATATATTTTTTGCCTAAAATCACAGTGGCAATCACATGAACTTAATATATTATTAATAATGATGTGATCAATTCTACATATCTCAGTGTTTCAACAGAACCTTAATACTCATAGGAAACACATCAGGATCAAAGAACTACTCAGCTGTCATCCTTAACATAATTATAATTCATAAAGATATCAAAAACAGTTCCTGTAAGATTAACCCTAGGCAGAGATCAATTATCACAGTGAAATATTGAAAGAAATATTAAGGAGGAGCTCAGTGAAAGTAAGGCAGAAAACGATAAAAAAGGCTAAAGCAGAATTTAGGAATGAAAAAATTTACAAATTTTGAAGAAGAGAATGTGGAAAAAACCCAGATAGGACTGCAAATCTTATAATACTTTAAAAGGAAAAACTACTCCAAACTGATACTTTTTCTGTTGTATGAAAGAATTTCATGCCCATGTGCAATTAAGCCATGTCACTGGTAGCAGATTTCAGTTATAACCAAGAATCAGCAGCCTTGTTCTGGGACAGTTGGCACTTTATCTATAAATGGTTTACACTATGCAATGTAGGTACTGCTGGTTTTCTAGCTGTTACTATTCATACTTTCTCTGGGGTAATTAGAGACTTCTGATACTCACCAGTTATATTACCAGAAGGCAAATGAGAAGCAGTAAAAGTGACATTATTGTGGAGCAATTTTTGAAATTTCTGATGATACCTTGACACGAACATTTGTTCACAGACTTTAGGGTATATTTGAAAATTTGTTTGTCAGTAGCATTGAAAAATGGTACCTCGATGGGGGGCAAAACAAAACACCTGTATATGAAACCAAGGATTAGGTTTGCCTGTAGTTTTCCTATTTCTTCTGAATGATTCATGATTATTTTAAAGCAAACAGAGCATTTCAATAAAGCTAACAAAGCTTCCTGGTAAAGAAATTTCACATATTTTACTGGTAGAATTTACAGTACCGAGAGTAATTCTCTGTCTCACATGCTTTTTTAAAACTTACTTGTCTTCTATATAAAGCAGATTGTTTCAGTGTCATAGATCCATAGACACTAAAGCTTATCAAGCAAAAAAAAAAAAAAAAAGATAAGTTTATTTAAATTTTTATATTGTATACCTAGATTCTATTTATGGATTCACATTAACTGAAAATCTACATATATATCATTGGATATTCTGATAGGGTGCTTAAAGAAACAATGCAAAATAATTTCTTGGTGATTTAATATATCTTAACTTTTTCTTGGATGATTTTTTCATTTTTATTGATATCATATACTGTGAGATTAGTTAGGTGACAATAAATAAGAAAAATGTTTAATGAGATTATTTCGATATAGGGCATATTTGAGGAGGCCTGGAAAGCAAAATATATAAATGAAGAAAAATAATCTCTATAATAGATTTAGCTCTAAGTTTTTCCAAAATCAGGACTAGACTATTTGCATTGTTTGAGTACTTTTATTGGTTTCTGAAGTTTCAGAAGCAATGCCTCTTTGTTTCTCTAAGACAGTAATTAATTTGAATGTACTCAAAAGGTTTTCAAATTAACTCATTTTCTGGTATTTTGCATGAGATATGAATTTGCGTATTACTCCCAAGCTACTTACAAACCTTGAAAATACCGTTGCTGTACATTTAATTATTTCAATTAGAGTTCCAGTTTTGAACACCTGCTTAAGAATAGAAATCCGTGCATTACCGTAATACAGACTCTATGGGTTTGCCAGGATAAACATCTTAACATCTGCATGTATTTCTGCAAAGGGAAGTCTGATGTCTCTACTGTTTTCTGTTTGCTACAGTACTATGCCAAGAAAAACAATATTTTCTGACCATGTTTAAAACTTTGTTGTTCTGTTTCAGTGAAAGCTACTGAATTATCAGAATTTTGGTGTCTTCAGTGGAGGTTTGCAAGACTTTTTGGTGGAAAGCATATTTCCAAGGTCTTGGTTAGTCATCAAGTAAGTATCTTGTGTTTTTGTATAGTTTTCATTCAGGTCCAAAGAAGTGTTTGTGCTGTCTTAGGTAAATAAAAAAAAAATTACTTCACCAGTATTTTGATTTCCTTTTCTATTAAAACATTTTTGTCTAATGTCTGATGCTCCTTTGCAGTCCATAACCTTTTAAGTCAGTGTTTATAAATATTTTAGAAAAAAAAAACAAACAAAGGAACATTTTCTTGGTTTTCTTTTTCAGTATCTCTCAGAATGCTGTTCAGTGATCTGTATTACTCCGAAACTATGAAGCATAAGCAGAACTAAGAATTGGTTGTATCATCTAAATATGTTGTGCCATTAGCTTGGTAAAAGTGTTCAAGAATGGTGTCTGGCAATCAATTACTAAAGTAGATAAATCCAGTTAAATGGAACTTAAACAGTCAGGTTATATTATTATCATCCATCTGACTAATTTTTTAACTGTCTCATTTTTCTTACTATATCACACACTTTGTTCTTCATACCAATATAGTCTTAAGTATTTTTAATTCAATTAGATGAAGACTAAGCATCTCAGTTAAAGCAGATCCTCTTGTGTCTTCTTATTCCTGTTGTCGGGCATAATGACTTTAATATTGAGACTTTCACTTTGTTTCTAAACCTAAAGAAGAAAATTGAGTTGGTGGGAAGGCATTTGAAATAGGAAAACTGTAATAAGAAACATAAAATGTAAAACTGCAAAATAGGGGGAAGCTAGCTTTAACATTTAAATTATACTTACATATTCTACTCAGATTACAGACTTAACCTTTTCAAAATTATGCTGATGGAGATTAGAGAATTAATGAATTCTTTATGTCACTTCTCACCAAAATGAAGTGATTTTGATTTTTCTCAAAGAATGTATAAATGTTATTTTAATTTTCAGTTAAAAAATTGTTTCAGTCTGAGTGGCAATGCTTGAACTTGTCTCAAAATTATTTATTTGAATCCATTTACAAAATATTCTGTGCTTTAAAAAAATCACAGTCCATGAAAACCAGCAATGCTTATTCATTTATTTGCTCTTTGATGAAATAGAAAATTAAATTTTTGTGAGGGTAATAATTTCCAATTAGTCAGTCCAATAACATAATCTTCTTTTATCACTTGGCTGCATCAAAAATAAAAAAGCATTTCTCTACAAGGAACAAATACCAAGTTTATTTATTTTAGAATTTGCTAGCTCTGACGGTGTCATTCATTACCACTTAACTTATAAAATAAGTGAAGAATTATGTGTGAAGTGAGAATTATGTCCTCATTTTAATGCTCTTTTATGAATTATCATAACAAAAATAGATGTTGATTTAACTGGTTGAATTATCAGGAAGGATGGTGAAACTCAAATGTTTAATTCTGTTAGCGCTCACAGAAGGTAGTATCTAACCTAATGTTGGGAAGCAAAATTAGACTTAAACTCAGTGAAAAATAAAACAGGATTCAAGTACTAGAAACCACAGAAATAAATTTTAAGTTTTTTAACCAGCTGACCTATCTCAAAAATTTTGCACATCTAGTCTTGCTCTGGAATAATTTGGGATACTTGGGATTTTTTAAGCCTCTAAGGCTCTAAATGCAGTCTGAATGTATAGATTTAAAAGTTAATTATTTTTTCTTGCTTTGTAACATGTTAATTTAGTTTACAAGTTCAGAATTATTTAGAGTGCACATCTGTGTCATTCAAAAGGTCACACTAAATGCTTACATATGCCCCATCTTCAAATGTACAAAAAAAGGGAACACATTCAGTCACATGCCTGCTCATAGGCTGAGAAATTTAATATAGGTAATATTTTTTTTTCTTACTATATCCCATTATTTTGTTCATACTGTGTCTAAATAGTCACAGTGTTCATTGTGTCAGGTCAGTTATGTATGGCCAAATTAGAGAAGACTATTTTAAGGATGTGAATGCTACGGGTGTCTTTTTCAATGTCATTGAATGTTATAAAGTTTTTTTATACTCTTTTAAATGTTGAATAATTTCGGTTTGCTTTTGTATTTTCTTTTATCACATTAGCATAAAAGTGAAAAATCTCTTATAGGGAACAAAGCCAGTTGGTTTCTTTTCTGGTGTGCTAAAAAAGCAAGAGTGATTGATGTGAGTGACTCATGGTTAAAGATGTTGCTGCTTGAGTGGTGTGACACCGGCATGATCTCTTTGAGTAGGTTAAAGTGTAACACAGAGAGGTGGAAAAAAGGCATTCAGTTAGGAGGGACTCATCAGATGACACATTCCCAAATTCATGATCTCTTTGACTACTATTACAATGCTGTACATCTGCAAAACCTTTGAAGAGCTTTAGCTGTGCAGCTCCCTTTCATGTCAGCAGGAGACAAGCTTTGCTGTAATAAGATTTAGCTGGCTTCCTTTCATATACTTTTTTTTTACTGAGCAAAACAGACCCTGATCACTTTTATTATGATGTGCTATGTATTCTGAAAGTATGTTTAGGCAGGTAGCAGATTAATTAAGTAATGAAGCATGTAATAAGTAATCAGTGTAAGCTTTCATATTGTCTTAGCAGTCTCATTTTCATCTATAAGTTTCTTTCTCTATTTGAGTCCCTGAACACCTAATATAAGTTTTCAATATATCCTTGGTACTATTTTGTCTGTGGTCCATGTTTTCTGTTCCTTTTACTTAGATGAAAATAAGGAAATTTGGATTTGTGACCTTGAATTACTAGTTGCAAAAGCAACAAAACAACTTCCATCTGAGTTGGTGCTAAAATTTCTATTGATGTTATTAATTTTAGGACAGAGTTTTACAGATATGATATTCAGTGAACCA
This sequence comes from Motacilla alba alba, assembly GCF_015832195.1. Lineage (NCBI taxonomy): Eukaryota > Metazoa > Chordata > Aves > Passeriformes > Motacillidae > Motacilla > Motacilla alba. The sequence continues at coordinate 76,003,966 of NC_052017.1, forward strand.
AAAATAGATTGTACACACTCAATAATCCATCTCTCAAAAATATTTGCTTTTTTAGTAAAAAAATTCATACATTTAAATAAAAGATTACACTAAAATATGAGAAAATAAAGCATTGTCTGCACTACAGCAGTACTTGAAATTCTTGAACTTAAAGGAGAAGTAGCTGTTGGCCACCATTCACTCCTTTTAGTTTGAAGGCAAATGGGTCATGAATGAAATGAAGACAACTTTTTATGGTGTACGTTTCTTGTACCATCAGAAGAATTGTTATGGTTGTAAGAAATGTTATACCACCAATGTTTGAAGGACCTCCACAGGCCAGAAGGATGAGTTGGTCTGGGAACAGCTATCTTGGCTTTTTGGTATTGATTCAGATAGTTTGAGATTCTTTAGGACATCTTTCCATGAGCTAGTGTGTAGCTCAGTTGCTCTGATTTATCCTGAAGAAATGTAAATGGTCTAAAAAGCAAGATGCATTTAAAAAATGCAATGGGTGATTGTGAATACATGGAAGCACTTTTAATATGTGTTTTCAGTTCAATTTGTCTCAGGAGTGTCATAGGATGCTACATTAGGGACTAGTACCTTGTTGTAGATGAAAACAAATGAAGTGAAGAATCGTATGTCTAGAAATAAATATGTATCTTTAAAAACATAGAAGTTCCACAGAAACACAGTGAAGACTTAATTGAATGATACATGTAAGAGAGACAGAAGACAATTCATTCCTACCCAGACTGCATCACCAGTTTGCATTAAAGGAATGCAGGCAGAGATTTTCTAATTTGCTTCTTTCTGATGATAAACTGCAAGAGCCAGGCACAGTCCAAAACTCATCAGTTGATTTTACAAAATATATTCAGCAAATGAACTTATGAAGAAAAGTAGTTAGTAGAAATGTATTTAAGCTTTGAAGAAATATACCTATTAACGTCTTTTCCAGTTGGTTAAAAAAATAAAAAGGCATAACATAGTTTCTGATCAACATGCTCTATGTTGATCAGATCCTATGCTCTACTTTTTGGATATCATCTCTTCCACAGAAATAATGGATAGCAACTTTCATGCTTGGCATCCATTAAACTTTTCCACTTTCTCAAGAGTCATAATGAGAAATAATTGAGTACAATTTTGGATTTTGGTCCATAAGCATTTATAAAGGAGCTGACTAGGATGCTAATTATTATCATTTGCAAACTTATAGGTAAAAAAAAATGACAGAGTGATTTTTTCTTTTCACTAATCCTAAAATACAAGCAGGAGATGCCTCTGCTCAAATTAAGGTGCAAATGAGACCATATGCCAAAGTCAACAATATGGAGGTTTTTTAAAAATAAATGTGAGATAGAGAGTCAGAAAGAGCTAGAAAAGGGAGAGGGAGAGGCAGAAGATGTGGCAGGGTGTGGGAGAGAGAGAGAGAGCAGAGAGAGAGCTGGAGATGAGGCACAGAAGTGGGGAAAAGAGAGGTGGGGAGAGAGAGGTGAGAGGTGTTCTCCATCGCTTTGGGGTTCTTGGTGGTGAGGCAGGGGACTCAGCTCAGTCTTCTGCTGATAGGTTCTGTGCAGAAAGAGGTGCTGAGTCCACAGAGTCCACCGCTATCAAATCTTTTCACTACTTATGAATTTTAGCAAACAAAGAAAGTAATTCTTGTTGGCTTCATGTTACATAGTTTCCTTATTAACTATTATTCTATCTTCTATTGATTAAATTATTCCCTCATTTCTTATGTAATTAATCTGCATGCTCAGTCTTTCTCTTCTTTTGCGTAAGTGGGTTTCTTGGATCAGTGGTCCTTGACTCAGTGGTTGCAATCTCTCACTGCTGGAATTACCTTTTACCCAGCTGGAATTGATTTCAGCACAGTTGCTGAGTTGGTTTTATTAGCTTCTTTCTTATCTTGGGAGTTATGCCAAATATCCTTGTGTTCCCTAAATTTTGCATTCTCTGTACCCATTATCAGTCACATATCCCTCTTTCCAAGCTTTGTCAACCTCCCCCTAGGTCTGAGATCGATTGAATTTATCTTCTGAGCATCTGGACAACAGTACCACCTTTACAGTACCACCATGGACCAAGTTCCATGAATCTATAGAGGTCTATTTGAGGGGCTGTTGTGGTCATTGGTGGTCACAGATGCCATCTCTCCCATAACTTGGGGGGACCTTTGTTTGACCAGTGACATGCATATGAGCAGTTGCTTCTTTTCCCAGTCTGTCAGTGGGGGGAATTTTGTCTGATTTCCTTGAACAGGATGAGCTAGCCAGATCTCTGCCAAGCCTCTGCCAGTCCTGGAATTAGCACTTTCCTGTCATAAATTCCTCCCTTCTGTGGCCTTAACATGCTTGAGGCATGTAACTCTACCATTTAGTTCCTAAGAACTATCAGTTAATAATTTTTAAAAAGTAAATATCATTACATTTCTCCACCACAAGGTGCATTTTTCAGATATTGCAACCTTTTTTGACCACAAAGGAAGGTTGGCTTCTTCAGGGTTAGATTTTTGACTTAAACAAAAAAAAAAGTTTGTATTTAGGAAAACATTTTCATGCTTCGAGTTTAACACATTCTGTAAAGCTCTAATGTACAAGGACTGTTAGAATTGTAAATTGCAATAATATATACTGTAGTATTCTCTTTGACAACATTCCTTCTTCCTTTAGAATGTGCTGTGTTTAGGCTTAAACTCTACTCTGCACAGGGGCAGCATCACTTTGAATAACATGCGCAGTTTCTATTGAACTATTAGAGAATGTCCAGTGGAGGGCAATGAGGATGTTGAAAGGCCTTTAGGGGAAGCCCTATGAGGAGTGGCTGAGGTCTCTTGGTCCGTTCAACCTGGAAATGAGGAGACTGAGGGGACGTCTCATTGCAGTTTGCAGTGTTCACTCTAGTAACCAGTGATAGTACCTGAAGTTGTGTCAGGGGAGGTTTAGGTTGGATATTAGAAGAGGTTTCTTCACCCCAGAGGGTGTTTGGGCAGTGGAACAGGCTGCCCAAGGAAGTTAGTCATAGCACCAAGCCTGGCAGAGTTCAAGAAGCATTTGGACAATGCTCTCAGGCACATGGTGTGACTCTTGGGGCTGGTGCTGTGCAGGGCCAGGAGTTGAACTCGACTGGGGGCTCCTTCCAACCCACCTTACTCTGTCATTCTGTGATATACAATTCTAAATATATGTAAAAGGAAAGGGATTTGAGGTACGTGTGTATAAGAACTGGGGAAGATTTTGGGTGCAATATGAAGACAAAGTGTGTGAGTGATTAATATTCAGTGAGGCCAATGAAAATTTAATTCAACTAATTTAGGTAACAGAGCATCTCATTTTCTTTTGCAGTCCCAGTATAAATGCTATTTTCATCTATGTGGCGGTTCATATCAGCTAATTCCTGCATAACTGCAGTTGCTGACAGTGAGTAAAACATTGTCTTTGCTCTTACAAGTACTCTTTGAAGCCTACAGAGCGACACCAGCACAGATTGTTAGTAATAATTGAAATTACTTTTCTGAAAATAACTTATCTCATCCTAACACACCTTATATTTCTGTCTGCTGTAATTTTCAGTCTTGTGTCCCTTTCTGGATGTACAAAGAAAGCCATAGTGAATAAGTATAGAGTGCAGGATTTATTAAAGATTGTTTGAACACTGTGCAGAGGATGTGCTGGGAAAAAACACACAGACTGAATATTGATTTGTAATGTGTATTGGGAGTGGGAAAATAATGCATTTCAGAAGAAGCTTACTTTTGATTATTTAAAACATTCCCTCTCTCTTTACTGACAAAAAAAATCTGTCTGTGCTATATATTCCTACAGGAATGTGAAGAATACTCTATATTTTTAAACAATTTTTAGAAATGTATTAGCAGGAATCTGTGTTCTTATTAAAGCATGATAACTCTATTGTCTTTTCAATTAGAGGGCAGAAAGCAGATTTCTAGAGTTTTTGGGGGAGTTATTTTGTTTGGTTTTTAAGTGAGGTTAAAAATGTAATGCTCCTTTTAGAATGTATAATGAAGAGAAGAGGAATTACAGCAGTTAGAAAAAATGGAAGAGCCAAGTAAGTGAATAAGCTACAAACTATGCTCCTGTAGTTTTTAATGTTTCTAAGGAATATCTGCCTCTTTTGATCTTACTTTCTCTAATGCCATGAGAAACATTAAAAAAAAAACCCACAGAAGGATGAAATTCAATTTATTACCCTAAATATAAGTCAGCATATTTTTCATGTCATCTTTGCTCTTTCTTGCTTTTTCTGGCCTTGTGAGTCTTTGTGTTCCAGGCAGAGTTTAACAGAATTTCAGGCAAAGAAGGGCCACTGTTTTCCCTTCTGGCACTGATCCTGGCTCGGTCTTTTGGACAATCAGGAAGAGTCCAATAAGAGGAATGAAAGTGAGCTAGGTTACTCTAGCTGCCTGCTCTTGAATGGGGGCTATCCATTACCACCATCATATCACCATGGATTTCTTTTCAATGTTTATTGCTTCTGAAGGAGTACTTAGCACAAGAAGTCATTGTAAAATTCTGTTATTTCCTCAGGCTCTTCACACAATTTTTACATAACTAGATGATACAGATGATTTGCACAGTAATGATTAATGGGAGACAGCTGACTATTTGCAGATTTTGTTTGTTATTAATTATGCACAGTCTTTATGATTAGATAATTATTTTAAACCAATTAAGTATCCCTTGATGGACTCCTGAGTTGTATCTAGTTATGATAATTACTGAAAATATTCTTGTGAGATTGTTACAGCTCACTGTGATATGTGCTTAGCCTTGTCTAAACATTGTGACAAGAAAACAATTAATCCTTAATAATATAAATATACGTAAGTCCTGGTTTAGGACAAATTTGGGAGGAAACCTCCAAAAGGGTCCCTCTAAAAAGCAGATTCAAGCAGCCCCTCCCCCACTTGGTTCAGGAAAATATTTCCTTGGAAAAAAAGTGGAAAAAACTGTTTCTTTAACAAGCAAAGTATTCACAAGAATAAAATGAATGAATAATATTAAACCTTGTGCTGTTCTGAAGACATGACAAACTTAGAAATTTATTTTCTTGGGGTGTAGCTCGTCTCACCCAATCTCTTATCAGTTCCTACGGCACTGGAAAATGCTCTGTCCCAGGCCCCAGTGGGCCACAGGCGTGAGCTCCCAGTGGGGTTTTTTTTGGGTTTTGGTGCAGAACAGGACTGACCAGTTCCAAAAAAAACAAAAGCCGCAGTCCAGGGAACTTCTCTGCCTCAGCTAGCTAAAAAACTAACTAAAAGCAAAGGAGAGCTCTCTCCTGCTGTCTATGCTGCAGGCAACACAGTCTGTGAGAAGGAAAGCTGAAGCTCTTATTTCTGTGTTTTTGAATACAGCCATCTCAGACAATCCACTGCTTCTCCTTCTTTCTCCCTTCACTCTCAAATCTAGTTTTAATAGTGCAAAACTTATTTCTGGGCTAAAAAGATGAATGGGGATACAATTCAGCATCATAAAGTCACCCCAGGACAACATATTAAAGATATATTATGATTCCAAAAGGTAAATTGGTTCCATGCAAAATATTTTTAAATGAGATGAGATTTACTGAAAGAGACTCACTCCAGGCTTCATGCACAAGCCTATGTGATAAATAGTTCTTAAGCAGTCTTCTTGAAAAACTCATTGGATGTATACTTTTCTTTAGAGCCCTATTTCTCTGTAGAGACTGCCGTTTGAACACAACATTAAGGCTGTGACCTAATTCCAAAAATATTTTCATTAGCCTTCTATATTTGGTTTTTCCCAAATGCATGTTAAAATGCTTTTCTTTTTCCTGTGTTTTCAGTAGTATGCTTTAAGATATGCTGTATGGTAATGAGCTTCCACCCTGAAGGAGAAGGGAGAACCCAAGATTTGTAGATGTCCATAGTGAAAAAGCAACGGCAAAAGTCAGAGGGTCCACAAATGCTTACAAAGTTTTATTAATACATTATACACACAACATGGAAATTGGTATAAGCTGGTCCCTTTTCCTGTAGTATAAACCCAAAGCAGTGGAATCTAAAATAGGGACAGGGTGAAAGAAAGAGAAGAGGGAGGGAGGAAGGGAGGAAGGGAGGAAGGGAGGAAGGGAGGAAGGGAGGAAGGGAGGAAGGGAGGAAGGAAGGAAGGAAGGAAGGAAGGAAGGAAGGAAGGAAGGAAGGAAGGAAGGAAGGAAGGAAGGAAGGAAGGAAGGAAGGAAGGAAGGAAGGAAGGAAGGAAGGAAGGAAGGAAGGAAGGAAGGAAGGAAGGAAGGAAGGAAGTGTCGGAAGGAAGGAAGGAAGTGTCGGAAGGAAGTGTCGGAAGGAAGTGTCGGAAGGAAGTGTCGGAAGGAAGTGTCGGAAGGAAGTGTCGGAAGGAAGGAAGGAAGTGTCGGAAGGAAGGAAGTGTCGGAAGGAAGGAAGTGTCGGAAGGAAGGAAGTGTCGGAAGGAAGGAAGTGTCGGAAGGAAGGAAGTGTCGGAAGGAAGGAAGTGTCGGAAGGAAGTGTCGGAAGGAAGTGTCGGAAGGAAGTGTCGGAAGGAAGTGTCGGAAGGAAGTGTCGGAAGGAAGGAAGGAAGTGTCGGAAGGAAGTGTCGGAAGGAAGTGTCGGAAGGAAGTGTCGGAAGGAAGTGTCGGAAGGAAGTGTCGGAAGGAAGTGTCGGAAGGAAGGAAGGAAGTGTCGGAAGGAAGTGTCGGAAGGAAGGAAGGAAGGAAGTGTCGGAAGGAAGGAAGTGTCGGAAGGAAGGAAGTGTCGGAAGGAAGTGTCGGAAGGAAGTGTCGGAAGGAAGTGTCGGAAGGAAGTGTCGGAAGGAAGTGTCGGAAGGAAGTGTCGGAAGGAAGGAAGGAAGGAAGGAAGGAAGGAAGGAAGGAAGTGTCGGAAGGAAGGAAGTGTCGGAAGGAAGGAAGGAAGTGTCGGAAGGAAGGAAGTGTCGGAAGGAAGGAAGTGTCGGAAGGAAGTGTCGGAAGGAAGGAAGTGTCGGAAGGAAGGAAGTGTCGGAAGGAAGGAAGTGTCGGAAGGAAGGAAGGAAGGAAGTGTCGGAAGGAAGGAAGTGTCGGAAGGAAGTGTCGGAAGGAAGTGTCGGAAGGAAGTGTCGGAAGGAAGTGTCGGAAGGAAGGAAGGAAGGAAGGAAGGAAGGAAGGAAGGAAGGAAGGAAGGAAGGAAGGAAGGAAGGAAGGAAGGAAGGAAGGAAGGAAGGAAGGAAGGAAGGAAGGAAGGAAGGAAGGAAGGAAGGAAGGAAGGAAGGAAGGAAGGAAGGAAGGAAGGAAGGAAGGAAGGAAGGAAGGAAGGAAGGAAGGAAGGAAGGAAGGAAGGAAGGAAGGAAGGAAGGAAGGAAGGAAGGAAGGAAGGAAGGAAGGAAGGAAGATTATAGCCTTTGCATGGATGCATTTCATTTCATAAGGTGCTGTGTGGGGTAGTGTAATTTTGAAAATGTAGAGATTCCCAAAACCAATCAGCCCATTCTGACTCCCAGAAGTAGAAATTGATTTAAATAATCTGTCACAGTATTAACATTAGTAATGCTTTCTTCTTCGGTGCTCTGAGAATAAGTTGCTTGGCTTTTGAATATAAAATGCAATAAAGTAGGAAGTGTTGAAGGCAGTATGTATTGTTAGGCAATGAAAATCTTTTGTCATCAAATCATGGTTGGAGAACCAATTCCCACAACACCATTTTAGTAGCTTTATTCATGTTTTTTTTCCTAGCCATCACTGTGCCTTTATAATTTGGTTTTGCCTCAGTTGTGTATTCCTTCATTATCAAGAGGTAATTTAACCTTTTTTATTCTTTACAAAAAGATAAGATTCAGTTTTGCCCCCTTAAGTTAATCACAATTACACTAATTCAGTTTATTCTATGTTTTGCCTGGAAGATATCAAGACAAAAGCAGTGGAAATAGTTTAGAAGATTTGTCATCATCACCCTCTTACAGAATCAAACAGTCCACAGTAATGAAAACAGCAGTTTTGTATGTGAGGAAGAAAAGTACATTGCTCTCATACCCTTCTTCTTTTTTTATCATATACTCACTGAAACTTCAACTTCCCTCCTTGTAACTTCACTGGTGAATTCAGACCAATCGGTTTGTGAATACTGTAACCAAAATCTTCACAAGCAGATCCCTGCTCATTTTGTTTTCCATAGTTTTAATTTACTCAGCTTAGTTTGAGACCCTCCATTCTAAGGTGTTTGGGAATCTATTTGCTGGTCTAAGAACACTAATATCCAATTACACAGATATGAAGGAGTTCAGAATAGCAAATTCATTTGTGGAAACACTGGTACTCATACATGCTCTCTGAAGAATGTCCCTTATCTCTAGAAAAAAGTTTATTTTCTAATGTTATTTTCTGCCATAGAATTTTACTAGTGAAGAATGTCCTATCATATTGATACCTTCTTATTTATATCTTTTCTCACCACAACTGGTTAGTGTTATTCTTCTACAGTGCCATTGCAACAAAACCTACAGGTAGCAGGACTTTTTGTTCTCATTACATGTTTTTCTACTTTTCAGAAATTGTTTTCTGAGATATACTTTCTCAGTCTGCTGAGGCCTTTATGTCAGTGGTTTATAAGCAGAAAAAAAAAAAAAAGTAAAAAAAAGTTATTCTGGTAGAAGGGGAAAGCCTTGGCTTATTATTCCTGTTTCTTGCCATGAATACTCTAAGGAAAATTTCCAATTCACTTGTGAATGGGAACAGTGCCCACAGAGCAGATGGCTATGAGTGAAAGTATAGAGAAGACCATGACCACATTAAATACATTTACTGAGGGCAGACTTCCCAGGCTAAAATTTCGTGTATATGCAACTCTTGTGCCAGGGATTTGGAGGATATGCTACTATTAGTCATTTCCTAAAGAAGTCTAACTTGCAGAAATTACAACATTTTTCTGCATAAAAATCTGCATAAGAAGTCTTCCATGAAGACAAAGGAAACATTTCATTTTTCATATGGGTTTAACAACAATTTTTAAATTTTCTTTTTAAAACTGTACATGAAAATTTTCAATAAAATCAAAGAGAAGTAAATGTATATTGTTGAACAGAAGATGAATTATTAAATAAAACTGACATAGCTCTTTATCCCCAAATTATCATGGCATGAATAACTTAAAGTGAGATGTATTGGTTCCCCAGATTTTAATTTTTTTTTTCTGTAGAAAAATTATTTTATTATCAGATTCTACAAAGCTTATCTGTATCATTATATTATTGTAGAGGAACATCCTCCCATAGATACAATTGCTGAATGTCACCACTGATTTTCTTCTTAAAGCTTATTCCTCTGTTGCTTCTTATGGGACACACTTATCATTGTCATTTATTTCATAATACCACTGTGTCTACTGATAAAATCAGCAAACAAGTCCAGGGTAATCTCTTCTAGATACTCGTCCTTGAATCACATTTTTTGTACCAGCTACACATGATTGTATGATTCAAAATAAATACAGATATTAAATCTACTTATTATCCTGGTCAAGTGAAATAATCAATAGGTAGTCTTAAACACCTTCAGTACAAGAAAAATGATGGAAAATGACTATCATGTTTGAATGAGTACAGAATACTGCTTTTAGGGTTTGGGGCTTTTTCTTTTTTTTAATGAGTACACTGGTGTCCTTACACTTTAAACTACATGGTAAATGAAGCTAGAATGATTAACTGAAATTTAATATCAGGTTATTACTGCAGTCAAGGATACACACTATTTGAGTAACTGCATTATTGAAAGCATTATTAACATATTTTTAGTATTAGCACACATATAATAGAAATAAATATTTCTCAAAAATTTGATTTCTGTTAATCAACTGTTCTGTATTTTAGAGCGGTTTTCAACTTGGATCGTGGCAATTTTAAAATATATACTTAAATATATTTATTATTGTTATTTGAAGATTAGATATTGAAGGCTGCAAGCCTCTGTTTGATGGGTTAAAGTCTGAGGAAAAAAATGAAAATATGATGATCATTTATTCCTTTGGGAAGAGGAGGCAGTGTCAGCTACTTTCTTATATACTATTATCCATTTTCACTCTTCTTCATACTGGTGTGAATATAATCGTTTGGGGAAATGGGAGTTTCATTGCTTCTTTAAATCTTATATTCTTGCAAAAGACTCAAGTAGTAATGTGGACAGTCAAAAAAAGCTTGCTACCTGCTTTAGAGTAATCACTTGCCAGGAGATTACTCTATTGTATAAATTATGGTAATCTGTGGGACGCATTTTTTGAAAACCCCATTCAAATCACAGACTGGTTTTGTTTTGAATTACAGAAAGATCTGCCAAGGTTCCATCAAGCAAAACATTTAATTAAAACTGGTTTGGGTCTGTTAATATGACTCAGCAGAAATTTATAGCCTTCAGAAGCTAGGTATCTGGGCATAAGGTACTACCATCTGAGTAAATATGGTAAAATCTAAAGCTTAGATAACTTAGACTCCCTTAAGTAATGCATTATTTGCTTTGAGATAGGGTTTTTCATAACCCTAATTAAGATTTGATAGTAAAAAGCATGCTCATTGTTCGAACTTTGCAGAAAAGTCCATGGCATCTTGAAGGGTAGGACGGGTATGACTTCAGATATGTAGAAATTCCATTTTAGGCAGTATACAGAACCCTTGACTTAATTTTCAAATTTCTTCCCTTCTTCTGCTTGCAATAACTGGTATAATCTCCCTCTCCCCTAAATATTTGTTTTAAAAGGGTTTTGCCAATTACTTTTTTTCTTGTTTTTAATCACTAGCATCTAATTACATTAAACAATGTGTGGTCTGGACTACAAAAGAATTATTTCACTTCAAGTGAGACTTTAGCAGTTTAGCAAGCCGTGTACATTATTTGTCCAATAAATTAGCTGTATCTTCTAGTTTACTTTATTATATTTACTCACAAATCTTTGTCTAGGCAGTGAATTATTGCTGTTTAAGATGTTAACAGTGTTCAACATTAATAAAATGAACAATTCTTAGTACAACTAATATAGCCTAAAGTAATTTGAATAATTGAATACCACTTTGTCTAGAGAAAACCATTTGTAGCAGCACTTGCTTTTTCCAATGAAAGCAGAGTGAAAATTCCAAATGTTATGTTGATAAATGTTTTGTAAAATCTGCTGATCCCATTGCATATGTGTGGATAAGGCATCTCGACACTGATATTCTCCTAGTATTATTTATAGCTGCAGCAAAAAGCAAATGGTAAGTGCACTCAAGTGCACAGAATGTTAAGTGTATAAGATGGCAGCTTAAAAAGAGATCTATGTACTCAGAGGAGAAATAGCCTTTAGGGTGTTCACAGCAGGAAGAACCCAAGAGAGCAGATGAAAGCAGGTGTGGAAATGACAGAGTATTCCTTCTTTCCGTTGAAGATGTTGAAGATGTTGAGAATTTAGTTCAAGGGATTGCAGTTTCAATCTACTCATTTTTCAGCTTTCTTTCTTTGACTTTTGCTGTGATTACAAAAGATTATGATAAAAGTTTAAAGATGTGTCATTCGTCCCAGCTAGATGGTGACGGGGAAGCGACAGTCCCCTCTCAGGCTCCGCCTCTCCCAGCTGCCAGGGAAGGCACAGCGCAAAACAAAAAAGCAGTGCCACGATTCCTGGGATAACTTTATTTGATGGTAAAACTTCCCCTTCAGCATCCCAGGACCCCAAACTCGGGGCAGACAAAGCTTATAAACAAGGGGAGGGCTGAGGGGAGGATACAATCCTAAACTAATCAGGAGAACTAAAGATAAAATACAAGGCGGGCATACAAATATCAACCAGTGAAGAATCCCAAGGGAAAAAAAAAAACATTTTCAGTGAACTAATAGAGTTTGAATAAATACAAAACTGACAGAGAAGTTTCTTGAAGGAAGGCAGGTTTTAGGGAGAGACTGGCATTTCATGAAAAAAAAAAAGTTCTGGGAAAAGGGCAGAAACCAAAAGACAACATAAGGAAATTACAAATCAAAGAATAATCATACTAATAAAACAAAACCACACCACAACAAAGATGCAGATTAGGCAACCTGCCATAGTGATTTTGAAGATCTGATGAAAACTTCAGAAAAAAATACTCAACAGAGGGGGAAAAAAAAAAAGCCAAGTATAAACTGGGGGGTAAGGGGAATTCAGACCAGACAGAAAACTAGAGTGTGTCTTGAAATAGCACACCTAAAATAGAACATGACACTTTGATGAAAGGTTAGTATAATGTTAAAAATATATGGAAAAACCCCAATGTATATACCCTGCTTACTGTTGTATACAATGGCAAACAATAGGTACCACAATTATTTGCCTGAAGAAAACCAAACTGAATGACCCCAGGCTGAGTGGGGAATATTAGATGCCTGAAGAATGGGCTGCCATCCAGAGGGACTGGACAAGCCGGAGATGTGGGAAATCTCATAAGGTTCAAGAAGGCCAAGTACAAGGTCCTGCACCCAGGTCAGGGCAAACTGCACTGCTAATAGAGGTTGGGGATGAATAGATTGAGAGCAGCCTGCAGACACAGGCTTGGAGTGGTTGGTGGATGAGAAGCTGAACATGAGCTAGCCATGTGCACTCTCAGCCCAGAGAGCCAACAGCATCCTGGGCTGTAGAACACAAAGTGTGACTAGGAGGTCTAGGGGGGAGATTGCTCCTGTCTACTTTGCCCTCATAAGATTCCACATGGACTTCTTCATCCAGCTGTGGGGCCCACAGCAAGAGGAAGAGATGCACCAGTTGGAGTGGGGCCAGAGGAGGGCCACAAAAATGATCACAGAGGATGAAGCACCTCTCCTGTGAAGACAGGCTGAGAGGTCTGGCTTTGTTCAAACTTGAGAAAACTTCAGGCAGACTTTGTTGCAGCCTTTCTGTACTTAAAGGGGTCTTATAGGGAAGACAGAGATGAATTTTTCAGTAGAGCTGGTTGTGACAGAACAAGGGTTTATTGTTTTAAATTAAACAATATTAGATTCAGAATAGATGTAAGGAAGACTTTTTTTTTATGAGGTGAAAGATGTGAACAGGTTTTCCAGAAACATGGTAGATGCTTCATCCCAGGAAACATTCAAGGTCAACCTGATCTTATTGAAGATGTCCCTGACCATGGTAGGAGGGTTGGACTAGACAACTTTCAAAGCTCTCTTTCAGCTCAAAACATTCTATGATTTTATTCTATGATAAAAGTGGTCTCTCATACTCAATCAGCTTCTTTTACCGTCTCACTTTAATCATGATGTGGCTTGGAAGTTGAGCTTTATCTAATCTACCACTTCAGCTGCTTGGATGTGTAACGCTAGTCGTAGTATATTCCAGCTACTGTCACAAGACTTGCATCAGAACTACTTTAGGGGAATAAAGAGAAGAAAAATTCTCAGAATGGTTCTATTCTAGATGTTTAAATGTATTCAAAGTAAACTTAGACTCATTTAAGTTAATTTTTCCAGGGTACATGTAAATTTTAGCATGATAATTGAAATACTGGTATTTACAATAGTGTGCCAACAGAAATTCTCCCTGGCAATTTCAGAGATACTTCAAAATCATCATATTCCTTGTCTCACCTTAGTCTTAATTTCAAAAACTATGTGTTTAGGTAATATTATGCACATATTTTTTTACTAAATTCACAACTAAATGGAAAAAACACATGCATAAGAGAGATGGTTTTCAAATGAGAGGAAAGATTGATGTTTCTAGTATAAAAAGAACACTTTAAGTTATTTTTAATTCTTTTCTTCTAATGAATGATGAAAAAATTTGTGGGGAATAATCTAATATTGCTGCTGCATTATCATTTCAGAGGTGTTAGTGCAAACGTATAATACTGCCTTCTATCTGCTATAAAGGAAGAGTGAAGTTATTGTCCAGTGAATGAACTGTTCTTCCAATAGAGTGTAATAATCACATTTTTTGAAGTGTCCCAGACTCCCATCCAATCTTCTCATGTGTGTTTACTGTAAATTGTAATTTTTGTTATAGTTGGCATCTCAGATTTCCTATAGCAGTCTGGTCAACAGTGGCTAAATCCTATTTCATTCTGTTTTCAACCACACTAACAAATGCCATAAACTTGATTGAAAAAGAGCTTGTATTTCCTAAGATTTCTCTCAATATTTCTCTACATTGTACATTGTAACAGCACACAGAGAGTAATCACCCACACTGCAGGGATCATGCAACTTAGCAGCAGCAGGAGGAGGATATAATTTACTGTAAGTCAAGGAACAAAATTACCTGACAATTGCTAAGGTTATACCTTACAAGTACAACAAGAACAAAGGACAATGGTTTGGTTTTGTTTTAGTTTGTTTTTTTAATATAGTTTTATATAATGCAGAAAAGCAGTCCACTGTAAGACGAGGTTGGTAGTGTTAACAATTGGACTAAATCTTAAAGGTCTTTTCCTACCTAAATGATTCTATAATTCTAATAGATTGCTGCAAATAGAATTTTGTGCTAGAGCTTAATAAAAGCAGTAAAGCTCTAATGTTAAGTTTAGTTTTGGATCTCTCTGCTTACAAAGATGATCAGATCTCAGTGTTCTATTTAGTATGCACCCAGAGAATAAGGCTGATCAGTAAAAGAATCCTCAGCCAAGCTAGTGGAGGAAGTTGTCTCTATTTGCCACACGGCTGCTGCAAAGTCTTAAAAGGCAGCATGCCATGCTGAAACAATTTCTTGTGTGCTTTATTTGTTATTATTATTTTTACTATTATAATTATTGTTATTTCACAGTCAAGACATTGGAGGTTATGCATATGGAGATTAGTCCAGTAATTTCTGAACTGCAGGTGTCAGATCTTTGCCCTTGAGGAAATAGCAGCAAGTCATCTCCCTCCAGAAGTAACTCTGATCATGATCACCTTGGTTATAGCTTAAAGTTTAGACACTGTTTGTTTTACCGAGAATCTGTGTTATATATATATATATATATATATATATATATATATATATATACACATAGAAGCATTATTGATGAAGGCATGAGAAATATGTACTGATCTTGTTTACCACTGTCAGTGAGAAGTGTCAAGCCAAAAGCCTTAAAAATATAAGCAGTAACAGCTCTCAAGTCCAAGTGATAAAGAAGGGGATTTGGATTTTTGGATTTTAGGCTGCAAAAAAGGAAGGGCAAAAATAAGAAAGAGAGAGAGACTACTGACTACTTTAAAAGACAGAACATAGGGAAACATGTTAGAGGTTATTGACTGGAAAAATTAAATGTTAAAAGCTCTAAAAACTGCACTGTTCCTTAAATTTGCCCAACAACCTATGTAGAAGAGCAGAACTTGGGAGGGAAGGAATAAAAGAATAATGACAATGGTAAGAGAAATGGAAACAGAGCAACAACAAGTATGTAGCAACAGAACAGACAGGTGAGCTTCTGGCAAATGAGAGAAGTAGAACACAGGACTAAAATATTCATACCTGAATAGGTAAAGGTACAGAGTTATGTAACAGAAGCTTTTTTTTTTTTTTTTCCTGAACATGGATGGTAGCAGAGCATAGTCAGAAAACTGTATGGGTTGCTTTTGAGAAACAGGATATGGAGTCAGGTTGCTTTCTGCATTTCAGGTGTTCTGGATAATAGAAAAACATGCCTTCAAATTACCATTACATATATTTGTGTCTGTGTCTGCGTACATTTATGCATGTCTAAATACACATATATGCACATATTTTGCATGCATATGCAAAGAGTTGGATATTGATCCAAGTCTGCTGTAAATTTTCATTCTTTAAATATATGTGTTGGCACTTTCACATTGAACACATCTCTTAGTTGGTCATGATTTTATTTCATTCATTTACTTCTCTTCACTGTGTCCTTACTTTGATTAAGCTTTTAAAATAATGAGGGACACAAAACCTGAGTTGTTTACAGTGAAGTTTAAATCATTTATTTTGAATAAATTATGTGATATAATGCTGAAACAAATAGAAGTGCATTCTGGAAGAGCTCTTTTCAATCTTAGATGTTTCTTCAATTCCAAAATAAGAGTGTACTGGTTCGTACAGCCTTGTTGCCAACATTAAACTGGCAGAAATTTAGGCAAATTTTTACCCAGCTTTCTTTAAGAAAATTAACCAACATCTCTTGGAATACACACGTAGTTCGTGTGAGTTAATAGCTCTGAGATTTATAAACTATGCCTTATTGTGAATCTTTTACAGATAGACAGTTTACAAATTCATAATAATTTTAATGTCAAAAACTGTGCAATAAGCTGTATGCTTGATGGAGTTCTGCTGTGTGGAAGATATCTCCACTAATGTCTGTGAAACTCAAATAAAGCTCTTGTGTATTTAACCCATGTGGCAATGGTGACATTTCTAAACTGGTCAAGTTTTAGCTCTTCAGACAGAAAGTTGTGCTGAGATAGTTTATTTTGTTTTGCATCCTAAGGAGAATCATAAAGGGAGCACAATGATCTTCATTCATATTCATTAACAAATTACATCAGAAAAGATGGATTTTTGGGACTAGTGTAATAATTGTATTTTTTTCCTGCCTCTTGGCTCTCTATTGTAAGTTGCTCCAAAGAAATAATTCATATATGCAGATGTGTGTCATAACTTTCAACATTATTTGTTTTAGGTGCCTTTTCTGTTGAATATATTGCCTTTTCAGAACTTTATACTATCTGCCCAGTCTCTGTAAGGTCATAGTCTTCTTCTACCTTTGCTGTTGTCTTAACTGTCTTACCACTGCTATGCTTTATTCTTTTTTTCTTTTCCTGACTTGTTTTTTTGCCTCTGTTTTTGAAGAATTCAGAGGGGACTGATAACATTTTAATACAGATTTAACAACAACCTTTACCACTATATTGTTAGAACATAATTCAGTGTTTTGTTTTTGTGTTTGTTTTTTTTTTCCCTGCAGAATGACTTTCGAATCTTGCATATAAAACACTACTTTTTCCTGATGAAAGAATTTATAGGGATTATATGGTTTGCATAAAATACTGTTTTGTTCACAAGAAAATTACTTTTGTGTCCTGTAGACCAGTCAGGATGATTTCTGGCAACCTTTTATTTCTCCTTTGTGACTTCTCTCTGACTAGATGCAGTCCACCATAAATGCATCCTCCTCAGAGTCTGTTTATGCATAGCAGTGTTGGAAGTAATAAGCACTTGGGTTTTCTAGCATATGAGTCAGTAAATACATAAACAGGTACAGATTTATGACTCTGCACTTCAGAGTATCACGGTGCTTGATGTATAGTGCAGTCAACTTTATCTGAATGTCACAGAGGGTAGTGAATATATCTGTAATACCAAGGTCATTCTTGATGTAATTAATGGGTTGGGATTTCTTTTGTAACAGTTTCAAATAACTTAATTTCTCCTAATCAGGATTATTGGCTATGGAATGAGTGTCCTTGAAATATGTAAATTAGCCTGTAAAATACAGGCATACAGATATTAGGTGTGTGCTAATGTCGTTTTACCAGTGTGAATATTTTAGTGGATAGCATTTCTTTTGGAGATATATTCACTCTTTAACAGGTAACACACATTTCAAAGTGTTTATTCACATTAGGAGCATTAGTGAATCCTTCTTTGGTGCAGTTAATGGAGGAACTCTGCTCTTAGTGGATTAAATATTTCAGTCTGCAAAACTGCCAGATCTCACTGTTCACAAGGTAACTATATTTTATCTCACCTTCATCACTCTCCAACTTACAGTTCTGCTGAGCATACATGAGGTGCACATCATTATTTTGCAGTGCTTTGTTTTGTACTGAAGAAATACACCATGACTGTAATAGCTACAGTAATAGACAAACATTTTTTTTCCTTTGCAAATGGGAGTGATAACCTTAGATAATATTCCAAGAGCCTCATCTACATATCTACATTGTTTTAAATGTAAAAACAAATACTTCTAGAACTAGAAGAAAAAAAGTGACTTATAGTGTTTCTAAACAGTAAGCAAAATTTTTCTGTTGCATATGTCAAGCTGAGACATTGGAAGAGAGACCTTTAATAACTAGGCATTATTTTTAGCATTCAATGTAAGCTGGCAGGAAACCTAAATAGCAACTGTGGCTATATAACAAATGTGAAAGAGAAGGGAAGATCCATCCTGGGACAGTGTGTGCTACATTCTGCACTGTTCTATTAGACACATAAGAAAAGCCTGATAACAGCCCTTGCTCTTCAGAATTTTACTTAGTGCTATCCTTTGTGATAAGTCTTTAGCTGCTTATGTGTCAAACGAGTCCTTGCAAGTTATTTTAGTTATGAACTCTTACTGTTCAATGTCTGGATATGTTGTGGTAATCTGAGGTTGATCTGAAAATTTCAACAGAAATAAATCTTTCTCAAGAGAAGATTATTCTATTTCATTTAAACCTTAAGTAAACCTTGGATTGTGTATAGTTAATTAGATTTCATTCTTGTTGAATACATACAAGGGAAGCTTTAGTGAATAACATAAGAGGAGATCATCATCTCCTCTGGCCATCATGCTTAGATCTCCTGGGGGAAATTCCTTAATGATATGTAATTTGCAAATTGTTTAACTTCCAGTGTCTTTTTCTTCTTTTTCTTTTTTAGCAAATAATTCGAAACATTCTATGAAAATATATTACCATATCATTATTTTTCTATTCACTGGGGCTTCTGTCTGAATACGAGAAAAAGCTTATTTATTATGAAGGTGATCAAGTACTGGCAAATGTTGACTAGAGACATTGTAGATTCTCCATCCTTGGAAAAAACCAAAAGCTAACTGAACACGATGATAAGCAATCTTCTCCAAGTGAGTCAAATTGAGCAAAGAGTTGGACCAGATGACGTCCAGAAATTCCTTCCAACAGAAACTGTTTTCTGATTCTGTAATACTGGAACTGTATAAAAAAGGGAATTGATTGTCATGTTTGCATGTTTGCATTTCTTGAATTTCTCAGTGGAAAATGTTTATGTTGTCATCATCTCAACACAAGAAATTTCATGATTCAGCTTTTGCAGTTCCTAGTAGAACTGCCTTTCAAGAACTTTACATAACTTAGGTATATTAGCAATAGTGATTTGCCTACAAATTAATAGAAGAAATTTTGTATGGTGGCAGAGTTTGAACTGTCTAACAACAAAATCTTTTCTGAAATAATTTTTTATTATATATTCTTTTGTTTTCTACATTCTAAATAGCAAACAGCTGCCTTAGCAGAGACTGTCCTCTTCCAGCAGCCTGCTTGTTTGCAAACCACATGTATTTAGCAGCTTTGTTTTCACTCTCTCTCCCACTCTTAAGCTGTACTGCAAACTAGAATTTAGTAGGGGGATTTGCACTCATTATTATTCCCATTGGCACAGAAATAGTGTGAGTGGGACTGTAACTACTGGTTAGGAGGATACAGAAGGGTACCAGAAACAACAAATCTCTGTCTATGGCAGGCAGCTTGGATTACAAGCAACTGTGGAAACTTCCACTCTTAGACTTTTACTTCCCTCAATTTATCTATGCATCATATCCAGCAACAAGAAATATTGTGGCTGCTGGTCAGTATTAACAGAGGAACCACATAGAAAGAAGGATGTCACTGTGTAAATTCGTTAGCAATATATGGGTGGCTCCAGGTGGATGCTGCAGCATCAGAATGAGCCATCTTCTCTGGAGGCACAAAAGGCACTGAAGAACATGCAGTTTCTTGCCCCTTTGCCAGAGAGCCTGAGTGCTGGTGCTGTGGCTGAAGTAATGAGGTGCAGCAGAAATACTGTGAGGGCTTAGATTAGTTCCATTCTCCTATTGATTGAAAAGATTTCTTGAATTTTGGACATGGTGCTAAGAAGAGCTGAAAGATCAAATAATCCTTGATTAAATTGAAAGGCTCCACAGTCAGTAGTTGTAATGTGTACCACAAATCATGATTTCACAGACAGATTTGTATTTAAATAAACTATAATGAATGAAGCACTTAACTTACAAAAGGCTGTAAATTCTCTGGCTGATTACAGCAATAGTGTCTAGTGCTTGCTTCCTTGTTGGAGTATAACCAAGCTAATCAACTGCTGTAAGAATGTATCACTAGAATTAAACTTACTTGGTAGCAGAAGAAATCACAAGGTTGAATATTACGATATGTGGTCATTAGTTTGGACCACTTATGACTACAGTGGCAGTTCCTGAGAACAGCTGTGATCGTGAAGTTGTAGATTAGACAAGCACAAAGATTGTCACATTATAGATAATAGCATTATTTTTAACAGCAACCAAAGATTATGACATGGATCAGATTAAAGGGAATTACATGTTTTGAAAATTTTGTGGGGGAAAATTGCAGTATCTCACTTGTGTCTCCACTTTCTCTTGTGCTACCTCCCTTGACTCTTTTCCTCATGCAATGGGGGGAAATGGGGGTCGTTTTTTTGCAATGACATATTTTCTCTCACTTAGTTTTATGACTTTATTATTCACCATTAAAATTCTTCAAAGTTGCTATCTTGGGTATGCTGGTATTATATTGTATGTGAATAGTTTTCATAATTTCATGATTTTGATTTCTTTCTTTATTTATAATGAGTAACTAAAGTTAATACCTTCTCAAAGTGGGTGTAGATACAGAAAAGACCAAACTATATAAGCACTTGAAAATTTTCAAGATAGGTCTGACTAGTGACATAAAAACTAGGGAAAAAAAACAGTTGAGTATGCAAAGATAAAATTAGGACAGTATACTACCAAACTTAAAATAAAAAAAGTAAATTGAATCAAAATTACATAGATTAGTAACAGCATTAGACTTCAATTGAATAAATTCCAGTAGACCAGATAATCAAATTTTAAGGGCTGAATTACATATGGAGATTTTGCTTATTAACTTCATAGATCAAGTTTTTTCTTCACAAAATAAGAACCCTCTTTTTTCAATCTTGGTGCCATTGAACATTCTACCTTTGTGTCATCTTTATATGGAATGATCCAGAGAGAGCTAAATAGCTACTGTGAAAAGAGAATTATTCCGGTAGCTTTCTGTTGATTGTAATCAAAATTAAGTGGTTCATCCAGGTAAATAAAAAATGTAAATTAGAACTGATGGTACATATTATTGGTTTATCTGAGTTAAAAATTCAGCATTTGATGTCAGTCACAACTTAACATAGAGCATATTTGGAATTTCAGTGATAAAACAGAAATATTCAGAAAAGTCTTTCCAAATTTTTTTAATTGTAGGTTTTATTGAGGTTTTCTGGAAAGATTTTAGTATATACACAACAATTGCAGAAAAGATTGTATCTTTTTAGGATATGAAAATTCATAATACTCTTGTGTATGAACACTTTGTTATAGTAATTAAGGCAAAGCAAATATATGCATACGTATGAAAAAGTGAAAAAATTCAAGCTATTCAATAAGTAAATTTCTCATGAGCTGAACCTAGATGTCTTCTTTTCATTGAGTTAAGAGATCTTGAGAACAGAAGGTTCTTATCTTTCGTATATACAACAATTGCTGATTAATTTATCATTCTTATTTTTATCAATATCTTTCCACAGAAGAAGAAAAAAAATCAGTATCTCTTCATACAAGCATTTTACATTTAATTTTTTTTTTTGTTTATTTTATTCTCCTAATATTTTTCTTCTTTCCTCAATGAAGATTCCTGTTTGGTATAGTTATTTCAGAATATATAGGATTTCAGTTGGGTGTATTTTTCTCCAAGAATACACAGCAAGGATTTCTAGTAACCTTTGTCTCCTCACAGGACTTCCTGTGTTCAAATAGTTTGGTTCTGGTGATCCCACGTTTCAGTGCTGGGAACAGTCTAAAAAATAAAGAAGAGGAAGATTTTTTTTTTTTCTTTTCTAAGTAGAAGAGAATATTGTGTTGAAATTTCATTATTCTCTTTTTGTAAATGGAAAGTTTTCTTACTGTAAATGGAAAATAACATGAAGATCTTATTACTCTTTCTTTTCTTCAGATAATTCTCTCCACTTTGTTTTCTTGTTAGCTGGGCTATTTCTCTCTGACAGTAAAGTAGTACTCGTTGAAGTCAAGAGTTCTAACCAAAGGCTTGGTTTAATTTAAATTTTTGGATTTCTAAGATTAATTACTCTGCATTCCTATAAAAGAACACCACATTCACTCAAAAGTTTCTGTTGGCATGGCTGCTTCATTTGTAAGCTGTGTGGATCCTCTTTAGTGTGATGTTGGTTGGATTGCTGAGAATGGTGATTTTTTCTCCATTCACACAGATAAAATGTCCAGAAGCATATTGCACGATTTGTGACTTTTATATACTTTGACTAAAAATTCTTGTAACATTTGAATAAATCCTCAAACAGTAATAACAAATGAAAGCCTTAATTATTATACCATTTTAACAAACAGTGCATGTAGTGCTACCTATAGCTTTAAAAGCCTCCTAGTAGTTTTTATTACTGGATGAGGAAGAAGGCAGGATTCTTACAGTGTGATGAACCATTAGTTCCGGTATTGTGAATAACTCAGTTATAGATTATTTTTTTAGCAGATTTGACATCCTCTTGATACTCTAGCTCTCCATCATGACCCAGAGCTAAAGAAGAATGAACAGATTTTATCTCTTTTTCTGTGCACTCAGGTTTTTTTTGTTTTTTGGACAGACCTAGTCCAAATGTAGATCAATAGAGAGAAGCGAGCATTACAAAAAGAAAACTCACAAATATGTGTCCTGTGCATGTTTATGCATAGTTTTAATCAACGATAATCTAAACTATATGCGGATGTAGGATTTCCGCTAGACTTGAGGAATCTGGTAAGATTGTCTTTCTGTAATTCTGTTTCTTTTACTGTTCTATACTAAATTGCAGTTCAACTGCCATGCCTATTTCTTTTGAAATTCATAGAATTGACATCTGACCTACACGCTACTAGGATTTGGGGGGGGGGGGGGGGGGAGTTAGTTATTTTTTCTAGAAAGTTGATTAATTGTGGTTTTGTGGGACTCTAAGATATATGCTGGATCTAGTCAGAATGAGAAGTTTACACAATACATTTTAGATCATGATATTTCTAGTAATTCTGGAATTCATCCATGAAGTATTTTTCTCTGAGACAGATAGAGAGACAGGTTATCAACCTATCTAGATAGATAGGTAGATACTGATTCTTCACAACATTAAATATTGTTCTTGGACAAAAAGTTCTGCGCAGTGACAGAGTCAAGCCGCCTGCAATAATGGATGAAAACACTTAGTTTATTTTTGCAGCACTCTTAAGAACATTTACGTATATAGCTGTGACTACAATAAATCCGATCTCAAAATTAATCCCATATATATAAATAAATGAAAAAAATGCATTGTGACAGTATACCTGCAATGATCTGAGTGGTGTGGGGTTTTTCTTCATCTGATTGCTTGTTTTTAAACCTATATTTAATAATAGTAGATTTGAGCATTCTGAGAGGTTATTTATTTTCTTTACTTTCTACTGGGAAACCCAGTGATAATAAGTTGGCACAGAGAATAGAGGTGTCAGATGTGCATTCCATGAGTGTGAGCAACTTTGTAATACTTTAATTTTTTTTTTCCCCTGAAAATTAGTGCTGTCTTTTCCTTGTAAAACTGTGCATGGTCGTTCTTTATTCTTCACAGAACAAAAGGTGTCTGTTTCTAGTCTCAGTTGCTTTCAAAAACTGGAAAGTAACTTTTACTTGTAGCTCCAACAGTACATAAAGTGCCAATGCCATAGAAAATTGTGGAGTACTTTATCAAGGCTAGCACTGCAACATTACCACTCTAGCTGATCTTGTACTGTTGTTGACCCAGAGCATGACATGCTTCTCCCAGACAACTGTCAAAAAAAGTGCTTTACTTGGGATTTAGGGCTTTCAGATTTTTATTTTGAGATTGACTGGGAGCCTCACTGTTCGTGGAGAGGCTAGGGTTCCTCACATTCCATCTTTTATAGCCTTTCAAGTATTTCCTGGTTTTATTCTGCCTCCATTGTGTCTTGCCTAGGTCTGCTGATCAAGGTCCAAAGAAAGACATAGCTCTGCTTTCTCCACCCTTATTTCAGAGGATCAGTCTTTGCAACTGTATTCTCAAGCCTTGTCCTGTCTCTACATGCCTGTTTTAGAAGTCCATTTCCAGCTTTTTGGTAGGCTCTCTTCAGGTACTGTAGGGCTGCAATTAGATAACCCCAAAGTCTTCTCTTTTCCAGACAGAACAATCCAAATTCATTCAGCCTTTCATTGTAGGAGAGGTGCATCATCCCTCTTACCAGCTTGGTGTCCCTCTTCAGGACTTGCTCTCACAGCAATTGATGCCATTCCTGCACTGGGACCCCCAGAGCTGGATGCAGCACTGCAGGTGGGGTCTCACCAGAGCAGAACAGAGGGACAGAATCCCCTCCCCCACCCTGCTGTTTTGGATGCATCCCAGGACTTATTTGGCTTTCTGGGCTGGGAGTGCCCATGGCTGGGTCATGTCTAGCCTCTTTCCCACCAGCACCCCCAAGTCCTTCTCAGTAGGGTTGGTCTCCATCTGCTCATTTCCCAGTCTGGGTTGATACTGGGAGGTTGCCCTAAGTCAGGTCAAGCACCTCACACTTAGTCTTGCTAAACCTCAAGAGATTCCCATTCTCAGTTCTTGAGCTTGTCAACTCCTTCTGGATGCCATCTTGCCCTTCAGGTGTGTCAACTGCACCACTCAGCTTGGTGTCATCTGCAAATTCGCTGTGGGTGCACCTGATGTCACAGATTTGTCTTTGATTAGGCTATTAAATAACACTGGTCCCAGTATGGGTCCCTGTGTGAATACCAGTTGTCACTGATGTCAGCTGGGACTCTGAGGCATTGACCACTACCCTCTGGATGGGACTGTCCTACAAATTCCTTATCCACCAAACAAACCTTATCCACCTATCAAACTCATCTCTTGCCAATTTAGAGAGAAGGATATTATTGGCTTTACAGAAGTCCAGGTAAATGACATCTGCAAACCTTTCCTTGTCCACTGAGGTAGTCAACTGAATCATAGATAGCCACTGGGTTGGTCAGGCAAGACTTGCCCTGGATGAAGACATGCTGGCTGCGCTGAATCACCTCTCTGTTCTTCATGTGCCTCAGCAAAGCTTCTAGGAGAATCTGTTCCACGATCTTCCCAGATGGAGAGGTGATGCTGATGGGTTCCCAGGGTCCTCTTTTCTACCCCTTTTAAGGATGGGTACAAACCTCCCCTTTTTCCTATCCCCTGGGACTTCACCTGACTGCCATGACTTTTCAAATATCATGGAGAGTAGCTTGGCAGCTACATCAACCAATATCATCAGGACTCTGAGATTCATCTCATCATATACTTATGTATGTTCAGGTTCCTCAGGTGGTCATGAACGTGATCTTTGCTTACAGAGGGAATCACTTTGCTCTCTTTGGGACAAACAGGATTTTCCTTGAATGAGTCTACTTGTCCCCTTAATAGACAGGTCAATTAGTAATATTTCTAAATAGAATTCTGGATACAAATTTATTTTAATTTTAAATTCAATAGTAATATTTTAAGATTGTTTGAAATTTAAGGATGGGTGATTAAATGTGGTACCTGCTTCTTCAGCCCTACCATCTACTATAAAATCTGTCCCTAAAGAGCAGTCTGCAAGAGTAGCTTTTGTTATTCTTAGTATGTATCATTTTGTTTTTACCTCTCCTTTGACAGTGAAAGAATTAACAAGGTTAATGATGTTGACATTTAAAGTATCATAATTAAAATCTGATTTAACATCCATTAACATGAATGAGTCCTATTACCTGAATTTATTCAGTCATTTATTCTGCAAACCTAGATAAATTACTGTAGGTATAAACTAAGCATGTTAAGGTTTTTGGTGTTTGTTTACAATCCTAATTCATATAGATTATGTGAGAATCAGACACTAAAAATGATGTGTGAATATTTCAGAGGGGTGCCCACATTAGCTTCCCTCCCAATAAAGTTTTTTTAACACATATGCCATGATTCATACACTTAATGAAAATTAGTTGTACAACACTTACCATTCTGCTTTTGTAGGTATATTTTGTATTTTTTGGGGTTTTTAGTGTACTTGAGTCTCATTTTACCTCAATTTTCTAAAAAAACTTACAAAATTGCATCAATACTGATTTTCGGACTTTTCTCCCCACTCTAGTACCTTCCAGAATGAACTCAAAACCCCAATGTGACAGACAAATGTAATGAAGTCCTTTGGACTATTTAAGTGCCTGCAGTCAGGGAATTCTTATGTAGATGAATGTTTTACAGTTGTTCTATGATGAGTCCAGATGAGCAAAGATGTGCAGCAAGAACGTGACTTATAGTTTTCAGCCAACCTGATTCCATGTCAAACTGTCACCAATTTAATCACCCAGCTGATTAGCCAACACAGAGCAGCTGCCTTGCTCCACCATTTGCACTGCTTGCCTCCTCAGGGGAGCAATGGCTAGTGGAGAAAGGACAGTCTGAAGGGAGCCAGACAACCAGGCATGAGTTGATCTGGTAAAAGTAAGGGACTGTGGTGTTGTAGAACACAAATTTATAGATAATTAAGCTTTATTAACTCATAAAATAACATCTCTTTTCTTCTGACATAGTTTGTTATATAATATTCTGAGTTAATTAAAAACTCAGGTGTCTGATTTAGTTCAAAACAGTTATAAAGTGAGAAGTCTCACAAGAAGAAAAATCTGCGTATTGAAATGGGTTTTCAATAGATTAAAATACAGGTAAATTACTTTTTTTTTGTACCTCTTGCATGAACTACAGCTGCCAAGGATCCACATTTTCCTCTTATTTAAAAATAAAGGTGGAGATACCTATTTGGATTTTCAGACTAAGCATATTTATGTAGCAAAAATGTATTTGCCTATGAAAACCAGCAAAATGTTTCTCTGTGGCAAGTAGAGTTTTGCGTGTAAATAGCTGTTGGTTTCAAGTGAAAATTTGTGCTTATCATACAAACCATGGAAATCAGTGTTGTTTTAAACAAATATATATACTATATCTCTCATAACTTTCTCTGACTTCTCTTTTATTAAAAACTCTGAATTGTTATTCCATTGTTAAATTTTAGACTTTCTTGGAAAGAAGTTTGCAAGAAAAAAAAAAGGAGCAGCAATAAAATGCTTTCATCTAAGACTATGCAATATTAGGAAATGAACAGGAAGGACTGTTGCTTTGCACAGAATAGATTTGAATATTAAAAATGCAAAAATGTTTCTATATTTCATTTTATTTCATCTAACTGCTATACTGCATTCTAGTTTCTCTGTAAAATATGAACTAATTATATTTTATGAGCAGTTCAACTCTTAAGTGTAGGGGTGTTTTTGAAAAAAAAAAAAAAAAGAAAAAGGTATTATCCTAATCTTATTTATGAAAAAAGATTTCAATGAATATGGTTCAGAACATCTCTTTTTACAAAAAGATATAATGAAAATCTTTAATGAAAATGACTTAACATATTCACTGAGACAGAGGAAGAGCCAGACCAATATTGTTCAATCATCATCTTCTGCTAATGGAAACCCAAATAGAGAAATTTTGTGCCAGTCAGATAATGGCTCATGTTATATAATGCATTAACACAGAGTGAAAAAATAGGAATGCATAACAGGCTTTAGAAAGTTTTATTTTAATGATCTTGAACTGTGTGGTTCAGACCTTTGATTTCCATTCTCCAGCTTCCAAGCACTGACTCATGGAATAACAGCTATGAAGATCAGGTAAAATTTTATCAAGGAACTGGCATTACATGCTCCTAGAAACTCTCTTTCTGCTGTGCTGAGCCAGGTGGGGAGAGCGTGGCTGTGTACATGTATTCCATAGCGTGTGTGTGTGTATGTGTATTCCAGGAGAAAGGGAAGGATTCCTGTTAACTACAACCATCTCAGTCGCAGTTTAATGCTGTATCCTTTTCCTGCCAGATAGGAGTGATTGGTGGAGGTGTATCAAATAAAACCAACAGATATGTCATGGTGAGAGCAATAGAATGTGACAGGAACCATTATGCTGAAAATGTGTCTCTTTCTGGGAAACACCTGTAAGTCTCTGCAAAAGAAAAAAAGTGTCTGTGATTTGCAAACAAGTGTGAAGAAAATAATTTTCCCTGATTATGCACAGTGGAACATTTCTAAAAATATCATCAGTGCTTGTGCCTCAGTAACACAGGTATTGTTCTAATATTAATATTCTAATTATATTGTTGCAATATTAATATTCTAATTAGAAATTAATATTAAATTTTTTGGTTTGTTTTACAGTCATTCTAAAAGAGTTCTACTTTACTTTATGCACAGATCAGAGCCTCAGTTTGTACCACAGCACTTTCTTTGCATATAGTGTTATTTCACAACCCAAGCTACAATGTCTATGATCTTTTATACTTTAAATTTCCTTAGAATTAGAGTAAATTTTCTTCCCTCGTGTGTACCATATATCACATACAAGACAATCTTTTAAAAAAAAGGAGGTTTAGCTACAGTTTCCTAACCATGACTCATCAGCCATTCCTATAAAAAGAATTAGTCCTATTTGTTTTTCAGTTATGGGATGCATGGAAAAATCTTGTTTGGCAAAAGTTGTGGGGAGAGAATTTGTAGCTGATAGAATAGCTCATGAAGGTGTACACTTGAATTACATTGGGTAGATTCTAATCTATAATTAAAGATATTGAAATTAAAATCTCTTGGGTCAATATAGACACATTTAAAGTTAGCATGATTATTAAGGGATGTATGTTTTTGTTGAGCTTCTTTTGGGCTTTTTTTTTCTTTTTTTTTTAAGGAAATAAAAAAAGAGGCCTAGTACGTTTGTGTAATGCCTGTTAGACTTTTAAATATTATATTACTGTGTCCTTGACAGTGTTAATAATTTTTCTAGTAAAGGACACCATATGTTTTCAAGGCCACTGTGATATGTGTAGAGTCACTAAAAGTGGCTGAATATTATCTGTTGAAAAATATAGTAAATGAATAGTGCTATGTGCTTGATGTTAACTTTTTCTCAAGTCTTCTTTCTTCGGAAATTTTTCCTTGAACAGGTCAAATTGCTTCCGTGTTAGAAGTGTATATTACACAGAGTATTTCTTATACAATATAGGCATTGAATAGAAGGAACACACACTAGCATTTTTAATTTAAAATTATGATTATGAAGTATTCATTTTAATGTAACTATGGCACTATGATGAAAGTGTGAACTGAATTTTTATTAAAATTAAAAGAGACATAATTCCGATGGCAACCAATTTTTCATCTAATCTACTTTCTCCTGGAAACTCTTGAGAAACTATTGATTTTACTCTAGATTGGTTTGTTTTGGTTTTATTACCTTTTATATATTATTGAATTAAAAACCTCAAGCCTTATTTTTTCAAAGTAACTAGATCTAGGTGTAAATGGTGGAAGTCTGTACTTTTACAAAAATGGCCTGGAATAAATTTCTACAGCAGAGAACCACAAAACCTCTTATCTTAGCAAATATTAAGAAATGTTACGTATGTATATGAGTGTCTATTTTTTAATAGTATAAAGGCTTTTCATATCCTGACTAAAGTACTGTGCAAAATGTTAAGAAAGAAATGAGACTGGACAAATATTTATTATCAGTGTTTACATGACTTTCAATTGATCATGTTAGTCTGTATTATCTTACAACAATTTAATTATGTATAGCAAAAGTATTTATCAACCACTCCAGGAAATAGCTTGAGAAAGGTCAGGAAGAAAATTCCTGGCTATTTATAATGATGGATACCTGATTCTACAAAATTTAAATGTTTTGTGGAAATATGTTGATTGCATCAATGTATTTCTGCAGTATCTTGGCTTAAGACCAGAAAATCCTGGTACTTGATAACATAAAACAAAAACTAGGCTGAGAAATCAGTAATTTCTGACATGCAGTGAGTTAAGAGTTTGCAGAACATCATCTTGATGTCTGAGAATTTTTGCAGAGCTAATGAATGAAAATGCTTTGATACAGTGAAATTTAGGATCAATTTAAGGTTTTACAGCAGACACAGGTTTTCCTGACATTTCTTATTCATACCTTGTGGTTTTTTTCATCTGATATTTTCTATTCAAATACTTTAGGGAAGTTATCACAATTACTGAGGAGAACCCAGTGATTACCAACTTTTCCATATTACTTCTGAACTAAATGGACCCAAAGCAGAATATCTTTTTTCCAAAGCCTGGCCTTTGGCATATAGTCAAAGAAGGTAATAATTGTCAGTATGTTTAGAGTTCAGCAGATGCTACTTTTTAACATGGAAAAAAAAAAAATTTCTTGTTTTTACTTCTGTCAACACCTCAAAGTTCCAAGAGCTCAATATTCTGTGTCCAAAACTGCCTGTAAACAAATGTGTAGGGAAGAAATACATAAATATGATCGGCCTATATGAAATTTTTCTAATATTGTCTCAGCCTTAAGATGTTCTCAGCTACCAGATGTGGTATCTACCTTGTTATCCCAGTGTAAGTCTCTTCTATTTCCTCTGTTGAATCCATGTAAATTTTTTATGTATTTATAGAATTTTTTTACTTTTTTTTTAAGCCAACTCCATGTAGCATCTACTTTTATATTTTTGGAGTCTGGTCCTTAAAAGCCTCATTTCATAAGCCTTCATTCCTGAAGTACTGTGTAATCAGTTATTATCTATCCCCTAAAAGCCATACATTTATTACATACTTTGACATATCTGCCTAAACTAATTCTTTCTGTGTAAAATTTTATATAATTTGATAATATTTTTCATTTTTCTGTCTTGTTAAACTACATTCTTTTTAAGAAAGGGGACCACAACTGAACATCATAGTTTTACAAAATCCACAATGTCCATGCAGAAAGAAATCATACTATTCTGGCTTTTTTTTTTCCTCTCCTAAAACTTCCTTGTATTCCTTGATATTTGAGTAGAATTGTGAATTGTGAATTATTGTTAAAAAGAAAACTTTTTCCTGGAAAGTTTTCTATTAAAAACTCATGAACTTGTTCTTAAATTTTTAATGAGTAACTCAGCATCCATTATTATATTTGTGAAGCTGGGATTGATTTTTTTTTACTTGTATTTTAAATTTATTCTCATTCACTTTTGGTTCTATGATAATCATGGGGATTTGTACAGTCTTTCTGCACTTCTCTGCAGTCAATTTTTGTCCTAATTATGTGGGTAACAGTGTCAACAGCAGACATTCACACTTCGCTGTACATTTTCTTTTCTGTCTCATTTAAGAACTTGTGTAATTTAGTGATACAGTTTATATTTTCATTATCATAAAACAATATATTTTGGATATTTTTCTTTAAGCATTTATTGAAGAACAAGTGCTTAGTGCTCTTTTTAAGGTAAAATACATTCTTAACAGACCTTGCATTCCCAAATTCATTACTGAAATTTCTGCCAATACCAGATGACAAATTCTAAGTGAAAAAAGTACATCGTTCTGCAATGAATAAGACTTTTTTCCCCATGCTTTTCTCTGTTGGATCTATACTAGCAGGATCTGAACACTGTAGTATGGAATAATTTAAAAAGTGTTGTTGACCACAGATGTAAAACAATTAAGATATAAAAATTACTTCTATTATTGTGAGTGGCTATTCCCTGTTCCAGCCAAGGAAGACTGGTGGAAGAGACTGTGATTCTGATTATGTACCATGGAATGTGTAATTACTTTTCAGTTGTCAGTCACTGATTTTATAGCATATGATAATGTTTCTTTATTACATAATTTGTCTTCAATTAACACTTTTTCCTTCACATTCCTGTTGCACTGATAAAAAAGAAAAATAAAAAATTTTGAGAGAGTGCACCAGTCCTATGGGAAAATATTTGACTTTTACAAGCATGCAATATACAGCTTCATCAAACTTTACTTTGCTGCATTTAAAATTAAATGATAGATTAATTAATCATGCATTAATATTTATTATTTAGAAGCATGACTTTTAGCCATGTAACTCTTTTAGATTTTCTTGATTTTCTCACAAACATGCAATTAATATGAAATGGTGGATAAGTCTTACTAGTTCTAGGTTTCCATGGGAAGGAAGATAATTTTTTTGCCCTCTTCTGTGCCATGTGTGCAATGTGAGTGAACTTGGTAATAATTGCTACAGAGATACTCATATTTTTATGTAATTAATTTTAAAGCACTTTGCTTCTTCAGAGTAACATATGAATGGGGTTTTTTTGTTGGTTTTTTTTTATCATCACAAGGTGTTACATAAAACTGTAAAACAGTTTTGGTTTGTTTGGGTATTTCTGTTGTTCATTGCAAAGTAAATACACATCTTATTACTGCAGCTCTGATGTCTCATTCAATTTTCAAGAGTGAGCATGAGTCCCTCAACATGACATTTTTAGAATTTAAGATCCTAGGCTGATTTTACTTATATTTAAGATAAAAGGCCTTAGTTTCTGGCTGTCTGAAAATATGGACTAATACTAGTTAAGAAAAAACACAATTCAAGAGAAAGAAGGTGCCTTTATCTAAAATCTCATATTTTAACTTAAAGCTGTCCTTTAATTTCTGAAACCTTGCAGCTGTCAGTATTGAATGCTGCATCAAATTATGACTACAATTTAAAAATAGCAAAAATGGTAACAGGTTGTTTTCAAGGAATACTTTTTTTTTCTACAAAATCATGCCAGTTTTAAGAAATCAATGTATCTGCTGAGGAACTGCAAATGGATCATGTATGGCCTGTAAAGATAGCTTCTAAAATCACTTTGAATCTTTCTGAAATGTTTGTCATTAATCAACCAAAATTAATGAAGCATTTTAGTATAAATTTTTTAAATTTTTTTCCATTATAACTCTGACAAACTTCTGCATAACTCCAAAGGTTTCCCATCCTGACATTTACCATATAATTGTTAAAATGATAGCAATGAACAATCAATAATAACATCCTGGATACAGCAGTATTTGAACTATCTTTTAACTGCATAAAAATAAATAATCTTCTGTAATTTTCTAAGTCTAGTTTAAATGTTAAGATAAACACAACCTGCTACCAAAGAGGGCTATTCCCTGCTCTCAATTGTTTTTCTGCCTCTTTTCTGACCAGCACTATTGCCACTGTACAGCTGCATGAGAGGGACTGCCATTCCCAAAACCTGATCCTTTATTTTGATAGTGGTTGAAGAAGTAGGTGGAGAAGAGGCTGGCTGAACAACATCCTGAACTTAACTTGGCTCAGAGAAATAGTGGCCTTTCAGAAGCTGTGCTTTTCTAAAACATCAACATGTAAATAGCCAGCTGACAGTAAGTGCCTTAATTCTTGTTCCAGATGTCCAGGGACTTTATTTCCTGAACCTGATGTAATTATTTTACTTCCGGAGATTTCTGAGATAAAATTGATGAGTGCAAAATTGGCTGCTGTATATCTAATACATGATAAGAAATATGAATGGTGGAGTGACTGTGTGCTCGAGATCTTTATAACATTGTGCATGATGGTCTTCCCTAGCAAATAGATTTTTGATTTTTGCATTGCAGTAGAAATTTTTAAGAATCCAAATTCTTTCAAGTAAGTTTTCATTGTTGATGTTTATTTGATTTGAACTTTTTTTTTTGTTGTTTTTTTTTTTTTTTTTAAATTCAGAAAAGGGTTTTTTTGGTTCTGCTGCCACAGCGTCCTCTGCATTAGGGAGAGTTAAGAGCTAAAAAAGTAGAGGTTTTGCTGGTTCAAAAGATGGAGGGGTCTCACACCCAACTAGCAAATCTGAAAAACATTCATGCAGTTTTCTTGATGAATAGGGCAGCTCTCCTGATAAGCCTGAGGCACTCCTCTTTGACATGAGGAGCATAGAGTTAAAATTTCCTGCTATTCCTGATAGGGCAGAACTCCTCATTCTTTTGTTTCCCAGAAAAATGTAAGACTGATTGTGAAACTGTGCATTCATGTCCCTGTGGTATTCATTATGTTGGAAGCCAGGAGCTACCGGCCTTCAGCAGCCATTTCAGTTTTCTTTTGTGTTTAAGGAAATATTCCTATTTTATTTATTTTTTATGACTAGTTTTCTCCAAGCATCCTAGTTTTGCAAGACTGATTACTGCAGGATTGTGACATATTTAGCTTCATGGACAGTACTAGGCATTCTTCTTAGTCTTTGGAAATTATTCAACTGTTTAGTGGACCTTTTTTTGCTTGCACCTTCCTAAATACCCACACCGCTAAGGGATCACTTACAAAAGAAAAATGGCACATTTTCTGAGTCAGTTATTGTTTTCTATATTGCAGCAACCTTACTTAGCATAGAACCACCACTCTATTGTAATAATGTTTATGAAGTTGCAAATAGTTTGCTAAAGAATAAAAAATAACTTTATGCTTCTTAATTTATATTTTTAAATGCTTCTTTGACCTTTTTCTTCCAAGTAAAAATTCCAGTCAGACAATAGATTATAGTAACAGACAATAGATTACTGTTACAATCCTCATTATTGTCCACAGTATAAAATATAAAGTCTTCCTTTGGCCAATCCAATTCCTTGTTTTAAATTGATTTCCAATACATTGACAGTTGGATTGAAAGAACTATGACATTTGATATTGTAAGGAGTAAAAGAGCTTTGATTAAGGAGCTACATAAGTATATTTTGACTTGGGGTTTTTTTGTTTGGTTTCTTTTAAGGTGAGAGGATTATGCATTATGACTCTAATAGTTTGGAATGTTCCCTCAGATGTTATTCTGAAAATGTTAAAGAAAACTCTAGAAAAATTATTTTAAGGAAGAAGTGAAAGCAGAGATGAAGTATGAACTCCTTTTAGATACAATTTTGTCAGTCTCAAGAGAGTCACCTGGGATTAATTCAGACATGTCTTTCTATTCTGAAATAAGACTGTTTAACCTTATGAGTGTCTTAATTTATTTGCTGCTTTAAATGCTGGTTTCTTCACATGCTTATTATAATTTTAAAGAAGACCTATACTCTGAGAAGATGTCAAAATAAGCTCTATCTTACGCATTGTAAAAAGTCAAAACTCAGCATCTGAAAAAGCACAAACTGTAAATGGAAACACTTCAGAATTTTGTGTGACAAACCTACAGGGACACATTGATCCACTGTGAAAGCAGATGACAGTGTAGGCTTGTGAAGTGTGTATCTATGAGCTCGTGTGTGATGCTGTGGTGCGTCCTCTCCTCACTCAAGAGAGGTCACCTAACTTTGCATAATGACACAAAGAGCACCCTCTTCCAAAGCCTCATGACAGAACGGTACAGGATTTTAAGCAAGAGAGAAGCAGCCATCAGCTACAGTGTGCCACCTACTCCTCTTTGCTACCTTGCATACCAGGTACAATTCCAGCAGAGTGGCAGACTGCAACCAGGGGCCATAAATGTGGTCAGGGGTCTGGAAGGATCAGTACAGTATTCATATGTTCATTTATGAGAATTCATTGGAGGAATCTTTGAATTATAATATAGTTTCACTACTGATTCCTGATCAGTTAATACTGTTGGTTGTATGACACAAAGCTGAAAAAAAATATTTATATGTATAAACCCTTTCTTCATTTAAGCATCTAAGACACTTTCTACAGTTGTAATGGTGTTTTTGAAGATACAAAGGTTGTGATTTCATTATTATTTTCAAGTATCTGTTGTAAAAAACTACAGGGTGTGAAGAGAGCACAGAGAAATCATGTCTGAACTTTCACCTCAAGATTTGGGTCTTTCTACACTGCCATAATATTTTAGTGCCTTGCATGGTATAATAACCTACAGTGAAGATGTGATGTTAGTACTGTTTTGAATCATCTTTGGAATGAGGTGTAAGTAAATTGTCATACAGAATAAAACTATCAGCTTTTGTGGCCTTTTAAGATTAGGTTTTGGTTGTTTACTGAAAGAAACCTGCCCAGAATATTCTACTAAAGGCAGTTTTGTTTTAATTTTTTGGATGTTTTTAAATTAATCGTCTCATTTTTTTATTGTGCAATTGAGTTTTGCATTGACAATTTTTAACTTGTTTTTAGGAACTGAAGAGAGGGAAAATTAAAAGCTAGCAAGTATAGATTTTTAGTATCCAGTGAAGTCTAACAAACCAAAATTCCATAGAAAGGGGTAAATGGGTATATTTATATTCAAATCAGTACCAATTAGTACATTCAAGAATTAAAACAATAAATAAATACAAAATAATTAGGATACATGGAATAGACCGCTGGTGACATCATTCTAGACCATCTGCAGAATTAAATAACTGGCTATCCAAGATTTTCTTCTATTTCCAAACATGGCTGAAAAATAATATTCACAGTCAAAGTTTCAATTTCTGGTGTCGAGGAGAAGTAGTGTCCTGCACAGAAGAGCTGATGCTCCAGTAAATGGAGTTTTAGTGGTTATTTTTTTCAGGATTTTTTGTTTGATTCATTAATTGTTTTTGTGCGTTTTGGTTTGGTTTGGTTTTTGGATTGTTGTTGTTGTTGGTTTTGTTCACTTGTTTGTTTGTTTCCTACTTTTATTATTTTTTGTTTGTTTTGGGTGGGTTTTTTGGTTGTTTTTAAGCATGGCTTCAATCTTGTCTATACGAATCAAGGAGGAGATAAATTTATCAAAGGCTTGGGGCTGCTGTAATGCTGAATATGGCCACAAATTTTTTTGTGTTGAGCAGGAAACAAGTTTCCTTTCTAAAAAATGTGCACAGATATGTGCATGAAACTCCTTCCCTCAACAAAAAAAGATGGGAATAACAGAAATAAAAAGTTGTTGTTCTTTTATTTAGAAGGCTTCTGGTTGTATTTAAAAATGAAGATTATTGTCAGACCTTTTTCCTTTAACAAAATTAAAGATTAAAATTTTGAATATTGCAAGGTTTAATGTGAGGGAAAATAGTTCAAATAACTATTCTATTGACAGTAGCTTTAAAAGTATTTGGGTTTAAAAATGAAACACATTTAAAGCTACTGATATTAGGTGCATCTATGTTACTGCACCATACTGAGGTGAAAAAATACATACACATTTACGAAGCAATTAAATACATGGGTTTGTGGGTTTTTTTGGTGTTTTTATTTTTTCACCTCAGGGAAGAAAGAAAGGAATTAATGGGATGTCACCTTCCATAAATGATTAAAGTCACCATATTTTCTCCATATGGGAAATACCAGATGATCATTTACCTTCATCCCAGCAGCAACATGAAAATTTCATTTAAGTATTTTCAGTTAAATTTGTAGCAAACAAAGGAAAATATACATTTTCAGAATTTTAAATGCTGTAATTTACCACCACAAAAATAACAATAAAATATATGTAGGAATAGTATATGGCATTCTCTTTTATTGATTTATTAGGGCTGTTGTTATGTAGAACACAACATTCTTTGGCCAAAACTGCTTTGTACTAGATTTTATGAATCCTTTGAAGTACTTAGTAGAGGGAAAATACATCTAGAAGATTATCCTTAATCAAGTAGGATTGAAGGAAACAAAATTAGGGGCATCATTAAGGAAGAGTAAAAGAAGCATGAGGCAGGAGCATGTCTGGGAACAAGGCAACATCATTTCATATCTATTTCAGATTTTGGTAGTTTATAACTATTGTGTCTGTGTCTGAAAATCAAGTGGTGCAGATAGAGCACTAAAATGTTACATCAGAACCTGCACCAGAGCCAGGGGGGTGAGGGGTAGGGTGGGGGAATAGAGAGGAGAAAGAATATCAGAGACCCATTGTCCTACCTGAAAGAAAGATGAACATCTTTTACTTTCTGGGGATGAAGGAAAATGTGATGGGCAGAGGAGATGAGGAGGAAAGGGGAAAAGTTCATGCTCTTTCAGAACTTGAAAAAAGAATAATATCTCTCAGCAATCTTCTCTTGCTGGAATAGGAAGTATCTCCCACGTCTGAAAGAGTAAGTGCTTTACTGCTAAAACCTATAATATATTGTCAATGCTTCTTCTGCATATTGCAAAACTAGAATAATCATGGTGGGTAGGTTAACATGGGATTTATTTTAGTGATTAATTCACACAACCATAGCTCTTCATGGTTAAATGATATAATTCACTATTCATGATTTAATAGTGTGTATTCATAGTTACACATGACAGCATATTGTGGATATTCAAAATCAGTTGGTTCTTTGCAGAGATATTTGGAATCAGTAATGTTTAATTCATATGAGAAACACAAAGAATATTAGGAAATTTTATATATTGGTAGTCCAGAATCTTACAGTCCTCTTCAGTTTGCCACTCAAAGTAAAACTTTTTTATATATTTATTTTTCACAGTATCAATAATTTATGACTTTTCTTAAAATTATGAAGCTGGAGTAGTTTTCTATTGGGAAAACTGAGAAGCATATTGTCAAATATAATCTCAGATATAAATGACAAAATACCCTTCTCTGCCCTTTTTCTTCTGCACCTAATCTAAAGAACTGAGAATTCCTACCAGTTTTTATATCACCATCTTATTTTTATATTCCATCATTAATACTATTTGAGGGAAGAAACACATTTGATCTACAAATATCCACAATCCAAATGGCTTTGTATGGATACAAATATCCAATATATAATAGTAAAGATGAAACTAAGGGCTCTTCATTTCCTGTGGTGCTTTTTAATTGTCTGGACTGGGATTGTTTTTGGGAACTGTGAAAGTAACACAATGAGAATGTGAGTATGTTTAGCTGAGCATAACTAACATAGGATAATGTTGAGTTCTATGGCCCATGACAAGCATAATACACTCAAGAGTCTTAATATTTTTCTACTTTGTAGTTGGCCTTTAAGATTTATTATTGTGTGATGTTTAAGTAGCAAACACTACTGAACATGCAGAATCAAACAGGAGTATTGAAGGAATTTAATAAAGTAAATAATTACCAAAATTAATGAAGTGCTTAGAGTAAAATATAACTTCATTTGGACATCTAATTTAGGAGGAAAAAGTAAATCTTCTTGTAATGTTTTGCTAAGTAAAGTAATTACACTGTTGTATTACAAATGTACTACATTCATCATTTTGTTTTTCCTGTATGTTTTATCCCTATTGAAAACAATGATTATTTCCAGTGAAACACATGCTGCAATTCAGTTTTTTTTCTGAGAAGGTTATTCTGTCTGCCCCATAACAGTAAACAATTTTAATTAACATGCTTAGTACTTAATTGAAAATTAGAAGAATTAATAAAGAGGACATTAAATGACATTCAGTGGTAGTCAGTTTACATACAAAATATCAGTCAAGTATTGTAGTAGAAAAATAATGAAAATCACACAGCTCTAATAAAATAATTTATCTTCTCTACAGGTGAATGTTCATCAGAAGTGTTTTTAAACCCATTATTTTAATTAATTGTCACATACAACACATACAACACAGAAGTATAGCTCATATTACTTTTACTTTGAGTATTTTCTTTCTGACTGCCCATTTAAATGATGAATTGTGTGCATTGCTTTAGGACTTTTATTCCTTTGGGAAAAAAAAAAACTCTTACTAGACAACCAAGAATTGTGAGGGGCCCATAAAGATGGCAAGAAAATGCTACTCTCTGCCAGAATTTTAACAGTTTACTTTTAAATAAAGGACATATAAATGCTTACTAAATTTGCTATTGATGTATGTGCTGTCTTCCAACACTTACTGATCATGGGAAAAAGTTTTCCACACTCTGTGATTTCAATTTCATCAGTGTGATAGAAGTTTAGTAGTATCAAGTGATGAACAGTCACACATAGCCCCACTCTCCCTGATCCTGCTTTCCAAAAGCACTTCATCCCCACTTAATTTGCCTCTAACAGGACATATAAAGTGTCAAAGGCCTGTATCTTTTGGGACTTGCATCATACCCCAGGCTTTTTGTGAATCCCCAAAGTCTCCATTGTTTAGGGAAGGATGACTCTTCTTCCTTTTAGTAATTAGTCAGTAGACTGTTTTTGAATGAAATATATTTTTCTTCAAGGTGTTTTGTTTTGGCTTTATTTGGATAAAAAATAACACTTTACCCATTACAGTCTTCCCTTTAAACAAATAGTTTTCCTATTGTCTTCTAAACATGCTTTTAAATTCAAACTATGTTTACGCAGACAGCAGCCCTGTTGGATTTTTTTAGCCCCTTTAGGTATGTGCCTCTCTAAGAGGAGTATCAAAGCAACACTAGTTTTTTGAACTTAAACTTATATTTCAGGTGATTACAGTCATGTTATTTTAGCTCAGTCCTTTGTGTTCCAACAGTAAAGAATCTATTATTTCCATACAGTTTATGAGGTAGATTTGACCCATAATGCTCCATTTTTCAAAAAACAATTAAAGATTAAATTTAT
This sequence comes from Motacilla alba alba, assembly GCF_015832195.1. Taxonomy (NCBI): domain Eukaryota; kingdom Metazoa; phylum Chordata; class Aves; order Passeriformes; family Motacillidae; genus Motacilla; species Motacilla alba. The sequence continues at coordinate 76,044,202 of NC_052017.1, forward strand.
GTTTAATTAGTAATAATATAAGTAAAATGTACTTGACATAAAGCAATATGATTTTTAATATATGCAGTTACCTAGAACTTCTGGCATAAAGGACCTTAGAATTGTAGACTTGGAATGGACCCATCAGGATTATTGAGTCCAACTCCTGGCCCTACACAGAACATCCCCAAGAGTCACACCTTGTGCCTGAGAGAATTGTTCAAACACTGATAGAGCTCTGTCACCCTTGGTGCTGGGACCACTTCCCTGGGGAGCCTGTTCAACCACCCTCTGTGGGAAGAACTTTTTCCTGTTATTCAGCTTAACCTCCCCTAACTCAGCCTCATGCCATGATGAAGGAATAGCAGCTCTTAGGAAGATGCTAGAAAAAAACCAAAAAACAAAACCTGACTATGCACAAAACTCAGATGTGGAAAGAACAGAAGTTAGCCTGAGGATGCAGGTTATCCATTACCTAGCTCAGCTCTACTGGTCGATAATAATTTCTTGGTTTTTTAATGGTTGGACTTGATGATTTTAGTGGTCTTTTCCAACCTTAACATTTCTCTGATTCTATAATTTGGTAGTATTGGGTAAAACATAGGGTAAACTCTAATAAAGTCATTGTAGAAAATTTGCCCTTTTTCTTGGACATAAAGGTAGCAAACTCTTTTTACTAATGAAAATATTTACAAGTTTTTTTTTATTTATTTGCCACTCTTTTTTTGCCAAGTGTCCAAATTATTTTTGCTTGGCCTTTTGGTTGCTTTTTCTCCATATTGCACTTTGTTTTGAGTCTGGACTTTGTGCAACATTTAATAGCTTCTTTAAAACTGTATGAATTTTAGTAGCATAAACAGACATAAACTTTTAAAGGTGCATAGATAATTCTGAAATAATTCTTAATAATATTTTCAATAAATTCAAAATCTGACAAGTAATTTTCCTATGGTAGCTGGCTTCTATTTATATGAATTATTTGTTTAGTTTTTTATTTCCTTATTTAAGGACAGCATTTAAATAAACATAAATGATGTTTGTGTTAAGTCATTTGGGCTTTAAAAGTAAAAAATCAGGCCAGAAGTATCTGTAAATAATATGAGAAACTTAATAACTGAATGGCCTTTTAAATGTGATCTTCAGCAGACACACATTAAGAGTTTAACTCAGCAAAGTTACTAGGTCGCTTGAACACCATCACAGAACATAAAACACATTCTATTGATAGCAGTATGGAATTTTGTTAGCAACGTTATACCTGTAATAAAACGGCAAAAATCATGGATATTTTGTGGTACAGAAAGAAAGCAGCAAGGGCTGAAGACATCATGTATGTACCTGAATACACAAAGATCATGCACTGCCAGATTTGTTAAATGCAAGAGAAAGTAAAAATCACCCTCACATTTCTGCAAATTGCATCTGAAAGAGAAATTCTTTTCTATCATCCAGTTGTCAGAGTTGATGTTTAATTTTAGGAGGAAAGATGTGGGAACAAACACTACTTATTTGCTGTTAACAGTACCATTGGGAGCTAAATTGACTCATTAGAGAGTAAAATTCGTTCCAGATTAAAAGATAAAATGATAGAAGGTGTGCATTCTTGTTTAATACAGGATTTTTTTTACAACATTCAATCCAGCAATTACATAATATTTTCCCCCTTAAGTTTTTTGTAGGTGAAGAGTACAGTTTGAACCTCATTAAGTATCTTTGTAGAAATGATATGGTGTTCACCTGTTTGTTTTCATTCTAATGATCAGATACAATTACCCTGAAATTCACATCTACTTTTATTTAGACATATAGGTGAAGATAAAAAAATAAGCAAACAAGTCTCAAGTGGGGATTTTTTATGCTTTTGGCAGGGAATGGGAATTATTTGTGACTTTTTCTCCACAATGGTGAGAATCCCTACTTAAAAGAACTCCCAAATGATAATCCTAAAAGTACTTGGTGAGAAATTGTATCTTTATTGAAAGTTATGCCAGCATTTTTTGTGTAATTTTTGCATGAGAAGATTGTTGTAGCCAGTGTGTGATGCATTTTTTTTAGCATATATATTTCTCAAACCTAATGTCATTTCTTTCTAGAGATGAGTTTTATCTTCATACTCATGAATACTCATTCATCATGAGTATTCATTCTAAGGGGAGTCATTTAAATAATTATGGGTTAAAAAAACTCTCCCAGATGTTACACAGTACAAGCAGATTATTTCTTTTTTCTAAGTGGCAAATAGTATTTATGAATTTGATTGACAGTGAGTGTAACTCATTGGTGATTTTCTTCTTTAATGCAATGTGATAGATATTTCATACACCTAAGTGATGATAATTTGACTTTTCTTATTTCTAATAATATTTCATGTGTATTATGAAGACAGCAAGGATTACTATTGCTTATAGTTGGATTGCAGCCTTTTATGTTCAGTCTGCAAGTTCTCCAGGCTAGGACTTGCAGGTTTGCTTTGCCTGGACTTGCTTTAGGCTTGCCTGAACATTGGCTTAACTATGTTAGATATTGTCTAATAATCATGTAACTGTGCTTAATTTGTTCACTTTTAACTTAGCCTTAAATGATCATATGGTGAAAAATGTACTTTTAATAATCTAGTTAGATTTCTGTAGTTGATAAATAATAGTAACAAAAGTTATTTCATGAAGAATATTTTTTCTATGACCTGTGAATAAAAGTCAGGATAAAGGAATACAGATATGAAATTGAGAGTCTAAAGCTGTGAAATGCTCACCAGTGGGCCATTACTGACCATTTAAGGAAAGTAGCCTTGGAAAAAACAGGTTTGGAAACCAGAGATGTAATTGAGTGTATGTAAGATATGCTTTAAAGTGTACATTTATTTGGATGTCATAGAGAAATGGGGATCAGTGGAAAAGTCAAGGTGTATAGAGTGTTAGAAGTTATACAGAAATAATCTCTAGAGGATCCTAGAATAAGGAGGAAGAAGCCATTTTCATAATTCCAAAAGGGCCAGGGGAAGAATGATCTTAATGCCAAAGACTAGGGGATAAACTGTAAGGAAGTATCTGCATAAGAAGTTTCACTGTGTCACAGTCTCATTATTTGGGGGTCTTTTTACGTAACAGAAATATTTTTTTCATAATAATAATAATTAAATCTGGGGTAATCATAGTTACTTGGTCAGAGTCTCAAGGTTTAAGTTCATCCACTATTAAATTAAATTCTCACCTTGCACAGGAAGTGGATTTCTTTGGCCCACATACACTGCAAAAGTTAGAGTGCAACAAATCTGCAGAAAGCAGGAAAATTAGACCATAAAATTTATATGAAAGAGAGCATCATGCTTTAAACAGCTGAAAGCCATTTAGAGATCATACACCTGAACACTGTGAGAATGGTATTTAAAAAATATCAGTTGCTAAGAAAAAGTTGGAGGACGTGCATTTATTCAGTGTAAAGCAAAAAACCTTTAAAGCTGAACATAATATGGATGTTTTGAAATGTAGGTATGAAACAAATATTTCCACTGTTGGTGTTTCTGGTAGTCACAGCATGTTGGTGCACAGCAACCTACTGAGAACTGCTGGTACAAAAAAACTAAATTATCAGTAATCTACATATTTACTGATAACAGGACAACAGAAAATGAACTAAAATGTCAAGGGAATTTTTTTTTGCATTAGGGAAAACTTTCAGTGTGATAATAATGAACATTCACTCACATTATCTAGAAGCTGGCTAGAATCCTCTTTGCTGGAGATTAAAATATAACCAGTAGGTCCTAGTCCTAAGTAGCATGGCAGCTGCTTAAATTCACTTCTGGTCATATGTTTTTTAGGTTAAATGAATGCATCTCTTTTGTCTCAGTTTCACTGAATTTTACAGTTGATTACAAGTAATGTTAGGGCTATATGGGCTCTTTGTTTTTAAAAAGTGTTTTAAATATTAGGCTTATTTTTTGTTGTCATTCAAGATGTTGCTTTTGCAGACAGTATCTAAGTCTCCTTGGAAGAGCAATTTAAAACTCAAGTCAGATGAGCATTAAGGTAACCAGTAAAAATGCTTAGTTTTCTTTTTATTATTTGATGATCGATTTCTGATGTGTACTAGTTTGAAAGCAAATCAGTGGGAGATCCCAAGTCAGAAATACAATTTTTTTTCAGGAAATTAAAATAAATGCAATAATACAGAAACACTGACAGGGTCAGAATACATCCTGACACCCTGTTGGTCAGGGTCAGTAGCAGTCCAATTGAATGATGGCTGCAGCCCTCCTGGAGTGACAGATGTGGTTCTGTTGAAGCTGTGATCTTGTAGAAAGTTTTGATCTTCCTCTGAAGACCCAGTGGTGGCTATGTTGCTCCTGTCCTCTGGGAACTCAGTGGATAAGGCTGCTTGTGGTGTTCTAAAGCTCAAATCATATTCAGGTAGGAATGCTTGGCTCCTCCCCTGAGCAGAGCATCTCGCAATGGGATAATGTAATTTTGGAGTCATGCAGCGAGGCTTGATTTACAGCCCATTAACAAAAGATACTCTCTTGGAGGGAGTTAGGATGGATGGGTCATGGAGGAGATAAAGAACACCACCCTACCTTTAACAGATGGTGATAGAATACATACTTTTGGTTACATCTTACATTGTAACCCAAGACATGGTGGCAGACTTTCATATGCTTTAAATTACTTGTAATTGGCAGACCTGTAGAACCTCAAAAAAAAAAAAATTCTTTCCCCTATTACCTTGTCTTGCAATAAGTCAACTTGAAAAAACAGATAATACTGCCTGAGGCAGCAATATTTTCAAAACAGTCCACTGTTGAACTCTACTTATCTGAGAAAAAAAGAAAGGAAAATGATTGTTTTTCTGCTGTCTGCAATGTGATTCTAAATCATGCTGGTTAATTCTGTTCATGAATTCAGAGTTTTCAGACTGTTCTGCAGTCCACTCCTGAAATCTGTTCAAGAATTCCCTGTTGGTACATAAGTTTTTAAAACAGCTTATTGCACAACTACATAGAACATTATGTAATTCAACATCTATCAGGTGAAAAACTTTAGAATCATGTAAAATACTGCCATATGTATGCATGTTTGAGCATTTGGGCTTCACTTTCCCCACTAAAATTCCCTCCAAAGAACTTTTGTTGGCTTAGTCAGTTTTTCCCTTTTCTATTTTTGCCAGAATAACTTTTTCTGCTGATAGAAGTACAACAGACCTTTATTTAATGTGGATGGTTTTGTTTAATTTCTATTGAAATCAAAGGTACTATGGAGCATAAATAGTCTGTTATGTTCTGATCTATTTAAATACAGTGGTTTTTAAAATGTAAGCAAAAAGAAATACAGCATCAGAACATAAAAATTATCAGTAGCATCCAGTGGTCTCATTCAATGACACAATTAAATTACAGTGTCAATATTCACATGGACAGAGTTGAGTTGTTCTGATGCTTTAGAAGGTTTTCTTATTTTGGGTTTGTTTTTATTGTGGGTTTGGTTTTTGTTTGTTTGGTTTGGTTTTGCTTTGTTTTTCATAAAAATGGATAGTGACTCATCACAGTATTCATACTGTTGAGAGGTTTGTGCAGTTCCGAGAGAGACATTATAGAGAAAAACACAGGTCATAAGTAGAATAGGTTGGTTCAGGTGTGTGAAAATGAAGTGTCTACCTCTTTTAATACAGATTACTTGTGTATCAGTAAATCTAGTTTATGCTTTGCTTCCTTTCTTGCTGTGTATGTGGTTTGACTAATTTATGCATATAAATAAAAAATTATGAACTAACCATTCTTTTATGAAAAGTAAAAATATTTCTTTCACAGCTTTGGCTTCTCACATAGCTGTCAGTGGCAGACAGACTTCCATAGAGTTTGCACCAGAAGCATGCATCAACTCCCACACAGTAGTTTTTTAGACTTACTCGTGTTGCTTTTTTAAAAAAAACTGTAGAATGTCAGACAACAGAAGTGTCAGAATTCATGTCACATTGAATTGTCACATTTTTATTAAGATTGTGTTCTGAGACAGGGAGAAAACACTGTGCAATATATTTAAAAAAATATTTCTCATTTTAGTCCTTAAAAGTTCCCTCTTTTAATTATTTATCTGAACATTTGTTCCCCTTAATAAGGATTAATGTTATCCCTGATAGTGTTACCTCTTGAGACATGCTGTGCTGCAACCAAGATTCTTTGATACTGTGAAATATTCCATGTGTATTTCTGAAATGGCTGAAAACCTTCCTATGAGATGTGAGCAGGGGAGACTTTATCCAAAATAAAAGCTGATTATTCCTAGCACTTAGGGTCCAGCTGTGATATACATCAAGGATCTATTTCTACAAATGAGAGCACCAAGTTTAAAAAAAATGTATTGGTTAAAAAATGAGAAATTTATGCACAGGGATAAATATATATAGAGGATATGAATGAATGTTTAAATTATATATTATTTTTATGTTTGTTCTTGAAAAAATTAAAAAGAGGTTGAGAAATTCTGTAAGATTCCAATAAAAAAAAGTATTCCAGTAATCAATCATTGATTGATCACTGGACATATGGACAATGTATCTTGCCAAGAAAGAAATACATTTTGTTAACAACAAAATAAAACTCACGTAAACTGGCACTATCACCATCCTTAAAAATCAACCACACCATTCATTCAAAATTTTCTCCTTTTGTTTAAATTAAAACTTTAGTCTAAATTCATATTTTGTCGTGCATTTTTAGCCAAAAAGTACCAATATGCTATGGGGAGATGGTAGATAAGAATCAGATCTACAGAATAGAAAAACCCCCATTTACTAAATCTAGGAAAAAAATGCATGGATGTGTATTATAGAATTACACAGTAATTTTGTACAGATGACTGATATTTTTAATATAAAGAAGCTATTTCTATAAAAATTATAATGAGATAAATGAAGAATTTAAAATTAAAATATGCTTTTGGTACATCTCTGCTTTCAGGGCTTCTTCCCCCCTGTACTTCATTGTTTTGTATTGTGAGGCAATAGAACACTGCCAGGTATGGTTATTATTTCTGTCAGAAGTGTATCTTTCAATCTGATTCTGAAATGTCAGGCAGACCAAAAAAACCCCCTAAGTGTTCATTGGGGTCTCCATTTATATATATGCATTCATCAATATTAAATATGTAGTGGCTGCAGGTGTATAACAAAAAAAAAAAAAATACTTTGTCTTTAAGACAAAGATGGATGATACTCCTTTTTCTTCTGTAAACATGCACCCAACAATATGAATTGGCCTGTTCTGAGTATTGAGACTGGTATGTAATCATAAGAAAATGAGGAGTGAAAACTATGCTGTTCACATAATGGGTAGGATGGCAATATGACTGGAAATGGTCAATTCCACACGTTTCATTTCAAGGTGTGATTGCAACATAGAGAAGATAGTTGGTTGCAGTGCGTCGATGACTGTACAAAAGCAGTAAAACTGTTAAAACTGTCTGGTCCTTAAAATCAAATACAGACCAAATTTCACATTTTTCAAAAGGATAAGAATATCTGTGGTTATGTAGAAGCAGTAGTAGATCCTACAAATAGGAGAAAGTGATTGGGACCACTAATATTTTAAATGTACATTGGGAGTACTAAGGAAGATTTTCATGACCAGTTGAAATAAATACTAATAAATACCAGAAGCAACAAGACTATTTTACAATCACTGCAGTCTTCAAGACTCCAGGTATTATTTGACAACAGACATTCAGATCCCATTTAGGGGTAACTCAGATGATGTGCCTGATTTCTGGAATGCTGCCTTGATATACCAGGTCCATGATAGAAAAAAAAAAAGTGTCTTTACAGTCTCTCCTGTAGTTAAATCTCTCTGTCATGAAGTTCATATTTTGCAAATACAGCCGGGAATAAGTAACGGCAGATGAACGTTCTTGCATTATTATTGTCTCCATTGCTTCAGAATGTGGAATTCCTGTACACCGAACTTTTTTTTCCCCCCTCATTTCATTTATATGGAAAAAATTGTAATTAATTACTGGAAAGGTAATTTATTATCATAAAGACATCAGTACATACTTTCAAGTTGTATCCACTCAATATTGATGAATATTATATTTTGTTTTATTCAAGTCAAGTATTTATCTTCACTTATTCAAAATTCATGGGTTTTATGTTATTTTACAGTGATTTGTAGCTCTAGATAGTAATAACATTTGCACTTGAATTATATAAATGGAATTTATTTTGTTCTAGCTTTATACTATTTTACTGTTTGGGCTTTCCCTTGGAAGACAAAGATTAGCTATATGTCTCTACTGTTGCTAGAAGTAATTTAATATTTTTTCAAGTCTTAGATGAAGTTTGCCTTGGCAGAATTGAGAGAAAATTACATCTTGTTCTGATTTTTAAACACCTCCAACACTGTCAGGTGCTGAATGAATGCTTCTTTTTTGGGTGGTCATTAATTAGCAGGGGTTTGATTTTTAGTTTTAATTTTTCTTTTGAAATATTTATAATGCTGTTCTTAGGCCTTGTGTATCAGTTCTATCAATGCTACGTTCTCTGAGTGGCAATACTTTAGGACTGATGGCTCTGGTATTTTCTGACAATTGCTTCACTTTTTGATTTTCAAGTGCTTCTGAGACAATGGGGTGAAATCAAGCAAAAATATCTCACTACATCAACTCACTGTGTTTATTTCAGCATACATTGCCAAAGATATCAATTACAAAACTCAGAATGCTGTTTGAAATATTTTTTAAATTATCTTTTACTAAGTTTTTAATTTTAGACCTTTTTACTCTGGACACTTTTTTAGGCCATTGCACAACTCAGTGTAGAAATTTTGGTTATTTGTTTAAATGTTTTGACTTAAAAATAAATGGGTAAGGCACTCCTCTGAAAGGAAGTGAGATTTTGTTTGTTTTTTTTTTTTTCTGATTCATAGAATTATCATTATTTTTTGGGTTTCTCTGATAATGGTGGGATCAGTGTCAAAAAAGGTATCATCAACCTACCTGTTCCTTCTTAATTTTGTTTGTCTAGTTGGACTTTTTAAATAGAGCAATAACTTAATTAATATTGACTCAGTATTATGCCAAACCTTATTAAAACCTTTTTTCAGAATTGAGAAAAATGAGCCAAATTCATTCATAGGTAAAAAGTAATTTTTTTGGATGCAAATTAGTTTGTTTGTTTGGAAATAAATATTTAGCTCTAATTCTAGTGGAAGGTTATTTTAATGTTGTCTGTTCCAAAAAAATCCCACCAAAACAAAACATATTTTTGCTGTTCAGTAAGGTCTATAAAGGGTAACAAGGATGAAAAGCAAAAGAGAATGAAGACAACACTTTACTTTGGTCCATCAGCTTATATTTGCTTACTTTCATCTTCCAGTTTAAGTGATGTTGGTTTTGAACTCAATGGTTTGACCATCAACTGCAGAACTTCTAGGGGAATCCAAATGGATACATATTCCTGCAAATTACCTATTACTTCTTAAGACTCTTTCTGAGCACCTTGTGTCTATGCCAGGTTTTAATGTAATTCCCAACTGATGTCTAATAATCACTATTCGACAGTACTTAGTCAAGCCTAAATATGCTTTTATGTGACCCAAAGTTAACTTACAGATCTAAATTTTTGCTCTTAAACACTTTACCTCTAAGTTGGACTTGAATTTGATACTTCCATTAACAAAACAACCACACCCATTAAGAGAAATAAAATTAAGGCCTTGTTAGACCAAATTATGAAAAAACTGAATGCAATTTTAGTTCTTGTCATGAAATTTCTTACTATAAATGTCAGATTCTCAATAGGAAAACATGTTAATTTATATTTAATAGTCCAGTGTCCTTCTGTGACAAAATTTAAAAGGCTAGGGGAAGAAAATATTGTTTTTAAATAGTTCACAAAGACATGTTTCATAAATTTAAAAATTTTCACATTTTCTCTGAATATGAATATACTCTGAAGCATCAGATATAACTGGGAGCAATAAAATGAACTATTGGTCAGCAAGTTGGCATAAATCCTGTTTCAGGTTAAATGCAGCAAGGATTTACGTGATGGTGACTTCTTTTCTGATACCTTTTCTGATACCTAAAATACCTAAAAGGAAATTCTAGAGATCTTTGTGTCTGTGTCAGCAATGCACTTGATACAATCTACTGTAGGAAACAATTAGTATGGAAAAAAAAATCATAATGTTATAAAATACATAGAAGTGGCTAAAGGTGAGGCAATATGCTTTAAGAATAATTACTCTGGAATGAAGTTAATAGTATTGTTCCTTTCTTAGGGGATCATTAACATTTTATTTAATGACTGCCTCCAAAACAAGAAGTGCGAACAAATGCTTGTAAAGTATTTTCAGATATTTTGCCTAGAAACATGGCCTGGAATATAATTTGAAAAGTGATAGCCCAGCCCTGAAGTTTGAAACAATTGCAGTGTAATAAATAGGAGAAAATAAAGTTCTGCTTTTTAAAATTAGAAACAATCACATTTTTAAAAAGTCAACCATATCAGCAGAAAAGGTAGAGAAAGACAATGCTTACCTTCCTGTCCAAGTCAGGTGTTACTATCTCTATATTCTGTTGTAAAATGATTATCACATGCATTGAACTTCAGTCTTTCCATTTGAGTCTTATACTATCCAGCCTAGAAAAATGATGGCAAAGGGTCAAAATGTTTGCTCTCCTTTGATACCTTGAGTGCCACCAACTTTTCCTCATGTTATTTTTCCCCCTCTTCTGTTGAGCAGGTGGAGTGACAGAGAGTGACTGGGTGAGTGTCTGGTAGCTAGCCAAGGTCAATCCATCACAGCCATCAAGCCAGAACAACATTGATTTTGATTGCTTCAGGAGAAACATAAATACTTGGCATTGTGATATCTTTAATGACCATCAGAGTAAGAATTTGGTACCCTTTGTTAAATAATTGAAGGAAGCACAACAGTTTTCTTTTATTTTTTTACTTTTTTCCATCCCCTGCTACTTTTTTCTCTGAAACTCAGCCTCTTAAATCTTTGTCAATACTAATGATGACAGAGTATATTAAATCTTCCAGACTTTTACAACGTAGTTGTCTGAGAATAGCACATAACTTCAGAAGTTGCTTTTTTCTAAAGAAAGTAGAGTGAATAACCCATTGTGATCCCCTGGAAAGTCTGCTGAGTGAAGCAGTGCTGCCCAGTTGTCCATAGGACAACTGCCAATTTTTAATCTCTGCTGTTTTTTCTAATTTATCTGAATGGTCTAATGTAGCTTTGCAACTGAGGAAGAAGGTACGTGGGAATCTACAATTAGAAATGTCTTTTTTACATAAATAACAAAAGACTGTTCACGTAAGAAGGAACAAGCAACAGTTATGACCTCTGATATGTCCTAGGTAATACTCTTTGAGTAGAAATGAATTCAGATTAACTTTTACAGAGGACAGAAGCTAATCCTGAAGATGACAAGTTTATGAGCTGTGACAAATGAGAATAAAGATACTATTCTTTGCTTTAAGTAATCAGATGGAATACAGCAGTACTCATGACTTGCTATGTGATTTTACTCCTGTTTTATGAAAATACTTTAGTCAAAGGCTGAAAGAACTTTGCTAGCAATATATCTGTGTTGATTGAGATGTATCATAACCTTCCTTTACACAAGAAGGGCATGGACCTGTTGGAGTGAGTCCAGAGTGGGACCATGAAGATGACCCCTCCTATGAGAACAGGCTGAGAGAGATGGACTTGTACAGCCTGGAGAAGAGAAGACTCCAAGGAAACCTTGCTGCACCCTTCCAGTACTTATAGGAGCTCTACAAGAGAGTAGAGGAGGGACTTTGTAAAAGGGTTTGTATGCTAGGACAAAGGGCAATGTCTTTAAACTCAAACAGGGTAGATTTAAATTAAATATCAGAAATAGATTCTTTAATGTGAGCACGGAGAGGCACTGGAACAGGTTGCACTGGAACAGGTTACACTGGAGAAGTTGTGGATGCCGTATCCCTGGAAGCGTTCAATGCCAGCTTGGATGTGGCTCTGAGTAACCTCGTCTAGTGGAAGGTGTCCCTGTCCATGGTAGGACCATTGGAACTAGATAATCTTTAAGGTTCCTTCCAAACCAAACCATTGCCTATTCTACAACTACTTTAATTACTATTTAATTCATATTTTAACATGTAAATTCCCTTTTTATTTAATTCAAAAATAGTTACTTTGCATACCAAGTCCTGTAGCAGACTTGCCCTGTAAACACCCAATGCACTACATCTGTACAAGCATGTCCATATCAGGATAGTGCAACAAAACTCGTTTTCACTTTAAAATAATGTAAACACTTTTTAAAAAGGCCACATTTTCCTTTTGTACTCATATTTCTTAGTATCGTAGCAAGCAGAAAAAAATATCTCTTGCCATAATTTCGACTCTGGAAGAGTTACATTTGATTTAGCTGTCAGCTCTAATTGTTGAGAAGCAAGAATATTCTGAAAGAAGCTGGTCAAATCCTAGCTCACACAAAAGAATCCAAAATCAATAAAAGAAAATATGGACATAAATGAGACATGGCATAGTGAGGTGAGATATCTGGCCTGTTGGCCTTTGGAAAAGAAGAAATAATTTGTATTGGACAAGACTGACATCAAAAAAGGAGTTGCATCTGATGTATTTGGGAGATGATACTGAACTCTAAATGTCATCAATAAGTTGGGTGAACCGGGAAGAAGAAAAACCGAGAACTCATGAAGTAGATTTTTTTTAAACAAGAACATCAGTGTAAGGGTTTATATATGAGAAGACAGCAAAAATGAAGAGCTGAGTAATTGAGTAATTTTTTTTTTGTTTTCTTTTATTTGTGAATTGAGGAACACCTTCTGATATTTTCCTTTCATCCCAGATCTAAGATCCACTGAAAGAATACTTTTCGTTCTGGTATCTGAGATGGGCGCTAAATTCTTCAATTCTGTTAGGTGTCTTTCATTTTAGAAAACAAAACTTACTTACTTCATCCATTTCACAAATAAGGGAAAGCTGTATTGATTATCAAATCTTTGAAGAGTGACAGTGAACACTCTAATTGTTGACTGAAAAAGGTTTTTTGCATGTAATTATGTCTGAAGTAACTGCTTTTTAAGAAAAACACAATTCACAAAGTGCAAAAAGGAAAAACAAAGGGAGAGAATCTTCTCATTTAACATTCCCAAAGCCAAACAATTTTTGTATTGCAAATAAAATTGAGGCAGTGGTTTCATGTTTTATTCTTTGTCTCTTAATATGTGTGTTTTCCTCTGAGTGCCTTATTTTGCCTGAGAAGGACACAACATGCCAAAAAAAAGTTTTGTAAAATTAATTCATATGTAATCAACAAATACTTTTCTACATAAGGACACTAAGCTAAGTGAATAGTGTGCTTGTGAGTGGAATTTTTAATGTGGGTAGCAACTCAACTTTTCATAACAGACTTTGGAATTTTCGAGGTGAAGGTCTTATCAGAGCTCTTTGTGAAATTTCTTTCAGGCTCAGCAGAATATCAATGCAGAAGGATGTTACCCTGTATCACTCTTACGTGATCTGAATGTTTTCTGGGTTCTTTGTGTAGAAGGGGGTTAAAGCCATAGAGCAGAACTGGGAAAATAAGTTACCTTGCTTTCAGCTTAAGAATTGGTGAAAGTATCAAAGAATGAGTTGAAGGACACTCTCAAAGACTGGTAGAGATTGATTCCTGCTCTAAATAGGACACATTGCTTGTAAACTGAAAGAAGCTGTGCTGTGATGTAAAGAAATAGGAATACTGGAGAAAAATGCTGTAATTTTTTACCACTTCTGAAGGACTTTTGAATAAATGAGTATGAGGCACTTTGCTCTTTTCCAAGAATTTCTTGCTGATGTTTAGATCACCTTGTGTCTTAGACCTCAAACAGTGATTACAAAGTAGCTTTAAAACCAAAAATTCCTTTGTATCATCAGAAACTTCAAGAAGAAGGATTTTCAATCCTTAAATGAAATGAAAAATTAATTTGAAGTGAATTTTCCAGTACATTTATTCCATCTAGAAGAATAGTAATTAGCATTGCTTTTTATGACCAGGCTTTTTATTTTATACTGCATGTTTTTCACAGATAAGTATTTTTGTGGTGGAATGCAAACAAAATGCTTTGTATTATCCTACTACATGGAAGATGTTTTGTGCTGTGATCCTAAACTGAAGTTGAGACTAAAATTTTTTCATTTTTAGTTGGTCAAGTTGCATTTCCATGTCAACCATTCCACCCTCATCTTCCTTTCCATCTGTTTTCCCACTCTTTCATCTACTTCTACCACCTAAAATGCAGCAATGGGAAACTTTCCTTTAAAAAAAAGGAAAAAAAATCCCCAAACTGAACCATAAAAAAGTGGTAAAGTAGATCAGTTAAGAAAACAATAACTTCTTTAAGGCTTTTTCTGTGCTTTGTCCAAAAGAAGTCAGCATTGTGAAATCTAGGATGGCATTAGGTAATAAAAATAATTCTGGTGTATCTCTAAAACTGAACAATGGTGAAAGCTACAATTGTTTCTAAGAAATGTGGAAATGCAGAAAATAATGTGTCTTATGCAGACACAATTAAACCATACAACAGTGTGATCCATGGTCACACATTCACAAGTTATTTGATTAAGGTGGAAAGACAACTAGTTTTGTTTGCTGATATTTACCTATGAAAGACACATCTTCTGGTGGTGCTGGATTTGAAAGAAATGGCTTTGTGTATTACCAACAGACTCTTAGTACCTCTTTTAGTTACAAAAAAATATGACAGATCTGGCTGAAAAAGAGCATAATTTTGTTTCATGTCAGTGATGCTTCCTAAAAACCTATCAAAATATTAGAGACTGTTTTATGTTGAAGTATAGGTTAAAAATTTCAAACCAGCAATGAAAGCACAGAGAGAATATGAATAAGATTTGTGATCATAGACTAAAACTGATATGTTTGACTTTGCAAGAAATTACTCCATCTATAAATTACCAGAGAACTATAATGAATATTTGCTTACAGTTAATTGCTCAATTTCTATAATACACAATAGAGGGAAGTACAAAAGAGATTCTTCATTTGTTCTTGAAGGTTGTGTAATCAAACTTTTCAATCATTTTTCCCCTCCTGCTTAAACAGTTACAAATTTGCAGGAGATATTTCATTTTGAAAGCATTGAATGCCACAAAATAATGAGACATGCCCCTACACAATGATTATACTTTGGAGATAAAGATATTTTAAACTATAACTCATGTAATAGAAGTTATATTCTTTCATTGAAAGGTACTTACCCAGAGACTCTTTTGGCAATGAAGTAATTTTCTTATTTTTATTTTTTTTCCTGACTTTTAAAATTAAGAAAATTTTACTTTTATAGTTATTACTGAAATGTAAAATACGGTGGATTTCATACAGAGGTTATAGTCATGTTTCAAAATGTCACTTGTTACCAAAAAAACCCTCCACAAAGCAACCCCATTTTTTTTACACTTTATTGGCAGGGTACATTACAAGAAATATATCAAATTTCAAGTGAATGAAAATATTTCCTTAGGCAGCATGAAAACTGGTCTGGGTGGGTCACTGTCACAGGTAATAACACCTAGTAGATTTCCAAGTAGGTATGAGGATGTGTGTGAGTGAAAGCAAAAAAAGCTCTGCCAGTCTTTGTGTGGAGAGTGATAAATTTGGGCATCACTGGTATCTGGAAGAGATTACAGCTGTAGAACTATGTGTTGGATGCATTATGAGGACCTCCCAAGCATTACTTTCTGAAATTATTCTGTATTATTAATTTTTTTCAGTACTATATGCATTATTGATCTTTCCCGTACTGCACGTCTCACATCCCAGCTTTTATGGAAATAAGTGTTAGAATTGGCGTTACTACTGACTGAGCTAGATGGTATCTTATGTGAAATGGGTTGTTGCTCTGCTGGTTTATTAATAGATTGGTATTCTTATAAACAGAATAGAAAATGTCTCCTAAACCAGACTTTGCACATCTCATGGTGGTTTTTCCTTGCCCTAGTCTTCCAAAGATGTAAGACATGATGATATTTTTAAGACGATTAGCTAATTTTCTCTCTGTAATAATAATAATAATAATAATAATTTGATGGTCACAACAAAAAATCTAAGAATGAGAGCTCAACATAATATGATACAAAAATATTAGAGTGTATATTTTGTATTTTAAGAATTCTACATCATATTATCATCTTTGTTCTTGTTTTAAAGTTTGTCAGGTACCAAAACTCAAAAAGATCCAGAATTTACTTCATGCCGTATGGTTGTAAATTACCAAAGTGGATGACTTTTTGAATATTAGATTGATATTTAGTGAATTTGAGGTTTACATTTGATTGAAAGAGATACGTTTACCAAATATGTCTCTGTAGTTGATTTGTTTTGGAAAGATTTTCTCCCTGTCCATCATTAATTTATCTAACTTGAAGATGTATAGGGCACCTGATTAGTTGATTTCATTTAATGGTAGAGGTTGCACTGGAGAGGACATAAATACTTTGGTAGACAAAATTTTACACTCTCCAGCTTTTCAGGCATCCCTTTTTTTCTTGGTCTGCAACTATGTGAAATGTAGGGACTATCTGGCAGTACTGAGTACAAAAGACTTGATTGCAGTTCTCCTTATAGCTGGAAATAGAGTTCTCAAATCTCCTCTGAATATTCATGGAATAGAGATTGTGAGAGATGTTACTGGTTTATAGATAAAAATATGGTCTACTTGAATCCTACTATTATTTCAGTTGAAAATTTATAAAAAGTCTTATTTCTTCTATATTCAACACTATGATGGATAGCTTGATTTTCATCTCTGTTGTCCTTCTCTTTATTTCAGTAATAGAGTGGTAGACAAATAAAAAAAAAATACTTTTAAAAAATGGAAGAAATTTAATATCTAGGTGTTTATCTTGGATATTCAGTGTGTACCTGACTGTTTTCTGGTGAAACAGCTCTCCCAACAGCTTAGTTTTCACTGCTGTAAGATTTGTCTGCTCTTCCAGAGTGTTTTTTATATGTTTGCCTGATGGCATCTCCAGATGAAGGTTTCCATTTGCTGTTGCCCTCATTCTCCAGAACTGCCTGCCCACCTGTCTGCAGCTGGGCTTGGTTTTCCTCACTTCTGCAGTTAGCTGCTCTCACTTTACAAAAGAGTACTGTGTCTCTATGGACCATGACCTGCTTGCACCATACATGCCATGTGGGCAAGAAAAGTTTTTCATATATATAAACATTTGGAAATATTATCTTTACTATTTTATCAGAGATCTTTGAGAGTGTACTGTGTTCTGAATTAATTTTTGAAATGTAAACTGAGTAATGAATGTGTTTCTTAATATCACAATGCAATATTATTCCAACATCTTCTTCATAACTGCATTTTATTACATTTAACAAAAAAAGGTAATTTTTTACTTCTTTTGCTTAATAAAACTAATACCAGAATAGTTTATTTTATTAGACTTCAAAGGATTTTACTCAGAGCTTCAAATAATTTTAATTTAAAATATGAATGTAAGCCTTTAAAACAATTTTGTGATGTTAATATTTAGATACAATTATGAAAGCATTTTGTTGGCCATTATTACAGTATAGTAATAAAGAGAGCAGTATATTACAGTGAGCATGTCAAGCCTAAAAGTGATCGTGAAGCTTTTGATAGACAGAAAAGCAATTTCTTTTTTTTTTTTTTTTTAATTAGAGGGTTGGTGTTAGTGTCATAATTGTATATTGTTCTTTCTGATTATTAAAAATTTTACTGCCTCGCTTAAAATGATAATAATAGTGTTAAAAGGAAAACTTCTAAAGTGATTGCGAGGAGGACCGGGAGAATGCCACCTTCAAATTAGAAGTACTGAAACATAAGTTCAGTTGATTTACCCTTCAGCTAAAATAAGAAGATAACTCAAGATTTGATATTAAGTTCTGTGTAGAATACATAATAAAACTAAATATAGAGACAGAATTCTAATTTACATAATCTGTGTGCAGGTTCCTTTTTCTTTCCTGTATATCAATAGAAAGAGAATGTAATATAGTCAAAATTTATTACTATATTACTATTTCTGCAGTATTGATATTACCTTTCAATTCAGTACAATGTTTAAAATCATTTCAAACTTGGTTGATTGGGTGGGTTTTTAAAATTTTTCAGATGAACTCTTATATTTAGAATTATAACTTGTATCTCATTGCAAGAATTCTTGTTTAAAATTTGTCTTTAAAAAAGCCTAAAAGTATTTTGTTTTATATTATACCTAACATTGTGGGTTTGACCTTGTTTGGTTTTTGTTTGGGGTTTTTTTGGTGGTTTTTCTTTGTGGGTTTTTTTTAAATTGTTTGCTTGTTTGTTTTCTTTTTCCTCCTTTTCCACTTCCTTCAGTAGAAAAATTTGGGGACAAAAGGCAGATAAAATAAATAGATGGGAAAAGGTATTTAGAAGTATGAAAAAGCAGAGAGATAAAAATGGTTATGTTAGACATAACCTTTCAGGTTGTAGATGGAAGTCACACAGACACAAAACCAATCAGTAATTAAGGCAAGAATCTCAGAGAGAGTTTCAAGTTCTGCACTGAGTCAGAGAGAATAAGGATCAGAACCTGTTTTTTTTTCAACTTCTTATTAATTTTAGTTTTCACAGTCTTGTTTTCATACTGTGTGCTCTTTCCATCAAAGTTGTTCTTGCTTCTGGCCTTTTCATTTTATTTAGCATCATAATAATTATATAGAGCAATAATCAGGAAAAAGACACAACTTTATATGCCAGTGATTAAGAAATTCCCAAAGTAATTGAGATGCCTATAGAATTTGGCATACTGAAAGAGGCACACAACTGTTTGAAATCAGAGTCCTTTGCAGGACACTTTACTGCCTCAACCCCTGTCATTTTCTGGAGTTGCTTCACTTTTGTGCTTATTGCAAATATAAAGTTCAGAAACTCTTTTTTGTTGTTGTTTTTGGGGGGTTTTCTTGGTTTTTTTGTCTGTTATGTTTTGTGGTTTACTTTCCCTTTCTTTAAAAAAAAGGCTTGAATTTTAGAGCTACCTCAGGATATGGCCAACAACTGGATGTACTAGTTGCTTGCTGTGGTCATAAGCTTTATGTTACAACATACTGTACTTTAAACAGAAATAAAACCTCCACTAAACCCTATATGCCTATATTGAGTGGACTTCCTGTCTGTCAAAAATTGCTTTTGCTACATGGAAGGTTTTCTCTTTTGTAAAAGAAATATGTCTAAAATTATAATCTGAGTCCCTAAGAAACATTCCTCCTAAATATTTTTTACCTTCTCATACTTTTCTTTAAAAGAAGTTCTTCTCTGACTAGCACAGCCTACTCAACAAAGACTGAGAAAACAAAACCAGCGTAGGAGCAATCACGGCTTACCTGTGATTCTGCTGTAACTAGATAGTGTGCTACACTTACCATCCAAATGTTTCTAACTACTGAATTATTTTATTTATCCCTGAAGAGCAAAGAACAATAAATTAGCTACTTTACTAATCATGACTGTGACCTGTGAATGAGGCCTCAGCCTTAGCTGACTGCTAATAGTCAGCTCAAGTTTTTAAATATTTCCATTTTTTTATTATGACACTTCAATAATAAGAGCAGCAAATAAATTATTTTTTTTACCTTAATCTGCATTAAGCTACAACTTTGTGCCTACCCTCCAGTGAAGCAAGAAAACAATCATATGAGGAGCATGAAAACCAGCTTCCAGCACAGCAGCCAACGAAAAGAGAATGGTTTACACTGCCAGAGGGAAGTGTTTGGATTGCTTGGTTCTTACTGTGGAGAGCTGGGGATTTTTGCTTGAATTTTGTTTTGTTTGCTTTTGAGAAAAGCACTTGTGCTTGAGAATGAACAAATTGTATGACTATAGAACTTGCTGGCAATGGGTAGCAGTTCTACAGGCAGAGCTCAGATAAGTAGAAAAAAATTCAATAAGGCTTTCTATTGAGATGTTTGTGTTTGCTTGGAATTCTGTGCATGTCTGGTTTTGTTTCAGTTTCAAGGAGGCTTATTTTATGTAACGGAACTTCTGCCTGAGGATTCAAAGATCATAGAGTAATGAAACTTATAGATCATTTGTGATAGGAAGAAAAATCACTGAGTTCAGAGTCTCAAATTGCCTTGTTTTCCAAGCTGTGGGTGGAAAACAATAGGCATTTCTACCCTTTCTTTATCAGTAAAATGAAGAGATGAAAATCAGCTTCTGCCAACATTGGGGAAAGCCAATTTAGTGTTTCAATTCTCCAGTTCCTGTAGGGTATTTCATTTTGCTGTTGCTGTAAAGCCCCAGTCTTTCTGGAAAATTATAAATAGTTTTGTAGTTGATTTTAAGCTACTGATTTTTTTTTAAATTTTTACTTTCTGTAATGCTTGATCTGCTATTAAAACTAGTTGTCTTCCAGTTATGAACCATTTCATATCATTGTCTTGCATCCTGCCTCATCTGAACTGTTCCTTGTTTTTTAAATTAATGTAGTTCGAAGTAGCTTTTGAGCATTCTTTTTGTACCTGTTTACTCAGAACAGCAAAATATTTAATCTCTAAATTGAATTTACCACCAGAACAGAGACCAAAGATTGGGACTGTTGAAGTCATCATCATCAATATCCAGAGCTAGCTGGGCACACAGAAGGGGTCTCTGCGCTGAATGGAACATGTCAGTAACATGGAGGGCTGTGATAGGAAATAACTATTGCAAGGAAATTGAGCTGTAAGTTGCTCCAGTGCAGCCTCCTGAGGGTGGGTTCCTGCTGCATGAAATGAGGGCAAATTTTGCACAATGCTGGGGGCTGAGTGATCAGTCATGGGCACCAGGGTACATGTTGCAGAGCTCTAAGAAGATAGCTGCTTGTATAACTAATTTCAGCTTCCTGTTCATAGTAATGGAATTTAAAGCCAATGAAGGCCATCCAGGAGGCTGTTACAGAGTGATGGTGTGTTGTAGTAGCATGCAGGATTACTTCTATAAAGGAAAGTATTGTGAAATTCAGGGCTTCATGAAAATAATAGTATCATGTTTAAACATGTCAGTGTTCTCTTGAGCTAGTGCTGACACAGTTTGCTAGCTATTTAGACACTCAAGCTCACATAAGTAGACTTTCAAAGCAACACAGATCCCTGAAATTCTGAAAGAATCCATATACAAACCAGGCAGAAGATACTCTTACTTTCTATAATGCACTTGGATTTAGAATAAAGGCTTATATATGCTCTGAAATTTAATGAAAAAGACCTAGATTGTTCACAGTTCCTTGTCAAAAAAAAAAAAAGAAAAAGAAAAAGTATTTAATGGATTTGATTTGCTGTATTTTTTGCCATCATCTATGTTTTCTACACCAGCCAAGGTAACTAAAGAAAAGAAGGGAGGGAAAAAAAGGCAATGTTTTCGACATAAATGTTGTTTTTATCCATGTTTGGAAAAAGCACTTATGCTTTTTAGGAACCACTGAAATAGTAATACTGGACGTTGTTCTTTCAGAAGAAAAACTTTCCATTCAGTTTTGCAATTTTCTTTTTTTCCAATAGACAGCCAATACTTTGCATGACTGTTGCTTAGAAAACAAAGCTGGTTTTTAGTCAGAACTAATTAATTTCATTTGATCATGTTGTCTCCTGGCCATTCTCATGATAAAATACTGGATCTTTAAAGATAACCTCTTTAGTTTGAACTGTAGATGTGTTTTGTGACAATGACTGAATTATTCCCAGTGATGAGTTGTGGAGCAAGTGGTAGTAAAAGCAGACACAGTATTTTGAAAGTTTGCCGAAGACCTTTGTAGAAGCAGTATATTACATCTTACTCATGCTCCTCATATGATTCAGCTTGCACTTTATGTTCCTTTCTTGAGGAAACAAAAATAATGTGTTATGGAGATACAGATATTTTTTTAGACATTGCATTAAATTTTTAAGTTAGCACACTTCTGGGAGTTTGTGCTGACTAGCAATGAGGTGGAAACAAGTTTTATTATGCTTTTGTAATCAATATAATATGTATTTTTATAATGTGTACAATACATAGAGTTCTTGTTCCATTTTCCTGAATCATATGTCTCCTAAAAGAACTTTTCTCTTAGGAAATGCTCTTTCTCCAACTGGGTGATTATCCTTGCCAGTCTTTGAGGCTTTAGTGTCTACAGTAAGGCCTGTAGTAATATTCTGTATATGTCGCATGTTATTTGGCATATAATCAAGCTTTAGTATTTCAATGCTGCAATAAGAGATCTTTAGATGTAGATGATTAACCTTTGTGTGTGGCTCTTCACAACATTAAGCAGTGAATGTTTATAATGATTAATTATGTTTTTTCCTTTAAAAAATTGACAATAATCTAGACATTTTCCTCCCTCTGCTCCATCAGTAACATGATACAGTTATTGTATTGTATCTGAAGAAAAAGCCACAGCATTTAAACAGCACAGTGAAAATGCTTCATCTGAGCAAACAATATGTTCATGATGCTAATACATTGTTTTCTCTGTTCGGTTTCGGTGTTTCAGACTGTTAATTACATTAATTACCCAAAATGAGTTTTCAGTTGAAATCCTGATTGTCAAATCTAATTTGATTTTAATTGGTAACTGCTCTGACAGGATAGACTGGTAACTTCAAATAATTTTGTTATTTTCTCTCTAAATTGGGAAGTTTTAGAAGCCTCTTTGGATATCTGTTTTAAAGTATATAGATTGAGTATTTTAGCAGTAATATTAACTTTTCTGTTCTGCTGACAAAATCTGTGGCTTTATTCCAAAAACTTTGGTTACTTTATTAATGAGGACACCTACCAATCACAAAACACTAAGGCTGACAATTTTTGTATGGACTGATGACCCTATTTTTATAGAGTTGGATTATGATTACCTTTTCAATATTGTTGATGAGCACTGAAGAGGGTTTTTCAGGAAAAAACAAACACATACTCCTTGATTGAATCATAGTCTGACTCCCTGTAAATGTGTTGTTCTGCAAAGTTACAATATGGTTTTGGCCTGTCTGTCTTGTGTAATGAGCTTCCTTCAGAAATCTCTGAAACATTGGTGATACACAAGCTTATTAACCTGGGGAGGAGGTAAACTGCTTTATATTGAAATGTGCCTGCAGTGGTCTCCCATTTGAAAAGTTAGAAGTGTGTGAGGCTGTGATTTTGCTGAATAACATTTGTAAGAAAGTGACATGATGTGACATGACATGACATGACATGACATGACATGACATGAGCACAGGAGTAGAAATACAGCATAAGATTTGTCAGACACTGTCAAACTAATATTACATGTGGGCAACTGCAACATCTCTGTCAGTGACAAGTTGCTAGTGATTATGGTAGAATATAAGAAAAGAACATGGACTAAGGGATCTTCCTCATATGTTGTCTTCTACTAATTAGCTTCTACTAACTTCAGTAGTTCACACACTCTTAGGCTTCTATGAAAAAGATCCATCCCATTAAGATAGTGCTGTCCTTATGAAGCTGCACACATCTGTGCTTTTGACCTCCTAAATATCTTGTGGCAATGAGACCTATATTAGTAATCCCAGATTTGATCTGTTTCTTCTGGAGCAGCTTCATTGTTTCAGTGCCTTCTGTGGCAGCTTGATAACCAGAATAACGCCAGTATGAGATTCTCAAATATATTTTGGAAATTCCAGGATTTGATATATATGTTTTAGAGTATGGGTTATAAAATATCACAATATTTTGGGAGGATTTCATACTTAATAAAACAGAGGCAAAAAGAAATTAATATTCTGAGGTTGAAAAGTCATTAAAACAAGGGAATAGTTTTAAAACAGGTGTAGTACTTAGGATTTTAGATTCTCATAAAGTGCTGCTTCTAATTCTTGTCAAAAATATGTGTTTTATGAGCATCTTACAAAATTTGTATACACTTTCTTTCAGCTTTAGATAAATAATTCCAAGGAATGAAGATTTAATGAGTATTAAAAAAGAAAGGAAGAAAATTGGTAGAGTATTGCATAACTACCATGTTGTATGGCTGAAAAGGTGTTACTGAATGAAAACTAATCTGAGGGAAAGAATGTCTTACATTTAAAGTCAGTATTGGTAAAAATAGAGGCAAGAAATCTAGATGAATGTGAATCCATCTATATTCTTTCATTCCAGGTTTCATATTGAAAATAAAAAAGAAAATGATTTTTCTTTGTCTTTTAATTAAGAACTTATAAAATTGCATTGCTTTTGCCATACAGCAACTGTATGCTGTATACTTGCCATTGCAGGGAGTAAATAAATCCAGAATATGTAGACACATCCTTAAGGGTCTGGCACAGGTATTTTAGGTTAAAATGACTCTGTTGATTATGTGATTAGTTTTATTTCATGGTGAATTTCGTGGGGCAGCATGACACCTACCCCAATTCTTGAGTTATCTGCTGTCATTGTGAACAGAAGAAATCCTGTTCAGCTTGTCCAGTGTGGTACCTGGCTCTGCACCAGGGAACATTCTCATGGAACGTCAGTGTGTGTGTGTATTACATTATCCTACTCTGAATTTAAAATGAAGCATATAAAATACATCAGCTCTAGTACCTTATCTTTCTCTTATAATTAGTGTGTTTTCTACCAAACAACTTTCTTGGATACTGAATCATAATAGTTGAATAAAAAAGTGTTTAGAGAGCTTCTTATGGACTCACACAAAGAAAGCATAAAAATTCATCTAGTCAGTTCAGGGAGGAATTTATCAAAAAATGTTTAGCACCTCACGCTCATGCCTATGTTCATTTACTCCTGCCTGAGTGTTTCACAGATCAGTGCTGTGCTTTGTGTTCCTAGAATGTATCATCATAGTTTTCATTACATTTAGATTGTGATTGTAGTTAGAGATTGCAACAAGAGAAGAAAACAATTGGAACAATTCCTGATTTTATTGTTTTTAGGACAGATTATCAGATTCTTAAATGGAAAGCCATTTAAATGAATGAGTGGTTCAAAGAAAGATAAAATACTAATTTCAACACAGAATGGGTGTTTTTGTGTTTTCCCAGTAAAGATAAGATCTTTAAAATTATTATTTAACTTTAAATAACTTTCAAAATACATGTAAAATATTCCATCATATAAAGGACATGATTGCCGTCATAGAAAAAATATTTTGTCCACCTCTCATCAGGCTCTTTGACGGCCTATCAGTTTAGGCTGAAAACCATCTTGGCACAGGCTCAAAAAATACTTATACTCAGTGAAATGTGAGTTTTGATTTCATGTCATATGTACTGGCACTGCATATTGGATTGGAATTCTAGTGGAACATGAGTCAGTGTGTGGGAAAACAAAACAAACACAGCAGCACTACCACTGAGCTGTGTTCCATTTTTTTTAAACATCATATATGTGCCGTTAAATGGCTGCAATGCCACTCTGTGGATGCTATTTCTGACAATTAGGGATTTTTTTTCTGCATTTTATGTGTTCTTTATCTTTTACTTTTTACTCTTGCAGTTATATTTTAACGTGGAGAGTTGTTGATTGAATACTTTCCAACAAAAAAAAAAAATCAATAAAATTCTAATGCTAAATTATCCTAAAATGAAACCACTGTAAAGAAAAGAACTTTCATCTTAACTAGCTCATATCACAGAATGGCTCTTCTCTGGAGAAGAGAAAATGTAATAAGCACTATTGTTTTCCATTACAGAAAGCAACCCAAAGATGACTATTTCAATGGAACCATAAATAGGGAATAATGGAAATATCATTAGCCAAAAAAGTACCTATTACTGATGACACTTCAAGCAGGATAGGCTATTTTAAAGATTAATTCCTAAAACTGCATGCATTCCTTTTTAACTAACTCTATTAGGGCATTCAAACATATTCCTGAGGGTTTGGAACAAGGGGTAAAACTAAAATAGTTATGGCATGTCACAGAAAAAAAATATTGAAAAGTTTTTAAAGGAATTTTAATGAAAACAACCTCTCTAAATAAATAAAGTTTGCACTTATTTTCTAAAAGCTAAATTTAATTGTAAAAGTAATTTTCTATACCAAATGTGTAGGTTTTAAAGTACTTATTTTAAATGTATGTACAGATAATTTACTCAAAATGGATTTAAAAAAAATTATGATATTTTTATTGCTAAATTTATTTTTGTTTTCTCCTACAAATTGTGAACTTCTGTGCCTAAAAATTATTTGTTCTCTTTGAAAGAGTTACTGAGCAAATCTCACTTTATAATAGTAGTAAAATATCAATACATTAAAAAGGCAAAATAAACTCCCATCTGTTCTGATCAATAATACAATATCTCCCTTTATATCATATATACTTCAAAAGTAAAAAAAAACCCCAAAATCTTGCATTTGAGCCAAAATCTTGCATTTGAGCACACTCAATTTGGCTTTGTACATTTCACACACACACAGTCAAGGAAGAGTCAAAATCTAAACTTTAGAACCCAACTATTTAAAATCTATTAAAGGAATCTCTCAGGACAGAAGAAAGTACATCCCCGAAGAAAAAAAATCACGCAACACTTAAATGAGAAATATATTTCTATTGCATAGCGGCAAAAAGCAACATTGCAACCCAAACTGCTTTTAAATTTCATGTCTACACATGCATATAATAAAATAATCTACCTTGTTCAACAGATGTGAAAGAGTCACAGTTCTTCAGGGGCACTGATAATTTCTTTAGTTGCAGATTTATTGAAGTTTCTGATGAGAAGCCAATCTGAAATGGAAGAAAGCATTATAGTGTACCAGTTCTGAAGATGTTTAGACATATAGACTTTCATTGAGTAGAATATGTAAGAAAATATTAGTTGTTTTTCACTTTGGGGTTTTTTAGGGTTGTTTCCATCCATAACAGGAAACCAGCAAATTTTATTCCATTACAAAAAAGTCTGATTTTCTGAGTTCACAGCAGCCAAATTCCTTATCATGTCATTATTTCAAGGGGCTGCAGCATTTGCTGCCAGAGAAGCAGGTTGCAAAATCTTCATTGTGTCTCTGTTCATACGGAGCGCAACCATTACAAATTCTATTTGAAGATGATAACCTTTAATACTGCCTTGCAAACCTAAAGCTCAGTGCTGGCTTGGTGTGATGGTTTTCTGTTGCTTAAATAGTTTTCCTGTTAAATTTTAAAAGAAGTTTTAGAGGGTTTGAGATAAACACCTGGTGAACATCTGGGTTTCTCACCATAGAGCTAGGGACTGAGGGTTGAAAACCTGTATCCTCAGTAGGGTCTTTCAATAACTGCTGTTAATGAAGGATTAACTACTGACATGACACATCCATTGGCTTCAACTGCTTTTGTTAGTGATCTCAGAGGGGTACCTTCCTGTAATTTGAACAGCCCAGTTCTCACACTAAAGTTCCTTACTTTCCAGCACTGAATTAATCTCTTGTGTTTTAGTAAAGAGTAGCTATTTCTAAAAGTTAATCATGTCTTCAGGCTGTGAAATTTTATGAACTTTTATCCCTTGACACTGAAATTTGCCTGAAATATTCATAAGCATTTCCATAATTTCATTTGAAACAATGTGTTTGGTGTTTTTGCAGTTAGACATTGCTGAGTTAGTTTGGCGTTTTTTAATTAGTATGAAGATACAGGAATCTCCCCCAGTGAAAAATTATGACATTTATTGAGAAAAAAATGTCTCTTTTACAGTAGTCTTATTGTTTCTGAATGTGAAAAAACAGTGAGAGATTTTTTGCTTATATGGAGTTATGAGGTAAATGAAATGAGATATGCCAGATGCCAGATAAAAAGTTCAATCTCAGTGAACTCTGATACTTGACTTTTAAAGATATCATAACAACAGATGAAATGAAAGTTGGCTATATATGTAGCCAGTTGGCTATATATGTGTTCATCCCTACAGTATTTGAACTTTGGCCGCATCATCCTTCTTCTCAGGTTTTTTGTTTGCTTTGTGTGTGCTTGTTTTCTGGTTTTGGTGTTTGGTTTGTTTGTTTTGGTGGGGGGTATTTTTTTGGTTTTTTGTTGTTTTTTTTTTTTTTTTTTCTGGTTGGTTTTTTATGTTGTGACAATAACTGGAAATTGTTCTGTGTGGGAATTTATTCCTTTCCACGATGGAAATTTGCTCACTCATTGTGACTATGAAAAATATAAAGTGTTGCTTCCAAAAAGTTCCTGGAAATGTAGTCATCTCACTAAGAATTTCTCGTGTCTGTCAGGAAGTGGACCTTGGCAGCATATTGCCCAGATGATTTCTGAATACAGCAATGTTTGGATGCCTCTGTCCCATTTTCAAGCTTTTACTTCAGCTTCCATCATTCAGCTTATTAGCAGTATCCTTCCCCTATGAGAGCCAGTTTTGAAATGGAACCCTGACTTTCTCCACCTCCCACTATAACCAGATACTTAGATCCCTAAGTGATTGGAGCAGCATAGGAACAAATATTCAGGAGTGACTGTATGATAAGACAGTTAGTAATGATCAACATTTTAGAAGCCTTTAAATTAATTGCTTATTTCAAGCTATAACAAATCAACTATGTCCTTAGCTTATCAGAAGGAAAGGGTCTTCATTAGAATAGCATTGATATAGGAAAGTAATGTAAGACAAAAAGAGAAGTTATCAGATATAGATAAAGCATATCAGTATTGTCATGTTATTACTTAGTTTAATTATTTTTTTATCTCTATAAGAAGACAATTGAATGGGAAGTGAAAATGATAAGTATAAATTGTTGCCAATCCAAGCTTCAATTTCCATCAATTGGAGACAGCATTGTTGAATGCTATAATTTGTAATCTAACCAGAATATTATTATTATTATTAATCCAGTTACGATAATGCTAAAAACTTGTGGTTCAGTTCAGTATATTATGCTAAAATTAGATACATACAAAATTTGCAAGAACATATCCCTTTTTCTGATGTTCTTATTGTCCTTTCCCTGCCCTTTGGTGTCCCAAGGCTCACTCTGAAGGGCTGTAAAAGGACTTCAGAGCAAGAGGACACCCTTTGTGATTTCTCCCAGGGATGAGATTAGGGTTCATGAGCCCATAGGTTTCAAGGATTGTTCTTTTTGACCCTTTTTGAAGGGGATTGCAACACCGATCTCTCTTTTATCTTTTCTGCCAGTCTGTGTCCAGGGCTCTTGTGGGCAGCCTTGGGGAGGTTTAAGGCCTTGCCTGAAGCACACTGGGTGGATTCCACAGTTATCCCAGCACACTTCATGAATGGCAAGGCAGGGCAGGTGTTTGACTGTGGAGCTGGAGGCAGCACACAGCAAACCTTGCTTGCCAAGGCCAGTGGGAAGAGAGAGAAGACATGCCAAGGAAAAGTGTGTTTCATTATTGTCCTGACATGGGCAAGTTGCCAATGGGTGAGCAACACACAATGAGAACTGTGAAGTCAATACTCAAGTCTGAGCTAGATGTGCCTTCAGGTGGATATGGGAATATATAATTTTAATCAAGAACACTAATATGTGGTTTGTAGGTGTCCAAGGGGTTTACCTAGCTAGTGGATTACTGGAAGTGTACTTCAATGGTGATATCCCTAACATTAATGACTATGGTTGCTGAAATTGTCCATGTAAAATTCTGATTGTGAGAGATTGGGAGTTTTTAAATCTATTTTTAAAATTAACTTTCACTATCTTTAATTTCTTTTACTTTGAGTAATTTTCTGCTGTCCCAAATCTGTACCATTTAACAAATTTCTGGAGAGCAATAATTTCCCTCTTGGCCTTGATTTTGTTAAATTCTTTTAGTTTTCTTGTATGAAAAGTCCCTGCAATTCCATTAATATGTTACTAGTTTTTCTAGGCTTTTCCTTGAGCTCAAATGCATTGGGCAGCTTGACCAACACCATATAGGTTATTCTAGACAAAACACTGGTGAAAGATCAACAGTGTTCTGCAAAGAGACACAAGTTATTTTTACCCTTTTTTTTCTTTTTGCTAGTTAGCTTTGTTCTTTCTTTAAAGTGAAGTATCTTGAATAAAATGAATAAAGTGAATAAAATAAAGCAAATCTCTTCTAAAAAAAGCTGCATATAAGATGAGAACTGATCATGAGCACAGTAGAATGATATTGCAAACTGACTAGTGAGAGTACTGTCAGGTTATGCCCAGGTAGAATAATGTTATTCCTTTATACACAGCGAAAATTACACATTTTTGCTTCTCTTCCAAATCATTACTAAAATACATCTTGAAGTAATTCTAGATATTCAGTGGTTTGTATTTTTTTTTCATTTATATCAGTGAAGAATGACCTTCACTGGAGTAGCTGGTTCTGGCTTAATTTTCTGACTCTCTGCTTTTGTGTATCCAGCTCATTTCTGCAGAACTTCAGCTTATGCATCAGGGCAAGCAATGTGATTACTGATTTGATGCTCTGCTGATATATAGCTCTGTGTTGTCATTACAACAGCTTTGCATATGTGAATCTCAAAAGACTAGATTTCAAGAGACAGTTTGTTGCGAATCAAAATACTGTGTATCAGCTAGAGAGAAGATTAATCTTAACAGCAAAGGATTTGTTTTCTACAGTCAGACCACTAGGTTACTTTATAAATATTATAATATTCACTTCACACTTAAATATTCAGAAGTTTTGAATAAATATGTCTGAAACTCTGCATATAAGAGGAAGTGGAAAGCTTTAAGTCCTCTTTCCATGATTTTTGCTATTTTCTCAGAAATTTCTAGACTACTTCATCTGACTGTATAAACTGCAAAAACCTTTGTATTTAGTTAAGGAGTGTCATGCAAGACAATTTTTTTTTTCTGTCTACATAACTGACCTATCAATTTATTCAAAGTCTTGGCCCTGGCTCTGTTATGTAACCTTTTGTTTCAATTTGGCAGTTTTATGGAGTTTTTTAATAAAATAGAGACCTTTCCTTCTTATTCAATAGTGGCATTTCTTTTGAGAAAAGAAATCAGGATCCTTTGAAATCCATGCCAATCTGTTCCACGAACATTGTAAAGTTTAACTGTAGCTCCTCTCTTTCTGTTAATAGTTGATTACGTCTTGTAATGTGATAGGTAAAAATGTAGGAGGAGGAATGCTTGTCCCACCAGAAACTTTTGTGGTACAACATTGTGGATGTAAAAGAACTTCAGTGTCGCTGCCTTCAGAAAATGAAGCAGCTGCAGTAAGCAAACAGCTATTTGAAAAGAAATGGGAACTAATGATTTATACAGATTGCTTAGGGCATATTCAAAAAGTCTACAAGTGGTAAATTTAGAATTAATTAAAATGTGAACGAATATCTAAATAAATTCTTTGGAGTTTTTTCTAACCAAATGATAACTACTCTAATTCTGTTGTGGTTCACAAGCTACTTTTAACAACTTTATAATTTTGGCCCCTAAAATACTTAGAAAAAGACCTTTAGGTGTGATAAACTGTCAAGTGAGAGTCACTTGAAGACTGGGAGGAGATGTCATGCTTATTTTGGCTACAGAAATAATTTTTTCCACACTCTTATTGTCTTCAAATATCTGTGGATGTGTAAAACAGATATTTTACTAATTTACTTGGCAGGGAAATAATTTAAGTTCATAAAATGGGTTGTATGAGAGTTGTTTCTTAGTTTTATCTTTTCTTTACATTTTAAAATTATTGTCTAGATTATTTCAAAGATTGTTTACCAGCCATGTA
Organism: Motacilla alba alba; assembly: GCF_015832195.1. Classification (NCBI taxonomy): domain Eukaryota; kingdom Metazoa; phylum Chordata; class Aves; order Passeriformes; family Motacillidae; genus Motacilla; species Motacilla alba. Next base: position 76,075,820 of record NC_052017.1, read on the forward strand.
AATTAACCTGTAATTTAAAATGCACTAAGTTTGTGGTTCAGAGAGTCACAAAACCTCCAGATTCAGGGACACTAGGGCAAAAGCCTTCAGCCCTGGAGCCCCGGAGCTGTAGAGTTTGTGGATCTCTTAAGTGTAATGGCAGCTTGGATGAAAGATTGAGGTGCATTTGAGGCTGAGTTACTGTGGGTGGCCCAGATGAGAAAGGTTTGGAGAGAGCAATGTTGGTACATTGGCATTCTCCCCTTGGCATGCCTTCTGCAGCCCCTGTGTCCTGTGATAGCAAAACAAGCTGCTACAACATCCCCTCCCTTTCATCCCACATAGAAAGCATCAAAAAGTGCAGTTCAGGAGTGTTTCTTGTTTGGAGATGCCCTGGCTTCTGGGAGAATTCTGTGTTAGCTTTCTGATTGCTGGATGGGGTTATGGATATTTATTAAAGTAACTATTGGCATCTATGATGACCAGGAAAGGGTATACTGGTCTTCAAATTATCCTGGAGATGTAGACTCCCAGTATTTTTGAATTTATGGAAGAAATTTTGATATTAAACAAAGGCCATTCTATAATGCCGAGTTTGTGAGGCTACACCATTTCTAAAACTAAAGAAAAATTATTGACAAAAATATATAAATTTGGGACCACATAACAGTATCAAGTACATGTTGTTTCTTCAAACTTTGAGATTTTAGCTGGAAGGGTAAGAATTTTCTTAGGTAAGTAGAATATTAAGCTAAGTTTCAGTTAGGAAAAAAGATATTAAAAACTGAAGTCATAGTTCCAAAAAACTGTTGGAGATTATATTTTTTTAAAAATCTGTCTTAGGTATAAAGGATTTCTGTAAGCTTTGGGATTGTTTGTTTATTTCTTAGTTTCCCAAGTGGAAAAAGAAATTTGTAAAAATTTAAATAATCAATTGCTTTAACTGTGCAATAGCCAGTATTACATAAGACTATATGAAGAATTTTTGCACATCTAAGTCTTGTGTCTGAGGAGCTTTAGAGTAACAATGATCAGCTGTGTGTATGATCTAGTTCTATGTTTAGTCAAGCAGCTAAAAACTGCCAGTGAAACCTGTTAATTGGAAGTTAAGAATAGAAATACTCACCCAAACTTGGCATTTGGGGTTTTCCCCCCTTGTCTCAAAATTTGGAATAAAATACAAGAATAAGTATAAATTACTAATTCTCAAAAAATATTCTTCAGTGATATGTTGCTAAATTTAAAAGTCATCAGAAATGAGCAAAGCAATAGCAAGAAATGCAAAAGCAATTTTTGCTGTTATTGAGGAAAAAGTAAGAGTTTGATGCTATTACATTTAATTGAATTTCTTAAGAAATTTTTGGGTTTTGTTTGTTATATATATATTATTTTTTAATTGTGTTTTCTAGTGAAGAACATGTTTTATGAAAAAGTATCTTGCCCGGCACACTACCTTTTTACCAAGTAATGATCCAAGGAAAGTAATCCATTAGTACTGCTCTGACTCGGCCTTACAGTTATCAGATGAATCATAGGTATTGATGAGAACGTTCTGCTTGTCTTTTACAAAGGCCATGATGTTACTTGAGTTCCAATCATTCACTAACTACAATCATTAATGTTTCCATCATGAGACTACAGAGTGTAGAATGCAAGCTATTGACATTAATGCCCTGGCTTCATTCACTTAATTATTGTTGAATTTTATGCTGATAAATTTCAGCCAAGCATACAGGAACCCATACTCTTTACTAAAAACTTTAGTAACTGAGATTTAGGTGGTGTGTAGTACAAAATAAAGAATCTAACTCTTGCAGCTGGTTAGGCTACCAGTATGATTCATCTGCAAGATAAAATAAAATCATGGTCTGTACCAGTTTGGTTGCAGCTGTTACTAATCCTCTTGCCAGCTGTGCATCCTTTGTAACATAATTGAGGGTGTGCTTTCCACACCTTGAATGAAGTTATTTACCTAAGCCATAGATTTGAATTTCAGTCTAGACTTGTATTGGCACATGTGTATCACATCTTAGAGAATGGAGTATTTGCCTGGATAATGAAATGGTCTAATTGCATTCATTATCCTATTCATAATTTGTCTCTGGGGAGAGTGCTACTCAGTTTTCTGGATTGGTTTCAAAATACAAGTGAGTTTTCTTTGTGGGTTTGTGTTTGGTGGGCTTTTTTTTTTTAACTGTCATTCTTAATAGCTGTGCTCCTTTTTTACCTAATTTTCCCTTCACCTCTGTGAATTGCTTATTTATTTTAAGGCTGTGAGATAATGGTGCATGAAGTACTCCTCCCAACAGAAAAGATAATTATCTTTGACCAAGAAGCACCTGAAGTTTGAAGGATGCTGCAATAGTGACAACTAACAAGTTGATATAAGTGTGTTTGGAACTGGAAGAGAAAATTTGCTTAGCTGATAAAGTCAAGAATATCAAGACTGTTTGGCAAACTGTATTTTTCTTCTTATAGCATCAGAAGGCTACCTAGGTTGTTTTGTTTGTTTCGATGAATTGATTAATCAGTCTAGTGAGGTAAACAGCTATCTTTCAGAAGAGCTGTAAACTCAAAGGAGAAGAAAATATGTCAGTATTTCACCTTTGGTCTAATGACAAGAAGTTGGAAACAGTTTAGAGAAATTTCTTTTTACAAGAAGAGACCAAGAACAAGCAAATGCAGAGCTGCCTCATTTATCCAGGACTGCTGCTATCACACAGAAATGGAATCTATGTTCTTACTGCTTTCTGAAACGAGCTGATTACTCAGTGGTTGTGAAGAATAATTTTCATTATCCCTTACAAAATTTTTACTAATATAAACTCTTTAAGAAAATAAACTACTTTTAATTGTGTGTAGTTTTTAAAATATTTTGCTAGGATGTTCCTGCAGTCTGCAAATGATATTGATAATTAATTGGAATTTATTTGATTACTATAAATTTGATATATTTGTAGTGATCTCAAAAGTAGTATTTTTTAATTCAGAAAAATATAAAAAATCATGTTGTTTCAAAGTTTCTGTGTTAGAAATATATTTTTTTGCATTTATACATGTTATATTCTGGTATGCTATTCAAGATATTTCTTCCTATATTTCTATTTTATTTCAGTCAGCCAATTCTTTAATTTCACTTTTATTATTGTAAGCTTGTGATGATAATTATCTTCTCTGAAAAAATTAACATGTTATCAAATTTTATTAGCATATTTGTGTTTATTATTTTTTAATTAAAAACTTAATTTCCAATTCCATTATTTAGATTTTGTCCAGTTTTCTACAAGGATAGATCAAATATATAGAAACTTTTTTACAGCTAAAAAAAGAAAAATTATATATATTATTGAAGAATTCAGACCAGGTATACCTGCAGTCAGTTAAAAGAGTGCACTTCATATTGGCTTAAATAGGAAAATAATTTGTAAAGTCTTCAAGTGAAAGAAAATTGTTTCAGTTTCTAATTGATATATTTTTATTACCTTGTACATTGAACTATAAAATGAGAATGTTGATCCAATAAATTCATCTTAGATTATTTGAAATAACTTATTTTGCTTTAAATGTTTATGACACAATAAAATTCAGCTACAGGTGGTGTTTGGGAAAAATGAATTTTAAATAGATGACTTAATAAGAATTGTAATGAGTTCTTAAGTAGAAAAGTAGATTTTTTTTCTTTTAAACTTTTATGATTTATAAGTTTTGCTTTGAACCATGCTAATATCTGTAGTTGTGTTTTTCTAGGTTTTTTTTCTGTTACTTAAGACACTATCAATTTTATAGGTTACTCATATCCCTTTTCGTTAAAAAGACACTGAATAATTAAAATTCAAGTGAGAAATTATTTAGCTTATTTTTTTAAACTAATGTCAGATTTCTGGGAAAATTTTTGGATTACCTATTGCATTCACCCCCTATAAATTCTATAGTTATAGCCATATGGATGCAATTGTAGGCTTTGACTTTTCATTCTGTTTTCAAGTGTGCTAAAATTGTGCTGACACCTCATATAGCTTATTTAAGCAAAAGGCATGCACATATGGCAAGCATAGTGTGAAGAATGATTTTTTAACTAGTTCTCATGCACAGTGCTGTGCTGGTCTCAGTCAATCAACACCATCTCGGCAGAGTGGCAGAGCAGGATCTGCATAGCAATTATACTCCATCAGTTTGTATTGTTCTACAGTTTGTAATGACTATTTTACAACTTCTATATAAAATGAATTCTTCATCCACACTTTCACTGCATGCTTTGGTTGCTCTTGGCCTGTTTTCCTTTCTAAATGTGGCTTAGCAAGGCTGCCTGCTTCTACTTGCCAGTCCCTCCTGAATTGATATGCCAGGATGTAGTGAAGGTCAAAGTAAGGAAGTCTCGAGGGTCATTAAGTTTGTACATGGTTTGTGGGGAAACTGGTTAATGGGTTGAATGTGGGAGTAGTTTTGCTGTTCCCTTGAGGGGAGGACAGACAGGACAGGACCTGAGCATCACACTTTGTATTTGTAGCAGCTAATCAACCAGTCACTGTAGTTTTTCTAACTACCCTTTCAGTGCACAAATAGCTGCAGGCACAGGATGTGCAATCATTTGCTTAGAAGGGATGTAGTAGGGATAATAGGGAGCTGATGGCATTGTCATGAAAAGAAAAACAAATACAAATATGAAGGAAGAATAATTTAGATGTTTTTCTCTGTGAAACAACTTGTTCATGTTGTGTTTTTAGTGATGACCGCTAATGTACAGGTATCAAAAACCCTCCTCTGCTTTCACTGAATGCACCATGTAATTTTTAAAGAAAATTGACCTACAGAATTGGCATGCTATAGGAAATTTTTATTTCTATCTTAAATAATGGGCAGGTGACCTAAATTTTCTTCTGAAAGATCTTTTAAATATGGATGCAGAGTTTTAGAATAAGATGTGTTTTGTAAAAAACCTAAAGTGTACATAACACAATATTATTCTAGGGAGAGAAACATTGAAGAAATGGGAATCAGTGAAAACCTCTATCAGTATGTGTCATTCAGAGGCAGGGAAAGATGTGTGATATTGGGGGAGTAATTTGTCTATGTATGGTTTGCCTTCCAAGACTGAATTCAGCTGCAGTAAAACACATCTGAGAGAACATGCCTCTGCTATTCAGTTCTGGAACCTTTTCACCTGCTGTGAGGCAATACAGAATATCAGAACTGTAGGGATAACATTGCTCTGAAATTCCTGGGAGGCAGGGCTAGAACTTCAGCTTCACAAGTTAAAAAGATGCTGAAGGTCCAGCATGAGGATGTTTAGAATGTTTACGTAAAAAACAGTTTTGCTGGACAGGCTGGCTGTAGCTTTTATATTTGATGGAAAGATGTAAGCAATTTTTCTGACCTGTTAGAGATATCTGTTTCCCTCTGCTAACCATAAAAGGGGTCTAAATGACTAGCTGCTTGAGGCATTTTAAAGATCTAAATTTTGTCAGATTAATCCATCTTCAATCTGTTCAGCAACTTCAGGGACACTGAAAGAGTGTGTGTAAACATAACCCTTATCAGATTCTATTTTCCAAACCCTTTGAATGTGCTCATAATTATAAGAGAGTTATGAGTACTTAGTAAGATTATATTTAAGAAGTGCCTTACTAAGATGAACACAGTGCAAAATGTAGGAACTATAATAGCAAGAAAATGAATTAATAGAAAAATTCACTCAATTTTTTTTGTAAATATTTGTACAGATATTTTCCATTGTTTCAGTGCCAGTGAGAATTTTGAGACAGTGACTCTAACAAATCTTTATGGTGCTGAGTTCTGGGAACTCACAGGGGATACTGTAATGTAGCCTGGGAGTTCTACACCCTTTGTCAAACCAGAATGAATTTAGACTTTGATCTTGTTTTGTTTTTTGTTTTTTTTTTTTTTTAACAGATGCACAATATTTTTTGAATTCTCATATACTTTTTGTTTAGATTCTCCTTTGATAGTTTTTACATTCTCTTTTGATAGTTTTCAGTCTCATGGGGTAAGAGAAGGACCTATGTTACTAGTTTTCATATGGTGTTCACTATCTTGGCAATCCTTAAGATGAAAATCATCTCCTTTAATATGCAGATGAAAGTTACACTATATTGCTGAATTTTTCCCAATAAGTTCTTACTCAACTATAAAAAATAAAACAGCAAAACAGTAGCAAGTTCATGGCCTATATTTTTTGTATTCTTCCATAGAAAATGAAGAACTTTTCAGCAGGAATATTGTGCTTAATAGCTAACCTAACATTTATTCATACTTGTTAGTGGTATTCCAGAATCACAACAGTAGAAATACAGGAGATATCCTAAACAGAAGTTCTTACAATAACTCAAACTGCTAATTAACAAAAAAAATTAAAAAGATAACTAAATACGTTTTCTCTCTGCAATCATCATGTCTGCAGAATTATTTGGAATCATTGTGCTTGGAATTTGTAAGCTCTCGTTTCAGAGAAGATAAGACCAGCTTCCCGAGTGCATAAGGATTTTAGGGAGACCTTGCAAAAATGTCATTTGGGATGTCAACAATAGCAAATAAATTTGAAACTAGACAGAAAAGTTGTAATTAAATAACCTAAATATTTATTTAAATGTCTGTTTGAAGGCATCATTTTTGAAATGGGAGAGTGCAGCAGGTGGTGGTGATGAATTTTTTTGCTATGCTTTTTCCCAAGCTTATGTGAATTTATTTTACATAAGATTTTTAGTGAAAGTGGATGCTGAACCATGCTACCTACAGAAGTGAAAGGATACTAAGAACATAACTGTTCCATTCAAAATTATCAGCATGCTGTCTATGTAGTGTGGGAGTACATGTTTCAAAATGTGTGTGGATGTAAACAGAAAACAGTTTGTTTGGATTACTCATGTTTGTTGTGTGATTTCAAGAGAGGAAATAGTAAAATGAGAAAAGTTTTCTCTGTCAGAAGACAGTCGCTGGCTCTATTCTGGGCCCCTCTTGTACACATATCTGTCACAAATTAGACTTAGTACCCTGGCTGACGTAATGATTCATTGCTCTACTGCTATATTGCATATCCCTGAGGAGGGGGTCACAAACTGCTCACAAATGAATAATAATATGGGTAACTGCAGTTGTTGCAAAACTTAATGCATAATTAAAAATACTAAATGAGTACTGAAGGCTTGGTGGTTTATTTCTTCCTTCGATTGTGCGGTTCTCACATTTTTGCAAAATATGAGTAAAACGTCACAGTAATTGAAAAGTGTCAGTAGCTTGCTGGGTACAGAAAAAGTTCTTTATGCTTTGAAGTTCTCTGAGTGCTGGTGCAGCACTTTGAAAAATTCCTTAATGACTGAGTAGCAGTTCTTGAACTAGTGATTTGGGAGTCCCCTGCAAGCACACTAATGATTCAGACAGCAGCATTAAATCACTTGCTTTAGTTTAAGTACTTCTTGAATGTACATAAAGTCTCACTTTATTGGGAATTGAACTAACAACCTGCAGTCTGAAAAGCAATAAGCTGTGCACTTAAGCAAAGGTGAATTACTAATAAGAGAGTTTTTCAGTATGTGTTTTTTTGAAAGCTCTTAGCTGTTTGGGTAGAAGGATTGTAGAGCAGTTGTCGAAGATTCACGTGTTGGACTCTACCATTCCTTGGAGAGATCTTTTTAACAATTTTCAGGAAAAAAGTGACAGAGAAATACCATGATAAAGGCTTTTGGAAGACACAAGAGGAAACACTTCAATAGTATTTCACAGAACATTAAATTTCCCTAATCTCTTCTGCAGCTGTACTCCTTTTTTTTTTTTTTTTTCTGTGACAGTGACTTGAGAATAAAATTAAGATGGTGCTACTGGTATAGTCTACCTCCTGCCTATGTTGATTTCCTGCATGTTTTGTTTAGATAATATGAAAGGGTGTCTGCATATTTTTTGTGAATTTATCACCCATGGGTCACACTGCTGAGTAACCATCTGATAAATGCTTTATCTGTTTTAGATTTTATTGTTCTCAGTCCAGACCTACATCAGAAGGTCAGCCAAAATATTAGGAACAGTTTATAGATGAGCTAGGATCTCCTGAGCAAACTCAAACACAAAAAGGAAGCATAGAGAAGGAAGAAGCAGGGACAGATGATCTGGGAGGAGTGTAGAGGCAACATTTGAGCAGAGATGCAGTCACGAGGGACAAAGCCTGGGTTGAACAGAATCTGATCAGGGATATCAAAAGACAATGAGAAGGAATTAAATGTGTACATAGGTCATGAAAGAAAGAATAGGGAATATGTGGGCCCACTATTAAATGAACCTGCTGACACAGAACCTGGAAAAGGCTGAGGTTCTGAATTCCTCTTAGTTTTAACTGGCAAAATCATTCTTCAGAAATCTTAATTACTGAAGTCAGGGAAAAGCCTGGTGCAAGAAAAATGTACTCATGGAAGACAATCAGGTCAGGGAACAGTTAAGCAAATGGACATATATAAGTCCATGGGCTATGATGGGAGGTCATGTTTGACCAAACTGATAACCTTACCTGAGAAAATTACAGTCTCAGTAGATGAGTGTAGAGCACTGGGTGGTCATTAAGGCTACCTAGGTGTCAACAACTCCTTCCTGTAAGATTCTCATAGAGAAGCTGACAAAGTATGGGTTGGATGAACAGACATCGAGATGGACTGTAAACTGGCTAAGGGCCCAGACTGTGGCATCCAGTGGTATTAAGTCTAGCTGGGGGTCAGTAGCTGGCAGTATACCTCAGAGGTCAACACTGTGTTCAGCCATTCTTACAGTTTTCATTAAAGAGCTGGATGATGGGGCAGAGTATAACCTCAGCTGATTTGTAGATATCACAACACAGGGAGGAGTGGATGACCAGAGGCTCTGATGACTTCCAGAGGAACCTAGACAGGCTGGAGAAATGGCCTGACAGGAACCTCATGAAGTTCAACAAGGGTAAATGTGAGGTCATGGACAGGGGAAGGAATAAACCAAGGCAGTGTAGTGAGGAAGACTATGTGAGAGGGATGATTAGCTGGAAAGCAGCTTGGAAGGAAGTGGGGGACCTGGTGGATACAAAGTGAAACACAAAGCCCGAAGGTGCCCTGGGCTGCTTTAGGAGTGTTGTTACAGATAAATGGTGTAACCTGCACAACAGAGTTGGACCAACCAAATAACCAGGTCAATATAAAGAACTGTGTACAAATAGATATAAAGCAATACAAAGCCAGCAGATGAAAGGATGCAGAGCTAACAGATAAAGCCTGTCTGGGAGAAAGGAACACACAGAAGATTCCGCTGGTCACGGAAGGATGGAATAATGGAATGTTTCATTAGGAGTAAATACTGTAAAGACAGTGTCTTAAGAATTTTTTCTCTTAAAAATATTTAATTATGTTTGGGAGTTTTTATTTTCTTTTTTTTTTTCCTAATTTACATTGATTTAAGTGACTTTAATAGTTTACTTGTATAGACATACCTTTTTCTGTTGGTATAAAACTAGTAGCCTCCTAAAATTTAAATATTTCTTTTTATATTTCTGACAGTGGTATTGAGAGTGCTCTCTTGACAATCAATGTATTTTTTTTTTAGAAGAACTCAGAATAAAGTCTGATTTTGTTTGTATAGATACTTATGTATGCTGTCTCAAACTAAAAAGAGAAAAGATAGGCTAGAACATGCAGCAGAAGCTTTGTATGTTTTCCATTTCCTTGGTCAGCTGGACAAATATAGCGTACATTTGTTCAATAATATTAGCAGAAAGTGGAGAAATCTTTCTTCTCAGATGTGTTTTCTTCAGTGAGTGTTATGTTCCAGGTTTATTGAAGGATGTAACTGTAAAATTCAGAAATCAGAAACCATCCAAGACCATTCAGATTTTCTGAATAGTGTACGTCTTGTTTGCTGTAAAGGAGAAAAAATTCCAAACAAAATAAATGAAGCAAGTGAATTAGTACTTTCTTAGAGGAAATTGTGTCTTTCACCTGATTATCTTTTTCAAATAAGACAAAGGCACTTCCCTATATAGATGGGATGGCATGCTTATTATATAATACAAGAATCTCACTGCTTCTGATTGTCTTTCTCACATTTTTAGGCATTATGTGATGTCTCTAGTGGAACAATGTCTTGCCTCAGGCTTGCAGTTCTTTTCTTCTTTGAATATGTCAGATTGAAGGAGAAAATTATTTTTAATCAATTTTCAGATTTGACTTAATAAACATTTAAGTCTTGAGTACAGTCTTTTTCTCTGTCACAATAGGCAATCATCTTTTGTTTGTTATATTTCTGATTGTGGTATGCTGAAGTTCCAAGGATAGTCTTTTACTATCATCCTATGCAAGCCCAAGCAAGAGTCCACCTCATGAGCCAAAAAAGGGAATACAAGACAAGGGAAAAAGAAATTGCCATTCACATTTGATAGGTTAGAAAACTGAAGCAAAATCTACCAAAACTACTCATGATCATACAGCAGTAAATGATTAATCAGGCTTCTCATCCCTGAGTTTTCTCACCTCAAAATTTTGTTTCTGTTGACAGACAAGTCTACATTTTTTTCTTTACAGTTTTAATTTTTACTTTACTGTATTTTTGAAATTAAAAAAAAAAAACCTGCCTGAGGAAAACAAAACATTTTTTTAAATGTTCTTCTAGTACAAGGACTGTTGTATTTGAATCTTTTTCCTTTTGCTCCTAAGAGAGGCACAGGCTGCTATGCTATCCTGATATGCAGACAACTACACTCAGCACCATACACTAAATAAAGTCTTCATCTGTTTCAAGTTCAAAGTTCAAAGCTGTTTCCTTTCCTTCAAGTCACAGATTGTTTTCAGCCTAGAGTCAATTTGTGAGAAATAAAAAATTGTTTTTTAACCTCACTGAACAGACCAAGACCCAATTACACTTTATGAAAATGAGATGTATGTCAGTGTGTAATTTAAAATATGCTGTGAGACCTCCCGTGAGCTCAGAAATTATCTTCTAAGTCGTGGCTTAAAAAAAGTGTTTGTTTCCTTTATCTTGGGATGTTTCTTTCTATGCAATGAACACTATCAGACTTCAAGCAGTGTGAAGGAAAGAAGAGCTTTTGCTTCTATATATCCAAGGGAAATTATATGCTATAACTCTTGATTGTTTGACAGGAATATAAGCTCATACCAGTTTTTGCTTTCATTGCCATTATCTGAAGAAAATTTATGATGCTGATATGGTGAACCTAAAGCTGTTCCTCTGCTTTCTATTTTGTTGCATTTCTGCATAATACAATTATATTTCACTTTCTTGTATATTTGCCTTTTAGTTAGTCTGGTTTTCTGTTCATGCTAGATATTTAGTTGTATTCTTTTGGAACTGTAAATTAAAATGTCACTGCAGACAGAAGTCTCAGACTGAACTGGGAGTAAGCAAATCTTGAATTTTAACAACAGACTATATTTGTTTGTGCATTTGAGAAAATATAACTTTCTGTAGGTAAGCTTCACTGGATTTGATCAAATTTTGTTTTGTGAAGCTGTTCAAAGTTCTGATAATAGCAGTATTGAATTTTTTACTTTGATCTGATTTTGTTATTAAGGATTTAAGGTATGTAAAAATGATGGTGGTTATCTACACATGTGTGAGTGAAATTCAATTTAATATAGTAAAATCTGTTTTCTTTTTTCTCTTTTCCATCTCATTAAGTGAAGAATTTTTTTTTAAATGAAGAGAGATCACTAGTTGAGTTGTACTGAATATTCGAGAACACTTTCCATTTACAATGAGCTGGAAACAAAATTGCTAGAAATCACTTGGGGTTTTGTGCATTGAAAGGTTAATTGGTAAGACACAGCTATGATCTATTTCAGCCAGAGATTTAGATAACTAATTTAGTATGGCTTCCTTGTAAATTAGATGTAAAGCTTTAGTAAGTGAAGGGTCACTTTTTCCAATGGAATTCTAATGTGATCTCTAAATGCTGTTTTTCAGTTTGTATATACAAGTGAAAATGATCTTAGGACTGTTCTAGTAAATTTTGTCATCATTACAGACACCTGAACCCTGCTGCCTATGCCCACATTATGCTTCCAATTTTTCACTTCCAGGGCATGTTTGCATAGACCATGAGGAATTGGTTTTGATAGTATGGACTTCAGTGGTTAATTGCTTTTTAAGCAAAATGTTTAAGGGAAAATGGGGTATTTCATTCAGGTCTTGAAATCATATTAAATGATGAACAAAGCATAATACAGATGTATTTAAATCTGTAGGTGACATTTTACATTCAATGTCGAGAATTAATGTGTAAACAGTAAAACGCTACTAAGCACTAAAAATTAAGAAGACATTTGCTTAGAAGGAAAAACATTATAACAGTTATGTTTAATTTCTATTTTCATAGAGTAATAGAATCATTAGGAGCATCAAATGCACCTCTGAGTACCATATCTACACATCCCTGAGCATCATGTCTACACATCTCTTAAATGTCTCCAGGGACAGTGACTCAACAATTCATTTGCATTTGCTCCCTTCACCCTTCAATTCCTTTCTCCATTACACACCTCTGAATATAAATTTGAATTTGTGTATGGGAACAAAATAGAAAAATCAATGCTGTTTCCCTCTCCACAGTAGTTGCAGAGCCAGAATTCAGGCTGGAATTTGTTCTCCTTTCACTGAATAACTGAACTGCTCTTTAGTCAAAGAAGATTTTCTAATGCTACACTGGTTCCAAATAATTGAGATCATATATTAATACAATATAAAGATAAATAATTATATTAAATATTGGAAAAAAAAAGCGAGGCTATGTTCTTGACAAGAAAAGATCTGGGTTCTTAGCTGGAAAGAACACCTTAGTAGTGTAGCACTTCTCTAATTTATGTGAATCAATATGTAGATAAGGCTGTAGAGCCTTAAACTTAATATAATAAAATAATATTTCTTATGTTTTCAGGATCTAATTTCTACTCAAAATGTTTTTATTTTATTGGTCCACTTGACTTCCACACAGCTTTTCTCTTGAACTGCTCTATACACGATTTTCAAGAACCTCTTATGCTCACATATCCACTTCAATGATATGGTTTCATTTATATCCATCAACATTTTGTCCCTCATCTCATACAGTTAAACTTAATTGGTGTAATGGTAGAGTTAATTTCCATATTTTATGAATATTTCTATGGATCTTTAGAGATGTAGACATACGAGAAAAAAATTTTAAGAATGTCTTTTCAGAAGTGAATACAGAGATTAGATATGGTAAAACAAGAATACTCCTTTGCTTAATTTGTTTTTCTTAGTGATCAGAAGTCTGCTAAATGTTTAATGGTTCATTAGTAGTTCTAAGCAAAAATTCTGAATGCTTTATTCCTTTTCAGTAAAGAAATAAAATTAATATTGGTTTTCCATTTTAGAGGCTGCCATGCCCACACTGATGTTAATGCCTTATGAATATCAAATTATAGACAGGTGGGATTTTCCCTATTAAATGCATGTCCTTAATTATAAAATCTAAATAACAATTTATTAATAGAAAGGAAGTTTCTATTTATAACAGAAATATTATATTATTATTATTATATATAATATTTATAGTATTTATTTATAATTTCCATTTAATAAAATGTTCTAAAATAAGAGGGAAATTTAAAACAAATGCATCATAGGTTGTTTAACTTGCAGGCAAGAGAAGAACTTTCATCAGGAAAGATAAGTACAAATTAAGCCTATGTTTTATAGTTACTAACACTGTGGAACTAGCATTGTATATATATATATATGTATGTATGTATATATACAAATAATTGTATATGTGTTCTTAGATCAAAAGAGGTGATTAGTTCATTGTATTCAGCATTGGTGCAGTCTCCCCTTGAGTAACGTGTGCAGTTCTGGGCCTCACAATTTAGGAAAGTTTTGAAGGTCCTTGGATGCATTCAGAAGAGTGCAAAAAAGCTGGTAAGAGGGATGGAAGAATGGAACTGCTGAGGACTTTAGACTTGTCCAGTTTGGAGAAAAGAAGTCTGAATGGCTCTTTCCAGCTTCCTGAGGTGGGAAATAGAAGAAGGAAGCGCTGATCTCTTCTCCCTGAGACTCATGGGAGTCGTTGTCAGAGTAGGTTTGCTCTGGACACTGAGAAACATTTCTTTACATAGGTGGTGGTCAACCACAGGAACAGGCTTCCTAGAAAAGTGGTTGATACCCCAAGACTGTCAGTGCTGAAGAGATGTTTGGGCAATACCCTTGTTAATATGCTTTAACTTTTGGCCAGCTATGAAGTAGTCAGGTAGTTAGACTTCATCATTGCTGGTCCCTTTCAACTGAAATACTCTATTGTGGTTCGTTTTTTTTTTTTTTCCCTAAATCTGTGTTCATTAGTTCTTTTATTGTCAAGAAAATTAATAAAATAAAGTCAAGTTTAAAATCTGGCATTTTTTTTATTCTAGGTAAATTTAGATGTTTCTTGAAGTATCATAGTATAATTATAGTGGGAATTAACTGAGAATACCAGCTGAAAAGAGGCAAGCAAAGTTAAGTTCAGAACTCATTACTGTTAAGGATCTCAGGTATCCAGTACCTCATTGTTCATTTGAGTGTAAAAAAGTGTTCATTAGGTTGGCTGAAAATATGCATCTAGAGTGCAAATTGAAATATTCTTTAAATTCTTATGACAGCATCAAGTTACTCTTTTCTATAAGTGGAAACAAATGAAAAGAATCAGTTACACCTCCCTGAACTTTGGAAAATGAAGGATTTTAAGCTGCTTCATACTCATTTGTGTCTAATTTGGGTCTGCATTTAGTGAAAAGCAACTTATAAAAGAAAATAAGAGAAGGAAAAGTTATGCTGATAGCAGTAAAAATATAGCTATGAAGAACCTCGATCCTCATTTCCACGGGGAACATTTTCATATGAACTTTGCTCTCTCTGGCATTAATAAAAAAATTAAAGAGTTCAACTAGAAATCTATCTATTTAACAGATGTAAAGGAAAAATAATGTCAGAAACTAAGAAAAAAAAACTGTATATGTAGTTAACCGTTGTATATTTCACATCATTTCATCATAAAATCCTTTACAAATCTGTGAAGCTACTGTTTTGAACATAGACTATAGTTCAGGAGATTATCCTGTAAATGCACTTAGACTGATAAAACGTGCCAACTATCTCTGCCTGTCATTGTCTTGGTTAGCACATGTTACTGATCAAGAGTTATTTGAAAGGCTTTTCATTTTTTTCCTTATTTCATCTCTAATGACATAAGACTGTTTTGTTTTTAAGATGTTTGCTTTTTTTTGGTTAATTTAGTTTAGTTTAGTTTTGTTTTATAGACATCTAAGTGATGTCAATACCACCATGTAAACATAGTTCTTCTTGTTGGTGCTTAATGTCTTATTCTCTTTCCTTTGCCAGGTGGTAATAAACCAGATATTTGGCAGCAAAATTATTTAGCTTCTTGCCTCAAGAAAGTGAAATCTCTTGTGGTTTTAGTTGTACCTTGAATTGTTTGAGAACAAGTAACTGATTATTGATTTTAGTTTATAGGTAAGCAATAGCTGAAGACTTTAGTAACTGTCTCTGTTGTCTCCAAGTTTGCTTTTTTTTTCTGTAGGTAAAGATATGACAAGATATTTATGATTTTTGATCTCTTTAGGAGCACCAAGAGAAAACTGATATTTTAAAGCTGTCTTTTCTAGTTTTTGTTAGCTTGGGGATATCCTTTTCATCTGTGTACTGCAATGCTAATATAGTCCACATTCACAGTGGTTAAACAAACTGAGCTTTAATGAAAGGGTGGAGGACTCTACTAGCTAGTGAGGCTAGTAAGACCTCACAAAATCAAGAAAAAAAAATTAGTTAACTGTACTCCCATATTCTGATTAACATTGTTGTCTTCTGGCTGTCTGGTTTGGAGGGCTTTTATTTTGCTTTGTAGACATAAATTTATTATGAGTTTAATCAGTCTATTTATAGTATTTTTTCTAACTTAGAAGCCATAACTTGACATTTCACATGATACAAGACATTGGAGAACTTGTAAAAGAAAGTATTTTCATTTTACTTTTTAGTGAAACCAGTAAATTATGTTTTCCAAGAACATAGGACAACAATGATGCTTGAAATTATGTATCTGTACTTCATAACACAAGTGACCCATTTCTGGATTTTTTTGGATTTTTTTCCTTTTTTTCCTTTTTTTTTTTCTTTGTTTTTTTTTAATCATTTTACTTAGTATGTGTATTTGGCAGAAATTTCCCTTAGGGAAGCTCTAGATGTCACTAAAATTCAAGTTTTCTGAATGTTGAGGTACAAATTGATCAGTGATTCTTTATTTTAACCTTGCACACAATTGTGCACTACAGCAATAAAATGACTGGAAAAAGGAAACTAAAAGGTTTTGTAAGGGTAAAACCTTTCTGGCAATAAATATGGATCTTCAAATGTCAAGAGGGACTAGATTAAATCTATGGGTTTCTTTCAATCTAATATCATCAAGAATAATTTCTTTATATTTTTCTTTAAAATATTTGGCTAATACAGATGCATGTAGTACTGAAATTGTATCTCTGAAAGCACAGCACGTAGAAAACATCAGATTTTAAAATTTTGACCAAATGCAGTGTCATCATTTGACAGTGGCCAAATGCCACGCAACCACAAAAGCCACTCACTCACCCTCCCCTGCCACAGCTGGACAGAGGAGAGAAAAAAATTTCATTAAGGGTTCATGGGTTGAGATAAGGACTGGGAGCAAACACCTCAAGGGTAAAACAGGCTTAACTTAAAGGTACAAAGTGAATTTATTACTAAAGGAATTGGAGGAGGATAATGAGAAGTAAAATGAGCCCTTAAAAAACATGTTTTTCCCTCAAACTCTCCCTCCTTCCCACCAGGGCGACAGGGTGTAGGGGTTTTGGTCAGTTCATCACCCAAGGTTTTCTTTCACTGCCCAGGGATAGGAGTCCTTCCCCTGTGAGACTGTGGGGTCCCTCCCATGGGAGGTAGTTCTTCTACTCCCATGTGGTTCCAATCTCATAGGCAGCAATCCTGCTAAAACTGCTTCAGTGTGAGTCCATCCCACAGGCACACACTCCTCCCAAAATTGCTGTGGTGTGGGTCACTCTTCCACAGTTTACAGTCCTCCAAGGACAGGCTGCTCCAGCCTGGAAGCAGGAGTCCCTCTCTCCACTGGGTCTCCCACTGGATCACAGCCTCCTCCAGGCATCCACTGCTCTGGCATGGGCACCTCCCCCATGGGCTGCAGGTGGATCTCTGCATCCCCTGTGCATCCCCAAGGGCTGCGGGGGGGGCAGCTGCTTCCCCATCGTCTCACAATGGCCTGCAGAGGAATCTTGCCTCCGGCTCCTGGAGCACCTATTCCCCTCCTTCTCCACTGACGTTGGTGTCTCCATGTGGTTTCCCTCACATGTTCTCACCTCCTCTCTCACCTCCTCTTCTTCTGTGACTAGTAGAACAAAAACTGTATGCATTTTGCTTTGATTTTCTTCTTAAATATGTAATCACAGAGGCATTACCAACATCAAATCTCAGCAAACACCATAAAACATATAAATCCGACAAAAGTACTCCAACTGCTGTAACAATAAAAAGATAAAACGATTTCTGTGAGACTAGAAACTGCTTTTAAATATGTGCTCTTGTTCCATGAAACAATCATTTTGAATCCTTTTAGTATTTAAAGATAAAGATGTATGTATGAAGAGATCTGCTTTGTTGACATTTTTCACCTGAATATTGATTAAAAGCAATATTCAAGCAATATTCTTCCTTCAAGCAAGAGTTTTGTTTTTTTTTTTTTTACCACTGTCACTCCATTATCTTGTTTTCAATGTATCATGGAAATGTTCTAGCACTCAAGTGAAAATAGACTGTGGCTGAAGAGACACCAGTTAATCTTGAAACTTGCAAGATTCAAAAGTTTTTATCAAAGGAGAAATAAGAAAAATTGTATGAGACTCCATTATATTACCATTGAAAAAGTAATAAAACCCCCTCAAGTTAAGGCCACTCTGACATAAAAATAGTTATAAATCAATATTTGCTTTAATCGTAGCAGTGTGATTATTTTAAATTTGCGAACTATAAGTACATAGTTCCTAGCTTTTAGAGAATCTTGAATGATAGCATAATATATACCATTTCTATTATTGTGAAAGCTGGATGCCTTGTTTTACCTTCTCTTTCATGCATGGGCTTTCATGTATTCAAATAATTGTGTGACTAGATATTTTGTTCTTGAGAAACACTGAAGTGAAAGACTTTGAAGCAGCTATTGACAGAAAATAGTTTCCTGACTTCTTTTTGAGTAAATACATTGCTGGCTTGTGGGTACAAATGAAACCCTGATTAACTTTTTTTAGGTGTTTATCATTTCTGTATTGGCTTTATTTATCTTTTATTACTTTCATATAAATACTTTCTTCATTGGTTTCTTCCACATATATTACAATCAACCTCCAAAGATGAGTTCACTTAGATTTCTTATATACACATTCCCTTCAAGAAAGCTGTCTTCTGTCTTGTTTTTATTTAACATAACTTGCTTGTGTTGGTACAGATAAATGAAATCATTTGAAGAAAGGAGTAACTCTCAGGATGATCAAGATAAGAGGAGTATTTTAAAGTGAAGCTGAGAAGTTCAATACAAATTAAGCTAAAAATGCAAATGACATTTTTTTATTAATGTCTCTTGTTTTCTTTTAGCTTAGTAATAAAGCTATCACCGAATCACAGAGTGGTTTCTTCTTAATGAAGAAGTTATTTTTGTAATGGTATTGATGTTTTTTCTTAGGACTGTGATAACCCATGGTTTCTATTTCTAACTTAAATATATCAAAAAGTCCTTAAAATCGGTAATTTTTTTCTGAAAAAACTTAAAACATTCTAACAATGATCAGTAGTTTGATTTCTCTTGACAGTGTCTGCTGCTTCTTTACTGCTTATGTACTCCATGTGCATTTCTAAAAATATGTAATGAGCATTAAGATCCTCCTAGCAGCTATGCTTCCTGAATTTTACATGGTTATTGAAATAAAGTAAAAATGTAACAACCTTACTTATTATTTGGGTTTTTTATAATTCCCCTCAGTAAATCAAAAATTATAATGGTGTGCAGGAGTGGGAAGTATGATAGTTAAATAGCTAGTCTTGTTATGTTTTGCATAGAATCATAGAATGTTAACGGGTTGGAAGGCATCTTAAAGATCATCAAGTCCCAAAAACTCCCACTACCTCAGGCTGCTCAAGGCCTTGTGCAACCTGACTTTGAATGTTGCCAGTTTTGGGATATCCGCAACCTCCCTGAGCAACCCGTTCCAGTGTCTCACCAGTCTCCCAGTAAAGAATTTCTTCCTAATATCTAATCTAAATTTCACCTCTTTTGGTTTGTACCCATTACCCCTTATCCCATCACCACAGTTCCTGAGAAAGACTCCCTCTCCAGCTTCACTGTAGGGAGAGATATTGCAATGTTGCCGTGATGTTTCCACATAATTTTCTGTTCTCCAAGCTGAATAGCCCCAACTTTCTCATTCAGGCTTCGTAGTGGTGGTTCTCCAGTCCTCTTGTCAACTTGGTGGCCCTCCTCTAGACTGGATCCAACAGTTGCATGTCCTTCATAATTTGGGACACCAGAACTGTACACAGTTCTAGAGGTGTGGTCTCCCAAGAGCAGAGGAAGGGGTGAGAATCACCCACTTCTGTCTTCTGGCAACACTCCTTTTGATACAGTCCAAGATTCCACTGGCTTTCTGGGCTGTATACACAAATCTGACTGCCACGTTTTTTTTTCAGAAATGATGGATAATGGCTTAGCAGCTTTGTCTGCTGTGGTGGTACCAGTTGTTGGTTTCTCTGTGTCTGGACTGAAGGCACTTGAGATGGTAGTTCATGTTCGGACTCAAGTGTTTATTATTTCTTATCAGTAAAACAGTCTCACTACTGTGAGTTTGGCAGCTTTTCATTAGAAGGCACAAAATGACTAACAATCTCTTGTTACAAGGTCTTTTAAGACTAAACTATCCAATTAAGAACTGACACCTAGATTATTTTCCCTTTTAACCCAATAACTGATCCCAAAGAGCCTGCAATGTGGACTTTTCTGTCCAATTACAAAATGCCACCCAAACCCATGAAGAAGAAGAAGAAGCGTGAAGAAGAAACCAAGGATGACACTCTGTGCCCTCTACCTTGCTTCCATCCACAACATACTAAAAATCCCCAAACTGAAATTTCTCACCAAATGATACACCTACACTACTCTCTATAATCTATTTCACACTGTTGTGGATTCTAGTCTATCTTGAAGTCTAGGAAACTTTCTCCATGAATGAGGGTCAAAGTCAGTGCTCCCCTGGGGGTCAGAGCACCCCAGAGCAGACAGAGAAATATTCCCAGTGCCCTGGGTTTCCACAGTCTGCCAGCTCATTCAGGACCTGCAAATAATCTCATTGGGTCCCATGGACTTGTGAACATTGACATTCCTTGGTCTTGCACCTGATCCTCTTCTACAGTGGGCTTAGATTTTTCATTCTCCCAGTCCCTGCGTTTACCATTCTTGACACGGGTGGAGTGGCATGAGCACTTGCAGTTGAAGATACATAAAGAACATATCTTTATGATATTGTTCTTTCTCTAGAATCTAAATGAGTACATTTTTTTTAGACTCTTGAATGTTTGTGGTAAAGGATGCCGACACATTTTATTTTAGGAATTTGTGAAATCATAGTTACATACACATCTGTTAAAAATCTGCTAAGGATTGCCTGATATGAATATTTTTATATAGTGGCCTATTTATGAGCTTCCTTGCTGATTGCATTTCAAAAGAATGTCTCCCTGTACAGATGACATTCAATTTTCTAATTTGCTTTTAAAAAGGTAATCCTTTTTGGAGATTTATTTGCTTAAGATAATGAGGTAGGATTACAGCAGAATTAACTGCAATGCTATTAGATGTTGGGTTTTTTTTTTCCTTGGGTCTAGCCTTATGCTTTCAGTTTGAAAGTAAGCTGAGATTTATTTTTCCTAGGCTACAAAACAAATTCAAGACAAGAAGACAAAAAGGCAGCTAAGGTAGTAATTCTCCTGAAGAATTAAGACACCGGTGTCTTTGAGGTATGTTTGTTTTGGAAATGTTGTTAATTATTTACTAATCTTGACGTTATATATGAGAGTAATGGTGAGTGCTTTTGAGCATTAGTGACTATTTAACATCTTCAGATGTAGTTAATTTGAAAGGAAACTCCAAAATACATATATACATATATATATGGGGCTTCTTTAATAAGTATGGGAAATTAGTTGTAAATGTGCTTCTGTTTTATCTGACACTATCTTTCTGTCTAGAAAATTAGATATAATCACCTGCAAAGTTAAAAATCTAGAAGCATTCTACATTATTTCTGATTTGACAATTGCTGCTTTCTTTATGTTTTGTAGGTACTGAGAAAAATTTCCAAATAAGAATGTTCAGGAAAAAGCTCTAAAAATTTTATATGCAATACATAATACTATGTTTTAAATAGCTACAATAAACGTTTCTATCAGATAGATGTTAAAGAGAATGTATAGAAATAAATGATGAATAACTCCATAAGGGAGACAATAGAAAGCCATCAGTAGGTAGACAGATTAATGGAAGATAAACTGAAGAAATTAATCACTAACTTTGCACAAGTTTAAAAATAACCTATTTAACACTGTTTTTCAGTTGCAAAATGTTTGAACTCAGTAAATTGGATTCCACTTTTGTAAATGTACCAGCAAAGCTTGCAGGAAACTAAGGAAATGGAGCTGATGCTAATTTCATTTAGGTCTAGTTCTCACTTAGCATGTTCAGGAGCTTAAACAGGGAAATGTACAGTCTTCATGCATTCAAAAAGTACTGGGGCCTGGAAAGCATTATTTCTATTACATTTGGGAAATATTCTTCTGTTGTTTATTTTCATTGGAATGCCTTCCATCCCTAGTTTTCTCTTTCATTCAATATATTGAATTTCAAAAGATCAAAGTATTTTTTTTTCCTAGAGGAGATATTTTCTCACAACAGTAAAACCACAATTCCTCTATCTTTTATTACTTCAATCATCACCTGAAGCTGCTTTTTTCTGCAGGAGGTATATTACACCAGCAGAGACTCTTGTCGCTTCTATATTCCCACCAGATCTGGGAAATTTTGTTCACATTCGACCTGTTAGAAGGAGCATGTAGAAATTTGGCTAGTGAGACAAACATCTCATGGTTGTTAAGTTCTGCAAGCCTATAGTGTGATGCACAGATTTTGTCCAAAAATAATTTTCTACTGAAGAAAACACAAAAAACCACAAAAAAACACAAACAAAAACTCAGTCTTGCCCTCCCTCAAAGACAATATTTATTTCAGCTCTCTTTAAAACCACATACCTGCTCAAGACTGTTGACCTCTAGGATTCTTTTCTTTTCCTTTGCTTTTGATGTTTATATGTTCAATAACAGGTTTGAAGCCTTTGGTATTGAGACGTTGAGTTCTGTACACTATCTATGCGTAATATCATTCACAGTGAATAGATTCAGATTTTTTGCCTCCTAGCATTTGTAACGACAATTACCTCTCTTTTATTGTCAGTCTTTTTCCCCAGAGAAACAATATTTGAAGTACTGTATTATACGGCAAGAGGGAATTCAGCAAATATTCACATATTTTACCCTGCTATTCTTTTATCTCTCAGCATACCTAAATTTTGTATTGGAGAATGGAATTTAAAACTGTTATGGAAAATTTGTTGAGACTCTGCACACGTGCCAGTGACATCTGGAAAAATTGGTTTTTAATAAATGAAAAATCTCCTTGGCCTTTTCCTGACTCCCATTGAGATACATACTTGTTCCTCAGGGCACAATTTGTCTTACAGATTGTATTTGATTTCTAGTCTAATGATAGAAGCTCATCATATCTATGTTAAATACATGTCGCTTTCAGAAGCATGGTAAGGCAATGTTTTTGTATTGAGTCATGAGGAAAAATGTGTAAAAAAAGATAGATATCACTTCACTAGGTCTGTCTGAAACAAGATACCAAGTAAAATATTTAATAGTTTTTAATCAGTGTACTTTAGCTTCAGATCTCTTTGTGATATTGATGTATTTTTGTCCAGCCTAACCCCTGAGTGTTTCCATGCATGCAGTATTTGTTACAATGTATTTTTTAAGCCTTTATAAATTCTTCGCTTTCTCTCAGTTATGGTGAAATAGTTGTAAAACAGCAGACAAAAAATAGTACAGTATGAGGGAAAGTGAAGCAAATCATGTCTGCCCTTTCTCATTCCATCTGCCAGAATATTTAATCTTACTCAGTTTAGTATTTCTGTCATTTTAGATATTATGTGATGGACGGGTTACCATCTGATTTCAAATGGATTTTGAGTGGATTCTTTAATCTGCAGTTCAACATTTCTGACTCTTTATAGAAGTGTAAACATTGTCCTTGGTGGCAGAGAAGTCTCTGACTTTCCCATGCAAGAGTCTTTCTGTGTATAATATTCAGAATAAGGAAGAGGTAGTTTTACTAGCAAACAATTGGTGTACATATATGTGTGTGTATATATATATATATATATATGACATCTTTCTCTGAGACCCCATGTTAGAGTTTAAAAAATGAATTTATGGCTATCTGAAGATATACTTTTAAATCTTCTCCTGGTGATACAGGCCTTCTTGAGCAAGCAGTATAAAGAACTACTAACAAATTTCATACTGGAGCTTTTGAAAGAGTCTGCCTTACTGATTTAATAAACTTTAATAATCTGAGTAAATAGAAACTTGCAAATGCCACAGAGGTTCTCTACCAGATGACTGATATTTCTGTTTGTAGCTTTTATGTATCATTTAGGTTGCTCCATGCCTTATAGTCCAACTTAGATTTGTCTTTTCCAAACCCAGATATCTAATTTTGCTTCTCTGATTTAGAACAAAGTTACCTGATCTTCCAATTGCTCTTATGCATATTTTGCCTTTTTATACAGTGATAAACACATGTACAATTTTGCTAAAGTACTGAATGCCTGCTGTATTCTTTTGATATATTTACCTTTCAAAATTACTACATGAAAATAGTTTATACATGGAGCAGCCTATATTTTCATGTCTGTTTAACAGCCTGACTTGATAAATGCAAATGAAAGTTTCAGAGGTACCTTGTGACAGATGTGTAATTATGATGGGGCTAAAGGAACTCAGCCTTCTTGCAGGTGTTGCTAGATGTTGGCCTTACTTTTCAAGATATAAACCAAGAAATTAATTGCCTAGAGTAATGTACTTGGAGTCAGCCTTGGATTTTAGCCTACTGCAAGACTGATTGGTATATTACTCCCCGGAAAATTCATAAATATTGCAAAATGTTTTGAGTCTTTTGTGAAATGGAGTTGGAAAATATTTTAAATCAGGAAGTTTTCTGAAGTGTACAAAAAACTGCACACCTAAATTTTGACTATGTGAGCTTTTCAAGGTTTTCCAGTCTGAAAGTAATTTAAATACTGAAATTATGTTGCAAAAAATTTCTGTCTCTCTTCAAAATAATTTCTGGCTTCAAAATCAGTATAAACTGATCCATAACATTCTCAGGTTTAAAAGAATTTGACTTCATTTGAGATAAAAATGTAAAAGGCAGAGGAATTAATATAAAAGTTTTGCACACTGTATGCCTTGAGAATAGACAAAATCTTTTGAGACCATTTCATATTGCTTATGTGTGTCAAAAATATTATTAATTTGGTAGTATAACAACCACAATAGGCAAGTATTCTTGAAAACTCAGTGAAATAGTAGATATTCAACCATCTCATCCAAATATGTGAGAAGGATTTTAAAGCAAATTTTTAAATACTAGATCAAAACTTAGTGAAAAGTCAGTCATTACTGTGACTAGTCTGAATTAGAAGCTGGATTATTTGGAACCTGTCTGCAGTTTTCTTTTGTGCAACCATTCTTGTTTAAAAGTACAAAAGCTAGGTATTTAGTGAAATCAGTCACAGCTCAAAATAGCCTATGCGCTTCCTTTTAGAGTCATAAAGAAAATCATTAGATACTCATCAGATTGCTTTCCTTTCTAAATTTAGTGGCTGGTACTTCCACTCTAGGACTAAAGCAGCAGAAGTACAGGATTGCACATGAAATGTAAAACCAGGAGGAATCAGGAAGAAGGGGAAGAATTAACTGTATTATTTCTTCAGTTGATGGAAGTAGCTTAAGATTCCAACCTGAAATGGCCAGGATGTCAACCTGCCTGTGTAGAAGAGGTGTATTTTCAAGCAGAAGCAGAGGGGTGCAGCTCCACCACACTGGGACTGAAGTAGCTGCCATGGGCAGCCAGTAGTGAGCCAGGGTCCCGTCCTGGCCCTTGGCAGTGGGGCACAGCTTTGGCTGGACTCTGCTGCAGAAGCTGTACCCTTGGGAGCAGCTTGAGAGTGAAAGGCAGGCTTGTTTGTCACCTGCAAAGTGCGCACTGGGTGTGATCTGATCAGCAGGGGTCAGTTTGTATACAGGAGTTTGATTCTAATTGCCTACCACTGGCACATGCTGATCTGCTGTCTGTGTTTTCACAGTCTTTGGTTCAAATAATTTATTTAAAATATATTATTTTAATAATTTAATTTATTTAAAATTTATTTAAACAAATCCAAAAAGACAAAGACATTCAGATTTCTATTACCAATTTTTCCTTGACCTATATGACTCAAATTGTTTATTGGTTTTCAGCTGCTCCAGGGAAATTGCAAGAAGTGAAAAAACTACAGATATGGGTTTTATTCTTTCAGAATATATGGGAGCTGCTTAACAAATGCCACTAACAGCACTTGGATTCTAGGATATTCAAATCCACAAACATCCATTTACCTGGAATTTATTAATTCTGTGTTCTAGTTTTATGGATTTGCTAGCAATATGATTTTTTTTTCCCAGCAAATAATTGCTTGTGGTTTTTGATGCTTGCTTCTTACAGTTATGGTTGGGGTTTCTTATGCTGCTTTCTTATGAAACAGCTAAATAGTGTAGTATAACTCTTTCAAAATATGAAATTCTTTTAAGAAGAATGCTTCTTCTAATGGAAAGAGTGGTTTGTTCTTCTCTTACAGTGAAGTGAGTTTAATTCTAAAAGACATTCAAGTTCAAACAAAATAGTGTTTAAATTAAATTGTAAGGTTGCCTGAAAAGGAATTTGGACTAGCATTATTTTTTCCTAATGCTCTAAAATCACAGCGTTCAGATTTGGCCCACACTCTGGGGAATTTTTTCTATTTATTTTTAATGGATCAATTTTTGAATGCTGAAGCTGATCAGTCCCTGCCCTTGAGATAATGTTCCAACCATCTATAGATGGCACACAATTAACTTGAGGCAAAAGAGGGAAAACCAGAAAGGAAATATATACTAGACACAAAGCATCTCTCTATGTTCTGTATTCTATGTCAGTTTTAATGGGTCTGTAATTAGGTCACAGGACTGATTGATATCAGCACTTAGCTTCCTAGGTGACATCACCCTCTGCTTCATTACTTAATAGAGATTAAGATGTTGACACATAGAAAATTCTGCTTCCTGGACTGGGAAAAGTAACAAATTAAACAAGCTGTGGACTTAACACTGTCTAAATTATTTACCAATATACCAACATAAATATATCTCCAACTGGATACTAATAGGAAGGAAGAACACAGAGCGCATGAAACAGACATGATTGTAGTCCATGTGTCCAATTTAAAGAAACTATTTTAGAACTAGTCTGGAACAGGACCCGTTGTGAGTAAAATGATGGTGCATTTTAAATTTTTAGGTAGAAAAACTAAGTCTAAATACTGACAAGATGCTTTGAGATTAAGTAAGAAGAGACATGTTATAATGCATGGTCAAATGGACAGAGATTTTGGTACGATCCGAAGAGCATGTGATTCAAAGAGATCAACGGAAAGAAATAATGAGTTCCTTATCTATCGATACATAGAAAGCTCATAAATCCAGCAAAGGACACAGTTTTGAATGATCCTTCATTTAAAAATATTTGCTGTGTTTTAAACTGAACATACAAGGTTGCCTCTGTGTAACACTGCAAAACACAGCAAGAACCTTTTACTCATCTTTATAAAATCTATTATGATTGTGGTGCAGCTGAAAGAGATTGATGCAATCATTAGTGCTTTTTATTATTTTGTTGCTAGGGAGCCTCTTCCTTTTTTTTACTTCCTTTTACTTTTTGGAGACAGTATTTACTCAAAATTGATTTAAATTTATTGGATGAAATATTAAAAACATGACTTTTGAGATTTTAGGAAGTTTGTTGTTAAGAATGAAAAAACAAGGAAGTATATTTTTCTTAGCATTATGTCTTAAGATGTATTTGTGCTTGAGAGAGACTGCTGAGTGATATAAGATTACTTTTACTCTTGAGAAGACTACAGGGATTAAGGTTGGACAAGGCTGTAAGAACTACCTGATCACAGCAGCAGGCTACAGCACGAAAATAAATACCTGGGTGTGAGAATAGAATAAAGATTTGTAAAATTTCTTGGTAAATGGTACTTACAAATGAGTTGAATCTCAGAGATTTCTATTACAATTGTGAGTAATAACTTAGTTCATGTGTGCCATGCATAAAAATTTGCTTACCCTTTTGATATCCTGCAAGAGTCCTCAGACGTACATCTGCAAGAAGTAAAAAATTGACTGTTATACACACACACACACACACACATATATATATGCTTTCACACACACACACACATATATATATGCTTTCAAATAAATTAGAAAACATACATTGTGTAAATAACATTTTGATGCTGTTCCATACATACAGGTTTTTATCTCCTATTTGCCCTTTGTAAGTTCTGAGTGTCATAAAATGCACTGACAAATTAACGCCTGTGTTAGTTTTGAAGTTGTTTCTGTTGAGAGGTCTTAGTGTCATGTTTGATGTAGGAAGTAGTAGGGATCCCCTATGAAATTCTGCTACAGTATTGCTCCTGACAAAAAGAAAATCAAATACACTGATTTAGAAGCACTAAGAATAGGCTTAATCCAAGTCTGAAAGCTCTAATCCAAAATTATACAGAAGCTGTAATGAACAAGATGAATGGCTTACTGGCATCTGATCTGACAGGGGAAGAAGAAGAAATTAGATACAATGCATATCTCAAAGTTTTGTTGTTGTTTTTTTTTTTTAAATACCTGCATCCATTTGATTTTTAAGGCTAGAATAATTGGAATATTTTTTTCCAAATTATCTTCTTTTATGCTCAACTCTAAAGTAAGACTGAATTTTTTGTTAGTTTGTGGCTCAGTAATAGATCTGAATGCATCAAATCTCATGAGTTGCCATTCATCGAGTGGAGGGACAGAAAGCAGTAATAAATTTACGTAACCACCCATGCTTCAAAAAATAGTCTCTTGTAAAATTGCTTGTGTTTCTTTGCAACATGTGTCTCTAGAAATGAGTTATAATTAAAAAAGAGAAGTAGTGGATACTAACAACCCTTCACAGGTCATCTAGTCATTAGCCAGTGGTTTTATCTCATTTTCTTCCAGAGTTAAAATTGTGAGCAGAAATTAAGTGGTGAGTGAAAACACAGCTGCTATCTAAAATTTCCAGCCAGACAGTAGTTTGAATGGATAAAGTAGATATAAGCTTGATACTTCATGCAGACTAATGAGATGAACATAAATATTTGGACATTTCGATTTTATGCTGTTAAGACATATTCACATGAAGAACTAGATAAGTCTATGTCACCATTAGTTCTATTCCTGTGGCTTTCAGAAATATGTAGGATCACTTTAACAAAAACAACAACAAAAAACCCAACCAAGTAACCAACATTAAAAAAAAAATCTAAGAACAAAACCACCTCATCACCTTCAAAAACAAAACAAAAAAATGAAAAAAAAAGAAATTTCCATGTTTTTCCTCATTTTTTTTAAACATGTGGATGGGAGATTTCTCGCTCTCCTTTCTCTCCTTCCTCCACTCCTAAAGCACATGTGTCAGCTAAGAGAAAAATCATTGATCTTTGACACTTACCAGTAAATATCTGCTGGTCGACTCCCACAAGCCTTTACTCGTCTATTTAAAACGTTTTATTCAGGAAAACTCGTACCAAGATTTCAGAAATAAATTAAGCAGTCAGCTTTAGGTTTGCTGCAGTCTCATATAGTTTGGTCTTTGTATGTACAGGCTTGTTATTTTTTAACCTACTTTCTATAACAGTGCCTAAAGTTTTCTTAAAGGGGTCTCAAAGTCTTTTCGTTGCTGCTGACTGGCTGGTATCAGTACAGCTCTCCAAAGAGCAAGTCCCACGACAGAGCTTTATTTTCTTAAAAATCCTTAGTTTTTCTAGACTACCCTTGACCAACAGACTGCTTTGCAATGGTTGTGACTATTTCTTCATATTGGTTTTTTTTTGTTTGTTTGTTTTTGGTTTGGTTTTGTTTTTTTTTTTTTTCTCTTGTAAGGGTTTGTCTTGAGATAATTATGTGACTCCTCAGGCCTTGTTTCTATTAAGTTTCTGCTATAGGTTAATCCATTTCTCCTTGATGCAATGAAGAATTTAAGTTGAAAAAGTTATATGCCAAACTTTTCACTGAATATTTTAGCAATTTTTCTAATTCAATTAAACTAGTTATATATTCATTAACAGTTTGGTGTACATTTTGTGTACATAGATGCAGTAAGGACCTTTTTATTTTCATTCATATCAAACTTTTTCAGAATATATGGAGGACTTTATTTCTTTGTGATTTAGATCCCAAATTTTCTCAAGTTGTCTGAGTTAAGAGGCTTTGTTCATCCCTGCAATGTGCTATATTACACCACTGAAATAATTATTGATACCTGGAAAACAGAAGACAACTGCATGGATTTTAGCCCCTCTTAGTCCCACTGAATTCAACTAGACCTCATGTTTCAATATACCCAAATAAGTGGATATACAAAAGTAACTTTTCTGAAAGCAGGCTTATACATCATCCAAATTTGAAAAAGAAATGCATTATACATGAAGGGTATAATAATTGATAGACATGTGTAATCCTTATTAAAAAAATTTGTACTGAACATTGGCAGTGGATATGAACCTTTAGTGTAAATCTGAATTGCTAAGTTTCACAATACATAATTATTCTTAGGATCTTTCCTAATGCGATGCAAATTTTTTTTTACACTGAATGTTTTCAGTAAATTAAAAAAAATTAATGCAATTTACCAATGGGTAAAGCAGATATGTTTTATTTATTGTCCAAGGTGATTTATATATCATCTTACGTATGTGACCATTGTGGGCCAAAGGTTGAGTGACTATTTCTGGGGAGACTGACTAATCTTAATTTTAAAAGGTAATAAAGGAGTTAGTTTCTAAAATAAAAAACACAGATAATAACACCACATTACTAGAGGTTTTAAAAACAGACATACAGGAACTGAGAAACAGAAGGTCACTGGTGCAGATGAGGGTAAAATGTAAACATTTTCAGCAAGCACCCACTCAAGGCTCTATAAGCACATGACTTTGCTGTTGAAATATACCTAAACTGCTTCTGCTTACAAGCAACGTTATTATTATATTTTTAATAATGTATAATTGACAGCAAACTGAATATTGTAGCTAAAGCATGTGAAGGGGAAAAAAACCCCATCCATCACAGAAATCTTTACCTAATATATTAATTCCCGTTTCCAAGTAACATTGAACTAACTCTTTTAAAGTGATAATATATTATAGGTAAGTTTCCTTCCACTGAATGATGGTTGGGAAGAGAGTATTATTTATATCTCCATTTGCCTTTGTTGTTTTGGGTTTGTTTGGTTTTTTTTTTCCTTTGGTTTGAGAACCTCTGGTTTGGTAATATTCCAGGACTGACACAAAGTCCATCCTAGTCCCATTTCCCCAAAAATTGCAGAATGGTATTTCATTTAGAAGGGATCAGAATTAGAAGGAAACATGTTGCCATATGTTTTTCTATATTAAATTAGAAGTGTGTGGAATGTTATGGTTATAGATAGCTTCTACTTGAGAAATACAACTGAAACCTTTTTGTTAGTGTTTGGGTATTTCAGGAAGTTTTTCTTTAAAAAGTCATTTGGTTTAGAATTTGACAATGAGTATGATGTTTCATTCAATGAGATTTGACTTTTTCTGTAAAACAAGTCAGGAGTATCTGATTTGGTCTTTGCTTTTTTTTTTGTGGTCTTTTGTATTTTGTTGTTGTTGTTATTTGAAGACTGGAATGCCTATAAATTGCAATCAGAATGAGCTAAATAAATACCTTAAAGAAGATAAAACAAATCAAATTAATGAAAACCCTGGTATTGAGCAGCATTGTTTCATTCTGCCTTTTCTCGGGTACATTGAATTTCTTAAATTCTGTCTTTTGCTATATTTACTGCTAAGGCAAGTAAAAGAGGAAATGCATGTGTACCAAGGACAGCCTCTGAAGGTTAAATCAACTTAGTGAAATCACTTCTTAAAAATTCTGTGTTATTCTCTTGATGGAGAGTTTTCTAATTAGCATATAATGTCCGGGCTTCCATTTCATGGATCAAATTAAAATTATCCTTCCACAAGGTCTTCCTCAGGTGATCTGAAAATTCTCTGATGTGATACTTTTCAATTGCCTGTATAATTTACTCTTTGTTACATTACATGATCAATGATCTACGGAACAAGAAGTAACTTGGTCATAGTTGCGTAGTCTGCCAAATCCTAACAGTCTAATTGTGTTTCCTCTTGATAGAGTGACTCTAGCACTTCCAGAGGAAGAAGGTTTAAGCTTTGAACACTTATTATTCATCTTTGACATCTATGGTTTTCAAGTGGTGTTAAGGTTAAATGAGAGTTCATTTATCCTCTATTTCATTTAGTAAGTGCTCTCATAATTAAATGCAGATCCATGTAATTTAGTGATAGAAAGAGGATTTCATTAAGATTCCTGAGTAAGAAAAAAATGTTAACAGAAATGCAAAGGTTATAGAAATTTAGCCTCTGCTTAAGGTAAATTAAGCACAAACCACATTCCTGTAACATGAATCAAATTGCTTTAACTGTAACTGACAAGAAAATTCAAAATTCATTTTCGTCATCTGTGCACACCAATAGCAAAAGAAAACATGCATTTAATAAATCAATACAGTTTATATAGCTTTCATGCATTTTGTAATATCTTTTCTTTTATTTGGTATAGCAGTTAATATTATTGCAAACACTTATGAAACTGTCATGGACTTTGATTCAAATTTTATTTTTCAAAAGAAAATTCTTAAAGTTAACTAAATCAAAAGACAATTGCACAGTATCTCAGAAAAAAACTGGTGGCCTTTTATTACTTCTAGTGCCAAATTTTGCATTTCATCTCAACTGTCACTTTCAAAAAGTTTTAAAAATCCAAGGGCCAGCAAGCTTTGCCCTCAACTTCAGTAGAGATGAAATTCAGGAAAAATGTTAGTTATATTTGGGTAATATAATGATATGATAATAAGGAAACATGGAAGGTCTGTTTTCTATCATAGAATTAAATCTATTTTTATTTTGGTTTATATATTTACTTAGATACATCTGCATGAGGAAAACCCTTGAAAGTCTTTTCTTACTATTCCCATAGCATTTTCCTTATTATGGCGTTCAAACTTATTTTGACAAAGAATTAATTCCTAAAATATCTGATGTTTCTCTTGTAAGTGAAAAGTATGTTGAAAATCTGTAATAGAATTCCTCTTGGAGTGCTTTAAACTTTCTTAGTTCAACAATGCCAGTCTAAATCTAGGATATTTTTTTATGCTCTTCATACATCTCAATTATCTATCCATTCAATTACTGCTTTTTTCTTAGTCATTTTCACACTGGTTAAAAAAAAAAAAAAAGAAAAAACAACCTCAAAATTTTACTTCTGCATTTAATTTTTCAAATTTCCTCCAGAAAATGGGAAATATTCTTAATCAAAAAGATATTTTCCTTTGTGACATTCCACACTCTCCTGTGTTGTTTGGTCTGTAAGGCACCTTCCATTTTGGATATGTTAATCTCATTAGCATGGTCTTTATACTTTTTTTTCAGATTGTTAATGAGGAATTTAATTAAAGCATGATCTAGCACTCATCCCAGCAGCATTCAACAGACACATCCTTTTGACATGATACATTGCTGTTTTCACAGATCCACATTTTAAATATTAGCCAGTTTTCAAAGCAGTGGTGAGGAGAGGTCCCTGTTATTAGGGACAAGTTATTGAATCTTAAAAATAATGAAAATTGAAAAGGACTTCAGGAAGAAAATTCTACCTTTCTTTGAGCCATAGCCTTCTTAATAAACCTTAGTAACTCAGGTTCAAAACAATTATATTTGACTTTTTGTATTAAGGAGAAAAGGAAGAATAAAGGCAATTATTAACTGACAAGCACTTGTCATATTTTTCAAAGAATTTTGTTGTCAGGCCTAAATTTACAGCTCTTTAATCTGAAGGATATTATGTGGTAGTAGTGTTGGAAGATTTGTACAGAAGTGTTAAAATATTTTTTCACTAGTTTTTTTCACTAGTCCTTTGGTAATGTAACTACACTGGCTAATGTTAACCTACTGCTTCAGGAGTTGTTATTATGCAAGGAATTCCCTCCCTAATTTTTTTTTTTTACATTTTCTGGTGCCAAAATATCTTGGGATATTTGGATTTCTATAAAGAATAGAAAGGATAAGGAACAGAAAAAAGTGTAGTAGAAAGTATAGAGCTCGATTAACTAGGTCCAGTTTTTCTGGGGATATGTCCCCTCAGGTCCTAAATATCTTCAAGGATATTGACATTTTCAGAATCTGTAACAGTGTTTAATAACCTCCATAGTGATTTTTTTTTGTTATTTATTACATTTAAATATGTTTTTTTGAAATTTAATGTGTGCCCATTATCTGCTGGCCTGTCACTGGGCACCACAGAGATGAGCCAGGCTCTGTCTTCTCTGCCCTCTTCACCAGTATTTAAGTGCATTCACCATTCAGCTACTGATGTGTGTTGTTCAGGGCACCCTTGATTGTCCACCTCCACAAAGGGGAGGAAGATACCAAAAACCCCAAAGTCTAGTGTGTGATTGTACCCCTGTTGCAGCAGCTGCTGTAGGACACACTGCATAGTTCAAATTGTGATAATGCCTGTGTTTTCAAAATTTAACTAATCCTGAAATACTGGTATGAAAGATTCCATTAAATATTCAGAAACTTAGTGCATAAAATTGATCCGTGTGCTTTTACTCTGATTATTACACCTAAACATATATGTATAGTAAAGGATGAGTTACATCAGAACACGTCTGAAGAGTTTATACTTTAGTCTTCTGGAAAAGCCGTCTTCATCATTTGTGATTGATTTTGTATTCTGTTCCATGGTGGGAGACTTCAGAGAATTTTAAAAATGACTTTCAGGGATCCTAATGAATGGATGGACCTGTTTTACCATGTCTCATTAAAGCTGTACCTACTATGTGTTTCCAGTAACAACAGTCAATTGTCTTAGGCATGAATGATATAAATAGGGATGATTTTAGGTATTTATATTTGGATGACAGACTGTTAACAAGCATTAATTTGAATAAAAGACAAAACATTCAGGACTCCTGGAATCATAAATTGTCACTAACTACTGAGGCACACTGCAGAAATAGGAGATACAAAGCTAAATATCAAGAAATGCTTCACCAAAACAGGGATTGCTATAGTGTGTGAGATAATTGAAGCCCTTTAACTTGGGAAGTAGAACAATTGGACAGATAATTTGTTTTATGGCACATTTGAAGCTCTTCAATATATTTTCAGAACTTGAATTTTATGGTATATTAAAAGCCTATATTATTAACATCATCCACTAAAATACACACAAAAAAATCCTATGTGACGATGATAAAGTGAGATGAGCAAGACATTGAAACCTTTACAAAAATGTGAATGATAAAGCTGCATGAATCCCATTTTAGAGGTGCACTTGAACATCAGCTAGAGCTCTAATTTGCTTTCCTTTAGTGAATAAAATTGTGTAATAGGAGAGTAGTTTAAATACATCACTGTGAAGAACATTTAGGTCTTTACATCTCTTGTTACAGTCTATACTTTGGAGCTTCTAGTCTCTTTTATTCTAATATAAAAGTTGAATCACTTTCCCCCCTCCCCCCCTTAACACCTTACTTAAGGTTTCATGGTTCGCATTTCTGTCTTTCCATTAAAAAAATACCTTTTGAGAAGATACTCCTCTGTTCTTCAGAAGTACTGTTCTTCAAGAAATGTGCTGTGATGAGTGATAAGGCTAGAATTAATTTTGGATTCTCTGCTTGTAGAGAAACAAATTTCATGAGATTAGAGAAACTGGACCAGTTTTGTAGTTGCACAAGATATAGATTAGACAGTAAGAGTAGAAATTCTTTGGGTTTAGTTCAGTTATATTTATATGAGACAAAAAAAAATTGTGTTCACAAATGTATTTAGAAATGCTATGGTTTCTCCCTCCTCATCCTGTTTCTAAAATAAGTAGGTCATTATCTTAATTGTAAGATCTAAACAGCAATTTCCTTATGAAATACAAAGTTAATGATAGTAACTATAATGTACTGTTTCTATATATATTCAGTGACATAACAGACCAGTCTGGGTTGAAGATATTTCAAGTCAACAGCAGTACTGGTCTTAGTGTTTGTGTTTTCTATTTCCTCTGCCATGAATATTTTAAATATTTAATTGCCTAGAGGTTTAGTTCTTTTTTTTCCAGATGTTCTTCCAATAATCAACATATTTGTCGTAATTGTATGTGTGTTTGTTATGAGAACTAATTTGATCTCAAGTATTTCACTTATGTGTGTAGTGCTGTACAATCTTTGCACATGATATGTAGCGAATGGTAGATGAGGAGATTGGAAATACTGGCTCAGTTATGTATGTCATCTGCAGTGTCTAAGCTTTATTACATCTCATTAGAATGTCCTTACAATGCCAGGTCAAATGTGCCAAAGCAGTGGCTGATAATTGTGTTATCAAAACACAGATAAAAAGAGAAAATTAGGTTCACATACATATTCTTCAGTATTTTGAGAGATATTTATGTGGAAAACTGGCTAATGGATGTAAGAGGAGTTTGACATTATCATAAACTCAGTGTTGTCCTCTTCACCAAAATGTAGTGAACTATTTGAGGTGAGTGTTCTTTAGGAAGGCTGTGAAGGTCCAGCCATGTCCCTGCACCAGCAAAGCACTGCAAGTGCTACCAGTCTTTCCCTCTTGCACTCTAGAAATCACAATAATTGATAATTCTTCAAGTGGATCTTCCCAGTATTCAGTTGTCTTGTTCATTTGGCTTTCACACACTTAGTCTTCATTGATAAGTAACAGAGTGAAAACATATAGCTTATTGCATATATTACTCTGATAAAAAAATGTTTATATGGGTTTATACTGGAGTTGTGACAACAATTTGATCATTATTCCTGAGAGAAAATATTAAATGAAAGAGCATAAAATTTGAGGGCTGAACTTTCATTGAAAGCAGAATATCTCTGTTCAGTTTCTTAGAATTCTGTTTTGTTTTGTTTGGAATGCTCGCTTGTTTGTTTGTTTGTTTTGGGTACCTCTATGGGTGAATTATTACTGTCTGTACAACTTTTCCCAACTCAAACATAGATCTTGGGAACCATTTCTGAGAACAGAATTAGCTAATACTGGTCCCTCTCTGCTCTATTCTGCACTGGGGCAGCCTCACATTGAGTTCTGTGTGCAGTTTTGGATGCCACAATACAAAAATGACATTTAGACATTAGGAACTTCCAAAGGAGGGCAGTGATGATGGTGAAGAGATTGGAGGGGAAGATGTACAAGGAGTGGCTGAGGTCACTTGGTCTGTTCAGCCTGGAGAAGAGGGGACCGAGAGGAGACCTCACGGTGGTCTTCAACAGCCTGACAAGGGGAAGCAGAGGGGCAGATACTGATGTTTTCACTCCTGCAACCAGTGACAGGACTCGAACAAACACCATGCAACTGAGTTGAAGGAGGTTTAGGTTAGATGTCAGGGGAAAGTTTTTCACCTAAAGATGGCTGGGTACTGGAACAGACTCCTCAGGGAAGTGGTCACAGCACCAAGCCCAACAGAGTTTAAGCAGTATTTGGACAGTGCTCTCAGGCACATGGTGTGATTTTTGAGGTGCCCTGTGCAGGGCCAGGAGCTGGACTCAATGATCCTTGCAGATCCCTTCCAACTCATCCGATTTTATTATTAATTTTAAAAAGCACATTAATTCTGGATGATGAGCTAAATTTAAAGGAGTTATGGTCTGATTTTATGTGAGATGGTGACGCATTTAAGGA
Organism: Motacilla alba alba; assembly: GCF_015832195.1. Taxonomy (NCBI): domain Eukaryota; kingdom Metazoa; phylum Chordata; class Aves; order Passeriformes; family Motacillidae; genus Motacilla; species Motacilla alba. The sequence goes on from NC_052017.1 coordinate 76,113,127, forward strand.
TGGGTAATAAAATGGGGCCAACTGATATAATCTGGTGCAGCAGAATCATTACTGAGTCAACAGTATTAGTTCACATAAGGTTTTCATGCAAGATTTTAATTCTTTCTTGGTGCTTTAGCATATGTAATGGTGGGAGAAAAAGTGAACATTGAAGAAACATATATGTGAAGGTAGATTCCAGTTCTATTGTAATTTTAAGAGTCCTCTCAATGGTTATTATATTTGACAAAATATTGAAACAATAAATAAGCATATTCCTTAGACTCGCATTATTCATTACAAGTATGTGAGTTGCCCTCATTTCACAGGCTACAAAATAGTTTTAAGACATGGTTTATGCACAATCTTGTTTTGGTAAATAATATAATTAGAAATATTATTAGTAAACAATTAACCAAATTTAAAAGTTAAAGCTGAAACTTATTAAGCAGTCACACTAGGATATGCCCCACTTCTCTATCTCCTGGCAGGTGAGATTACAGGCAATATTTCTTTCCTCTAAATCTAGTGGGTTTCAATGTTATTTTACCTTTTCCTCTGAAGTGTGTGGCTCAGTGACAGCCTGCACTGAAATCTGTTTTCGCAATATCTGCAGTATTATTTTGTGAACCAAGCTTTTACCTGCTGTGACTGAAAGACTGCGTTTCCATTACATGGAAAAATTATTTTACCATGCCCTCTTAATAACCTCCTGCCCAAACCTGTCTTTTAAAAAATTTGGTTTTACTTGAGATTAGACTTAGAAAATGTGTGAAAGCGCATCTGTCTGCCATAGGCAATGAACACAGTGGATGTATGTAGGTAGCAAATTAGTTGGAAATTAAGAATTTCTCCTGATAGCTCTCATACTTAAATTGTATTCTACCAATAATTTACCACTCAAGTTAAGACAAAGGATATAATCTATTAGCTAGTGAAGCCTCATTTGCTTCTTTATTGCCACACTTTTTCAGCTTGTGTTGACTCTTCACCTAAGATATACGAGATGGCATGAAGAGATACAGTAGATGAAATTATAGAACTCAGACAGCACACCCTTATTTTTCAATGGGTGCAGTTTGCTTAATCTTACCTTAGTGTCATAGAATCATGGAATTGTTTAGATTGGAAAAGACCTCTAAGATCAAGTCCAGCCATTAACCCAGCACTACCATGTTCATCACTAAACCAACTCCTGAGTGCCACATCTACACTCTTTTTAAATACCTCCAGAGGCAGTGACGCTACCACTTCCCTGGGCAAACTGTTCCAGTGCTTGAAAACCCTTTCTGGAAGAATTTTTTCTTAACATCCAGTCTAAACCACTCTTGGTGCAATCTGAGATCATTTCCTCTTGTCTTATAATTTTTTATTTTTGAGAAGAGACAGACATCCTTGTTATTACAAGTTATTTCCAAGTTGCCTGAATTTTCAGGCCATAGATGTAAAAAAGAAGTAAAATAAAGATAAAGAAAAGTAAAGAAATAATCAGCAGTGTTTTGAAAAATCTTTTAAAATCAACTTTGACTTCCTAGACAAAATTGATTTTTTTGTGAACAGTAGATAGATATGTGAATGATTTACCTAGGAATTTTTAGTAACTCATCCTTGGTAATGCAAGTATATACAAATTCCTCTAACTGCAGAATTAAATTGTAAGGTCAGAAATGTTTATTACATGAGACACAATCATAAAAGGAAAATAATATCCTTATAAAGGTAAAACAAGCTCTTGAGCTTCGTAATAGTCCTTGTACATCCATTTAAATTTTTTTACTTATTTTAAGAGGATGCCTATCACTGCAAATTCCCAGGTACACAATCTCTAGGTTGAATATGATCAATGCAAATATTAGAATATCATGTTTTGAGGTTGCAGTAGCACTTGCATGCTTCTTGAAGCTTAAAATATAGTTTACTGCTTAATATTGTGATGGGATCTTGTTTGGTAGCTGATGCAGAAAACACTGTGTGTAATGATCATAGCATGGAGCTCTCACTTTCTTGTGTGCTTGATTGAAATCTGAATACAGTCACTATATGCTTACAGAGTAACACCTACTTTCTTTCTAATGTATGCCTGTTGTGTGTCAAGTTAGTCATCACTAATAATGACTAACTAATCACTAGACATCACTAATAATGATAATCAAATAATTGAATTATTCTTGTTTCTGCAGCTTCCAAACAGTAGCATTCAAAGTACACAAGCATATTTTAATAGTATTTTAAATGAAATTTAATATTTAATTTATATACATAGGCAAAGTGATTTTTAATACTGAGTGACTGTAAATTTTAGGGTGCTTTTTTATTCTTTGCAAAGAACCTAGAGTGAATTAGCATGTAGTGACCTCTAGTACATGCAGTACAGCTAGAAAAATATGTATTGTTTACCTAGTTGGCTTTTGATCCTTAAAGACTTATTTTTGTATTTCAACAAAAAAAATTACCTGCATGGAAATTGTTGGAATGGGATTTAAAAGCAAAGTAGAAAAATAAACTTATAGGTGTGCTTTGGCTTTCTTTTAATGGATATTTTTTTTTAGTGACCACTTTTTGACTTGGCTGAGCGATAAGCTAAGTAACTTTTAAAACTTCATCTTTTTAAAACATAAACTTTATATGGACTTGTAAGCCTATTTCTGCTTTTGAAAAATAGAGGCGCAGGTAGGACAGGGGTATGGTAAAGTACTGAACAAGTTGTTTGAAACACTTTGGACCCTAAGATCTGTGGCTTTCTGCCTAAATGGATTACCTCTGCTTGAAAAAAAAGTATTTAAGTTGTAACATTTTTACGTTGTGACCTAATATGCATACACAGAAGACACACATATATGTATGTGTGTGCGTGTATGTGCATTTGCATATGTAGAAATATATAGTGCGTATGTCAATTGTTGTGATAAAAAATTTAGCAAAACTGAGAACGAAGACCATGGGTCTAAAGTTTCACCTACAGACACTTGCTTTCATCATCTCTTCCATGCAAAGCAATTTTATTTACCTACAGCAAGCACCCTCCCCTGTTAACTGCAACTGCTGTTCAATTCAGTGTTACTCTACTTCAGTACCTTTTACCCCTTGTGTCAACCTACGCCCAGAGAAGATTAAATTAGTTAGTGTAATACTTGAAATCTCATCTCTGTGTCAGGGCTGTTCTGTAGTTCTGGAGCTTGGAATTTCCATCACCAGGATTTCTTCTAGGAGCTGAGTGACATATTTTAAATGTGTTAATATCAGTTTGAACCTTCTAAGAGTTTACTCTCCTTAGTGAGATGCTAGATTTCTTATCTGAAAATTTTACAATATCTTAAAGGTTGTGATTTGCAAGTAAATTGTGAACAGAAAATGACTCCTGATTGCCTTAGTTTCAGTGGTTTGGAAATGTGTCTATTATGCAGTGCATGGGAAACAGAAGACGTAAAGGTTTCTATTCTTTATTCCTTCATCTCAGTAAAACTCCTTGATTTGCAATGTGTCAAATTATATTTGGTCTTTGAATACAAATATTTCTAGAGTTACATTTCTAGCAGTTTCAGCACAGCAAGTCAGAAGTGTGGCATGGAGTACTCCTGAGATTATGCCATTGATAGACAGACTTTTTATTTCCTAATCTAAACATGATTCAGTTCATAATTACCTTTAGGGTACATATCAACTCATGACATTCAATCTTGCCATTTGTCTAGTGTTTTATTCCCTAGAAATCTTCCTTTGAGACAATAATTGTTTTTATTTGAAGTATGTGTCAGGATAATGCGGTGTGTTTATCTGTGATCATAAAAATGTTTATGTTTTGAAAGTCTTCTAATATTTTTTCCAACTTACAAGATGTTTAAGTAATACTGAAATTTCAAAAAAAGCATTAAATTGACAAATGTTAAGACAACTACCCAAATTATAGACAGTACATGTCACCACAAAATTTAAAAATTATGAAAGCATTCATCAAGAGCTGCTCTATAGTTATTTAACATTCTGAATCCATAATAATATTTGTTAAACAGAGTTTTCTTAGTGGGCTTGCTTGTGAAGTTCAGGATTTTTTGACATTCAAAGGAATGCAAATGTGAACCATTAATTCAAATTATTACTTGCTCATTTTTATATTATACATGAATGTTATAATATTTCCAGTTGTCTACAACAACAAGAGTTTAGAATAGTATCTATAAATTAAAAGTTAATTTTTTTTTTTTTTTTGCTACCTTTGTCATTTAAATGATGGTCAGCAATACTTTCAAAATTGTATGATGAGAAGTTACATAGATTCTCAGGGACATCAAATAAATGGAGATACACCCCATATAAATTAAAGGTAAAAGCTATTAATTAAAACTGAATCCCAACCATTATGCAGGGAGACTGCAGTCTAAGAAATTACATTATTAAAATGTGTTTGTGAAGAATTGAGTCTAACTTCCTTGTGGTGCTTCATTTGAAAACTGGTTTTCATTTAACTTGCTTCAATGGAAGATATAATTTTAATATGGCTTGCTGTACAACTTGAATAACTATTTTCATCAGTAAATTTCAAAATTTATCTATGGGACTTGGTATCATTCTCAGGGGAAAATAAAAAAAAAAATGAATGTCCTTTGGGAAAAATATTTCTTTGACAAGGAAAAAAAGTCCATAATACACAAGATGGCACTGTTTCACTTGTGAAAATGCCTATTTTTCACAAATAACTGTGAAAAACCTGATATAAGAGTGCAGTAGGTTTTATATTTTTTGTATAATTGCAGATAAAACAAGTTTGCATAGTTAGATAATTTTTGTTTCTTTTTTAATTATTGACCAGCTAAAATATACAGATGCAAGACTGCAAAATTGTGGCAAGTGAAAATGCCTCTGAAGTTACTGTTGGCAAAAGTGAATGATTCAGGAACTGGAAATCAGATATGAGCTAAAATTGTCTGTGACTTATTCTTCTCCTTATAAGAATTCTGGAGGATTTGGAATTTAGCTTTCAAATTCAGCCAAAAGTACTTTCAAATGGTTGTCTTCCCCTGGATTTTCTTTGAACTCCTATGACATGCATAATAAGCATATCATCTCAGTTTCTACATTCTTCTTTTAAGGTTAGCTTGTAAAGAGCAAAAGGTATGTGCTAAAGTTAATGAGAAATTCCTGTTGTACAGGGGACGTAATTTTTTAATTGAGTATGTAATTCTAATGTGGTTTTAAACTTTTCATTGAAAAAAAACCAAAAAAAAACCCAAACCCTAAAATTATATAGAATTGTTTAATTTTTTTTTTTTTTTTTTTTGGTATTGTAGACATTTTTGATCTTAGGCAACATTCGTATGTTTAGTTTTTGTGAAAACCCAGATACATCTATTAATGTACCTAAGCACAATACAGGAAGGTAATTCTTAATATTTCATTATCTTTCTTTAGGATTTATTAAATAAATTGACAGTGCTTACTTATTACTCTCAGGACAGAGTAGAAAACCTTCAAACCTTCCACTAGGTTAGATGCACTAGTTGAAATAACATTTCATCATTTCACTCTCAGATGCCTAAATTTGAGTACATATATACTGATAGGTTGGTAATCCTTGATCTGTTCTAGAGAGGAATTTTTTCATTTTTTCATTTTTTCATTATCTAAAATTAGACTAATTTTAGATAATTCTTTCAATGTAGACATAAGTTTACTTTTCAGAGATTTGAGCTCTGTTTAAAGAAATTCAGAAGTCAGTCAATGAAGGCGCTATTCTTACCCACCTATACATTTTTACGAGGGTTAAAAAAGTTCACTCTGAAATTTAAGAGTTTTACATACATATATTTACATTTAAATTGAACAATTTGAAATTTAACCTGTTGCTTATTTGCAAAATATCTGTAGGAGTATGTTTGAAGCAGGTCACTTTAACAACTGTCACTTTTTGCTTAGCATCACTGAGAACTTTCAACATTATTCTATTTTAGAGAACAATAAACTGGAAGGTGCTCCCTGGAAGCACATGGCCCCATATTTTGTGACTGGTATGTGGTGCTTCATCACAGGATGAAATTAGAAGTAGATGCCATGAAAAATGAACATTGTGGTTATGGAGTCCACAACACTAAGAGCTTCTCTTTGTAATGTTTCCACTCCACTTCCTAATGTCGCCAGTATCTGTAGTTCTTGCTAGTGTACCATGCAATCAGGGGGGCTTAGAACTTAAGAATGCAGCATGCAGTCTGAAATAAAGCTTCAAACTCTCAAAAGCTGACTATTTACTTCTTATAACACTTGTGGATTTCCATTGGCCTGAACATTCACATTGTTTTCTTGCCATAGCCACCCTATCTCCAAACTGCTGTAGAAAACTATACTGATTTATAGACCTCAAAGGACTCTATAACCACAATGCATGTGTAATTTGAGATAGTTTTATTCCTGTTTCCTGGATACAGGAATTTGAGCATGATAAGACATTGTGTTTCAAGCAACAAGACAGTAATCTAGTTTTGTAAAAAGACCACTTGTGGTAACGACATTTTGTAGACCTTGACCATCTCCTAATGACAAGGAACATTGTGCAAGTGCATCATAATAAATCAGTCTGGACCAAGTTTCTCTGGATTTGCTTATTTATTTAACCATTTCATATAAAAATCAAAAAGCTTGTGTACTTCTTCACGTAAATGTCTTTGGAGTGATTAATTGTATTTTGATACTTCTGCTTGATCAAAAAAGTAGTTGTGATCCTCAGCTAGAGATGTGTATGTCTGTGCTACAGTAAAAGTGACCCTCTGCTATATAATTACTTGAGGAATATTTTAATCAAGAATATTTACAAGTAGATTTGGTTAGTCTTCTGCATTAAATAGCAAAATGATCTTCAACCATTTTTATGCAGAAACATTGTCTAGAGACTAATTTCAAACTAAAAGTGACATGTTCTATAATTTTAATTTGCTTGCAAATATTACTTGTATTTTGTTCTCTTCAAAGCATAATTTTAATATAAATTTGCAACTGTGAAGTTTATATTGCAAGTGATAATTTTTCATTTGCTGGAAACCAATAATGTATTTTAAATTTTATATTTTGAATTGCTCCTGTTGCTAACACACAATTAAAATTCCAAATTGCTCTTGGGTGAGGTTTTTTTGTTGATAGTGATTGGGGATTTTACCTCTTATTTTCTCAAATACTGTTTGGGCCACCAGGAATGGTTAACATTCCAACTTTACTCTGATGTTGCACGCAGTTAGGATTGGAGATATTTTCAAGAAGCAAATCTGTGGAAAGTTTCTGTGTCCTGATTATACTGAGGAATGCAAATAGTGCTCGATGAATGTTTACAATCTTAAACATTTTTCTAAAAAATATTTTTCTCTGAAATTCTTCAAGATTTTACATTTAAAAAAATTGAATTTTAGTTTACTTTTGATATTGTTTTAAAGTGCATTATCAAGTAACAGAAGGCAATTCTTCAGTAAGTGAAATGAGATTGGAGGGATACCAGCAAGGGAACCAGTGTCTTACCCCTTGCCATGTTTCAGAAATCTAATGAATGATGAAGAAATATGAACATAATGAAGAAACTGAAGGACTAGCTCCCTCAAAACCTTCAATTAAGACTGGAGTGTCTTTTAAGTGTCTCCAGGTCCTTTTCTACTGGGCTGTTTTTCAGCTACTCTGCAGCCAGCCTGCAGTGCTGCCTGGAGGTTTTGTGTCCCAAATGCAGGACCTAACACTCGGCCTTGATGGAGCTCATACAATAAGCCTCAACCCATCAATCCAGCCTGTGTAGAGCCCTTCTGTTCTCTGACATGTCGACACTCCAGCCCAGCTGGTGTCATCTTCAAATTGACTTGGGTTGAATTCAATTTCCTCATCCAGATCATTGGTAGAGATATTAAAATTGCCTATCCCCTGACCTGAATCCTGGGGAAAAACAGTTTTGACCAACTGCCAATTGGACTTAATTACAGTCACCACCACACTTTAGGCCGAGTCATCCAGTATTATTTTTCCCTAGTGAAGTATATGCCTATAGAAGCCATGAGAACCCAGTTTCTCCAGAACATTGCAGGAAACAGTGTCAGGAGTTTTGCTTGAGTTCAGGTAAAGAACATCCATGGCCTTTTCATCATCCACTAATCCAGTTCCTTTGTCACAGAAAGAGAACAGCTTGGTCAAGCGTGACCTGCTTTTCATAAACCCATGCTGGCTAGGCCTTGTTCCCTGGTTGTCCTGCACATGCTATGGTGATGACACTCTAGATGATGCTTGTACTCTTTCCTGGCACTGAGAAGGCCTGTAGCTCTCCAGATCTTGCTTTTGACCCTTCTTATGGATGGGCATCACACTGGCCAACCTCAAGTCCACTGGAACCTCCCCATTTAGACAAGACTGAGGGTAAATTATTGCAAGTGGCCCTGTGAGCACTTCGGCCAGCTTCCTGAGTACCTTTGGCTGAATTCCACCCAGCCCTTTAGAGTTATATGGGTCTGAGTGGTGTAGCTGATCATTTCCCCTTGGATTATGGGAGGCTTCATTTTGCTCCCTGTTCCTGTCTTTCAGTTTGGGGGACTGGGTACTCCGAGAACAACCATTTTACATTTAAAGACTGAGGGAAAGAAGGCAGTCTTTTCCTCATACTTTGTCATTATGTTTTGCTCTGCATCCATTAAAGGATGAAGATTATCCTTAACTCTCCTTTTTGTTGCTGAGGTATTTACAGAATTTACAGATTTCTTTTTTTCATTTTATATTGGGCCTTTAGGTATTTATATCTTTAGTTTTATCCCTGCATAACTTCATTACATCCTTGTAGTTCTCATTTTCCTGCTCCTTCTTTCAAAGCTCAGCAACTCTTTTTTTGACCTGAGTTCCAGTAAAAGCTCTCTATTCAAAGGTTCAGTTACCTGTGGTGCCTTCATGCGGAATTATGGTTTGATTTTTTAAGCATGAAACTATGGCATGACCTGCAACAGGATAATCTGTTCACTCAGGCACTTTTGACCATCTCCATTTCTCTCACTTTCAGTTGAGGTTTCAAACAAATTATTACTGAAATTCTGATTGAAGTGCAATAAAGCTACTAGAATGTGATAGGATGGTAATAGATATCACTTAATTTGAATTTTTTAGCCTAACAGGGTGATGTTCTTATTTCAGTTTCCTAGCATACTCTTCAAATCTACAGGCAATAAATAGGAACTAGGTACCTAGTTGCTGTCCATGCTTTCAGTGATGTCCCTTACCATTACTGAAAAATGTGGTTCAAATAACTCTCTGGATGTTTTTAAATGCTAATTACATCTTATCAGATTTTTACAACTCCTGGCATTCTAAGCAAGCATGTTTATAAAAAAAGCCTTAAGGTATTTAGAACATTTGTGAAAACATAAGTAGACCATAAACCATCATATTTTCCCAGAGTCTCAAATGTATTCCTTCATTAGTTGATAGAAACAGGGAATATGCTTCACTTCCATCCTCCCAAGAAATGTAAGCATCAAAGTGCATTCATATTTTCTATGATCTTTCTTTTGCCTACTTAGTCCATGCCCTTTTTTCCTACAGATATGGGAATTTTATTATGTGGTATTGTCTGTTTGTCTCTAATCCCAGTGGGAAGTTTACTGTGATTCTGATTGAATCAGCACTTAGAAACTGCCCTGTGAAGTTGAAGACAGCATCTTCTAAAGATTGTTCCACCTTTCTGCTTTCAACAAAACTACCCAGATAACCATAGAGAGGTTTTAGGCGTATTTGTACAGAGTACAATGACATCAATCTTCAGCAATTTTATCTATATTTTCCCATCTGCTTCAGTTTCTGGTCAACTGTATAAAATTAGTGGGTTTTCTTAAGAGTTAAATTTGATTCATTCTGTACCCTTACATGGACTGTATTGTCTTTCTAAGTTTTGGCTAAAGTTAACATTCAATATCTGCAATAATGGAAAGTAAGACATGAACAGTTTTCAAGTTTAGAAAATATTAATAGCATTTTCTTTCTTTCACTAGAACTCTATAAATCTAAAAATTAGTTTGGAAGGTAGAATATAGATGTTCTTAAGCTATCCCTAAACATGCCTACATAAAAAAAGCTCTAAGATGATATAATTCTTTGTAATATTTATGCCAATTGCATGAAAATCTTTTAATGCACATTTGCACAAGGTCACTAATAACTTGCAACATCTTTTCATTTTGGATTTATGTAAAAATATCTTAAAATATCTTTTGCAATTTCAAAGGACTTAAATATTATATTTTGCTGTAATAAACTGTCATCAGTATTTTATGTAAAGTGAGGATGAAAAGCATATTTCAACAAATGAAAGACTTTGAAAATTATATATATTTTCCATTCTTTTCCTGAAAGATTTTTTTTTTCTACACGTAAAGGTGAATAAGGATCTGAAAATCAAGAAAGATCTCATTCACAATGAGATGGGTGATAAGACTATATTTACTGGACGAACAGCCCTCTTCATGTTGCTCCAAGATGGGTTTTGGGACTGGTCCACAGGAGTGGGGAATCTGGGAGTGAATCCCCATTGGTGGACAGGCGAGACCATCCATCAGTCAGCAAATCCAAAAACGGCTGAGTTAGCAAGTCAGGCCTGAAGCCAGCCTGGAAAATCCTAATGAGAGTCAAGGAGCAACCAGGAGCAGGACAAGGAAAAGTTGTACCTCTGAGAAGTGCACTTGGCTCAGTCCTGGTCTGGGTGCCCCCAGATCCATGTGCATGGGTGTACAAATGAGGGTCCCTGCTGAAATAGGTCTGGGCAATTTGTGCCTTTTGGTGCCTGCGTGTATCTGCGCTGATTGCAATGAAATGTTCTGATCCTCTGATGGAGAATGTTGTTTCACAGAGACCCCCATGGCAAGAGGATGATGGGGAAATGTAAACCAATCAGACAGATCATGTTGCATATTCAGCCATAGATTTACAGGTGAAATTTAATCACAGGCTGTGAACCAACAGAGTTTTGTGCATCGGAAGGTGGCAGCGAAGGCATGGATTGCTCCTGGCATCAAACTGCTTTACATTCAAGCATGCAGGATGCTGTTTTCTGGCATATTCATATAATTTCATGGGAGAAAGACTGTCATTGCAGGAGATTGTATTTTAGCAATCATCTCTTAGAAATCAGTTTTGTGATTTGAGCAGGAGAGGTGGAAGAAAATGGACAGTAATGGATACCTCAGTCCTTTCAGATGGTATTAGATTTATGCTTATTGCCTTGTGTAGGATATTTTTTTGTGAAAGACAGCTGGTGTGATCATATCCCCAAGGATATCTTAATCCTGTTACATCAATACAAGTTTAAAGAAATGCCACTGACAGTAGTTTTTCTGATCTCCTTTAGAGTGATTTAAGTTTCTTTGATAATCAGAATCACTGCATTGATGGAAATCAAATACTTGCCTTTAGAGCTCAGCAAGAACAGACTTTGGCTGGTACATCAGAAGTCAGTGCTCTTAGTTTTATTGAAAGATTTAGAAAAATGTTAGAAAATTTTGAACACATTTATCTTTATGCCATTAGCTGTGTCAGATTACTAGCATATATCTTGTTAATTATTTAGAAGGAACCAGAAGTCTGCAGGGGTTTGAGGCAATTTTGTTGGTATTTTGTTGATAAAAAGCCCTTCTTTTTTTTGATGTTAATATCTTAATCTTTTTGGACATCTTTAAGCATAGTTATTAAACAGTGAGAGTGGTGGTAATAAACCTGTTTTCTGTAGTTTCTTTAAACATGTGGGATTATAATTAGGTATCTTTTGGCAATTTTATTTTTTAAATTTTGTTTAAAACCAGTGCAGTTAAATCAGTGCATCTGCTGTATAGTCAGTCATGTTGCTGAACTTGCTAATAAATTTTTGTTTCATTGTTTTTTTTTCTATATATTGTGGTGTGCTGTGTGTTGCTTCCTCCTTTCCCTCCCCATTCCTTCCTTTCCCTTCCCACCTTCCCCCTCTCCTGCAGACTAAGGAGGTGCAAGACAGATATGAATACCTCCATTTCAACTATGCAGCTATTGATGCTGTTTCTGTCATGGGACTTAGAGCAAGGGAGACAGATTTTTCTATATGGGTTAACCGTATGAAGAAGAATATAGTCTGCTTCAATTATATTTTCTAGACTTATCTTTGGGCTTCATGGTTTCCCAGCTTATCTTCTTGAGCACTAAAATTCACTGCAGAACAAAGACGGGAGAAAACAAAATATGTACAGAAAGTTCAAATGTTCAGCTATCATTTATGGTGATGACATCCATCTCATGAGTTCTATTTATGACACAGTTTGTCAGAGTTTCTATGGTTTCATAGAAATTTGCATGTTGCAATTCCTGCAAGCGTACTCTCTAAAACTGTCAAGAATTAGCTACAGAAATAATTCTTAACCTATGGCAGAGTCCTTGAATTATGCAGATTTGGAAATAGATAGTCCTTAGAAATATCACTGGGTAATAAGGAACGGGGAAAACACAGCTTTCAGTGGGCATATTTTATAGATACTTCAGAAAGCACAGAAACTATACTCTCGTAGTTCTTCCTCTACTACTGGAGTTCCTCCTCTTCTTCTGGATTTCCACCTCTTCTTCTGGTTAGTCTGTCTGGTCTATATTCTTATTGTTGGGCCAAATACTTATGAAATTGCATTAAAGATTTAAATTATTTTCAAAAGAGTCAATTATGGCACAAAAATACAATCATTCTATTGTTGTGATGAATGTAAATATTATTTCAGAATTTTACTTTTGTAATACATTGTAAATTGAAAAGGATACAGACAATTGATGTGCAGTACTCCTTTTAATAAACAAAAATTTTGTTGTGTTCTCCTTGGCCAGGTATTTTAGGCACTGGGGCTTAGAGGAAAAGCATGATTAAACAAACTCTTTCACCTTTCCTTGTCTTTTTTTTTTTTTTTGTCAGAATTAAACACATTTATTGGCGTGACTTCTGCAGAACAGCACCCTGTTTGAATCACTATGGTCAGCTCCTTTAGTTGCTAAGAATTTCATAGATAAACTAAGTGGAACAATTGTATTAGAATTGTTCTAAGAAGATTTCCAAGTGCTTTTTTGTAACACTTTTAACTTTCCATATTCTGTTTACCTTTGACTAATACCTGGCTTTAAAAAAATAAAATCAATTATTCTAACTGAGAAAAATAATAAACATGCCTTTATAAAATAGTGTTCACTTTTCTGAGTATTTGTGGAAGACCAAGAAAAGTATCCTATGGAAAGAAGATTTGACACTTCCATGTTAGTAGATGGAAGGAATTTGGAAGAATGTGTTTGGATCAGAATGGGATCTTACACATTATCTTTGTGTGCTTATTGAATCACTCCTAAGACAAAAATTAGAAAGAGAAAATACTTCCTTTTTAACAACTAGAATTACCTACCAATTCATCTAGGAGTTTTACCAAATCAATTGCTTCAAAGGCAATTCAAATTTTAAATTTAGTAGTGAGCAGATATCTGTAACATTAAAGTACCCCACTCTGGAATGTAACAGCCTATGCTGTCTAACAAAACAAATGCACTTAATTTTCCATTAAAAAGTCCCACATATAGAAATAGGCTGATCAATTCTGTAAATCTAGAAATATTTTCCATCTTATCATGGTCTAAGAGAAAACCACTAGTGAATGAATAGCACTGTACAGGAATATGTATCAGTTTCAAAAAATAAGCAAATTATATCTGTCTGAAAACAGTAAAGGTATTCGAGGTTTGTATTTTAGAAGGAGCTATCTTATCTTAAAGCATTGGGAGATAATATCGGTTCAGGGCATGGCACTTCAGTGAAAAACACAAAGGTATAACAGTCCATAATTTATCAGTCTGTATGATTGCCTTACCAATGAATGAAAGTAGAAAATTATTTAAATTAAAGCAAATAGGAAACATATCATGCAGATGTGCTCTTAACTTCACAATGAAAAGTTTAGATTTTCTCTTTGACTTAAAAATAATTGAAGCAATCTTTGTGCCTCTGTCACATCTAAAAAATTCAAGCATTATGAAAAGCCAACAACCAAGAGTAATTCAGTGCTGTGGCAAGCACTGCAGGACAAGATGAGAAGGCAGGATTTCTGGGAATTGTCAGAGCAGTGCTCCTTTAATTCAGTGCTTTGTCTCCAGAGGATGGGACCATGATGAGCTGGAAGTGCCTAAATGTTCTCCTGCACCACTGCTCTCCTAGCGGTTGTAGGAGAAGATATTTGAAAGGGAAGAGGGGGAAGGCAGGTGACTTTGGCCATCTCCTGTGGGCCAGCGCCCTCCCAGTGTTAACACTTTTTGACTTCATCTGCCGCTTCTGTCAGATCTGCTTTTCAGCATGCCAATAGAGCTTACTCTCAGAGCCTTCCACGGCTCCACTTTTCAATCATTCTGTGTTTGCTGTGTAGAGTGGCACATTCTTGCCTTTCTTTAAACAATCTCCAAACAGTTTGTCAGGCACCATGTACTTTGGTTTTATCAGGATAGGATACGGAAGAGCTGTATGTTCATCATACCACTGTGAGAATTCATAAATCCTGGTTGTGCCCCTCTTAAGTCCCTGCAAGCTGAAGAGTCATAGCTTGTTAACTCTTTTCTTACAAGGCAGTTGCTTTATCTTATTTACTGTGAAATTTTTCTTCTTTGTATGTCATGTCAATCAATTAGTAGGGAAAATGAACTATTGACATATCTAGCTTCATATAAAGCACTGTAATACAAGATCTTCAAGCCAGTTATACTTGTGTCTTGATACTCAGAGTATTTAAAATTTACTGAGCATGAAATAATTAAACAGTAATATAGATAATTTTATGGTTTTAATACTGTGATTATTTAAAATTAAATTACCAATGCAAAGATATGGCATTCTGGTGATTAAAAATTAAAGAAATATGCAACATAATACGGCAAATACTGAGAGCATGGGAATTAAGATGAAAGAGTTCTTCACTCTTACTCTTTGTGTGCCTCTTGGTACTTGAACATTCTCTGGTGTACTTTTACAGTACAACTGAGAGCAAAATGTGGGATGTTGCTGAAAAAGAGTGGTTTATTATCCTCCTTGTCTCACTTGTGTGTTCTTTTCCTCATTGCTGGCATTGGTATTCCTCTGGCACCACAATAGGATAGTTTAAAAAGCTGAACAGAAAACAGATTAAAATCTGTCACCTGTCCCTCATCCTTCCCCACTCCCCTTTGTTCTTTTTTCCTTGATAATTTCTGTCAACTAGGTCAAAATGCTTGATATAGTGTCTGTTGGGTGTTATACAAAAATAGAGAGCAAACTGGATAGCAGGAAACACCCAACAGCAGCAGAAATAGCCCAAGGATAAGAATTTCCTTGCCAGCAAAAAATTCCTCTGTGTGATTATGGACTGCCAGGAAAGGACTTTATTAAATCTTGACCATTTATGTTAAGCTGCCTAATGACATCTTGGAGTGATAATCAGTATATTTTAACTCAATTACAAAATTGCTGCTTTGAATTTATTTCAGTATTTTCTTAGATTGGAGCAGGCATTTAGTTTTCTGAGTTGAAAATTGATAGACTGTGGTACTGCCTTAGAGCTCTAAGCAATGAAATGGTTCAACTCCTACTTGAAGTTCAAATTTTTCTGGGCATAGCTTCATAGTCTGATATCTCTGAAGAACATTCCATAGGTTTAATATGTGGAAATTTAAAAATATGTTTCACTTCTACTGCTTAATTTTGTCATTGTGGGGCTGCATCCAGAATACAGAATGCTGCTGTTTATTGAATCAATGGCTATGCAAATTCATGCCAGTATCATTGCTTTCTTTGATACTGAAAATTATTGCTGTATCTTAAAGGATACACACTGTTTTTACCATTTTTAAAAAAATATTATTCAGTTTTTAAACATCTAAAATGTTTTATTGGGTTAAATAAACACACAATCAAGAAAAATGTGATGGAGAATTGATTACTGATTGTGTAATGCCTTCATTATCCACTATGGAATTCATATTACACAGATAAAACCACTCCATACTCTAAAAATAAATATTTTGCAAAATTGTGCTTTTGAAATACATAATTGCCTGGATTTGGTAGTTTCTTGTAATTCTTTCTGACTCTTTTTAGAAAAACACTGACTTATGGTTAAAATCTCATTAATTTATTTACATGTGATTAAAACAGCTAAATTGATCCGCTGGAGGGAGATTCAGTTACTCTGTAATTTTTACATGTAACATGCCAACTTTTTCATCTTCTTTTAATGTCATTTTTCAGGTTGTCAGTGTACATCTAATGCTAATACCACAGAAGGTTCAGAGAATCATCTGTATTACATTAATTGTTTTTGTTAATAATTCCTTCACTTCCAATTGCTGATGGTTAATTTTCAGATTTTCTGCTATTTGATGATTGAGTGGACTAATTACTTTTTAATCCACCATACAAATTGTGTGGTAAAGCACTATTTCTTTTTTGGAGGGCTTCTTGAGAAGATTTCTTAGGATAATGCTTGGTATTAAAAAATTAATTTTCTACAGATGTCTGACATGAGTAATACTAAATTTTGTTTTCTATGTTGTAAGCACACCTTTCCTAGATAAAGAATTATAGTTGTCACAGCAATGCAGTATAAATGGATAGCAAAAGTAGTCCTGTGGATGGACAGGGAGCTAAGAATAATTAAATCTTTCTACTAAGCTAAAATATTTAAAAATTCAAAAAGTCAAAGGCAACTGCCATGGTGTCATTTTTATCAGGGGTTTCAGCAGCACTGCACTGGGGATTTGACTTAACACAAGCAAGTGATTGGAAGTATCCCTGGAGTTTGGCTTTTACAATGGGCAATGCAGGCCTCTGTCCGACATGGCAATTGATGGACTGGTAGTATCTGTACTCATACATCTACAATTACTAAAGAATCAGTAAATGCAGTTGAATTATTTTGTACTGTATTGGGTTATATGATGGACCTGATATCAGAGCATGGCATGGTGTGCTGGAGACAATCCCACTGAAGACTGAATGAGACTAAGTGAGGATAGCTGCTGGAAGTGACATTAAGCAAGACAACCGTACTCTCCTCTGAAGTGGAGAAGAAAATCAGCAACCATGATTTTCTTAATTAAACTGGTAGATAGGGTTCATTTTTAATTTGATATTATCATTAATCTTGGAAGTAGACTGCTGATATCTAAACCCTATTGTGAATCAGTATTCCTTTTTCAAACTGAAAAACACCTGTAAAGTTACTCATGTTCAGCAAGATGCTCTTAGTAGCAATGAATAATAGCATTTGAATTTCTATAATGATATCAGAAGAGTATCATAGTAACGCTATTTGTGAAAAGATTGTTAAACTTGTCTGAAAAAAACCACAATTCGCTTAGTGTTTTAGAAACCTACAGGACTGCAGGGGGTAGAATGAAGGAACTTTCAGATAGGATGAATGAGCAACAGAGACATGCAAGATCTGATTCCTGCTGCAGTCAGCTTCTCACAAAAAAAATGCAGAATATGGGCAATCAGAAGCTTCATTAACAGCTACAGTGCCTGGATGCAAATTTCATTGACTACTGTAGCCCCTAGCTCTAACAGTAATTGTACTTTTGGATACTCCATCACTTTACAGCTGTGGCTCTAATTAAGCATTGTGACAGTGTTTGCCTGCGTCTGGAGAATAAATGTGAAAATGGTGGTAGAGATGTATGCCTAATGACATAGAAGTGCTCATCACAAAAAAAAATTTAAAAAGGAAGCATCTTTTTCATTCATATTGAGATAGGACTAGGTCCTGTGTAAATGTTACATTTTGTATGGCTATTTATAATAGCTATTACATATACTTTGTTGGTCAAGTGTTATTTATTTGTCTGCTGAAAATAAATTTCTTCCATTTGATCTACAGGATCAGAAAATATGGTGCTGTCCTCTGCAGAGGAATTAAACAGGATATAAATAGTTACAATTTGCCTAAATGAAAAATCACTTCATACTATTTTTTTTATTTACTATTTGTGCACACATACTACATGTTAGCCAATTAAATATAACCTCGTGATATTGTTTTACTCCTTCTATAAAATTGGCAAGATGTCATAAAGCTGAGATGCTTTCATCTTCAAGTGTGAAGGTTGTTGGGTTTTCCAAAGCACTATATATATTTCTGACTTTAAAAACATGAAAAGAAATCCCACAACTCTGCTTTCCTCCTACCCTCAAAAGAATGAAAATCTCCCCCAGCAAAATGCCAGATAATGTCTTGGTGTTTATAAGGGGGCAGAAGTGTGGGAGAAGACAGTTGCATGTCTTTGGGGAAAAAAAATTTAAAAAGGAAATTCTAATTCTTTCACCACCTCTTAATCATTAGTTCTAGTAATGATTAGATTTTTTTGGTTCTAATAACAATATGCTAAGAAATTTCAAATTTTATTCTCATCATATTAAGAGGAGCAAAACACTAAAGGCAGGGTTCTTGCAATGGGAGAAGAATATGCGCCTCTTCTAAATGGCCAAGCAAGATACTGTGGCTTCAGTCATAAAAACTTCATGCCTTGAACCATTGTTTCTTCGTCTGTGAAGTTGGGACTGGGGGTGTTGGCCTTAGAGAGATGAAGTTGGGACTGGGGGTGTTGGCCTTAGAGAGATTTATAGAGCTTCGGAGGAGCAGGTAGATATTACAAGGTACATTTTTTACCCACTCTGTAGAACTGGCTCTGTCCCATTAATAAGGATGTTTAGAAGTGCTGCAGATGATGGAAGAAGGCCATATAGAAGCCCAAAGAAAGAAAGAAAAACACAGCCTCTGAAGGTACATTCCTCAGCCCTTGGTCTTCCTTCCTCTGCTCTTTGTCCTTTCAGCCTTTAAAGCCTTTTCTTTAAAATATGCTGAGGAAAACAGAGCTGTGTAATCTGTCAACTTTACACTGAATATTAAGTTCACATTTATGCTCTTCACATAAATTTTTCATATACTGAATAATTTTATCTTGAAATGTGTATGGGAAGAGTGTATGGGTGTATGCATACCCTTTAAAGCTAGAACTTGCTCTTAATAATCTCAAAACTTTATTTCAAACCAGCTGCATTTTTTTCATCATCTGCATTAACATCAAAAACCAGTTTATTCCTTTAAGACATTAGAAATCTGAGGTCATAATTTTGCTTTCCAACAGATGAGGTGGCAAAAGACCAACAGGAGAAAAATAGATTTCAGTAAAGGAAGGCAATGTCAGTCCTCCTGGGTGCCCCCACTAATTGAATTAGTGTGCTTTCCTTCTTTCTTTTTCTCTTTCCAGCTGATCCCAGCATGCCAACTCTGCAGGGAGTTCTCTCTGGAAAAACAAGTCTACCCACATGACAGCAAGACAAAAGTAATCTCAGAGAAGTTAAAACCAGCAATAAACATTTATGTTAATTTTCTTAGTAACATTAAGAGCAGTATTTGTCTCATGGAGGGGTTGTTTACATCAAAACAATTTGTGGCTCAGTGCATTGTGCCAGCCTCACATTTTCTTGAATGTTGTCACTGTCAGTGTCAATAGTGTTTAGTGTGAAACCTATAGCTTTACAAGAGTTGTTCCACTGAAGTTTCCTTTTTTGTCTTGGAGTAGGACTATCATTTGATTTTGAGAATTGCATAGAATAAGGATTTGGGATAAATTCTGAACGTCATCCTTCAGCACATAACCATTTATCAATGAGACAATCAATACACAATGCCCACAAAGTGTTTGGGAGCTCTTTCCTCAAGTGTCTGTGAGATAGGACTTGCAAAACCTGGATCTTGTGGCAGTAAAGACACTAGTTTCCACTCATAAAAGAGCAGTTGAAGAATGTCTGTAAAAATTATCCTGTGGACAGCATTGAACAGAAAAAGGAAGAAAATAATTGAAATTATCCGCTTCTTATGATATAATGATGGCAAACTGAATCTATTTAAATTCTGACAGATTTCAGTGCTCAGAGAGACCATTTAATAAATTATGCATTTAATTTGCTTAACACTGACAGTGACCCAGTCACGTAGGAAGAAAAAGATCATTGCTTCTGGTTTGGTTCAGACATTTTGCATCTTAAAATGTATTTGATGTTCACCTTAAAAAAACTAAAGTAGCCCCCTCCAGTACTTGGCACAGGTTAAATTTCAGCTCTCCCCAGAGACAGCAGGAGCAGGCTCAGTCCAATGAATAAGTTTCTGTGCAAGCAGAGACATCACATCTTGCACATACCATTCTTTATTATTTGATACAAATCTTCTGGCAGTGGTAATTCTGAGTGTTAGTTGTACCCAAGTGTACTGAGTGTGAGCTTCACAATGAATACATCAAGTGGGTTGTTTCTACCAACTACAGGACTACAAAAATAGCAAGAAAATAGCAAGAGGATGGAAAAATATTCTTGTAATTTTTCAGATAAAGATTCTTAGAAATTTCTATTAAATTCTTTGAGCTCTTACTAAAATCACATTATTCAGGCATAGTTCATGGCTTTCAGTCACTTTAAGAAAAAATTGTGGGAAAGGAATAGTGATTTTAGTTGTAGGTGATAGGTTTGCTGAAGTCTGCTACTCTTTTAGGAAAGGATATGGTAGTTTGTCTGGTGTTGATCCCAGGAGTGTTTAAGGGCAAACCTAGGTAATATTATATTAATTTATTCTTCATTTTCTCATGTTTGATGTCTTGTATGCAGATGTGCCTTTACTGGACAAGATAATTTAGGAAGGAGTTATAGGGATTTTAGTCTCCCGCTTCTACTGCTGAGCTATATATTATCAACCCATTTATTCCCAACACAGTTCAGCAGCCTTCTTTAAATTCCTCAATCCCAAATGTCATATACAGCCTGTCTCCTCAGCTACACCATAACTGTATCAAGGCATAGGGGTTGCATCTTCCTCACGTGAAGGGGAGAATTTTGTGCTCGACATTTACATCACTGAGTGGCACAGATCAGTATCCACTGATATTTTGTTTACTGAATGTGCTGTGCATATGCAACTTGTCATCCTTGTATTTTAATACAATAAAATCATTAGGATTGAAAGTCACATCCTAACTTAGTGGTATGAAATAACCTACATAACTATCAATTACTCAATCACATTTGGTTTCTTTATTTTTATTTATTTATTTATTTATTTGTTTAACTTCTCAAGTAAAAATCAAAAGTTATCATTCAGACAGAGCAAGGGAGGCTTAAGGTTAAATCGATTCTGGATAGTAGCTGAGGAACACTAAAGCCCTGGCTTTTCTTCAGGAGGGGAAAAACATTTGCTTGCAGAATTCTGTTCTTTAACAGGACCCTGGCTTTTTTGAAACACGGAGGACATTTACCAAACTTAACAGAAAGTTAGTGCTTGGGATGACTACACTGTGAAGAAAACTTTAAGTCTAAGCTAACATTTCGGCAGCCATCTGCCTCAGGAAGTGCTAAACAGTCTCTGCTCAAAACTGGACAGCTGGTGCCTCGTGGGCTTGCTGGGGGATTGATAGAACAGTATCTCCTTAGGTTTTATTTTTGACCTTTGGGCTTTGCTTTCCTTCACTCCTCTGCCATCTAGTTCCCTCCATACCAAATTGAACAGGCAAAGCTTTGTAGGTTGAAAAAGTCTTGTACAAATGAGGGTACATAGAGTACTCTAAGGATAGTAGATAGCGCATGGAATTAGGGATCATGTGCATATCAGTGTGTTTGACGTGAGTGGGTACCTGACTCATCTGGAAATCTAATTGTAGTTAATCAGTTATGGTAGTAGTGATCGCCAGGAATGGAATCTCAGTTCCACTGGAGTTTGTGTCAGAAAAAGCATCAATTTAAATAACACTATAATTTTGGCTGTAATATGTTGGCACCCTCTTGCTTTCCTAAACTCTCTCATTTCCTGACCTCTTCAAAATCCTAACCTCCTGCCTGTTAGGAATCTGTAGGAAGAAAATTGGGTTTTCGTGGTTTAGTACAGAACATAAGACTGGACTAGTCAGACACGACCATAGAGGAGTTTATGAACTTGAGTCATTACATCAGAATTTGATCCACTTTACAAGGGATGCATTCCAGAGTCAAACACAACTTCCTTCACTGAGCTTTGGCAACCAAGCAGGAGAGGCTGTTAGCAAGTTTGGACTCTGTGTTTGTTTGTGTTTGGGATCAGGGAATTTATAGGCCTGCCAGCAGACTTCCCTAATTATCTAAAGTTTTCTTATGTCTTTCCAGATGTCTGGATAATTGGGGTTATATGCGGAATTGTTTTATTTAATTATGAACTAGTGCTGTTTAGCTGAGCTTTAGTGCTTGAACATCTTTGGGTTTAGTTTTTTATTTTTTGATATGTCTACCATATCTCTCTCTAGCCAGAACTTAGAGAAATTGTACAGTTGCTCTGCCTATAAGTAGTACAAACATCGTTTTTTGATTAAATGAATGTCTAAAAGAATTTTCTGTTTGGATTTATTTCTAAACTCCTCTTCACTTTGGATGTGCTTTGATTTTGACTTTTTCCAAGGGAGTATCTGCTGAGATGTTGGAAATTAGAAAAATCTTGCTTATAATAAGAAAGTGGGAGTAACAATTGTAATGTGCCATCAAAATTCTTTTTGAACAAAGCCCTTCCTTTGTCATTTTAGTAATTAACTGATCAAAACCAAAGAAC
Organism: Motacilla alba alba; assembly: GCF_015832195.1. Lineage (NCBI taxonomy): Eukaryota > Metazoa > Chordata > Aves > Passeriformes > Motacillidae > Motacilla > Motacilla alba. The sequence goes on from NC_052017.1 coordinate 76,135,725, forward strand.
CTATGCTCCATTGTTCAGCAGTTTTTTGACATAGAACAAAATCCAAATCAATACAGAGTAGTATAATCAAAAAACAGCATATGCCAGTCTTTTTCCAAACTACCATGTGTTTACTGCTGTTATATTGGCAGCAATTCTTGCTTTGAGGTGACGTTATACTCTTTCCTCACTTGCTACATTTTCAAGACAACAGAATTCCTTCTGAGCATCCAGGAATTTGGGACTAAAAGAGAAGAAATAAGCCTCTATTAAGAATATTAGCAAGCCTGTTGTCTTTGTAGTATAGAGGTTCACATGTGAGATATGATGGATGCCCCTTGGTGTTATGAGAGCTCTGCAACATGTGCAATGTTTCAGTATTTGGATCATTGTCCTTTTAAAATACATTTCTTTTGGCAAGTTACAAAAAAAATGTGAAAGTGGTAACAGACATAGTTTTGAATGGGAAGTGTAGAATTGGAAAGACTGTGTTATGTTGGCAAGAACTTAACCTTTCTCTGTCTCTGTCTCTTTTTCCTTTTTTTTTTTTTCCTGTTTTTTCTTTTTTATTCATAATCCTTATGTCATTATCCCTATCTCTTTCTGCTTGGGTCAAAACAGCTTAATAAAAGCATTCTGAAGATCCTGTGGACATTTCATCATATCTTTTCTCTTTTCCACCTAAATGGTAAAGTGGGGATCCTAGTGTTATTTCTTATCTGAAGGTAGACATTGCAGTGATAGACAGTCCTTGCGCTGCCTAGTGAACCAGTCCTGCTAATAACTTCTCACTTGGCTACAAACATAAATGTCATCTACCATCTGGTGCTTAACAATATATAACAACCACCCTTACCTGTGCTGAGAGGTAATGAGCCTGCCCTCTATTGCTTTTCCACATTAACAATAATAATAAACATTCAGCCACTAGATTGGTACAATGAAAAAATACAGGATTTAAAGAGCTCTAAAAAGCCATCTAGTATAGCTGTGTTTTGTGCTCTTGAATAGAAATAAAATTGCTGGCATCCAAGAGGTATTAAAAGTAAAGACTTTTCAGATCATAAAAATCCAAGCTGAATCTACCAAAAGAAACCTCACAAGCCACTTGTCAGTTAGTATTAGGAACCGACACCCTTCTTCCAATTAATGGTATATCTTACCTAATGGAATAAACTGAATAAAACCAATTAGCCTGAAAATACCTAATCTTTACAAGACACAGAATATCAAAATTACTCTTAAGGTAAAATATAAGATATAATCAAGAAAATAAGTTATGGGAAGAGACTAATAGGTCTTGAGAATTGCTGTAATAAAATAGAACTGTAGCTAAAATCCAAGTTCATACTTTTTTTTTTCTTTAAGTCTGATTTTCTCTAAGAACTGAGTCTGTGCTTAGAAGTATGTAAGCCAGCTTTTTTTTTGAGATTTCTGCCATGTATCACTATTTGAATTTGGTTGCTTTATATTTTGCAGGCAGAAATTGGCCTAATGGGGGTTGAATAGGGAGAAGAGCAACCCTGAGAGTTTGATCTGTCACATTCAATTTTTGTAGTATTTTTGTAGCTACAGGACGAATATGAATGCTTCATTTCTTTCAAAATTGGTACATACAATCTTTATTACGTGGAACTTAATTATAATTTTAAAATTACTCTATATCCTGCCTTCAAACATAATTTGATTGACTGAAGACTGAATTTAATTCTACTTTCAAAAAAATGACAGAATTCTTCATATAAAAAATATTTTTTTTCTGTTATTGACATGGGGGAAGACTTTTGACTTCAGTAAATTTTATTACAGCTTCTTACATCCTGTGCATTACTTCCGAAACCTATGAAAGAATAACTTTATACAGTGAATTCTGGATTGAAGTATATTTTACCTAAATGTAGCTTTTATACATGTGGATAATTCAATTTTGTAATTTGTAGGTGCAAAGTGTCAACATATTTTGAAAACAAATGTAACATTCATAAAATTTATCCTAAATATATATGCTAATTACATTTTTTTCTTGCCTACTTAAATTTGTGTAAAACTATGTTCTCAATTTCATATGATGACTCTTTTTAAAATTTATGCCATATATTCTTGGAACAGAAATATATTTGACTAGGATATTTTTATAGCAGCCTTCTTCAAGCAGAAGAGGAACTGATTCCCACTTAGAAATGCTTATTCCATCTCTGTACTGACAGCTGGTCTTCTTCCCTGCCTTAAGGCCAGAATTAATTTTTGCTTTACTATACTGACACTGGACAGACCTAGGGAAACCCAGAATCTGTTCTGGTTTTGCAATTCTTATGTAGACTCTGTAGTCAGATGTAGATTACTCCCCATGCTTATCCTTTTAGGCAGAAATCATGTGAACAGAAGAACAGATGCCCTCTTTCTCAAATCACTGAAGAGTTTCATCTGTAGTGAAGGAGGATGTAACATCAGCTGAAATTAAAGGTATTCAAAGAGGAATCCATGAGAAACTTGAGATGACACATCTTTCAAGAGTGTTACGAATTATTTTAAACTGCTAGTATTATTTTTTAAAGAAGGTTAATTCTTAGAAGATGGGATAGTATAGAAAAAGATAAAGCTTTGGGATCTCTATAGACTAGTTACTCTGATGCAGATCCCTGGAAATCATTTAAGTGTCATAATAGAGTTTAGGAAATACTGTATGTCATCACCGTGAACCCAACTTAATTGCATAAACTATGTGTTTATGAAGAAGATATTCTGGTATCTAAGTCAAGCATTGAATTGATACATATGTTTGAGTTCGCACAGCATATTTAAATTCTCTAAATTATCTGCTTTATCAGCAGTATTTTGATTCAAGGAAACTTGTTTTATATATCATCTCATATTAGGCAGATTCAAAAATGAAATTGTTAAATTGTTCATTAAACTTCAGGATTACCTGAGGGGAAAGAAAAATATCTACCTAGGAATCAAGGCAACCTTTTCATGTTTAGTAGAAGTCTGAGTAATTAAGGTTTGTCCATAATCTTGTATGGGTAAATTGCAGGTCAAATAAATACTAGGAGAGCATGTAGGTGAAATATATATTGGTTATATAGTAAATTATAAGAAAGGCAAGACACAGCTAGCAGAATGATCTTCTAATCTATATCCTAATGAAAGTAGAGAAATTCAACAGAAGGAAATTTAATACTCCAAAATTAAGTTCTTTCATGAGCCAATTTGCTCTTATGATGGCACACTTTTTTTCTGAAAATTGCTCTCTCTGGAAACTGCTAATAAATCATCACAGAAAACTGCCTCAAAAATACATTTCGAACCCTAATATGACAAAGGAAAAACCCTGAATTGGCCCTTAAATGTGAAGGAATGGGACCAAAAAAAAAAAGGAAAAAGTGATATTATTTCTGTGCGTACATAGAAAGGCCACTATTAAAATATAATGTATATCTCAGGTCAATTTATTGCCAAAACAATGTGAAGAGAGCTATGCAACACTTCTAAAAAGAAGGTAAAAAGAATTATCCAAGATGAGAAAAATAAGTCTCCTGAAATGGAAGTTGAAGAGTTCACTTTAATCCAGCATGATCTTTAGCTATAGGAACAGTGTCAATAGATATGATAGCTCAAAATTACAGGTTTTACCAGCCTTAGTGACAAAGTGTGACAATGGGCATGATTGAAAGTTGTCCAAGATTACCATTTTACTTATATACACATTCTAGCTGTCAGAATAATTAATGAAAGAAAGAATAATTAAGGTAATTAAGGAATTCATAAAGGTAAGGAAAATAGAAAGCATACCACTATTGTAAAGATGAAGTAGGTTTCAAAAAGAGAAATTTTAATCCTTTTCTTGGGTTTTTTTGGGGGTTTTTTTGTTGTTCTTTTTTTAGTTTGGGGCATTGGGGGTTGGTTTGATTGTTTGTATCATGTATTTTTACTTTTTTTCCCTTAAAATACTTATCTCATTAGCTTTGTACTACACTCATAGGCCTGTAGTTTACATCAGAGAAGGAGAGCTAATGATTCCTGCTGAATTGTGATAATGCAAATCTACAGAGCAGCATATTCACAGCACGTATATCTGTGTGTACTTCCCTGTCTGCACTAGTCATCATTTGTTTGTTTTTTTCCCACCATATTTTTTTTTCCTTTACTGTCTTGAGCCTATGGGTTGCAGCTTTTGCACTTTATAGTCATTAATATATCAGCATCGCCAAAATACAGAATACTAATGACTTCTGTACTGCCAAAAATACTGTGTTCTTTTTAATTTTCTATGCTTTCTCCACACTAAGGGCTTTTTGCTTGGTAAAGTATTTTACCCATCTGCTATTAGATAGGTTAGCTTTCCTAAAGAAACAGTGCTGTCTTTCAGGTTGCCTTTTAGATTGTGTGAACTTCCAAAATGTGTGAATTGTTCAAGAACTGGATGAAAGGGAATGTTTGCAATTGAATATTTGTTGAATAAACAATCCCTTTTAAATATTTTTTCCCTAAATCTTGTTTATTGCTGGTATAGTATCTTTGTTCTATCATAGTGTAGAAGATATAGAACTAAATTCAAAATATCTGAAATTTCAAAAATGAGATAGATAAAGTATGAAAAAGGTCATGGATTATATTTAAATATTGAAAGGAAGTTGGCAGCTTCAATTGTCTGTAGCAATCAATCCCAAGAGTCTGGGAAATGTCTGCACCTTGAAACAAACTGAAACTTTAAGAACACATCTCTTTCTCAGAAACTTTTACCAGAGTTTCTTAACATCAGTTCAGTAGGACAGAATATGCGGAATAAGCTCATAATTAGGGTTTCACCTCTAACATTCGGGTTCAAATTTTGCTTCACTTCCTCAGACTTAAAATTAAGAGCTTTGTTTTTTGTATCCTCCTTGCCCCAGTGCAGTAACTAGTGCACTAGTTGATAGATTCCCCCTGTAAAATAACTTCTGTATTGGCATTTCACTTACAGTGTGGGAACAGATACATGTATTTGATTAAATTTCTGGTTTTCCTCTTATTTTAAATGACTTAAGAGGCATTTTACAGGGAAACTGATGGGTAATTACTGGTGGAAATGCAACAAGAAAAAAAAAGGAAACTAATAATTATTGAAAAAAGAGCAGTGGTGTACAAACGTAGTGAAAAAACTCAAGACTTTAGGAATGACAGGAAGCAGTAGCAGTTACCAATTTCTAGTGGAATACTTTCCACTAGAAGGAAGATTTTGCCTCACACTTTGGTGGGGGAGATAATATCAGAACAAGCAGAGGAATCAGGCACAGATCAGGCCCCACAGATGCTGGAACTGGCCAAGGTGAGGATAGCTTTTTGTCTGCTAATGGCTGAAATTTGATAAATTGATATTATATGAAAACTGATTAGATTGGCTATGCTTTGTGATGAACAGAAATAACTGTAGATCAAAGCAAAAGAATCCCAGAATCCTAGGAGAGCTGAAGCTTGCTGAGACCTCTGGAGGTCACCCAATCCAGAACCCATGCTCAGGCAGGAACACCTAGATCCTGTTCTCCAGGATCATGTCCAGACAACTTTTGCATATTCACAGGGATGGATACTTCACCATCTCTGTGGCAGAACTTTGCCACTGTTTGGTCATTCTCACTGTGGGAGTTTGTCCTGGAGGGGATGGGCTGGACACTGGCCATACCACAGCCAACCAACAGCAACCCTCAAGAAATAAGAAGCCACAACTAATGGCATCCAGGCAGCTTATGGTGAGGAGCAAAGGACTTGCAAAGGACTCTGTGACCGATTGGGAGTGGCCATGCAGATCAACAGCCCGTGATTGGCCAGAAGGCTTCTAGAACATTCTGTGAGAGACTGTATATCTATATAATTTATATCTATATCTATATATATGTATATATATATGCATATATATGTCTGTGTGTGTGTAGGCCCCACTTTGGGGTCATCTGAAGCAGCCTCTTTATGTTTTGTTTTGCATTTTTACCCTTTTTATTTATTTAATAAAGATCTTCAGTTTTGGCGCTTCAGTTGTACCTGTCCCTTCCTTGTTGCTGTGCCACACAGCCACACCATCACTGAGCTCCCAAGACCAGAGGGTTTCCCTCTGCACCCCTCAGATCCCTTGAGGCATTGTTGCTAGCCTGCCTTCAGCCGCTCTGCTGCTAGCTGGGTCAGAGAGATCACCAGTGGTCAGACAATGCTCACAGCTGACAAACTGTTTCCTGATGTTCAGAGAGAACCTCCTGCATTTCAGTTTGTGACCATTGCCTCTGGTCCTGCCACCAGCCACCACTGGTCTCCCTCCTCTTTGCACCCTCCCTTCAAGACTGTATATGTATATTAATGAGACAACCTTGTGCTCCAGTGCTTTGGATCCCATTAGAAAATGGGATCTACTTACAAAAGTGCAACTGTATCATCTTAATGATCACTGTATCATTTTGCTGTTTCAACAGCTCCTATTGTGTCCAACTAGTTGTGAATTAACACTCATTTTGATAAAGGAGCTTCTTGTAAATTACTTTTCCTTACCTGCTTTTTTCTCCCCTTAGGTTTATTTTCTTAGAAAGAGGACATGTATTTTCAAAGAATTTAAAGAAATATTAAAATCTATTTTCAAGGAATGAGCTTTAGAATTATATACAGGGATAAGAGATAATAAATATCCCAAACATCTGATTTGCATAATTTCATCTGAAGAACATGGTATACCACAGTATCAAAAGTAAAATTTCTCAGCTATTCAATTTAAATTAGAATGGTTTGTTATATTGTGAACTTTTTATCCTTCTTATAAGGATCCAACATCTTATTGTTGTATCTCTGTAAATTGGGCAACAGATAATCAAGTCTGAGGGGTCAGTCAGGCTCAGTAAAAATGAATGCAATGAAAAATATTTGAGGATCCTGAGATCTTTGTTTCTCTAGGTTTTTTTAGAGAATGTTTCGTATGGGATGATTTCATCTGTTTCTGTCTCTTCAGATCATCCTAAACAAACAAACTTTCCTTCTTGTGAAATGAAATTCCATTCTTGCCTCATCAGTTAATCATTTTCCTTGAGAATTTTTATTTATTTTGTTTAGAATTCACGGAAATTTTTCTATGCCTTTCTGATAGGTCATTTCCAAAGATAAGTCACCCTAAGCCAATTTCAAAAGTATTTATGTTGGTATTAGCCTGCACTTATGCCAAAAAGAACTCTCATTCTTGCTGTTTTGTCACTCGTTATCTTGCAAGCATTTGTGTGATGTACTACTTGGTGTAGAATTGCACAAGTAAATTTCGGTTTGTATTTATATCAGAGAAGATGTGGCTGAAGCTGCTTTCATTTGAAGTGCAATGTAATGAAAGTAGGAGCTTACTTTATGGTCCCCATCAATTCTCAAGAAAGCTCTGTACAGACCACAAAGAACTTGCTGTACTTTGGCAATAGAATGGGCCATTGTGTTTGGGGATTAAAGTTGTCAATCACATTATCCTCCTCTTCAGTACAGCCAACTTTAAAGAATCTTGGTATTCAGCAACAATTGTTTGAAGTGACAATTACAAAGAAGGAAAAGGGATGGAACCTTTTTCTTTTAACTTTTTAATCTACCCATTCCTTTGAAAAGGAAGAGCATAGGTAAGGAGCCCAAAATATGAATTTTATTCCAACACAGGTTTTATAGCTAAAAGAGGTCTTTTCTTGGTCTACAAGGAATAACATAATGCTGTAGCAACCTTCTAAGTAAAAAAAAAAAAAAAAAAAAAAAAAAGTGCCAGTAATACAAATGCATGTAAGACGTTATGTGAACTTCAAAATGTGAGAGGAAATGAAAGAAATATCCACAAGAAAAAACAAACAAACAAACAAAAAACCCAAAAGAAAGTCAGTAAATATTTTCAAGTTTGCATTTTCTATACTGAGAACAAAGGGAAAAAATGCAAAGAGGAGAGAATGAAAAATAACAATTTAGAAGAAATTTTACATTGATACTAAAAATAGGCAAAGAGGATATGGTATGAATAAAAATAATATCTGAAAGCTCTGAACCTAATTTTATTTAACACCTATTAAAAGCATCAATACTGAAAGATAAAGATGAAATTCTAATACTAAGCACATATGGAGTTCACTGAAATTGTGCAAGAGCTGGTGGCAGACAAAAAGGCTTTAAAATAAGGTTTTACTATTTCTGTCAAAAAGTAGCCTCTATAGGAAAGGCTAGGGAATTGAATGGGATAATTTTTCAAGGGAATAAAATGAAAATACTTCTCTGTTTCAACCCTAGAAATAAGACAGAAATAAAGAAAAAAAAAACTAAATGTTTTATATTGCATATGATCCTTTGACAGATATAGAAAGAAGTTATTATAGAGAGAAATCATTTCAGTGAGTCACTTATGTGAGCGCATCTCAGTATCTTCATTTTATCATGGTGTGGTCCCCAAGTACCTTAGTCTTGACTAGTCAGTCAGATGTATACACATGTATCCTTGTAGAGCTACATTGTCGCACAGTTGTTTACTTCTAGAACATGCAGAACGCTGTAATACTTTTCACATACAGAAAATAAATCCCCACAGTAGGACTATTTTACCTCTAATTTGTATGCTGAAGATAAAAGTGTTATTTTGCCTGCCTTTAATCTGCTGACACATTTCCATCATTCTACAGTCATCCAACTGCTAGATGGACACCAACTATAATGTAAATTTTCAAATGGCATGTGGAAACAACAGTGAAATTTGTTAACATTAGCAGAATTTAATTCCCAATTCCCATTCCATTAATCTCTGTATTTTTAAGAGGTCCCACTAATGAGTTCTTTCTGTAATTAATCATGTTGACACAGTTCAAAGTAGATGATTTAAATCTTAGCTGAGAAGTAAAGAGTCGGCAAACTCTCACTTATTGTGGATTCAGTGACGGTAATAGTGAATTGAATTTGTGCTATGGGCTTTCTCAGTGTAATACTACACTGGACTTGATCTTGAGTTTGTAAAATATTTAATATAAATAATTTTAGTGTATCTCTACTGATCACTACAATATTATCTCCAGTTTATTGCTGGAGATTTTTCTTTTAGCGTTGAAAGAAATACACAGATTTCAACAAAAAGGTTTTTGTCATAAGTGATTCCTGCTAAATATGAAAACATTATTTTAAATAATTAGGAAAGAGTGGTATGTGACTGCAAGCTGAAGTTTGTGATAACATTTGTAAAATTTAAACTATATAAATATTCCAAAAGTGTACTATTGCAAGCAGATCAGCAGAAACCTTTTAGAGGTCCTGCAAGCACATGAAAAGTCACTGCAGTCATGGAGGCTGCTCACTCACATAATTAGATCACCCACATGGAAATTTTTAGAATCCAGGGGCTAATCTGGTGATGACAAATGATGACAAAATTATGACAAAAACTAAAATTGTATAAAGCACCAATGTCTCTTTTGTGGTGTATAATAGCCCTGAAATCAGTGGAATTTAAAAAAAGAAATTTAAAATTTTCACTCAATGATAAAAATAATGACCATGTGTTTCATTGAAAAAATTGATATTGAAGCTCTCATTTGCTGTTAAGCAATACAATACAGGAGATACCAAAGATACTCTGAAAAGGGATTTCCTCAAACCTTTTGTGTTGATAAAGACAGTCAGCATCCCAAGAAAGCCTAGATCCTGTGCCCAACCAGTGTGTCATCATCCAGTTATGGATCCCTTCACTGAACAGTCTTCTGGATCAGGGAGTGATTGCATTGACTTGGTCAGGGTCACAAGCCAACAGAGAGACCCCGTCCCAGGTCTCCACATCTTTATTTGAGTATGTTACCTGCTGACAGCGACTGCCAGCACCTGTAAAGCACTCACACTAACAGTTTACAGAACACTCTTTATTATAGGATTGTGACAAGTTAAGGTTTGCGAATTGTCATTGATAGTATCTGACTGAAAAATGTATTCAAAGCAATATACTGAGAAGCTCTAATCCCTAACACAAGCTGGCTTGAGATAATCATTCAGCACACATAAAATTACAGTTCTTACCCGATGGAAGGGGAAGAAGACAGGTTCAGCCCATCAACTGATTCCAAAAAATTACAATGGAGTCTTCCCTAACTTTGTCCAATTCTTAACTTACTTTTATACTATTTTTTTATGTCTTGGTGGAGCTGGAGTAACTCCAGTAGTACATATGTTTGTCGCTGATTGGTGCAAAATTCTAAGATATAGTCAATAAAATATAGAATTCTTCTCTGTGAGGGGTGGTGGTAACCTTGGAGAAAGGTGGCTTTGGGATAGAGTTGTGCATCAGTATGACATCTGTGATCTCACCATGGTTGCTGATTCAACAGCAAGACATCTTTTTTCTCCCTTGATTAACACCTCATATGGGGATTATCAGCTACAAGGTGCTACCGAGATCCCTTCTTTGCAAAGATTTTAACAAAGCCTGGCTGCAGTGTATCCACTCTACCCTCCATTTCCCTTAGCATGACTTGTGGGGGGGAATCAGGCTTGATAACTGCATCCCATCCAGGGATGCAACTGCATCTCACCTGAAAATTTCTACGCTGTTATAACTCCCGTTAGAGTTTGAATATAACTTCTCAGTTTTCTCTGAACCCACCAGCCATTTTCCCACATTCTGATACTCTGATAAAATAAATGGTGGGAAAAGGCGAAAGAAGGAGAGGATCATAATGAAGCTAAAGATACTATAGAAATAAGAATTTCATAATTGGAGGCTTTACAGTCTGTTTTGACTGCTTCTTAAATCAGAGGAAAGAAATAAACTGATTTCAGAATTTATCTGAAGACAATCTCAATAGGAAAAAGCAAAAGTGTATTGTTGATGATCATGCATCTTTCATCTGGCAGCTATGAAACCTGGAGAAGAGTATCTTTAATTTTGAGGATGTCATAATTTACACTGACTAAACTTTATTATACTGGCAGTTATATCCAACTTATCAGGCAAGCCGGGAGTGTAATCTCTGTGATCATTAACAAAGTTTTGTTCTTTAAAAGATTGTGAATGAAAAGCATTTTGTTCATTTTGTCTTTAGAGAATCTCATTCAAAAAATCAGTTCAACATGCTAGTCTTCAAGAAAATGTGATAGCTGAAAAGACAGACTAGTGCTTAAAGCATATTGATACCTGCAGTGTTATAAAGACACTATCTACTTTAAGGTACAACAGAAATGTCTTCAGGAAATGTTTTTGGTTTACCTGAGAACTGCACAGGAGGAAACTTTCATGTTCACAAAAATGGTGGTATCTCTGAGGCATTAATAAGATTTGAATCTCTAAAAATTATCAGTCATGACTGGTTCTTGGTATTTCCTTGACATTATCAAATAGTATCTGTTTTACAAGTCAAATAACATTTTTTAGTCACAGTAGACTGACATGAGTCATCAATTTAACAGTCCTAAATTTTGGCATATTGTGCATCAATAAGCATCGCTTCTTGCTCATTCTTTTCATACCTAGGTATATTCGATGTTTTGGGGTTTTTTTGTAAATTCACAAGTTCACATCAGCAGTGAAGACATGGGATCCTATTTTGATAAAACATGTAACATAGAAGACACTCAAAATCAGAACCAATTTCAGTATACAGATGATTGACTTTCTTTCCATTGCAGAATACAACTAAGATTCATCTTAGACATAGCTAAGAAGAAAGCCTGGTTTTCAGGAATTACTGTGAGTTTTTGTTGAAAAACAAATAATTTTTTAAAACTTTTCAGTGGGGATTTTTTTTTCTGAAGATTTTCCTATGTGTGATTATTCTACAGTTATTACTTTGCTTTAGTTGCATTTGTTTTAAATGCTTAAATGATGGCAGCTTTATAAATAAAATAGTTATATTATATGTATCAATCGCTAGTGTTTGGTTTTATCTGTATATCATTGGTTTTGTTTGGGGAATAGTATAGTGAAAGAAATGAGACATAATTTGGAAAAAAAAATTCCCGTTTCCTAGCTCTTGTCTAAGTTCTACCAAGGCTTTTTAGGTTGACTGTAGACTTCTTTAATTCATGCATTTATATGAATGCTTCTCCCTGCTATCAGCAGTTTAAAGCTATCATATCTATCAATTCTGGAGCTGGCTTTTGCTGGTCTGAAAGCCAGGTGGTTTTGCCTTCTGATGTATTCTTCCTTCCAGAGCTATCCTCAGTGCTTGCTCACCCTTTAAAAAAGCTAAGGGCAGTGTGTTTCCCTGTTCTGTTGTACTGCTGAACTCACTGAGTAAATCTAACTCAGCAGGAGGCTTTTAAGAGTTATTTTCCATTATAAAAAACGAGGAGCAAACCCTACTCATGGGAAGTAGAAGTGTGGCCAGGTTAAAAAAAGAGAAAAAAAAGTAGAGGAAAATTTATGTGTATCAATTATCGTCTTGCAAGTATAAGCCCTTGACATGGGCTATATGTATTCAAACACCTTTCCCCTGTGTGTCTACCCCTGGGTTGGCTTGTGGTGGTTGGTGCAATGCATGCAGTGCCAGACGTTTTTGTGATTGCTGCGTGCCTTGCTGCCCTCAGGGAGCTGCCCACAGGCACTGCGTGCAGTGCCCCTCGGGATCACATCAGTGCAGATGGCTGATGCACTTCGTATATCATCTGGCTTCCCCCTCTAGGCATGGGAAAGGTTTTGGACAACCTTGAAAGGCAGCTGCTCTCAAGCAATGTTTCTGCTTCTGGATCCTTCTTCTTTTCCCTTAGTAATATGAGGACTTCAGAAAAGTTCTACACTTTCCAGGCAGAAAAGTCTGAGTTGTCCCTTGAAATGGTAACAGGCTCTTTGAACTTAGGTTTCCATAAAATTAACAAAAGCATAATAATGACTAACATTAGATAAAGAATGGTTTACCTTCCAACTTTGGTGATACTTATGAATCTTTTTACTGTAGATAGGCTTAAAAAAAAAAAAACAAAGAAATTATAAAATACATTATTAATTAAAAGGCGTATTAAAGGACATAGGGCTTGGACATGGAAATAAAACTTTAAATTTAATAATTTCTGTGTTGAAATTTAATAATGTCTGTTTAATAATTCTGATATTGCATTGGGACAAGAAAGAACAGTGACGGAGATTGATTTTTCCTATTCATTTAGGTTATGGTGATGTACTGATTCCATTAAATGCCACTGATAAAAATATTTTTAGGTGTGGTACAACAGCAAAAATATTTTGTGGTAAGGTCAAAATCAAATTAATATTAAATGACATTGATATTTTCTAGTATAAGCTTAAAACATCTGAACATACAATAGTCCACATATTGTAAGCGTTAAAACACAGGCAGTGAAATGTTATATGCATAAATTTATGCATAGTGTACGCTGAGTTTTCATTTACAACAATAAAGCTCTACCTCTATTGAGTCATTCAGAAGAATTAGAAAGGATCAATGATCTACAGCCCTCTATTAAAAAGGACTAGAAAGAGAAAATAAATAAACTTTAAGCTTTGAAAAATGTGTTAAGTATTTTTATCTTAAAAATTCTTTAAGGAATAACTGGTTAATTCTTCCTTACCAATAATGATTTTAAATAGTGTTATGGGTTTAGATCATGCTTTTCTGTTGCACTAAAAATGAATATTGTAAGACCAGTGGTTTTCTTACTGCGTAGTCTGTTATTTGCATCCATACAGGTAAGTCTAGCCCTTTTTGTAATACATGAAAATTTCTGCTTTAACACAGCCAACTGAGACAAAAATTTCTTACCACGTTGAGAAATGAGACTGGCTGGGTCATTGGGTGACTGGCATGCAAAGCTATTATAGGTGACTAATGTGCAAAATACTTTTGCTATTGTCAATATCGGAAAGGAAAAAGGAAGTACTGGTATGTTTTTAAAATATCTAGCTTAGTTTTGCAGTTTCAAAGAAACTTCCAATACAGCTTCATCTGTCAACTTGCATACTATCCTATTGCTCATGTTGTTGACAAAGGTGCTAAATAGTGTCTAGACCAATATTGACTCTTGATACATGTTTTTCTGAGAGTCTTGTAGTCCAGCCAGATTTTCACTACCTTATGTTCTATTCAACCAATAAAGTCCTCAGTATGACTATGGGGATATTGAGAGAGAATGTGTCAAAATCTTTACTCAGGTTGAAGGAAGATATTTGTCCTGCTGTCTACATCCACTTGTTTCATCAGAGAGGACAAGTTCATCAGGCAAGATTTTCTCTTGGTAAATCCATACTTGTCAGTCCAAGTCAGGCTGCTGTCCTCAAAAGCTTTTTGGGGACTTGATCTATAAATTATATAAGGATGAAAGTAAGGTTGACCAGCCTTGTGGTTCTGTGGATCTTCCTTCTTACTGTTTTTGGAAGATGGACATGGTTTGCCATTTTTCAGAAGCTGAAGAATTTCTCTGTTTGTTTAATAGATAGCAATGTACATTTGCAAACCAGACAGCCAACTGTACCCCGAACTGCATCAAAGGAAACATGACAAGCACGTTTAGAAAGGAGATTTTCCCCCTCTACTCTGCCCCTGTGAGATCGTGCTGGAATACTGAGTCCAGCTCTGGGCACGTCAGCATAATACAGACATGGGCCTGCTGTAGTGAGTCCAGAGGAGGGAAAAGAAGATGATCAAAGGGCTGAAGCACCGCCCCTGTGAAGACCACCTGAGAGAGTCATGGTTGCTCAGCCAGGAGAAGAGTCTTTGGAGAGACTTTACTGCAATCTTCCAGTATACAAAGATGCCTACAAATTATGACAAAGGCATGTAGTACTAAGACAAGGGACAGTGCCTTTAAAAGAGAGTAGATTTAGATTCGATTTTTTCTTCACTGGGAGGGCGGTGAGGCACTGGCATAAGTTCCTCAGATAAGCTGTGGATGCTCTCTGCTGGAAGTGTTCAAGTCCATCTTGGATGGTGCTTTGAGGAGCATGATCTAGCAGAAGGTCTGCCTGCCCATGGCAGGGGGGTTTAAACTAGATGACCTTTAAAGGTCTCTTCCAACCCAAACCTTTCAGTTATTCTGTAGCAGGGAGTATCTCCTCAATGACAACAGTCACTCCACTCAACACTGCTGGATTATCCTGTACCATTTTGCATTTCTCCCGATTTACCTACACACCTCTAAAATGACTGAAAGAATGAGGCATTTTATCAGTAGATGGAACGTATTTTCTTAATAACTCTGAAAGCCAGTAAATTCAGTTACCAAATACAGAGCCATTAATCATTAGAAAAGAAGAATATCAAGAGAAGTGGCTGATAATTCAGTTCTTCAGTTTCTTGAAGCAAAATTAGAACCTTCTTGCACTATATGCATCAAACTTCAGTTGTTAGGCTTACTACCAGAGAAAATCAGTGGAGTCTTTTGTCTTATCTTGCATGTGACTGCCTACTTAATGGTCCCTTCTTGGCTAGAATCAATAGAATTTCCATTGCAATCATTTCCTCAAGGGGAGCCACTCTCCAGGAGCTTGGATTTAATGGTAGAAAGAAGAATAAAACAATGACAACAGCTTATCCAATGTTATATCAAAACAGAATTGACAAATTCTACTTTTTGAAAAATTTTTTTTTTCATTTTGGAAGAAATGGGATCAAAACCAAAGTATTTTAGTAAGCCTTTTTAAGGGAATAACGCTTTATATGATGTGCCTTTCCTACACCTTTAGTGAACAGATGGGTAGTAATCGGTTATGAGTGCAGTTGGAGCACTAAAGAAAATGTTGTCATTTTTTCTCCTGCTAGCCATTTATCTATTTAATTCTTTGACAGAACAGAGGAAATGTAACTAAATGTTCTGTTTTAATTAAAATGAAAATAAATTTATTAGTGAGGGAAACTCTGTGTTCTGTTTATGCTTGGGGAACAGAACAAACATATGTCTCTGCTTCATTGTTTGTCACCATCTAACACGAGGTTATTTCTTGTTGCTTATTTGGCCTATTAAACAGATCATACTAGTCATAAACTTGATTTTTGTTAACTCTAGCTAATTACAGCAGGCACTAATAAGTAAATGGCAAAAGAAAAGCACATCTTGAGAAGCATTCCAGTAGATGGTAGTTCTATTACATAAATGGCAGCCATGACATTACCTGCCTGGAAGCATGTAGTTGGCTTGTGGAACTGCAGTATTTCTTTACATAAAAATAAAGAGAGTAAGAATCAAATTGTTTCTTGACTCTCATTTCCATTTCTTCAGTTGTCTTATTGCCTGGCTAGAGGAAGGAAACAGAGGGGCAGCAGGGGGGGCTTTTACTTTGGTGAGGGGCAGCAGGGGGGGGGCTTTTACTTTGGTGATACCAGAGACTTAACCCCACTGGAATTTTTAAACCTTCAATAAAATGTTATGATCTACAACTTGTGCTAAGCATACTGGAGAGGGATAGAAACACAAGACTAGGCACTGCAGAATAGGAAGGATGCTGTACCTACACATTAGCCTTTATGGGGAAGAATCCCCATCAGACACAGTGCTGAAGAGTGCTGATGTGGACAGCATTATATGGCTTTTAACCTTATTTTCTCATTTGACACTTGTATATAAAAATGTCAACCCAAGGCTTCAGAATTTGGAAGTCACCAAGAAGTTTTTCCTTTGTTTCACTTCCACTGTTTCTTCCTCTTTCAGAAACATAGATTAATTCTTTTTCCTACTCTAATTGGGAATTAGATCAATCCAGTTAAGAGAACCACTGGGATTAGACATTAACTGACCCTACAGCCCTGCACTGACCCTACAGCCCTGCATTTGTGTGCACACTGTTGTCCCACAAATTACAGGTGATTCAACAACTAGGACCTCTACTACAAAGCTCAGCAAATTTCAAAATTCAGCTTTGGTCCTATATTAGTTCTCAACAGAATTACAAAACATGGCTACTAAAATATAGTGTAAATTTTTCTCCTTGTGACAAAGAAGGCCAACAGAATCCCGGACTGCATTAGAAAAGCATCACCAGCAGCTTAAGGGGAGTTGTCCATTGTCTTGGTCCTGGTGAGACCATTTGGAGTGCTGAGTTCTGTTCTTAACCCCTCAGTACCCAACTCAGGAGCATGTACTAGAGCAAGTGCAGCAAACAGTCGTGTACCTCATTCATGGATCAGAATATCCACCATATCAGGTGAAGCAGAGAGCTGGTGCTTCTTGGCCAGGAGACAAGAAGGCTCTGGGGAGGTCTTACCAAAATGTAAAAAATAGCTGGTGAAGCAGGGGAGGTAGGGAAGAGGAAACCAGACTCCTCTCAGTGATGCCCACTGACTGGGCGTGAAACTATTAGCATGTATTTTATTTTATTTTATTTTATTTTATTTTATTTTATTTTATTTTATTTTATTTTATTTTATTTTATTTTATTTTATTTTATTTTATGTATTTTTATTATTTATTTATTTATTATGATTTATTATTTATGTTAATATTTATTTATTATGTATTTTATTTTATATATTTAAGTATGTTGTTGGTCATGCACATTTTTGGAAGGAGCAAAACATATCTGTACCCGTCTTCATAGTGGAAGAAGTGCTAAAAAAAGAATAACTGGGAAAACATACAGCTATAGTACAGGGAGTATAGGATACAGTACAGAAGGACTGCTAAATTTCAGTGAAGATTCTATATCAAAAATGACCCAATTTTTCCTTCACATATCTTCAACATCATTGAGCACTATGGTTTCAATGGAAAGGATATTCTAACTTCAGTAGAAGTTGCATCATCATCTTGTAACATTTTACATTTCCCCTTTTTTTGATCTGCCTTTAGCATACTGTGTGCTGAGTCTAAGAGAAGCAATTTCTTTATCTTAGTAAAGATAATATGCCCCAGAAATAATGTCCTTTTGTATGATATTATGAAAATCTGTCTTTATATTTTCCCAGGAGCCTTTGCTTGTTTGTATTTTCCTACCACTAAGCAATAATTTATTAAAGCTCTAGTTACAGTGGGAAAGAAGGTTGTATCTCACTACCAGCTGTAAGAGCCAAACTCCACCAAATACAATGTTCATAATTTGAAATACGACATATTTGTATCTGATGTTTTATATAGAGTATCTGAATAACCATTCACCAAAAATTCAGAGAGAACCTTGACTTGTGAGGATTTAATACCAATCTATGTATGAAAAAGGTTTATTTTTGCCTACATTAATTTCAAAGCCATCAAGACAATTTCATTGACAGATTTAAACTTACAAAAATGCCACCCATTACACATGAACATTATCCAGTTATCAGGACGTATCCCATTTTACACTGGTCAGTCCATGATACACAATTACACAATTGTATTAGTTTCCCTGGAAACACCCCAATTAAGCAAGTTTCTTGATTGAATGGTGTCTATTAAAAACATTAGTGTGAAATTCCACAGGACGGACAGAAAGATCTACTAACGTCTAAGTTAATTACTTCACTGCCTTCAGCTGAGTCTTCCTTCTTTTCTGTTTCCATGCAGAGACTGAGAGATTGACACACCATGCTATTCTTTCATGGCCCTTTCTAATTTTTTTTCTATCTTTCCTGCATTCAGAGAGCGACTGATTAGCTCAGAGTTTTATGGTAACAGGTAGCAAAATGCTAGGAGGCTGGCATTATGTTGTTTTCTCCAAGTCCTGTTAGTATATTTTGCCTGGTGTTTCATGGAATACTAAATGTAAGTGACTATATTATCACAAGTCTTTGTGACTGGCAACTGTTATTGGCATCATATATCTAGGAACAGCTGTTGTTGTTTTATTAGAAAATACTCCAGTGATGCTTAGTGTAGAAAGGAGCCAAGACAGTATCAGCAGTGTCATTCCCTCTGCAATTAGTATAGTGTAGAATTTGCTAACCTGTATTAAAAATTTACTTTTTCTAATCAACTATTTAAATTTTCTAGAGGAAATGCATGCCTTACAGAATATTCAGAGAGACCATATGTGAAATAAATTGTCCTAATACTATTACTTCTGAATATTGTGCATATTACCAAATTAAAAATAAAAATATGGAGGCATGATATGAGAAACCTCCAGACAGTCTTCATTAGGAACATGAAGATAGCTCAGTTGTATGTTCATTAGACAAGTAAAAAATTTCTGTCCCACTGTAATGTATTAGAATATGAAAATTTTTACTGCCATGATCTATTTTGTTATGATTTTCTGTTAGCTGTCTAGAGATAGAAATGTAACAATATTGTAACAATGTAACAATTTGATGTGAAAATTATTTTTGTATTTTTATATTTTACTACATTTAAGTCCTCTTCGAAATTGAAATAGCAGTAGTGTGGTGAGTCAATTATGTCTCATTGTGATTCATCATCAAACTATATGCATTATTTTTATATTCAACTTGATATATTATGCTTTTTAACTCAAGGCCCAATTGCTAATTCCACTTGGTGATATATTTTTGGATGGCCATTTCTAAAGAACTGTCATTAGTAAACCATATAAAAACTTTTAAGAAAAATAATTTCTGCATAAATTAGTAGTTGTAAGAATATTTATTAATAACTCAGCAAATAAAAAATATTCATATAATAAGACAAGAAACAGATATTGGTGGAGTGTCAAATATGTTCTCAGACATATGGCTGGGACCAGTTCTTTTGCACTGCAGCTGAGAAGAAAAATAATGATTAGTGAATGTGAAATTTGTGGCAGGAAATGGTAGAATCCTTTGTTTTCACTCTTTCAAATCTAGGAGAAAGGGAAAGGGTTTGTAATTTTTTTGCAGTTTGAGAAGTTACTGTTGGAGGTAGGGGTTACTGTGTTATTCCCTGGTGCTTTAGAACAAGAACATGAAAATTCCCAGTGCAATTGCTCTCAGTGTGCGAGCAGAGGAGGTCCCTGGCAGTGACTGAGCAAGTTTTCTTCGGCTGCAGCTATTAGAGTACACAAGTTTAAGAAAGAGTTGGACTTAAACTTGGCAACATCCTTATCCCAGTATGATCTTAGCCATTCCTCATTTATGTATCTTCTGTATAGGAACTTTGTAATCTATAAATAAGCTGGAATTTTCATTACTTTTTGTACAAATGTACCACTTAGTGTTTTTCTAATTGGTTGACTTTTAGCTGGATGATTAGTTCTCCAGCAGTTACCTGCAAGACAATCAATTCAGGTTTAGTGTATTACACATGCCCAAAGAGAGACTGATTTTGTGAGCATATTCTATAACTTACTAATTGGAGATGCAAAACAATTTTTTTTTAAATCTGCAGAAACTAGTTTTCTTTTGGTACAGCTGTATATTTCCTTCATAACTAGTCTATATCCTTTTCAGTACTGCTTTTAAACATAGCAAGTCCACAAGTTAGAAGGGACAAAAAGAGCCCCTTCTTTTCTTCTGCCCCTGTAATCATTGTCATGAGCTCTTGAGTCTGGGAAGGGAACTTATTGAACGTGATTGAAGAAGTTCTGTATTTTGATATACTGCTAGAATTGTGTAAGTTTGCTGGATTCCTTAGGCAAGACTCATGCATACAATGACTTCAAGGGTTGTATCTAAATTTCCCTGGAATTTCTTTGCGAATACTGCTGCAGTCCAAGACAGTAATATCCTTTTGAGGCTCCTTTCATCAGACTTTTTTTCTCCATGACAAATTCAAATTCTTTTAGCATTCAAACTGATGAAAGGCTTGACCTTACATCAGTAACACCAAATCTCAGTATTTAGTCTTAAAATGTAGGCTTAAAAGAAATGTCAGAGTTCATTGAGGCTAGTTTTTTCAAACTGTCAGCTTTTTCCTTGAAATGGCATAATTTTGCATTCTTAAGAAAACTTTGATCACTGTATATCAAATTAACCTGCAATAGTGGATATAATCTCTTTAAACAGATATTCTTTACTCCTGCCTCTGAGAAGTCTCTGAAACATGTCAATACAAATGTATGTGCATGTATTTATTTTTATATATATATGAAGAAAGAATTGCAGATTTTCACATTCTAAATGCTTTTCTGAAGCATCAAGACTTCCCTCTGGTTGTCAAACATCTTACTGCAGAAACAAATGATTTGATTACATATATTCTGAGTACCTGATGAATATTCATAATTTTGTCTTATTCACTGGAAATTACTAAGAAAATACCTTAAAATAAAATGTTTTCTTTCCAGCCATATCCCTGGGTTGTTACACCTAAGAAACATTTCATCCAAGAGTAGGTAGGCTGAAAGGTAACCCTGTATTTTATCCCTTTCACTTTATGCACTGAGGTGGGAATCTTTGGAGGGTGATTTGACATGAATTTGATTTCATGTTATATTGTCTAGAGTTTAGGAGAATGAAAGGAAACATGTATTTTCACTCCTTTTTGGCCTCCTTTTTTCTCCTCCCTGCTATTAATACAACTACTTTCCTGGCAAAGAGATTAAAAATTTGCTTCTGCCATAGTGCAGTAAAATAGTGAAAGAATCTGGATAGAAGCAGCCCATCCCCCAGATCATGAGATCTGTCTGAATCTGGAGCTATGCACAACCTAAGAGAAGTTTTACATGAGAGAGAACACTCTGAAGACTGTGTATTAAAGCATTGATTCATATGTGCTGCAGCTGCAAGCCAGAGGACGTATAAATAGCAAATTGAAACAGCTTCCATTTCATTCCCTCCAAGAGCTTACATCCCCCAAATTCAAACAACTAGCTACTTCTTGCCTTCAATTCCCTATCCTGCTAGCAAAATCATTTTTAATGTATATCGCTGAGCAGCTCAGAGAGATTTTGTTTTAAAAGTTCTCAAAATCCAGCAGCCCAAGTGATGTCAGCGAGCAGTGTTGTTCTTTCCATCTAATCTGGTGTAACAGCTTCCCTTCTGGTTATGTTAAATTGTAGAATTACTCTTTTCAGCTCTGCTTTTCAAATCTAGATCATTTTTACATGGGGTACCTATCATTTATACTGCAGATGCTGCTTCTGACCAGTAATACATTAAAAAAAAAAAAAAAAAAAGGCAGTAGCTTTCTTTTCTTTCATCCTGTTGTATCCTGCTGGAGCTTTGGGACTCAAGCACGCTCTGGTTTCATGGCTCACTCCAGGATGCATGTCCTGCCGGCTGGAAGCAAAGCTCCTTTGCACCAGCAGGGAATGTGCCAGGGCCTTCACTTATATGTTAATTACATTTTTAATATGCTGCTTTAGCAGGTTGAGTAAGCAGAGTCTGACATGGTTGCCCCATTCCTGAAGCCCTGAATCAGGAGAATGCCAATAATCTTAATTCTGAATAAGGTGTGTTTGGAGTAAAGATGGTCCAGATTTTTGAACTACTTTTGCATCAACCAGCCTGCCTTGATCCAGACCAGCCTGAAAGGGCACAAATTATCCACCAGCTTACAGTCACTGGTGTAGTGATATGAATATAGGGATGTCAGAGGGCAGTAAATCTTTAAAGGAGTAGGACTGATCTGGTAGGGGACGGGTTGCTAATATGACACCTCCTGTGCCCCACCAGAATTGGAGGGAGGTATTAAAGGGCATCATTCAGTCTGAATCCTACAGCCGGACCGTGTGGACGGCTGATGAACGAGCCAGCAGTGGAATGTTTAGCAGGCTGTGACGACTTTGCACAGAAATAGGAAAATTTATCGCCGGCTTGCCACAGCAGTACCGTACTGCCCGCTTTCGGTGGTGCGCCCCTTCTGTGCACTCCCGCCCCGCTCGCCAGCCCAGCCCTCCCGGCTCCCGGCCCCCCTTCCCGGCACCGAATTTAGGGGCTCGCTGTCACCAAGCTGGAGCCGTCCTTCTTCTGCACCTCAAGCACGAACAGGGGGGGTTTCGCAGCCGCCGCACAGTTACCGGACAAAGATATCCCTGTGCCCGAACACACCGGCTATATCGGTACGGGAGGACGGACGGACGGACGGACGGACGGACGGATGGATGAATTGATGGATGGATGGATGGATGGATGGATGGATGGATGGATGGATGGATGGATGGATCGGTATATAGATGGATGACTCGCGCATCTGTCCGAGAGCCGGGGCTAGCCCGGGTCTGCCATTGCGCGCAGGAGGCTGCTTGCATCCCCGAAGTGCTGGAAAAGGAGAAAACAAGGCGGGGAGGGGAGAAGAACGGGGGCGGGCGGGGAGGGGAGGCGGGCGGGCGGACGCGGAGCGGGGCGGGGGCGGGCGGGCGGCGCGGCCAATCGCCCGGGCTGCCGGCGCTGCAGGAGCGGCGGCGCGGGGCTCAGGGCTCCGAGGGATGCGGAGCCGGGGCCGGGTACCTCTCTGAGGACGGCGAGCAGCTGTGCCGCCAGCACTGCGAAAAGTCCCCATTTGCTTCTTATAAATTAAAGTGCCTTGTCACCAGTTAGGGCAAGTCAGCCAAGGTAAGGCTTAAATAAAATGACACTTTAATATGTGGCAACATGGATATTTCTGGACAGCGGTGCCGCTAACACAGCCTTCTAAGTATCGCATAATATTTTGTGCAATAATGCTGTCGTAGTGGGTGCACAACCTGTAATTTGTCTGTGTTAAAGTTGCCGCTGGTACGTAAGCCTTACCCTTGTGGTGCTGTAGAAACGTGTTTGCTTATCCGAGGCAGTTGCAAAGGGACCTGCAAAATACAGGCGTAGAAAGGTAGCGGCGCTCTGTGTATGTGTTTGTGTGTGACCGTGTTCGTAATACCTACAGTTCTGCTCCTTAACTTATGGGGATAATGTGCAGATGCATTTTAATGGTGATGGCAGACAGATTCTTTAGCTCAGCTTACATATGTGAGCCTTTTTATACAATAAAACCGCATGCCATGTTGAACTGTATGTGAAGAGCATTAAGCTTGGTATTTGAATAGTAATTTCAGGGTTTTGGGTTCCCCCCCCCCCCCCCCCCCCATGTTTGTAACATTATATGTGATAGCTGAGGATTGAAATTTCAGCAAAAGAAGACCTCCTGCAGATTTACCTTTAGTTGCTTGTTAAAGCTTAAGCAGTCACCGAACTTTACTTTGTGCAAAGGGCACTGTAAATAATGCACAGACAGAAAAAAAATCCTCTCTTCATTTCCTCCTAGCCCACCCCAATAGTATCTCTCCTAATGAACAAAAACTACTATGTGCCACTGTGTTCACACCACATTTTGACTGATGGAACTGTCAGTGGTCTGGAACTGTTTTGGAAAGCAAGGAGTTCCCTAGGATGACTTCGCTAATGTGTGTCTCTGAAAACAACATAGTCCTGAACCTGTGTGTGTGTGTGTGTGTGTGTGTATTTGTATGCATCTGTGTGTGCCTGTGAGTCTGTTTTATGTACATGAGTGACAAGATACAAGGAGGACAGGGTACAAAAGCCAATGAAACGTGGCAAGTGTAGATGCCTGCATGTATTTCTCTGCCTGGATCTCTGTAAGACAGTATGAACATTTCTTATATTTCAATGTAGTTTATCATTCAGATTAGGGGCTGGGATAAATTCAATTTCATGTGCATCAATGCCCCATTAGTTTTTTACATTTAAAGGAAACACAATGGAAAACACAGGTAAAATTATGACTTCAGTTAGTACAGGTGATAAAATCACTGCCTATATTCAAGGTACAGAATGCATTTTTCATTCCGAGACACTAGGCATAGCTCCTTCCCTTCCAAATCTCTACTTCTGTGCTGCAGTCAACCATACACAGTTGTGTGAAAACACTGAAGCCTTCCTTCTGCATAAATTGTCCTTCTACTGAGTAATAGTACATGTTTGTTTTCAGGGCAAATATGAAATTAATTTAAAAGTTTGCCATGTTTGGCATTTTGCCTAACTGTAAAGGTAAGAAGATTTAGAGAAATAACTAAAAGGCTTCTTTAACCTACTTCACTGCCTTTGACAGAATATTTAATTTTATTTCATTTCATATTTTTCTGAAGAAGACATAGTATGGTATAGTTACCTAATGCAAATTAAGGTGTGCCTTTTTTTTTTTTTTTGTTGTGCATACCTATGGAAACAATGTAATATTTTACTTTTGTAGTTAAAGTTACTAATCATCCTACTTAAGGACTACAATAAATAACTTTTTCATTTCTGCTTAGAAAATGTCAATCAAACAGAAAGCAAACAAACAATCAAAAAACCCCTACAAAATAAATCACAAAAACAACCAAACCAATACATTCACTGTTACCTGTTTTTTTTCTAAAAATTGACTGGAGAAATAATGTGTCAGACAGCACTTTCCTTTAAATAGGAGCAAATTCAGTGCACAAGCATGTCTTAGGGGGCACTGTGCTGCTGACTGAACCATTTAAAGATGAGATCCAAAAGTAAATGCCTTCCACTTGCAGGTACTGAAGATCCTGTAAGACTTTCTAGGATAGGATTGTTGACTCTGCTATTAGGACAAAATGCCAATCAAAGTTTTTTATACTTTGTCTAGTTTAATTCCTCAAGTAGCTTAATATGAGAACATTGTTCTTTACTACCTACATTAAAAATGTTGTTTAGTGTGTTTGTCCTGCAATGCAGAGACTGTAACTCAGCCACTTTGTTGGTGCATGCTGAGCTAATTCATGGTAGTAGTTCTGGTGAACATATGCAAAGTTATAAAACAACTGGGGATAAATGTCTTCAACATCCAAAATTAGTGTATGAGGGTGCACGTGTGCATGACAGAGAGGCACAGTTGTTACTGCACCAGAACTGACATTCCTGTGGTGCGTAAAATTTACATAATACCCTTTAGGGAATAATCTGTACTTAAAAGTGACTTGATTTTTTTTTAAAGAATTTTTTCTCTGAACTCTTAAACATTTAACATGTGAGCTCCAAACATTAAAAATATGAGCAATTGAATTACTAGTTCTCAATATGGTCATAGAGAAGATTTCAACCTTTATCTCTGGCTGATAAATGAAACTTGAAAGGTATGAAAAATTATGTTAACTATTGCTCCTGCTCCTGGTTAAGAGCTGCATTTCTGTTAATACAATTAGTGCTAAAAATTATCAGTCTTATCAGTTTGAATAAAACCAGCTAAATACCAGTGAGTCATCAGTTCCGTGCAGATGAACATGAGCTCCTGCTTGGACAGCCAACAGCAAACAATCCAAGTTAGCCCTGGCAAACCTGTCCTGCAAAGGGGCCTAAATCAGCCACCATGACATCATGAGGCACAGTTATTATCATTGCTTATAGACAATGCAAAATAAAGGTGGCAGCTGACAGGGCAGGAAGCAGACAAAATACACAGCAAAACCCTCCAACAACATAAAGTGATTGCATTAATAGAAGAGATTCTGTGCATCTTCTCTTAGAAGAAGATGATACATTTGCAAAGGTCATAAGAAGAAACTCCATATGAAAACCCCAGCATAGCCTACATAGGTCTATGTAAGCCAGCACATATATCTCACTAGCATAATTATGGTGGAAAACTTATTTTCCATTATCAGTAGAGCTGCAGTTTAAATAGTATGTGTATAGTCTGGTGATAAATCAGGGTGAAGTGCTTAAACTTCATCATATACTCGACTGGCAGACTTGGACAAGTCCCTAAAGCACTCTATAACTTCATGTATGACATGAGCATTGCATAATAATTATAGAATGGACAATGAATATTACATGATACTGTTTTAAAAAAATATTGCAGAACTTAATACTGAAGTGTATTGTCTCCATTACTCTGTTCCTTCAGTTTTGAATTATACACAATTTTGCCATCCATTTCCAGCAAATGAGCTACATGGATTTTGGAAATTCAAAGAACAGAAGTGGAATTTTTAAGAAGCTTCTGAGTTGAGGACTAAACAAATGATGTATCATATAAGGGACAACAAAGATTGGCATGATAAGATTTTTTTTCCCCTTCGAAACCAGGTTTTATCCGGAAAAGAGTTTATACTGAAATGTATTAAAAGATGGTTTTAATAATGTACCATTATTTTTTTTTGACTGGTTTTAATATGCACAAAGAGAAACAACAGTATTTAAAGTAAAAAACATTTGAGGTTTAAAGGAGTGAATGAGGCTGATCTTCTATCTAGGGGTTGTGCTTATGTGGAGGAAGTTGTTGTTTCAGGGGTTTCTTTTGAGGTTTGGGGTTTTTTTTAAGTCATGTCTTTGTGGATTGAACACAACAAGGATAACATTATCATGCATCTTTATAAGTAACCGACAGGCAACTTGGTAGCATTGGCACATCTGCAGTCCTTATATAATGAAAATACATTCAGCAGTTTCTTGAGGCCTGTAAGAAATAGAGTTTTGCTTGATGGCAATTGTAATGTATATTTTTGTGGAATTTATTCAAACCTGAGTAGAGGTAAAGCTGAATTTGCTGTCATAGAAAAGACAAAGCATTACTTTACTCCCCACTCCTTGTGAAATTGTTTGCTTCTTTTAAGCAGATCTTCTTGCAAAAGGGAGTATATTTAGGTCACAGACAAATTATTCCATTCTCACTTCACCTTACCTAGGTTTCAGTACAATTTATCCAGTGCTTACAAGGCCAAATTTTCAAGGCTGTTTGTGAAGTGTGGTGTAAAAATACACAAACTAGCTGAGGTACCAGCTGCATTTCTACCCTAGGACTGTAGTAAGGATCTATGAGATTTTTATTCTTTGCTTCTTCTTTTGTTCTTTTGTCCTTTGTTCTTTGTTCTTTTTTGTTCTTTGAGATTTTGTTCTGCACAATCTACTGTAATATTGAACCCTGAAAGTACTTTACAAGAGGGATCAGCCACATTGTCTTCACTTAGCAGATGGGATGAGGGATGTGATAGGACCAGCAGGCTTTTCCTTATCAGATATCTTAAAGTTTTTCATGTACATCAATTGTTTTGAACCATTCTTTGGAGAAATCTGCCTCTCCCTGTTAGTGATGTAGAAAGTACATGATTCAGTATAGGTGGTCAAAATGCTTCCTATCATGTCTTCTCCCTGTGCAGTATTCCTGTTGAAAACAACCAATTCTATTTGATTGACTCCTCATTTTGGTATTTCCAGGTGTATCATAGAATCATGAAATGGTTTGAGTTGAAAGAGACCTTTGAAGAACATCTAATCCAACCTGCTCTGACCTGCCATGGGTTTAGCCATCTTTCACTATACCAGGTTACTCAAAGCCTTGAGCACTGCAAGGGATGGGACATTGACACCTTCCTTGGGCAGCCTGTTCGAGTGTCTCCATCATGCACTATGTTGTTTTGTAATTAATTGCCATTAAGCTCTTACAGCACGTTATGGGTGTATATATGGTAAGCGTATGCACACATATTCTTTGAGAAGGTACAAAGAAATGAATATTAACTTAAAAAAAATACACTGTTTGGTACTCTAAAAGCACATAAAAATTACAGGTAACATTGTGTGGCACTAGACTGAGCAATTTTTTGGCCCAAGATGTCTTATGGTCACAGATAGGAATCTGCATTTTCTTTATTAGATGAAATGATTTATTTGAATTCTATGATTAGTCAACTTAACCAAATCAGTAATATATTGTCCTACAAAAGTCATACATTTGGATTTGAATTCTGTTTATTTTTATTTTTTATTTTATGTTATCATGTTCTTGCTGGTTGGTATGAAAGCTGTGAAAGAAAATCTTTTGGTTCAAGAGATTATGGTTGCTTTCATTTTCAGTAATTATACTTTGCCCAGAGAAAATAATCTTGTTGTGTCTTTTACTTGTAAACATTTATGTATTGGGCAGCTGTATGAAGGAGGCTTAAGATGACACTTCATATTGGGGTGAATTGAATACTGAAGCCCATATCTCAGGTTCAGTATTCAGTCAAACTTTCAGTCCTGCTCTGCTGTTGATGAGATGACAATTGATAGAACAAATAATTTTTAAAAATAGCAACATGAATACAATCTCTACAATTGCAGGGCAAGTATTTGAGATATTCAGAGGCAGGTTTCAGATTGTCTCTGTGAGTCCTGTTCTATATGAAAAATACAAGTGCTCCTCCAGTAGAGAACCTTCCTGTTATTAGTGAAAAATTTAGTAGGCTAGCAGTGGTGCCAGACCAATAATGCTGCTATTAATTTTTGGGATGTTGGAGTCCATATGCATGTGTTTGTGCATATTTGAAGAAAACAGTAGTTCCTATAAGGGAGGTAGCTTCTTTAGTTCATTCAATAGTGAGAAAGATTTATTTTGACTGTAAAAAGGTATTTTTAACACTGATGTATTGTATTAGCACCTGGGAAGTGCTTACTGTGTGTTCTAAATGTAAAATCTTGGCTTTCAGGAGAGGTGAAATAAAACTAGGGCATATGAGCATTGTAGCATGTTAGCCATTAACTGCTCATGGCAACTGCCAATATGTAAAAATACCGGGAAAGTAATTTATGTCTGGATTACAGTCCTCAATCACTATTTCTGGTATGTTTTACATTTGGTCTTTCAATAAATAATAAGCTTTCTTACTGGAGTAATAAAATCAAGAAAAAAGCTACGCATCATTTATTACACGCAATTTCCACTCACTTTGCTGATGAAGAAAATTTGTTATATATTTGCTGTTCATTAAAGCATGAATTCTTGTATTCATATTAGTGAATTTGAGCTCAGAGTTATTATCTTGACTATTCAGGCTAGAGACATCTTAAATATTTTTTCTATTTGCAGCAGGGTAGGTGTAAAATAATCAGTCCATTTAGCATTGCATGTTTAGTTGTTTTTTTAAGTTATGAACCATCTAAGAAACTTCTTCTAGAAAACTTGTTGAAAATTTTAATGTTTGTTCTTATACTCATTCATTTACAATGAAAGTGTAGCTAACATTTTTACATCCTGGGTAAATTTGTACTAGAAACCCTTCTAAGTGATTTTGGAAAACGTCAAGACAACCAGCAAGCTAACATGTTTTCCAATGGAACTCAACATTTCTAGCTGGTTAAGCTTCTTCCAGTGTTATTTTGTATACTCTCAGGACAGCTATCCAAGGCATACAGTTCCCTGTGCATTAACAGAGCAGGTGCACCAGAATTGCACCAAGAGGCAGCAGAGTGGGAAGACAGCTACTGATCCTGGCACATATCATGTGACCTGCTGCCCTAAGTCCCTTCAAGCAGCAGGTGCCTCTTCCCAGGTTTTTAGCAGGCCCATTATGGACATGCAGACTGTGCACAGCTTTAAGATAGGGAGCGGGTTCCACAGTGGCCAAGTGCTGTGGTTCAGTCCCCAGCTTTCTGCTGGGACTGCAGAAATGCATTGACTTGACTGTGCATGCCATTTGTGTGCTATAAATCAGACATTAGGTTAAAATGACTTAGGGGGAGTGATCCTGTTACATGAATATTTTCCTGGAGGAGGTCTTTATATTCTTCAGATCCCACTCAATCAACTGCATCATTCTAATACCATGTTTTAAACTATGTAGGGAAAAACATAATGTTGGAGACCTCTTGCTCTATTAAGGAGGAGTTAGTAGATGGATATGTGTTACCAGAGAATTGATCCTCAGAGAACATAAAGGAGCTAACAGAGAATGTATGCAAAATTATTCAGCCAACAAGTTGTTGCTTTTCCCTAGAATTTTTTTTTTCCTGGGTTAATTTTCTTCTGGTTTACAGAGCTATGTCATTTTATGAGCAGGTTTGTCACAGTCTGTATCTAAAGCAGAGTAAGTTGGGGAAACAACAGACTGGATGCAGGGAAAGAAAAATAGGGCACCAATATTTTGATAATCTTTCTTTAGCCATGAGGCAGATGAATGGAAAAGATGACCAGAGGGATGTTCCTTTGTAAGAACCTTTGAAAAGTAGCCTCCTAGATGAAAACCTTTTCAGGAGGTTTATAAATACCTCACAAGGAAAGCCAGCAGGAAGACAACTGACAAGGTAGCCTTGCATTGTGACTTGAAGGCTAATGAACTTGAGCTCTTTCAGACTATATAGGTCAGGTGATGACTGATTTCCTAAAGCTATTAATACCTACTGTGCTACTGAAGCCAGTTTGGATTATATTGTTACACTATTGTAGTGTGTTCGCTATGCTATATCATGGCTATACCTATAACTTTCCTAGTTCTGAACTGAGACAGGAGATGTTCCCATTTATGTGTGTTTGGATTTTTGTTTGTTTGTTTTTTTCTTTTTTATTTTTTTTATGGTTTTTTTTGTTTTTGTTATTATTAAAAAGAGGTATTACATTCTTGAAATGCAGTGAGTTTCCTCCACAGGACCATCATGTGATAATTTACTCATTATAATATAATATGCACTTGCTCTATTTATTGTGGTGCTTAATATATTTTAATGACTGTTGTGACTCCCCCATAAAGCAAAACTCAAAGAGTGTCTCCATGCACATGATTCATTTCAGTGGATTTGTTAAAAGTTTTGAGACTTGTGAACACATACTTTTTTGCAACATACAACTATAATTTTGCTTTTAAAAGCAGAACATTACTTTCCTTAACTTTGGAGAAATCACAAAACATAGATGCTTGTATATTTAGCATTCATATATTCTATCAGGTGAAATATGAGTGGTTTCATTAAAAGATTCTTTTATTAAAGGGCAGCTTGTAAATTTTTTGCTCAGGACTTTTATTAAATCATCAAAATTTAGGCTCATTAATTATCGTCATTTGGTACTTGACCCCCTCCTCCCCCCCCCCCCAAAATCTTCACTTTTTAAATTCAGGCTTATGTTTTTTGAAAAATATTAGTTAATATTTAAGTAGATTTATGGCATCTACAAACTAATTAGAGGCACATCAATGTAGAATTATTTTTTGTGTTATGAAGATTGTCAATATTCTGGCAATACCACTGTGTTCAGGAAAATGAGAACTGGAAAAAGAATGTCATACAAATTGACTTGTAGACAAGGTCTTTAGCCTGTCAGTCTGTTGAGTCAATCTTTGCAGATTGTTGGTGATCTTGCTGTGACATCAAAGCTTTTCATAATGACATTTCTGTAATATCTACATACAGTGATAGCCCTAAAGGAAACACTTTTCTCTTCCCTATGCTTTCATGATGTTGCCACAAAAGAAAGATTCAAAATGAGGTAGCTGTTTGAAAAATACTGTTTTATCAACATTGAGATTTAAAAATATCAACTGATTTTCTGAATTGGCAAAGTTGTTTATCTTTTGCAAATCTGAAGGTCAACTTCATTTTCTTACTCTAAAAACTGCGGTGTTAGTAAATTCAAACAGGTAGATAAATCTTTAATCAAACCATTCTTTTCTTTTCTATACTCCTTCTCTACTGTGACACTTTTATTTGAACAACTCTTATCATCCCTAGAGACTTGCAAGCAGAAATTTACTGAATTTATGAGTACACAGCAATTATTTATTTTCTGATAGAAGCATTAGATAGGTAAGCTACTCCCTGGCAGAAAGTTATAATGCCTGATTGCTTCAACTGAGGTCCTGCTGAGTCCCTGAACACCAGACAGCTACCACTCAGGAAGATAATGGTGAACCTCCATGGCACCTGAGGATGGGGCGTTTGTTCTTCCTGCTGAGTTCTTATCTTCCCAGTTCCCCACTTTTTCCATTATGTCTTTACACTTTTTAATGACTTTTTCATTACTGCCCACTCTATGTTTTTTACTTCTGTCTTTATTTTAGCTGTAGCTGCATTAAAGGTCCAAGTCCTTTTGCTCCATTTTTGTAGAGTCTGGTCATTAGAGAACATTATATTTGGAACAAAGATGGACTTTGAATAATTGCAGAAAAAAGGAACTTCAAATGGATAGTTTAAATCAAATTTGGCCTCATTCCTGCTAGAACTGTGAACATACATTGTCTGCAGGAAATTATGGACTGCACATAATGACTGGTCTTTTCAGCTCCTGTCTCCCATGTATGTCATGCCAATAAAAGGAAGTGTTGTGTACCTGATGTGCAATTCTGCTGACCAATTTTAGCAATTGATTAAAAAGGGTAGAAAATAAAGGATAAAAGAGATGAAATAAAGAATTCAAAAAGGAAGTAAAAGTATGTCACTTAAGAAAGAGATTGAAACCTTTTTTTGGCATATGATACAAAAAAAGAAGGGCATGACTAAACCTGGTTTTTGATCTTCTTGAAGTATTGTTCCAGATTATTGTAGGAAAGGTGTCAATTAGAGTCAGCTCCTTTATGCCTTCTTATCTCTTTTTTTTACAAGAAGATGTAGTTAGTTTTACAGTTTGCCACATAAAGAAGTTGATTTTTTTCCCCCTCAAGAAGGTATTTATGCAGTAGATATCTTACTCCTAAAGAGGATTACAGGCTTAGACCAAATAATCAGGGCTTGTAAATACTTTTTATGATATTATAAGCAATATACTAGATATTGAAAATTATACCTATCTTCTGCCTAATTTTGGCTCACCAGGGCAAAATATATTTGCATATTGAGTTGAATCTTAACCTTGAGATATACTGACATCCTCAGCCAAGGGCCTCAGCTTTTTACTGATGCTTCTGTATAACAGCACAGAAAGACATTCTGCAATGGAGGTGGACTCTGTTGGTATTAACTTTCCCATTACATAGGGTTTCTGCACAGCTGCCACCATTTTTCTAGCCTGAATAAAGTGCACCAAAAATTTGTCTTCAGGAAGGAAGGGCTTTGCAACAAGGTCGACATGAGGATTTATTGAAAAAGCCTTCTTCAGACAGATATGTATATATGTATATATATATATATATATATATATATATATATATATATATATATATATATATATATATATATATATACAAACATAGACACACAGAGACACAGAGTTTATTTTTGGATGTAGGATGAAACTCTTGTCCTATCTACAACTCTGCAGCAACTGTAACAGTAGTGCTGTATAAAACTTTACAGATTTAGGAAACTGTTCCTCATCCAGTGGCTAGTGTCTGCTTTATTTATGATAAGGAAATTTCTTCTTGCTATAAGGACTAAATGAATTCTGCATGTCAAATTTTTACATAAACTGGGGGAAAGAGCCCTACCAACCAGACCAACTTTTCAACACTTGAAATAGATTAATGTTTTTCCACTTAGTATTTCTCATAGCATAGTCCAGTTGAAAGATATCAGTTTGGTGTGGAGGTTTTTTTGGGTCATTTGTGTTTTTTTCCTTTGCTTTTTTTTGTTTTGCCTTCTTTTTTTACAACTTACCTTAAAATGATGGGTCCTTTTTTATGTGCTACATATTCCCTTGCAGATATTTCCTTTGTCTTTGACTCTATTTCTTTCATTTTTATTTGGTTACTCTGCAAGTTGTATATAAGTACAACAAATACACCATTCCTGTGTGTGACATCTCAAAAATATTGTTATTGCGTAGATTCTCAAAGGCCCTGTGAGACTGGTATCTTAACATTTATTCAGTCTGATCCTCTACAGTTTGCACTTTTTCAGCTCAAAAGACCACATAATTCTATACTGCCTAAAGGCATGAGAGATTGGTTTTTCTCACAAGCAAAATGAATAGGTATTTTCAGCTCTCTCCATTTTGTTTAAAGTTTGTCTTTGAAAGCATTGGATGATGAATTTGAGATTTCCTTTCAGGCGCACACTTATTTCCTTCTTTCTATCACTTATGTTTTAAGGTCATACTTTTCACTCCTCATTGTTCAAGTGCAGTAGAAGCTTATTGAACTCTTCCTTGTCAGATAGTACAGACATACTGCAGTATTACTTTTCCTTTTGAAGACCTTTTTGTACCTAAAGTGCCTTGTGGTATCTTTGATGTTGCCTAATTGGAATCTCAGAAGTGAAAAAATAAATAGCTGAATGAAGACATGAGCAGCAGGCCTAAGGTTGCACATAATCTTATTTTGCTTTCAATCATTCTTTTATTCTTATGCCTTACAGTCAGGTAGCCCTCTAATACTATTGCTTTATTTATTTCTATCACCCATTTCTGCGTTTGAGTTTCTCAGTTATCTGTCTCCCACACTTTGAACAGAAGATCCTGAATTTTCATTTGTCTTCATGGTCCCCCTGAATCTATCTCGGAACTTTTAACCAGCCTTCTTTTTAACAACTAGTCTTTCTTGAACAGGTAATTTTTATACTGTCTCCCCTACTCGTCTCACCTGGTTTAGGCTTAAGTTTCTTAGGACAGTAGTATCTGTCTTAAAACTCTGTATAAATATGCTTCATAAAGATAGCTCAGCAGAAATTCTGCATCTAATTTGGGATTACCCAGTGCAGTGATAGAGTCCAGCTGTCAATAGTCACATGGAAAGAGGCACGGGGATCTGGTGGGATATGGATTACAGGTGGAAAGTGTCCTTACACCAAGGAAGGGCAGGCACAGCAGCAGGGTTGAGGCACAGAATTCTCCTCTTCTATTGCAGTGGAAGAGCTGTGCCAAATTTTTAGGGCTCCAAAACAAGAAGGAGGTCAAGAAAATATAGTGATGAGTGGGAGGCCTTGAGTTTCTGGCAGTTGTATTGCCAGGAGACAAGAGAAAGGGCACTGCAGGGAGCTAGTTGCAGCAGTAGAGGAGTCAGAGTCTGGCTCCCCTGGGAGGTGCACAGCAATAGGGCAGGGAGAAAGTGGCCACAAGTGTCAATGAAGGAGATTCCTGTTGAATTTGAAGAGGTAACTTTTCACAGGGAGCAAGGTTAAGTTCTGGGACAAGTTGCTCAGAGAGAGACCTCCAGACTTAGAGGTTTTTAAAATTCATCTGGACACAGTCCAAAAACAACCCAATAAAACTTGGAAGGTAGCCATGCCTTGGGGAGGAATCTAGACTTTTTGGATCTCCAAAAGTCCTTTCTACCTACATTTTTACTCTTATTGCTCACTCTGCAGTCTTATTTGCAGTAAGTGTTGACTTTATCGTTTGCTATATTTAAGAAATAGCAATCTGTAGAGTTCTGTGGAGCTACTGGTGATTTCACAGGGATAAAATCAGTTCTACGTCTTTAGCACTATATTTGCCTGACTTGGAAATGTATTGACTCTATTAAGTGCTCATTTCTAGTCACTTTGGATGTGAGCATCCACTTCAAACTTCAGTAATTGGAGAAACCAGGTTAGGCAAATAGACCTCTTTTTTAAAGGATTTTTTTTATGTGCACTGGTTAATAAATCAAGTACCCTTCTTCCAAAAAAATATAGTTTTGAGAGAGGTAAGAGTATTTGTGGAGAGGCAAGAGAATAAGTGAATGGAAGAATTCAAGACTTGGAGCAGAAGAAGGGTAAGTAATTTGTTTGTCATCATGGCAAGAGCAGAATTGATTTATAGAGTTTCACATCATTAAGGCCAAAGGAAAAGATGAACCTGTGAAAGTGAAACAAAATATTTATGCCATCTTGGGGTAAGATACAGAAAAAAAAAGTGATGATCAGGAGGATCAAAGACTTGTTTGGCACTGGAGTATTATCTGAAGGAATGAAGTTTAAGCTCTTAAAACAAAATTGCTCAGATGGACACCAGATCATTCTAGAAAATAATGATGACAGGAACATTAGTGTGTGCTTAAAATATTTCCTTATCTAAGATAACCCTCTTGCTTAGTAGAGCAGAATTAAAGTCCTTCTGATTTCTCTGAGTTTAGAATTAGTTTTTCCCCTCGAGCACCATGCCAGTACAATTAAGAGCGTTAATTTACAGCATGGCCTGGCAGAAAATACTAATCTGTAGTGCTTTTCTTAGTGGGTTGGGGCCTAGCTGGCATTAAGCATAAGGAAGCATCAACTGCCCTAAAGGACCACCTCTAACGCTCCATTTCTGTATATGTTTAATAATTTCCCAATTTTCACTGCAGCTTTTGATAATCCTAAATAAAGGTTACATGTGTAGTGCATTGTGCAACCTTTGGAGAAATCTCAAACAACCTTATTATTATCTCTTCCCAGCATATGCTAAATAGTGTGGAGAAAATAGGTCTCTTGCAGATGGACACAGAAAACAATGCAGACATTACATTAATATAATCTTTTTAATTTCTTGTGACCTTTCACAAAAATAACAATGACATGTTATGTGTTTTTCTGCTTTAAGTTCTGCCAGGAGCGTGTTTGTGAAACAAAGGACTTTTAAATAGTTCTGCTAAGTTGATTTTATCCTTTAGTTTTAATGCATTAGAGTTTTTTATCTTGACAGTGTGACCTATTCATGGACAAGATGCAGCTCAGCATCAGCTTAGTGAGAAGCCTTTCCATTCTGATTTTCATGGATTACTATATTTCATCTTCTCTCAAATAATATTGAATATATTAGCTGGCACCTGATAGAATCATAATTGAGTTCAACTGCCAGCTCTGGCCAGATACTTCAAAATAATCAAATGTTTCTCTTTCTTGAAAGGAGCAGATACCTTCAGGAGTATATAATTTCTGGTGTTGTAGTGCCTCTTAGAGACCCCTAACTTCTTTTCTACATTTTTGAGTGAGAATGGTAATTTAGATTTTTGCTTTCTTCCCAGCATAAAAATCAGAGTGTATTTTATCCAGACAGAAATTATAAAAGTAAAAGCTTCACTCTTGCCTTTCTTTCTTTTCCATGGAAGCAGTGTGTTTTATTTTTGAACACATTTGATACTGCTGACCATGAAGAAAGGAAACATGGCATCTCTCTGGTGTTAATTAATGACAGCCTGTCTTTTATCTAAGTTGAAGGGTTAAAACTACTGAGTTAACATTTGCAAGTGCCTTTGATATTTCCATCTGAAATTCATGATCTCTTTTACAGAACTAGGACTACAAACAATTCTTAATCTGGTTTCTGGAAAGTGACTATATTGAATGAATATTTCCAATGCTATCTCAGTAAGATCTCCTTTTTTGTTTTTAGGTGTTGTGAAATTAGCAGAGAATAAATTTTATTTGAAGTAAGCAGAGAGGAAGCACATACTTTTAGCTAAACCATGGGTCTGTAACCCAAGAAGAAGATGAATTTGCTGTTTCCGTACTTTCAAGAGCGAAATTTTTAGCTTGTGTTGTAGTCAACGTTTGCTTGTGTTTAATGATCGGTCTTTGTTAGATAAATATCCAAAGGGGCTGAACCACTGCCTAACTCTTTCCCAGGGTCTGTGGGACTTGGCAACAACTGGGTTCCAACCCCCAGAGGGTTTGTAGGTACCCAATGCATAAGCTCTGGAGCTGGCTTTTGTAACCATAAGATGACCAAGGGAGGGGAAGAATTGCATAGTGAATTTAATATGCTGTTGGGTTCAGTAAATGCTTCACATCAGCTAATTCCTGTAGCATTGTATTAATGTAGCCAGTCTTGGAAAAAATCTTATCTTATAAGGATATAGTATATTACATGATGCCATGTGTCTTGTGAATTCTCACGGCTCCATATTTTTACTGGTTTTGATTATTCCATAAATGCAAACACACATAGGAATTTTGAGGAATTTTGTTCTCATTTTTTAGTTCCATAAGACAGAGTTTTATTCTTAAACCATAGCCAATCTCTAAAAGAGTTTCATGTTCTGTCTGTGATAATCTGCCACTTCTTCCTCTCATCTGTCTCCAAAACTTTGAGGTTGTGGTCTGAAATGCTGACTTGGTTGCTGCTGAGCTTGGTGGAAAGATTACAGCTCTGAGCATACCTCGGCTGCTCTTCACTAAATCCTGCCAGAAATTATTATAGCCACCTGTCTGACAGTAGAATTGCATTTGTAGCCTCTCCTTACTGTGTTTCTGTCAAATATCTTGAACTGAAAAGCCAAGTTTAATTTGACACTAAATATTTTGATCAGCACCATCTCTGACTGTGCATGAAGTTAAGCTACTCAACCTGAGGGTCCATGAGAAGAAAGATGTTAATGAGCAACTGGGGCATGTTGTGGATGGTAACTTTTTGCTTTTTGACTCTGTCAGCCAAAAAGAAAGCTAGCAACAACTGTGTAGTTCTGGAAGTGTGAAAAGATGGGTGGAAAACTAGCAAAATATGTCAGAGATTTGATGATAAAAATATTTCTCTCTAGATTTTCTTTTTTGCTTTTTGTCTTGCTGTGATTGGATCCAAATGAGTTTTCTTCCTTGTAACATTATATTTTTATCCCATGAGCAAGTGGGCAGTGATACGTCAATAGGAGATTAGTTTTTATTTTAAATAAATTTAGAGAACTGAGGAAAGAACCCTGCTTAATGAACAGGTCTCCCAAAAATTAACTCTGAAGATAATGAGCCAGATATTTTGCTGATTAATTCCTGATGCAACATCAGCAGAGTCAAAACAGCTGCATAGAATATAACTTGGAAATAGCTTGAGAACACAGGCAGAAATGTTTCTTCAGAATTTTTTTTTTAACTATTTTCAGGTAGTTCCTGGTTTTACTTGAAATTCTGCATCATTGTTTTCAAAAGTCATTGTGTCTGTTGTGTCTGTAGGTCACAGGGCAGTTGAAATAATTTTGTTTGAGTTTAAAGACTTACATTTTTTTCTCCTCAAAAAAATGTCTAGTCAAATATTACCCTGGAGATTATGAGGTGTTGGTCATGGTTTGCTTCCATTGCTGTTGTGGTGGCAATATGATTAAAAGTTCTTTGGCATGTCTTTCAGAAATGCATGCTTACTTTTGAAGATAAAAGGGGGTATAAACCTTGGTGGACATATGCTTGTATGTGCTCGTATGAAGCTGACTTTCTGATGAACTCTCACAAAAATATATATGGAAAGACACAGCTGCTGTAGTGTCTTAATCTCACCATATTATTGTTATTTTCAATAAATGTAAGAATCCTTTAAATTGCATTCACTAAATTTGTGTTTATAGTTTCCCTGTTCTAATGAGTCTGGAGCCAACCCATTAAATAATGAAAAAGTTTTTGTAGCTAGATGTACCAGTTTAGTTATTAAAGGAGAGGGAAATAAAAGGTTATTGCTTAAAAAATGCACTTTTGAGAGACTGTAACACTTTCATTTATTTTAACAGTAGATTCAGGTAGCTGATAGCTGAAGCTGATAAAATCATAGGAGTTTTCTTTCCTGGCTCAGATCTGTTTTATGCCCTTGTTAGCTACAGCAATGTTTATGTTTGCACTCAGGTTAGTTTTTCAGAACACAAATATTTGACAATCACTGTAATTGCAGAAAATTTACTATACAGATCAAGTTTAATTTTGTACCAGAGATCGGAGAGATTTCCTTTGTAAAAGTGATTACTGATCATACTTGTTTAGTGTTACAGACTTACTGAAAACCATAAAGAGAGAAAGATCTAGGCATTGATCTCTGTTTTCACGGATTCTTAACTTTATGTAGTGTGTCTAATTCTGTTCCAGTGGTGGAATAAGTCAGTCTGTAATGCTGGACATCCAGATGAACCTGCAGAGAATCAGAACTGGGTAACCTGCTGACAAGTAGGTGACAAAGGCTAAAAGAGCATCTAAGACTCAATGTTGTAGCTTCTTTCCTTACAATATGTGTGACACAGCTGACATGAAATGGAAAGGTTCAGTTGTTAGATCTATAAAAATACCCACAAAGCATGACCAAGATAAAAGGCACATAGTGGAAGGTCATATTTTCTTCTCAAATGGATGGTTCCTTGGCTATAGGTGGTTTAGCAACTAAAACTTGTGAAAAAAATATTTATTTTTTCAATCTTGCCTTTTTTTTTTTTTCCTCCATGGGAGATCTTTTCGTTGTTACACCTTTTAGAAGAAAGGTTTTTCTTTTTTCTTTTTCTATGATCACAAATCCTGAAGTGGCTGATTATTGTTGTAGGATAACCTTATCTAACAAAGTCACATCTGAAGAGGTGAAACAATGCTTAAAAGGATGTCAAAGAGCGAAAAATGTCAAGATGTCAAGCATGTCTTCTGGATAGGTTAGACGCTATTTTCAAGAGTACATATTGAAAGGGAAAGAAATTAAGTTCATTGGTCCTAAATCCAAAATACAGTTTTGCTGTGAAAACTGCAGTGCTTATACAGCGACAGGGTTTTGTCTGAGAAAAACAACCAGCAATGTAAGAAGAGCCTAAAGCAAGTCAGCTGTAGTTCAGATTTAACCTTGTCATAAAGAGGTTAAGTATTTTTTCTTTTACAAGTACAAGGTTTATAATTAGATTTATTGTTACTGTTTGTTGGTTTCGTTGTGTTTTGCTTTTATTTGGAAAAGTAAAACCAAAAAAGAAGAAACTGGGTTTGTTGGGTGTGTTGTCCCAGCTCAGGATTGCAGATTACCACAAGAAGGGATCTCTCTAGAGAGAGAGAGAGCTTTCTAAGGTAAAAAAAAAAAAAATCACATAGACTGCTTTCAGAACTTGTATGAAAACTTTACCAGTGGAAAAAAGTCTTGCAGTGATTGTTAAGAGTCTACCTAAATTGGTGGAAAACATGCAACAACTTGTGTGAGTATTCAGGACATAGGAAAAGGTTTTTACATTTCTGTAGAATCTTCGAATGTTTAAACAATTATCTGCTTCCATTGTCTTAATTTTTTGGTCAAAGTGGTCAAGAAAAAGGAATGTGACTCACTACATTAGGACATAGGTTGTCTCGGGTGCACTTTACTTGTTTTGTGATATAGGATACTTTGAAAAAAAAACCAAACATCTTGATTAAGGTTAGCACTGAAGAAATTCAAACTACCCTAATTCTTGAAACCTAATATTCTGTAAGGAGCAAAAAAAGAGAAGTATGTCTCAAAATCTG
Organism: Motacilla alba alba; assembly: GCF_015832195.1. Lineage (NCBI taxonomy): Eukaryota > Metazoa > Chordata > Aves > Passeriformes > Motacillidae > Motacilla > Motacilla alba. The sequence continues at coordinate 76,177,178 of NC_052017.1, forward strand.
AAAGTAACTAATAATCTACAAAATTTTTCTTGGTAAGGTGATTAATGTAGTATGTATTAGACTGTGTCAGTAAGAGCAGCAAAGTAATCAAAAAAGAGAAAGGGAGAAAAATGAACCTTGTTGTATTCTCTCACTGCTGCATAAAAGCAATTTACTACATGGAAGAATATTTTTCATAGTATTCTAAAATCAGTAATTATTTCAGGGTTTGGCTGCAGCATATTTCTGTTTTATTTTTGTTTTATCATAAATATCCTATATCAAAGGGATTAAAATTTTGGTGTGAAATTGTAGTATTTTAGTTACAGTCTTAGAGTAGGCCTTGCTGTGCAAGGCACTTCCAGGAGAAATACCAATGAATGATTTGTTTTCTCATAACTCTGTGAAGAACTCCTTGTGTTTAACAAAAGTAAAAGCACAAAGCAATCCCCCAAATAACTCTTAATTTTTTTTAAAAAGTAATTAATATTTTATACTAATGATAAATGATCTGATTACACATTGGACTATTACAAGGATAATTCTTCATTTAAATATCTCTTCCTTTATTGTGCTGGTTAATCAGACCATTCCACTGTCCAAAATGTGTCAGAAAAAATCTAGAACTGGGAGATTTAGCCCAATCATTTGATTATTTTTTTCAAAAGTCTTCAAACTATACTTTTGAGTAACTAGCACCTGCTACTGTTTAGAAAAAAAAAAATCAACATTTAGGATAATAAAAAAGGATAATTTAATTCTAAGTGTGTTAGATACATCTAAATAAGGGGCTGCACCTTTTATGACAGACTGCAACATTTTGGTTTTCAAACCAGAGGTACATTTTGTGTCACAGATATATTGTCAGGAGATCTTAAATTATAGGTTAATAAAGACTGATTATGCATTATGTTGGCTGAGGACATTTGTGAAGATTTTTATTTTGTATAGATTTTTTCTCCATTGCATGAAAGGAAGGGTAAAGCTGATGGATATATATATATATATATATATATATATATATATATATATATATATATATATATATGTATATATTTCAGATAAGCCTGAGATACAGGAGGCAAGCTCCTAGCTTAACATTCTCAGGTGTTGGTGTCACACAGCTGTGATGCAATTCAGTAGCATATGTCAATGCTTCTGTAATCTTGTGTGGTGTTTACTCATTGTATGGATTTACTCCATCATGTAAATGAACAGAATATTGAAAGAAAAGCAGTCAGCATTTATGTAATGAAGTTAATCAGATGTTGGATACATACTACTGTGAATTGTGATGATTTATGGTGTTTTCTCTCTACTTGAATGTAGGTCATAAATTCAGTTCTTTTGAATTACATGCTGTACAGCCAAAGACAGACATTTCAGAAGTGTATCTTGCTCTCATTTTCTGAGTGAAAAACATAATATATACTGACATGATTTACTAGTTGATATTTGGAAAGGATGTCTATCTAAATTCAATTTGTTGCCTTTTAACCAATTATGTGGTTAATACATTCTTACCTAACTTGTAGAACACACTGATGGCTTCGCAATTGACTATGTCTTCTCAAAAGTGCAGTGGTGTGCTCATATATCAGAAACCTGCATTTTTTTATTTTCAGTTGAAAACAGTAGGGTTTTGAGTTTAGATAAACACTAAGATAAAGAAGTTGTATTTTAATGTACAAACTAAGATTAGATTTGTACAAACTTTGCTTTAAGGCCAGTTTGTCCAAAATGATGCAGTCTATACCAAATGTTCAAAATCATCTCTGTTAATCACTATACATTTGTTTAAATGTTTTGGCTTTTGAAGCACATTTTATTATGCCTTAAAACTTTTAATTTTTTAATACAATTTGCATTCTTCTCATTCCCCAATTATCTTATAAATTGTCAACATGGTATTTTACTTTCTACTGATTAGGATGGCATGCACATGTAAAGTGAATAGATTTTCTTAGCCCCATTGATTGCTGGTGCTGAAGAGCAATCTAGTCCGGGTATATGTGATATATTTTCCATATATATAAAAGCATATCTTTTTTTGGTAAATACCATATGGAAAGGTGTTGACACTTCATGTCATCCTTTATCTGTTTTTGTCACAAAATGGTGTCTGAGATGTAGTGTTTGTGTACACATTAAAAGACAGAAAATAAGCCCATAACTTGCACTACTCTGATAATTCAGTAAGTGGCCTTTTTGCAAGAGTGGGTAGAAATGGTAACCTAAGTAAGCTGTCTGTTTTACTTAAGTCTCTTTCCCCACCAAAGAGGAAAACCTGCTCATGTTTGAAGTGGCTTTATAATAAAACTGCATAAACATACAGCTTTAATTATAGTTTCACATGATTGAAAATGTAGTTATGGCAATTATGTAGATTTTTTTATCTCTCCTGTCTAGTAAAACTGTAATTGAAAAACAATGGGTATGTTCATGAACAGAAATGTCTGAGATGATTAGATTTATCCAGTTCAAGAGTAAAATATTTGCACAGAATCTTGAGTCAACTTCTGAAGCTCATGTCTTTTTTGCTGGGTATGACAAAAAGAGTGTTAAATTATGTCAACGACTGCATGGAATTTTGTACATGGAAATGTCAAGGTGCATATATACAAATGAGATATATTTATGCTAAAAAAAGTTTGTTTAGTCACAAAAGATAACAGACATTCCTAGCCACAATTCTCAACATCTTCACTGTTCACCCACTTTATTTTAAATGCTGTTCTCTTTTGTTTTATCACTTAGTGCGGAAACTATATATCAGATTTTATAGTCACCTGATCAAAATGAAGTCTAGGTCTTCCTCTAGAGAAGTAGGAGTCGAGCTGCAAATGTGAGCCTGAAATCTAGGAGATTACATGGGGAGAATTTTACATCTAACTCTCAAATTTAGATTCTTTGGGGCTGTAGGCTTTATTTTACCTCAGGAATGTTTTTTTGTCTGAAGAGTCAGGTTTATCAGAGTGGTTATTCTTGTTCTGTTAGGCTGGGATAGTATACGTTAGTCTTAGTGCAACTGCTCTATAATGTCTAACAGGCTAATTATACCAAAGGCACAATCTAATTGATTGCCTGGAGCTCACAGTAAGGAGCTGTTGTTGATGTTTTATCTATGGTACAGTTAAGAATTGTGCAGAAGTATACTTCTAAACCTTGTCTGTGTGGCTTGAAAAACTTCTGGCACATGCCAACCAAGCTTAGAGAAACCTCAGCTGGATTCTGAGAATACTGAAGAAATTTTAAGACTTTTTTCTTTCACTATACTGCATGATCATAATCATTGGATCATTATTGCTTAGAGATTTATAGAGATGTTCTTAAAAAATTAGAAAGCTCAAACAATGTAAAAACTTACAGTCACACACTTTTGCCTCCATACATGCACAGGCAGATGGTGAGCTGATCAAGAATTTTTTTTTTTTAATATTTCACCTTATGGCCATTATTATTTTCTTTTATACATTATTTGCACTATAATACCACCTACAGGCCCTTGCTAGTACAATGCATTGAGAGGGGTAATGCACTGATGAAATTAAAAGTAAAAAGCCTTTGTTTGCTGTGTCTCATAGTTCTTCGGGAGATTTGTTATTTAAATTTAATTCTTAGTGTGGTGTTGTGTGTATGGGTGCCTGAAAATACTTTTGATAGAAGACCTTTTAAATTTAGAGAGTCAAAGAATCATGTGGGTTGGAAAGGACCTCTTGAGATCATCTAGTCTGCTCCCCCAGCTCAACCATGGTCAGCTACAGCATCTTGCCCAGAACATGTTCTGTTGAATAGTGAATATTTCCACGGAAGTAGATTTTCGACCTTACTGCATAGCCTGCCTTACTGCAGAGTAGATGTGTTTTCTCATGTTCATTTGGAATTTCCTGTTTTTCTGTTTGTGCCTGTTGCCTCTTGCCCTGTCACCAGGCAGCACTCAGAATAGTGTTTCCCTCTTATTCTTTCTTTTCCTTCAGATATTTATACTCCTTGGTAGGATCCAATCTGAGTGTTTTCTCTAAGATGACCTGTTCCAGTTATCTCATCTTTTTCTTGTAGGAGAGATGCTCCAGTCCCTTCATAATCTTCTTGGTCATTTATTGAACTCTCTCCAGTATGTCCATGTCTCCCTTGTACTGGGGAGCCCCAGAATTTAACCCAGAAGTCCAGGTGTGGTCACTCCAGTGTTATGTAGAAAGAAGGATGGCCTCCTTCAACATTACTGGCAACACAATGACATAGTTGAAATAGAGATGTGATATTACAGGATTTTGTCTTTCCTTTTGCAGAGCCACTTTAAATATTAGCAAGGTGGAAATGTCTGCCCGCAGATGTCACCGTGTTTTCAAGGTCAAGGTCAAGAGAAATCAATAGTTAGTAATTTGAGCTCACTCAATCAGTTAATTTTTTCATGCTGTGGAGTCCATAACTCAGTAAATATATTTTAATGGAGCCAAGAGAGAAGATAATTTCTTTTTTAAAACTGTGAAAGACACAAATTAGAATTAATTCATACAAAATTCTCAGCAAAATTTTTCAGTCTAAGTAAGTTTATAGGTAATTTGATCCCACACCCTCCAAATACTGAGACTAATGAATGGCTTATGTCAATACTCATAAACAGCCACATTACTGCTAATAAGAACTCTGTAACTTTCCAACATATCCTTTGTTAAATGACTAACAGAAAGTCAAATAGTGGCTTCTTTATAATTTAATATCTGTGTGCCACATTGTATCCTTTAGGAATTTTCCTTTTGCTAGGAAGATAAAATGCAATTGAAAACTTAAAATTCCATTCATTTCCCCTTGTTAATGCTTGCATTTGGGCTTGATATTATTGTCATAATTACAGCACAGTGATAAAATGAATCAAAACTCTAATTTTTCTGAGTTTGAAAAAATGTTTATGAGTGAGACCAAATCACCTGCATAGTTAGTGTGGAAAACGAATGTTTGTCAAGGGAATCAGGAGTAACAGAAAATAGAATGTATTTGTCAGCATGATGCCTTTGGGTGCCACTCTTAGCATGGCAATAAAATGAAAATTTAAGTGAAAGGAGAGGAACAGGCTACCTTTTACTGTTTTAGGGATAGAAGTGTCTCTGGAAGGGTTGGTCTTGGTCAGACAGACATTACAGAATTTTTGTAATAAGTGAATGGGAGAATTAGCTGAGAAGATTGTGGAAAATTGTTTTGCTTTTTTTTATTTAATAAAAGTATTTCTTCATTGTGTTGTTTCTGGTCACAGATGGTACATGTGTAACTTCTTAGATAAAGGCTTTTGAAAGGTCAAAGTGTCATTTATGTTGGAAAAGACCTTCAAGATCATTGACTCAAATCATTACCCTGACATTGCCAAATCCACCACCAAACCATCTCCCTGAATGTCACATCTATGGGTCTGTTTAATACCTCCAGGGATGATGACTCCATCACTTCCCTGGGCAGCCTGTTACAATGTCTGCCTACCCTTTCAGTGAACTTTTTCCCATTATCCAGTCTAAACCACCCCTGGTGCAATCTGAGCCCATTTCCTCTTGACCTATTTTTGGTTACCTTCAAAAAGAGACTGGTGAGTTATGAAAAGACACTGAGGATGTATTGAATGATATGCAGAAGCTATGCTACTATTTAGTACTGTGCTACTTCTGATAAGCAGATCTTAATGAAAACACTTAATTTGCACCTTTTCAAAGTTGCTATTCTCCATTTGCTGCGTCCCCTATGCTTGGGAAGAGGGTTTTGTGTTGTGTCCTGTGAGTCATCAGATCTAGGAAGGAAGTGATAAGCAGATTTTTCACATGAAATATCCTGCTATTTGTCACACAGACTGGAGTTTGATTTTGTTGAGTTTTTGTGGTTTTTTTTTTGTTTTTTTTTTTCCTGAAAAGCTTGTGATTGTGACAAATGTTGCTATCTGAAAGGAGTTGCACCACAGGCTCTCTGGCAGAAAAAGTTTGCAAATTATGTCAGTTTTAAGAGGTGGAAAATGAAAGTGTAAACTTAAAAATCATTTACAGTAACATTCGATTTATTAACTTAGCTCTGCTGTAGTTGCTATTTCTGCAAATTTTTTCTCTATGACCCTGTACAGTGTTTATTTCAAAGAATATTTTCTCACTGACAGTAGACAGAAAATATTGTTGAAATGGCATTTGAGAGGGAAATTTAAAGCCTTTTCCAGACACTAGTTAAAGTCAGTGTTTCTGACCCCGACAAAGTCTTGGGATTCAACATATCTTTGTATTGAGACATTTTGAAGTCTAGGCATATCCTGACACCCTTTAAAAACCTATTTTCTTTTACAACATTGCTTTTCCTTTTCCGCAGCTCATAAAAAGTTTATTAGACTAAAGTCGTGTGTATAAATCTGTATTGGGGTTATGCACCTGAGCTGTTGGACTAACCATACAGCATGGATTGTCTTTCTTCCTCTTTTTCTTACTCTGTAGATGCTATCTTCTGTTAGGCAAACCAAGTCACTCAGTTGTACATTTTTATACAGACTTGAAATATGAGGAGCACCTTACATACTTAACCCTCCCTATTCCTTAATAACTTTTAAATTACTCCATTTACACTTTCATGATTTCTTTCTTAAGAAAAAAAACAGGTGCTGTCAGTAATATAGTGTCACATATATACAATGTGTTTCTATACGTTACTCCCAATAAACAGAAAAATAGTAATCCCCTTATACTATGTTCTTACATTTTGTCCTGGAAATTAAAGAACAACAGAGTTTGTGTCAGTGTATTTTGATGAAATTTTGTGAATCCTCACTATGAAAAAGAGACAATATTATTCAACCAATTAAATTGCCTTCTAATATCTAGTGGGTAATTATAACTTGAGATGGTGTGTACTGATTGCTCAAATAACTGTATAAAATTTATGAGGTTTGTGCTGGCTAATGAACAAAGTGAGGCAGATAGTATTATCATTTGTTTGACTATTTTGCCGTTTTGAAATACAATTTCAGATGATGTTTCTTCTACCAGCAGAACATGTTTCTTGGCAAGAACCTGAATATATATTTCCTAGATAATCCCACTTCCAAATGTCACTTACTAGAAGCAGCTTGTGCATAATAAACATCATAATTAGGTCCTTTACTGGATGGGGAACAGACTGCTTTAGGTACCAGACATCCTTGGTGCTCATTGAGTATTGCAGTTCTTAGCAATACTCTGATTATTTTGCAGTTGTAATGATCAGACAGTAGTTAGTTGTACACAGGAGGGTGTTTTATCAGTAAAGGGAATGCATCTAAAAGACCTAACCTTAATTTTGATTCAACCAATGTGGCTGCATGCTCCATAGGTTGATACCTGAGTTGAGATAATTTAAATCTTATGGATTTTATTTTGAGCTTCTTCTGTAAGGAGGGGAACCACACATACAATGACACTCAGATGCAAGAGATGCAATCTGTATTTTAGTTAAAATTATTTTTTATTGGCATATGGAGATGATTCCTAACAGACATGGAAAAGTCTCAAGTAATAAAACCATTGCTAACACACACAGTCTAATTCAAGTATGGTCTAACACCTAATCTAATAATACATACTGTCTGTACGTCTATCTGTTATCCTGCCCTCCTCCACTGCTAACAACTTTTTAAACCATTGGCCAGTTCTTGCCAAGCTTCACAGATGGCTAGAAGGCTCAAAGATGTAAAATATCCTATCAATTTTACAAAAATAAGTACTACTTCTAGGAGAAAAGATTGCTGTGTGATAACACCTTCTACTAAATATCTCACAATCAGGAAAAAACCCGAGTTATTTTGATTTAGCTATATATTATGATATACCTGTGTAGTTCTGATCTTTCCAGTGCTGCTGTGAAAAAAGGTGTTAATTGCAACACAAAGGGACAGTCTTCAAAGTTAAGTTGGTTGGCAATTAAAAAGGACTTCAAATGATGCATTTTTGCTATTCCTGCTGTAAAAGTATGATTTTATAAATATCTTCTGTGTCTGGGGTTTTTTGTTTGTTTGTTTTTTGGGGGCTTTTGGGGTTTTTTGTCTTTTTTTTTTTTTTTTTGTTGTTGTTGTTGTTGTTGTTGTTGTTTTTAATTTGCCAGTGAAAAATTGTGAAAGGAATTTTCTTTCTTATTTATTCCTGGACTAGAAGCCATTCAATGTTATACCAGAGTGCTTCCACAAAATGGTAAAGTTATTCCTCAATTATGCTAGTACATATGGAAGGAGATTTTATTTTCTTTATTGGACTTTGTTGAAGCTTCTGGAGTATTACTGTGATTATTTTCTTCTTCTCTTAGAGTATGTTTATACATTAGAAGTAGCTGAAAAGCTGTGCAGCAAGTTTTAGAATTTCAATTTGAATTAATTAGAATTTATCATCCAGAAGCTGAAGTAAAATATAATTCTGAATGGAATACTGATAACCAAAATCAAATTCTAGATATGGAAAGTGTTTAGAACCTTTGGATATGACAACACAGTAAGAAAATGTGCTTTAAATACAGAAAAAGATCTCAAAATTGAGCAAAAGTAAAAATGCTTTAATCTTTGACACCAGCTGAAGGGAGTGAATGTGGACATAAGAGAAGGAATCTGCCAGAGGTATGAGAATTTATGGACTGTTAAAATAAGAATTTTAATATCTTATGGAAAATGTTAGGGAAATATTTACATCATGTGAAACACAATTTTGCAGTCAAATACCTACTTAAACATACTATTTACAGAGTTATTGCTTAAAAATAATCTTTTTTTCTTAGATACAAATAAAAGGTTCTGTTCAATACAATGAATTATAAATATTCTGTCTTAATATAGGCAAGAGTTACTTAACAATGTCTTGATAGCATGCATAACATAGCACTGTCACCAAAATATACTAATGGAAAACTTTATCTGATAGTCTCTTTCTAAAGATCAAATGTGGGTAGCCCAAAAGTTACAGATAGCTTAGTTTAAATAGCAGTTTGTTCAACACTTCAGTGATAGATTAGGATTAAGCAGAAGATGGGGGACTCTCCACACTATGGTTCACAGACTGGCTGACAAGTAAAGAAAGACTCAGATACCAGAATCAAGCTCTGAAAGTCTTATTTTGGATAGAGATGGAAAAAGGAATATATTTTACAAAAGGTTGTGTAGAGAGTGGATACATTTTTTTTTAATGCCTGAACACAAATATTTATGAAAATAGCAGAAAATCAGACTCCAAGACCTGGAATTTTGTCCTATAAATGACACTGGTTTAGGATTACTTCATCATATAGATATTTGCAAAGCATTAATCTGAATTTGTACTTGTAGCAAAGAGTATCAGACATTGAAACAATTTGAAGCTCTTAAATTCAAAATTTGAGTAATTGAGCTAATTTTTTTTTTTGAAAACATGACTTAAGGACTTACTTAATTTTGACATTCTAAAAAACATCTTCCACCATTACTTTCACATATGTGAGTTTACCAACATTAACACGAATATTTATTTATTTATTTATTTATTTATCTTCCTAATTATGTTGGAAGTTTAAAAGTTTCCTGTTTAATGTAAAATTTTATAGTTATTCATTATTTTGTATCTAAATTATATACCCAGGAAACATTCTCTAATGAAATTTTGAATTTTTCATTGAATGGCCAGTTGGCGTTGATTCTGTAACTTGTTTCAATCAGCCAGCACTTTCTCTAAGCCAGAAGGTGAACATGATGCTTATTTTGTATGTAAATGCCTGTATATTTTCCATTTTGATTTTCACTGTACTTGACACCAACTACTTCTTTCTTTGGTCATAAGTGGTCTGGTTTTGAGGGAGCAGAAACCTTGAATAAAAAATGTCCTTGTGATCATATATTTTATTTCTCTGTTTTAGGAACTGTTTTTCATTAGAATGTTAGAATATTTTTCATTAGAATCTCCAACTAGACCTTTGCATAATGATATCACTTTCATAATTTCAATCTGAATTTAAATGGAACACCTGCCTGCTTTCTTTTTTAGTCCTGAACTGTATGTTTTGGTAAATACACCAAAAAATATTGGTAAAGTATTTTAGCATTTGAGTAACAGTTGAGTAAAAGTATTTTAGCATTTGAGTAACAGTTGTTTTAACAGTAATTGTTGAATTATCCATTCTAATAAAATGTATCAACACTGGTTATTCAGAAGGTTTACATGAATAATTAAGATGTTTCACCACATGAAAATATCTTGCTTTCTACTCATGTGAAATAGCACCCTTTTCAAAAGTAGTCACTAAAAACTGTATCTGGAAAAAAAGAATCTAAAGTCTTAAGAGCACAAAAATTTATCAACCACATAAAGCATTTTAGGAAAGGAAGTATAAGGTTTTAAAATCATTATATTTCACAGAATCAGGAAATATCATGAGCTGGAAGAGATTATCAAGCCCAGCTCCTGACTCAAAATAGAAAGTATTCCTGGCATCCTAGAACTGAATCCACATACCTACAGGGTTTAACCAGCTCTTTCTTTAATACTTACAGTGCTGGGGCCATGACTGTTTCCCCTGGGGACTTTGTTCCAGTGCTTGACCACCATCTCAATAAAGAACTTTTTCCTGATATCCAGTCTGAACATTCCATGAAGCAGCTTTAAGCCATTCTCTCACACTGGGTCACCAGACAACAGAAAGAAGATATCACCAATTCCCTCTCCTTTCCCCCTCACAGCAGGAGGATGAGGCATCCCTCAGTCTTTTTTAAGGAGGGTACACCTATTCTCTTAAATCATACCTTTTAGGCCTTTCACCATTTTTGTTGGCCTTCTTTGAATAAATTCTGATTTTTTTTATCCTTTTGATATTTTGGAGCCCTGAACTGCACACAGTGGTGAGGTGAGGTCATGTCAGGGCAGAGTAGAGCACAACAGTCCTTTCTTTTAGCTGGTCAGCTCTACCATGCTTAATGCTCCCCAGGACAGGTGTGATCTTTTTTGGCCATCAGTGACATTGTTGACTCAAGTCAGTCCTACCACACCCCTTGTAAAAATACTGTTCATACAGAGTATCTTTGTTTTTTCCCCAGAACATAAACAATGAAAACCCTCAGGTTTTTTTCTGTGAGATAAATAGTTGGATAAAGACACTATAGTTTTGGGGTTTTTTTTGGCCTATTGTCTATTAGCACTACCCGTTATGCAGTAAGAGCTTACTGCAGTGTACAAAATGGAATAGCCTCAGCGATTGGGATCATATGCTATAGAGAGAACAATCAGTTTAATGCACAAAGCATTGGACAGAATATATTTTCTATCAGGATTACCTTAGGAACTTGGCTTTCCATGAGCTTATTTGTTCAGCAGATAATGGTATTGCTCCATATTTTTCTTCTTGCTACAGATGTAGCAACAGCAATATCTTCAAATTAATTAAGTCTTTCATTACAACTTTGTTTTACAAATACTGAAGTAGTGGCTGTGTAACGCTATTGCTGGCTGCATATAGATTTTTTTCTGATTGTGCTTTTGGCTCCTAAAGAGTTGATTTACATTAGCTTTGACAAATATGGTACAAGTGTTTGGCGAATATAAAAGAAATAGAATTCTTGGTAGTAGGTACATTTCAATTGAAAGCTCCAATCTGTCTCAGTGAGGTCTGACAGACTTACTTTTTTTTTTACCAGAGTGTTCATTATCACTCTGCTGATGTGTTCAACAGATGCATTTAAGCCTTTTGAAAATTATTTGGATGTAGTAGACTTGCCATGCTTTCAATCCTCATATTCTATGTCTCAGGAAAGAATATGGGCTTACGTAAATTATGTTTTTGGTTTGCTTTTTAAGGGCCTCTGAAACAACTTGTTGTGACTGTTTTTCATAATTATTTAAGCACATATTTATAAACAAAACAGCATTATGGCTGTTAGGGATTATTGCGTATGTGTGATTTCCCAATCTTGCAGAATGATATCCAGTTATCACTAACCAAAGTATACTTGCACTCGAATCTACTTGTGAAATACTTTCTGGATCCTACAGTGTTGAGCTTAATGCCTCACAAAGTTTAAGCTCTTGTAATTGAGACTGTTTACACGGTTACCCTGCAAATTTTCAATGGACTGCAAGGTGTTATAGGAAAGGAGTTTAAAGCAAGTGTTTCCCTTGCTCTAAATCTTTTTTGTGTATCTGCAGCCAGCATAGGTCTTATGAGACTCTTCCTTGTTCTTCAGAAAATAAGGTAATTTTTGTAAATCTTGAACTGTTTCTTTCTCCTCATAATTTGAAAGTGTTATAAAGCCCTCAGTTTCCTGTCCTTGCCATTATTAAAGAACTTACAGTTCTACTTGACCAGACTGAGTAGTAGCATTGACTCCTTTTCAGGAAGTGAGAAATGGATGTTGGATTTGTACTTACACATTATGTTAAAGATAGATTAGTGAGAGCTACTGTGAAGTCTTAATGGGTAAGTAAAAGGGGATAAATAGAAATTCAGATTTAGCAAGTAAGTATAATCAGAGGATATGTGTAAGTATAAGTCTTGTTGGATATTTCTTTCTAGGACACAACAATAATTAGTATTTGGACAAATAAGTTTAAGAATAGTCCTGGATATGCTGGGTTTTTTGTCCAGCATAACTGAATGGACATATTGAAACAAGGAAATAGGCAAATTCTATGTCAGCCAGAAGTTGTCACCACACACACAAAAAAAAAAAAAAAGCTTGCAGAATGATTGGGATTTATGACCAATTATTTTTTTATTAAGAAGAAAAAAACAAAGAAACAAACAATCAGAAAGGACTATGTAATAAACGTGCCAGTCAATTTTCATAGCAACCAATAAAAACAAGTGTTTACCTGTATTATGTCTTAGGTAATTGCAACTCATGAGTTTAACTTGTAAGGTCAAATTCAATATTTTTCATTTAGTAAAAAAAGAAAGGTAAGAGAAATCCTCATGTGCTAAATACTTACTATGAACATGATTTTCTATAAAATGGACACAGATAAAAATGTATTTTTTGTGTTTCAAAACAGATTCATTTCCTGAGTACTCCTTGTAATATTATCAGGATTGTAGAAAGAGAAAATTATTTCTACTTCTGAGTTATTGTCCTTGATACTGAAGGTGAGAGAAAAGAAGATTCTAGAGAGAGGTCATGGTGCTAGTCCTGTATTACACGAAATGTAATAGAAACTAACATAAAAAATGAGAATTAAGTACAAGGAGTGTTTCAGCTACATTTTTGAGATAATCAACTACTCTGCCTTTACTTGTAACACTTCAACCAAATTTTGAAAAGCCCCTGTCATCAATTACTGTTCTTCTACTGAATGACAGGGTTGCCAAGCTAACACTAAGTTGAAAATGTAGTCTTCATAAGGTATCTTGTAGTGACAATGGAAACTTTTAAGGGAAGGATAGATATCAACAAAGGGATATTCTTCTGTGTGGATTTTTTTTTTTATTTTATATATCACATCTTTTCATGAATATGAGGGACTAACTTGTAGTTATCACTTCTAAAACATTCTCTCAGGCTCTTAAAAAGATTTCTCACTCACAATGTCTGCAGAGAGTAGCCAACATACCATGTGCTCCAAAATTCCCAGAGGTTTACTTGCTTCATTTTTTTTGTTTGGTTTGGTCTGGTTTGTTGTTGTTGTTGTTGTTGTGTTGTTTTTCTTTTGGTTCCATTGGTTTTTAAAGTATATATGTGTATATATATATATATATATATATATATATATATATATTTCTTTCTAAAGGTTTGTGCTATCTCTGAGTCTTTTCTCAAGTTTAAACAAAGTTATAGTTTGGGCTATGCCTTTAGTACTGTAAGGGAGCTCTTCATTGTGCAACTCAATTTTATCCATAGCTGAGTTGATTATTTACTATGACTGTTAGTATATCATAGGAAGTGCATGGTTCTGTACAGGTATGTTTCCTTCCAAAGCAAAATGGGGGATCAGAAACAGGCATAATGCCTTTATAAAATGATTATTTGAGGAAATTTGAATTACAGCACAGCAGAAAAAAATTGATCAGCCTCCTCAATTTATACACTAAATAATCTGTTCTATTTTGGAGAGTGGAATTTTTTCTGCAATTAATTGAGTGTTTTGTACAAATGTCTTGTTCTTTTCTGCATCCTATGCATGAAATAACTCATGGTGACACTGACACACTTTGTCTTCAGAACCACCACAGAATACTGTAGTTCCATTCCTACAACATTGTGAGAGTTGATGCATTCATTTAAGCAAAGCTAGAGCTGTACCTTCTGCCAGATCACACATTTCAGAATGTCAGCCAAGAAGATAATTTAGCAGGATGATTTTTGCATACTAAGAATCAGTCTGAGAACATTTGCACTCCTTTAAGTATTCAATTTATGCCTTGTCACTAATCATGAAGATAGAAATCAGATACCTTAAGCTCTGGGCGCTTATCCAGCTGGGCCATTTATTCTGGAGCATGGAGCACTGTGGGTTGTGGTAGGGTGCTCTGATCACCATCAAAATCCCAAGCTGTAGCAGAGGGGCCTAACATCAATGGAGTCACTTATGGAAAAAGCAGGTGTTTTCCTGTAACCTACAGAAAACACAGAAAACTACAGCTGCATTATTTTCATATGGAAGCCAATTTTCTCTCTTATCAGAATATCAATATAATTAGAACATTTCTTATAATGTTAAATCCTAGCTCTCAATAGGAAAAATATTTGAAGATAATTTTGTTTTCTAAGTTTATATATGCCCATAAAATATTTGCTTCAAATACAAGCAACAAAGTAGGTAGATAGTATTTTTTTTCTTTGATTATTCATCTCCAAATAATAGAGTTTTGTTTTGGAGGATTAGCTATTTCTACAATGCAGTACATGTTTCCCACCTTGCATTAATATAGTGCCTTTTTCTCTGACTTCAAATGGTCTAATGGAATGCAACTATTTATTTTGAAAATTTTTGCACTTTCTTGTGCATTACTGAAAAAATAAATATAACCTTGCTGATAGCCTGTGACAAAAGAGCTACTTAGTATTTTAAGACTTCAATGAGGAAGGGCTTTCCAAGCATAAAAGATTTGAAATATTATGCAGAAATTGATATTTTTTTGTTGCTATTTAAAGTTTCCGATTTTTCTTTTTATTAACAATTGTCAAATCTATACTCTGAGTTTTCATGTCTGGTACTAGAAACATTGTATTTTTTTTTTCTGTTTTTGATGGTCAAAATAGGACAATATTGTTTTAGAACAAAACGAAAACTGGAAAATGTAGCTCTTAGTCATTGAAATAATCAAATAATTTATTTTTGCTTAAAAATATATTTTCAAATATTTTGAGAAAAAAAAATTGAAAAAAGAAGATAACATTCTAATGTAAATGTACACAACATCAAGTTTCTACAGAATTCAAGCATTCTACAGCAAAAACTTTCTCACCTGATTCAGTTGGTGGCTATGTGAGTGGAAAACAGAAAGACCTGGGACCCATTGTGACCTGGGACCCATTCTCTGTAGTAATTTATTTTAAAGGTGGTGGATTTACTTTTATCCTTGGCAAAATACATAGTGTTATGATCATAAATTCACTTTGGCTATGACCCTTCATGGTTATTTAAGCTCTTGCTTCTCAATATCTTAAATTATAAAGAGGAACATTTATTTAATTACTAGTAAAAAAACCATAAAAATTACAAGCTTATTTAAAATTAAAAACTACTAAGGTTGATGGTATTCCTTGCAAATGCTTAGTAATATCAGAAAAAAAAATTAAAAAAAAAAAAGTAAGGTGAAAAAATAGGAAATGCAGGCCAAATGAAGAGGAAACTAAAATCCCTCAGTTCCTCAGTTTCACAGGCATGGAAGCCAAATTTTTTTGCAGCCTCTACTTAATACTAACTTTTTTTTTTTTTTAATGTTAGAGAATATTACAGGGATCAACATAATGGAATGATGAAATTGCTACTGATATAAACATGTGCATTCCTCACTTTTTTTTTCACTCTTTCTAAAAGACCATATTCTTTAATTTTAGAATAGTGTTAATGTGTTAGTGAGAAATAAGGCAGTTGAAAGGGGGAATAGAAGTTTAAAATGAAACAGTTTTTTGTCTTGGAAGATAGGTACTTTTTGCTGTTTTATGTAGTAATGCTTTGAGCTTCTCTTCTGGATTTTGTGTCCCTATAATCCAGATTGAATCAGAACTATTTCAAGGCAGATAAGAGTAAAAGAGAATGTAGAATACAATTAAAAAGTAATGAATTAATGCTATATAATGTGTGTGTTAATGTGTGTGTGCAAAAATTCTACGCATGCTGCAGGCTTATGTTTTAAGGTACCTTATTTGCAATTCAAGGAACCACAAGATTAAATATTATAGACTTACACTTGAAGAACACAGGACCATTGAATTGAAATGTTGTCTTCAGCCAGGAGCTGAAATTCCATCTGCTCAGCTTAGTTCTATGCAAGTTCTCTGAGGTCATTAGAGTAGGCTTCATTGAACAGTTCCTCTTTTTTTTTGAAATCACTCATCGTGTGATAAAGTAGTTGCAGGACCTGTTACAGAAGAAAACATCTAGGCAGGTTAGCTTCTTAGTTAATATGAACAGAAATTTGGTTGTAGTGGAGTTTGAGATTTCCTCCTTTTTATCTGTCAGCCAAGAGTAATTTCCAAAATTCCTGGGACCAATGGACATTCAGCCATGATTCCTGGCATCACAGGAACAGTTTCCTTTAACCTAGAACCCGGAGGAACCATGTAATACATCGGGCTTTCTCAGATTTCACTCTTTTCCTTCCCCCCCATTCCTATCCCCTCCTCAGTCTATCTGGAAGTGTGAGCATGACTGAAAGAGAAATTGGGGATTTTACCTGTGCAAAATTGCAAAAATAGTTCCTTTTATATCCATGAAATGTTTAGGACTTCACTGAATATTTGCACTTAAACTATATTTTCCTGAGTTTCACACAAAATTTCTTTCACAGTCACTAGCACAAAGTAAGGGGTCCTCCTCATCTGCAGGCCATTTTTTCTCTCCAAGGAATCAAGGATTTTATGAACCAAGTAACTTATTTTGCTCTGATGTGTGTTTTCTCCTCCATTTATTAAAAAGCTCTGAGGTATTTCTTCAGAATTTTTTTTTGAGGGAGGAAGGAAACAAAACTTTCAAGAAACAGGGATGTTAAGTTAACACTACTGAAGTCAATTATACCAATAAAACAGCGTGACAAGCATTTACTCCTGGTTTTCTCTACCAGCTCATAAAATTCCAATTAATCCTTTTTTTTTTGTCTTTTTATAGGATGTTTATTATAATATTCATAGAAAAATTTCTTGAGTTCTTTGGAGTTACAGGCTATATAGAAAAAAGACAAAAGAAGACTCTTCCTAAATCATACCAATCACAATGACTGGGCATACAAATACCCTGTAAACTAACTGTCCCAAAGCAACCCTTTTCCCCCTGTATTATAGGCATCAAAACCAAAGCTGTCACATCAGAGTGTCTGTGATTGCTCTTCCCCTTCATTAAAGAGATGCTTGTCTCTTTTGGCAGCCCCATCACTTGAATTCCATTTACCCTATATTGACTTAATTGTCCAGATTTTGCAGTTCCACTACTCCATCTAAGAAACTATGGAAATTAGGGAGATATTCAAGAACTATCTGAACAAAATCCTGTGCCATGTGCTCTAGGATGACCCTGCTTGAGCAGTGAGGTTGGACCAGATGACCCACTGTGGTACTTTCCAACCTGCCCCCGTCTGTGATATTGAGGCACTAAGATGCTTATTGTTGTTGTGAAGAAATCTGATTCTCACAGACCCTTATTTATTACCATTTTCCAGTCTTCTCTCTGCTACTTTTTACGTGTCTATAGACAAACTGCAATGCATATTTGTAAACACGTAAAGCTAAAGGATTAGTTGCTGCCTATGTGATTATCTCATTGTATTTTAGATTTGGTACTTAAAGAAGCAAAAATCAAAAAACTGAAAACCTTCACCACACAAAATCATCAAAGATATTTTTATAGAACTTGATTTATATTTATCCTTTTTTTCATAAGGACAGTGTCAGACACTTATTGATCCTATGCTTGAATTTGTTGATTTCATTTGCATTTCACACATGAAGAGTTTGCTTCAATGGCCTGAGGAGAAGAAATACGTTTTTCTACTGGACCTTGATATATACATGTATAAAAGGGGTCCTAATTTTTAATTCCCTTAAAATATTAAGTCACAGGAGCAAAACCAAAAAAAGCTAAAGTTTCAGTAATAATAAACAATTTTTCAAAGGTCATTCAGTTTTTAAACCAGTGTGAAAACAGCCGGCTTTGTTTTGTGTTAACAGGGAGAAAAGCACATTGGAAAAGTCTTCCCTGCACTAAAGAGGTCTGTGCCTCAGTCTGCTCACATTGTGCTGCCTTTGTAGTGATGACTCCCATAGCCTCATAGAAAGGGTCACTGCTGAAGGTGGTTAAGGATCTGTGTCGCTCATTCAGTTTCCTGAAATGACTAGCAAAGGACAGGTTTTAAATGATGTGAGGAGGATCTCAGTGCAAGAAACCACTTTTGATTCAGGGTTCTGATTTTAAGACCCAACTCCCTGAGGAAGCAGGAGGAACCCTGTTCTGAATCTTCTGTTGTGAAAAGTGCAGCAGGGTTCACTGTAGATGAAGCACACTGCTGCAGTCCCAACCAACCACTTGATCATAATTAACTGGAAAAAGTCTATCTTTAATTCAATTACATATTCCTGTAACTGAACCTTCCAATTCAAATGCAGAGTGCCCCTATATTTTCTGCTCTATTTGAATGGAAGAAATCGGAGAGAGACCAGTGAGAATAGTACTCTAAGTACAGAAATGCTATTTATATGCAAGAATATAAATACAGTCTAAGGCAAAACCTGCATAAAATTGATGTAGAATATATCATGGATACACATAGATGGATAGAATCTTGCATGTGCTCAGATATAAATAAGTGGCTTATTAAAAAATGTGCATTTTTTCCTTCTCTTGTGACCTTTTCCTAGTTCCATCTTTTCAACTATTATGTGTATGGACAACAAGGAGACAGGTGCAGTTGTACACAGAGAGATTCCAATCATAGTTTGATTCAGTATTCTCTGTTCTGTACAGCCAAATGTGAAGGACTCTTTCAGCCTATTCAAGTAATTGACATTAATCCAAACAAACAGTTGTTTTTATCTATGTTTTGTGACTTTGGTGAATTAGTATCACACACACAAGATACTTTGCTTTGTCCAAATAAGCAAAAATACCACGCTGTTTTCCCTCAGCAAGTAGCATCACTTCTGAGAAAATTTCTCTAATAACCTCATTTCACAGCAGCTGTCACACAAATTAAAGTCATATATGATGAATGCACATAAGAAAAGCTGCAGAGAGGGGATGGGTTATCTGATGGAGGATGTTTTTGTCTTGAACTCGTTTTGTGAGCTAGATTTAATACATGAATAGAATCTTGGTGTGGTGTTGTATTTTCAGGTGTTGTCCTGCAACGTGATTATCCTGTTGTTATGCAGACTTAGATGATAAAGAGATATTATGATGACAAAATAAATATTTATTTCTGTAACAGGATACAACCTGGGGAAAAACTAAAGTTAAAGCAAAATGTATATATTACTTAGTTCTTGAAGGAATTTTTTTGTTTTACATACACCTTGTTTCTGGAGTTATAACAGCAGCAGTTAGTGAAATTTGTCCTTAAAGAAGCCTTGAACACTATAGTTCCTAAAATTTCCCTTAATGCTGAGCCTTAAGAACAAGAGAAAATTTTCTTAAATATATGGCTGTGATTATGCCCAAGTCACTGTGGATCTTTTCTGAGTAGGGAAAACATGATTAGTATTACTCTTTACTTATTGTAGAGTGTTCGAGTGAGTATATCAAAGACCTAAAAATAAAACTGGTTTTTTTTTTTCTTTTGATGCCTTTGTTAATATTTTATAAAACCTTTCAAAATAAAGCAAACCACAAGAAGTGCATGCTAGCTTAGTTGAATGAGAACGTATATTCCTGTATAGGTACAATAAATTATTAATTTTTATTTCTGTAATTTAGAGTGAGTCCAAAGAAGCAAACACACAAAAGGCTAAGCCTACATAATTTGACCTCTCTTCATGGTTGCTACACTTTGCATCTCACATTTGATAAGCTTCCTTATTATTTGAAAAACTCAATGTATTTAATCAAGTAATGTATATTTGAGATAATTTTCTTTTCTTCTGCGAGCTTATTATTGGGCACTGCTTTCAAGTGAACATTTAAAGTTATGCAAGTTTTGTTCATTATAAATAAGATGATTTGTGGACTCAAAAGTGACTGAGGTGATTTGCTTATGGCTATGTCTTTAGCAGATATGGTAAAAAAGTGCACTGAAGAGCATGCAAAATAATTTTTCTTTCATTCTTGGTTACAGTTCCAGCTTTATTTGAGCTAACTTGTAGTGATCCTTCTCTCCCTAGTTAACATTTTTGAACTGAATCAATCCAGCTTCCTCAACTGTGATCTTCATGCTTCTTATCCACTAACAATGCCTCTGAAAGTGCTGCAGAACCCCAGGGAAGATCTTAATGGGATTTGCTGATTCTGTATTTAGATTTCAGAGTGGACTTGTCTGTTCTAAACATGTATTTTGGATGCAGTTGAAACTGTGGCCACTCTCACTATCTCTTTAGCCCAGCTGCAAATTCCAGTCCACAGACCAAATATTGGTATGGCAGCAAACTGCAGATCCATATGCAGGGAGTCTTGGTCATCCAAAACAGAATGTAAGCAAACAGCAAAGGCTGAGACTATGTGTTCCAGCCTGCACAGATGAATGAACAGCAAATTAAATATGAGGCAACCCTAAAAAGAAAGGAGGAACTGATGTGTTTATACATTTTTTATAAACATTTTTTCAATTTGCAGCCTTTTTCTATTCTGTCACTCTGTTCCTCTTGTTTTTTATTTTTAAAGATCTTTTCTAGAAGAATTGGTTGGCCTTTAGGCTAGTCAGCTCCTCCTGAAAGTGTGAGAGAAAAACATTCCATCAATGCTTTTTTTCCCCTGTTATGTGTGCTTTCTTAAGCTCCGGTTTCTGGCAACGAAAAATTTATTTTAGAATTCTAGCTTAAATTTAAAAATAACATCAGGAGGATTTTTCCTTTAGCATGCAAGAAAGATCTAAAATATTATTTTCATTGTACTTTCCAGACTCAGAAACAAAATCAAAAGTAGTCATCTTTTTTTTTTTCCTCCCAAAGCTGACCTCTGATAATTTAATGCTCTAGGTTAGCTTAGCTTCTGTAAGAGTTACAAAAACTTTCAGGCATCAAAAGTCACCATCTTGATAATCCATATTTCTATTACAAAAGGCATCAGTATGTTTAAATTAGTGTGAAAAAGGGAAAGAAAGAGAAGTTGGGAAAAAAATATCTATATGCACTTCTCATGGGAGAATATCTGCTCATGCAGTGTATGAGACAGTATAAAGACACAGTGGGGCATTTATTTATGCTGTTTAGATTGCCTTTTATTTATTCCCTTTTGTTTTACAAATCCAAATTTTTCATCCCAATTATATTTATACTGAAAAATATTTTATTTGTAAAAAAAGCAAACCACCACCATCAAAACTAAACCTCCATCATCCTTTTTATTTCTCTAGTTGATCAGCTGCCTGCCAGTTGAGGGGATGAGTGAATAAAAGAAAATAAAGTGATATAACAAATTTTAGAAAGCCAGTTGATTTAAGTAAGTGATATACCTGGTAGGATTTAGCAAACCAGTTTAGATTAAATGAATGATTCTGTATCTTTTAGTCATATATAGAAGCAGATACAAATGTCACTTGTGTTTAACCATATGACACCTCTGAGTAAAATGTTACCTGTCATATTATATGTAAAATAGGTTTAAAAGTTTTGAGGTTTTTATTCACTGAGAGACAAGAAAAAAATATATGTGTTTTCCTGGTATTTAAGCTGTGGATCAAAAAGAAAGAAAAAACCCATCACCTGAGGTTTCTATTCCCATAGAGCTGTAGGATTAAAATGAATTGCTTGAATTGAAAAAGTGTTTGGAAGCTAGAATAGTCTTTGAGGTTCAGGCAAGTTACTTAGTGCAGGAATAGTTATTTTAACAATGAACGAGCACTGTGACATTTTATGTTAGCAGTAACTGTAATCATCTGTGCAAAGGAGTGGCTTGATTGCACAGAGCTTAATCTTGGTGCAGTTACAAGCCACTAAAGGGCTGTTGCATGGCATCAGTAATGGTCATGGGACAGACCAGCCTTGGTTACATAGTAGAAGGCATCTGCTACAAACTACATGCCCAAATGGAGAGAGCAGATAAATTCTCTGACCAACTTAAGGGAGTCTCGTGACCAGAAAAGTCAGGGAAAGTCTTGCCAACTTTGGTATTTGCTGGAAGGGCTCCTAACACGACAAAGTGCAAGCAAAGATATGCCTGTTGTGTGTTAAAGACAATTTCTTGACGCAAGTAATTGATAGGCCAGTTACAGAAGATGTTCTGCAGATCTGTTATTCACAAAAAAAAAAAAAAAAAAGGAAGAACTGGCTCTATATATATATATATATATACATACACACACACACACACACACATATATATATATATATATATATATATATATAAAAAGAAGGGCCCTTAATTGCAGTGACCACAAGACTGCAAAGTTTAAAATTCTGAAAAAAACAAAATGACCAAGGTAAATAGAATCACATAGACCTGGGGAGAAACACCTTTCACTTTTCAGGAATCTTCTTGGCAGGATGACATAAGAGTCTGAACTGGAGAACAGAGACACCATGGGCAGCTGATTGACCTTTAAAGACAATGTCATCAGTTAGAGTGGTCTATGCCAGCATGCAAAAAGAAGCCACACAGATATTGCAGAAGACCCACAGGGGTGAACAGCAGAATCTTGACTGAAGATAGCAAAACTAGAATGTACACAGAAGATAGAATCTAGGATGGGCTTCCTGGTTATTTCCAACAGAGGCATTGCCCAAGTGTGTAGAGGTGAGGTTAGGAAAGCAGTAGCTCAGTTGGATCAAGAACTATAAAAGAACAAGGCTGACTTTTGTGAGTACATTGGCAGCAAAAGGCAGCCTAGGAAAATTGGGCCCATTGCTCAGTGGGGCAGAGGATTTAATGACAATGGACATGAAAAAGGTCAAGCTGACAGAAAGTTCATGAATTTCAACAAAGGTGAATGCTGAGTCTTGGATCTAGGTTGATAAAATTTGCCATGCAGCAGTATGAGCTTGGTGCCAGCAGGGCAGAAAACATCTTTGCAGAGAAGGTCATGAGCAGGTCTTGGTAAAGAAAGCCAAGAAAAGAAAGACAACTGCATTCTGCAGAATATTAGTCAGAAAGAAGCCAGTAGGCTGAGGGGGATAAACCTCTACCTCTATTAAGCACTTGTGGGACTGTATCTGAAATATTGTGTGCAGTTTGAGCACCTCATTTACATAAAATACATTGATGTCTTGGAGCAAACTGAAGAAGCTACTGAGATGGTGGGGGTGATTGGAGTACAGGATGAATGAGGAGAGGTTAAAAGAGTTGGGTTTGTACAGTCCTAAGAAGATAAGCTGCAGGGAGGCTCTTGTTGCTCTCTTCAGGTACTAAATGACAGAGAAGTGTACAAAGATGAAGGTGAATTCTTAATAGCGCATGGCAAAATAGCAAAATACAATGGGCACAGCTGGTGCATGAGAAATTTTGGTCAGAAAAACATAAATATAATGAGAACAATCAAATAGTGGAACAGGATTCCCAGTGTGGTGTGCAGTCTCCACATTAAAGATATGTTAAACTTGACTGGACAAGTACCTGAATAACCTGATCTCCTTGTCCTTACTTTGAAAAGAGGTCCCATGAGACTACATAATTCTACTTCTCTATAGACACTGCTTAAAATTAGATAGACCGTAAAAAAAAAGAAAAAAAAAAAGAAGAACAAAGTGTCATGAATATAAAACAAAGTACATAACTTTAAAATTAAAAGTTTGCTTTATTGTTTGAATGTAAAACTTTACTGTACTTCTGAGAAACCAGATAGAAACTGAAATGCAGCACTGCCACTTTGTTTCTAGCACAAATAACAAAAGATGTGTGGAAAAGCCCTTGTTAGGAGTTTCTGAGTTTTACCTTCTGCTTTTCAGAAAAGGGCTGTATGCAAAAGTACCAAGATAAGCACTGAAGATGCTTCTGACTTTATCTGAATTGAGCTGTACTGTCAAAAAAATTCAATATTTTTTAATTATTTCTGATGGGTACACAAATTAATGGAATAAAAACCAATCATACAGTGCTGGAGTTTTGACCATATTTTGATTTTTTCACAGTTGCTAAAAGATCAATACAGCATTTTGTACGACAAATATTTTTGTTACGTCAAAACATCATTAAGTGAAACCCATTTCCTCCATTCTTATTAAAAAAAAAAAGACTTTATTTGAAGTAGAGCCAGGATTTAATATCACTTTGTCATTTCACTGCACTATTTAAACAGAAAGAAATAATAAAAATATTCCTGGAAATTAACCTGAAAATGAATTTCCAGTAAGCATCCTTAATCACTAATATTTCTAGCAGTAGAAGTGTATTTTCCTTCTAGTAAAAAAAATCTGAATATCTGAGGATATAAATAAATAAACTCCCAGTGGTAATTAAGGCTGACATGGATTTTAACAGAGGCATTGAGGTTTTTTTGTTGGTTTGGTTTGTTGTGGTTCTTTTTTAATCCATTGAACTGACTAATGTACTCTTATCTGGACAAAATATTCCAATGTTATTAATTTTACAGGAATTCTGGGCCCTAAGGAAATACATAAATAACAACCAGAGGTTTATTTCTCTATGAAGAACAAAATGTGACTGTTTCTGTTTAACTGTAGTGATTGTATTTTACTTAGTCTCCAGCCTTTCACAGTTTTGTAAATAAAACTCAATTTTTTTCAATGTGCCTGAACTACATGTATGTATTTCCATGATGTCAGTAAAGGAATATAAGAATTATTTATGCCAATTAAAAGAAAGAAGTATTCATAGAAATTCATTGATAATTCTTGATACTGAAATAGAGGAGACACAAATTATTTTATGTTGTTAACAGCAACTTCAACAGCATCTTGGCAAACCATAGAGGCTTGACTGTCAAAATTGTCAAAATTATAGCCAGGGACACAATAATGGCTGTGGTGTTGTTGTTTTCTACCTAGAGATGGACTGAGGGAGGTGACCTTACTGGGAGATTTATTGTAAGACTTTGCACAGGACAGAGGATCAGACTGTAGCTATAATTTTACTTCCCATTAGCTGTCAGTTAAAAAATCTGCTAGGAAGATGTCCTATTCACAGATTTCTTTATAGTACAGCCTAAAATTACATATTTGAGCATATTCAGCTGACAGTTACATGAAAGTAATGATACAGTTGAGAGGAAATAAATACTTTGAAGCCAATGAAACTTAGTTCCATGAGTGAATGGAAATTTTCTAAGAACATGCCCTTCATGGGATGAATATAATTTAAACATAGATGAAACAAGAAATAGTCTTATAATTATACATGTTGAAGGGCTATTCTAACATCAAGCAGCATGTGATAATTATTCTTTATAGTTTTATTCTTTTGTATTCTGCAATTTTCAGTTTGAACTATTTTGCTCATAACATTGCAGGCTAATGACTTTCAGACATGATAGTCAGGGTATGGTGTACCTGAGAATCCTCTAATAACTTCTTACAAAATGGTAAACTTGATTGATTGACTCAACTACTTTGCAGTAATCATTGAGGTGGGGTGGAGAAGAGGAGTTAGTCAATGGTTGGGAAGATTTTGAAATTGGCAGACTATTTGCTCATTGAGCTCAAGTCAGCTTCAGGCTGTGTGAACCAGCAGCCTCTCTGGCTTTTGCAAAAAGAATGTGAAATTTTTTTTCCTGGGCAATTTCAGTCACAGTTGCAAAAATGTGGCTGTACAATTCCAGGGCATTTATCTTTGAGTTATACTAAGGGATGGAAATGTCTGGCTCTGGTGGGGGTGTAAGCTGAGGACAAGGAATGGTTTTCTGGATCAGAGAGAATTACATTTTTGGTAGAAACAGGAAATGCCTTTAGAATCTGCCCTATGAGGGAAATTGTCCTAAACCTGGGACTTGACATAAAATATATGATGATTTTCAGTGATGGAAAATCACTTTATGGAGAGACCCACCCAGACAGCAAGAGAAGCTGGAGCAAGCTTTGTGTGCTTTATTTTTTTCAGTCTTGGGGGTAAATTGTTGATGGAGTTAAAATACTCAAAAGAAGAATGGCAGTCCCTGCCTGTTAACTTAAAAATAAACTAAACAATTGTGAATTGATACATAATATAGAGGTAAATTAATACATTTTGCAGAGTAGTGTTTTGGTTTTTTTTTATGTGTACTTTAATTATTTAGAGTACCTGTGCAGATATCTGTCTTCTAAATACCACAGAAATTATATTGAAAAATTAACTATTTTCTTCTTTTGCATAGTTTTTTTTCCAGCACATATTGTTACTGGCTATTCAAGTCTTTGGTCAACATTTTGTCCCTTCTTTTTGATCATAAATTATAGACATAATGTCTTAAGATCCTTATTTGGGAAACTGTTTGAGCAAAAGCATTTGTTTTTTCTGAGGGCTGTCTCTGTGTTAGAATATACACTGTGAGGAAGGATAGGTTAACTTCCAAGGTGTGGATTCAAACCAATATCTCGTTTGCCTCCCAAATGCAACTCTTTTTTCAGCTAAAAAGAAAACTCATTACCAGGTTTCTCCATCTGACTTGCACACTGCTTAAATAGGAACAGGATGCGTCATGACCATAGCAAAGAAAAGGGAAGCAATACAGTGAATATACAAGGAATCTCATCTGTTGTTTGAAATGGCAGTTTCCTAACACAAAAACGAGAGCTTTTACATTTCCACATCCTCAAGATTAGAATGTTGACAGCCATTGAAGAGCACCATGTCAAGTCACTGAACTGTCTTCCTTGCAGATCTTTTTTTTCATGTGATTTTAGGACTACATGGAAAACACTGGAAAATTAATGAAGATTGCTATTTGGTGGAAAAATGTGCAGCAGTATAAAATAATAAGGAAAGATAAGAAAGCAGGACTAAGAGAACTTAACCTCTTTAATGATTGATTGTGTTTAGTTAGCTATCTCAGCTAGCCACCCTTGTGAGTTAACTATCCTTGCAGATGGTCTTTTCTAGCAACAGGAAAGCATTTTTTAGCTCTACCTTATATAATGTTATTTAGTTATTTTCTAAGCGATCTTTATTAAAATAATCTTGAATTATTTTAGAGCCTGCCCCCTAATTATTCAAGCCTGAATTGATATGAATAGTTCTTTCTTTCTGCATTGCAGTCTTTGTGAAAGTAAGATGTAAGAACTTTGAGATTGTAAGTATATGGTTTGTGGATTTACAAAAAGGTCTTTGAAAACTTTATACCACTGAAGAACATTTTTTAAATTAATTTTTCCTCCTATATACACAAAAATTATAATATTTAATTTTTGTGTATCAGATCGACATTTTTTTGTAGAAATGCTTCTGTCAACAGAACAATTGTGCATTTGAGATTGAAAGAATTTTAGAAAGCCAGCTTTGACTGTGTCCATTAATAAGTCTTTGTTTACCTTTTTTCTGAAATCTTTGAAGTAAATCTTGTTTTAGGGAAAGTAGAGATTAGGGTAAAAGAATAATATTTGCAGCTGATTTAAACCTTTACTGCCATTTATAAGTCTATTATTTGTTCGAAAGCATTTAGATGTCAAACCTCAATATAAAATCCATTGCAGTTATACTTCTATAAAGCTAGAGGCTTAAATGTTTACCAGAGAATCTTACTGTGTCCCAAAGATTCCTCAAGGTCAACAGCAGCCACCAGGAGATGCTTCTGTTTCCATCGGCCCTGTAGTATCAACTTTCTGTATCCATCCTCACTGCAGCCCCAGAGAAGGAGGAAGAAATCTATGTCTGGGGTTCTTGTTAGGCTGTTCCAGGATCCAGTTTCTAGACTTAAGACACATTTAGGTAAGGGCTAGTTTGTTACCCAGTTGCCGCTAATCAAACCAAACTAAAGCAAAGTTAAGGTAAAATTCAAGTGCTAGCATCTGTCTATAGCATTCAAAACAGTCTAGACCACAAAATTTAAAACAATTTTAGGCTAAAGGGAGAGGCATTGCAGTTATCCTTACTGCACAAGCCTTGCATCAAATTATTTCTTCCTGACTCCTTGAGCTGAAATATATATATGCTGTCAAAATGGCAGTCAATCTCACACTATTTCTCCTTGTATTAAACCTCAAATAACACTTGCTCAAAAGGTTTTGTAAGGTAATTTACAAAGCACACTTGGTGGCCTCTTACATTTCATTGCATATGAGTCAACACTTTACAACAATCTGTATTTTAAAACTGTGTGTTGCAAAGATCTCTGTAGAATAACTGAATGATAACATTTCATTGGGACCAGATGTATTATGTGCTGAGATCCCCCCTATCTAGACATAATGTGAAAGTAAAGTAACAGGAGCACAAGAAACAGCAGCAAGTGTTCATGATGTATGAAAATGTGCAAAAGAGTTGATAAAGAAATTACCAGTTTGTGCTCATTTATTGAAATTACAGCTGAGAATGCCTGCCTGAATTGTGTTAGCATGTTTGATTCTGAAGAACTTACACAGAGAGATTGAAGCATTTTGATTGAATTACTGTCTAACTGTACTGTTAATATCAGAACGGTTCACCAATCCCTTTCTTGGTACAACATTTTCTTGAAGGTCTAAAATCCATGATATAGAGAAATCATTCAGTTCAGCCATATAGTCTATTTTTCACTAAGGGTTTGCATCATCAGAGCTATATAGAAGATTATACCTGCGGACAAGTCCCTGGAATTCCCTGCTAAGCTGCACATTTAGTTTACAATTTCTGTATCAAGGGAATGCATATGTTTGGCTTGTAGACAAAACAGCACTGGCTCTTGAAGGGTAAAGCTAAGTCACATCATTACATGAATCATTATATTCATTAGCATTCATTGCCAGAGGGATTTTGGTCACTTGAAAACTTTCATTATGTGACAAAAAAACCTCATAGAACAGCAAAAACCAAGATTACTTTCCTGTGTTTGAATTCAAGCATGATAACTGTTGACTGTACAAGAGACCATCTAGCATACTTCTAGCATACACCATACTTCTATGCACCTATCTAAGGGAATTGGGCATTAAATATTTTTTTCTTTGAATGATCTGTCATTTTTGTGAACATATTCCTCCCCAGTTGCAGGACTTGGGTTTTTTTTTTCCTTGATGAAATTCCTGGCATTACTCTCTATCCATTTCTCCTGCCTCTTGACATCCTACTGAGTGGCAGTACAACCATCTGGTTCATCTCTCACTACCCCCACCCACCACTGGTTTTATATCATCTGCAGTCCCCAGAAGAGTGGACTATGTCCCATTTTTCAGGTCATTTAAGAAGATCTAAATAGTACTGTGGCCCCTCTATTGGCACTTGGGGTACAGTGGCTTCCTGTGGAAGCAGTGGCTTCCAGCTGGACTTTGTGCTGCTTACCACAACCCTCTCTGCCTGGCCCATCAGCCAGTTTTCAATCCACCTCACTGCACTTACACAACCCATACTTCATCAGCTTGTCTGTGAAGATGTTATAGCAGTGTCAAAAGCCTTCCTGATGAGGATGAGGTAATCAACACCCATTGGACTCACTCAGCCACCAAGCTGGTCCCCTCATAATTGATGGAATCAGGATGGTTAACCACAATTTCCACTTCATAAATCCATGCTGACTGCTCCTGATAATTTTCTCGTCTTTCATGTTTCTGGAAAGATTTTCCAATCCATCTCAGTGGTGGAGGTGAGTTTGATAAGCCTGTGGATTCCTGGAACTTTTTCCTTGTCTCACTTGAATTTTGGAGTGATATTTGCTTTCTTTCAGTCTTCAAGATCCCCTTCTGGTTGCCACACAATAACATCAGGCAGTTCCTACCGTACTTGTGAGTGCTTTCTATTAGGCTTTATGGGCTTATGTATGTTCAGATTATTTAAAATTTCCCTAATATGGTTCTCTTCCACCAATGTCTTTCTTACTCCAGACTTTACCAGTGCAAAAAGAGGCCTGTGATTCCTGAAGACTAGTTTTCCAAAAAAGACAGAACTGCAGAAGTCATTTAGTACCTCAAGGAAAAATACTTACTCAGAAATATGTTTGGTTTGAGTCACTTCATAGAAAGTTTTTGTAGACCATTGCCTGAATTTCTTTTAGAGTGTTGTACATCACAGGTTTTCCAGGCCATGTGGGTGTTATATCCATGGAGTTAGGAGTCTGCCTACACCATGTGTTCATGTCTCAGTGTCATAGTTTAAGGCACCAAAGTGCCATTGGGTTTAAAGATTCCTGTGCATGGAATGCAAAAACAGCCTGAAGGTTTCAGAAGTTACAGTGCACTTTACATCAATGTACTTTGGTTTTTTCCCTTGCTCTGAGAATTTAAAAATACTGATGTCAGATGGTAGCCAATTTTATTTGTTCTGTTTTCACAGTGACTAAACTACACTGAAAAGAGAGTTAAGTGACTTACTTAGCTTGTGACTTGTTCATTTCCTGTACTTGAAATTTAATGGTTTTATGTTGCGTAAGTGTATAGTTAATGTTGATTATGTGTAAACCTTAGATAATGGCTTTCTAAACCTGCTGCACATTTTCTTGGTAAATATATCCCCTGAAATGATTGATAGTTATTATTTTATACTTCAAATCTTCTTTCCTTTCTCCCAGCCAGTGTAGGGAGAAAAGTTATCACACTAAAAGCCTGATTTTGTTCTGCTCTTGCACATGCAATCCATTTGCTCAGTGGGATTCCAGCTAATAGAATTAGAAATAGATTCCAGCTATTCCAGTATAGAAACAAGAACATCACACTGGGGGATGTAAGCACCTAACAGAGACCTGAAAGCTTCCAACCTTAAGCTTCGCTAAAGGAAAATGATCTTAGTGATCTTACTCTGCTGTATCTCAGGCAAGAATTAGAGAAAAATTAAAAACCTTGTCTTGCCCACTTCAAACTTACTTGATAATACATGTCATATTATTTTAAATTGTTATCCGTATCTTGTATTTTCTTCAAGACACAGAAGGTAGTGTTGAACTTCTTTTCTTATTCTACCAGGAGCTTTTTTTGTAGGCGCAATTGGATTATGAGTTAAAATCAATGAGACTCCTTACTCTGCTCAGGAGTGTGTAGCAGATCACAAAATTTAGTGCTGTGTGTTCTGCTCTGTACAATGAGCTTTAGCCGATTTCTCCAGTAAGCCCACTGCAATTACTGAAGCCACTCAAGGAATGACGCCTCTCACAGTTCAAGTCAAGGCTTTGATTGCACCCTATTTTGTCTAGCACTTGGTCAAAAGATGTACTGAATTGTTTCAGACACTTGGTTTTTCTTTAATGATATGTGAAAGGAATAAACACATGCAGTGTTTGTTTTTTCCTAGTAATAATTTCTGTGCAGTGGGAGATATGACTTAAGAAATAATTTAAATAACCCTTTCAGAAACAGCATTTCAGCAGTTTAATTTGGTTTCCAGAAGCTGTTTCCTTAAAGTTACCTCTGTCAGTCACTGGCAGGACTGATGAATATATGAGCAACCTTTCCTTAGCAAGCACTGAAAATACATGTGTTAAACTGTTTTCCTTCCTCCTGGGCCCAAATTTTATAAACATTTTAGACTTCCAGAGGATTATTTTGGATCATTCTGTTAGCAGAGATTATAATCAGGTGTATTGTAACTGGATTTGTGATGCTACACTGTAATTTTCAACAGAATAATTGA
Organism: Motacilla alba alba; assembly: GCF_015832195.1. NCBI lineage: Eukaryota > Metazoa > Chordata > Aves > Passeriformes > Motacillidae > Motacilla > Motacilla alba. Next base: position 76,209,067 of record NC_052017.1, read on the forward strand.
GAAAATACTAATAATGATACAAAACAGATGGACAGTTCATACTAACTATATTCTTCATTAAGAATTACACAAATTGCAAGATTATGAAAGACATCTGTAGGAATACAGAGCATTCAGAATCTTCTAAGAGACACAACACATGGATGTTTTCAAATAAAATAATTGGTATCTGAAATCACATAATAATATTTTTATTTCTGCCCAAGAATAAAATATGCACTGGTAAAGCTAAGCCATTTCTGGAGGGTGAGTATCCAGTCTTGATTATAATATCAGCAAACTCTTAAACAACAAAGAAAGAATGCAGGATGAGGAAGGCAAGCTGGAGAGCAGACAGAAATAAGCAAAATTAGTGGGTTGTTCTAAAAACTAGACAGATGATGCTTGATGCTTCAATAGTGTCTAGTAGAAATTGTGGAGGCCATTCTCATTTTTTAAAAAAACAGATAAATCACTGACCTCAACCCAAAAAACCTGCAGGAATTACCCTAATTTTTGTAAACAATAGTTCTCTCATCTCTTACTGTCACTGTGAGAAGGTGAATGTTTCTCTATTTGATTGAAATAAGCATAATTACAGTAACTGATGCAGTGAGGCATGCTTTATTTTACTAGTCCCATCCAACCTGACCTTGAATGTTTCCAGGGGTAGGGCGTTCACAACCTTTCTGAACAACCTGTTCCAGTGTTCCGCCACATCATTGTAAAAATCTTCTTCCTTGCAACCAGTCTAAATTTACCTTCTTTCAGTTTAAAATCACTATCCCTTTTCCGATATCAAAAGGCCCTAGTAAAAGATTTGTCACCACCTTTCTTATAATCATCCTATATTATGCACAGTAGAAGATGGGAGTCTTGCAGCATATCTCACTTGTGCTTTTCCCTGTGATCTAATGGCAAAACTGGTCAGTTGCCCCATGGCCTTACTTTGCCTCTTCTGTTTTTCTGTTGGTGGTTTGCAAATTCCTTCACCATTTTCTCTCTAGGAGTACTGAAGAAGAAGATACAGAAGTATTTCACCCTTTCCATTCCTTGACATTTTTTCAGGTCTCTCCTATAATATTGTAGAAATAATATTTTATTTTTCCTGGAGTGGCCTTGGGAATCAGAGCATGAAACAACTCCAATAATGTCCTGGTTTGTGCCCCTCCATTTTGTCCTGATTATGGCTCTGTTTTCATTTTGCAGGACTTGAGCACACACAGAAATGCCAAGTAAAACAGCTGTACTGGCAGGTGTCATTCTGGAGATGAGACTTATGACATTAAATTGAAATAGGTGAGGAAGGCAGATTAATTAAACACTTGATTAAGTACTCTATCTTCAGAAAAGAGTTGTTTGGTTTTTTTTTTTTAACAGGATCTCTCATCTCTAAATTCAGGTTTCTTGCAGTGCAAGAATACAAATGTGAATTCCAGAAAGTTGAAAAAAGTATTGCTACCTATGAAAAAAAATATTTTATTGATAAAAATTTAATTGTGGCCTTGCAAGGGTATGAAGTTGGTAGCAGCTCATCTGTGTTTCTGTCCTGTGCAAAGTTACTCAAGTAGAGTGAGTAGAGCTTCAGATCTCATTTTAACTGACTACTGTTTGCATGTAGATTTTACCCCATGAAATTTGACATACCTCATTTTTCTTCTTGTTACATGGAAATAATAGCCATTTTCATCCAGGGAAGGTTTCTCTTCAAAAACACATTTATTTAATACATTTCCACCTATGCAGAACAGGGGCTGTCTCATTGCAGTGTGTAAGGAGTGATTGTGTAGTGCAACAGGGGTCTTGTTTTTATGTTGTCTGTCGGTATTGCCACCAGCTGCAGTGAATAGAAAAACATTTTATAGCTGGTGTACTCTTGACAAGAGGTGTGAGAATGATACCGACTTTTTGAAAGCAAACTGTTCCTATTTCATGTTTTAGTCATGATGCATTTTACATACCTTACAAAAAAAATTGTGCTCAACACAGTGGCATGTGTAATATATATTATGTTTGAAATGACTATTTAAAATTTAATTTTTTAAGATGCTATCTGGTGTTTTGTAAATGTGGCTTGCTGTAACTTGTAGGTCCTTCATCACACTAGTGTTATAGGAATAATACCCGCACATTTTATTTGTGCTAGAATCACAGCTATTAATAACTCTGTTGAATAGCCATTGTTAGCACTGCATTGCTTACTGAAGCCTCTGGGGAATGCTAAGCAATCAGCAGCTTTCAGGTACTTCTGAAAAGGTGTTTCTTACAAGTGCCTTTTTTTAATTGCATTTTCTCCAGTGGAAATTTTCAGGTTTTATATAAAAAATAAATAAAGTGAATGTGTTTTCAAAGAAACTTAATTTTGTATCAAGTGGTAAACATTTGCATTTGCAAATGAAAAAAAAAAAGATACTGATATGGTGTTAGACAAACCTTGGCTAATCTTTTAATGCAGTTGACTAGTGGAGAATGCATTAGAAAAATATAATTAATTGTTGAGTTATTGATGGTTCACAGTTTGGTAAAAAGACAAACAAGCTAGTTTTATGTTTCTTTTTATATTTTTAATATAATTTTTGGTATTTTTTTTATTCTTGTTATTTTTAATATAACTTTTTAGTATTTTTATGGTTTTTGTTGTCTAAAGATGTTAACTGTGTTCCACCATCCAACTGTGTGGATGTTCCACAGCATGCCTGAGAAGGATTTTTTGTTCAGACATTCTCGTTAGCTGTTATGAGAAAAAGTTGGTGTTAATACCACTGTTACACTGCTCTTTCCCTGAGAGATTTTTTTTAGTAAAATGCCCTCTCCCTCAGTTCCTTGAATTCTGATGTGTGTGTGGGTTTTTGTTTTTGTTTCCCAGCAGCTAAAGAGGCAGTAGGTTTGATTTGGCAAACCATTTGGAAAAGGAGGAGTGGAGAAGTGCCCTGTAACCATTGAACAGTAAGTGCCAGTTTTACCTGCTATTTTAGCCCCAGAAGTAAAAAGGATATGCAGATGGATTGACACCAAACTTGTATAATACTGAGAGGCATAGAAAAATGTGCACACATAGAAGTAGAACTACTCTGAAATACTTCAAAAAGAAGGCCAAGAGATCTGCTTGGATGTAATTATGGATCAGGTCATGAGCAGTGTTTAGGTATACAACATAAATTATTGAAAGCCAAAACTGAAAAGTACCTTAAGTGGCATTCCGTTAAATTGATTTGGATACTGAGTAGTTTGAAATACTCAATATACAAAGCCTCTAAAATTAGAAAAAGCAGTTTGGATGTGTGCACACTACTCTGCCCTTGGAAACTAGGAACTAATTGAATAAAGACATGCCTGTCAACAGTATTTGCATGCTATTAAAAATGCTGCTCTGCTTTATACTAAAAATGACTGTCAACTTTGTTTGCAGTATGCTTGTCTGTTAATTTTAATGCTTTTTTGATTCATGTCAAATTAAAATTTCAATTTCAAAATGCAGGTGTTAACTGCTTTCAATTTCTCCACAGCAGAAAATATCTCTGTAGCAAAAAGCACTATATAATAATGAATATTACAGGATAGATTTGGGTGTGAGAGGCTGAGCTATCCTAATGAACACTAATGAGTGAAGCTCGGCCTTAGAAGCGTTTAAACGTATTTGTCAGCGTATTATTCACTTAAGCTGTTATTTGAGGATAGTAACACAAGAAATATATTTAAACTTTACACAATATATAATACAAAAAATTTTTGATTATTGAACAAATTAGTTTAAAATGAAATTTTTGCTTTTCTTTCAATAGAAAATATTACAGCAGCTGAGGCAAAAGTTCATAGGACTAGGTTATACGTTTGTTAGCTGAGAAAATATGAACATGGCTTTAATATACTCTAGTGTATTTTGTTTACACACAAGTGCCGGGAAGGAGAATGCCATAAGACCTCCCTGACAGTGGAACAAACTGCTCCCTGCATATTTTTGAATACACAGAATATTGATCCTTTTAGAGCAGCAAACAGCATGTAGGAAATTAAAAGACAGTGTTGTGTTTTAGTGGAATAGGACTAGCTGAAAAGAGAGTATTTTTTTTTAATGTGGATGTACGTAGGAAGCAGATTAGACCCAGTCAAATCAATCTTCTTGTTTGCTGTTAGTATATGTATGGCTCTCAGCTATGTTTTCTCTCTCATTTTTGTACCATGTCTGATGCTCATTTATTTCCTTGAGAAGTCATATGCAGCAGAATAGCCAGAGAAAGACTGATTCAGCTAAAAAAGATGAAGGGTTTTCTGTCCATTAAGTGAACTAGACTGAATTGAGATGGCAGGAAATGAGAGGAAAACCAGAGGAAGTGGACCACAAATTTGACCGTTTCAGAGTGTTGAAGGAAATCTCTGTCTTGCCTAGCTGCTAACTTCTTCCATCCACAAAATTTAGTTTCAATACTTCTGCCTTTGAGAGATGGCACATCTTCCTCTACTGTCTCCTTGGGTTTTGGATGTAAGCTAACTTCAGCTCCTGAGTAATGAATACTGGTTTGCTAGAGAGGAAGGGCGGAACTGAAAAAGTGAGAAAATTGATAAATTGCACAAGCTAGAAGGGTTGTGGGATTTTAATGGAACAATAAGTGGTGTGTTTTGGGTTTTTTTTAAATAAATATTACATAATTTAGGAATGACTGTGATATTATGGGACATCTCCTGTGGCTGGTAGAAATATGGCTTGAGAAATTATCTGAAAATAAGTTGCCATGGGGATGTAGCTGCAATACTGTATTAGTAATCAATGTCAAGGCTGTGTCATACACAGCAGTCAGTGAATTGCAAGTATCATAGAAGTGAAACCAAAAGATTTTAGTAAGATGTTGGAGAGAATGATAAAGATTGCAAGACTTATAATCCATTTACCAGAATTTTGTGAGCAATAAATAGCTGATGATCTTTTTTTCAGAAACAAGATTCTGATCCTAGGTTACTTGTAAAAATCCTGCCCTGCCTAGCAGAATCAGAGGAGTTGCTATCTAAGGGTTTTCCTACACACTTGGCACTAATTATGCTCTTATTAAAGAATTTAATTGAAGAGATGCTACAAAGTACTTGTGTTATGGGCCTGTAGAATATTTTTTCCTGCATTTCCCTAAAGACTATTTTTCAGGACACAACACGTATGAGTGAGTTTGTGTCATGGATAAAGACTGATTACTTTGACATTAGCCGTTTGAGGCCTTGTCTGTGCATATGAGAAGGTTCATGATTACTGAGAGTGTTCAGTCAGTGATGAACAGTTGTTCTGATGGTCTGTAATTGTGCAGAGTGGGAGTATATTGACATCAGTAGTACATAGCTGTTACTGTGTTTATTTAAGAAATACTGATAAACTAAAATGAGCTCGGTTTTTTGTGTGTTGATGTTATTCTGGTGGTTCATAGTATTTTGACATGTAAAATTTGATGCATTGGATTTTATGGTCGAGTGTTGAAATAGAAGTAGAACTGTCCCATAAATTGTTTGCTTTCAGTCATTTATTTTTGTTCATATCAAACGATTCTCATCTTGTAGGTTGTGTCTTATCACTAGCATGTGTAGTCAGCTTCCCTGGAGTCTCATTTCCTTTCTCCCTGGTGAAAATGCAGTAAAAAATGAATTAGAAAAAAGTATGGTCTCTAGTGCATTCCTTTCATAACATTATTGCTAAAAGCAGCTGTAGTAGATGAGATGGAACTCCACCTGTCTATAACTTCTTTATTCTAAAATATTGTTTATGAAAATGTGGTGGTGTTGGTTTTTTTCCTTTGCTATCAAGAGAAAATAGATGTGCAGCAGAAAGTGAATTTTAGAAATGCAGAGAGATTTTCCCCTGTATTTAGAATGCCTTGGTTTGGAATAAGATAGTGTATGTATATAACCAGATTGCATAATTTTGTTTATTAATTACAGTCCACATAATAAAAATAGTTAAGGGCAGAAGATAAAAGGAAAGAAAAACCCCCACTACAATCCACAAGATTGTTATGTTTAGCTATATAATTGAGTTTTTGGTAAAATTTAGTTACTGACAGTAGAAAATTGTCTTTCTTTCATGTATATATAAGGCAAAAGACTTGAAGGGTATGGTAAAAATTAATAGGATATGTACTAGAAGAAATTATGGCTTGGTAGTGTTTAGGACCAAATATTTTTAAGACATATCAGTGCTTTGCATTTGTTTTTATCTTTTAGCTAAAATAAGTTAATTGCTGCTTTCAGTAGTCTATAAACATGGCATATTTAAATGATTTTCTGTCCAAGGTACATTAAGGGCATCTTACAGTGCATATATAGCATATACTTATCCTTTAATAATTTCTTTTAAATGGGAAAACTACATACGAAATGTCCTCGTTCGTGCATTAAAACTTTTGTTTCCTCATAGCAGGCTGTATTTCTCAGACATTTGTTTGAACACATGCTGAAATGAACAGGATTGAACTCTGCCTCTTGATAATATATTGGTCTGTTCTTGACCTTTTTTTTTACAGAGGGAGATGTCCCTGATTGGCAAAATACCTGGTATACACTGGGAGGAGTTCTTAGAAAATTGGCTTACACATGTTTGGGTGTACATGTGGTGTCTGAGCACAATGCAGCACTGGCCTAGTCATGTCGTGGAGCCCAAGCTCTGTCCTTTGCTGTCAGAGCTGGAGAGATGCTGTTTACAAAAAGAATTGCTCTGATACACATTTCCTGTTTACAGACAGAATAACTGGAAATGTAAACATCAAGAAGTAATGTTGGAAGTATTTTGAGTTCCTGATTACATTTTTCCTCTTTGTTTTATTTTTTGCCCTTTTTAAAATTATATATACATTAGGTAATTGAACTGGGCTTTGTATGTTTCTAAAGAATATATAAACTCAGATTTTGAAACATAAAATAAAAAAAAACCAAAAAAAAACCCCACACAACACACTTTTTATTCCTCTTAAATTTGGAGTCCAAACTGATCAATATAATTGATTATGAAAACATTTGTAGAATATAAGACTGCAGTTCAATGAATTTCAGTCCTTTCTCCAGTGTTTTCCAAGAGTAATGTTTGTAGTGCAGTATAACATTGAACTCCTTTTTTACTATTTTCTCTCTATTTGTATAATTAACGGAAGTCAAGAATATCTGTTTTCATGAAATGTGGTACAAAGTTTTAGGTAAATTGCTACAAAAGCCAATGCAATCTAGAAAACTTAGAACTCACTATTTTATAAATTTCATATCTTATAGAAATAGATTCTCTAGATTATAAAAACAGAATATTTAATTCTTTGGAATAGTAAAACAGATGACTGCCTTTTTTGCTTTCTGTTATTTAGGGGAAATACTGCAAAATAATATTACTCCAATAATTCATCAGTGTAAATTGTTTTAGTTCTTCAGTATTATTTATTTTCATTACGTTTGGATTAAGCATTGAATATGACATTCTTTACTGGATATTTTGATATTTCACGTGTTTCTTTTCCTTCTCATGCGTAAATCCGCATTATTGCAACAATCATATAAGAGCCCTTCATTTTCATGCAAGGGGAAGGCACAAGTGTTTAACACCTGTCAGTGTTGCTTAAATCTGACACAGGTATTTTTACCGACTGTTCAATCTCAAGATGTGTACAAACGCAATAATGTCAGCACCTCACAATTTAGAGTTTTAGAAACAAAACTTATATTCAAGTTTTTAATTTACAGCAAGCTGCACGATGATGATGGTGAGGATGTTGTGTAGGAGGTGATTTCATAACCATGAAAAAAAAATCCAGTTTGTTCTGCGCCTTCAAAAGTGATGTCACCTCAGAAAAAAAACAAACAAAATATTTCACATCTGTTTTTCCAATATAGGAAGGGGTTTGGGATGGAAGATAGTTGCTATACAAGCTCTTATTCCGTCAGCCATCACCTGGGTTAAAGATCAGCTGGGGTTAAAAAGCGGCCCCTTAGTATCCTATTTGCTAAGTTGCCTTAGCTTCCTGTGCAAACAATTTCTCTATGAAGAAGAAAGAGGTTTAAAGCTTCCTTAATGCTATTAAATCTGCATCAGATCAGGATTATGAACTTTTATTAGCTTTTTAAGCTTTTCCAATCACTGTGGGTAGTTTTTGGTTTGTTTGTTTTTGGGTTGGTTTTCTTTATTTTGGTAATGATCTGTCTTCTTCCGAATATTTTTGCTTGTTGATAACTGAATCCTTTTTATTCCTAAAGCCTGATGAGGTTTTGCTAGTAGTCTCACAAACAGCCCAATCCATATCTAGTAACAGTAGCTCTGTGTTAGAATATGTGGAAATTCATGTACTCTTAACAATGAAATATTTATTAACTTTAATCAAAAGTAGCTGGTTACAGATGAAATTATATGTACACAATTTTAGTTATTATTTGTCTTGATTGTTTTCATTCTATACATTCCAAGCCTCATAAAAAAAACAAACAAACAAAAACAAAAACCAAAAAAAAAAAAACAAAAACCCAAACCTGGAAGCTGTTGCACTTTTAATTTCTTTTTCATTGTTCTATCTCTCCTTAAATTATTCTCTCTGTAGTAATTCTGCTGAATGATTACTTTCATAAGTAGGATAAAACTTATTACAACTTGTTCAAAGATAGTTTTCATGTTTATTTAGGTATCTCAGTCTACCATTATAATGACTTGCTTGAATGGAATACTCTGAACACAGTGTAAGAACTGTGAAATAAGACTCAAAACGGGAATGAGATACAAGTCCTTGCTCAGATATGGATCCTTGCTGTGAAATGCTTTCCATCTTAAAGTGAGAGTGCAATTTTGCTAGTCCTTCAGTTCTTTTTCTGGTGCTCTTTTAGTGATGCTCAACATCACTAAACCCTCATCCTACTCACTTGCAGAAACAAAACTGACTCCAGAAATCATGCAAGTTACAGTTCGAGGCTCTCTCTAGATTCAAAGAGTCCAATTTTTTTTCTATTAAGCACACAGTGAATGATTTCTCAAAAGTCTTCAACCCACACTAGAAAGTATTGTATAACAAACCCTGCCTTTATGAAAATGATCTTACAAAAAAAGATCTTAAAAATGATCGTTAGACTACTATTTTGATAATGGAAGACAAACTTGTTTTGAAACTTGAATTCTGCATTCTTAAGTTTTCCTGGTGAATTTATGCATATAATCTTATCTGTGTCTAGAAGCTGCTCTTCTAGCACCATAAAACACCAATAATGTGTTTTAAAATTATTTAAAATGTTCTGTTTAAAGTTAAGTTTTAGTCAGACAAGCCAATTAATGTGAATGAGCTTTTCTTTAATAGGCCTAGAGTTAAGTAACTCTTTTTTTGTTTGCTCAATCAGAAGCTAAGACATGATCCTACTGATTAACCTAGATTCTCCTTCCCCTTCTGTTTCTGAGGATTTGCTGGTGTTATGGCTTGTGCATTAAATCTCTGTTTATCTACCTGTTTATACATTCCTGTGAAGTTCTCAGGACAAGAATGAAAGCTAAAATTTTCACAAGCATGAAATAAAGTTGCATGTACAAAATCTGTGGCCATGAGTAGGGTTAGTATATTTAACACAGTTTGCTATTTAAGCCTTAAACTAGTTTGTGAAAATTGCCCACTGTATGAAACTCAAACTAATCTTAAGACCATTATTAAGGTCTGACTTTGGTTTAAATTAAAAATAACTTTTCTAGAATAAAATAGAACTTTTAAAGGAAGAACTGAGGTGACTTACACCTAGACAAAAAAAAAAAAAAAAAGAGGAGTAACACAAAAGTTGTAAAAGCCTACCTTGGCTGGAATGAAGAACAAGCTCTCTTGCCTCAGAAAAGAAGCTTAAAAACAGTAAAGAACAATCTGAAATAAAAGCATAGAAATAAGTCTTTCTGCTCTGAAAAGATGAGTGAGAATGAACATGATTTTGTGTGTTTTAGTATTAGCACAAAACTAGTTTCTTAAAGATTACCTTAATATAACAGCCATCATTAATTATTATAATGAAATATTATGTGTTCAAAGACACTGTTACATGAATCAAAATTGAAAGAGTTGAATTTTTTTTTTTTTGGTTTCATTTTGCCTTTCTGAGAATAAAAATTGTGATGATATGCACAGATGTCAAAAAAACAAGGTATCAAATAGTCAGACAAACACAAGAAAATGTCACTGTCTTCATGCCAATATTGACTTCCACTGATAACTGAACATTGTTATTTGACAAGTATGCTGTCATTTTTATAGTTATTTTTACCTGTTTTACAAATACTATGTTGTGTAATGCACAGTTTCTTAAGACAGAAAAGACATTCCACTCATCCTGTTTATGGATTCCCCTCCCCTTAAAGAAGGAAAAAAATATGCATATATGTATACAATGCAAACTAGCATGCATACAAGTGAATTTTCACTTTCTGATAGAAAAAAATGCAAGATTAAAGAACCACAGACTGGGCCAGGTTGGAAGGAAGCACAGTGGATCATCTGGTCCAGCTTCCCAGCTCAAGCAGGGTCATCCTAGAGCACAGTGCACAGGATTTTCTCCAGATGGTTCTTGAATATCTCCAGGGAGGGAGAGTACACAGACTCCACAGAAATTCATTCTAGTGCTTGGTCACCCTCACAGTAAAGAACTTCTTCCTGACAGTGCCTATAAACAGTTTCCTTTTTTTTTTTCTGTCCATTGCTTTGAGTACGGGAAATGGAAAACTGGGCAAAAATTAATTAATCAGGGAAGATTTAGTTAGAAGTTTAAGCAGACCAGTGTGACAACTGAAAGATGGGAGCTTGTAGAAATTTTGTTCTCGTAGGTACACACATACAATATGCATATCTACATGGAGACATCAGAGTAGCAAGGTTGTGTGGTTAACACTGACTCTAGTATGGTTGGCCGAAGAAATGTCACAGGAGCAATCATAGACTTAAGGACATCTGAGTTAAAGTGTGATGTGATAATCAGTGCCTATAATTACTTTTTCCTTATTTGTCTTAGTTTTTCTACAAGTACACCCAAGCTCAGTATCTCTTGGTAGCATCACCTAGATAGTCTCAGCTTTAAAGATCAGTACTCAGATAGTCATCTGAGCAGTGTGGACTTTGCAAGATTTGACTGTCCAAAAGAGCCCCCATATGCTTCTGGACTGATCTGTGGAATTCATCTGTTTCTCTCACAGGTCTCTGTGAAATTGAGCCATTCCTCTTGGCTCTGTCTCTAACTTGTCTGTTGACTCTTGTTTTGCTATATTTGCTGTTTTTTGAACACTTATTCAGTTAGCCTAACCCAGACAACAAATTTCTCTGCAATTAAACACTTGTGTGCCGCCTAGAAACCCCCCCAAAATATATATAAGCACTGTATATTATGTATTATTAAGATTTCTGTAACTAGAATATTATTAATAGTGTACATTATTTTAAGGAGTTTAAAGTTCAGTGCTGAACTGCTAGCAAAGAGCAATAGGTAAATGTCTTTAACTGCTTCTGAAACCTCAAACATCTGCATTAGATCTCTCTTCCATTTCTTTATTTTTTCTAGTCAATGGGATGCTAGCATACTGCTCAGAGGAGCTCTTGCTATTCATTTTTGAGAAATAATTTGTTAGGACAAACAGTACATGTGGACTATACACAAGTGGGTTATTGCAAGTTCTTTCTATTTAAACTAAGTAATTGCTCATCAGTGTCTCATGTATTTGCTTTGTTCCCTGATTGGTGACCTGACCTTAATATATGGGAGGAATGACTCAAGAAATCAGAGAGATCTTTTTCTGCTAGCAAGTTCCTTGGGGAGAGAAATGGCACAGAACAAAAGCCTCTTCTTCTCTGAGAATATAAAGGGACCTTTGCACTGCCTTGCATACCTGTATTACCCTTGACTAGTACATGGACCTCAAATAGAAATGTAGATACTTTCCTCTCTGGTTGAGGAAAAGAGGGAGACATGAGTCAGATTAATGAATCATCTCTCTGTGTTTCACAGTTGTTCCTTTCACAGCAGGTAATGGCTAGCATGACTATGTGTGCAATTATATTTACAGAAACAGTGGCTGGATTTTATCTGACTAATTGTGTTGTTACTCTGCTGTGCTTCTGACAGTCACCCTCTGTGCAAATCCTTTGGGTATAGTTGCAAAAATATTTCTTCAGTCATTGGTTATGTAATTTCATTTCTTTTATCCTGTAGTTTCCATATCTCTGCTTATGATAGGCAAAATCGTTTTTTATGCCAAGTCAAGATGGCACTGAATCCCTTAATCTTGTTTTAATGTCATGTTTAGAATATCTGTTTATTGTAGCCTGTGTACATGCAGTGCTCATTTATCTGCCTGTGTACATGCAGTTTTGTTTGCAGATTAAGAACTTTTTCAGTCTTGTTTGCAAACTTTTCAGATCCCTTTTTGTTCAAGAGAGATCTGTTTCATAACTCATTTAACTCTCATAAAATGTCTTTGGTCAACAGGGTACCAAATCCATTGGGGTTTGCAGTGTTTAATAATTTCCTGTACTTATTTATGAATATAAGAATGCTTTGTAATAACCATCTTCAATATTTTTTCAAAAATAAAGGAGTCTTAAATCATCTCTAGAGTTAACCACTCACATTTAGTGAAAAAGACAGCATAGCACAACACAGCTCATCTTGCACATCATCTAACCAAAGCATCAATTAGATAAACTTTTAAAAATCCTGCTATGACAATACAACTTTGACTGCATAGTGGTTCTGATATACTTTCAGCAGGTGAGGATCTTATGTGACCCATCTGTTTGGGCCTGGTAATGATAAACCTCTTCCAATGCAAATTTCAAGGGCTGATAGAGTTTTGCTATGGAGCATTGATTGTTTTTATATAAAAACTGAATATTTTTGTATATAAAAAGACTAGGACCCCCTCCACAATTTTTTAAATTTTATTGCTGTTGTTGATTAAAACAAAACCATTTTTATTTTAATAAAATTCTTTTTTTAAAATGGTTAAAGGGTTTTGTGGTTTTGTGTTTGTTGTTTTGGTTTGGTTTGGTTTTTAATTTTTGTATCATATTGGGAGTCAGTGTGCCTAGAATCCTTTATTTGTACCATTTAGTATGAATCTCCTTGGCCATGTAAGGTGCTGGATTAGTAGTAATGTGTCTGGTTTTCATTTTTGTGAGTGGTGCTTCAGTTAATGTTATCCATTAAGAAATCCATTAAAGCTTGTGTTTAGTGATAAGCTATGCACAGTCCCAGAAGAAAGTACCCTGATCATGACTTCACATTTATTTTTACAAATTCCATGAACTCCTATTAAATCTGCTATTTTAAGACATTGGTAAACAACAGTCTTGACCGTCTATTTTATTTTTCAAACAAATGAATGATAAATCAGATGCTAGTCCAGTAAATATTCAGGAGTTTATTTTGCCAATATTAAAACCTTCCAAATGGTTTTTTGTCCACTATTTATTTTCTAAGCCTCTTTTGGCTTTTCAAACTTCATTCATCTTCATGGCACAGCTAGGTAGGATTCCAGTGGGTTTTCTTTCCCAGTGAAGACAATCTAGATAAAACACATGACTAATCTCTTTTAATCCAGGTAGGAAGGTGTTTGGCCAGAACTGCTTGCACTGGTTCAGCATTTCTGTGCTCTTCTAATAGTAGGTGCTGTTAGGCTGTCCTTAAAATTTTCTTCATAACAAAATCAGAACTACAGTTCATCCCTCCTTCTGTAAGGAATGTGGCACTTCTTCTATTAATAATTGTAGAATCATGGAGTATCTCAGGTTTGAAGGGACCCACAAGGATGATCAAGCTCTAACTCCTGGCACTGCACAGGACATCCCCAGGTGTCACACCATGTGCCTGAGAGAATGGTCCAAATATTTTTGGAACTCTGACAGGCTTTATGCTGTGACCACTTCTCTGGGGAGGCTGTTTCAGTGCCCAACGACCTCTCAGGTGGTTTTAACCTTCCTTGGCTCAAGTACACATCATTTTCTTAGGTCACTGGTCAGCAGAGAGAAGAGATCAGTGTTATCCCTCTGGTTCCCCTTGTGAGGAAGTTGTAGACAGCAATAAAGTTGCAAAAGCTCTTATTCATATGATGTCTATTTTCTTTTGTGACCCCAGCTTTAACTGATGCAACCTGTTCCAGCCAACCAGGTAAGATTTTCATGCTTAATAAGTTAACAAACAGTCTAGACTCTGAATAGTTTAAATTTTTACACTGGAGATTGAACAAAGAGAAAAAGAAAATTAACTTTTATCTAGGACCTGAATCAAACCAATGCTGGTTGATTGTTAGGGCTGCAGCCAGGATTTGGAAGGAAAGTTTGAAATTTTGTATTTCATCTTGAAAAAACAGAACTTAAAATAATAAAAAAAATAAATAAAAAGCCCTAGAAAACTCAGGGTGTTAATGCTGAATGGAAAGTTATCTCTGGTCTTATCTTCTTCATTTTTCAGTCTCAAGATATTATTAACACAATATAATATTTTTACAAAGGAAAAGATCTGACTAACTTTATGTGCTAAAAATAAAGAAGAGTCCATACTTGTGCTGGGTTAAAGGTTTAGGTACAAGCTGTCTAAAACCAAACACATAATGCAAATATGAACAAAACCCACTATCTTTCAATTAGGCCTCTGAAAAATAGTGAAATAATTATAAGCTACTTACTTATTCAGCAGCTGTTAATCCAAAAAGATGGCTAAGCTTAATTTTCCGTGGTCTTTATGGAATAGTAATATATCAATTTCTGTTACTTCAAAGCTACTGGAGCTGAGTCACTAAACAAGAAATATTAATTTAGAAAAGCATATTATTAAACCTTATGAAATATGTAACTGAAGGCAAAAGGAATATTTTAAAATACTATCTGCCTCACATAGAAGAAAAATCAGGAAGAGAGAAAGAGGAAGTTTTACACTTTAAAAAATAGCCTGGCTTGTGAACACTTTAAGAAGAAATCCTAGATGCTATAACCTGTAGAATTAATGGAGTCTTCTGACATTGTCTCTTTGGAGCTCCAAGCCAGTAAGAAGAATGGAGTCTCATAAGTGTGGATTATTTGATGTGTGTATAACAGTCAGGATGGTGTTGAAAAATCCATCACACTTTGCTGTATGAAATAATTGAAAACGACTTAATGCTAACTCTTCAGCTAAATGTTACTGTTACCTTTGAAAAATCCAGTGGAGAAAGAAATTTTTCTTTACTTTTGCAGTGACTATTCTTTGGTATCTAATTACAACATTAGGGCATGTAAAACCCACATCTGTAATGCCAAATTGTCTTTTTGTTATGTAAACTTCTTTTCAGAGGACCATCTAGCTTACTTACTAATGCCCAAAACCACATGATTTCCCTTTATTTAATAGTATTCCAGGATATGAATGCTGTTTTTTGTTTCCTCTGAGCTTTTGGTATAACTGTTTCTTTCCCTGTAAGTAGATAGGAGATAATAGGTGAGAATAAAACAAAAAAGAAGGGCATTTCTTTTCCTTTTCTTGATTTTCATTTGGGCAATGTCTGCAAGAGTGATGTAGTCATCTAAGTAATGAATTTTGTATAATGTGTTTCTCTGATTGTAAATTGAATTTAAGAATATCCCAGCTTTTTGCACATTCTACATAACAACTTGTAATCATTAAGCCTCTACAGTTGTCCTTATATTGTTTTATTTCTTAATATGGTATATATTTTTAATTTTTTTATATTAAATGTGTTATCAGTTGGCTTTATCTGTGAATTATTTGTGAAAATATGGAAATTAGAAGAGCTTTTTGAGTATGAAATGTAAAAATGATAGGGAAAAATATACCAGCTTTGTACTTCCCTTGCCCTTTTCAACATACCAATTATCAGAAATCTATGTTCCTTGTGGAATTTCATTCCATGATTTTTGTTAACAATTTATATTTCTTTATTTATGGCTTTATTTTGAACTGTAAAAAATATATTTCTTAGATTTCACAGACATTGTACTGCTGGATTTTTCACATCTTCTCTAACAGCTTCAGCTGTTTCCACTTGAACTTTCCAATCTGCTTCTCTGTCTTGATTTGTTTTCCAGTGATTTCTCAGTCTTTTATATATTTATATATTTTTTTCTCATGCTATTTTTTTTTACTAATGTCTGATTGTTTGTTGGTATTTTTGATTCCCCTATCCACCCTTATCTTCCCACAACAGAATTTCTGTTGCTATATATGAAATATGTCATTTCTCATGGATGTGCCTTTATTTTTTCTTAAATTGTTGTTGTTATTTCTATTTATTTTGTAAAGAGGAGTTTATATAGAATAATTTAACAGGTAAAGTAATAGTTGGTATTTGATTACTATAGACACTTTTTGAGTTTTTGTGAATAGTTATGCTCTTTAGCAAATGTTCTGTGTAAATGTGAAAGAATGATACAAGAAATAACACCCCTTGACACTGTACAGACATCTGCTAGAATTGCTGGCTTAAAGGGGTGAGGAGAGGGGCATTCAATGCTCTTTTCTCTCTATTTATTTAGGAAACTGATCAGTTTCCAGAGTGATAAAGACTATGTTTCAGAATAGTACAATACCTACAAATAAATTTAGCAATAAATTTAGGGTTTTGATATCTCCTGCAATTACCTTACCAATTAATGGAAATTTCCTTATGCTATTGAAGTAAAAAAGGAGTCCAGCTTCCCATTTCCAGATGGTCTGCCAATATAGAATTACAGTTAAAACATTTTGGTTATTGGAATTGCTATTTAACTATTTCAAGAGCATTTTCTTAATTAGATTTTTTTTAGTTTTCAGTCTCATACACATAGGTACAACTAAAACAACAAAGAGGCACGATAGTAATGTAATACACTTTTAAATGCATTCCAAAACAGTTTTGTCACTACTTCTGTCAGATTGACTAGCATGTGCAGAAGACAGACAATTATATATTGTGTCACTATTAGCTAGGCTGAGAAAAACTTGCTGCTTCAGTTCATTGTGTAACTTCCCATAGCTCAGTTCTACCAGCCTTGGGAATGGAGAATGGAGATCAACTGTAGATGAACAACTTCCCTTCATCTACCTAGAAATGTCACTTTTTTTTCCTGCCTGTTACCTGAGGTCTTCAGGAATACTGTATGTTCTATTGGCAATCTATCAAATTCTTATTCAAAGGATGTAACAAAAAATCACATTCAATTTTCCTTTCTGACACTAGTGCATTATTCTGCCTTTGGTCTCCAGGTGAATACACCATTGTTACTGCAGTGCTGAAGGATATAATTCTGGCAATAAACAGTAAACACAGGCAATCCAAGATATGAGGTTTTTTCAGGTTTATATATATATATATATAAATGATAGTGATTTCAAACTGCTCAGATTTTGATAATCAATTTTTTTTTTTCTGATCAGAGGAGATTTACAGGGCAGGGGGCAGAGAGAGAAGTCAGAAAGCATATAAGCAATTCATTAAAAGCTCCATAGCTAATTGTCACTCTGTCACCATGAAACTTAAAAGGGATGTATAAAAGATAAGTTGAATTGCACTAAATATGCATCTGCAAAATTCAATCGTTCAAAAGAATTCAAATGGGGCTAAATTTGATGGAAGAGAGAGGACACTGAGATTCAGGGCAAGTACCCATTACAAAAGATGCATCTCCTTGTGGTGGTGAAACATACACATTTTGCAAAACTATGTTCCTGTTAGTTTCCTGGGAATTCATTATAGGGTGTTACACTAAGTAGTAAGTACTGTGCTGTAATGATTTCCAGCAATGTTGGTAGAACTTTCCCATCTCATATTTTTTAACTATTTATTTTAATTTTAACTCACTCTGACAGTCTCTTGAGCTACACTACTCATTTTCATGAGGGCTCCCAGGAGATGGCTATAACACAAGTCTACTCTGCAGTTGCATGAATCTTTATAACAAAAGCCATAAATCAAGACACTTACTCTGAAGCTGCAGACAAGAGCAATGAGCTGGCAGCATCTCAGTATGTTAGCTTCAATTCAAGGGATTTCAGAAAGTTCATTTCTTTTTTTGTCTCTGTTTTTCTTCTGTTTCCTGTCTAATCTTTGTTTTACTGTCCCCTCTGTGTTAACTGTGTGAGCTGTTTCTGTCTGAACTTTCCCCTGTAGACACACTCTGCTATCTTCAAGGTATATTTGAGGCTTCTTCTTGGGTGGGTGCCAGGTCTTCATTAAAAGCTTATTCTAGACCTTTAGTAGGAGAGTGCTGAATAATGACCTTTGTACTGAGCATTAATTAGTCTTTGGCTTTAAAGATGTTTACCAGAGGTGTTACACTTCAAAGAATTCACACTTAAGCCCCCTCCTCTTTTGATTGCCAAATTTGTCTTTTTGGAAATGATTCTTTAGGCTTCATGTACAATTCAGGAACTGTTGAAGGCATGAACTTCTAAGTATGAGTAAACCAGGAAGTAGATATTGCAATGTGGTTTTTTTTTTTCTTGCTGCTGTAGTTGTTGGTATTATTTTTATTATTATTATTATTATTAATTATATAATAATAATTAAATAATAATAATAATAATAATAATAATAATAATAATAATAATAATAGTAAAAAACATATTTGTTCAGAATAAAGGATTTTAAAACTTTAATTTTGGGTTCAGTTGCTTAAGATCAAATTTCTTAATTGAATTTAATAAAACAGTGGGTTTACTAAATAAAAATGTATTGCCTCCTAGTTAATGTTAATGCTAAGATAAACAGACCTTTTTTAAGATGAAAAAGCCCTTCACATTTTGCTGTTGTTGTATTTTATCTTATTTTTACAATATATTTGAATATTTTATTTAATATTAAAATACAAATTTATATTATTTATAATATATATTATACAGATATATCTATATCTATTAATATAACATGTCCTTAATATTTGTTCTAGCTAATATGTGACTCTGGCACAACAGTCTGCAGGCTCCATCTTGCTTGTTTTGGTTTGTTTGGTTTTTTGGTTCTTTTTTCTTTTTTTTCCTGTGGATGACTTCTGAGAGGGAAAAGAAAGAAAGTTCTGCTTAGTAAATCTTGATTTGTTGGTTGCTTCTGTACTCATATACACATTTTTATGAGGCAAGGATTTTCCATCTCAACTATTCCCACAGATTTTGTAAAAGAAAATTTAGTAGCAATAATCTAAAATACATTTTAAATATGCTATTTTGAGAAATCTCAATGCACTTTACATACCATTTTTAAGTTATTTCCTGCTGCTTGTGGTCTTATGCATGTCTCCCCAGCATTTCTCAGGATGGAAACAAAGGGAAGAAAAAATAATACTTGAACGGATAAAATTAAAGCACTAATATTTTGTGAGACACTTCTTAATTTTAATGTATATCTAAAGTATAGTGATGACTAATCTATTTAAATAGATCATCTGTATATATAGAAATCTGTACAAGGAAACTGCATGCCTCAAGGTAAAAAATTATTTCCAATAATTTTCTATGAATCAGCAAAGAATGCAGAAAGGCAAGGAAACTAAAAAAGAAGCATATTATACTCAGAAACAAATGTGAGACCCAGAAAGGCTGGATTTTATCCCGGATCTAACTTAGACATCATACATCATTTAACTGTAAAAAAAAAATCCTATTAAATCACATTTGAACTTATAAGAGATAATAATTCTTCATGTTGTATAAATCTTTTCAGAAATGGAATGCCAGAATTTTAAGGGAATGGTGTCTTGGACTTCATAGGGATTGGGACAAGACTAAAGTGCTTTGGAAACAAGAAACAGGGTAATGCTAGATGTCTAAAAATTTATTTCTTTAGTTGAAAATGCCATACAGAGTTTCTTTTTGAGCTCCTGCACAACCACAAGAGACAGAAACCCACTGTCCTGAACTGAGTACTAGCAATGGAAAATATGTCCTTTCTGTCTATTTCTAATGTACAGTAGTCTTGAAGTATTCTTCCATTGTTCTGACGAGGAATTGTTTTCAGCTAAGAGGTTTGGGATTCCATTATTATTACGGACTTGAGAGAAACATAAGTTCAAACAAATAGCAGCCAAAAGAAACCTAATAAATTTTCTTCCACTGCAGTATTTTTTTGTCTGATTTCTGATTTCTTTTACGGTTCTTCTTTAGGGATTTTGAATTTATTCAGTTGGGTTCCTATGAAACCTAGAAACAAAATTAGTTTAATTTTGTTTATGTTTATGTAGCTTATGTTTCTGTTTATGTAGCTTTATGATACTCAAAGAAGACCAATATTGGAAGAGTCCAATTTTTGTAGTTTCAGTTGCATGTTTTCAGACTCCTGGTGGACTGACTGATAAGGCGATAATCTTTGACATCATCAGATAACTGAACAAATGGTTACTTTAATGTAATTGTTTCTCTAAGGTTGAAGAAATATTTTACTTTCAAGGTACTTGGCTTTAAGCACTACATCAACTTCCACACATATTCACATTTTATTATTGTAATAAAAGAGGTTACATTTTCCTTTTTGAGGTTGAGACAATATTGTCAATATACTGAAAATACTGATATCAAAACAACATGAAATTCCTGTCAGTATGACATAATTTTATGATGTTCTAGATGATATTGGTTTGAATTTATATAAAGCACAAGGTGTAAAAATGCACATTTTGACTGAAGCTTCCTGTCAGTATGCTCTAATATTGACTCAGAATTTTCAAAGCCCATTTCGGTGGCATTCTTTCAAAACCCATTATAGACTAGGTATTTTTCCTCAAGCTGTGTGGTGTATAGAACATCAAAAACTCATGTGAAATGATTTAGCGATCACTATTTAATGACACTGTAGCACTGATTTTGTTCTACTGCCAGATCAGGTCAATGATTTGTAGGTAAAAGTCAAAGGAACTGTTCTGAATCACCCAGGTTTTAATTACGAGTGTTTTCACAGCTTGTGGGAGCCATGCTGTCGTACTGTATTTTAACATAAACAATCAGGAAATGCTTTTACAGGAACCACTGAAATGAAATTTTAGTTCCAATGACAGTCTTTGACTGAGTTCTTAGTACAACTTTGAATGTAATCTAATGTCAGAAACCAGAAAATTGCTGGTTTTAGTGATGAGTAAATGTCTTTCTTTCCTTTTCATATTAGAG
This sequence comes from Motacilla alba alba, assembly GCF_015832195.1. NCBI lineage: Eukaryota > Metazoa > Chordata > Aves > Passeriformes > Motacillidae > Motacilla > Motacilla alba. The sequence goes on from NC_052017.1 coordinate 76,230,121, forward strand.
AGAAAATGGTCGGCCGTGGAACTCTATTGTGAAGACCTCAGAAGAAATACAATTTTCCCAGTCAGCTTTTCATAATGTAAATATAATTTGAGCTTTCCCAAATGGACAGCTAAACCATGAACAAGCAGAAAAACCTAATTTGGACTGTATTTCTGAAGCAGACTTCACCTTCTCTCTCGGGAACTTATTGAAGGATTACAGCTGAAAAGGACAAGAGAAAGAAAACCTTGAACAGGAATCTTAGCCTACAATGAGAATTACAAGTACATCTTGTATTTGCCCAGTCCTAGTTTGTCTCTGTTTTGTGCAGAGGTGTTATGCAGCTGCTCACCATGGCTCCATCAAGGTGACCAGAAATCAAACCAAACACATAGAAGGAGAAACAGAAGTGCATCATCGTCCAAAGCGTGGATGGGTGTGGAATCAGTTCTTTGTTTTAGAAGAACACATGGGACCAGATCCTCAGTATGTAGGAAAGGTAAGGTGGTTGTTCTCTTTTGGCTTTTGTTTGTTTTTTTCCATTCCCTGAAATGTGGCACTGATAAGAGGCAGATCATTCATCTCCTTAGATGGTACCTCTTCTTTTAAGGGAAGACACCTCTTAGATTGCTACATATATTTACAGTGAACTTGCCAGTTGCCTGTTAATACTGTGTTTATTATCAAAAGGATAAATAAAAGTATATAGGATGGAGATACTAAAATATGATAAAACAGTTTTTCTTCTGAGCTCAGCTGAACAGAGTATGTGCAGTTGATCCTGTTACATCAATTTCCAGAATTCTAAATTCACGGGGTCACTGCTAATGGCTTTTCCAGACTATTTCATAATTATATTCAGTTCTGCTTCAGGGAATATTAAAAATGCAGTCTAAGCTCCATAAGGTATTCATTCCACTCTGGGTGTAGGGTGGAAAAGGTCTCCTCCAAAAGGAAATCCTCTGTCGTTTTTTTCATAGGAGGAGATACAAGGTGTGTTACTTGTTAGAGTTCCTCAGAAGTCCGTAAGAAAAAGCCCTGCATTTATATTCTGATATATACAGTGAACTTCAGACATAATGTTCAGACTAATGTAATTGAACTGAAGCCTGGCCAGCTGAAGTCTGATTCATCATATGCAATGTCATCTGTAGAGCTTGGGTTTTAACTTGCATTAAATAACACGCAACTCTCTGTATAACTTTAACCCATTATATTTTACAGAGGAAGTTTTGCTCTCCTTGATGACTGTCTTGCTGCATGATAGAATTTTTTTATTAGATAACCTACATTAATGAAATCAGAGAAATACATAGAATATGAGGGGTAAAGTAAGATGGTTAATGGGGAAGAAGGCATGGAAAAAAGAATTATTTCATTTTAGTTTCCCTTGAAATTAGAAATTCTGAAAATTATTTTTTAGAAAGTGATGCAAGGGAACCAGTAGTCACTGAAATCACAGATGTCTGGTAGTAAGGGCTTCCAAATTTGAACAGTATCTTCTGAACTAAAAATAGGAAGTGGAGCAACTGTATTTAAGAGACTGTTAACACAAAGGCTGAAAAAAATATTCTGTTATGCCAAACTTATCAAAATACTAAGTATTTCAGAATGCCAAAAAATTACTGAGATATGTAAAGGAAATTTAAACTGAGAAAGGACCTTTCTAAATGAAGGTAATGATTTGCGTTGAAAGAGAAGCTTTTAAAAGGGGTAAGGGGATGAGGAGATATGCCTTCAGACTGGTTTACACTGATTATCATTTTCAGAAATGATTTTGGAATAGAAAAAAATGTTGCAAAAATATTGTTGATGCAAAGCTTTGCAGAAGAATCAAAACATTGTCTGAAAAGAGCTAGATTTTATGAATATGGTTTGGATATAGAAATAAAGAGTAAACCTTTACAGAACAGAATGTTCTGTACAGAACTATGTAATGAATTTTTGTAATACACTAGTGATTTATTGTAATTGAGAGAGGAAGAGAAATAGCTGGTTACCAGACCTAGTGTCATGTATGTTTTAAAGAAGGTGAATATGATACTAAGCTGCAAAAGATGATATATTAAAAATAAAAAAAAAAAAAAAAAGATAAAGGGCACTGAAGCCATTGTGGAAAATAATGTTGACCTATTTGCCATTCTGGTTACTTTTGGCCAAGAAAAATGGTTTTATATGTGAAGCTGTACAGAAAGAATTGAACATTATGGCTGGGATAGTAATGGAGAATAAAATATGTTTGTTTAATTATTTCCATAAATAATAGAAAAGGGCACATAATGTTCTATACATACACCTCTGAATAAACCACAATGAAAAATAAAAGCTATTTAAGTTGATTGCAATTTTACTTGAAAAAATAAGGTTTTGGTGGCTTTGAGTTAATTTAGAATTCACATTTAGTAAATTTAGAATGAAAACAAGAGTAAGTCAGATTCTGAAAGAGGCTACTAACAGGAAGAGAAAAAAATAAAAGCTGATGGTGTTTCAAAGTACAGCATATTTGTCTTTATGAAAGCATTTATAGACATGACTGCATGCCAGAACAGAAGCCTGGATTCAGTGAGCTAAAGCATGGTCCCTTTCAATTTTATGTTCTTATGATGCTATTATATATTTCCTTTCATCCTCTGACCACTCTATTAATGCCACATTTACAGAGATCAATGAATAGAATTTCTTCCTATCCTTTGTGGTCAAAATGTGACTGTATGCCTTGTTTGAGGACATTTCTCCCTCTGTACTTACCAGTTTTTCTCTCATTTTTCTCAAATAATTCCCTCTGGTGATCATAATTTTCTACTGTGAGTACTTCACAACTTTAGTATGCTTGTCTTTGCAAAAGCTTTGTGGAACTTGAAAGCAACTGTACTCTATTTTCCATTTGGTGTGATTATTCTGATGACCTGATTTGAAGAAAAGATCAATTATATTAGCTCAGGCATATACTTTCAATTAAAAAAAAAAAAAAAAAAAAAAAAGGAGGGGTGGGGAGGAAAGCCTGAACTGAGACTGTCATAATATCAGTAATTAGCAAAATTTCAGTAGTGGTCATTAAACATGAAAAACAGACATTTTAGAAAAATAGATTTTTTACTAATGTTGCATTAAACTGTACACACCTCATCAAGGTCTCCTTTTACATGCCTTTAATTTGACAAGTAATTTTCAAACAAAGCCCCTCAGTCATAAAGGAAGTCAGTGCTCTTCAATTCCAGGCTTCTGTTGGGTGGCAGCATGCTGTTAATTCTGTCAATTATTAATTCCGTAGACTACTCTGCTTCACTGGTGAGAGTTCTACCATTTCAGATCTGTCCTTTCACATATTTCACACCGAATTTGGGAGTAACATCACAGAAAGCGGAGTCATTATGTACAATGGTGTTACAATGCTCACAGTCATTGTCATGGAAATGCACAGTGAGCACAAGAATAGGGTAGGCCTTCTATGAAAATGGTAAGCTTTCTCATTCTTACTGTGAAATGACTGTCAAGAGGATGGATTAATTCACTGCCATCATCATAAAAACAGTGTTAGGACAACAAATTATCATTGTATTTTAGTCTCAAGCATCCCCCCATTCCTCAGTCATTTTTCCTTTTCTCCAAGGAAATGTCATTTGAAGAATTCTATATAGAATTAATTCCTACTAGCCATACTCACAAGGTTTTTCTAGGAACATGGCGAGGCACAGGTTAGCTTATTGTAGAAATGGAAAATGATCCTTTTGTAGATATTGTCTGCGGTTCTCAGATCATTGAGCTGGTTCCCCGCTGTTGCATGTGGGGCAAGTCTTCAGTGTTTCAAAGTATGTTTCGCCAATGAAAGAACCAAAAAAAAAAGTTTTGTATTTTAAAAAGTATCTTTACAGTATTTAAAACCACAGTGAATTCTTTCACCAAAATTATTAATTATTTGTGGACAGTTTCTGGAAAACTTCTGAATAATCAGTAGTATCTGGAAGCGTTAGTTCGGAGAGCCTAATCACCTGCAGGTGCAAGTGTTTGTGCGTGTGTCTGTGTGGGTGTGTTTGCAATGCAGAATCTGTGGAAATTTGAGAAAGGAAGATAAAATATCATTGCCTCAGATAAGTAACTTGAATGCGCAGACTGAGCTTTCAGTTATATGAGACTTCTTGTCTTTTGTGTGTCATTGATGTAAATTTCTAATGAAATTATAGCCGTGAGTGCAGAAAGGGGCAGGGTTAGTGAAGGCACTGATGAGTCAGTTACCTGCTGCACCAGCTCAGAGGAATGAAGATTTTCCTGCAGAAATCTAGAAAAATTTGGGCTGTAGTACTCCAAGCTTTTACATGTCTCAGTTGTCACAGCTGATATCATTTACATTTCTCTTGCATTTTCTGCATGTTTCTAGATTAGATAACTCATGTCTCAACATTTGGAAAAAATAGAAAATAAAGAATTTTAGGAAATAAGTGAAAAAGACTACATGTTTCTGTCCATAACATTCTTCATTTTGAACGTTCACACCTCTGTCTCCAGAGGGTCTTGCTCCTTCTTAAAAGGTTATTTCTAAAAATCACTTGCACTGGAAGCAAGTCATAACTACACATTTGCTGTCCTTTTTCTTTGGAGAGGGAAGTAAGTAAGCAGTGATAAAATGAAGGTCACTGTGGATTTGGGGCTGAGTGAGTCATGCTATTAAGACTGAATAGCAGAGGAATATGATGCACAAGACTGAAAATTTATCTGTGAACCCTTTTGATCTCTGAAATACGAAACTTATATCTCTTAATTCACTTCAGATGACTTCTGAAGAGTAAATAAGAATGACTGTTCAGGTATTCAGATCTGCATTTGTTTTCAACTGCTTTTTTCTTCCTTAGTTTGGGGGATGGCGTTTCACTTAGTTCTTACATGTTTACCTGTAATGAAAAAACAGTTTCAGATTAATGTTGATATAGGAGATAAGGAACTATGGAACAGCTGGAAATAAATGTGAATATAGGAAAGGGGAGAAGAAAGTAACAATTTTTAATGTGTCTTGAAATGTTTGTACTGAAAGTTAGATTAGGAAAGGAATCCCAGGTGTTACATTGGATTTACAAGTTAGCAGTTCTTCTAATTCATCCTTTTATTCTTGAAAACATAAATACAGCATAAAAGACTTGTCATTCAAAATTATTTTTTCAAAGCAATATGTGACATGTTATTGCAATAAGTTAGTTCTAACACAAGACAGTGAATCTAATCTTCCCTGACCAGATCAAAAGAATTTCCCATCTCTGATTTAATGACAGTAAGGGGACATCATATATGTTTTGGAATAAGTGTCAAGGAAAAAAACAAAATTGGAGTTTAACAATTAAAGCATTTTTATTCCATTTTAGAGATTTACATTAAAAAAAAATCAGACTTTCCATCATTTTTAGCACAAGCAAATAGTTCCAAAATTTATTTTGATAAAAAGGAGTTTTATTTTATAGTAGAGAAAATTGAAAGGAAATTTTGGATGACATAGTCTAAATATTTTGTACATGATTAGTTAGCCATTTTCATGCCTATGTAAGGTACACAAGTGTCATCAACAACAAAGGCAACTTCTCAAATAACATGCATCTCACTTTCTACCTTTTGGGTTGCTAGTTTCACAAACAATGTATTTATATAAAATAATTTTCCTCTATACCTAGGGAAAATGTAGTAGCAAGAACAACATGAATAATAAACCTGATGTCAGTATAGCACAACATTATATGGCCCGATATCACATTAGCCATCTTCTTTTCTATTGTAATTTTTACAAAAAAGCTAATTCAATATTCTTTCCAAACCCAAAGCTTTCCCAAATAAAAAGGCATGCGTATGTACTTGTTTTGTCCTGAGTTCTGCTGTACAGATAACTTTGCTGCCTTCTTCCTTCATTTGAGAAATGTCATTTGATTTCACATTTAAAGGTTGAAGGCATACTACTTGAATTCTACAAGTCACAAAATGCTGTGGACCCTTACATTTTTGGGTTTGGTTTTTTGTTTTTTGTTTTTGTTTTTTTTTTTTAAGTGGCATCTCTAAATATTTAAAGGTCATTTGAGGGAAAATCAGATCCAAGAGAAGAGAGAGCTTTCATCAGCCAGGTCAGTCTGACTTTCTTCCAGTGTGTCCAGCTATATCTGAGGTTTCCTGAAGCATGGCACTGTCAGGGGCATTTTGACTTGACAGACCAACCAAAGAAACAGAAAAGCATGAACATATTGAAGTTCAGTCCTAGTCCAAAGACACAGGATAAAGTGTTTACCTTGTTTAACTTCATTTAAGTCAACATGAAATTGCACCAAAAAGAAACTGGCTCTTTTATGTCAAAACAGCTACATTAAGTCTAATATGTCAAAGTAATAACTGTTTTTGTAAGGAAGCTTTATAGAGACTGTCAGTTTTGTATTGCAAAACATCAGCTCTCTACGTGAAGACTGTTATTTAAATTAATGGTTCAAAATAATTTTGTCAAGGTGATCTAATCTTCCTTGAAGTTATTATGGACTGAAGAACTTGATTTTTTTTTTAATATGTTTTACTTCTTATTCTCTCATGAATGTGCCACACCAGCAGACAATCTTCTTTACACTGAACAAGGACATTGATGAAACCAACATCTTTTGTGCAGAACTGCCACTTCTCACTTAAATCGTTTAGCAGTAATTTTTTGAGAGAAAATCCTGCCTTGTTGCCCCCTTTCTTTTTTTTTTTTTTTTTTCTTTGGTCATGAATGGATTTAACATTTCGAAGTGCCGGCAGTCCCGGGGCTGTGCCGGGGCTGCCCGGGCCAGCCCCAGGCGGTGCCAGCGGCTGCAGCGGCCCCAGCGCAGGGCACGGCTGAGCCCCTCAGCCCCGGGGAAAGCCTGGGCAAGGGAGGGCGAAACGCTGCCCGGCAGCCAGGGCTGAGCCAGGGGAAGCGAGCGAGAAACAGCCCTGCGAGCCCCGAGGGGACAGCGGGAGCAGGGCCGGGGGCAGGAGAGACCCGGCAGGGATGGCCCTGCGGCCTGGCAGAGAGCCCGGCGGGGCTGCGCTTTCCCTGAGGCTTTTGGAATGGACTCACGTAGGAACAGGGATAATGTGAGGAGAGAGGATGCAGAGGGGAGCTGCTAGGGGCTGCCTGCTGACCCCCATTCCCCATCCGCCTGTGCCCCTAGGGGAGAAGAGAGAGACCAGTAAGGACTGAACGTGAACTTGGGAAAAAGTCGGGTGTGGGGGGAAGTTGTTTTTAATTTTTTTGCATTTTTTTTCCTCAACAAGCAACATCTTTTAATTACCAAGAAATTTAATTCAATTTCCTCTTGTTAAATGTGTTATAGGTACTAGTCAGTGACCTCTCCGTTTTTTCCCCAGCCTATGAACTTTGCTGCATTTCATTTTCTCCCTCTGTGGTCTTAAGAAAGAATACTGAGTGAGCTGCTGGGCTGGTGAATAGGAGTCAGCAAGACTGACTCAACATGAAGTTGATGTGGTACAACATGCCTGCTCTATAATTGCATCTTTAACTCATGCCATGCTTTGAATGCATAGCCTCTTAACCTCTGACAGTCTTTAAATGAAAATTATGTAAAATAGCCATATAATTAGTGTCTGTTTAAAAAAAATAAAAAAGAAACAAAACCAGAAAAACAAACAAATAAACAAAAACATAAAAAAGAGGTTTTACACCAATTACATCCATCAGATGTAGCAATGAGGAAACAAAGATAATTCTGCATATTTTTTTATTAATTATGGGGTTAGTAACTTTGCATTAAAGGATATTTACCATCTGATTGTAAATCAATTGATAATGAAGCTGAAAGTACGCTGATAAACTCCAGTGTGAATTAGCATGTCAGTTGCTTCTCAAATATCTTCTTGACCTTATTTTAAGAGAGGTGCTCGTTCATGTTCATTGTCTGTGTAACTTTCAACACCCACATGCCTTGTTGTCTTTTAAAAGATTGTGCTACATCAATTTGCTATTCAGTATAGTTTATCAACTCATTCAGGATATATTTGTAAAATTACATATTATCTGGACATGGCTTGTTCAAACACTGTCAGGAACACTTCTGTTGAATGATTCAAACTATAGTCTAAATAATTTTTTTTACCGTATAACAAGCTACAAACGTTTAAAAAGGTGAAGTAAATTGAACATCAAAATTAGGCCTTTTTTTCATCTAGACCTATGTGACAAATGAAACCACGTAGAACATGCTTTTCTGGTCCACTTTTCTAAGGTGAAGATGCTGTAGCAGAATAGGAATTTCAGGTCTAGTAGTTTATTAATTACTCTCAAAATGTCTGAGAAGCAAACAGTTATGAAACTGCAATATTCCTAGACTCAGCAGAGGTAGCCAATGGTAGTTTGTGTACCATATTCTGTACAGCTGTAATTACTCAGCTTTGTTGATTTTGAATGTGGTGGCTTCTCAGCAATTGCTTCTTTGCCTTAGAAGTTGCACTGGTTAGATGTTATCCTTCAAGTCTCATAGAAAATTTGTATCTAATGTCGAAATTGTAATTTATTTTGTTCTAGAACACATGCACATTTTTTAATGGCAATAAAAAGTGTGAGACAATAAGAAGTAAAGCAGGAGAACTAAGGCTTAAATGTAAAAGTTCTCCATCATTTCTAATCATAAAACACACAGTCTATGGAAATAAAAACGCTGTGATGAATATTGAGATGAAATGTCTTTGTAAATGTTTAATTTCTAAAATACACTAGTTTTTTCTCCTTATTGGAGTGGAAAACTCCAGCCCGTAAAAACATGAAAGCACTATTTCAGAATGGGTTTTTTGTTTGTTTTTTTTTTTTTCTGCCTAGCTGGATTAGCTCTGGTTGGTCCTTGGCAAGCAGTTAGTTCTCGTTTAAATAGTTATTCCCTTAAGTTTATCATCTGCAATTTAAATATACTTTAAATACCAGTAAGAAGAACACCAGCATCTTTGTTTGGGAAGAAAGTGTAGAGGTGAGGTCTGCAGTCAGATTATGCAAAATGTTTTACAGTCAAGAACCTGAGCAGTGATAAATCTTTACATCTGAGATTAGAGCAGAATAATTTTAAAGTCATCTTTGTATTCCTGTGATCTTGGGACCATTTGCCAAAAAGTCTGTTCTCCCCAGAATTTTGTTGAGGTTTTCTAAAAGACAGGTTGCCTGTATGGAACTGTTCAAGACAGGAGATAGAAATGTTACATAAATGTCTCTCTGCAAAGTTGTTATTAATGGGCTTAGGGAATAAACTCCCCAGAAGAGCTTGTCCTAAGTCTGTTACTGAAGAATAGTGGTGTAGGTGTCCTATATTTAAACATTTGTATCAGGTCTTCATTTTAGCTCTTCTAATATTTTTAAATTTTTCATCAGATTACAAACAAAAACCAAAATTCCAATCATCAGAATTAAAAGTTTGTATTCATAAACTTACACTTTGGATTTAGGTCAGGCTTAGTGTACAATTAATTTGTGTGGCATTAGATCATTGCATGTCCTTGTCTGTTTTGTTGTTAGATATGTTTAACCTTGACTGTTGCCAAAATGTGTTTTTGTAATTGTCTTCCTGTGAATTATAATAATGGATACTTAAGATATCAGTATAAAAAAGAGAGCTTTTCAAGGTTTCCTATGAAAGACATACTAATAATTACAGCTCTACTGAAGAGATCTTTTCATAATATTCAAAGGTCCCACTTGAGACATTCTTGTGATACTGATAAAAGAGGTGCTATCCAACAAACACACACCCTCCTTTACATTAGGAAAGCCTATTCAAGAAAGGGCTTCTGTATATGTTTGCAAAGCAAACAGAAATGTTTATAGCTAATATAAATGTCCATTAAATATAAATGTCCATAGTGAAAATCCATTTTGAAATGTATGGTCGACTTTTACCTTTTTTTTAGCAAGCTTTTTAATAAATGTTTATTACTATATATATATATATATATATATATATATATATATATAATTACTTAATTGTAAAAGTCAATAGTTGCTTAAAGAAGTATCATTCTGAATTTGGAAATACTGTCAAAGCAATGTTTGCACACTCTAGATATATGAATACTTACTATCTGAATACCTGGGGTGAAATCATGGCAACATAACTTTCAACAAATAAAACCGCATCTAACATCTGTATGGATGTTTCAGATGTAATATTAGAACTGTGAGAACATCATCATTATCCCCACTGACTGAAATAACAAAGTTGCTGATGATATGTTCAGATAGATTCTAAGACAGGAAAATTTCAGCAATGATGGGAGACTTCATTTACTCCCTGGTACACAGGTTGAATTTTTCATTGAGTTTGAACCCTAATATCAAAAGGCTCTAAGCATAAAAAATGTCTGCCTCATAAGTTATCTAGTCATCAATCTAAAAAAAAAGGAGCTAAATCAAAACTTAAGTAATGCGTGAAGCTAATGCAAAATACCTGACAGAAACACATGAAGGGCTATAGGAGGTTGGAATGACCAAATGATACATCAATGAGGGCAAATAAAGGTGTAGACTTCAAAAAAAGTCTGTTTCCAAATGAGAGAAATAGAAAGGATTGAGAAATGTTACATGTTAATTGTAAAGCAAAATAACCCATTAAAGTGAGTTTGGGGAAAAACTGGCAATAAAAAATTCTTTAGAAATATGAGGATCTGGAAGCCTACAAGAGGCAGCTGTAACAGAAAACACTTCTGGGACATAAAACATCTAAAGAAGACAAAACAAGACTGTTGCAGGAAAGCTAAAAGAATGCTTTTTAATCTCTTTAGTAGACCTTTAATAGTTTTTTATAAGGAATGCATCAAAGGTGAAGTCTCAAAGTGAGGCATTGTAGGAGAGACTCTTAAGAATATCAACAAATGAACAGTAATTATCACACATACCTGCTGCAGAAATCCAGAAAGAAATACCTAACCAAAGAAATTTAGTATATGGATATATAAAACTACTTTGGTACCTGAAGACCGAAGTGTGCAGTTATAGCAACACAGTAAACAAACAAAAAACAATCTCAAAAAAAATCCCCAAAACTTTCATGTGAGGAAAAGCAATACCACTTAGCATTTTAAACTATTTGGGGAAAGCAGGTAGGTGACAAATAGCGAGATGACAAATTTTATTAATTATATGAAGCTGAGAAGAAAAGGGGAAAGAGTGACCACAAAAAAGTCTAGCAGAAAGATCTTCCAAGAATGACTGAAATTCAGTACAGATAAAGATAGGATGGGGCACATGAGCAGCAACTGAGTTGAGTAGTTTTAACTGCATTAACAGTTACCACTCATTAAAAGGACTGTGAGGTTCTATGATATCTAAGATAAAACTCCATCAGCTAAGTGCTTGGAAACAATCCAATGAACAAACTGAATATTAGAAATCATTGGGAAGGGTTAAAAAAACCCACCAGTAACTCTTTAAAACCACAGTGTACCTGTACCTCAAATGTAAAACATGGTTTTCATATTCTTATCTCTTTCCATAGCAAAAGAAATATTTCAGAGAAGAGCTACAAGGCTGATGTAAAATATAGGACAGCCTCTGTATAAGAAGAGGCTAATTAGATTATTAGCAACAATATTTGATAAATTCCATATTTTTAATTAATACCTTAATTTCTAGAATTTTTATATTTTTTTAGAGCTGTTGTCTTTTTAGGTACATGACTTTTTATGGGAAAGGATGGCTTTGGAAGTAGTGTATCAAACACCTGAATAGGGGAGGACTCTTCTGGCTGAAAAAAAAATGAAGTGGGTTGGGTAGTGGCCTAGACAGTTCTAAGTAATATGAATCAGGAATGGTTTTTTACTTTCTTTCCCTTCCCTCCAACAAGCAGTAAGAGTCATACAAAAAAAACCTGCCAAAATCATAAAATCCAAAAGCAAAAAAAAAAAAAAAAAAAAAAAAAAACAACCAAAAAAAAACCTAAAAAAAAGAAAGGTTGACAGCCTAAAAATAAAAGAAACAATGCAGTTGTTCATGTGTGAAATTAGTGAAACTGCTTAGTATAGCATTATTTGATATTTAATGCCACATCAGTGTTCCTAATTAGTCTCTCAATAATGAATTGAGGTAATTCATCAGGTAAAAACTATGGCACATTGACAGAAAGGCCATACATTCAATAAATCAGAGCAGTGTGTCCACAAATACGGATAGTTCAGATAAATGTTAACAAAAATCACTTTTGCCTGTCACACACCTGCATCACAAGGGTTTGTTCTGATACTAAACATTATTCCAAGCTTGACTGTGTCAGAGAATATCAGTGATGAATTCAAAATTTCCAGCCCTTAGTATAAGTCCCTTCTTAGCAAACCTTTCCTCTACATGTCTAAAAGACCACTAGCAAGTCTTGTTTTACATTTTACTTGGAAGAAATAGTTTCTGGATTTTCTATCTACATTGCATGAAAACATAGTGACTTGATTTTTTCCAAGAGCAATGAATAGTTTTCATACTTAAAGAAAACTAACAATTTTTTCTCATTCAAAGTTTATTTAAATCATTAATCATAAGAATCATGTAAAATTTTAATGTAGGTAAAAGCTGAAATATATGCAGTATATGGTAGTATTTTTTAAATATTGATAACAGTTTGTGGGGGAAAAAATCCAGCCCAAATGAAAAAAACTCTTCTGTCTCACAAGTGGTTAGTGATACTCAGTAGCTCCAGTTTAGTGCACTGTTTAGGAATTAAATCATATTGTTGTCTTGTTTGATTTGTTTCTTTTCAGTTTTTACTTTAGGGTATAGATACCAGCTACTGTCAGAAAATCAGATCCCACTGAGAAGCCTCTGTGTATGAACCCTAAACCAGTGACACCCAGAGTTCCCTTCCTTCTATACACTTATTCAAAATATAAACACATTTAGGGGAAAAATCTGTAATTTTTTTCTTAGCTGTGGCCACTTTCTTACTTATAGAGCTATTAACTTTTACCTTGGACTATACTGTCTTTCATCTATTATGTATTACTTTTCTCTTGGTGAATCAACTGCAGAAAGTGATAATTTTTATTAAAGTTACACCTATGCATCCCTCAAGTATATTTCTCTAACTTCGATAGGGATATTGATAATTATTACAGTGGCTAATAAAATCACAGAATCACAGAATATGCTGAATTGGAAGGGTCCCACTACGATCATCCAAGTTCAACTCCTGGCCCTGCACAGGAATATCCCAAGAGTCACTACATGTACCTGAGAGCATTGTCCAAACACTTCTTGAACACTGTCAGATTTGGTGCTGTGACCACTTCCCTGGGGAGTGTTCCAGTGCCCAAACACCCTCTGAGTGAAGAATCTTTTCCTAATATCCAGCCTACAGCTCCCCGACACAATTTCAGGCTGTTCCCTCAGGTCCTGATACTGGTCCCCACAGAGAAGGGATCACTGTCGGCCCCTCCTCTTCCCCTTGAGAAAGTTGTAACTGCAATGAGATCTCCCCTCAGTCTTCTCTTCTCCATGCTGAACAGACCAAGTGATCTCAGCTGTTCCTCATACAGCTTCCCCTCAATGCCCTTCACCATCTTCATAATTTCCTTTGGACACTCTCTAACATCTCAATGTTTTTCTTACATTGCAGCACCCAAAACTGCCCCCAGCACTCAAGGTGAGGCCACCCCAGTGCAGGGCAGAGCAGGACAATCCCCTCCCTTGCCCGGCTGGTGATACTGTGCCTGATGCCCCCCAGGACAGGGTTGGCCCTTCTGGCTGCCAGAGCACTGCTGGCTCATGTTCAACTTGCCATCAACCAGGACCCCCAGGTCCCTTTCTGCAGCACTGACTTCCAGCATCTCATTTCCTAGTCTGTCTAAACATCCAGGGTTTCCCCATTCCAGGTGCAGAAGGAATGCATATGACCTAATTAGGCAGCATATACAAATGTACTTGAGTGGAAATTACATGGTTAGAGTAATGTTTCTGATTCCTTCACAAAAAAGACATTATGTAGAAATATTTTTCTCTGTCAGCCCTTTGTAGCAAACCAGGATTTAAAAAGCCCTAGGTAGAAATGTGATGCAAGTATCAATCCACACAGGCATCCCAGAGGGAATGTAGAAGTTTCCCTTCTGGCCCAGTAGATACTGAGTAAGTTAACTTCAAAGTTCTTGAAAATTGAAAGATCTGTTTCTGATACCTATAATAAGTAGCCTTTCCATCCTCCTCCCCTCCTCCCACCCCCGACCCTGCAAAAACAAAAACCAAAATCAAAACCAAAACTGAAACCAAAACCAAAACCAAAACCAACAAAACACACAAAAAACCCCAAAACCAAACCAAAAAAAAAAAAAAAAGCAAAACAAAACCAACAACCTGAGAATTAACAATTGTAATAATACAATACTTTTATTCCAAAAAAAAAATCTGTAATGTTTCAGTTCTTGAATACCAACTGCAGAAAAGGAGTCTTCTCTGTGTGGGAGAGTGTTCCAGTTTGTCAACCCTCCTGATTTACCTTGAATAAACTTCTTTTGAAATGTTTCTAATTTCTCAAGGTATTCTCCTCTGTTGAATTGTTGCCAGTTACTGTATTTTCTAACACCTGCATGCCTCCCCCGTTGTCAGTACTATCAAGGAAGTGGAGGCAAAATTAAAAGTCTGTTTATAATCAGCAGAAATACTTTGTCCTCAGTCTTCATTATTCAGCTGGATTCCATTCATTTACTGAAATTTCTCACGTTGCAGTTCCACTTTCCAGTGGTCTGTGGCTATGTTTCCTTATTATCTTTCATGTTTCATGTGTAACTCCAACAGATCCTTGCTCTAACTTCTTGTGGGTCCTTTGGAGGCTAAGAGGATTCAATCTTAACATAACTGCAGCTCACTGGCACATTATGGAAGATTATACAAATATGTGAGCATTTTGTATGTGAGCACTAGAAGCTGAAGAAAAGCTATTCAATGCACCTTTCTTCAAATCTTTTTTGATTCTGAAAAGTACTAAATAGGAAGATAATGTATGTTTCAAAACTATATATTTCATTTATATATTACAGCTACATGTACTGATAATGGGGAGCAATATAGGAAAAATGTGAATGATTTTGGTTTGTATTGCCTACAGTCTTGCATCCGAAGATTCACCATATATCATCCAAAGAGTTCACCATATATCAAGAAACCCCTTCTCCCCATTCCAGCATATATTAATTAAAAGGAAAAAAAAATGTGTACACATGGAGTGGCTTTCAGTTTTCCTGGATTTTGTCACCACAACAGACAAATGTATTTTACATTAGACAGATGCAGACTTGCTACCAGTGTCCATTCTAATATGTCTGAAGGCACAAACGAAGAACACAAAACAAGGGACTTTAACAAGCAGAATTTTGCCCTGAAGTGTTCATCACTCCACTGAAGCCTATAATTAACAGGTAGTCTTGCAGTATAAAAGGGAGCTCTGCACATCCCATTTCCTTGTTTTCTTCTTCTTTGTGCAGATTTTGTGCAGAGAGAAAGATGTATCTCTATTGTCTTGTTAAGAGAGCATAGTCACTAAAGCATTGGAGATCTGCAGCTTTCTAGAGAGTAGGTGTAGCATCTTCTATGATAATTAATATCTAATGTAACATTAACATATTATAGAAGTTTATGCAGTTACACTGAGTTTCTGAGAAAACTCTAGCAAACCACACTAATGTGACAATAATCTGAATTTCACAGACTGGCTTCTCAGCTGATTTAAATAGCAAATCGTTGGATTTTTTTCTCTAAATTGTATTGTATGATTTTGACACATTTGTAGGGAATTGTATACAATGTAATTCTATGTTGAAATCCATGTCCTAGCTGGTGTTTGTTTCATGCACCCTCTGAAGAATTTTTGACAGAAACCAGTTATGAATTAGGCTTTCCCAGAGGGGAAAACATGACTTAGCTTTGTATGGTAAAATGATTAATGGAAGCATATGTGGTTATAAGGTGACATGTAGAGTTTGGTTTCTCTTCTGTTGGCCATTGAATAATATCATGTGTGGAGCAAAAGTTCATTGGAAATACAGAGCAGAGCATACAGGAGCAAGACAAAGTGCAAGTGTAGAAAGACCCAAGGGGTCACTATGCAGTGTCTGTAGAGTGTAATCTCAGATCAGCCAGATTTAAGGCATTAAATGACAATGAACTTGTTTGGTTAAGATACTCCATCACTTTTTTGAATTCCTTCTGCTTTGGGTCAGTGCTTTAAGTTCTGTCTCTTTTGCCAGAAAATGTCTTTAGGCTTTGTATTAGTTATAGGAGATGTTTGACTTTTGAAATAGATTAAAATGCTTACCGAGAATAAAATGGATGGCTTTTATTAAACATCTATGGATAACAATTTTTGTCATTCTTTTGAAGTTTCTATATCTGCAGATCACTAAGATTTTTTTTCCTTGTTCCTTTTCAAGTTAAAACAAAAGAATTGCAAATCTTTAGATATTATAGTTCTGAAAAAATGAAATTAAAATATTAAAGTTTTGGGCTTCATCATAATCAGTATTTCTGAGAATTTCACAGAACCCTGACTAACTTCAGAAAATTTCCTAAGCATCGAAGCAATGCTTTATGGTTTTTGCCAGATTTATTCAGCTGACAGTCAAAAGCTAAATTTGGAATTTACTTTTATTTGATAGGTCTTTGTTACGTGGCAGTAGCAGGATCTGGATGAGGTAATGTATAGAAGAATCTGTGTTATTCATACATGGAGAGTTTCAGAGTGTAAAGGAACAATTCTCACCCATTCTGCAGAGGTGGGATGCCCAGCAGAGGACACGCTGAGAAGCTGTGTGGCTGGATTAACTGTGCATATGATACATACAACAAATAGAACTTGATCAATTAATTAACTATCATGTTTGTTGATCAGAAGAGTTGCAAATGACTTGGTCTATGGCCTTTAATAGTGAACTTTGTTTCCTGACAAGGAGGGAAATTGAGAACTAAAGACATTTGTTCATACATGTTTATGAACCTCTAAATGAGGGAGAAGAAATAAGGCCCCGTTCAACTCTGAATGTAACTATATGACTGCAAAATTAAATGTGCATTTTAGGAGGAGAGTTTTTCCTTTCCTGCTTAAATTAAACAGACTTGTCAACAAGAAGGCCAGTTTCACATTCTATATAGGTTTTGCTGTTCCTTTTTGCTTCTCATTCTATCAAAGGTGTCAAGAATATTTTTATGGGTCATATTCTGACATGATATTTTCACATTGGACTATCTTCTGTAGATCTACTTTATTTTGTGGATTGGTGTCTTTAAATGTTGGATGTTTACTATTATTGTTTCCTCTTTTGTTTTCACAAATGCTCATCATGCTGAAATAAGTTAAACTGCCTGATAATATTTTTTCCTCTTCCTCTGCCTTTAGGATTTATACAGTATCCTGAGTACAGGGTGGCAGTGGAGGGAGGCAGCAATTGGAGTCAGAAGGTGGAACAGCAGATAGCACTGCTAAAGGGTACTGCTAAGTCCCTAAGCAGACTCTTAGGTCTCAGACTGCCATGAGGAGCAGTGCAGAAATGCATTCTCTCATAGCTGGAACAATTACGTGCAAAATAACTTGTCAAGTTGGAAATAACAGCCAGAACTGGAAGCATGAGGGCTGTGAAAGGAGAGTAAGGGTTTAAGTCAGTTTTAACTTCACCTTTTATTTACCTTTAAGTTACCCACTGTAATTTTTAACCATTCTTTAACCATAATTGAACCATAATTTAAATTACACTGTCAGCTCTCTGAGATCTTTGGATTCCCAGAACAATGGAAAGGATTATTAATTTAATAAGACTCAGTACTGTTACATTTTCAATGGTATCTATTAGTTGAGTAGTTCTACTGACTGGCATTACCTTTCACAGTTTTAATATTGCCTTTTTGCAAAAAGTTAAAAAAATATAAAATACCAGGTTTAGAGTATTCAGCAGTGTACAAATATCCAAGAGCTTTAGATTTTTTCTTTCTGTTCTGCTTTAGCTCTAAAGGGGAAAGAAGCTTTTGTTATGATATGCTTAAAAATGAGAAAATATTAAACTCCTCAAAATGGGAGGATCCCCAAGTATTTAGGGAAGTCTCCCCACTTTGTTGAAATGATGGGCAGGAGATAAAATTACACATATATCAATTATGTAACTCTAGGAGTTCAAAACATACTATTTTATTTAAAAATTCCTCCATAACTGTCACCTCAGTAAAAACTTCTGTTGTCTTTTCCACAAACTATTAATTTCTTCTGATGATCTTGTATTGTGTGTTTGCAGAGTACAGCAGAATATTGCCTGTTATGTGTATATATATGTATGATTCAGAAAGACAAATAATTAACACATGATAAATTCTCTAAAGGAGAACTAACACATGATAATTTTCTAATATCAGCGGCATGATCATACATTATTAAGTACACATTTTTTTGTGTACTTAAATACACACATTGTATTTAAGCCCCTTATTCATATAAGGCTTATCCTAAGCATAAATATAAATAGCTATTTCAAGAAATATAAGAAAATTAATAAATCTGTTTGGTTGTTTTTTTTTTTTTTTCAAGCCTTACTCCTCTTTAGAAATTTGAAGTAGAAACTACCTGCCTTATTTTTGTGCTTGGGGTTTTTTTGCAGGTTTTGTTTGATTCATGAAAATATGTTGTGGTAGTATTTCAGCACTCCTGTCTGCAAGATAAATTAAGTGTTGCTGATGCGTAATGAAATAATGATTCCCTGAAAAAAAAAGGCCCCTTTTCTACCCTTTATAAATGCTACCTTTAAAAGTTAGAGTCTAATTTATTCATAGAATTGAACCTTTACCTTTCCCTAATCAAGGAAGGATAACAGATTGAAAGGAGATGATTTATACATGAAATAGCCAAAATGCTTTTTAAAAATTAGAAAGCAATAAAATTTTAAGTCAGGAAGAAACATCAAAAGATCATTCATTCCATAATGATAGCCTGCTATGGGACCAGCTAGGACTAAACCTTTTCTAACAGAGTTTTGTCTATTCTGTCTCATTTAATCAGTAATCTTTTGCATCATCTTGTTCATTTCTTTCTTCATTTGTTCAATCATTTTCTCTCATGTTTTCATTTTTGTGTGCGTGTTTATGAGGATCTTTTGGGGGGTGTGGGGTTCTGCTGGGGTTTTTCTGCTTTTTTGTTCTATTTTGGGGTAATAGTTTAGTGGGTTTTTGCTTATTTTGGGTGGGTGTTTGGGTTTTTTTTTTTTGTGGTATATTTTTTTGTTTGGTTATTTGTTTGTTATGTCTAAGGCAATTGTCCATAAGCTGGAGTTACTTGTATATACTACATGTTACTTGTTATTATACTTGTATATACTACATGTTACTACTGAAACTACATTATCAAGTTGGGGATGTTTGAGGGGAATAAGTAGAATCATCGCAAAGTGAAATGGAATCACATCCAGAACTAATCAGATTGAAACTTTTATCTATCTTAGCATGATTTTTAGGTGTATAATTATTATTAGGACATCAGAAAATGTCACAAGAATCCCTGGTGTGGTAAGCTTAGTGCTAGACATTCCAGGGCCCGCTTGATTTTTTTTCTGGAGCCCCTGAACCAATGCGTCTTTTGCACAGACAGCTGCCTCTTCCATGCAGAGGCTCCTTGGAGAAGTCCTATATAAAAGTGTCAAAAAAATAGTTATTTTAAATACTTGGTTAGTAGGAATTATTTCTGATAATCTAGCCTGGATACCTCACCAGCCAAGGTTTTGAAATATCACCTCTCTCCTCCTTTTGCATGAGTCAGGGGTACAGAGCTGTGAAAAAAAATATTCCTCCGCCATAAAGAATAATATTTTTATTGTCAATATTGTCATTATTATTGGAGAGGATTGTCCAGAATTGTTATTTTTCATGATCAGATTAGTCTGGAAAAAATCTTTTATTGCTTATTAAATACATCCTGGAAACTGACATTGAAGGCCAGCTGAGAAATCTTTTGTTAGATGCATTCATATACAGTAACTGTGCTTGCAGTGGATCAGGAGAAACTGGGAAAAATTCATATTTATTAGAAAGAAATTTTCTGATTTAATATCAGGTAGAAATTTGTTCCTATTTCACAGGCCTTCAATGTTTCCTGGAACAAGTTTTAAGATCAAATGAAAGCTGAAAAATAATTATTTACATGAGAAGGAAAAGAATTTAAAAACTTTCAAAACAAAGCACAAGGTGCATGTAGTATAGGAGGTAAAGCTGTACAGACAGAGGTAGAGCAACAGCATTACTGCTGTAAGATATAAATGGAATTAATCAGAAACTAGGTGTACTAATCCCAACTGTGGGCTGTGAAACCACTTTCTGGATTGTTATCATTATTAAATTATGCTTTCACAAGACTTCACTTGTCCTTGAGCATTTTCAAAATTTTGCAAGCAACTTTTCCCCTCACATGCTAATTTGAATAACAGCATGATACTGAAAGGACCACTTCCAGAGAGGAAATGAATGGCAGGCAAACTCATGCTTTACTGAATGTGTCCTTGGTGTTTTCCTGCAGAGCTGTTATCACAGCCATATCATATGCTTTAAAATGACTGCTGGAATCTTTCTTCTTTATATAAGAAATTCATGTAGAATTGTGGGAAATGTCTTAATTCCCCATTTCAAAAAAACCCACAAAATGGGAATGAAGTATACTAAAATACTTGTATATCTAAGCTGTCTTTCACAACTTCACTGAGATTGCATGTGTGCTGTATATATAAATATTTGTACACCTGTCCTCACAGAACTAAATATGGATATTTTGGTGGGAAGGGGCAGGTTTTGTTTTTAAACTGAAAATACATTTTTTGCCTGCCCATGGAGACTTTGGATTTGTTTAGGAAAGGCTGAAACTCAGATGATTCTGAAACAGAGGGCTCCTTTACTTTGAATTACTTACTCTAATGAAAATTCCACATTGGCTGTCCTAATTCTTAAACAAACAGCTTTAGTTTTGTATTTTTTCCTATTTGAAAACATACATATGTTTCTATAACTCTCTATTTGCTGCGGAGTTTTGCACCCAATCATCCTTCCAAAATTCTCCATATGTTTCAGCAAACAATTTAAATGCCAAAATCTTATGTTTAAATTTTCATATGTCCTTGATTTGACAATCTATCAGTGCATTCAGTGTGTATGTTGCAGGAAGTGGAATTGTAGGAACTGCAGTGGACATGGAGCATGCAAACAAAAGTGTTACAGGCTAGGATGCATACAAGAACATAGTGTAAAAAGGGAAAGTGAAGAGACATGGTGGAACTTTTTAAAATATAGAGGGATGCAAGATAGCCCAAGGAAAAGAGCTAGATCAGATAAGGATGTGATATTCTGGACTGAAGAGTGGGATTTCCTTCTTTGGAGTAAAGGTTCAATATAACAATCCACCTCCAGTTTACAAAATTTTAAAAACCCCAAAAAGTAAATCTGCTCTGAAAAATCAGAAGTCTTCAGAAAGCTTCTCCCTTTGAACTCCTGTACCGAGTACTCTGCAGCTTGCCTGAGTGCTCACTGCTTCTGCCCTGACCTTACACAGCTGACCCTTAGTAAGCATTTCATTAAATAATAACCATTTAATGTTTTGAGAACCATCTTAGCCTGCCATTCATGACCTGGTGTGAATTAAAACTTTGGAGAGTTGTACTTGGTATTGCCAAAGTACTATTTCAACTATGTGATGTCTGCAGATGCTGGAAGCTGAAGGAGCATCATTGGTTGGCTCAATAGGCCTCATCTTCAGAACAGAATGCATTATCTCTGTTTGTTTTCACACAATTCTAATCTAAACTTGGATCTAAAGAGGAAACAGCTCTTCTCCTGTATATAAACCAAAAGGACCTTTGTAATTAAGACCACAGGATATTTGTATGGATTTTTTTAAGTGCATCCATTTGATGATTATATATATAAAAATATTTAAAATACATAAAATTATTTTCTGATTTTATGTATTGTACAAAAAGTCAGGCATTAAGTAATGAAAGAAAATGTAGTTTTGATGCCAATCTCCTACCCATTATGAAAAGTCACAGAATGAAGTATTTTTAGTATATAAAGAATATGCAGTATATTATAACATTTAGTATATTTAGAATATGCAGTATTTTTAGTATAATTTCTTTTGGAATTAGTTGTGAGCCAGGTAGATGAAAAAGTTACTCCCAAGTAAAACTACTTCAGTGCTAGTGTTACTAATCTCTAAGGGAAATGATAAGTGACTGTTTTTTAGAATGCAGATTTTTTTTTTCTCTACAAGTTAATCAAGTCAGGAATTTATCCTTCTTAGGAAAGAAAAAATATACTTAATTGGCATTTACAGAGGAACAGTTTTGATACAATCTTTCTTGTTTTACTCCTACTGTCAGTATTGTGATGTTGAATACTTATTCTATAGTTTGCTCCTCTCACACATATGTGAAATTCTCCAAGATGGGAATTTGTGTCTGAACAAAAATTTTATTTATATTAACAAAAGAGGTGGGAAGCAGGAGTCATTCCTGTTTTTACTCAGAGTTTTCTTCAGCATGCCTTCAAAGAATGTGATATTTACTACGTTTCCAATGCTTTTCTGGGTTTTCTTTCGTTCTAAGAGCACAACATTGTTTGTGTCAGAAGGAACATATTTCCAGTTGATTATGTAATTTGAAAATTATATTTTGAGGGGGGAATAAAAAGTTGATCTCTTCTAAAAATAAGATTTTTATTTCTGCTCCCTACATAGTAGTCATCTTTGTAGCCCTGAATTCTTCTATTAGGACTATATAGCACCACTGAACATAGCAACCTGCTAGATTATTCCTTACATGGAATACACAGGATTTTAGCAATATGAGTAATATTTACTCACTTTAGGATGACTAAGTGAAAACTTGTATTCAGTGGGTGTTCGAAATATCAAGCAATATGTTTTTATTATTTTCATTTTTTTCCTGAAAAAGAATAAATATTTTTGGACCTCACACCATTAGGTTAGGAAAAAAAAAGACACTGGAACATCAGAATCATAGCCCTGGATCTTCTGCTGGGACATATGGGCACTTCCTCCTGAGGCATTTAAATGTAAAGAAAACAGTCTGCTATGGAAAATGTATTAGTGAATAAACTATACATCCAAAGAAGACTATATGTGCTCTGTATTGCCACTCTCTTGTACTGCTAGCAAGAATGTGAAGTAATTGAATGTGTAGTAAAAAATTTATAGTGAACATCTATTAATGGTCATTTTAACAGCCTCCCAGAATGAACTATTTTTATATTACTTTCCCTGTCATTTTACACATATTATTTTAAAGAATCACTGGTACTTAACAGTTTATTGGCAGCCAATAGCTTTAGGGATTGTAATCTTATTCTGCCTAAGCAGTTTTTGAGAAGGGAGAAGTTGTAGAGCATCTCTGAAAAGAGAAATCATCAAAATGTTCATGATAAATTACATCTATATTGATGTACCAGTATACCCATAAAAAACACTACTGAGAGAAATATACTGCCCTGAAATGTGAATAGTATGGTTCTTGCTTTTAATATAGTTTGAACACTGGTCCTGGAGAAGGATCAAATTTTATCAGATTTCTTTTCATCCCTTACTTTAGTAAGTGATAGCTCTGAACAAAACACCATTCTTTTCATGTACAGAAAGAGAAAATTTGTCCTACCTATTGGAATTAGATAATAGTGAACATAGCATAGTTCTTTCTTAATCAGAAACATCAGATTTTATGTTAAAAGTAACATGCAGATTATATTGCTGTTCATTTTAGTAAATCAATAAGCCTCTGACTTGCTTTGTTGAAATGCTTTCTGTTAAACACTGTCAAAGGGTAACTGGAAGAAAGTAGATCTCAACTAGATTTTTCTTCTGTTAAATTCAAGACAATTCCATGGTCCAGATATATCTGTCCTACAGAAAAAGGAAAAGAAGTTCAAGCATGAAACATATGTGACTTTACAATAGACAACAAAGAATCTAAGGTTTTTTCAGTGAGGAAAGTAGAACTTTGAAGAGAAGGTATTATTTAATTTTAAAATATCCATTTATCTAAAGCTATGTAAGATAAATTCTTCTGCACACTTTCCACGTTTTTTAACATATTGGACAATGTTAATGTAAATGTTATTTCTTTTACTAAAGCAATACTAGAATCCCAAATGTTACACGTTTTTACATCATGATGTCATCTGTGGATACTTCTTGTACATCCCATTACATAAAAATATACTACAGCTGTTTTTAAAAACATATATTTCATGGATTAAACACACAACAAATTATGTATATTCCAAATTTAACTGTGAGTCTCTAGACATTTGGATGGCTTGGTCTCTTTGGTTGCTATTTCAAAAGTCTAGCATATTTTCTTATTCTCATTGTTATACTGTGTGTTGTCAGTCATAATGAAGAATTGTGTTGTCCATGAAAAGATGGAAATTGTCCGTACTGTGCTGAAAAATTTCATGCAGAACTTGCAAGTATATTGTCAGGTGCAAAATGCAGCAAAACATTACACATTACACCAGGCCTCTACATGAGTGCTGTTTTGAAATACCAGTCAGGCATTAACTGTAATATAAAACTGTTTTAAAACATTTTCATAACTTGTGTTTTACTAGTCTGGAAGTTGTACTGAAGTAAATGGAAAAATGAGGGGTTTGTTACGTCTTAAAATCAAAAACTTGCATTAGTGGCAGTTCAAGTTTTTATGGACTGCAGAGGGTCGTGGTAAATCTAGAAAGACAAAAGAAGCAGTAACACTTGGGAAAAATGTGCTAATAGGTAAGAATTACCTGATTAAAAAACCTTGACTTCAGAAATTGTATTTATTTTTGGGAAAGCTTGTGTGAAAGTAGGGAAATACACAGAAAAGGTTCTTAAATTTCCCCAGTTTACATACATATGGGATCCAAAAAGTTTTTGTAACAGCCCACAAAAAGCATGGTAAAGTTAAGGAAAGTTGTTTACATCCCCAGTCACTGGCAGTGATATGTTTCTATTTTTTTATTCCTACTTGTGAAAGTATAGTCATCTTTGTAACAGTCAGGATCGCTTTGTCACTTTGTTATTGCAATCATTAGATGACATATCTGTGGAGAAGGCTGGTGGTAAGCTTCTGCTCTGATCATGAGCCCTATGACTTACACAACAAAGATGATCAAAGTAGCAGAGCTGGGATTTTTCATTATCAATGGATTTTGAGGCACAGGTGATCTTTCAAATTTGTGGAAATATTCCCTCAACATGATGTTGGGGATCTTTTATTACTGTGTCATGTAGTACTTTTTGTTTCCAGCAAACAGGAAGAGTTCAATGTTAGAGGAAGAAGGAAAGTGTCTGTGAAGAGCAAAAAAAAAAAAAAAAACCAAAAAAAAAAACCCACCAAACTTTCTTCTAAGGGAGATGTAGAAATGTAGAAGAAGGGTGATCAGATGTGAGAGTTGTAATGGAAACTCTGTACAGAAGCAGTTTATTCACAAATATAAATTTCACCCAACAGGAAAAAGAACTGTAGACCACATGAAAGAGATGAAAGAAATGAAATAACATTATAACATTTCAGATGCAAAACCAGAACATGATTTTAAGGATTTAATACTGCAGAAGCAGTGCATCAATACCCCAATAAATTAATATTCTGATATTCAATGTTATGACACTACTTCCTAATGTTTCAACAATATATAACAAAGAAGTCTTAACAAATAAAGTGACCAAAAGAAAAAAAAATAATCTCAATAATAAAAACATGTATGTATTTTACCTGGAAAATGCATCATTATGCTTTGATAGGGAGTTAACAAAAATATGGAGATTAAATCCTTCTTAAACAATGATATATGCCGTCCTTGATGACACATGGTAGTGCATTCTTTTCAGTTTCTTCAGAATGAAATAACTTTTTCACCTGAAATAGAAGCCATTGGACAGTAGCTAGCCTGTTTTCTTTACACAATCTTAAAAATTTCTCAGCAAATTAGCTTCAAAGACATCAAACTCAAAAATGTGTGAACGTTTTGTGGAAGAATGGGATAAAAGGAAGATGGTAAATTAATTATCTCTCCTTGATCTTTTCCACATAATATTTTTTTCCTAATCAAACTCTGTAATTGAGTAAGTAATCAGGTCCCTGGCAAAAAATAATTCCTCTAGCTGATTTTACATGGTTCACAAATACTACATCAGAAAATCACACATTTATTTTTTCTGTTCACAGTATTTCTTAGGAAGAGCCAAGTAAAAAGAAGTAATTTAGAACATCACATGAGTACACAGCAGAGTTGTTTTCCCAGAGCTTAAAAATTAATGTGCTGTCTTCAGATCTTTCATAGAGTAAACAGTATTAGCTGTAGCACTGTCAAACAAACAAGCAAACAAATAAATGGAACTTTCAAAAAGAGTTTGAGTACAATTACACTTACACCTATGTGCTTCAGGGAGCTATTTCTATCACTCTCAATATCAGGAGAAGCTCTATGCACAGAGAGCACACATAGTACAAAATTCATTGATCAGGGTTTTAGAGAACTAATAGCTTTTTCACATATTGAAAAATCCTAAATAATCCTTAGGTTGGCATTCCTGTTCAGTAAAAGATATATATATTTCTTTTTGGAAGACCCTATTACAAGGTATGTTTTTTTCCCTTTTTGCCTTCTGTACTGGAAATGGAAAGAAAAAGAAGAGTTTGATTTTCTCTTTTTACACGTGCTAAAAAAAAAAAAAAAAGTACAATGAGAGTAGCTTGACCAAAGAAGCACCAGAAATGAAGGTCAAAATCACCTACAGTAAGTCTGCAGAAACAGTGTGTGGAGACACACTGCTTTTACACATGCTTTTACTCCATTATTGTCACAAATGTACAATGTTTTTCAGTGAAGAATAGCTTTTCATTGCATCAGTGACGTTCCAAGCCCTGGACTCTTGCATCTCTTGGGGCTTTTCAGGTTGGTTTTTTTTTTAATGTACTTACTGTTTTCTTGACCTTGACCTCTTCAATGTCTTAAGCAAACATCCTTTCATGTGAAAGCACACTGACTTGAGCAGGTAATGCAAGTTATGATATTGGTACCCAGGGCTGCTTTTGGCATCTTTGAGGTTTAATGCATCTGTGGTTGTGTAGCTGAATGCTGAAGCATTTACAAAGAGCTTCAGTGGTCTGAGTGAGTGAGAGGTTTGCAGGACCTGTGCCCAAGAGTACTTCCATGAACTGAAAAGCTTCTATTTCCCATTACTGCTTGTGGCCCTCTGTAGGAGTGGTGAGATTTTTAGAAGTGCTTTATGCTGGCATATCATCACCTTACTTTGATTTAGTAACACAAACAGAAGCAAAACATTCTTCTTACAATGATGATGATGTCTGGTCAAGGCTTATTTGAGTAGCAATGTATCATCAAGGCACTTGGATTCAAACTGTCAAATGTATGATCCTCCTGAATGGATCTAGGAATCTAAGTTCTCACCATGATTACAGATTTATTGATTTTAAAGTGAGATTTAGTGACATTAATTGTGAAGAAGGACTGAAAACTGAAGACCAAATATGATTTTTTTTCTTATTTCTTAGTAATTTGCTTCTGTTCAAGTCTGTGTAACTTAAAAATCTCTAAAACCCATATACTATGCAAATCCTAGTTCCTGGAAAAAATAAAATAGACTCTATGCCCATCACAGCATTTGCCTAAGTAAAAGATGTCTGAAATGAAAGCTTACTGCTGTGAAGAGAGCTCAGATAAAAACTTCACCAGAGTGTAATTATTTTTCTTCCATACGGAAGATGCATAGTATGGACACATAGTACACTAAAAGAACAATTTGGGATTCGATTTTTCTTAAAAATATATAGTGCTCTTTGAAAAAAAAATGACAGGTTTTTATATATGAAAATTTTTTGTGTTGTTTTAGAATTACTTTTCTTTATTTTTCCTTTTTCTTTTTCATTCCCTGGAGTTCTTTTGTTTAGAGAGAAAATAGAAGCTAATGTTGACCACTTGTGGCTGCTTTAGTACGCCTGATGTTGTTTCAGATGTGATTGCTTATGCACCTGCATACTTCTGCCATTGCAGCCTCCCTAATGGCTGCAGCAAAGGAGCATACTTCAGAGAAGCTGAAACATCTTGCAAGAACAGATGTTCATGTGCTATAGTGTTATATTGTGAAGTTAATATTGTTTCAGTTGTGTTTTTCCTGGATGATTGCAATCGAATTATTTTTCTTCTATCTCAGAAAACTCATTCAGCAGATGGGGGAAATTGCAGTTTTCTATTTTCTTCCTCTGTTTGACAAGGGTTTGGAATAACTTTTTTGTCAATTTGTGGACACTGCTACGGATAGTACACTTATCTCCTTGGCTAATGATTCCCTCTGAAAATTCCATCAAAATGTGTGACATTGCCCAGAGCAGTGTCTTTCATTAAAATATATATTACAGCTCAGACCAAGGGAAGCAAGTCAGCAGCAAATCTGACAATGTTTTTACTGCATAGACACGATGAACATTTCAGTAGTATCAGCTAGACTCTGCTTTTGTAGCATGCACCATCAAGAAAAATTTTAAATGCAGTTTTTACTACTAATAAGTTACTGTAACATTTATTTTAAATTAAATGTTTTGTCTATATAAACATCAAAAAAAGTCAGTATGATTGTAGTTCTTATTCGAGGGAAGATTAAAATATTTTTGCTCAGTGTGTTAGTGCTCTGCCATTAATTCTTTATATATCTCTCTATATTTTGATGTTTTTAGTGAGGCAATAAACCATTCTGTGTAACAAAAGAAAAGTAACTTAATACAATTCTCTATGTTTTGCTAAAGCTCATACCTCATGTTGAGCTAATTTTGTCATTCCTCTGGGCTGGGCGCTCATTGGTAAATGTTACTGCAGTATTACTGCAGCAGTGTTGTGCTGGGTCCCTCTTGTCAAGTTAAACCATTGACAGTGACAATAAAATGAATGAGGGAAAATTCTGCTGCTTTCCTTGAAAGAATGTGGTGCTCTCTGAACAGAACACAATATTTATCCAAGACATAATGGTAGTGTCACTACCATAACTCAGGCTTTGCTTTTGGAATCCTGTACAAATTATTTTTATTTTTTATTATTTTTTCAACGATATTTTTTAATTATCTGCAGTTATTTCAAAATACATTAAGTGTTTATGTACATAACCACTTCTACTCTGATCAAATTCATTAGATTAGTGCAACAGTTCTTGATTTTTTTCAAATCAGCCTTGGATTTGAATTTAGTTCATATAAGGCAAACTCTTCTTAATATTTTTTGTTTCCCAAACAAGATATATCCAGATCATATATCAGGAATTTATTGATAGTCCAAGTAAAAATACTGCAAAAGTCATAAGCAGTCCACTTAAAATGCCACTCACACTACACTCTAAGAATGAAGATTTTTCAACTAAAGCAAACAGCAGCAAGCAGTCATGCAGTTAAATCACTAACAGACAACTCTTCTGCTTTACAATTGCCCCTCTTATCCAGGCTTTTTTGTCTTCTGGTCATGCATGGTTTCCTGGTTGCAGCTTGTTTTCCTGAGGCAAGTGCAGGGAAGCATGGTGATCACTGTGAGTTGTTAACATTCTGCATTCTCAGGAGTAGTAGGATGTTGGCTTTCTTCTCAATTTTTAGATTGAGTTTTTGTTTTGTAGAACCTATTGGTGTGTTTTTTTCCCATTGGGAGTCTTTCCTATTGTCCAGCAGTTTTTGCCTATGTTGGTCAGCTGCTTAACAAGTAGGTATGTTTAAATATTTGGATGTATGAAGTGGCTAAGCATCAGCTAATACAATGTAGATGTATGAAGTTGATTTGTAGTGAATAAGGCCAGTGACTAAGATGATTTTTGGGGTTGTGATTAGGCTTTAGCCACTTGATCATTTTTCATTTACAAGCAGTAATGGCACTTTACTAGGTGGGTAATTAGCCTTCAATCTGTGAATTCATTTTACAGCAGTTAATATGATAGTGCATCAAAAAAAGTATTTAAAGATTCATAGTATCAAAACAATATAAGAATATTAACTGAAATATTTGCATCTATCTGCAAATCATGCCTTTGATTAATATAGCCCTTCTGCAGTTTCTGCAGAAATTCTAAAAGAAAATGAGCTTTTAAATGGACTGATGGAAGAAAAATGTTGAAGTCTTAGCAAAACAGGGACACCTTGGTTACTGTTCTGCAAAATCAGTCATACAGTGCTGATATGGGATAGTTAAAGACTGAGGAGCCATCATAAATCTTCCTGGATTCAACTTGCTATTAAATATGTCAGGAAGTGTAGGCCACTGGGTTGACAAAGGGGATATTCCAGATATGTCCATTTGCTATCATTTTCTTCTTTCCCTAAAAAAGTCAGAGAAATAAAGACAGGAATAATGACCAAAGCGGATTAAACTTGAATACTTTCTGACAGCTTCTGGTTGTGGACGGATTCAGAATATTAAACAGATATATTCTTGTTGGAAGCATAATCAAACCAGTGCTAATGTTTGCAGAAGCCAACCCATCACTTAGAACAGAGTCCACGTTTCCATAGGGAATTCAGAATTCTGCACTGACTGCAGTTTGGAGAATTGGAGACATTGCTGTCAGAGATCAGCAGTGAGGAAGCTCCCTGGGACTTAGACACTGAAGACTCCCCCAGTAGTTCATGACTAGGCCACACCCTTTCTAGGGATCTGGTTTGAGAAGAATTCCCCAGGTCACATGAGTTAAGTCTGCACAAAGCATGGGTTGGCTTGCATTTGCATTGCTTAGTGACATTGTCCTCTGTGCAAATTAATCTGAAAGAGAAATAGCTATACCAGGTCCAAACAGAGAGAAAAGCCACTATTGTTCAGCTAGATTTTGCCCCCTCAATGTCTTTTAGAAACTATTATGGGCAACACTGCAGAAATGCACTCTCCCAAACCATGTATTTGTAACCTAAGAGGTGAATCACATTTATTCTACTTGGAAATATTTTTGTGGAGTAAACCTCTTGTTGAACAGATGATTTCAGAACACAGAGAGAAAAGAGAGAAGTGCACCATGCTCAGGGACATAAATCTCTAGTTAATCTAGTAAACATTGTCTGAAGTAAGGATTCCCAGGGGCTGTCTCAGCAAAACACATATTGCAAATAAGCATTTGAGAGAAGTCTTTATATTTTTCCACTTGGACCAATTTGTACTAAGATGGAAGAATTAAAGAAGACAAACAGTTCTTTAATCTTTACTTTGCAGGAAAACTGAAATATAAACAACTGACAAAGAAAATGCCATTTTGCTATGCAAAATCCTCCTCTGTGAGTTGAAAATTCAGCATTAGAAGTTAAAAGCCATAAATCAAAGTGTTATATTTCAAACAATATAAGACATATCTGGAAGTAAGGAAGCAGAAACTTCCTTTAGCTTTTACTTCTTTTCAGTCATTGCCTTACAACTGCAGTTAAAAATACCTAGTGGTAAATGGAAGGCTTTCAGTGATTATTAATATGCAGATAGTTTTCTTCTGATGATACTCTTGCCTCTATTTTCCAGTTGAAGCTTATTGAGTAACACAATGTTTAGCAGTAATAACATATAATTTGTTGACCATGGAAGCAGCTGAGTATCTTTTGTGTTTCCTAATTTTTCTTTTAGATGTAGAAGCCCTCTGACTCAAAATAAATCCATATTTTCTTCACTGATCACAAGTACAAACAATTATTTATTCACAATAAAAAAATAGCTCATGTTATTAATTTTCGAAATGGTCCATGCATTTTGTACCATCATAACTAATTAGTGAATGTGTCTTTCTGCAGTATGGTATTGGAATAGCATGCCTACGTTGATATTTGGTGTTTTGGAGAACCTTACTTTTTATATTCTACAACAATTCCTTATTCTGCGTATTTCTAACGTAGCAATTTTTTAATTGATTCATGTGTTCATAATGCCAGTTATAGATGTGGTGATTTTTTCTGGGATCTCTATTTGCTATACCTGAATTTACTTTTAGATATATGCCTGTAAAGGTAAAAGGAAAGAAGTACAATGGAAAACCTTTCGATTTTTTTCAGTTTGGATTAGTTTTGAGTTCCTTATAAACTCACCAAATTTGTCATTTTATTGTTGGCATTTGCAAACACTAGCATTGAGAACTCATTTTATCCCAAACTGATCCTACAATTCTAATAGTTTTTTGAGAAATTAAAGTATCAGTAAACCTATTCTAGAATACCAGAGTACCCACTACTCTTGTTTTTAGAAAAAAATCACTTCAAATAACATTTTGACTGCAGGAAGGTTGGATTCTTGGTGTTTTATATAGAGTGAATTATTCCTTTGTTAATACAGTGTTATTCTAAGGATAGGAAGCAATTAATTTGCAAATGATTACTGTAAATGAAATGTGTAAGACTGTTCTGCTGCCCTATAAAAGTATGCCAAACAAACACACCCTTTTTCTACTTCTTTTTTTTTTTTTTTTTTTGATTAAGAAAAAAAATAAAAAGGGGTCCACAGTAGTGACCCAGTTTTGTGTTGGTAATTCAGTCAGATCGTCATGTGACTCAGACAAGTATATAGTGTATTGACTGAAGTTGTGCTGAAATTTATATGAGTTGAAAAACTTCAATTTATTAACTTTCCCTCTTCCAAGCCCCCTCACATAAAAGATATAAATTATGTGCAACACCATAATTTCATGAATTTACTAAAAAAGATGAAAAATCTCATCAAGCACCATATGCTTACTCCTTTTACAAAAAACAAGGGAGATAGTTTCAAAGGCAAGACAAAGACCCAGAAAAAAAAGATACACCTAATGTGTGAGAAAACACCATCACCTCTGTGTCTTGTGTTTTAAGTTAAAAAAAAAAAGATGTTTTCTACCATACAAATCTTATTTTCTTTCTATTTAACCCTCTACGGTTTTTGAGCTGAGAATGAAAACAGGAAAATAACACCTTGCATCCTATGAATTAAAAATATATGTCATTCTCTTTCTGCTTTGCTCAGGTTTTATATCAAAATTTTGTAATGACACACTACAGATATTAAAAAATATTCAGGGCAGTAGGATAAGGATAAAAATGTATGTCTTCTTAAAATAAGAAAGTTCCCCTTCTGATTTCACATCACAGTATAACTGCACAATACCTGAGGCTGTTCATTTCTGCATTATCACTTTGTTCTTATTATGGTCCTCAATAAACACATTATGTTCTTAAAGTTGTTTCAAAAGAAAAAAAAGCAAATCCGCAAAACTCAGTTTATGTAAAAATTGCCCATTCTCATCAAAGAACACATGTTCATTTGGTTATAAACAGGCAATTCTTTAAAGTCAGGTTAGGAACAGTAAAGCAGAAGGAAGACATTTCATGTTATCTTTTAACATACCAATCTACTTACTGGGTTTTCCTTCCACCCCCCCCTCCACTCCTCCAACAAAACAAAACTTTACTTTAAAGGAAGAGTATACTATACTTAGTTTATATTTCATAGCACAAGGTGTTATGAACAATGAAAATTATGGAAGTCTCTGTCAAACTTCATCATTTAACTATAAATAATTTTAATACAAGCAAATTAGATACCTTTCCAGCTAAAAATAAACAAACAAAATCCAAAGAAAATGACAATATTTTGTTGAGGAATAGAGTAATTCTGAACAGACATCTGCTACTGGCACAGTGTGCAGTTTCCTTTCACAGTAAATGATGTTGTCCTTGGGGCCACAGAGGAAAATGTAGGTGGGACTGAATTACCATCATTGCAGTAGACACTTCTCAGTGGGAATGCATCTGGTTTAGTGGTTAGGACAGGGTTTCAAGCAGTGAGTGCTGTAAAATAACGGCAAGAAGGACTAAAACCAAAACCAAATAAAACAAAAACCATATTCTTGACTTAGGGAAGTTTTCTAGAATGA
Source organism: Motacilla alba alba (assembly GCF_015832195.1). Lineage (NCBI taxonomy): Eukaryota > Metazoa > Chordata > Aves > Passeriformes > Motacillidae > Motacilla > Motacilla alba. The sequence goes on from NC_052017.1 coordinate 76,263,978, forward strand.
ATACATAACCCAATAAATCCCAGTTTAAGAAATTAACTGTGCTGGGTGGAAAATTACCCTCAACAAAGTGACTGTGTTGCCAGAAAGAGCATATGAGGAATTATGGCAAGAACTGGGAGAGGTGAAAATAAAATAGAAGGTAATATTACTGTATTATATGACTGTAATATTATAGGTTTTATATCTTATGAAATATTTAAATAATTTTATATGGTTTTATGTGTTTTTATTCTACAGCTGCATTCCAATTCCGACAAAGGTGATGGATCAGTCAAATACATTCTTACTGGAGAAGGGGCAGGGACTATATTTATTATTGATGACACAACTGGAGACATCCATTCAACCAAAAGCCTAGATCGAGAGCAGAAGACACACTATGTGCTTCATGCCCAAGCTATTGATAGACGGACAAACAAGCCACTCGAGCCCGAATCTGAGTTCATTATCAAAGTGCAGGATATCAACGACAATGCACCAAAATTTACAGATGGACCATACATTGTTACTGTGCCAGAGATGTCTGAAATGGGTAAGGAAAACAAACTGTGCTATTCAACAGTCTTTAACAAGTGCAAATGCCACATACTGTTTGTCAAAGTTATCATCACATCATTGAGTGTATGTTAAATATATTGGAGATGAGAAGAGATGAGAAGACATGAAATATATCCCATATGTTACTTGTGACATTCATGGTTAAAAAACTGTATGCACACATGCATGCTGGTTGTAAGAGAAGAGTCACTATTAATCTTTAATGCTTTAACATAGATTCTTTGGCAAATTGTAGTTTTCATTCTAAAAAAAAATGTATTCATATATCCTCATTCAGCTGCAAACTTTAAGGCATTCTCTTAGGTTTACATAAGCAGTCTATACTATTCACAGAATTCAACACAAAATAACAGTAGTTCCCTAGATTATTTTAGACATATGTTTATTTATCAAGTTTCTTATAAAGTGAACTGAAGTCCAAAAAGATACCAATCTTTGGTTTCCACTGTTACATAGTTCAGATATTCTTATTCTATGAGGTGCTGCATTATGCAATCAGTTTCCTTTATTTAATACTTCTCTGGTGTTGAAGTTAGTTTATAACTTTCCTCTAATGGAAGAATTGCCAACAGATTTTTTTACAAGGACAAAAGTGCAACATTTCTGTGAGTAATATCATAAATCCAGGACAATGCAAACAGTACATGTTTGTGTGAATTACTACAGTGAATGCATAGAGCTTCCAGTAGGAATATTGTGGCTCTGCACAAAACCTCTTCAACTGTCGTTGATAATTCACTGTGGCACAAAGCTTTACTGCTAGACTTGCAGTTCATTTCAGTATCATCTATCATCAGTTATCTCCCATTACACCACAGACTGTCTTAATGAGGAATTAGTTTCCTTTACCAACTGTTTCCAAAAACGTGTGACTCCATCTTTCTCTTTCTTTGGTTTTCTTTGTCTTTAATGGAAACCATTTTAACTGATTTTTTTCTCACCTTTAGAGGCATTTTATTTTCTGCACAGGAGGAAAGATAATGGAAGAGAGATCAATATTATCTTCAAAATCAAAAGTACCTGATGTAATAATTTTTTATTTGTATTATATTCATGAAAGTTTTGTTTTTCTTTCATCTTCTCAATATTGAGCATTCTTCCATAAACGTTAGTCATAATTCTGCAGTAATCAGAATCTGGCATTACTATTCAACTACATCATCCATGGTACTGTTTTCCAAAGAATGATTTGAATAATCTGGGATGGTGTTTTGTGTTGTAAAAACAGAGTGAATTATGGTAAAGCAATGAGGTTTTACTAGTAAAATAAAGAATTGATGCTTATGTTTTGCATGAAACATTTTTCTAATACTAGGAAAAAAAAAAAAAGAAAGCAAAATGACAAAGCATACAAAGTGGTATTCAGAGAATACAGACATGTTTTACAGCTCTTTATAAAGCATTAGCTAAGGAAACAGAATGCCCAAAATTTAAGCTCTGAAATGTAGCTGGAAAGCATGTGAAATGCTAGTTGTACTCTGAATAAGCAGAGACTCCAGTTGGGGGAAAAATATCATTTTTAATACCTAACTGGAGTGACAAAATTCTTTCATAGCAAAACTTTTTGACAGGAACTTTCACAGTAAGTTAGTAAAGGAAGAATAGAATGTATGGGTCTGATGTTCATAGCTCTCCTGTGGTGTCCAGAGAAATCAGCTCCTTATCTTTTGTAGCTGATTACTTTTTTTTTTTTACTTTTTAACATTTAAAATAGCAAGAGAGCACTACTGTGTAATTCTCTATCTAAATCCTTAATGACATCTAGCTCAACAACAAAAAATTATGCTGCATCTAAATGATGAAAATGTATCCAGAATTGTGATTTGCCTGTCGTGCAGATGAGCCTGAATGAGGCTAACTTGGAAAGGAGTAGTTGGAAGGTAAAAATACCCTTTAGTACTTTTAGTACCTTAGTACCCTTTTTTTCTTTTTTTTTTCTTTTTTTTTTTTTTCCAAGGCATTCTAACCTGCAGCTTTCACAAGCTGCTTTTCCTCAGTGCTCGCTCAGCAAATCAAGCAAGAATTGGGCAAAAGGCTGGTATGGCGATATCTTATAAAATGAAATGCTGAGCAAGCTTGTGTGAGATAGTGAAGAAGTTAAGCTTTGGAAGTGCTACATTCCACTGAATGAGAGTTTGAGAGGTAGGGTGGGAGGTTGAGTTAAAATTTGAGATTCTAAGGGTTCTTTTAAGTAGAAAGAGAACACCTTGCCAATATTTTATACTAAATTGCTGTAATCAAGTGTTTCTTGGGAGAGAGATACAGTTGTATTGGAAAATCACTGTGGCAAATTTTTTGATACAATGGCATTACCTTCATGCTAAAATGACCAGTTGGCTGCTTATGTCAGATGCTGCCTTTCACTGGTTCTGTTTCTTTTCTCTCACATCAATGAGTTATACAAGCACTAAGATTCTTTTAAATTAAGGAGAAAGTCTTCTAAGAAGGAGAGAATTATGAAATCACAATATTTCTGATTTCTTTTATTCTGAAATAGCCAAAATATGTTTATTGAGTTCAAGACCTATCTTGATTTCCTAGAATTCTGGGGAAAAGTGCTAATGGAAACTCACACTGTTGGCAACTGTTTTCCTGGAAAAAGGAAAAACTGTAGACAAAAGGTACAGAGGTTGCCCAGCATTCTGGATAGTAAACTCTGGTAGGTGACTGACCATACCAGTTGAATGAATATGCTTTTATTTTACACAACTACAAAATAAAATAAAATCGTTTTGCATCCATAACCTATTAATCTTCAGTGATTCCACAAGGCTGAACCATACAAGTTCCTCTCAAGCTAGAAATAATTTGCAAACTGGGCTACAGAAAAATATCATTACAGCATTTCAATGTAATGGACTAGCAGGGGGAAATATCTGTTCCTGGAAGTGACCTCTTTTAATATGTTTAGATAGCAAATAAATAGGCCTGAACTGATTTTTAGAATATTTTAAGAAAAAATACACAAACTATCATTCACATTTGTTTACCTTTTCACATGAACACAAAGACAGTAGTTTAGTTACCTACAACATTAACATCTGAAAAATTGTGAACATAGAACTAGCTCCAGCTTGATTTTATTACAATATTCCATTTTAAAGTCATCCAAGGATCCATATACTTGGTTTGTCAATACATTTATCTGTGAGACTGTATACACTTCGGCTTTTCAGAGACCAGAAGATGCTGTATTTAAGTATGCAGAGCATTTGCATACAGTTTTACTAAGTCTCCAGTAGAGATACAAACAGCAGCTAGCTCTTGGTGTCCAAGTTAACATGGTAAAAGTGAATGAAGTTTTTCAAAGAGGGTAGAAAACAAATCTGTGAAGGTTTGCATGGTTAGTTTGCTGCCCCTGGAGTGAGAGTCCATGACTTTACATACTTCTAAGAGTATACTGATGGTGTGCACATTACCAAATGTTTCTGTGTGATGGAAATTGATCTAAGAGGCTGAATAACTGGAATTCAGAAACTGATGTCCATGCCACATATATTTGTGAAATCTTATTTTAGATTAGCTCTTGCCTGGTCTCTGAGACTACGTGCCTATTAACAGTCAGCATAAATCAGATGTGCTGCTAAAGCACATCTCCTGGTTTAGTTGCATCTGAAGAAATCTAGTTAGCATGCTCTGAAATAGTTCTATAAGGAAATCAAAGTGCAACAAATGAAGGAGATCAAGGGTTTCAATTCAAAAACATACTTCTCCTCTCCACTAATGTGAAATTGAACACCTCAGAGTTGATGTGATACCTCAGTATCACATTTAGAGGAGAATCTGCTTTCAGATGCAGAGTTATGTGAGAGCAGTCTGTTCTGTTATTATTATGGTATTTTAATGTTGGACCAAGGAGCCTGTATAAAGCTGTGTCTGCATAAAGATAAGCAAATAGAATGAATTCTGAGCCCTTATTTACTCACAGTCTTACACTTACTGATTTCTTATGGGAAGTGTCTGGCAGTGATGGCAAAGATTCATCATTACATGCCTTGAAAAATACACTAAAATTAAAAAACCCATGTCTCCATTCTATCTGTACAGTACTTACGCATTTTATTTTCTCAAAAGGGTTACTCATAATTTATCCCACCTAGTGATATGCTAGAAACTGTGATTTTATTATTCTAGAGTTTTTTATTACTAGCATAAAAATAATTGTCTTTTGAACTCATCTTTCTAATTTGCATCCCCAATAAGGTTCTAGAAGTTATTTCATTTTCAGATCTTTGATGCCTTCCAATAGCTAGATTTTTTTTTAATTCATTTTGCAACTTTTATTCATCTGGGGGCATTTATACAAGTTACTTTTAATACTTCAACATTAATTTGTATTGTGGATAAAGATAATCCTGAAGTCCATAAATCTGTGTTATTTAGAAGTCAATATCCAAGTCTGGGATCTATGAGTGTGGACATATGTAAATATGCATGCTATGTAGTTACTATTTACATTTACATCTTTGTAATTTCTGTTTAAGTTTGTATGTGTGTAATCAATTTACACATACAAACAAAGACTTTTTTTTTCAAATTAGTGTAACTATTTTTCCTTTAAAAATTATATGATGATAACATGCTATTAATCTCCCATTTTTAGAATGTGAGGATTTTAGAAGTTTTTTTTTTAATTTATTTGAAAATATTTATTGGAAAATTTTATTTATTGCAAGTTAATGTTCATTTTCCTGTATGTGCAGGTACATCTGTTCTACAGGTGACAGCCACAGATGCAGATGACCCCACATATGGAAACAGTGCCAGAGTAGTGTACAGTATTCTTCAGGGACAGCCATATTTCTCTGTTGACCCCAAAACAGGTGGGCATTTTGTATTTCTGTTGAATAGATTCAGCTATTATGTGGCAGTTATTTAAGTCTGGTAGGTGAAATGCAATGTACACAATGCAGATATGTGGACTTTTTTTTTTAGTGTTTTTGTAGGCTGCCTCTTACTTTAGCACTATGAAATTTATAAGTTGCTATGTTTTGCTGAGTACTAAAATGAGCCTGCTGTGTACAGAATTAGTTCTGCATCATGTCATGATGTGAACCATTCAACCAAACTGCAATAACATTCTTTTATCTTTTCAATCCTCTGTTTAGGAAGTGACTCAAGTATGCCTAACACATGATTCTCAAAGCTTTGTTTTGTCTGAAGGATAGGCTTGGGAGGATTATTGGATGTGTCCTTCAGCACATGTGCCAATATAATTGTTACAATTTATGTTTTTTATAAAAATGCAGGATTGCCATTTAACTGAAAATTCATTCTATGATTTGAGAAGTAGAATGAACTGAAATATTTATGCTTCAACTCTATGCATCACCCTTTTTTTTTCTTTTCCACAAAGTGTAAGTCATGTATAATTTATCCAAACTGTTTTATTTAAAGAGAGGAGAAATCTCTTTTGGAGATGGGAGTTATTATTAGTTTGTGATTTTTTGAAGAGCATTATTATGATAATAGTATTAACATGATTATACATTTTAAGTGTGTATTTGAAGTCCTCAATAATTGGTAAATATAATTTAAGAAAGTATATTTTTATTTAAATTTTTTAGCTATTTTTCCCTGTCTATATCAAAGCTTTAATACTGAGGGGAAAAAATAAGCCACACTGAACAACGTAGTTTTCCCTAGTTAACTGTAGGGAATAATAATAACTTTTAAAATGTGCTGAAGTGAAATAACTATAGTGTAAATAGTTTCCATTTTACTATTTTTGCACTTAAGTTTCTTGGCTTGTGTACATTGGTCTCTGTGGTACTTGGAGATGTACCCTGATTTCACTACAAGAGAAGTGTATCTGTGCCATCTCAGAGAGCTTTGAGGTTAGTGCTGATTTGATTAGGAGACCCAAGCTCCAGGAGCCTCAGAGGAAGGTTTGTCTCAACCTAAAATTTTCTATAAATTTGTGGGCTCATGTTAGAAAGGCCTAGAATGAAAAATCTGTGGTACAGACCTCATGTTCCCCTTGCCCTCAGAAATATAACTAGTTCATATTTCTGAAACTATTTAGTCACTCTGAAGCAATGGCCTGCATTTTTCATTTTTTATAATGGTGCAGAACTAGTAGTCTGGAGCTGCTATTCAGTCAGTGAAGAATCATAATGGATATTTTCTGTATCAAGTCTGTATCACACAAAAAATAGTATTGTTGCAATGAAACAACAGATGGTAGTGTATTTTCACTCCTCAAGCCTTAGGCTTTGACAGGGATTTAATAACACTTTATGAACTTAAACACTTTTTGATACTTGTCTAGAATATGAAAATTATTCTGATACCATAGTCTTTGAAAAAGTGGAAATTAGATAAATAGTGCAACAGTGAAAAAACAGGAGGAAGATTTTTGCTTTTATAAGTTGCCTTTTTATAATTGTAGAGTAGCAGTTAATTTAATTTGGCATGATGAAATGGGAAGAAGAATATTGTAAAAGATGAGAAAGTCTTGATGAATAGCGTTTTTAACTGTAAAATTTCACTTTGAATTTTTGGGGTTTAAGACTCATTTTTTTAAAACATCACTCTTCTGAATTTGCAAGCATTTCTGTGACCTTTTTTTCCTAATACTTCATTTGGTCAATTCCAGCGTAACTATACTTTATCTGGAAGTCTTCTGAATTTGCACTTACATGCACAAACTTCCTTTACAACAAAGGAGATCCAAAAGCAGCAAAGAAAAAGGTCCCGACATTCATGACTGAATGTTTTTTATGTAGCCTAAGGATCTCATATCATGATCAGTAAAGTTTCTTCAAGCTATCAGAAATAGATATCAAGCTCTAGTATGAACACTCATCTTAAAACGTCTGCTACTTCTAGCTTAGTACTGCCTATACTTGGTTTTAAACTACTTATTATCTGAAGACTTTAAAGTTATGGATTTTTTGAAGCTTAGGTTAGAATAGTTTAAATAAGATTATATAATGAGGCTATAGAATTCATACATTTTAAGTATAATAAGGGGACAGTGCCAAATTACAAACTCTGAAGCAGGAAAAAGTGTGTTCTTGGCAGAAGAACTTTGTCAACTGATAAAAGGCTCTTCACACACTCAAAGTGGGACAGAGGAGCAGTGCAGGGAGAGCAAATCCCCCTGTCTGCAATAGACTAGAGCCTGAGCTCCTCCTAGGGTTGACCCAGGACAGCCTCAGCCCTATGGGCCAGGGCTGAAACCCATCATGAAGAACCAAAAGGAGACACTGCCCTGATCACCCTTCCAACTGAGAAAGCTACTGCTTACAGGGATATGGGACACATTATGAGATGCAGATAATGGGAATTGTACAGACTTACTCTTGGATATGTAGAGGGAGGATCATAGACAGGGAAAGGGATGATTGAGATGGAGTGGAGAGAGAAAAGCAAGAGAAAATGGAGACGTAAGAGGATAAAAGGGGCCAGCCATATGCAGACAGGCTGTGCTCAGCACTATTATCTGGCCATGCCCTGCCCTGGATCAGCAATCTGTTCTGTGTTTTATTATGCTCCATTTCCAACTCCATTTCCTGAGTAAAAGATCTCTCTCTTGCATGCATGTGTGAGTGGAGATTTAAGCACTAGCAGTGGAGCAGGACAATGAGTTAAAGGGGTCTGGTGTGTGTCTGGTGTCAGCAAACTGGAAAATGCCGACTGTAAGTGTATTACACGGGTGTCTGTGCCAGTATGGTATTACTACAGGGTCAGCAAGCTGGATGAGTGGTTTGGGTGATGGATATCCATTTGGCCAAATGTCCAGACCAGAAAACTCAGGAGACAGCTGTTGGAGGATTCAAGACCAGTCTAGAACAACTGTGTGGTATGTGGTTTGATAGTCCTGTTTGTATGCAAGGGGAGACCAGGGAGCCAGGAGCAAGCTGGATGGCATTGGGAACTGAAGGGTCAAGGTACTGCTACTGGATGTACTCAGTGTGTAAGGCTGTGGGGGATCAATAAGTTGACTGAGTTGAGTGAAGATGTGGGACTATGTTCAGGATTAAAAGGGGGGCTGTATCTGGAGCTGAAAGGCAGCTGAAGGCCCCAGAGTTCAATGTCCAGATGTCACTGAGTGCACGGTGTTGGCTACTGGATAGACCAAGTATGGCAAATTACAGGAGCAACCCATGCTGAGTTTGTGAGTATATTTCCAATTATAAATCATCCTTCCTTCTGGTCAGCTGGAGAAGGATGAGGCTGTTTATGCTGTTTGTGTTTGAGTGCTGAGCCATCCCATTTGCGTGTCACCCGTTGCGTGTTGCATCTGTGTATGTGCCTTGTGGGAACAGCACTTGACCTCACATTGCTTCTAAATCATGGATTAAAAATAGGAAGGTGCAGCAACCTCATCTCCATCAGGCTACCAACAATCTAGTTTATCAGTTGATTTGCTCTAAGACCTGTGTTTTGTCTTGTTTTCCCCTGGGGAAAAATTGTGAATTCTCTGCATAGAAATTTGCTGCAACTATGTAATTTTGGCTGTGATTGTCAGAACTACTTTCCATGCATAACCTAAAGTTTTAAGACTTTCAAAATCCTTTGATATTGAATGGCTTTCTATGAATTGCTCTGTATTTGTGTTTATTAATTACTTTTGGTAATTAGCTGTGGAGTGCAATAGTAGCTAGTTATGTAACTAATAATTACCTGCAATAGCCTCTAGTGTTTAATATTTGTTTTCCTCCCCAACTGCAGCAAAACTCTCTGCAGAAATTGTATAAATAAGAATTTACTAATAATGATGGCAAAGGAGAAGGAAGGAGTCAATGTCTAGATCTCATATATATATTTGCAAAGAATATGAATATAAGATTGTATGTTTTCTTAAACCAAAATATTCAGGGAACCCCGGAAAACATGAAATGCTTTTATTTTTAGGGTATCATTATTTTCTCTGTAAAGAGAAAATAAAAAGTGAAGTTATTAGTGAACAGTGAAGCAAATAATTTTTTCATATCCTTAGTGTTTTAATATGGTTTTCCCTTCTCCTACTCCCACCTTTTCACATATACATCCCCCCCCACTACCCGTCTTCAAACTTTCACCATCTTTTGAAATGCCTAAATACACATGAAGTCTTTTCCAGGGAGTTTGAACTCCAAATTCAATATTCCACCTTTCCCAAACCATGAGGTCTTTTGATCCATAAACTTGATCTAGGATTGATCTTTGCCTGTTCTTTGCTTATGTCAAGTGTGGCTTATCAAACAGCAATGGCCAACACTTGACTGGTAACCCAGCCCCAGGAGCTCTTTTGTTTTCTGAGGAAACCTCAAGTTAGACTATGTGCTTTTGGTTGCAGCTATAGCAGCACACTTTCTATTGCTACCTGCTTTGGGGATGAAAGTGAAACCTGTAGTCCAATTTGACTGCTTACATGGTAAACCCTATCTGGAGTATGTTAGTTCCATACAGGTGGAACTCTGTGCTAGCTCTTAGCAGGTACATCTGTCTTTCTGAACCACATATACAGAGTGAAGCAATGTGTGGGGCATATGTCTTTTCAATTCCACTGCAACTGTTATAAAATAAGGGATAAAACCTTCATTCATTGCAGTTTTGAATTTAAGTGTAGACATTGGCAGGACAGAAAACTCATTTGTCATTGAATTGAATGTGGAAATATTTCTATTTGTATTTATAATGTTCTGCTGTTGCAGCAACAATATTACAAAGATCTTAGTAATGTATAAGATTGTTTGTTTGTTTTACTTTAAGATGTTAAATAGTAAAGAAATATGTATTTCTATTTATCAAAGAATGTCACTGCAAATTAGTCCGGGGTAATCATGAAGTGTGAGACAAGCGTCAATCTCCTTCTGCTTTCTGTCTTCACAAGATATGAACAATAGCTTCAAGGATCCCTACAAGAAATTACCTACTCACTGATTATCTAGTTTGGTTCCTGACTGAGAGCTCAATACAAATGCAAATAAACACAGTCAATGGCTGAATCGATGCTTCCAAACATAGAGATGAGCCTCATGAACACCAATTACCTATTCTGGAAGTTCAGGACTTTTGTCCACATCTGTAACTATTCTTACACATTTTTTTTAAGTTCTTGGCCATGGTTCATATGGGAATGGCAGGTTTTGTGGCATTATAATAAATAGAGTGTATTTTAAAGTTGCATGTGTACTCCTCTGCAAAACAAGAAAAATATATTGTTTATCAACTTATTTGCAAGTTTAATACTGCTAAATAAGCATGAATACTTAAAAATATAATTAATTAATCCATTAAAATGCAGTTATTTTAGTGGTGAGATATCAATTATTAATTTAATGAAGTAAGGCCTACTGCATCTCCTTATAATAGACAAGATAATTTATATAAAGACAAATTGAATAAACTTTCCAGTTCAAAAAAGAAGAGCACTCTTTTAATGCTTTAGTAGAACACCCTGTTATGGCATTCCAGATAAGAATCTACTGTCCTAACTGAAATAATGATAAGATATTCCATGACCCTATGTCCCTGCATACATCATATCACTTAAGAAAATAATTTAAGAAATCAATTTCTGCCACTTTCTTGAACAAGCATCCCTATTTTTCCTATGAGGAATTCTTACTATTTTTAGTTGAAATATCTTCGTGACATCTGTTTAATGAGCATGTTTACTGGGGTGAGTGATTCCTTGCTGAAATGCAGGTTAGTTCATCTTGGACTCCTAAGTGAATACAAAAATTAAGTGTGTTTAGCTATCTCAGTGCTTTCTGCTCAGAGGCTCCAATAATTTTTAAATGACCTTACAGTACTATAGCAGTATCTTACATAAATTGAATGCTTCTGCTCTGAAGGAATATTTTATGACAACCCTCAAAATCCACGACTAAGGCACCACAGCCAGTTCCCAGGCTCCTGTAGAGGTCCTTTAGTGAACTTAGCCTTGTCTATCTACAGTTTTTGCAGATGGGTTTTTAAACTGAAATTGGACACCACATGTGTAAAGGACCATGAAGTGGGTGAAGGGCCTGGAGCACAAGTCTTATGAGGAGCTGGGGGAGATGATGTTCTCCTATCTGGAGAAAAGGAGGCTCAGAAGAAATCTGATTGCTCTCTACAACTGCCCAAAAGGAGGTAGAATGTACCATGGTGGAGGTCTGTCTCTCCTCAAAAGTAACAAGTCATAGGACTTGTTAGATAGAAGGTAAAAGTGGCCTGGCAAGGTTTAGGTTAGATATTAAGAAAAAATTCTACACCAAAACGGTTGTCAAGCATAAAATTTTGCTAATGACACATTCTGCTTGAGCTAGATAATGAAATACCTGTGATGAAACTTCAGAATTTTACATGTGCTTGCATTGCAGAACACTTATTTATAGCTATGGGTGAAAACTCCAACTTCATTATATGTGATTGGTTTCCACTCAGTATCAAGGGGAGGTCACAGTCAAGAATCAGTTTAAAAGTTTAGTTATTTTAATGAGTGATACATTTTTCTAAAAGTGTGTAGGATTAAAATAACATGATTTTGTGCATAGGTACTGAAATTTTATCTTCAAGTTCTAATAACTGTATTTCATATTCAGGTTTTCATAGGTTTGATTTCCCTCAAGGAATTTCTGAAATGTTGTAACAGAAATTACATCTCTAGTGTAGACCTTTTCCAATGTCTGCACTTCACTGACAAGAGGATCACTAGGAATTCAGAGTCAAAATTTGAAAGAGCCTTACCTTGTTTTTATAATTCCACCAGGTACTGTACAGTGCACTCCTCCATTCCTGAAGGAACAGAAATATGTGCATCATCTAAAAATATTGTCATGAACACTTGTTTGAGAGTGTCATCTGTCAGCTCTCAGCTCAGAGTAAATATTGTCATGTCTTTTGCTTTCAATTTAAAGTAAATATTGGATTTTCTACACCTACAGTTTTGACACTTAAAAAAAACCCAAAAACTTCTCTGAACAATGGACTTAATTCTCACGGTTTTCTTTTGTGTTCAAAATATTGATATACTCTTACTGTTTTCCCAAGAGTCATTTGAAGAATAACATAGGCCACCAGACAGCAGAACAATGTACTGTTTCTTTTAGATTTCTAGGGACACCATTTTGGTACAGTTAGAGACTTTGTGAAGGTATTGGTACAACTGAAAACCTGGTTGCTTAGACCTTGTTTTCTATTATCATGGAAGCAATGCAGAAAGTCCTTTGCTAATCAAAAGTGTACAGAGAGGAGGGGCAGAATGTTCTGTACAACCTAGCTCAGTTTCTCTTAGAATGACTGATATTTGGTAATATATCATCCCTCTTATATATCCTTATGCAATTTTTGGCATCCACCTCCAGGAAACTTTGTGGACCAGGCTTTGGAGGGCACAAGATGGATTGGCCACTCATCAGGAACAGTGTTCTGGCACTGTATTTTCTTTGTTTGATATCTACCAGCACTTTCTCTCCCAGCATCCATCATATAGTTAAAAAGGATAGGCATAGGAGGCAGACAAGCTGGGAGAAGAAATTGCCTGATGTTCTATCCTTGTTTTCCTTCTCCTGTGAGACGAACCACGTGTTTTGGAGAGTGAGTTCAGAAGTTAGGAAGAAACTATTCCGTGATTTTTCCTCTCTTGTTTGATTCTGTGTTTGTTACTCTTTCCCCATCTGGTGGTGTAAACAACTACCCTGGAACATCTTTGCTGCTCTTCAGACACAATTTATTCTCAAATAAAAAAAAAAAAAAAAAAAAAAAAAAAGACACCAAACCCCGCCCCCCCCCAAAAAAATAAAAAAAAGAAAGGAAACCATATATCCACATGTGTTTCTGTAGCCATTAATTGGCAATTGGCAAGTTCCCAGATTACAATATCATCTTGGCTTCCTAATCACAACTACTGTATTCTGTTCCTTTTGTTGGTAGACATGCTTTTATTTACATATGTATATATTTTTAATCTTTCATCTGTCAATACACAAACATGTTTTTCTACTTAAAACATAATGATATCTTAATCTGGGCTAAGCCTAGTAGACAGCTCAGCCACACACAGCCTCTTACTCTCTCCCCACACAATGCAATGGGGGAGAGAAAAGAAGTGATACAAGGGAGATAAAGACATTTTAATAAGGAAGGTAAAAGTAATGTACACAAGCAAAGGAAAGCAAGGAGTTAATTCACCACTTCCCATGGGCAGGCAGTAATTCAGCTCACCCCAGCAAAGCAGAGCTCCATCACACTTACAGTGACCAGTGACAACAAATGCCACAACTCTGAGTGCCCTTTCTTTCTCTTTCTTCTGCCCACTTTTCTTGCTGACTGTGATTTCATGTGATCTGGGATGTCCCTTGGGTCAGCTCTTCCAGCTGTGTTCCTTCTGAGCTCCTTGTGCACCCTGAGCCTTATCAATAGCGGAGTGGTGTGAGAAGCAGAAAAGTCCATGTTGCTGTAAGCACTCCTTGACAAGGCTAAAACATCCCTGTGTCATCAGCACTGTTTGTGTCACAAATCCAAAACAGCACCATATGAGCTTCTGTGGAGAAAATTATCTATCCCAATCAAGACCAGCACACAGGTGAAGCACTGTTTTTTATTTGTGTTACCAGACTGAAAGTCCTGAACTGAAAGCAGTGAGACATACATGATCATGTAGGATAGATTCTGTCACCATATCCTTTATGGTCTTTCTCTCAGATATAAAATAGCTCTCTGTTCACCATTTAAAGTCATTACTTTTACTTTCTATTAGACATTGGAAAAGGTTCCTAATCTTAATGTTTGTTAGGCTTGGCTTTTCATACTTCTGGACATTCACATGTTTTCAGAGGTATTGAGGGCTGTAAGGAGTCTGCTCTATTTTAAAGGTCTAAAATACCATGGTGCATCTATTAGAAAAAGTTAAAGATCTTGATATGAGGAAAAAATTACATTGCAAGTGCCTGTAAAATGTCTGTTTTTCTAGAATAGAACTATTTTTATAAACATGTGTTTATCTCTGTGTCTTTGAACTTTACACAAGGGAGATATGAACCAATAATTTAAGTTCTCTGTTTTTAAACACAGAAGGCTTATTCATCCAAACAAAGTATGAAAATTACAGGTGTGATAAACTGTGTTTAACTTTAGGGAAAGGAAATGAATAAGATTTCACCCTAAAGAAAATAATACATTACTGTAATTTTTAGCTCAACTGGGATGAGAATCAGGACACTGACTGAGAAGATTAACACACTAGACTGTTAAAAAGCTCTGCCCCAGTTCACATCTTGACAATGCATTCACAGATCAGTCTTAAAACTTGTGAAATAAGGTGGTGACTTTATTGTCTTTAATTCAGGTAATGGGTGTCCTTTTTCTAGACAAGGGGTTATTATTTACATATCTAGTTCTAGAAGAAAGAATCACCAAGGCATTGAAAAAAAATTCTCCTTACACACACCCTTAAAATTTTGGCTGGGGAAATGAAATGAAGATATAGAACCAGCCATTAAGTTGAACTTTACAGGGGTGTCTTAATTCATACTTATCTCTCCTTCTTGATCCACATTTCCTTTTTCCAGCTTAATTTTCCCTTTTGCAAACTGTTATGGATATTGCTATAGTTGAGGATCATATTTTCAGAAGTGTTGTTAAAGGTGACAATGGAACTTTGCAGTGGCAGTGAAAATGAGGTAAAGTGCCATTGAGATTCTAATCCAGGGGCTGTTATCTACTAGTTTGGTAATGTTAAAATGTCTGCTTATGGTTGGTGATATGCTGGTTAAATATATTTTTAGAAGACCTAATTTCTTGCAGATCTGATTCATGTTAGTTTAGTTTTTTGGGTTTCTTTCAGATATATTGTGTTAATAATGTTATTGCTTTAATAATAAGCTTCAGTGAGATCACATTTTTGCCTCTCATATTTTGATATTTTATAGTAATTCAAATTGGAGAGGACAAGACCAGTAGTGGTAAACATGTGAAAAGGAAATGATAAATATAGAACCGATTGAGGATACTGTTTTTTTAAAATAATTTTTATTAATAAGTTTATTTTATTTTGTAATTCTTACAAATTCTTACAAATCCTGTGATTTAAAAACATAGCTACTCTCAGAATTCATTAATAATCTACATTAGGTCTATAAATATGTATACATCTGGTTACCCATCAGTCTCATCTCTTAGAACAATTCATACCTAATTTGAATAAATGTGTCTGATAACATCATGCCTTGTAATAAACCATACAGAACAAAAAACTAATATGATGACAATGATTTGCCAAAAAATATGTATAAAGAAAATGCTCCTCAAGAAATCTTAACCAGCAGAAATAATCCGTCTGCTGTTGAGATGCCTCTCAAGAAAAACTGAAAAAAAACTTTCTAAAATTAACAAAACCTCCATATCTCTTGACCATCTACATGAACAAAGAAGTACAATATGTATATAAACCAATATTTCACCAGTTTTACAGTGATAACCACTAAGATGACATTTGGGGACTGTTATATTTCAGTTCATATATGACGAGAAAGGGAAAAATAAATTATTTTCAGAAAACACCAAGAAACTTTTGATCTATACAGGAAATTCATAATTTGCCAGTTGTGTCTTCTCTATTTGCATTTTTTTTCTTTTGTATATTCAACTTTGGCACCTTCCCACCATCAGTGCCATCAGAGGGGAGAACACGAAGTCCTGCAATAAATTTAGTCCATTTCTTTAGGCGGTGTCCACTTTTCTGAATGTGCTCCGGAGTGTGTTTTCATTCCCTTGCCAACTATGTCAAGCCAAGGAGCTGTAGCAGAAGCAGTACAAACAGGCTTTCCCTGGTCTCTAAGACTGAAGATAGGCTCTGATCAAACTCAGTAACCAGCAAATTCACTTATTTGTAACTGCCTTTATGAGTTGCCATCATATTTTTAAATTTAAAATTTAGGAGGGACTATAACCAGACTTCTGAGATTCTGTAACAGTATTTCCAGTAGAGGATTCTGTTTTTGTTTTTTTTTTTAACTTTGCTTACATCTACATACTGTGACTTGATTTGTGAATTATAGTAAGAATTAGTTGTTTGGTTTGGTTTTTTCAAAGCATTAGATTAGTCAGCATGTGTCAGCCTGGCTGAGGTGGTCTGTTCCTGTCCCCAGGTCTTTGCCCCCAAGGAGGTGCCACGGCCTGGGACTGGGGCTGCTCCAGTGCCCCTGGCAGGGAGTGGAACAGGCTGTGGCCGCCAGGCCCTGCCATCACCATCCTAGGACCCCCTGTCACCTGGCCCTAGAAGCTGCCAGCCTCTCTGGTTCCCTGACAGCGTTGCAAGTGCTGCTTGTCCACAAACTTCTGTAAGATGGATGTTTTTCTTCACATTTCAAAAACCATTTTTAAAATCCATCCTTCAGTCAAAAAAACCCCAGAGCTTTTCAAATTTGCAGTCAGTACATTCCTTATGCAATATTTTAAGCATTAGGTAAAGCCCCTGAAAATTCTCATGCTAGAAGAGGCAGAAGCAGATCTGTGTTCACTACCCATTGCAGAGGAGTGAAGCGCTGTCTGCAGTCTATAATTTAGGTCCATAAGGATGTGGTTTTTTTCTTTTCACATAGTTTTGTCTTGTTTTTCTCTCAGTACACTCTTCAGGATTAAAACATGAATTTTTTTATTATATTTATGACCAGGATTCAATATTAAGGAATTCTAAAGTTGCTGATTCTCTTTCTATTTCCTTAGCTGGCCCTTATTTCCTTCCTATTTCCTATCTAATTCTCAGTATTTCTGTTACACAGTGTTTTCAAAGCATGCCTAGAATGTTTTCAAGGAAAGGTTCAACTCCATCTGTAACACTAGGGAAGGTGCAAGAGTAAAAACTTGTCTGGAATTTGGTGAAACAGATATAGCTATCATGGGAGCAATTCTAAGGGAAGTGGGTAGGTTAAATGAGATTTTATTCTCTCCCAAGCTGTTCTTTTAAGAAATATATTTTAGATCAATAGATTGCATCTAAAAGTGTTCAAACAGAAAATGCAACAATTCCCTGTATATCTAACCACCATGTCAGTTAGACTTTACTTGAACTGAAGACAAAAATACAATGAAGGCCTTCAGAAGCTAAGGCTGTTTCTTCCTCAGAAATCTCTCTTAATATGAAGTTTTCTCTATTTTTTTTGTCTTCAACTTCAAATGGCAACGGCGGGTGCCACAGTGTCACCTTTCGCTTCAATGGATTTCTCAAGTCTAGGCTTTAATCCAATTATTAGTTTATTTAATCCAGTTCTGATTAAAAAGTTACTTTCATAGTGAAATGGATCTGTAAAAATCATCCGTAAAAATAACTGCGACAGTGAAAGAACATACAAGTGTATTTATTTGTGTAATCCTTCGTATTTGCTAAAATATCCTTCTGTGCTTTAAAGAGGAATCCTTCATTTTCAAAGTGAAGGACATCTTTATGGTAAATTTCTGGTTTACTTTGCTCCTTTGAAGAGAATTTTAAAAAAAGAATTCTGCTTTAAATTAGGCAAATTAAACAAAGTTTTAAGTTTTTCAACACACTTTGCATTCGTATATAATCATGCTTCTGGATTTTTCCTTAAAATCCTCTGTTTTAGTAAGTAGATTAGATTTGTTTCAGGTGTGATACTGTCTCCAAGAGATTCTCAATAATCCTGATAATATATATTAACTATTGCATTTTCTGATTCTGAAAAAAAAAAAAAAATTGATGTAAAATTTTTAAGTATTCAAAATTTTTTCTTCTAACCTCAGATTTTTGTAGTGCAGTATGTTGTCCAAGAGTTTCAAAATGATCTGGTAAACAGCAGTTGCAATGTATGCTGAGCTATTAGAAATGATACAATACATTAAAAAATAACATGTATCACACCATCTTCTTGTTCAGATAATATCCCATTAATTCAGGACATAAGAGCGAGTAAAATGTAATGTGAAGCACCTGAAGTACAAATTAATTTGACTAGTTTAAAAGTTTTTAAAATTCTGTTTCTTTACATAGGTTTTGGATAGTCATCATTCTTGCAAATTCTGTATTTCTCCTTTTCTTTTTTGCTGATAGATTTTTCCATGATAAAGATCTTGCAAATGGATTTTTTAATCTGAACTGCTGAAAAAATATTAAGCAAATATACCTAAAATCAGCATCTGTTAATTTTAATAAATTTTGAAACATCCATTTCTGGAGTTGCTTCTTTTCAGAGAAGATTAGATGTAAAATTAAATTTTAAAAAAGATGAAAATTGAAATATAGTTGCTTAGTCTGTGACTTTTTGGTACAGGGTGAAGAGAGGGTGATACACATTTACCATCCATGTGTTCCTCTTAGGCTGCATTGTTCTTTAAAGATTTGAAGAGTTATGAATTCTGGTTTCTCATAGGAATGGCCTCCTAGTGTAGGAACTTATTACTGGTTTATATATCAGATACACATTACCACCAAAACAAACACTGAGATGCATGGAACTGACTATTTTTCTTGACCAACTAACCGTACAAGAGGTGAAATGTCTGCAGATATATTTCATTTGAAAGTGGATTAATCTGGCTTCACAGGAATTTTGTCCACCTGGCAAGACTTTAGGAGCACCCTAACCTCCACAAACCTTTTTTGTGGGTAATCTAGTGTATTCATCAAGTACTGCATTAGGTTGCCTGTAAAAACCAAATAGGATATTATTTTCTTCTTGGTTCATTTTCAGTTACTAATACAACTAAGATTATATTCAACTAGATGTTGCCAAATGACAGACACAATGCTGTGGTATTTTAATTTTTTTCTTCTTTTCATTCTGAATACCCTTTTTTCTGATGGGAATCCTCAGGGTGAATTTCAAGGTCTCAAAATTAAAAATGAGTCGTAGCTGCTGACACATATTCCTAGGCAAAAGCAGAATAACAAATCAAAACCAAATCTCCTTTACATTTTCTCCTAAGTCAGACATTTTACTTAAAGGTTCTAAATTATAAGTAAAACTTTCATTTTTGATAGGGCTGTACTGCATGGTAAGAACATAAAAAGCAATAGTTAAAAAAGTAGTAGTGGTTTTAAATTCATGTTTGGTTTAGGATTTTTTAATCTACCTTAAGTCTTCTCTGCATTACTATCTATCTTTTATCAATTGCTAGGAATTTTGCACCATTCATTTTATGACAAATAATGTCTCCTTGTAGAGCATTAGTTGAAATACTCATTGGTGCAAATACGGGGATGAAAATATTTTTTTATTGCAGGATGTAGGACTTGGAAAAATATCCGGACACATGCCTTTTTCAGTACTTGCAACTTTTGTGGTACTTTTAAAACCCAGCCAGTTATGTTGGCTGTGCTGCAAGCTGCCTGTGGCTCAAAAGAATATCAGAGTACCTGTCTCCAAGAGTGCCACAGTTATCTCAATTCACTTTATATCTGAGGCTTTCTTCGGGACTCACTCAATTTACATATGCAGAAGAACAGTCTAGCACATTCTAACCTATCAGTGTCCCCGACCATATCCATACTTCCTGTCCTCAGGAGCCGTCAGGCTCTGAGGGCGGAGACTTGTGGAGGGACCAACTAGCCTTTGAACCGGTGTTCCCTGCAGCTGTGGGCTTTTGTGGACCTTCTCTGCTTGCAGACCCTGCCTGGTACATAGTGAACAGAGGAGCAGAAAAAGGCTTTGATGGCATTTTTCTTTTTGACTAATGGAAGTGGAAAGAGACAGGTCATGTTCAGATCATGAGTCTTAAAGGTCTTAAGATCCTCGGTCTTAAAGGTCTCCCAACCTATATGATTCAGCACTCCATGTTAACATTTGTTTGTGCTGGCCAGTTTCTGATAACATGGACACTGAAACATCCATACATCAAATGGCAAGGGAGCCTGTCTGAGGATCACTGGTCCTCATATCCATGGTACAAAGAGTCTTCTCTCTGGTGGTAACCATCACAGTGCCTGTGCAAGACTGTAGTGTCATCTGGTTCCATAGCAAGTGCTTCTGATTTCCAAATCCATTTCATATAGATTTAATTTCATAGCAATGTATAGATAGATAAGTAGATGATACTGTTCTGAGAGAATGACTTTGGTGTAATCCAAAATATAATAAGGTGGCATTGGTCCTTTTTCATTGCCCATTGATGGCCTACTTCAGTGACTTAGCTGTAACAGAAATCAGTGGTAGAAAATCTGATTAAACTCTGTTCATTTCAAAGAGATTTTCTTTTGCTGTTCAGTGAAATTTGTATTAAGCTTCTGAAGTCTAACCTTTCAGTACTGTAGCAGAAATTCTAAAGACAAAAATGCAGGATCTAACTATCTGTCTTTATGTTTAGTTTGGTTTGTTACAGTGTCTCCTTTCTGTCATTAGAAATACCAACAGATAGAAAAAAAGTCAAGTCTATTTGAAGAAGAAAGATATTTTTTAAAACTTTCATTTTTTTTTCAATCTCTTTATAAATATCACATGCTAACATATTTTAAGAAATATTACAGAGTGGTTTTTTATCCTAATTTTAGCTGAAAATCACTGTTTATTGCTGAGGATAATTTGAATAACTATCTTACAAGAAGTGGTAAAAAAATTGTTTTCTGCATCAAAATGGAATTGTTAGTGGTGTGCTTAGTAGGTATAAATTTTCACTTATGAAATAAAGAAATAAAGTGTATCTGATCCAACATCAAAGCTCAAATTTGCACAAATTTCTGTTGAGATTGGCAGTCGCAATATTTTTTAGATTGTTTAGTGTAAGACGTTAAGTGGAAGGGATTCCTGTCTAGCAGAAAAGTGAGAAGAAAGAAGTTTTTTTGCTCAACCACATGCTTTCCTGCCCAAGAAAAAGCACAAAGGCATCCTTGTGTATTAGAAAGTGCATTTATCTTTGAAAATTAATTTCTACAGAAAACCTTCAGACAAACTCATAGTTTGCCTTTTGAATATGTTTTTTATGTTACATGCCATTCTCATATATATTTTTAGTTTATGTTCCATGATTCAGTAACTGTTGATGAAGTAATACGTAATGATCTAATTTTGCTATTCTGCTTGTTGGAAATGTGGGTGTAATACTGAGAACATAACATAAGAAGTAACATGTTTAAAGTTAGAAATTGCTAGTGGCAGGTGGTAGGTTAGACTGCTGTTAACTCTGAATTAATTATGTAAGGTACAAATTCTCCTAACTGGAAAAAAGGATCAGCTTTCAGATGTTTGGGGTTTTGTACTGTATTCTGAAAAGAGCTTATAACAATATCTATAGTTGAGGTTAAGTAACAGTTCCAGTATGAGGCATATAGTCATTGATACATTTTATTATTTAAGCTGAAATGGTCTATTATATAGCTGGTATGTCTGGTGATTGTGTCATTTCAGCAAAAGCTCTATAGGCTTACTATTAAGATCTAAAAAAGGCTATTCTTGGAGGCCTTTATGGATAACATTACTCAGAAACTGCAGTAGGTCAGCTCTAGAAATCAGAGACAAATCTGAAAAATTGACAAAATCTACCCAGTACAAATTTGCTCAAGCTGTAAGATGCTCAAAATAATTTTTCTGCCACTGTTAAAGGAAAAAAAAAAAAAAGAAACAACAAAAAACCCACAAAAAACCACAAAAACACTCCACAAAACCAAAATCCAAATGGGAAAGACACTAGTATATGATTATAAAATTATTTAGAATATTTTAGAATAATACATTTGTTTAAGTGGAAAAAGATCTATAAGAACATCTAGTCCAACCATTAACATAACACTGCCAAGTCCACCACTAAACCATGACCCTAAGTGACATATATACACTTATTTTGATTACTCAACCACTTTCTTTAGCAGACTGTTCAAAAGCCTGAAAACCCTTTCCACAAAGAAATTTCCTAATATCCAACTTAAACCCCCCATGATGCAACTTGAGGCCATTTTCTCTTTTTTGTCACTGGTTGCCTGGAAGAAGAGACCAAAACGCACCTGGCTACAACCTCCTTTCAGGTAGCTGTAGAGGATAATAAGGTCTACCCTCAGCCAACTTTTCTCCAGGCTAAACAACCCCAGCTCCCTCAACTGTTCCATATATTACCCCGAGGCTCTTCAACAGCTTCATTGTCTTCTGGACACACTCCAGAACCTCAGTGTCTTTCTTGTAGTGAGGGGGCCAGAACTGAACACAAGTGCCAAGTACAGATAAAAATTGCTGCCCTGGTCCTGCTGGCCACACTATTGCTGATACAAGCCAGGATTTCATTGGCCTTCCTGGCCACCTGGGCACGTGGTGGCTCATGTTCAGCTTGGTAATCATTCTCATAAGCACGGTCCTCCTGCTCAAGACACAGAGATGCTCTTGGTTGTCTTGGATCTGTGTTGAAGACAGAGGCAAAGAATACATTAGATGCCTCTAATGCCTTGTCTATGTCCCTATTTGTGAGATGCCCATCCTCCTCCTGCAATGGGCAGATGTTATTTCTACACTGTCTTTCAGCATTAATGTATTTCAAAAATTCTTCTTATTGTCCCTCACATTTGTGGCCAGCTTAATGTCCTATTTGAGCTTTGCCTGCATAAATTTTCTCCCTACAGTGACAAGCAATATCTCTGTATTCTTCCCACACTTGACCTTGCTTTCACTGGACATACATCTTCCTTTTCCATCTAATTTCCAAGAGAAGATTCCTATTCAGCCAAGCCAGCCTTCTGCCTTGCCTGCTTGACTTCTGACATTTGGGAATAGCCTGATCCTGTGCCCTTAGGAGGTGATGTTTAAAAAGTAACCAGCATTGATGAACCCTAGTAATTCCAAAAGAAAATTTCCCAGGGACTTTACTCATTAGTTTCCTGATCAACCTGAAGTTGGTTCTCCTCATGTCCAGAGTTGAACTTTTCCTGGCACTTTCCCTCCAGTCATCAAAGATTTTAAACTTGTAAACTTGTTCACTTCATTGTCATTGTGGCCAAGATGGCTGCTGACCACCATTTCACTCACAAGAGCCTCTCTGTTGACAAGCAGCAGGTCAAGAAGGCTATCTTTCCAAATTGGCTCCCTTAGGACCTCTCCCACAAAAGTTGTCATCTACATTTTTTAAGAATCTTCTGGCTTGGGTTGTACCAGCCGTGTGATGCTCCCAATTGATGTCAAGTCCAGCATAAGGACAAGGGTGGTTGACTTGGAAGAATCCCTTAGTTCCTCACAGGTTAATTTTTCAGTGTCATTGTTCTGGCTAGGAATTCTGTCGTAGACTCCCACAAAGACATCCAAATTATTAGTTGTTTGTCCCTTGATTCTTACCTAGAGGCTATTAACTGTGCCATTGCCAGCTGTGAACTCCCTATACTCTAACCCTTCTATTACATACAATGCCAGCCCTCCACCTCCTCTGCCCTATCTCTCCTAAAGAGCCTGTAACCATCCAACAGGGAAATCTAGTCACTGGATTCATCCCCACAGGTTTCATTTATATCAGTGATATCAAATCTTAGGGACTGGGCCAAAGTTCTGAGCTCATCTTGTTTGTTCTGCATGCTGTGTGCATTAGTGTAGAAACATTTCAGGTGTGGTGCTTTGTAGACAACACCTTGTGCAGCAGATTGAGATATCCCATAAGTGCTCATTTCCTCAAGATTTGGCACATCGTTCACTACTAACAAGCCTGATATTTTCCCTTTCCCCTCTCCAAGCTCTGTCAATGAGCTCTGCTACTCTTGTGCTAGAATTCTTTTCCTCCTCTGAGAAAGCCACATATTGTCAGTGGACTGATATTGAATAAATTATCCTATGGTGAAAAACCCCCAAATTTTTCTGCCTACATCAGCCTCAGAGCCACACATTGACCTGATTGATTTGCCTGTTCCTATCAATATTATTCCTTGTTAAAGGATATCTGTGCTCCTGATATCGTCTCAGAGCCCTGAATTCTCTTTTGATTTCCCTCAGACTACTCTGTTATTTTGATGCTGCTGGCTTGAACAGCCAATAACAGATAACAATCAGAGGGCCTTACTAGAGGCTGTTCAATACAATATAATGTGATTATAATACCTACTATGAAATCTCTACCTAAAACTACTCTCTCAAATGAGATTGTGTGTTTACGTTTATACTCAGCATGATAGAATAAATCAACAAATGTAATAAAAAATAGCTCTGATTATCTGTGGTAAACAATCATAGTTCACGACTTTCATAATCCAGACCTATTTGAACTGGTAAATGTAGATTTTTTTGTACTGTTATTCCTTGTGTATATTAATTTCTGCAACTCCAAGATAAAACTGTGATCTTGTAAGCAGTTGTATGTGTGCTTATCTTTAATACTAACCTGTGTTTACATTGGTTAATGCCCCAATGTATATGAAATGGATTAAGATAATTCAAATGGATTTTTTAAATGTTTAAATCTGTGGTCTTACACATGTGAACCCCTATGCTTCATGAAGTCTTGATATCTTTCAAGTGAAAGATGATTTTTTTTTTATTAGACTTAGAAATTTCTTCCTTCTAAGCTATTAATAGGAAACAAAACACTATGCATGGGTTTTATAAAATAAAGAAAACTTGAGGTACAAAAGCATGCAAAAGCTCTTTCAAAAGGGTGGAATATCAGATATTGCCAGTAAGAAGATGACCATATTAAAGAATAAAATGGTGTTTGGCAAATAGGAAGATAGAAAAAAACATCTAATACTTTTGGAGAAAATTAGAAAGCTATTATTTTCAAGATTGCAAAAGCTAAAACTGTCTTTAATGAGATGTTGAAGAAAAATATGAATCATCTTGGGGATAGATATGAACTCTGTGTCTTTTGAGAGTCTGCATTAAAAAATGGGAATTTGTAGAAACCATGAAAGAAATTACTGTATTAGTCTAGGCAAGAAAAAAATTAAATAATGAGTGACAATCTTGTCTGAAGAAGAATCAAAGTATTTCGTATTAATGTCTCTGATTTTTACATCTGTTAGGACCTTCGGACTGTATTTATATACACAATACCTTTCTTTGAAATTAATATTCTCTGGTTTTGAAATCTTTTGTGCCCTCACAAAATCTTTTCCTATCAGAACTGGTACAAAAGAAATATCTCACTAGCATCAAAAATGTTCTTGTTCCTGTTTCGGAGTGTCCTTATAGGGACATAGAGTGGATCATACTAAATGCTCTGGTATCTTATTTCCTGATGTATTCTTATTCTCTGATGACAGGAAGTGTATTTAAAACACAGCCAAAATCCAGATACCCCATTTTCTTTCTTACTGCGTGAGAGGACACTGTTATGTTGGCTGTATAACACAGGAAGGCCCATGTAAGCATCCATTATTTTATTGCAGACACTTACCTTATGTGTTGCTGTTGACAATCTCAGTAGATTTTTTGTTACACGTGTTATATAAGTGGTCCCCTTTTTCTGTTATTAATAATTCAAATGTTATTTGTTCAGAAATGGTCTTAGTTGGACATGACATTCTTCTCTTTGGTAATGAGCAATTGCATACTCTTTTGCATCTTAGCAGGTCAGGAAAAGCTTCAGTATGATTGGAACATACAGCAGATTACACCAATTATACCCAGGTAGTGATTTTGTCTGACATTTTAAGGAATCACTGATTATTGATTTCTTGGAAAATGTGTTAGAACATCATCATTCTCACACACCACCTTCTATGGGTCTTTTTTGTGTCAAGTACAAAATGGTCTAATTATTTTTGCATTAAAAAGAGTTGACTTATTTCCATTTTCACATGGACAAATAAGAAAAAAGCTCATAATACTAATAAAGCCAACAGAGTCATGCTAGTATAGCTCAGACATGATCTGACTACTCTGATTTTACAGTATTTGCTTTTAGGTATTCAGAGTACATATGCTCCAGTGAAACCTCATGACAGCCATCATCTTTGACATTCATATTTTATGTTAATAGTAGGTGATTTCATCTTGTGACTCTTGTTAACCAGACAGGTGAATGACTGGGAATTTAAATGAGACCATTGAAAAACAATAGCTTGGATTTCTTTGTCAGGAGCTGTAGTGATAGGACAAGGGGTAATGGGTACAAATTGAAAAGGGGAAATTTAGCTTAGATATTAGGAAGGAAATTTGTTACTGCAAGGGTGGTGAGGCACTGGAACAGGCTGCCAGGAAGGTTATGGCTGCCCGTTTCCCGGCAGTGTTAAAAGCCAGGTTGGATAAGGCCTTGAGCAACCTGGACTAGTGGGAGGTGTCTCTGCCCAGGCCAGGGGGTTGGGACTGGATGATCTTTAAGACCCTTTCCAATGCCTTAACATTCTATGATTCTATGATTCAAGGGGTTTTGTAGCTCAATATGAGGATAAATATACCTTTATCTTGACACTTTCTGGATTCTTATTTTATTGATATAAAGATAATAAATGTTGTTGTGTTTGCACATTTGCAAAATTATCTAATAGAGAACAAATTTGGAATTGATACCACTAACATAATGAAAATCTTCTGCTCTGCCATGGAGCAGTGGTTTTGGCTGCTACCACTGCATGTTGATGAAGAAATCTTTTTTTTGGGATGTGCATCCCAGGCAGGAGGAGTGGGTTGTCATACTGACAAAACTCTAGCTTATGTGTTAAATGGCAAGTATAACAGCAGTGCAAGCTGGAGCTAAATCAGAGGTCAGCTGGACCTTTTTTCTCAGCTATGAGGTCATGATTTTGTGCTGTGATAGTTGTTGGCTTGACTGTTTTGTCAATAGCAATAATGTATTATTTGTTCTCTCATTTAGTTATACTTTTGCTTAATTTTGAAAAATATTTGTGCAACTAATTCTAAAAAAACATATTAAGTACTTTGTACACTTGCATGGAGCATGTGTCTTTCTTTATCTTCTCCAAATTATATCAGCAGTCAATGTAGCCACCAATAAAACAGCAGGACATTGCAGTGAGCCTGAAAAAAGATTGGTCCTTCCAATATTGATAATTTAGCATTAAGAGAGTTATTTGTTTATTTTGTTTGATTGCAGAATTAGTTGGGCAAAGGATGGAAGAAATTAATGTCAAAACAATTTTTTTCAACGTTATTCTTCAGTGGAAATAAACCATCAAATATTTTTGTTCACTCATTGGTTCAGAGCCTGTGATACCAAATATACAATTACTTTTGGTTCATTCATGATAAAGTTGATAAATTTAGGACTGGAATTACAACACTGACAATAGAAAGATGATGATTTCATTGTCCATTTTATCTATTAGGCAATTAGGTAGGAGATGGAGTTTCGTATTTTCCTATGTTTAAGGTGTTTGGGCCTATGCTTTGCATATGAAGAATATCATTAAAATGACCAGAGTGTTATTGTTTAGCTGCATTTTCAGGTAAAAGAAATGGAAGTGGTAATGATTGTTTTTGCCAGAAATGAAGGAAAATATTCTACATTGCAATATTATTGTTTTGATATCTTTAGAAAGAAAAATTTTAACTCCATTTTGAAATTATTTTATCTTAAAGTTTGTTTACTAAAATTTATTTGCTGTTTAAATTTATTTACCAGTTTCCCATAAAGACTAGAAGAGTTTTAACAGCAAAAAATGCTCTGTAATTGGTGACTAAAACATACCCACGAGATGGAAGTCCCAACTCAGATTCCCTTTCCACTTTTTATTCATGAAATATTTTTTATTGAAGGGTAAAGGTGGGCTTGTTTTCTCCTGCATTAATAAGCTCTTCTCTGAAAAGGACATTTGTGGCATTTGTAAGAAACTTTCCTGATTCTAGAGCCTTCTGTTATTATTGCAGTGGGTATGTGCCATATTTTCTATATTAAGAAAGAGTAGCCAAATATCTAATATTAATTAAATTGATAATATTTGCATTTAAACTGTTCAATGAAAATGTTTTAAATTATTGAAACAAGACTGAAATGAGTGGTCAGTAGTTAAGAATTTATTGGGCACAACCATAATCAGACAGGAAATTAGAAAACTTTTTTCTTAACGCAATTAAAAAAAAGAAGAAGTATTATGACAACTGCAATTTTTAAAATAATTTTAAAGTCTTCCCTCAGAAAAAGATCTGATATTTATTTGGTAACTACATTTGCTTTGTATCCTTGATGGGATTGTTTTCCAAAGAGTAACACCTGTAACATTTCAAAGTACAGTTCCTTGAAAATATATCTCTAAAGAAAACATTTTTTCTGAAAAGTACCACTCCTCAGATATTTGTGGAAGTGTGGTCATGAAAGCTACAGAAGGAAAAATAGACTGGGCAGTTAAAGGAAGAAGAGAGGGGCACAGACCAGTGTGGGAAAAGTGACTGTCCATTTGTGGACACTGAAATTGTAAGGGATCAGTTGCATCAAATGAATATTGACTAGTCCATGTGTCCATAGTAAGGCTTTTCATACTGTCCTTTACAGCATCCTTCTGGGAAGTTGCCCAACTGTGGGATGAGTGAGTTCACAGTGTGCTGAGGGAAGAACAGGCTGAAGGGCCAGAGCTCAAAGGGTTGTAGTAAATGGGGTTATAGTTGGCTGGTGATTCATTGATGGTCACCAGTGATGTTCCTCAGGTGCAATTCTAGGGCCAATCTCATTTGATCTGTTTATCAGTGATCTGCAATGTATGCATCTTTAGCAAGATTACTGGTGATGCCAAAGTGACAGGTGGTGTTGACTCTCTTGAGGGACAGGAAGCTTTACAGTGTCATCTACATAGATTGCTGCTTTTGGCTGTGGTTAATGGGATGAAATTTGACAAGTCCAAATATCAGATTCTGCATCTAGGATGGAGTAATGTTGGACACAAGTACAAACTGGGAGAAGATTTTCTGGAGAACAGTCCTGTGGAAAGGGACCTGGGGGTGCTGCTCAGCAACAGCTCAATGAGTCAGCAGTGTGTGCCCTGGCAGTGCAGAGGTGACTGATCATGCATCCTGGGGTGAATCAGAAAAGTCATCCCCAGCCAGTAAAAGCAGTGATTATCCCACTTTTTTCAGTGTTGGTGTGACGTCACTTTGAGTACAGTGTGGACTTCTGGGTCCCACTATTTAAGAGGGATGTGAAGGTCATTCAAGGTGCCCAGAGGTAGGAAACAAAGTTGGTGATAGAGCTGGAAGGGATGTCCTATGAAGAGCAGCTGAGAAGTTTGATTCTCTCTAGTTTGCAGAGAAGGAGGGTGAGGAGTGACCCCATTGTACTCTACAGCTTCCTGAGGAGTTGAAGAAGAGAGGTAGGTGCTGAGCTCTTCTCCTTGGTAATCAGTGACAGGATATGTGGGAATGGTTCAAAACAGGCCAAGGAAAGGTTTAGACTGGAAGAGGTGGTTAATGCCCCAAGTCTGTCAGTATTGAAGAAACATTTAGATGATGACCTTAATAACATGTTTTAACTTAGTTGACCCTGAGCTGGTCAGGCAGTTAGACCGGATGATCATTACAAGTCCCTTCCAACTGAAATAGTCTATTCTATTCTCTTGTAACCTCTATTCCTTCTGAATTTGTGAAAATGTTAAACTCCCATGGCTGTGTACATCTTACTGCTGCAGGCCTTGCTAAAATATCTGTCTCCACACTTCTTCTGGGCCTCCTTCAAGAAAGGCCACAGTAAGGCTCTAGGCTGAACAATCTCAATACTCTAAGCCTGCCCTCTCAGGAGAGGTGCTTAAACCCTCTTGTAGTTTTTATTGTCTTCTTTTAGACCCACTCCAAAAGTACTATGTCTCATACTGAGACCTCCACAGCTCCATGCAGTAGTCCATAAAAAAGTCATGATCATCATAAATTAGTAATTTACTATAAATTAAATAATTATAAACTAGACCTTATTCTTTATGATACAGTCAAAACCTGATATATTAAATGTTCAGTATTTCTTAGCTTTTGTCATTAACTAATTTTCTGAACTGTAGAATGCAAAAAATTATAAGATTTTGCTTCATGACAGATGTGCTGCTTCAAGTTATGAATTTAGTGGCCCCTAGGATCAAAACATTTTTTAGAAAACACAGTTTTGAAATTTCAGTTGCCAATAATAGGGCTGTACTTCACTAAATCATGTAAATAGAAAAATGTAGATAGGAGGGAGTACAATTTATTTCTATTTTGAATTCAATGTCCTTTCACACTCTGATTTTCACCTCCAGCCAAATTAATTTCTTTCTGATTAAAGTGGTGATGTCTTTTGCATTGATTATTGACAGAGTGAAGACTCAAATACATGTGAACTAAACAATTAAATCCACTTAACAAAATTAGTAACTGTTTTCTGTGTTTAACTCCTTAACTCTACCATGTTTACTGTAATTTTGTGCTGCAATTTTATTCTCAACTGCTTCTGTACCAGCTTCTACTGCTTCTGTAAAACAAAGTTCCTGGGTTATCATTTCACACATAGTAGCTACCCAAGGGAAAGTGTTAGATCAAATCTTCTTTCAGATTGTCCTCTATTTCTAGTATTCTAGTATTCTAGTGTTCTTTATTTGCCCACTTGTGACATTTAAACCTTCAAGTTATTGTCTCTTCGTGTGTATGTGTGTATTCCTTTATCCTGTATCTTGTTAGTATTTTTTTACGTTACTATAAAACATCACAGAGTTTTTGATTCCTAAGTCAGTGGAACTGAAAATCTAAGTCTTGCCTTTGGCAAAAGTTGCCATTATCTCTTGCTACTGAACTTACCTCTCAGACCTAAGCCTGTACTTTATTAGATATATTTGGTTTTTATTCTACTTGAACCATGAATGCATGAATAATTCAGTCTTGACTGAGAAGATATAAAATAGAAAATCCTATTGAACAAAGCCTTCTTAAATAATCAAGATATTATAAAAGCTTTCTGGGTTAGTGGTACATCTAACACAGTATCCTGCCACTGACAGTAGGGATGACAGTGTCAGTAGGGTAACTTGGGCACCTTTTGCTCCTGTAATACTTTCCCAGCATCCACAACTGTTGCATTAGGGTTGTAGGGGTTTGTCACATTGCCCTAGTCTTTATAATACCTTTTAATGAATCTATTGTCTGTAACTTTCGCAATTTCTAAATTTCCTACTACTACTCTTCTGTGGTAACAAATTCCAAAAGTTCGCTACCTGCATTTTAAAGAAGTAATTTCTACCTCTTTCAAACCAGCCTCTGTTAGGAGTTTCATTTGTTGTCTTCAATTATAATGTTGTTGAATTTACTGACCAGTTTAGTGTTTATTCTCTTACATTTTATTACCTAGCAGAACTTAGTGCTGTCTTCTGACTTTGAAATTTCACTGAACACTCCTTTGTCTTTGATAGAAATACTGAATAATAGTACAGTAAAGAAGCAAACAAAATGATATAACAATCCTAGTTTTCTTGCAGCAAAATTCATTAGCTTTACCATTCATAAACCTTGAATGTATCTTCCTGCAGTTCTCAGTCAATAGATCAAAGAATGTGAGCCTCTCTAGTTCCTCCTTGTAAAGTACTTACACTGAACAATCAATCTACTGGTTCATTTCTGTTCCTGACTTTCCTTGGACTTTGAGATGTGTGATTTTGTACTTGAAGGCCAGAACTTCTTCAGTACTTAAAATATGGACACATTAAGATTTAATGAGTGGCACAATGTCATCCTCTCTCCTATTTGTAATACATATCCAAATGTGTTGAAAATTTAATTCTCTTTTTCAGCTGCCATTATTCCTGTGATATAAAACTGCTAACATTAACAAAAACCTTTGCTTTCCTCAGTTTTAACCACAAATATGCTTAGGCACAGTTTAGGTAATTTTTCTGTAGTGTATTACTGTACCTTTCTCTACACTAAAGCTCATCTTTCACCTTTCTGCCCAGGTTTTTATAAGTTTTTGTAAAACTTCTTGCAGGAGTTGGTGTTTGTGACCTTTTTCGTTTCCAGCGCCAGCAGCTTGGCTCCGTTACTATTAAAGTATAGACTCATGGTTTTCTTCAGGTTTCTCTTGTCTCAAAAGATTCCCTACTTCCAGTTTGCAAAATTCTTCCTCTCTACACTACACTATAATCTACATAGAGAGATCATAAATCCCTACCTGAATCTCAGGTTTTGTATATCAACCTGGCAGTTTTCCATGGAGACCCTGGACTTGAGTTTCCTTGCTGCGAAGCCATGAGCAATCCATCAGAGAATCCCTTTTGTATTTTTCTACATCTGTGATAACAAAATGAAGTACACCTACTGGGTCCTCCCTTTCACTTCCCAGCTTTCCTGACATAGGAGACTGGTGTAACATTTACGCCTAGCAGACAAGTTAACTTGTGACCTCTCAAATGTCACAAAAGTAATTACCTATGTTTATAACAGTTAAATCTTTCCACAGCCACTACGTGCCTGTTTCTATTGCTCTGCAGTGCATCTCTATGGAAGGAACATCCTGCAAGAAAGAAAAGAAAATAAATTTCAATGTCAGGGCAGACCTTGACCACTGGGTTGATCTCTTTTTCTCAGCCGGGTACCCTCAGTTATTGAGACCCCTATACTCTGTGGTAGGAACTTTGGTCTATTGCTGTTGTAGAAGATATATTGTTCTACCATATTCCTGCAAACCTCAGCTATTGACCTTTCAGATTTTCTTAGCTGTTTCTGGGAGGTACAGTAACAACAGATGTTGTTGAGTAACCAAGGTGTTGGGATCTTGTTATGGTGTTGGATCTTTATATGATCCTTTTGCAGTACATTAGAAAAAACTTAGCAGTAGATTGAATAAATTGTGTAATCATCACTGAATATTGCTTAATACTAACAAGCAGAGTGGGAAATGACAGAGAGAATGGACCCTGACAGAATGATCTGGAACACTTGAGAAATTGCCACAGCCTAAAATACTACAGAATGTAAACACTGTTCAAGTCCACCTTTCTTTGTCTGAGCTAGTCAACCTCAAATCCTTTTGTGTTTTCGGGAAACGGAAATTTCTGTGAGTTCTCATTTCATTGAAATATCTAAAGAATCCTAGAACTATCTAGTTCTCTTAGTTTGGTAGAAAATCTAGAGAAACCAGCTCAAGCTTAATTATTGAAGGTATTTAAAGTTAAATCAGATGAGTACACAAATGCCCAGTTAACATGGATAAGAGAATTACAATAGGTTTTAGCATGCACCGGTCCAAACCTTGTTTGGGTAACAGGTATATTTTCACTTGAATGACTGAAGTATTTTTCATTTCAAAATTTGCTGAAGAAATTCAAACCCTGTTTATAAAAAATACCTTGGAGATATTCAACAGCCCACAGTCTTTATCCTTTAACAGTCTTTAATGAGTTATTAAAAAAAAATACATTCTATCCCTATAGATTACATTTTACTTGAGCTCAAGGAATGAATGAGTACCATTGATCTCCAGCCTGCTCTTTTTTAGCAAATTAAGCTCAAATTTTCTCTTTTTTCATGGCTTTTCTACAACTTTACAGCTCAGCTTTCTACACTTAAAGAAATTTTAATATGACCTAGATGATAAACAACTTAAATTATTTAATTTAATAATTTAACTAGGAAAACTGCTTGCCTCTTCCATATTTACTTGTTATACTTAGAAGAATTTACTATTTTGAAAGGCTTTAGAAAATTCCCATTAGAGATGCCAAAAGAAAAAAATGTTAGAAAGCTTAAAATTGTTCTCTTTCATGCCAAAGTTGATGAATCCATGGAACATTAAAATCCTCAAAAACATAAGTGTTTCAGCATAGCTTACATTTTTTACTCTGAATCCATTTTTCCTTCTCTTATGGAAAGTTTTTTTCTTCTGAAATTGTTATTTGTATATGTACATCTACTTAAATATATCCATCTGCATCTTTGCTACTTGATCTTGACTTCCTTTATGGTTTGTTGAGGGAAATGGGTGCTTCTGTCGCTTTTTGTCCCATTGGAAAGTCTACAGCATTCCAGAGGCATGGTTTCTATTCATCAGTTGAAAAAAATATTTCATTGCTTAGAAGATAGCATGATTGCCTATCTGAATGAGAATATAAGTTACCTCTCATCATACCTGTGTAAATATCTTCCAAGGAGCTATATTTTAGTTGAAATAAAAAAAAAGAAATGTAATCAGTGCTGCGTATAATACAGAGGTTACAAAATATTCACCTAGTAGAAACTTAGAATATAATGGTGACTGAAAGATGTACAGGGCACTGTTGCAAGTATTACATAGTAACATTCCCCTTACCAAAATCTTTCATTAAATGACTGGAAGACACACTATAATAATATTTCTATTTTGTTCGACTTTGGTGTATCCTCAGCTTGAGTCTTGCACCAGGTTCTTGGTACTCAAAAAATGATGGAGGATATAAGGGTCCAGTAAAGCTAACAAGTATGACAAAGATTTCAGGGAACATTTCCTGAAAAGACATATTGAGAGCCTTGTCCTTGTTTTCACAGAAGGAAGTGACTGGGAAAATAAATCATAAGAGTTCTCAAGTATCCGAAAAAGGAAAAAAACAAAAGGAAAGTTGCTTTCTGTGTCTGTTGTGTATGGAAGTGTTAATTAATGTGAATTTTCAGATTCTATAAAATGTTGTCTTTTGTTTAGATTAGCTATAAGGAAGTTTTTTGGTTGGTTGGTTGGTTGGTTGGTTGGTTGGTTGGGGTTTTTTTGTTGTTGTTGTTGCTTTTTTTTCTTTTGTTTTGTTTTGTTTTTTGCAATGAGGTTGTTTGAACACTAACACAGGTTGCACAGCCAGGTGCTGGAATTCCCATCCCTGGAAACATTCAAGGTCATCTTGGACAGTATCTGAATGAAGATGCCCCTGCTCATTGCATGGGATTTGGACTAGATGGCTTGTAAAAGGTCTCTTCCAACCCAAGCTGTTCTATAGCTCCATGAGTTTAAAAGAGGCAAAACCCACAAATAAACAAACAAAAAATTACACATGCAAAAAAACCAAAACAAAAATCAAATAAGCAAAAATCCAAAACCAACAACTGCAACAACTTAGGTTTTACAGGGAAGCGAAAATCCTCCCAGCCAAACAGTATCCAAGTTATCCATGCTTTCAGAAAGGTTTGGAATGCAGGTAAAAACCAGCACACAAGCCCAAAGTGATGCTAGTGGGGGAACTGCAGAGCAAGCTACCTAGCTGGAGTTGTTTATCCTGGAGAAAAGGAAGCTGATGGGAGACCTTGTCACTCTCTACAACTACCTGAAAGACGGTTGTAGAAGGTGTGAGTCAGTCTCTTCTTCCAAGTAACAAAAAATAGAACAAAAGGAAATGTCCTCAAGTTGCACAAGAGGAAGTTTAGATTGAACATTAGCAAAAATCTTCACACTGAATAGGACACAAAGCCATAACTCTCGATCTCTGGATGTTTTAAAAACATGTAGATATGGTACTTAGGGACATGGTTTATTGGTGGACTTGGCAGTGCTGGCTTCATGGTTGAACATAATGTTCTTAGAGGTCTTCTCCAACCAAAATGATTCTATTATTTTAGTACTTGTAGAATAAAGGAGTAGCTCAGAGGCATTCTGCTGCAAAAGTTAAAAAAACTCACAGTTGCAATGGGGAAGCTATGAAGAACTTACATATATATATATATATATATATATATATATATATATATATGCCTTGTGCTGAAAGTGGCATGCTCTTTACAGAATTGTTTTCAACTGATATTTAGATAAACTTTTTTAAATTTATCAATAAATAGGACAAAAATATCAGCATTGATAGGAAAAACAGACTAAGAACAACGTTTATAAACAAATTTGAGAATAACATAAAATTCTAAAAAAATTACAGAATATAGACTAGAAAGATTAAGAAATTAAATAATTCAACAAGTACATGATTTGTTGTATGTAGTTTACATAGCTTGATAGCAGGGGTGCTTTTTGCAATGATCAGGCAACATATGAAATTGCAGCATTAGAAATTAGAAACAGGCTACTCACATGTAATGCCATAGTTTCTTCAGGTTTATCTGAGCTGTCATAAAGAATACAGGAAAAATTTACTTGGAATAAGTATTTAAACTCCTCACAGTATGAGTGATGTCTCTATACTGGGAGTTTTCTTGCAGAAGCCCAGTTCTGCTGGTGCACAGAAGCCCACCAACCTACAGTGTTACTCACCTTACCATATGCCAATAAAGGCAGGACAGGAAGGGAAATTAAAGATATTTTATGTCTCTATCAAGCATATCTTTATTTCAATTCTGTGGTATGGCCACATAAATATTTGAATAGATAGCTTTTAAGAAAAAAAATAGTGTATTCTGTCAATAAGCATTTTAAAAATATTTCATAAATCTCTGTTTGTTTCTGTTTTCTCAGTGATGCTTTGTGTTCACAGTAATAAGATAACTTTTCCATCAGCATGGTGGAAAAAATGAAAGATCCATCAAGTAGTTTTACACCATGAGATTGTCAATTTTTTATTATTTACTATTGACCAGATCTTTACTGGCAAAAAGAATAGGACCAGTAAGCTGCCCTGTTCTCTTTAGCTAATCTATCCAAGATGTATGCATTTACCAGTAATAAAAACACAAAAGTAAATGATTTACTTATAATATTTTAATACTGAGTTTTTTCTCCTTTACATCAAGGGAGAGCATTTAGATTTATTGCCTGATTTTTATAGTGTATATCCCTGTGAGTAAAGAATTCATTCCTGCCCGTGAATGTGTCAAGTAGCCAGTTCTCAAAAAGATAGAGCCTCATCTGACTAGGAAAAATGTTTTCTTAAGATAAAGATTCCCACTGTGTCACTTCATATCTTATCACAGCTTAAAAAATTAAAGGAAAAGAAATAAACAAATGGAAACAGCAACAACAACAATCAAACAACGAACAACAAACAAATTTTGGGGCATTAGGTCTCAGTAAACAAGATCAGCGCAGCACGGTGTTTGTCTACACAGGAAACAGCCCAACATAAATGTGACTTGCAAGCTATTTGTACTAAGAATAAATTCACTGCCAACTGTTGATGTGGGTGGCATCCACTTCGCAGTTAAGCAATCAATCACACAGACTTTTCATATCCCTTGTTTTTGCATTCCTGCAGATGTTCACATACAAAACACAACAATGTAAGAATTTTAATCTTAATATAGTTTTTCACAGTTACCATTTTACACTTCCATACTTATGTAAAGGTTTATAGAGTGTACTTCTTAAAAGTATCAAAAGGAAGGAAAAGAAGTGTGTTGAGACTTGTGTCTAAATATGTATGTATGTATGTAAAGAATAGCTACAATGACTCAAAATAGGATGGAATGTAATTACAGGATTTTCATGCAGGAGTGGTTGGGACTAAACTGAATGAACGGAGCTTGTGTATAAATTGAAATACATTACTTGTTTTACCAATTCATTCAGATTAGTGAACATCATTTTTGACAGAATATGAAAAAATCTTAAAAAAAAAAAAGCAGGGCAGTATTTCCCTCCTTGTTCCACTGCAGCAAATCCCCTTTGAACATATAAATATTCACTACTGCAGAAAAATAGAATCTATCCTTGGAGCTTGGGAATACTCTTTTCTGGCAGACACCTGAAGTTGTGTCAAAGCTTTTTTATCTAGGACAGTGACGGTCACAGTAATATGGGGCCTCTGGGATAGAAGAAAGGAGAATGAAGGAGGAATTACAGAGCTCCATGAACCATTGCTTACTTTTGAAGTAAGCAAAAAATTGCGCTTTTAACTTTCTTTGGATACAGTCTACTTTTTTCTCCCCTGTGACATTTTTCAAGACTATCTAATGTTGTCAAAATTTTAAAATTGTTTTGGCTCTGCTTATATTCCAATCCTGGGATAGTAATGTACTGTCTTCACAAGGGGAAACTACACCAAATGCACAAATAACATATTCAAAATTATTATACAGAGGTTTCTGAAATCTGATGTCTTTTCTGTGTTTTTTGTCTGCTAAATTTGTACTTATTTGGATGTATTTTTTATCTGTATCAAGATATTTATCATATTTATTATATTAGAAATAATTTCACTATTCATAGTTTAGAGTGAGATAGCTGTCCCTTTAAAATTAATCAAAGGTGGACTGGTGTATTTACTTATTTAGCAATGAATTTAGACATATACAGTGTTAGTGGATCATATATTTAAGCTGTCCCCAAGTGTGTCACTTAAGGACCCAGGAGAAGAAATGAATCCATATTCTGTTCCTGACCCTTCCTACCAAGATGAGGTATGGAACAGTGGTATTTTTTTTTTTTTAATTTAGGAGAGTGAAGAGTGAAGAACATCATGAAACCTGTCACTCAGTGCTATTATTTAGAAGTGACTGCAAGAAAATGGGTTCTGGGAAGAAGTAAAAGTTTAGGCCTTGTTTGGAAGAAAGGTGTACAAAGAAATCAATGTTCAAATATTTTCTCTTTTTCACAACAGAATACTGGTCTTCACAATGCCAGTTAGATATCAATGTCTTAGATAAGTTAACACCCAAGGGAAGTTTATTTCAAGTGGCTTTGCAGCACTTTATATGCATCAGCAAAACCACATTTGGTTTGTGTAGCTTTCAGTCAAGATCTACTGAAAATTACCAGTTTTTAACTTCATATGTTTATTCAAGTTAACAAATGCTATGTTAGATAATTCAGCAAACTAAAATGGTAAATAAAGGCAGGTATTCTTTAGATGATCTGTACCTTTGCTGTGAGGAGTTACAGCTAAAAATTATCTGCTTGAGTTCCATTCAGATACAAGTGAGAAACAAAAAACCTTCCAACAATATTCAAAGTAAAATAGAAGTACAATCATGTTCAAAATTTGGAGCTAAGCATCTAGCACAAACCCCGTTGAGAGTCCAGTAAAACTCTTCCTGGCTTTGAGACAATTTTTTTAAAAAGACATAATAACAACCTGCTTCTGCTTACTCTAAAAAAAACTATATTTACAAATCAAAAGAGGCAAGAGACAAAGGATAATCCATACAATGTGGTTTGCACTGTGAAGCTTAGTTACACTTTCAGGTGAATTTTGGCAAAGTGGTGTGAAAAAAGAATCAGACATCTAATCAGTACTAATATGATTGCTCATGTCTGTTAAGCCAAATCAGAAAAAAAACCAAAACAGAGATATTGAATATGGTAATGAAATAACTATGAAGATTTGTTTACTTGAAAAGACATTGTGTGGGTTGATTCTTTCTTTAAATTTGTTTAGATGCGTGGTCAATTCTACTGTTTCAATTATATGTAGCAATAATGTATCTAGGAAAGGTTACTTTACATAGAAATTACACCTCAGTTAAATATTCCTTTGTGGGTTCCTGAACCAGAATTCCAATTACACCTTGGTTTGTCCTATCATGCCATTTAAAACCTTTTTGAAAGGCTTGCAGAAGAAAACTGACCTGTTTCCCTGTGCTGTGAATATGTAGAGAATGGGTCAATTTACTTACATTCTAATCCTAAATGGAAGAAATTACTTCCATTGAAATCTAGTTTAATTTGTTGCAGGCTTCCTGTTAGATAGCACTTTCTTAAGATGATAGAATACATTAATTGATTTTGTAGTTCAGTGACACTAGGTTAAGTGATTTTCTCAATCACACAGCTTGGCTTTGAGACTTGTTTTCATTTTTCTTCTTCTTCATTTGAAAGGTTTTTGTCAAATATGTGGGAGACACTTGATGGGAGAAACATAGCATGCAACACATAATTAGTATGATGAATGTATCTGCCAGTGTCTGCCTTTGGTTAACTTACTGGATTTTAGAGTAAAGGCATTAGTGGTTTAGGAGGAAAAGCAAAGGATAGATGAGAGAGAATGAAAAGAGTAAATAAAAATGTTCTTCAGTACTAAGGGTTAGCTGGAAGCTATCACTACGGTATTAGAAAATTAAATCCATTTTTTACTAAGCAAAGTTACTGCCAGCATTTTGCATATTATCCAAATGAGGCTTATATAAGGTCCAATACCTGTTAAAGATGATATGTATTCTGTAAAAAAAATACCAAATTTTTCTTGTTCAAAACAGTTCCAGTACCTTGTGGTCCAGTGGAGAATGAGTAAATTCATCCATCCCTTATAAATCCCTTTTCATTTCTTCTGTTCTCTGACAAACATACAATAGCAACACCCTACAGAGCAGAGTTCTATGAACTGATCTTGCTGGTTTAAAAGACCATCTTCTCTTGCTGTGTGTTTTGACAGTTATCCAATACCTATAGTTTCTTCATCCCTGTACTTTTAATCAATGAAAAAGAAAATATATTCTGTAGATGCAGTTCTCATAGGTGGGGGGTGGTGGGGGAGGGAAGAAGGGTGGGATGGAGGTTAATACATTCATTTTCTTGTTAGCATACCTCCAGATTTTAATAAATAACACAAGAGCATTGCTAATTACAGAAGAAGACAAAAAATACTTAATGGTTTTGACTAAGTACACATATATCACCAAGGAAAGTTAAAATAAAGCCAAATGTTGCTGAAATTAGACTTATATAATGGAACAAACAAGATAAAATGGCTTTGCAAGTCTGCCCCCTCCCACTTAAAACCTGTACATCATTTAATTTCTACAGAGGTATTTAAGTTGATTAGAGAAGAGTCTTTCCTTTTGCATTTGTAAAGCACTTCATGACCAGTTCTGCAGTAAGCAGTAACCTTAGGCAGACCTTGAATTTTCATTTTGTTTCAGTTTTTCCAGACTTATATAGCTGTACATCTGTGCACTTATGCTGAAATTTATTCCTGATAGAATCACTTTGAAGAGTATTGTGCCAGCTTGGTTTTAGCTGTGTCTTGGACCTCTGGCTTTGAAGTGTATTTGTTATCAGAGACAGTTTTAGGATCTAGCTGCGAAGCTAAGCCCTGGTTATAAATTTATATTTCTCCAATATTGCATGTTCCAGTGCAACTTCTATTATGTCTCACCTTTAGTAAGAAAAATATTTTGTACTCACAATGTATTCCTGACTGGGGGTGCTGGTGGATGAATATCAGGATGTGAGCTGGCAACGTGCTCTTGCAGCCCAAAAAGACAACCATCCTTGTCCAGCAGGTGAAAGGAGGTGACAGTGCTCCTCTGCTCTGCTCTGATGAGACTCCAGCTGCTGTTCTGCATCCAGCTCTGGCATCCCCAGCACAGGAAGGACATGGGACTGTTAGGATGAGTCCAAAGGAGGACCATCAATATGGTCAGAGGGCTGGAGCAACTCTCCTATGAGAAAAAGCTGACATAGGGCTGCTTAAGCTGGAAAAGAGTAGGCTCTAAGGCAACCTTACAGCAAACTTCCAGTACATAAACAAGGCTGATAAGAAAGAGGGAGAGAAACTTCTTAGCAACCCTTACAATCCAACAAGTAGCACTGATTTTAAACTGAAAAAGGGTAGATGCAGCATGGATATAAGGAAAAAATTTTGTACAGTGAGAGTAGGGAAATACTGGAAAATGTTGCCCAGAGAGGTGGTGAGTGCTCTACCTTTGGAAGCATTTACAGTCAGTTTGGACAGGGTTCTGAACAGACTGATCTATGTTAAAATCTCCTGCTCATTGCAGAGATATTGGACTATATGATTTTTAAATGTCACTTCCAACTCAAATGTGTCAATGATTCTACTGTTTTAACAAACCATTTAAAAGCTAAGCTAAACTCGCAATTAGCACACTTCAGTGTCAGACAGGGCTTATTAAAAAATACTGTGGTTGGTAACAAAAATTATTATGATTATAAGATGGGGAAGGGTGAGTGGAAGTGGAAGTGATAGGAATGACAAATCTAAGCAAATGTGTCAGCACAGATAAAATCACCTGTTGTTATACAGTGGGAGATTTAGCTGTGATCTGTAGAGAGCAAGTTTATATAAGCATAGTTCCTTCTCAGGACACGACTCAAGAAGGAAGTATGACAGATTGCTAGGGGCTATGCTATCAAAGGCTTTTAACAAAAAATAACTTGAACAATATAAAGTTATTCTACCACATTCTAGGCAGTCAGCCTGAAAGACAGGCATGATGATTGAACAGTTTTTCAAGGCTGCATGCTATATTCTGTACTAGATACGAAAACAAATTGTACAGCTTCTAACAGTCACCTCTGGCAGGATATTGCAATAGTCAAGCATTTAAGCTACGCACACACACTTTTTTTTTTCCCCACAAAACCATCAAGACATATAAATAAAAATTTTGTGAAAGAAAAAATCCCCTTCAAGCTTTTGGGTATATACAATTTTCCATCACAGTTGACAATGGTTATATTAGAAGATATGTTTTTGGTTTTTTTAATCCTGCATAACTGAAATTAAAACATTTCATACATTTACAGCAATACAGAATCACAGAATTAACTAGGTTTGAAAAAACCTTTGAGATGATTGAGTCCAGCCAATGACCTATCACTACCTTGTTCACTAGACCATGGCATTAAGTGTCATGTTTAGTCTTTTGGCACTAAGTGCCATGTCTAGTCTTTTATTAAACACCTCCAGGAACAATGACTCCACCACCTCCCTGGGCAGCCCACTCCAATGTCCAATCACTCTTTTTTTTTATTTTTTAAGGTCTTTGTAATATTTTATTCTTATGTTTGTAAGTGAGAATCCAATTTAATTAAAATAAAAAAGGACTTAAAAGGAACATCTTCAATATTAGTCAACTTTAAGGTTTTTTTTCTTCTCATAAAGATTCATGAAGCTGTTTTATTTTTCCTCCTGACTCTGAATGGGGAAATATTTTGCTTTTTCAAACTTTGACAGATGTTGAAAAATATTTTTAAATATAATTGATATATATCAGACAAGACATCAAGAGTCTTAGCCAGACACTTTTTTCCTATGTTTCTTCAATGTCCACAAAGGATTAGTTGTCACTGAAGTATGCATAACTGATGTTTTTGCAAATTCTGACCTATCTAGCTCATGGCCTAATGCAAACATTCTTGCATAGCTGAGAACTAATATAAAGGTTTTATGAGATAGGAAGACTGAAAGTCCTCCAAATCTGGGAGCTTTTTTTTTTGCCTACTGAGCAGAAAATAATTAAATTGAATAGAAGGCAGCTCCATTTGTATTTTGTAATTATGGTTTAAGGAAGAACCTGCTTTCAGGTAGTTGTAGATAGAGATAAGTGCTCCCCTCGGACTCCTTTTCTCCAGTCTGAACAAGCCCAGATGCCTCAGCTGCTCCTCATATGACTCGCTCTCCAGATCCTTCATCAGCTCCATTGCCCTTCTCTGGATATGCTGCAACACTTCAATGTCTGTCTTGCTATGAGGGACATAGAGCTGGACACAGGATTTGACATGTGTACTCCCCAGCGCTGAGTACAGGGGGACAATCACTGTCCTGCTCCTGCTGGCCACACTATTGCTGCTACAGGCCATGATGCCATTGGCCCTCTTGGCCACCTGGGCTGGGCACACACTGGCTCATGTTCAGCAGGCTGTCAACAAGCACCCCTGGTCCTTTTCCCATAGGCAGCAGAAACCATATCATGAAAAAAGGGAGTAAAGGCTACAGTCATTACAGTCTTTAACTTTTAAGGAATTGCTTTGGAAGGCATAAATTAAGGTTTATGCCTAAAATTTTCAGTGTTTCAACTGCTGTGATATCCCTTGCAAAATAATAATTAGGATGTTTTGCACATGAATTATTAGGTCCTCAGAAATTTGGAGGGATCTGTAAATCCCCTAGTGTTAAAGCAGCTTAAGTAAGTATTCTCTCTGAGAAAGCTTCAGAGGAATTATGCCTTTGGGGATTTCTTACTAATCATTTTGGACATACACAAAGTTGAATGCTACTGCTTTGTTTCTTCATAAGTGTATATGTCAATATATTTCACTTCCTTTTCATGTTTTAAATCACTGCAGAGAAGAATGGAGATAATGGCACAAAGTCATAATTGTGCATGAAACAAATGATTTTCATTTCTAGTTGACTTTCTTATTCATTTGTTCACATAAAATAGGTATATGGTTTTTACCTCTTGCATTTAGGGTATAGAAATGAGGCAGAAAATAAAACCTTTGCATTTCAGCTGGTTCTCAGGGATGAGAGGGGCTGTATGAATATGGCCTTAGTTTCTGATTATAGCCAATCTTGTACTATAAGTCTCCTGGAGATCAGTTAGAGCTTTCACAACCACAGATTTACAAATACTGCACTTTTGTCCCTATAGGTGTGGTTGTATACAATAGGAACTCGTGCAGTCACAGATTCACAAATAGTGCAGTTTGCCAATCTGATGCCAAAGGTCTGTCCAGGTTCAATGAGAACTTTCAGAATCCAGCTTCACAAATGCTGCAGCTTATTGAAGCAATGGAACAACAGGTTGAGGATTGCTGGTGGTAAATGCACTAACAACAGAGTGTTATATGCTTTGAGACAAAATATAGTAACAGCTCTATTAGCACTATACATATATGTATATAGATAGATAGAGAGGTAGATATGTTACATGCAT
This sequence comes from Motacilla alba alba, assembly GCF_015832195.1. Taxonomy (NCBI): domain Eukaryota; kingdom Metazoa; phylum Chordata; class Aves; order Passeriformes; family Motacillidae; genus Motacilla; species Motacilla alba. The sequence continues at coordinate 76,308,782 of NC_052017.1, forward strand.
ATGTATGTAACAACAGACACATCCTGTGTCTGTTCCAATGCAGTTGGAGGGACAAAGCTCACCTAAAGTTGTCCCTTTAGAAGACAGGGAGAGATGGAGTACATGAATTCATAGTGATCCAGCAGAGATATTTTTCGCCTTCTCTGTCTTGTTACCCCAAACTCCTTCTTTTATATTATAAGTTTTGACTCTTTCCTAAGGGATGGAACAACCACGTACTATAGGTGGGTTTTGGTGACTCTGACTTATACATGTAAGGCATGTTCTCTTTTCATTTGCATTCTTAGGAGTGTGAAAGTTAATTTATAAATAGGGCTTAATGAGGGTCTTCATTACTTGCTTATTTACTTTCAGTCAGAATTTACAGTTCGTACAAAGGTAAAACAAACACACTGGTCCTCCTCTACTGGCTGAAGCAGCAGTAAAGTCTTTCTGACCTTCTCCAGAGCGTCTCTGTGAGCATCCTAATCTCCTTGAAGGACCAGATTTACAAGTCGTCTTGTGCCCAGTGAGGGGGAGTGAGGCTGATGTCTGGTATAGGTATGTGGGTGCTCTTCTGTGCCTCACTGAGAGGCTTTTATGCCTCCTCTTCACCCCAGATATCCTTCCAACATTAGTCTTGGTCTGAGCCTAGTGTGAGATCACCGAGGGGCCCAGCTCATGTTTTTCTCAAGGAGCCTTATCAGTTCTTCACAAACTTAAAGCAATTCCTTAGCAATTCTGATAATTTACTACAAAACCAGAGAAAACATATCATTTAGACTTGAAAAATGTGATGACTCCTCCTTCATTTCCCTTCAAAAATCCTTCTCAAGTCAGTTTATTTACCCAGAATTTTATTCCATTCTTTAAGCTTTGCAAATACTCTGTTGTTGTCAAGCAATATTATGCCAGCTGATCAGGAAATACATATACTAAACACAAATGTGGCATTGAAGTAGAGGATTATAAGTGATGACTGAAACTCATTTTCCTTCCGGTGTTTTGCCATTTGATGGGTTTGCAGCTGTGTGTACTTGTTTGAATTATTTCTGCATTACTATAAGCATTTTAGTCTTTTAAGTGGGGAATGCAACTAATGGTCTGGAAAATTATTTCAATGTTGCTCGAAAGCTGTATGTGACACTGTAGTGTATGGTGCAGTAAATTCTTGGCAGTTAACACAACTGTGAATGGGGCAAAATATAGTTATAGATAGTGCACTGTAAAAAAACATATAAAAGTAGCTTTTCTTCTCAATAAATAACTTTTTAAAAAGAGGGTAATACTATCAAATGATAGTATGCTTATATATAGATTTATATCTTAAACTTAATTATCTTTCTGAATATCTTTTTAAATAAAAATGAAAATAAATAATTAAAAAACAATCGCATAAAATATATTTATAGTCAGAGGTGTGTATTTTAACCCATCTGTATCTCACTGAACTTCAGTTTCAGGGAAAATAGAACAAGAGACAATGAACTTGTACTGTAACTAGACAGGTTAAGGCTAGTCATTAGGAAAAATTGTTATGGGATTTTTAAAGCATTGGAATGCATTGCTTGTTAAGAAATGCCAATTTTCTTAAAAGATGTCTTCAAAACCTGTTAGATTAACATGTGCCAATAATGGTTCAAACACAGCTGATCCTTCCTTAGGAGAGGAAGTCTTGTTTCTCCGTGATTCTTTTACTTTATACTTAGGCAGATACATTTACCGAATAAAGGTTTAGTGCTTTAAACTGATATCATTGAAGAGTGTATTCATGTAGAAATTAAAGATTACTTCAGGCTGGTAAATATATTGGAGAGGGGATGTTAGAGACTATAACAATTTCATTGCTTCCAGAGTGATTTTCATAGTGAAATGATTATTTCTCATCTCAGAGGAGAAGTGAAACTTCTTTTATTTGGGGCTTCTTTTCTGGGAAAATGTAACTGTTTCATTAAAAATGTAAAATTCAAGCTTTTCTAATTTTTTTAAGTCTATAACATAGCAGAAAAAAATCCACCAAGAGCTATTGAGGAGACTAATGAATATTCTCTCTAGATGCAAGAATTAATCTAGCCTGGAAAGAAGATACTTGCTTCTGAGCTATCAATAATGAATGGGCTGAATGGATTTCTGGGAAAAGCAGTTAAAGAACAAAACGCAGATATACTAGGAGGCAGTAAACACAGATCTCAGTCACTGGTGGAAAGAGTCTCCTGTTTCTATCTGGTACTTTCAGAGTATATATTCATCTGCATTAGACACCTACATGTACAAACTGCAGTTGCTCTGTACATTGTCAGTAAATTCTTTACTTTCAGGGTGCATCAAACCATGGAGCACCTAAAGACTCAATTTACAGTGGAAGATCTCTTTACTCCCTGGATGTATGACAGTGGCTGTGTAGGTACTTATCATCTGTTTAGTACCTCAACAGTAAATCTAAACTGGAATATATTTCACTGGGAGCATCAGCTACTTAGATTTGCTGTGTATGGGGAAAATGCACAGAATTCTTAAAGCCTGTCAGGATAAAGTTTTCGACATATTATACAGAATGTACCTTGGAAAAATACCTAGGATGAATAGAAACACTGGTTATAAACTGGCTTTTTTTGGTCTAAGTTTTTAGCGTAGTTTTACACCATTGTTTACAGTGTAAGATTCTAATTTATGTAAATTTGAACATTAGAGACTAGATTGTCACATGATAAAGGTTTCCATAACCTTTTTTTCCCCAGTTCAAAAGGAGGGGGGAAAGAATTGAACTCTATGCAGATACACACACATGCATATACAGCAATGAAAGGAGTATGAAATATCCTTCTTTTATTTTCTTTCCCTCTTCCTTTTTTATCTGAGTTCTTGTTGGATAAGTTATTGACAACTCTTGCATTTCTATGCTATAGCCAATATTCTCTTTGATCATAAAAGCTTATTGTATTAAACTCATTTTATTGTCCATAAACAGAGAAGTGGGAACATCACCACACTGCAAACTAAGATAGGTAGCCACAGGGGAAAAAAAAACAAAAAACAAGAAGAGGTCCTTTTAACAATACAGAAATACTCACAGCTGATGGTGTAGTGCAGTGTTTAAAAAAACCTTAATAAGAGTTCTTATGTGAAAAAAATCTATACTAAAATGTTTAGAATATTTCAGGGGATTTCTTGAAGTGTGATATGTTACTAAACAAGCTCATTTCAACTGACACTCAAGAATTGTTCAGTGGATTTGGTGGAAGTTCATAGGCATTTTCATAAGTACTTTTAGAACATCAGGTATCATCATTTGGTTTACATTACTCATTAAAATATCTGCATAGTATATTCGTATTTTTTTTTGTTTTCCATTTTGCACTACTAAAAAGAGACAATATTTCCTCCAGAGAAAATGTAGCCTTAATAATGAGGCACAAATACAAAAAAGCATTGTGTAGTTTTCAGACTTCATAATTGCAGGGATGGCAGTTTAAAAAAAAATTAAACACATTTTGAAGTATGAGAAAAGGTTAAGTTCTTCATATATTTTCTCACTGTTTGTTCAATATGTCCCTTTGAATATAGTGTTCACTAAATTCAGTCAACAGATATACAATTATCAAGACATCCTTTGTGTCATTATCAAGTATGAATTTAATTCACAAATCCCTGGTGTGACAAGTCAGTCTTTTTTTATGTCTGTATATAGCAATAGTCTTATAAAAGAAAATAAAAAATTCCATTTTGACAGATGTATGAGAATTTATGGTGTTTATGTAGGACTGTCATACACAGACATATCTTCAGCCCTTTGCAAGAAATAGCTTTCAAAAATGTATCTAAAAAAACTTATGTGGAATTGCAATGACTTCAAAAAAGGTTCCCTATGTGCTGGATTTGTAAAGCTCAAATAAATAATGAGAACTTGTAAAATGCACAGAGCTGCAACTATAGAGAGTGCAAGGGAGGATATCGTGTGTCTCTGGACACTAAAGTACAGAATTTTTCCTGAAATCAAAATGGAATAGTAATCTATGTTTGAATTATATACATACATAATGCAACAGTCACAATCTGAGCAGCACCTTTCTAAAAATTGAAAACATGAAGAGACTATTGGTACGGGTCACAGGCGCTGCTCTGGAGCCAGCTGGCCTGGACTGCTTTCTAATCATCCCTAAATATTTTCTATGCATAATGATATGTATTGCACATAAAAATTGGGAGGAGCTCTGAGTCAGAAGTGTGTGCCTAAATAGTCAGTTCATTTACTGGTCTGTGAAGCACTGGGTTTGTCATGGACATGTATTCATTTCCCTGGATGTGGGAGCTCCTGGTTTTGATTCTCACCTGGCACTGATGAACTGACTGGCAAATAATAGACCAGTATTGGACCGTTGGAACTTTGGTCCTAAATGTTCTGCCGTTTGGTCAATATCACTTAGGCTGTCATAAATTTTCAGTAGTTAATAAGCAGCAGTATTAGCCAGGACATAATGAATGATCAAACCCCTCTTTCTCCCTAATCTAATTGCTGTCCCCTTCAGAAGGACTGAATCCTTCTTATTCTTCTGCAAGTCAGTTTTATAGGTGCAATAAAATAAGGGCGAAGAAAATTATTTGAAATTTCATTGCCCAGGTTTAGGGCTGATTTTTCAGAGACAAGTGGGCACACTTAATTGCAGGCAAGGTTTTCAAATGACCATTTTAAGGTATTTACAGTTGAAAATTGCACCTTTTATCTTTATTATCCTCCTATTGTGTAAAGAAAATTATCTTGCTCGGGCTTTAATTTTTTTCAGAATTAGAACAAAAATAGTAGATATAATGCTCTGAAAAAACTTTTAGAAACCTCAAATATCTAGTCCTAAAAAAGAGAATTTGTTTCAAGCAGAGAAATATAGTAATGTCTTTTCCAAACTATGCATATATAGGGCATTAAATTATTTTAAGATCCTGAGGATATGTGTGTCATTTTCCTTTGACAAATGAAATCTTTAAAAAAGGGTACTAAAAGCCTGTTTTTCAATCTTTCTGTAAATGACTTCTGTAACACATTTCACAAAAAATCCTACATGATATTGTATTACTGTTATGGATCACCATGAGAAAGTTTTCTGCATGTCAAAATATAATTTTAAGGTTTACTTTTTTGTCTCCTGAAAATCAAAATACAACTTTTTGTTATGTCTTTGGAAGTATTTAAAAGAATTTGTTAGGATAGTATATCCCCTGAGGTCAAGCTGTAGATATTTCCATACACAGGAGAATGTTTTTCACTAAAAAGAAAAATTATAAGGGTAAGAGTTTCTAAACAAAATTAAAAAACTGTTGTTGACAAAAATAGGCAATGTCTACTCATGCTAAAACAGCTACTGTGCACCATTTTCACATCATGGACAATTATATATTAGAAGTTTTCTTACACAAACAGCAGAGCTACTTAAATACAGCAGAAAAATATCTACAGCATGTGTGCAAATATGAAATTCCTTAAAATACTCATGCTCCATTTAATTTTCAGTTTCCTGAGTTACTACAACAAATTTTTTGCAAATAAATGTCCTAGATCCAGGAAATACATGGTTCTCTGTAGTTGTCTCTTGACTTAGATTTATTTAATTTTCAATATTTGATTGAATTTACAGTTGCTTTTTAGGAAGTCAGAATTTTATTTCACACTCACACTTTTTGTTTACCTAATCTTTTCTTAAAAGATGCACTTCTAAATTTCTTCATGAGAGTTTCATTAGTAGAAGTAAATAATTCACAGAGCTTCCTTCTATAATTCTTTCATGCTGTATATTGGAGCTTTACTGTGACCCTGCACCAGATAATGCGCTTCACTTGCATGCTGAACTTTCTCCAGTAAGACAAGATGGTAAAAGACTCTGGAGAGTCTAAAATGTAAGATGGAAAGTAGAGGTAGAGAGATGTTAATTTAATTGCCTGCTCTTCCTTAACAGGAAGCAACCCAAATAGGTATGCTGTCTGTGCATCCTGTTCTTTATCTCAAAACATTGATTCAAATATGTATTTTGTTCTTTATCTGTGATTTTAATAATATTATGATATGAACAAAACATAATTATTATCCAGATTCTCAGGAGCTGTAACAGCAACCTTGATGATATAAGACACTCTTCCCTGATATGAGCTTCCATCACCAGTGACACCTGTAGAGCAAAAACTGGTCAACTAGATTACTGGATTGACAACTTAGTCCTAATCGCACTAAGAAGCTCTTTTGCCTAAAAATAACAGATAAGATTCTTTACTGGTGTCAATCAGCATAACTTCATTACCTTGATATGAAGTATCTGGATTTATCAAAACTGACAATATGAGGTCCTGCTCACCCTCATTGGGTATGTACTTTAAGAAGGTCTTAAGGAGGATGGACAAGAAAAGTACTTGACAGTTCCAAAGATGGCAGGTAATAATAGGTGCAATATCTGCCCTTGAAAACCTCCTGTCCACTCTGTTTGGGGCTCCCCATTCATCCCTGCATTTTTACTTTTTTTTCCTAGTACATGAAATAATTTTTTTTGATTGCAAATCAGATATGTAGATGCATGTACATTTCTTATGCTGTTTTATATTACTTCAGGTCATTCTAGAGATTTAGAAAATGGAGCAATACCTTCAGAGAAATGCTTTTTATAGTAGATTCAGTTTAGAGGATAGACTTATACAGACATATAAACACTGGGTAAAAATGTTTCTGTGTTTCATTCAATTAAAGAATAGTGCTGGAAAGAATTCTTAATGAAAACTAGTATACTGCTCTGAATTGCTGTTTCATTTTGTCATTAGATTAGAAACAGGGTATTTTTATATAGCCTGTGGAGTGGTGTTCAAGAACAATTAGGCCAGGAATAATAATTTAGCTTGACAATAGGTAGTTAAATAAAGTGAGTGATTTGATCTTAAATAAACAGCCTTCTTCTTTGTGAACTCTAAAAAATAATCTTACTCCTCATAAATGTTAGTAGAGTAGGGAATCAGGTTTGTTTTTTTTTTTTTAATTTTTCATTTATATTTAAAAACTGCAGTAATAGATTAATTTAAGGTCAGCCATGTTAAGGAATATGGCTTTGCTTTTTGTAATTGAAAGTTTATTTCCTAATGATTGGTTTACCAGTAAATTTGAATAAGTTCCAATGAATCTTCATGTTATTATTTAGAACATGCACTTAGAGCAATCATTGTCCTTTTGTACTAAACTGTAAATCAAGGTAGGCCTCTTATCTGTATTGTCCTACTGTGAATTTTTTATATGAAATGGAAAAATTGAAAATCATTTTTGAAAATTTTATTTGCTTTGGAAATGAGAGACTGAGGCTATTGAGGTCCACTTTTGAAAATTATTCCAGGTCCTCAGAAGGCAAGAAATTTCACAACATAGAACCCCAAGGGAGGAAGAAACCTCTCTGATGCTGCTATTGATCTGTTTTCTTGCACTTTGTCTATTAAGCTTATTGATGACTGAGCAAGTAAGTTGACTCTTAAGTTGGTAGGTTTTGTTCTTTTCTCATAGGGAAAATTAAACCTGAAGGTGCAAAACAAAGACTGGTGCATTTTTGAGTAATTTTAAATGAGAATGGTAAGTAGGAAGAAGAAACGGAAAGATTTTCTTTTTCCTTTCCTTTTTTTTTTTTTAATACAGAACACAGCATGGAAGTTTTTAATATATAGTGCTTGAAATCATGGCATTTGTGATTGGATTCATGAAGTTGTATAAGTTCTCTCAATCTGGGTAACAAAGTCATGACTTTTCCAGGACAAATAACAAAATGTATGCGGAGTTATTCCTAAGTAAGTCTTGCTCCAGTAAGATTTTTTCAGAGTCAGAGCTAGTATTTTCAAATTTGTGATTTTTCTAAATTCAGAATAATTTCAATTTACATGTTTCAAGTCAAGAAGTGTTTGATGTCAATATGTACAGCAGAGAGCACTTTGTTGAATAATGAATTGACTCAAATTAGAAAGAGAAACAGATGTATAAAATTGATTTGTGTCATATTTTATGTTCTGTGTGACCTTATTGTGAAGTTTTTAAACTTAATGTATTGTGAGAGTGCCTCTTTCCAACAAGTTACACCAGTAATTCAGTAATCCAGTAATCATTTTCTTGATAGCAGTGTACTGTAACAAATGAACAACAAAGACTGCTGTTTTCAGCCAATTGTAAGATTTATTGTACTTCCAGGTAGAGATTTATCTTTTCTCTGACTAGATTGATCTGACTTCAGGTCAATAATTCCTGATTGAATCTCTACAGAAGTCAATAGCTACCTATTATGTCACCTAATACACAAAGATTTTGTGGATGTCAGGTCAATGGAAGAAAATAACATTTGTGAACAGGTTTCACATTTTTTATGATAAGATTTCTTTAAATTTTATTCATATATCACAATTAGTTTTGTGTCCATAAAAAAATTCTGAAAATTGTGGTTTACCTAAGGCTACCATTGACACATTTTCAGCATTCAAAAATATCTATGTATTATCTGCCATGGTTCCTTGGTCAGTCTTCTGTTTATCCAGAGTACTGTTCTTAGATATTTTTTCTCTTATGCAGAGTTTGAATTAATATTTTTTTATTGCATGACTAGATAAGGATTTTTTTACAAGTATGGAAGCTTTTGATCATTAATTTTGCTTTTCAAGAGAACATTATGATAATATTTTTTCTAGAATTTTTCTTTCAAGGACCTCTAAGGAAACCATTTACTCATATTTTAAGGTAGCTGTTGTATCATATATACGTATTTACTCTCTGATGCACTAAATCTAGCACTAAAACACTTCCCACAACTAAGAATTTGTGTTTTTTTAATTAATGGAATTTTGCTGGCTATTGAATTTATTAAACTTTTTCTTTAAAAAGGTATTACCTTGCATGGCCACTATCATGGGACATTAACTGCATAGTTTTCCTTGTAATCCATGTACCTGGGACAGATGGAAAAATGATTCCCATTCGTGTATTGACACCAGTCTCCAGTAATTCATTCACACTTTGCAGATAAGCATGCTGAAGTGCTCAGTAATGTTGCACCTTAAGTGATTTATAAAAATTATATGTTATGACATACTGCTGTACTGCTGTCCTTAACATATTATGCAAAGTTCAGTGAAGCACTGCAGTTCAGTAGAATGCTCCGTGGGTGTGTAAGGAGTGAGCATCACAGGGAGAAAAGAACACAACCAATGTGTAAATGCTTGGTGTGTCGGCTAAGCAGGTTTTCTTACTGGCAGATAATCTGAATTATGTGTCTTGACCTTGTCAGTCAGTCATAATTAAATTATTCAACAGATGAAATTTTGTCCAGGTGTGGAATCTTTTCAAGACTGCATGTTGAATTCAGTTGTTTTTTTTTTTTTTTTAATTTGGTGGACACTGTTTTGAACCTATTAGAAAGAGGGGGATTTATGCTTGACAATTTAGTCATTGTCTCTCTTCTTGACCTCTTATCAAGGTGATCTACTTTGAAAAGAAGCCAAAATATTGTTCCAAATAGTGGTCAACTATGTTAATTATTTCCAAATATTTAGATATATTATTATGTACTTATTAAAGACAAAAATTTTAATTAGCATTAAAGCATATTAATTTACTAATAGTAGATGAGAAATATGAAGTAAAGTCTGCGGCTCCATCTTTATTTTCTTTCATTATGGAGGAAGAAATAGGGAGCTTTGGATTGTTACTGGAATATTAGCAGCTTTAACCTTCATCTGCATCATCCTTTGTCATTTTCATTCAATCTATAGATTAAATATATCTTTGTGTAGGCCAGAAGATATGTGACATTACAAGAAGAAATGTTCAATATTAGCAGTCTAACAGTCTATTCTATTTTAAGAGAGCAGGATTTCCATGTTTGTGAATGTAAGTAGTTAGTTTTCAGGTTGTTTTAAGGTCTTTCTTGTCAAAAGTGATTTCCTTTGAGAGGACTCATGTACTTAATTCCGATCTGCTATGTTCAGAGGTTACTGAATGCATCCCCTTTTTACTTAATTGCTTTGTTCGTCACATGTCATTAGGTTGTTCCTTCTCCCAAAGGATTAAATACACCTATAAGAAGTTTATATCTGAAGAAATGGCACTTAATGAGTAATTTAATCACTTTCAGCATTCTTTGCCCTTGCCCCCATAGTGATATCCTTTGCTTGGTTCCTCTGTTTGCATATCTGACAAGTAAACTGTTGTGGAGAATGCCTCAATATCTAAATAGCATTAACATAAATGTTAGTCACATATATTTGTATCTAGGTACATTCTACAGCTATCTTGGCCTAACACTTCATTTCATTATACAGTCAGCCATCACTTGTTGCCATCTCTGAGCAAACAATTATTCTCTTCCCCATCCCCTGATGTTCAGGTTCTTCTTTGATTTTTAAGTACATTTTTAATTTAATTCTCAAAAAAAATTTTTCAATAGAGCAGTAGCATCATACTTCCGCACACTTTATTTGAGACACATGCCTACTACATACAGGAACACATCAGAGTTTGAGCATCTTATTGGTTAGGGTGGAAGCTCTGACAATTTATCCTTTTGGCTCCTAGCCACATTTCTTCAGAACTATAGAAATGCCAATAATTTGGGTTCCGATTCCAAAGAACTCATGAGTCTGTGCAAAATCATTAAGATGTCGTCTATGAAAATTGAATTATTTAATAATTCACAATTATGCAGAGAATTAATAAATAGCGGCAGGTTACCAAGACATATGCATGTTTTTATTCTAAGTCTGTCTGTAAGGCTTTCTTCTGCTTCTCCATACCACATCTTCAATAATTTTGTGTGGAAAAAATGTCTGTCCAAAAATGGAAAAACAATTTTAAAAGAGGTCAAAACCACTCAGGTAGAAGATTTGCTTGAAAGAATGCTTAACTGTATTTTTATGTCTTAAAATCACAGGAAGTTATGTGCAATTTGTACTCCAAAAGGAACTACTTGCACATTTTCAGTACTTAGTGTATTGATAAATAGTTTCTGAGGAATTAAAATTTTTTCGAAGTCTTTTCAGAGTCTGTACATGAAAAAAAACATGGCAGAATTTCCACTTTTCTTCACCCTGAGTTGTTGACTCTTTTAGGAACAGAATTAGATTAATGGCGGAACTATAATTGTTTTCCAGTTCCAAATCTAGGAAGGGTAGTAGATTCTCCCAGAGTAAAGTAGATAAACAAGTTTGCAGAATTTAAATGTGTGTCAGTTTTCTGAAAGGCCAAGCAAAACCAATTTGCAATATGAGGCTGGCAAATTTAGGTAAAGAGTAAAAAAAGAAAAACAGAGAGGCTAGAAAGAATTTAGCCAGTTAAAAAGATTGGAATAGCAATAATGTCTTTCCTTGTGTTTTTACAGAAAATAGGCCATGCTAAACAAACCTGATTTCTTTGTTTTGTGAAATGCCAGGTTATATTGAAAAGATAATTGCCATGCCACACGCAATTCTAGTTAAATAGATAGCAATTAGTAGTAGCAACAAGGTACATATTAAATGGCTATGAACTGGCTACCTGAGAGGTAGGAAAAAAGTTATCACCAAGACAGAATTGTCATGAAAGGCAAAGATTCCTCCAGGGCTCTACAGGGATCAGTGTAAGACCAATTCTATTCAACTTCTTTTTGTGTGGATTAAAAGTAAACAAAAGACGACCATTGGCAAAATTTTTGGATGACTATTTCTATAATAGATATCTCTTTGATTACAGCACTTGTATATCACACATTGGAGTTTACTGTCTTCTTTCTGGAGGTGTCATGGCAGCAAAATTTTAATTTAATTAATGTGATTGTTCCATTATGAAAACTGAGAGGTGCTGTGATTGCATTTGGTATCCATGCAATTGCTACATAAATTGGTGTATTTTTCACTCAGTTAGAGAAAATTTCTTCAGATTCCTTAATTTAGGAGACATCAGCAAAATACTTTTTTTCACTTTTTAATTTCTGTCTGTTACTTATAAAGATTTTAGAGAAGGTTATTTTTACTAACAGTTATTTTAAAAGATTTTTTTTTCTTCTGGGAGTATTCATTGTAGTACAATCAGTATGGTCAATCCACCCCTTCTTTTAATACCAAATGAATGCTATTCTAGCCTATTTCTTTAAAATGTTTATTGTTTTCCTTTCAAAATATTCTTATTTTTCAGTACTTTTTTTTTTAGCAGTTTTCCTTACATGTTGGATTAATGTATTTCATTTCAACCTTAATTTTCTTTAAGGAAGGATATGCTGTCTTCAGTATTATAGTCATAACCAGAGAATAAAATTGACCACTATGAAGTGTGTAAGTATGTCTCTGTAGAGGAACAAAGTGTTAGTTATATAAAGCAGATCTGAGTCAAAGGGCTAGATTGAAAAACTTCTTTGTTATAGAAGAATTCAGAATGTGGAGTAGGACCATAAGCTTTATATTGTGGATTTCTGTTTACAGTTATATTTTGAAGTAAATCACAAATTCAAATCAATGTCTATTGAGAGTTCTAAATTTTAATTTTTTTTGAAATTTTAAGAAAAAAACCCCTATTTTCTGACTTTTTCAGTATCTGTCTTAAAATGGAAAAATTGTGTTTCTCTTTCAAGGTAGAATAATATTAGAATTTGAAGTGTGTATTAATACAGGCAAGATGTTCAGATTAAGTTACAATAAAATAGGCTAAATTCATACCCTAGAAAAAGCAGTGATAAAAATAGTGCTTTTATTCCAAAAGAAAGAATAATATTAAAGAAATTACCATCTGCAATACTTCAAATCCCTCAGTAAATTGTAAACTCCCACATTTAGTTGGCTATTAAATAGATATTTAGAATTATATTTGAATCATAATTGTCTATGATCATGGAAAGACAGATGTATAAGAAACTAAAAAATGGGGGATCAAATGTGGCTTACTGGACCTTCATTAAATATCTAGTGACCACGCTTGTGTTTCAACAACAGAATGAGAATTTTCCTACCAAAAAAAGTACTTACTTCCCCATGACAAAATAGCTTGCCATTAAAGTGGAGTTGTGTGATTGTTTTCTTTTTGTTTTCCCCACTAGATAGAGAACCTCTGAGCTCAAAATAATAAAATAGACCATGTTTTATCTGGGGCAATTCAGATATCATGCAGGAGTTGGCTGTAAAATAAAGATGACTAAAATTCTGAGGTGGTTACTGAATGTAAATGAGTTCTTATTTTGTGTAAGTAATAAGATAAATTATTTTAAGTGTACCAGACTAATAGGTAAGCACATAGTAAAATACTTCAGTAAATGCATAGTTATGCATCTGGCTGTAGCAGTTATTTTCTTAGTATTTGTCCACACTTGAATTTAAAAAGTCTTGATTTTTGCGGTCTCAGTTACAGTGGATTGTTCTGTTGTAGCTTTTCTTTTATACAAGTTAAGTGGTACTTCACAGAATGCTAAAAAAGACAACATAACACATTGACAGATGCTACAGAGCATAAAAGTATCTTAAAGAAAATTTGGTATAAAAGAAAAAGTATTGACTGCAATTGAGTAAAAAGAATTAATTCAGAGAGCCTGAGAGGGAAGTAAAACTTGCCAATAATGAAGTTATTTTCAGGGCTTTCTCAAATCCAAAGGTGTTGGGGAAAAGGAAAGAAAAGGAGCTATCCTCAATAGTAGATATATCAATATTTCATCTCAGATTTCTGTTTTTTAGTATTATCTGATATTTTGAGGATAAATCCAGGACCATCATGAAGAATTTTCTTAACTGCAAAAGATTTTGTAGAACTGTCAGTACTGAGAAGGAGGCTTATGTGGTTATGGGCAAGAGCAAGAAAAGCATAATCAAGTTCAATAGCATTAGAAGTAAAAGTACTTACAAGACATATTGCTTTGTTTTAGTTAGTCCTGTGAGTAACAGGGGGTAGGACTTGATCCTTATTGGTCCTGTTCACATAAGAGATTCTGTGGTTCTACAGTAATTCTGGTCTCATAATTTGCAAATGCCTATGGGGAAAAATGCAGTGGGTTTATTAGTCAATTAAAGATCAACCATCAGTGTAATGTATTTCATATAAAAAATAAAAATGTTGCAATTAAAAAAGGTGGTATTAAAATCTTAATTAGAAAGTAAGTAGGTTTCTCATCATACATGGCCAAGAAAGATAAATTCAAATTGGAAAATGTACTTTCTGAAACTATTGAAATTGTCACACAGAAACAAAAAAATATTAAAATTAAAAAACTCGAGCAAAACTGGTGTGCTTTAGAGGTGAATAAACTTATAAAAGAAGTTAGAAGAAAATGTGGGTTTTTGGGAGAGCCTTCCATGTGGGAAAAAAATCATCTCTCACAATTTTAAGATGGAAATAGGTATGAGAATTTGTGAAGGCAGAAGTCTTAACCTGTGTGTTCTTCTCAGCTCCATTCCAATAGATTTACCCTTCCATATGTTGTATTTGATTTTTGACATAGCAGTCAAACTTTTGTAGAAATTCTTTACTTAATACCAGAAATAGTATGGGGTGTACCTGTAATGACATCTACATCTTGTTTTTTTTTAATTTTCCTGTTTTCCTTTCCTACCGAAGATGGATAAATACTGAAGGCGTAGCTGAGAAGTACTTGGTTAACAGGGTCACAGTGCTGCCTAAAAAATGAGGCAAAATCAGGGCTGTGTTTAAATTTAAAAAACCTGTGACAGCTTTCTTTTTCAGGGTTTTGTTTTGTTTTGTTTTGTTTTTTGGTAAATGTTTTAGTCAGGGAGATATCTTTCTTAAGATATTTCCTGTGTTCTTTTTCCTGTGTTCTTGTGGGATGTATACCAACCCCTGCCAAGCATACAGAAGATACTCAGGAGCAATTCCTGCTTTAAAAGAAACTGCTGGATCATTTAATTTTAACTTAGTGAAAAAGGCAACTAAGTTTTCCTTACACATTTTGGGATCAATAGTGAAATTTGAGATGGTGCATGATTTTAATGCTGCCCTGCCAGGAGTTGGTGGTGCTGCTAGTGACAACCGAGCATTAGGGTCCTCACAGTAGTTACAGTCCTCATACTGATGATATGATTTCAGGATGTATAAATGGATATGAAACCCAGGAAGAAGAGGGAACTAAATCTTCTCTTACCCCCTGCCTTAAGTCCATCAAAACTTTAAAATTAGTTGTCTTATTCTAAACTTTGCAAACAAAGTTTTGAAACTAAGAGCCTGCCCAATTTCATTGTCTCAGTTTTCAGAGAAGAGGAATCTGCTCCAAGAGGGAGAGATGAAATGATTAGTCATGATTAGTCATCCACAAATCCTTATTAACTATATACAAGCCTTGATTAAGTGTCATACCCCTTGAAGCAAACAAAGAAAAGTAACCATAAATCAGGGGAATTTCTGTGTTTTTTAATGAATTTAAAAATGCAGGTGGCTAATACTAGGGAGGATAGTGTAAAGGCCATTTTCTACTATGTTACATTTGGTCTGTTACAAGTTAAGATTGAAGGTTTTTTTTAAAAATCCCATATTTCTTACATGCATATGCAAAGCATGACACATTTGGGTTCAATGTAAAAAACTAAAGCAATTCATTTTAAAAGTCAAAGCAGGAAGTTCTCAGTTCTAGGACATTCTTATATTCCTATTTATCAGTAAAATGTATTTTCAAAATAATAGTACTAGATTTTGTGAACCATATTTATTTTTATGAAAATGCACATTTAAATTATAGCAGCTCCTTTTATCTAAATGACTTTGTAAATTTCCTTTTCTAAATTTATAGTGTGTATAAGTTGTGGTTATTTTCAAAATATCATGTTGCAATTTCTGAAAAAAAATCTGTTTCAAACAGTATCATTTTGAGGAAAAAAGCGCTGCTGAACTAAACCAGAGTGGTATATTATTTTTAGCCAGTTTGTCCCAATCTAAACTTTTGATGGAAAGTAACTTATAGTGCAGAACTGTGTTAAAATAATTCTAAAACTCCATGGATTCTTAAAAAATATTCTTTGAGCATATATCTCCTTATTTTTGTGTGATTTGCTTTCAGAAATGAATGAAAACAATGGTATAAGCTACATGAAATTTTTCATTTCATATATAGTAATGGTTAAATGGTTTTATTGAAGAAATGCAAAGAAAGTAATTTTAAAATACAAGAAAGATAATGCTCTGGAAAATACTTTTCTTCTATGATCTGAAGCTGTGGGAGTCAAAAAAAGCTGGAGAATCATGCTATACATCAAGTTCTCCTGAAGAGTAAGGCACTACTTCTAAAGATTCTTTGCATTAGTAATTATTGTATGATTAAAATTTACTCAGAAGCAACATCTGATGGTGGTATGCTATTTATTATTGGTAGCAAGAGCTCACTTTCAGAGTCCAATAGAAGTTGTGCTAAAATTTTAGCTCTTTAAAAATGTAATGTTAATAAATTGGGCATTTTATATATTACTTTTATTTATTTCTATGAAACTCACTCCTGTCTACTAATATCTTTTATGTACTGGTGTGTTCCAACTGCACCCAGCACTCCAGATTTGATGAGCAGAGGTGAAGGATCCCCTCCTTTGACTGGCTGGCAATGCATTTCATGATGCAGCCTGGGAAGATGCTGGCCTTGTTTGTTGCAAGGACACATCACTGGCTCATGTTCAACCTGAGGACCACACCAGATTCTTTTCTGAAAAGCTTCTTCCCAGCTGGTTGGTCCACAGAATGTAATAGTTCCCTACCACTGCACTTGACATTTCTCTTTACTGAATTCCGTGATTTTTCAGTCAATCTGTGATCAAAGAAATTAGCCGGGTTTAATTTACACGTATCATCATAGGTGGAAAATGTCTCCTAATTTTGCCCATCAAGTTGTCTCTCCCTACTTTTATTTTAATCTTTGCTTCTACATGTAAATATAGGTAACTAAATTTGAAAAACAATTCTGATGATAATGGATAAAAAATAATACGATTTTAGGATAATTCAATTTTGGTTTTTGGTTTTCTCTCTCTAACATAGTAATAACAATAAAAATCTTATATTTTAGTTTATAATTATTAATTAAGTCAAACATAAACAAAAATCTATATGAATGACATGTATCAAAAACAAAAATACCTTTTGTGAGATTTGTCAAATAGGAAAATCTACCTTTTGGGTAGTTTTAAGACATATGTGTTATATTAATTAAGAAATTGCCTTTTGTTAAAAAACACTTTGTGTCTTATTCCTTGGGGTAAGAGTTTCAATTCATTAGTTTTTCTATTAAGTAGCTATTTAAAGAGTTATATGAGAAAACACTGTTATTTTGGCAATGTAACTTCAGGTGAGGAATGTTATGAGTTGGATTAATCATTGAATAATATAATAATTGATTTAATAAATATTGTTTCATTGTTTCAATTTATTCGTATATATATATATATATATATATATGGCACAAACAACTGAAAACCACTTAGATGCACCTTTCCTTTAAAGAAAGGTTATGCCCAGCCTTTGCTCTTGTTTGAACAAGCTATCCTGATCTTTTGTTTGTTTGTTTGTTTGTTTTCTTTCCCTCACAGGAGTCATCAGGACTGCCTTGCACAATATGGACAGGGAAGCCAGAGAGCATTATTCCGTTGTCATTCAAGCCAAAGATATGGCTGGGCAGGTCGGAGGGCTGTCAGGGTCAACAACTGTAAATATCACTCTCACAGATGTCAACGACAATCCACCCAGGTTTCCTCAGAGTATGTACAATTTCAACATATAACTGATTTGAAAATCATGTTGATTTTCAGTGAAGGAAGAAGCTATTAGTGAAATCCAGTTAGTAGTCAAATTCATGGGGAAAAGGCAGCTTGGAAAACATTTGGATTTACCAATATTTTTTAGTTTTCCAGCATTTCCAGATAAGGCACAGAGATGGCATAGCTAAAATACTGAAACTAGTAAAGATTTCTTTCAGTCTAACCACTGAATAATATTGAGATGGCTTACAAAGGTATATTGTTCTCATATGTGGGTTATTCTCCAGCCCTTGTTAAATGCATATTTCAATAATTATGTGATTTTGATCTCATGAGGGAATTATGATGCTCCTATGGTAGCAAAAGGCAATTCCTTAAAATATTTAACCCAACATGCCTTTGGCTGCTTCCATATGTATCTATCAATTATTTTTCTTCTGCTTTCTCTATACAAAACTAAACTTTTAAGATACATTATTACATTTCAGATGGTCAAAATCTAAGATGTTTCTAACTATCGCTGAGCAATGGTGGAGCCTGACTTTATCATAGTTAAATTAATTGCTGATACTGATTTCAAACAATATTATCACATGAATATATGAAGAGTAAATACCAGAATAGAATATCTTAACGTGACCACTAATAGGAAGTTAATTTCTATCCAGCTCATTTAGTACACATTGATCTGACACAGTAGCTGGGATCATATGGGAATTCTGAATTCAGCCCACAATTTATTTAAAAGTCTTCTGGAACATAAATGCATTTTCTCTGCATATTGGCTCAAGGCCAACAAGAATATTTTAATCTGGTCTCAGACATTGCATGAGCTTTTGTAGAACATAACGGGCTGGTAGGTCAAGGTACATCCACCAGGAAATTCCTTAAGCTGTTTGAATTAAAAGATTTATAAACAACAGTAGAGATCACAAGACTCCAAGGAAAATAAAAAGCTCCCTGGCAATACACATTGCATAAAATCTGACCAAATGGCAAGTAGACTTATTAGGAGTCTTGTAGAAATGAGTATCTTCTCTGTGCCTCACAAAGAATTGAAAACATAAATCTTTTGAAACATATCCTTAAGTAAAATATTTTCAGTTTTATGTACCACAAATTATTCATTGCATCCATCATTCTATTTAATACTTCCTAACTATTGAAAAAGCAAAAGGTAAGGCTTATCTTTGAACAAGAGCTAAACTAAAAAGAAAGAATGTCCTAAGTTTCCTGCAAACTCAATGGATGCAGGAATGGATCCTTACCTATCAGGTTTCAAGAACTCTTTTATTTCAAATGGGAGGGTTTAGATGGCAAACTGATTGGTAGGCAGAAATGTACATTGGCATGTCTCTTTATCTGTATTAATATTTTTTCAGAAACTTAAGAAATATAAAATGTTCATGTTATAATTTATACATGTTAAGGGATTCTAATATCATTGAAAATGACAAAACATTTCACATTTAATGAAAACTTATTAAGGCAGAATAAAATTGTCTTTTAATTTTTATTCTTTTTAACATAAAATATTTTTTCTAGAACAACTCTTGTAGAATACAAACATTTGCTTTTTTTTCCTTACAGAAGATTCCTATACACAGTTATGAGTGACATTGTTTCTTTGCTCCTTTTCAAGAACACCCCTTGCAAATGAGCAGTAGCTACTTGTTAATAATAAAGAAGAAAATGCAGTTGATCTAAAAAAGGCCATTTTATCATCATGAACTATATACACAAGACTTACCCTAAAAAAAAATAACTTCTTTGTTTATTTTTCCTCTGTTTCCTTTATGTGCCATGATTTTCAGTTACATTTCTCTTCAATTTCCTTATTAGACGGAATGCTAAATGAGACTTACTGAGGCTTGTCACATTCAGAATTGAATTCAAGGGAAGTGCTAACCAAAACTGCCTATATCGAGTGTATAACCCTTGGGACAGGCTGAGCCTCAGCTAAACCACAGACTTTCTTTTGGTTAGTTTCCTTTTCTCCGTTACCATACTCGTGAGTTTTGAATCTAATTCTAACTGTATGAGAACCTTACTTGAGAACGTGCTGGGAAGTACATCTGATTGATGCTGTTATTATTTGATTTATTTGTAAATATATTTTGTTGTATATATTTAAAATATATACCTTTCTGGCTTTAGTAGATCGGTTTTCATTAGACATGCAAAATGCAGGAGTAAGATATGCAGGAGTTTTCCCCTTAAAGAGACACTTTATATCTCTACTTAAACTTAAAAATAAAGGTTGTAAATATATCTGCTTGAAAGGGTTTAGTGTGTTTTTCTCTGTATTCATTCTAAATAGAGTTGACTTTCTTTCAAAGAAAGTCCTAACAGAAGAGCAACATTTTTCCAAAATATAAAAAAAATCTAGGAGGAGTTATATGAAACAGGACTGCATAATTTTGTCAGTCTGATTGCTGGTATAGGAAATATAGCTGAAAAATTCTGATTGCAAAACAGTAGTATGTCTCAAAAGTAGGAAGGGGGTTGTGCATTCAGCAGAAGAATAGCCTGAAATTTCACATATTTTTGCTTATCAATTACTTCTTGTGCATCCCATATAATACTGATTTCTTTTTCTACATCATCATAAATTTCCTTTCTTTCAAGAGCCAAGTAATAAATGAATTATCTATTCAATGTAAGCTGACTGACAGTGCTCTGCACGGGAATATTTTTGCATCTCTCATTTCTTGTTAGTTTTACCACTGATGGATCCATGTGGTTGATGACTGAGGGCCCAAATTTCATAGTCATAAATTTATTTCATAATTTGATAGAAGATATTCCATCTTCTAATGGCACTGTTATCAGCCCAGAGCTACATCAGAATATTCCGTATACTTTTATTTCATTAATTCTCCCAGGTGTTGCTTAAGATGAATAAATTCTCTGTATTTTGTTTAGTATGAAGAGATTCTGATAGCGTCAAGACCATCACACCAGGCAGAGGCTTCTATTATCATGCTTTGTACATCAAGTGCTTATGATCACATTCTGGCCAGTGTGTAGAACTTCTATAGTTGCTGGATCTAGACTCTAATTTGTAGATTTTGGTTTTTGATACAAATAGCTCAGTTTTTTAGGATAAAGCAGAATTTAAATACAACTCATTTGTATGTAAAAGCAATTTTTATAAAGTTTGATTTTTGAGGCTTGATAGTTTCATGGCAATAGTAAACATAACATGGAATTATGTGTATGCATAATTAGTTTTGCCTCTCTTTTTACAATATCATTGTATGAAAAGTGCACAGCCAGGTTTAAATAGGAATGTGATATGAAGATGCTCCTGTTAGTTCTGAAAAAGTAAACTCACATCCTAGAAGGAGACATTGACTCTGTTCAGTGTTAATAAGGTATCTACTATCTGGCCTTGTTATTATAACTCATTAGTTAACTTAGTGTAAAAGTATCTGCTACTCATTTTCTTTTGAAATTCATACTCCACTGTGGTCCTTTCTGAATCTCCAGTTCCATGTGGTACATCCAGTTCTCATGATTTCTTGTCATGAGAACTGTCGTGATTTCCTGTCATGAAAAGTCAGCACCCGCTCACTCCCCACTGCCACGTACTTCAGCCTCTTCTGTCCTACCAGGTGACTAGTCCAGGGCTATCTGCCTTCTCTTTCATCACTTGGCTCCTGCCAAATGAGAGAGGAAAGCAAAACTTTCTCTGATTGTTTTTTAGCAGGTCTTTTTCATTTTTTCACCCAGTAGCTGCTAAGAGGCTTATAGAAATATAATGAGTTTTAGGTCTCTGTCCTTCTGCTAGATTTGCCTGATATTGGACAAGGGTTAAAAACTACTAAAGTGTATTGACTTAAAAGGATTTCAAAAGTCTTGTGTCCTCAGGAATTCAGATATTAAATAAAATAAGGACATCATAACTGGTTTATTATAAGATTGCTGACATCTGATCAACTGCACCTTTTTAAATTAGATTTTTTGCATATGTAGTATAATCTATATGCTGTTCATTGTTCCATTTATGGACTTGAGAAGTGGGACCATATGAACCTAATACAGCTAAAGAAGTACAAGTGCAAGGTCTGCACCTGGGTCAGAGCAATCCCAGACATGAAAACGGAGTAGAACTCCGCGAGAGCATCCCTGAAGGAAGAACTTGGAGATTCTGGTGGGTGGGAAGTTGGACATAAACAGTCAGTGTGCACTTGCAGCCCCGAAAGCCAGCTGCATCCTGGGCTACATCAAAAGACTTGCTGCCGGCAGGTCGAGGGAGGTGATTGCCCCCCTCTACTCTGCCCTTGTGAAGCCCCACTTGGAGTGCTGTGTCCAGGTCTGGAGTCCTCAGTAGAAGAAGGATGTGGACCTGCTAGAGTGGGTCCAGAGGAGGGCCATGAAGGTGAAGAAAGATCTGGAACACCTCACTGATGATAACAATCTCAAAGAGCTAAGGTTGTCAACCTGGAAAAGAGAAAGCTCTAGAGAGACCTCATTGCAGCCTTTCAGTACATAGAAAGGACTTATGAAAAAGATGGGGAACAACTTTTTACATAGGCAGGTAATGATATCAGAAGGGGGGACATTTTTAAAAGGGAAAGAGAGTAAGTTTAGACTAGGTATCAAAAGGCACTGGATCAGGTTGCCCAGAAAAGCTTTGGATGTCCCATACCGGGAAGTGTTTAAGGCCAGGTTGGATGGGGCTCTGAGCACCCTGCCGTAGTGAAAGGTGTACCTATCCTTCGTAGAGAAGTTAAAACCAGATTGTCTTTAAGGTGCCTTCCAACTCAAGTCAATCTATGAGTCTATGATTCTACATTTGGATGAATCCAGCAATGATCCAGTATCCAAGGAGTATTAAGAAGCATTTCAGTCCAGAAATTTTTCTACTTTTAAACATTGCGTATCTATTATAATTTTTTTCATTATAATTAGACTAATATCTTTTTCTTATTTCATGCTCATCACTTCTCATCTGTGTGACTATTACATTTTGATGTAATAGTTGCACAACATAACTGTGGTGCTGAAAAGTATTTTTCATCTCATATCTTCCTAAAGGTAGATATATGTTGAATTGATTGAGGTTTCAAAGTCAGCGCTCAGGTTTCAAAGTGGATGCCTAGTGAGTGATACTTCCTTTGTGAGTACAGTTTGTGTTCGGTATACTGATTTTCTGACTTTACAGAGAATTATCACAAGGCCTCTGTCTTTTTATTTTTTTTTTTTTTTTTAATGGCTAAAGTGTTACATTAGAAACAGAATGAGGAGCAGGTATCAGGTTTCTATTTCTGTCAGTTTTCAGAAACTTCCTCCTGACTGTGACAGCCAGGAGCAAAGGTAACAGGGAAAAGCTGCTATTGTGTGCCTATATTTCCTGGTGAAGATATAAATTTCAAACAGGGAAGTATGTTTGGGCTTGATTTTCTAGAAGTATTTAAAATCACTTTAAGGTTGCTGCAAAATGACAGCACGCTGTTTTAGAGAGTGGTAAAATAACCAAGCCTTGCTGAGTGATCTTCTAAAATTTCTCTCTTTGTATGAGAGATACTGTGTCTCTATAACGTGCTAGAATCAATCATTCATGTATGGGATGCCTTGGACATATGAGAAACACATTACTTGAGATGTGTTCATTAAGTTCAAAAGGAAGTTAGGACATATGAAATAAAGGTATGTGTACCTTTGAGAGTATGCTCCCATAGACTGGAAAATGTTATCTAAAGTGATTTATTTAATTATCTTTTTCCTTTTTTTCTTTTTTTTTTCTTTTTTTTTTTTTTTTTTGTGAGAGGAATGGTATGCTCTGATTTTTGTACAATATTTGAAGTTAAAGCTACCAAGTTATTTCATATATCACTGAAATCTAACATGAGTTATTTAATTATTTAATGATATTTGATCACATAAGAAATCTCATTATATTCTCTTTCCTGAGCAGAATATGTGTGATTTCCGTTGTCAGTTTTTATTGTAAAATTTAATTAACTAAATATAATACTTTTCAAGAATATTGAATATCTTATAGTAAAAGTCTTCTTTAATGAAAATTCATGACAATAAAATTTGGTGACAGAATTGTTTATGGAATTCAAATATTACAGAAAGTTTGATGGGGGGGAATATATTTATGTCAAAGATTAAATACTTGTAATAAATATGTGGTCTACATACTGAGTTTTAGCACCAGGTGGGTGCATCAACTTTACTCACAACAGTACCGTGGAGTGTTATTTCATTTTATTGAATATTGTCCATAAGGATTTCTGTGTACCACATCCATTCTGAATTACATATATCATACATAAAAAAATAATTTCAAAACACTCTAGACAGAAAAAAAAAAAGTGCAGGTTTTTGTAGGTTGGTTTGTTTGTTTTTCTATGGATTTTTGTATAAGACTGTAATGGTTTTGGGAATGAGGGAATGTTGTTTATTTTTCTCTCAGAGTAGAGAATTGGAAGCAGGACCACTCCATTTTGAGGAGTACTTTTTGGAAAGCCTTAATTTTCATGTCCTTTATGAAGTTAAACCCCAGTGTGATCACAATTCTAGCTGTACTAGTGCCAGGGAAAAGCAAGCATACAAACAACAAAACAAACACAGTCCAAATGGATTTTAACCCTTTTACAGGTATTGCTATTGTGCCCTTCTTTACCCAAGCTTCCTAATGCAGCCATGGTTCCCCTTTAAGTAGCATAAAATGCGCTGAACAGAGCACAGCCTGTAGAGACTGCTACAGATCACACCCAACAATTAAGTTCCTCATTAGTGATTATTATGGACTGCATATATTGCTTTTCCCATGTCATTTCCATAGAAAATATGTATTTGGGGATTCAATACCTAAAGGCAAGTAGTAAATCTGAAAATCTAGAAGAAACTCAGTTTTCTTTGTTTCTGCTTTTAGCTATGAACAGCATAAACATCACATTTTTTACAAGAAGGCAGAATATTTTTGTTCTCGAGATCAAAAGTTCAGTATTCTGAGGTCAGAAAGTTTTCAAGAACTTTCAGTTATTGTCTCTAAAGGCAAAAATGTCATGGAACATAAACTCATCACTGATTAAAATCTTAATTGCAATCATAACTCCTGTTTTACTCTGAGATGCAAAAAGCTGAGACATTGAGATGTGCAAGTCTTGTTTCAGCCAAAGGAATCTCTTGCATCAAAGAAGAATATTTGGGTTTGGTTTTTTTTTTTTTCTAAATTGGGCCATAGAACAGTCTGAGTTCTTCAGACTTTCAAGGCAAGCAAAAGTTTGAAGGGTTTGAGTTTTGAAGTTTTTTGATTGTCATATTTGCAAATAAGAAGAAACCTCACTTATAATTCAAATACATTTAGAAAGTGCAATAGCATCAGGTTTTTTGGCAGGGAAGAAGAATAAGCCAAACATACCTCTTGAAAATTTCTAAGCTTAGATTTATGAAAGAGATTTTGTTATCAAAAGGAATATTCAGATTAAAATTAGTAGATATAAAATTGACTGAACTTCTGCAATCATAAAAGTTTCTGTACTTATAATGATGATGGATTACAATTGGATTTATTATATCAAAAATAAGCATAGTAAAGGAACATGTGACATATGTCCAAGACGCACTGTGACAAATAGGCTTCTAAAAAGACTGAAGTCACTAAAGAGAAACCCAGAATAATCTATTACATGTAATGAAAACAAGCAGCTCTGTGAATGAAAAATAGCTTTCTCAAGGAAAGCTACCTAGGAGGATTGGGCACAGTCCACAGCTGAACCTCTGCTTTAGTTTTATCAAAGATGGCAGGCAGTGAAACATGAGACATACCTTTGTAAATGACAGGATCATAGGTTCACATGAGAATTGATAAAGTAAAACTACCCAAAGCCCAGCTTAAAACAGGTTCAGTTGAATCAAGTCACCAAGTCACTTAGAGTCTTGTCTAGTAAAGCCTTGAGAGGTCCTTTTTAGGTCCCTTTCTGCAAAACTTCTTTACAACTGGCTGGCCCCAGCATGTACTGATGAATGGCATTATTCCTCCCCCGGTGCTGTTTCTGAATGTCATGAGGTTTGTTTTAGCACATTTCTCCAGCATGTCCAGGTCCCTCTGAGAAGCAGCCCTGCCCTCCAGAGTAATAAACACTTTTTTCCCAAGTTGGTGTTCTGTATTTTCTTTTCTCCATCCCATTGTTAAATATGGTAATGTCTACTGTTCAAGAAGACATTGTAACCTATAAAAGTAAACCAAAATTATCAACAGAATAGAATAGATTAATAAATACAATAATTTCAATAGTATGCTAATTGATTTTCATTAAATACTGTTACACTTTTTTGAGATGTTCAGACAGAGAGAACTCTCTTTTCTGAGAGTAAGATACAGCATTAGAGGTTGCCCATAGGCTAATTGAAATTCAAATATATTGTCCTAAAGATAAATTATTTCTGTATTATAATGACAGATAAACCGTAAAGTTTACTGAAAGATGAAGATCATATACTTGAATTTGGAAAATGTTTCAATTAGCATAGATTAAAGTCCAGCAAAGTGGTATCCTATACAGTACATTACACAGAAAAGAATATTAAATTCCTCATATCATGACCAAAGGGAAGGCATGTGAGTGAATGTGATAAAAGCTGAGAACTGAATCAGCCAAGATTCTTGGTCTGTAAGAAACAGGCCAGGTCCTCTAGAAAAAATTAGACCATTCCCAAAGGATTTCTGCTTCACAACAGCTCCTGGAAGTCTTCAATGCTGGAAGAATAAAAACAATCTGTTCCACATGGTCAGATTTGGTGGAAAAGTTTTGTTATAAACTGATCATACCTGATCATCAGGGCTCCTATCTTCCCAATCAATTGTTTTAGAGGGTTGAGACAGACTCATAGTTTGCAATACAGAACTGTAAATTCACAGTATACACATCCCATATTTTACACTGTCCTATCAAACTTTCTTTTGCAATGCCCAAGGAAACATTCATAGAATCAGAAACACAGATTATTCTGAGTTTAAAAGGACACATGTGAGTCATTAAGTCCCAATGGAGAGACCCAAGGAGTCAAAGCGTGTACCTGAGAGCATTGTCCAAATCCACTTGGACTCAGACAAGCTTGGTGCTGCGACCTTTTCTCTGGGAAGTCTGTTCCAGTGCTTGATTGAGCCTTTTGTCAGTTCCTCTTGCTAGCAATAAAGTTTACAGCTATTCAATGTTTAACATTTCCAGTTTCACCACTAGCCTAAAAAAATGTCTGTAATGTCTGTAATAGTTTAACCTTCATGTTGCTTAATTTTATCTTCTTGCTTGTTTGCTTTTTTAGATAGTATTTTTTGTATTTATCTATTTGGCTCATGTCTGTATGAGATATTGTCAGCCTGTCTTTATGAAGCAGTGGTTAAATACTTGTTGAGAGACATTTCTGACCTAAAATTCTTTTATTTATTTTTCAACAGTTTTTTTTTTAAGTCTATCTATATTTTTTAAAACTTCAGCTCTACAAAAAATGACAATTTATGAGTCATTTCAAATATTTGTTTTGCTTGAAGTTTTAGTATTTCAGAGTCTTTGAAGCAGGTATCAGTAAAACAATTTTCTGAAACAGATGGCTAACATGTGGGGTGTGATTATAGTGATTATAAAGCAGAGCATAGTGTCATGTAGATAAATATATTTGAACAAGCTCAACTATTTGAAAGTCTCCAATTAGTTCACCCTATCATATGAATTATAGCACATCCAGTTCCTGATGTGGCTTGATTATATAACATAATCTTAATGGCCTTAACCTTTTCCTTTTTGGAAGAGCAATAGTGTCAAAAAATATATTTTGCATTTATTTCAACACTAAGTAAATTTTGAAATTAATCTCATCCCATTATTATAATTTTATGTATGAAATAAAGCAACCAGCAATACAAAAGTGTCAGTTGACATCATCTGTAAGCACAACATTTTGCAGGGCACTTATTTGGAAATTTGTGTAGGTGGCTTTTACAGGCATATCAAAGAATTGCATCAAAGTATTAACTATGAATTTTAATTGAATTAAGTAATTGCCCTGTTACAATGTTGGTATTTTTTTTCCATGTTAAGTTCTATTTTTTCTCTTGTTCTGCTGGAAATTTTTTATTTTCCTTAAGATTTCCAAATGAATAAGGGCTATTTTTTTTTTTTTGTTTTCCTATGAAATCTCTTTTCCTTTATACTAACAAAGATTAGTGCACTTGTCCATCCTTATCACACCACTAGTTGTTTACTAGTACTATGGGCTAGTATGAAAAAAATAATTCAAAACAACAAATAGGTTTAGGAACTGTTGTGCAAGCAATTATATAAATTTATAATTAATCTTCAGTTTTCTAGCAGATGACAATAAAGGCAGTTATATTTTAGTGATGATATCTATTCCCTTTCCGATTGCAGCTTCTGTAGGTTGATAATTTCTTCAATCCATCCAGCCAGTTGTGGGTTTCTGCCACACCTCAGGTTTAATCTCTGAATTCACTTTAAATTTTGCCTTTCTTTTTCTACATGTTTAACAAGGGCACCTCTGCAGTCATGCTACCTGGCTTAAACCCAGCAAACCATAACAATATGTTAACTTTTATATGTCCCCTTTCAAATCTGCTGATCCCCAGTCCTGCCATTCAGTTTTGCACTATTGCACTGACTGCCACAGAATGCCTTCAAGGAACATAAAAGGAACCTGGTAGGCTTTCAGAAGCTCTGTATTGACAGAAGATTTTTTTCTTTTTTTACTGTGTTGGTCGTTGGCCTGTGATGTAAACTCTGCAGACTGTCAGGGAGGCATTTGGATTGGGATTTTTTAGATGGGAAATTAGTATGTTGTTGGTTTGTACGCACCTTCGATTGAATGTGAATTTTTCTTTTCAGTTCTGGTAGGTTTCATCATCCATGCTGTATTATAAGGATAGCATTATTGGAGAAGTCTTCTTTAAACTTTTTTTTTCTGGCTTAGTTGCTGATGGAGGTTGAGGTTTATGTAATTACATGTTTCTTTGCTGCTTTTATTTTCATGTGGCAGCTTCTTGTCCACCAGAAAACTTTGGATCTTTTTAGAAAATTTCACACAAAAGCATACAGACAGTTAAGAAAATTATCTCTCAAAAAATATTTCACGTATTAATTATTAACCTAACAGGTTACAAAAACACTGAAAGGAGGCCAGAGTTGTAAAGAAAAATTTTTCTAAGCACCAATGTGTAATACTTCTTTGTACCCATTATGTTTATTTTCATTTACTGTGGATGGCAGTCAACATTTTTGTGCAAAGGGTAAAAAATTAAGATTTATTATATTTTTCTTTAGTAAAAATCATGTGTTGAAAAGGTTGATGCAATGCTGCAAAAATTATCAGATTTTGGGAAAAAAATGCAACATATTTTTCAATTCCAAAGTACTCATTTGACTATGCATTTAAATGTAAGTTGATGAAATAAAAATATTTTGGTTATGGAGAATATAAACTTGTAAAAATACTATTATGAAGTAACTTAGAATATAAACTTGTAAAAATACTATTATGAAGTAACTTTTGTATTATGTGATGTACAGCAATAGCTGTGAAAAATAAAATCCTACATTAGGAAATTTGGATTTTGAGTACGGAATTAAGGCATCTCAAGTAAAATACAATTCAGTTTTGAATTCTTTCATGGATCTAAATAAATTCATAGGTTTATTTGTCACTTTACAAAATATGTAAATACTCTTCCAGATTCAGACATCTATCAAGTAGGTAATGGTTCTCTACTTTATTTTGACTAAAGAATGTCAAAGCTATTATGTTGCTTTTTGTAAAAATACTATTATGAAGTAACTTTTGTATTATGTGATGTACAGCAATAGCTGTGAAAAATAAAATCCTACATTAGGAAATTTGGATTTTGAGTACGGAATTAAGGCATCTCAAGTAAAATACAATTCAGTTTTGAATTCTTTCATGGATCTAAATAAATTCATAGGTTTATTTGTCACTTTACAAAATATGTAAATACTCTTCCAGATTCAGACATCTATCAAGTAGGTAATGGTTCTCTAATTTATTTTGACTAAAGAATGTCAAAGCTATTATGTTGCTTTTTCCCCCTTCAGAACATTATCAACTGTATGTTCCTGAGTCGGCTCAAGTTGGATCAGCAGTTGGCAAAATCAAAGCAAATGATGCAGACACTGGTTCAAATGCAGACATGAAGTACACAATTATAAATGGTGATGGTGCTGGGATATTCTCCATATCTACCGACAAAGAAACCAGGGAAGGAATTCTCTCTCTGAAAAAGGTAAGCCATAGAAGATGTAAAATTTGGGTAAAAATTCTACTTTTGTCCCCAACCTGCTTAAATCTTGGCATAGAAAGTTTATCTGTGGCAAGGAATGTGTAATTCAATTTTCATAGACTGTTATTCTTTGATTTACTTTCCAGTTTGTATCTAAATGATCCAGTATTGTGCTAAAGACTTAAAATGTTACTTGGCGAGCTATTGCAGAGTTATCATTTATATGTAATTCCCATATTTGTCCCAGTCAGCTGAGAGTTCTTATGTGGGTTTGTTGTTACTGATTCTTGTATGTACATATAAATTATATGTATCCATAGACCCTAAAAATTAAAAGTTAGTATATATTCAAAATTGCTAATATGAATTCTGGTCTTGATTAATGGCTGGATAAATGAAATCCTGAGAAAATATGAAATAAGAGAATAAAAAAAAAAACTATCATAAAGCATGATATTTTTTTTTTTTGCTTCCAGGTAGATATATATGTATTAAAGGCATCAAAAATAGCTTCTGACTCAAGGAAATATTATTTTTATAATTCATAAATATTTAAAAGATCTCTTTGAGTATCATAAAAACCTTTAACTCTGTGTCTTTTGTAAAGGTTATGTAATACCCACCTTTTTCAACCACATAAAAGTAAACTGTCATTTTTATACCACTGAATTTATTTCATGATGGCCTTGTTATAGCTAAAACCATAATCTGTTATTTCTTCTTTAAAATGAGCATTGTACCCTCACCATGGCTAATTTTCATTACCTACTACATTTATTCATATTCAAAACATGAAGCAGAAAGAAGGAATTTGCAACAAACTGAAAGACATAGAAAAATTTGTGAAATCACATTTCTTCCTGGTTTTGCCAAAGTAACTTCAAAAAATTTTTCACTACTATTTAGAATATGACAAAAGCACGTGTTATTTTATGTACGCATGACTGTAATCTAGGTCATTTTTACATCAAGACAAGAAGATATAAGTTTTGCTTAAGTAATGTTAAATTCCAGTTTGGCCCTTATAAGTTACAGAAATTTGTGTATAATAACTCCATTATTTCCTTGGATACCTTATCCCTTTGTACAGTATTTAAAAAGTGATCTTGGTTGGGTTTTTTTTGTTTTGTTTTGTTTTTTCTTTTTTTATTCAATCTTGTATGCAGTTTAATAAGTATATTATATGCTGTGTGCTGTAATTGCTTTAAATTTAGATTGGGTTTCAAGCTGAATTTTTTGGTAGTCCACCCAAAATAAATAATCTAAACTAAGAACAGAAGTGTTTCAGTTTTGTATATCAGATACCAGTGCCTTCTATAACAGTAAAATATAATGATTTATCTTCTAGTACTTCTCCAGAAGAATTTACAGTAGGCACATTGGAAAAGCCAGAAGTAAATATATTATTGTGTCCAATGACCTGAAATCCTCATCAAAATATTAAAGCTTCCCTTATGTAAGATTCTGATACAAAGGCTGGGAGTGTTAGAATCTTTTTTAGTCTCATGCTGGGCTGACCCAAAACATCCAGTACTTTCATTATCTTTCTTATTGACAAACCTGTGGAGCCATTCTTCTGTCTCAAAGATCCTTCCACAAAGGGTTGATTATGAACTACTATTTCTACTTTACCTCATGCATTTCCTCATTTGAGTAAGAAACTGGAGGAAATTCAAACAAAATAGCCTAGTAAAATATTATTCTCTGTGTCCTTCAAAAAAATAATGTCATCATGCTCCCCCTCTGTCATGATTTTCAGAAAAATGTGTTAGAACCTTCCTGACCTCAAGTCAGCAAGTATCATTCAGGTTTCCCAGAAAAAGTGTCTAACAGCCCATGTCTCTTCAATTTTGCATAATGAAACTGGAAATCTTCAAGAAACAGATAGTTATTTCCCATAAAATCCTGTATCTCCTTTTGGGAGTTGCAGTTACCCTAATACGAGATTCCTTTTGGGAGTCTCATATTAGAAACTCAAACCACAGTATAGTATTTTCCAGTTAGCCCTGTAATTGGTCACTTGAGCTACATTTGGCATTTTCAGTTTGGCATGAAAATCATCATAGCCAAAAAATGCATATTGAAGTTATGTTGGTAATTGTAATGAAAGGATATTATTAACTGGGAAAATAGAAAGCATGAACAAAAATTCTGTTTAATTCATATAAAATATAAAAGTTTTGTTTTCTTTCTGGGGAAGACAATGATCTTCAGACAATGATAATTTTTAAGTAAATACAGAAATTTTTTGCATATTTAGAGACACAAGACAAGTCTGTCTCTCGCCTTATATCTACAGCTAATGATTGAGCTGTTATAGGAAGAAAAAAAAAGCAAATGAAAGCAAAAAACTACTCTGACTAATTTAAAATATCAGCTTTTTCTGATTATCTGAATAGATTTTTCCCTTTAAAAAAGTGGTATTGTCTGATCAAAGAACTAGATAAAAGAAAGAGTTTGTTTTACTAGTAGAATTTGTGTCATTCCTCCTGTGTTTTCTGAGAGAAATTAATCTTCCTATATGAGTTAATTCAGTCATTGTCAATATAAACTGACTTTTTCAAAATGACATCAAAGATAAAAGTTGCAGTCCTATTTTAAACCTGTTTGTTCTTAGAACATGCATGCTGCAGAGAAATGAAAATCACTAGTCAATACTTGGCTGCTCATAACAAAAAAATCCATAAATTAATGGACATCTGAGTTAGAATTTATTAAACATATATTTCTTTATGAATTTACTTGAATAGTATACGTAGCTGTTTTTTCTTGCATAGTAATAGATTTACCAGGCTATGGTAAATTTCCATGCCTTTAGAACTTTTTACTTTTACATTGAGGAAAAGGAAACAGAGAATATGAGGGTCACAAAAGCCTTAAAGTTCAGAGAATGAATTAATTTTCCTTAAGTACACAAAGGAGAAATCAAACAAATATATAAAGTGCATATAAATCCTGACCGATTATTCTTATACATCATCAGTCAAATTTATTGTAGATTTCATCTACAAAATGCACACAGACAGTGACAAGGCTATATATATAGAGTTCCTCGTATGTCTTGCCTAACATATTACTTTGCCACTCCTTGGGGTGACAGGAAATACTACTTTAAACTTGGATGAAGAGTTTTTGTTAGATAGACTGTGATGTACCCACAGAATGGTACTGGTATCAGAGGAATTCTGCCATGCCATAATGGAAATAAAAATTCTGGTTCTACAAAAATTCCATGCATATGCAACTTCTTTTAATGATATGACTGTGTTTTGAAACTGTTGGAAATAGACAGACTACATCTGCTCTCTTACACTGAGTGTTTTCCTGTAAGTAGTTGCTTTTATTCAGTTGAGAATAAAAGAGATGCCCAAAAGAATTTTAATGTCCTTGCTGCTGTTTATGACACTTTTTTATTTAAGATGTGAAGCTACTTTAATTCAGCATACATCAGTCTCTAGCTTTTTCAGGATTTAGGATTTACTGATAAAAACCAAAAGATGGCAAAATTCAGATATTGCATTATCATGAAAGTAGAATCTGAGGCTCATTCTATACCCTGGGCTATTTCCAAAACTAGTATCTTTTTCAATATTCTGTTACAGAGAAAAATTGAAACCATCCTGCTTCATTTGTATCCTTCTACATACAAGGTATGACAGTGGCTGCCAGAATACCAGAGAATATCATCCCTTTCCAGTAACATTAAGAAATATTTAAGTAAAACAGAAAAGATGTTGTTAAGTTGCTAGCAGGTTAAACTGGAGAACAGAATGTGTCTGAGAATTTTTTTTTTCCTGCCAACAGCCACTCAACTATGAAAAAAAGAAATCATATACACTTAATATAGAAGGAGCAAATACTCACCTGGATTTTCGCTTTTCGCACTTGGGACCATTCAAAGATGTAACGATGTTGAAGGTCATCGTTGGCGATGTGGACGAACCCCCACTCTTCACTATGCCTTCCTATGTCATGGAAGTCTATGAAAATGCAAAGATTGGGACTCCTGTTGGCACCGTAACAGCACATGATCCTGATGCTGCAAACAGTTTAGTGAGGTATAGTAAATCCAAATTATAGGGATTAATTATTCAATCATGATATTGAATTTCACAAGCTCAATGGTTAAGGAAATCTGAAGTGTAGGAAGATGGTTTATGTTAGTACATAAAGGGAAACATAGGTCAGAACAATGTTGTAATCAGTCTAAATAGATTAGATTCAGTAACATAACCTTCAGCCTTTATTTGAAAGAATAAATAATTCTTTCAAATAAATAGTGCACTGTAACTCCAATCATTGGTCCAAGCAAAGGATTTTCCAGTGGTGTCCTGCTATAAATCTGTTAAATATCATAGCACTGTTTTCTCCTGTCTGTCAAAATTGTGGTGGCCCTCTGCACACTTGCTGCACTGTAGTTGTCCCAGGTGCTTGTGCAAGACAGCAACAGCTTTAGATACATCTTCCTTTTAGAGACAAGCAGGATCATTTTTGCAAAAGTTTGGTTGAGGTTGAGCCCAGTATTTTGTAACATCCTTTAGTTTCAGTAAAGCATCAAAAGAATCAAATATGTGCAATAATGAATTTTGTGGAACAATATATGAACTTTATGTGTCAAAGGTGGCAGTAGATCTAAAATGTTTCCAAAAAATATCCATAAAAACATTTTTTGATTCTTTTCCTTTCCACGATATAATGATATATCCTTGTAGAACTCATTAATTATATCCTTGGAAAGAAGTTTTTCTTCAGCTAGTTAAGAATATTTAGTCTCCTGACTGAGTTGAAATCTGATGGGTATGTGTAATAGTCTTAGTAAGATGAAACCATCTTTTCAGAGCAATGAAGACATCAGACTTTTATGGTTCTTTTGTGATAATAGTCTGAGATTCAAAATGTTTTGTGTCAGAGAATCAATATATGCAATTTCTTAGTGGCAAGTTATTGCCTTTGAAAAATTTCCACTATGGTATTTGTGCCTAAATTGTAACCTACATAATAAAATTTTGCTAAAAATAGCTGCCAAATGCCTGTAGCTCTAATACCATGATTCTGAAGCTATTAACACAGTCAGATCAATTACCATTGTGGAAATTTGGAGTAGGAAGGGCAAGTGCATATTTGACTAGCTGGTCCATAATTCAACTGTCTGTTGCCCATAACAGTTTTGTCTAGAGAGAGATAAATCTGGCAAAAGGGAAGCAGCAGCAGTTTGTACAAAGCCTGGGAAGGCCAGAAGTAGATTTTCTGGGTGAAACAGGCAGTAATCTGGAGATAGAGGGATCAGAAGGAGAAATATTTTCAAATATTGAGCTTTTTGTATATGCTTTCTTTTTTCCCAAACTTGAATTTGTAACCAGTGATTGAGGACAGAATATTAAGTATCCATATTGTTAACTTAATTGAGGGAAAAAATTGTTCTTACTTTAGTCTATCATGCTTTTTCCTCAATTGACATATATTTTTGGGTTGTTTCTTCCATATCTTAATGTCTCAATGGAGAAAAATATATAGTACTAACATAACATACCAAACCATGAAGATCTGAAGGCAGTCAGTTCTCACTACGTTACGTTGGTTGGGTTGGGCAAGGGCAGTGGTAGCTCGGATATCCTTGGCATTATATTGTGACCAGGTCCACCTTCTAGCCAGGCTTTATCCATCTTGGTGGAACTGACAGTGCATGTCATTTGTGAGAGTGCGGGCTTTTAATGCTGATTGTCTGAGACCTGAACTAACATCTTGCTGTGTGGGACTCTAAACAGACACCAGGCTGGGTTGGCATGCCCTCAAGTTTTGCTTGAGCTTCCTGCTGTGGGACCAGAAATGCTGGTTTGAGAATTGACAGCTCCAATCCCCCCATACTTACCTCAGCTTCACAAAGAAACACTGATATAGTACAGAAGGGCTTTGTATTATTTCAAGATCTGGCTACAGTTTGGGAAACTCGGAGTTAGAGGAGGTGTGACCTGAGAAGTAAAACAGACTTCATGGCCCGAGCTGCTGCTCCACTTGGAGGCAGGGTCCTGCCCCATGCTCCACTCAAGAGTGACAAGCAAAGGAGACACTCAGAGGGGGCTGTATTTCTCAGAAGTGTTCATTAAGTGCCTTATGGCCTTTTGTGCTGCAGGAAATGTCTCCACTGTTTGTCTGAAACCCTGGTGAGTCAGAAAGACAGTCAGAAGTAACAAGGTCACATCTCTTCTTTGTTTCCCCATAATTCCTAGCTAATTGAAAATGAAAATAGTGATTATAAAAATGGAATTAGGAAGATTCAGTGTAACTTTCATAGAAAGCAGAGACCACAATCTCCTGGGAAAGTTGATAGAGATAGGACTTGACCTGCTGATCTCTGTGTAGCAGGGGAGTAACAGAACAGTACTTCTTATCCAAATGGCTCAGATATATCTCCAAATACTGAATACTGTGAGGCTACAGGGCAAGACACAGAGCAGTGATTTGCTTATCAGTCTTTCCTAATCCACTTGTGCATCTTTTCCACTTTGCAAGGACACTTGCTGCCGCGTATGAGATTGATGAAGCATTTAGGCACACACAGTAGAAACCATATCACTTTGCTGTTCCGCTTCTAAAACAGATACAGTGCTGTGATTTGTTCACTGACCAATTAAAAAACAGTTTATTTTGATGGCAGGAACAATTCTTGTATAATGGTTGGAAGTGTAGTTAAGGTAATTAACATTGCTGAAATCTTTTTAACTTATTTGAACTGAACACAAAAATAAATAGCATCATCTGCTGCTATCAGTAGAGGGAGACAAAGTGGGTTTTGTCCTTATTTCCTCACTGAAATTTCATCACAGTGATTTCATCTTGTTCCTGAGCTGAGCTGTCTTCAGAAGGCACTGACTTTTTGCCAGTGCTTGTACTACTGTTTTAGTCTTTAAACCCCAGCAGAACAATCTCTGTAATAACAAATGTAGCTAATAGCAGTGGGGTCTTTTTATTCAGTACTTTTCTGATTGGCAATTTGGACTGTTCTGAAGGATTTTTCTTTTCAAGTTGATTGATTTTTTTTTCTTTAAAAAGATAGAAATACATTTTCAGGGAAACCTTTTTAAATGCTCTGGTTTAGAATAAGATTATTATTCTACTGAAATATGAATAGCAAGATATAATAGAAAGCATAAGAAATAAATATATTGAAACTTCATAATGTATTAATTTTAACTATAAAGGGGTTTTGCATAGTTTGAAAATCACTTAAAAATTTGCCTAAAAATTATTTTCTAAATCAACAGAAAACATCTTTATTTGTCATTCATTCACAGGTATTACTGCCCTATTGCAACATTTATGAGAGACTAATCCCCTTTCATTGCTTTGTGTCAAGTATTCTGCTTCCATACTCATATCTTTTGTTGCTTGAAAAGATCAGCATTAAGTCACATCTTATAATAATATCTGATGTGCAAGTGGATCTTGAAAAGTATGTTCCCACACAATGCAGAAGAAAGCATGACTATTAAATACTCTAATTACAATTTTTATTAGTCCATTATTCATTTTAAATCTCTGTATATCTACTTAGAAAGTATCTTTTTTTCTTTCTGAAATCAGACACAGAAGACCTGCATGGAGAGGGGTGCAAACAGCTTTTAACTGGCAAGGCATCAAGTGGTGCCTCAGGACAGGGCCTCTTGAAACCCTGACATGTAGGTGGTGATCCTTGGGTGGTGAGTCCACCCAGGCACAGCTCATACTCCACATGATCCTTGGAGCTTTCCAGCTGCCTCTGGTCTGTTGCCAGTGGAATGTATTTTGGGAACATAATGCTGCAGCTGTTCCCCAAGCCACCTCCAAGGCAGTGACGCAGAAAAGAGCTGAGACGTAGTTTTAAGACCATGACGCTTTCTGCAGCTCTGATGTAATAGTGAAAGCAGTTCCATGACATAGATCAGCTCCCCCAGAATAACTTCCTGGTTTGATAATCTACTGTGAAGAACTGAAAGTCTTTGCTTTTGCTAACCTTATACACTTAAGAGTAGGGTTTGAGAAAGAAGACATCCAGTTATAGAAATACAGTAACATCAGATCACTCCTTTGAGTGCTACTTTGTCATGCAGGGATACAGGAGGTAAATCACTGTTTTGAGCATTAATGATAAGTAATTTTTTTACACACACTTATTATGTTTAACTTAGGTTGTATGCATTTCTGGGAAGATTTTTTCTTTTTCTGGTATCTAACAGAAAACTTCTGGTGAATGGGGTACAGGTCCTGATGAGGACTCTGCCTGTGACAGTAGTGTTAAACGATAAGAAAGATAAGCATCTTCCCTTTTCAGAAGGTCTACAATTGCTTGGCTAAAAGCAACTTTGTGGGTTTTTTTGTGGTTTGTTTTGTTTTGTTTTGTTTTTTGGTCCTCGGAAGATTGATTTGTTAAATTCGTATTTTGGAATTCAAGTAAATTTTCTGTTGGACCCTAATCATGTTGTAATATGTCTTACTATAATGCATTTTATTCACAAAGATTGATCAGCTATAGGAAACAGAAGTCAGGAAAAAAACCTGTTGCTTTGGGTTTTATTTTTTTTTCTTTTTTAAATTTTGTGCTAAAAATAATTTTAATGTTTTAATTTTTTTTGTCCTAAAAATTGACTTTTAATTTTGCGCTAAGTTGGTGAAGAATAAGAGTACTCTCTCAGCTATGATCCTGCTTCCCACTTTTCTGATGGTCTTATACTGTTGCCTTAAAATGGATAATATATCATAGTGGTTAGTACACATGTATATACTAATGAGTACAAAAACTTGCTTTTCAACATCTGGTATGTAAAGACTCTAATAAATTCATAGTTCCCTTGTTCTACTTTGATTTAAATTGACAAGCTTATCTTTCCTTCTTTCAGAAAGAATACTAAAAAATTAATTAATTACAAGTGCATGTGATTATAACAATGTGGTGTAGGAATTTGGTCCTCAATTCCTGTATTAGGCAGAGAAATTTAACTTTTGCTGCATTGATCTTCTCAGTCATCTTTTAGATTCATCTGAAGGTGAATACTTTTTGTCATCAGCCTTTAGAAAGTAAAGTTAGTTTTCAGTAAATATTATTTTAAGCAGCATGCTTATACCTAGATGAAAGAACACAACCAATAAGTTTTATGCTTTCCTATTATTATATCTTAAAGTCTTAAAGACATAAAATATTGGCAAAAAAAATCAGGTTTTAGACTTCTTTTCTAATGTAAAGTTTAAATTTGCTACAGGTAGAGTAAAACCTCAACTTGTGATTCAAATTGAAGGGAGGTGCAAGACAACTGCCTGAAAGGATCAAAGGAAGGGGCTGAAAATTAAATCATGTTTTTAAGGTTCCCCCCCCCCCCCCCCCGCCATCTCCCCCATTCTCTGAGATCAATTCAGTTTCTGTGCTCTCAGTAGAGAAAAGAGATAAGGCTGTTCCTCTTCTGGAAAATACAGTAGTCCCTTCTCCTAGTTATTTTCATTTGCCTTACTTGCTCTTTGAATGTCATATAGGAGGAATAAAATCAGGTTTTTTCCTGCTGTCCTGTGCACAGCCAGCATGGCTTCCCTAAGGACAAGTCCTGCTTGACCATTCTAGTGGCCTTGATGGAGTGACTGTACCAGTGGACAAGGAAAGGGTTACAGATGTCATTTATCTGGACTGCAATAAAGCCTTTGACACAGTCCCCCACAACATAATTTTCTGTAAACTGGGAGGAGATGGATGGAATGGGTGGACTGTTAGACTGTTTGGGGTGACATAATTGCAGCTTCCCAGTACCTGAAGGGAGACTACACAAAAGGTCGAGAGGGATTATTTACAAGAGCATGTAGTGACAGGACAAGAGGGAATGGCTTCAAACTGAAAGAGAGTTGATCTAGCTTAGACATTAGCAAAAAAAAATACTTCACTGTGAGGGTGGTAAGACATTGAAAAATGTTGCCCATAGAAGTTGTGGATGCCACATAACTGAAAATGCATAAGGTGTGGTTGGATGGGGCTCTGAGCAGTATGGTCTAGGGGAAGGTCTCGCTGCCCATGTCAGAGGGGTTGGAACTAGATGTTATCCAAGGTCTCTTCCAACCCAGGCTATGATTAAATGAGTCTATGACTCTCTCTTGGCTCTACTTAGGGTAGCTTGCTGAGATCAGTGCCATCATGCAGAGTAACCTTCCCTCCCTCGTATGCCTGTGGGAGAACATGAGAGATTTTCCAGATTCTGCCAGGCCTGTGCTTGTGAAGACAAAGGCAGAAATCGGCCCTCCTCAAAGGAGACTTCAAAGTACAAAACCATCATAATTCCTCCACTATTCTCTCTAAAACTGTCAGTGAACTGAGACAGAAAAGGAGCAGAAAAAGGGATTTTGAATGGCTGGAGAGAGATGGGAATTTTTCTTCAATTTCTTCACTAATTCTCCATCTGACTTCACAGTGAGCAAACATTTTAAAACCTTTCTTTATAGTGTTGAGGTGAGAGGTCTCTTGCTGTTTTGTTCCCTGAGGCCTCAAATTAGTTTTGGTTCCTGTCAAATTATGTGTCCTAGGTCTCCCAGTAACAAGCATGTTCATGTCCTTGAGCAGGAACTGGTAAGATGCTCTTACATCTCTTCTGACTAGCAAAAATCCAGCTCAGGATAGTGGTCAGAATCCCACGTCAACCACAGCCACCTCCATCCCTCCCTGAGAGCTGAGAGAGGAAACACTGTCAGATCAGCTTTTTGACCATGAAAGACAGATTTTTCATGCCAGAACATCATCTTTATTTTTCTCTAATTTTTACTGACTTCAGAATGTCTCGAGCATTAACAGTCTTTTATGGTTTTAGAGTCAGCCTTCATATCTGAACATCTCTAGAGTATAGTCATTTTGATAGGGTCATGCAACTCCAATAAATAGGCATCAATCTATCAATCTTGGTTTTATTTGGTTTAGTGTATAATAAGTAGAGAGAAAAAAAGAGTATGTAAGTGGAATACCATTCTTTAGCTGGTAGGTAGAAAAGTAGTCATAGAAGTAGAGAAGTAGCTGTGGCTGTATCTAGCTTGTAGAGGAAAATGAAATTGTTTCTCATGCAATACTGACTGCACCTTATTGCTTATCAGCATCTGAATGTTAATCTCTTTGACTAACAAGCAACTCGGATATAAGATATAGTTCTGCCATCAACACATCTACCTGAAATGTTTTTGGACAGTCATAATCTTATGAAGAAATTCATAAAGTCATGAAAAGACAAACCTTTAACTGGCTTTGAATTCTGAATTATGCCTTGAAGGGCGTGGCTTGGTCTTAGCCTACACTGACTGGCAGGATTAGCTGGAAAAATGATCACTGATTAACACGTGCAGACAGAAACTGCCAGCTAGAAATGATGAGTGTCTAGAAAGAACTAGACATTTGTTTCCTTCAAATGAACAATGTTTCAAATTTCCTGTGTTCAAGGCGAGCAGTGTGCTAGAGGATGGGAATAAGAACTGGAGCAGGAAGCTGACTTCTGCATAGAATTCAAACCAGCAGTGCCTGCCTCTCAGGGACTTTCCTGGGAGACAGTGGTTCACTGCTGTGAATTCCCCTGTGTCCCCAGGGATCCTGCAACTCACATCTCTAGGACTAGGACATGGAACACTGCCACTCTGGCTGAGCTGAGATTTCAGCATTAGAGGTGAGCCAGGAATTCTGTATGGAAACAACAAGGCACTGCTGATCAGCTGGTGGATGTTAGATGGGAGCCAGCACCAGAGAGAACTCAGTGAGAACAGCATATTGAATCAGCTTAATTTAAATGCTGTGAGAGGAGCAGTATCTTTCTCAAAGGTTATGCTATGTCTGTTTGAAAAGAAAGCAAAGGAACAGTAAACAGAGGGGATACCTTCTCCAAGCTATCTTCAAATGTATTCAATTTTCACACCTGGAAAGCACAGTTGAAGGCTGTAGTTCTCAGTGGCATTCTTCTGCTAAGGAGCTCTGGAACATCGAATTCTCCTTAATGTACCAGACCTGCTGCAGGGAGAAAATTGGTTACCTGCTGATTGGCATGACTTCTGACTCATACTTCACAATTGCATTTCTCTCCTGGCTGAATTCGTTTGAACTATGGGGAAATAAATTGGCCCTGGAATGAAGGTACTGTAGTGCAAGACAGCCACAGCAACAGAATGTCTCCCCACCACCTCATTTGGCTTCAAGGCTTTGCTGCTGGTTCCCAGGCTCATGAGTGCTGCTGTCAGGAGGCAGAGAAAAGATAAAAGGCATACACTCAAGTTATGTCCCAGCATGGGCCATTTCTTGTTGTTCTCTAGCTGGTCAATCACAGAGAGTATCAGCTGGTTGGTTCTCTCAGTCTTTGTCACACCTC
This sequence comes from Motacilla alba alba, assembly GCF_015832195.1. Lineage (NCBI taxonomy): Eukaryota > Metazoa > Chordata > Aves > Passeriformes > Motacillidae > Motacilla > Motacilla alba. The sequence continues at coordinate 76,351,058 of NC_052017.1, forward strand.
CTTTTCTCACTCTATGTAGTTGCTTACTCTTCCTTTTCTAAGATATTTTATAAAATGAAATAAAAATTTATGTACTTTATTTCTTTCTGGTAAAGTTTCTTGCTTAAATCTTTAACTGAACAGGTTTTCTTACAACAGCATTTGTCTATTAACTGATAAGTCTATTTTTAAGCTACTGTCTGCAAAAATATATAGCCTTATTTTTATGGCTTTGTGGTCAGCACAGTAGTGATTAACAGAATAGTTACTGCCTGATGTTGACAATAAGCAAAGAGTGTCCAGAGTAATTAATGTTTGCAGGATGAGACTCTTGTATTATAAGATTTGGCTTTGCAGTACATATTGGATTTTCAGTATGTGTTCCATAGGAACAGGTCAGGAAAGAATATTTGATTTCTTTTTTCAGCAAATCATCCTTGTTGTTATCAGGAGGCTTCTAGAGCAAAAATATACTAGGAGAGAAGTAATTAAATTTTATCTTTGCATAACTGATTGTAAGCTCTACTACTAAAAGGTCTCCAAGAAAACTGAAGGACAATTATGCTTCCCACACTTTCTCTTCTACCCTTCTAGTTCATCATATAAAAGATGCTTGTGTATCTCTGTGTATATATTGACCAACACAACCAAACATTAATTATTTCTGTGTTAAAAGTAGTATGATCAAAACATTCCAACTATTTTTCCTACTTCAGTTTTCCTACGCTGCCCAGCATAAGGTGTAAGGCATGGGGGGGTATTTCTCCACCTGAAGCATGTATCTTCTGGACAAAGTTCAGATGTCAACATGATTCTCTAGCAAATACAGCAGATTTGTGGATTTTTACAGGTTGATACCACTCTGTCTCCAAGTTTTTATAAATAGTTAAATGCAATGCTATCTGTGGACATGGGAGATACAACTTCTCCACTGAGACTGGCACAGCCTTAAAGAGGTGATTATACCTTGTAAAAATAGGGCCACATAAAATAATACCAAGAGGATAATTGTATGGTCCATTTTAGTTCTTTTTTGTGATGCATCCACAGAGGATTCCAGTATTCCTCAAAACAAAATAAATTTCTTTGGATGTCTGCACCATCCAATATTTCATGATCAGTGACTGATGAAAGTTCATCAGGAGTTTTCTTTTAATTCCTCTCCTGAGTTTACCAAGCATGGAGAGCCACACCAACTTTCAGAAGTGTGTCTGCAATGACTGCTGTGTATATATTCACTAACTTTTTTTGTTCTTTTTCTGGCAAGATCATTGTTTTGTTCTTTGGTTTTGTTTTTTTTTTTTCCCATTCAGTTAGCGATACAGTGAATAATGTCCTTTGAAAAAATTTTCCTGACTTAAACTCTTAAAAATTGCCCCATCACCTACACAATCAAGATCTTCTTAGTCCACTTGTTCGAAGCAACTTGAGCTGCCATCTTGCACATCCTAAGTGTCACTATTGGGTACTTCTGATATATTTTGGAATGAGATATTCTCAGATGTTGGTAATAATGAACTGCAAAATAATTTCTGACTTAGCTAATGGGAACCATCAAGGACAATCCTTGCTCCAGAAAAATGTAAAATGAGTAGGAACTGAGGTCTGCTGTCCCTTCAGCAACTCCAACAGTCATTCAGCAGGGCTTTCACTCTTCATGATGTTGAAAAGAAAGATGGAGAACTAGTGAAAAGAAAGATATTCTATCCTAGGTTTGGATGATTTGATCTCTAGTGACCGAACTATGGTTCTTTAGCTGCTGAAAGTACTTGAGGCCTGGCAAGAAAATCTGGAGTTCCAAAAGGCAAGTTAGCATACTGTCAAGCAGATGTAAACATTTCTTACAGGTAGGAGAGGTGGGTTCAGTTAGGAAAATCTACCCTAAGTCACCAAATCCTGTCTGAGGAGGCTTTTCCACTGAGTCTCCAATCCTTTGACCAGTTAAGGTGACTTACTCAGATTTCGGCTTTCCCTTCTAAGTGCTTTCTTTCTTTTGCTTTTTCACATCACCTCTGCCTTTAATATATCATTCAATTAAATACTGGTTTGTTTGCTTGCTTGCTTTTTGTTTACACCACCGGTATAAATAAGTACATAATGAGAGAAATAAAATTAATTTTAATTGTTTTGTGCTTGGCAAGTTTTATGTGTGCCACTCTTTTTATTAGGAATTACAATCTGGTGATGTAAAAATAAGAGCAATTGGATGGGAAAAAGAAATCATTTTGACCTTTACATGCCTTCCATATATGAAATATATATGAAATTTCTCAGAATGAGAGCAGGGATGAAAAATTATCAGGAAAAGTAGTTATGGTATATAAATTTTTTTTTTTTTTCTGGAGTTAGTCAAGAAGGCTTGAAAGGGTTGAGTAATTGCTTCATTTGTTAAAAGCCATAGTAAATTCTGGCTTTGAGAAAAGTCTTGTCAATCTTTTGTGTTCCTTCCCTCTGATTCCATTACCTACTTCAAGGCTTTTAGTTTCCCTGCTAGGCAAAGTGCCCAGAAGCCAAGGGAACAAAGCAGGGAAGTTTAGTTTTGCTTCTAGGGTACTGCCAATGGCTGCTCTGGGAACCAGATGTTTCTGATACTCTGTAATGGTAATGTTCCAAATGGCTTATGTGTCACCTTGTCACCGAGTTAATGTCAGAGAGGTATGCTTTGAAACGGGAACCAAGGCTGATCACACTAGTTTGCAGCAATAGGCAAATAAGCCGAATAATAATGCACTAGTTTCTGCTTTCTTTTTTGCTTTTCCATTTCATGATTTTTAGTCAAAGTACATGTGTGTCTTACCTTTGACAGGGTTGTATACTGCTGTGCAAAATACCACCTGTTAGCAATTTATATCTTTGTGACTCACAGTGTAAATATTGTTATGTATCAAAAGAAAAAAAGATTATGAAAGAAATAAAATACGGTGTTACTTTGGGTTTCTCCAAATTATGTATTTTTTTCAGGTTGTTTTTTAAATGTCTGTGATTTTAAAAGCTTAAAAGTAATAATCTTATAGAGATTTCTGATACTTTGGATGATACATACTACAATGAATATGTATTTATTGTTATATTTCTTCATAGATATTTCATTGATCATGACACAGAAGAAGATAGGTATTTCACCATTGATGCTAGTACTGGAACCATTAAGACTGCCAAGATCTTTGACAGAGAGGAGACACCTTGGTACAACATCACAGTGGCTGCTTCCGAGATAGGTAAATAATTTATTTGGCACATAGTATGAAAAATAAAAATTAGAAAGGAAAATAACCACTCTCAGATTTTGAGAAAGACTACGTTAATATGTTATGTTCTTTTTATCACCAGTGGGTTTTTAGCTAGTCCAGATAAAAGAGAGTTTTCTGTGTGTATGTGAATACTCTAACTCCAAAGAACAATTAAATAAAATCACATGCCTATGTGAGTCCACCTGTGTAAATTTGCCAGATTTCTCTGCATGGGACAGAAGGCTGCCAACTTACTCAGCAACATTTCTAAGCATTCAATCTCCTAAAATCAACAGCTTGTGCCATTTGTGTTTCACAATTCATATGTCTTAGAAGTTAACAGTGTTTAGTACTGTCTGAGAAATTCATCTTTCCTTCTTGTATCTATTATCAACTATTTTAGCAAATTGCATGCCAATTGTATGCCCATGTTAATTTGTATTTAACAGATGCTTAGCAGTTTGTGATTATGTTTCTGGCCTTTTAATAGGCAAATTACCAAGGTATAATAAATATTACCTGTGCATTTGAAAGTCCTCTAACTTTGATGAGTCTCCATTGCCTCAGATAAGCCCTGCAATGATCAAAAGCCATCTGGCTGAGGAGTCTGAGACAAATATTTCTTCTTGAGGCAAGGAGAGTTTAAAGAACATTTTAGTTAAGCTTTTGTATTGCAGGGTCTTTATTTTTCCACGGTCAAAGTTTTAAATTTAAAAAGCTCAACAAGGCAAATGAAGAAAGAAAAAGCGCCATTCTGGATTGATAGATTCAATCCTCCAAACTCTGTCCATGATAACATCTTTCAGTGGCAGTGATTTTGATCAAAACTGTGAAATGCTTTTATGTATATTCATTTTCTTTTTTTTATTTTTTTTAATGATAAAATGCAGGTCTTACCTCTAACAGGTTCCACTGACATTATTGAGCCTGGTGTGCTTTCATCTGTTTCATCTCTTGGTTAAAATTTAATCTTTTCTGCCACTACAGCACTAGCATATGCTACAAAATAAACAGCATGAATGTATTTCACAAAGACAAAAAATTGTTTTCTATTATTGTACCTACATTCACAACTAAATTGACATTTTGAGCTAAGTACATTCCTATAGTAAATAATAGGATCTAGAATTTTATTATTAGCTCCTTGAAAAAGTAAACACTAACACTCCTGTGTGCTTGACAGTGTTGACATATATAGAATGTCATTTCAGTTCAGCATAAAACTGAATTCAGCATGAAATAAAATATAATTAAAGCCTAATCATAAACAGGTGCATACTGTTAATAATTAAAAAAAATATTTAAAAGCTACACAGGGACACTGAAAAAAAAGAGTATTCATGAGTCCTTTTTTGGAAACCATTGAAATGTAATTATTTTCCAGAAAGAAATATCAATAGCATAAATCTTTAACATAGTTTTCTCCACATTATTTGTTTCACATAATCAAAAGAGTGCTGGTACATGTATCATGCTAAGAATAGTATGAAGAAGGAGAATTTTGTTTATAACTAAACCAGAATGGAATAATTTTTTTAGATGCTCTGCTTAGAAGTCTCTGTTTCAGGTGCAATTTTTTACAGGAAAACATGAATCTCATTTTTTCCCCTTGCACTGCCTTTGTTACTGTTAAAGCTGAGGTTGGAAAAATAAGTAAATCTATAGTGTCAGTTGAAAAAACAATTCATTTATGAAAAAAGAAAGAGATAGTAGTGAGGAAGAGATGGATGAAAGACAGACTGGCAGGCAGCCTAAATGACAGACAGCCTTTCCTTGTGTCTACTTCCTCAACCATTCTGTTATTTGCAGTAATTTGGAAATTATAACACTGTTCTCCAAATCCCTTGTGAACTTAATAATGATTTTATGGTGGAGCAAAGAGCATATGTTGTGTATGGCCAAAGCTCTTCCTTTAAGTGCTGTCTATCCCATATCTAGTCTTATGGTTTTTGCTTTCAAGTTCAAGCACAAGGTATTGCAAAACCAAGACTAAAGCTGAAATATCAGTCAAAGGCTATGACAAAAGTGTTATTTAGCTGTGGGGGAGGTATTCCTCAAATTTATCTGATGCAGTAGAAGGCATTTGCAGTTTCTGACACCATTTGCTTGGCCAAGAACACAGCAGAACCTGCAAGTCTCATAAAGATTGTGTTCCTTCAACAAGTGGTATTCTGTGGGTATAAAGTGCTGATTGTAGTTAGTTTCTTGAAGTGTTTTTCTCTCTTCTCTTTATGCTACATTTCACTGATAAGTGTTCAGTTTCTACCTATCATCCTTTTGGCCACTATTTGCAACTGGGCTTATTTTATATAAATGAAATTTAGAACTGACATTATATTTCTACCCCCAACTGAGTGATATCTTCATGCTTCAATCTTATTCTTTCTGAACATTTCAATCTTATTCTTTCAACATTTCTGAAAATTTCTGAACATTTCACTTTTCATCTCTGTATGTGATATATACTGTCTGCATTGGTCAAATGTTCTCTCTGAAATCTGAGGAAGTCCTACCACTTTGCTCTGTGGGAGTAATGCTGATGTAATAATCCTCAGGCTTTTTTATGTTTGTGCTCTTACTTCTTAAAGCATACCATTACTATAAAAATTAATGGGCAATCCTTTTCTTTCTTTAACATGCATTGTTCTTAAACAGCAGCATTTTCATATCCAGAAGCATTTACTTTGGTTGTTTCAATACTGGTGCTTCCTGAAATCTCTATGTAGTATTAAGAAAAAAGATGATGAAGTAGTACTATAGTTTATGTTGAAGGATCAAGAGACTAAATCTGGGGCAGGGAGAAGGAGCAGTCGTACTAACAGTAGCACTAATACTTTAAAATACAGATTCACATAGAATTATTACCATTTAATTGACTTCTTCAAATTCCTCGATAAAAAAATACAAAAGTCTATTTGAAAAAGGGAAAAGATATAATTTGCTTGATTCTAGTAAAGGTTTTTAAACCAGTCTTTGACAAGAGTAATGAGAATAGAAAAGTACAGATCAAATGCACAATGTTTTATAACACATGAAAAACTGATTTAGAGAAAAGAAATACAGTCATAGCATAGTAATACCAAGAATAGTCTGTCCCTCTGGAAGTGGAAAAACTTGAGGCTGAGCTATTTTAAGGACTAGCATAGAATCTGTCAATTAGAATTCATTATACTGATAGCACTCAATGATAGGAAATGATTCAAATTCCAAAATAACCTCCCTAGCTGGTAAGAATTAAGGAGGGTTGAGAGAGATTCATGGAAGAACAAGACACTTAGAAGAATGGGATAGATAACTGATGAATAATCTTATGCACCAGTTCACATGCAGGGCCAACTGGCAGGTGAGCAGCTTTTAAAAGAAGGATATGGTGGAGATTCTGGTGGATGAAAGCTGGGCAATGGCTAGTGATGTGCTCTTGTGGCAAAGGAGGCCGACGTCATTCTGCACTGGGTGAGGAAACCTGCAGTCAGCAGGCTGAGAGAGGTGATCCTTCCCCTCTATACAGCCCTGGTGAGGCTACACGAGGAATGCTCCCAGATCTGGGCTCCTCAATACAAAAAAAGACATGGACATATTGACTAAGTCCAGTGCAGGAGCATGAAATCATGAAGGCTGGAGTATCTCTCATATGAGGAGAGGCTGAAAAAGCTCAGATTGTTCAGCCTAGTGATGTGAAGGCTCAGAAGCAGCTTTTCAATGTGTTTGAATAACTGTTAGGGGGAGTCTAAGAGGTGACTAAAGAGATCAACATCAGGAAAGTCTCATCTGAGTAGTATCCGGTAAAATGACAGGAGGCAATATGCATAAATTGAAGCACAGAAAATTCCATTTAAACCAAATAAGAAATACAGTTTTACTGTAAGATTGATCAAAAATTGGAACAGGTCATATTGAGAGGTTGTGAATTCTCTGTCTTGTAGACATTCAGAACCCAACTGGACACAGCCCAGAGCAATGTGCGCTCTAGATCCAGCTTTGAGCAATAGAGTTGTACTTGCAGATCCATGGAGACACCTTCAAAATTAATAATTCTGTATTTTTTTTTTATACTAGGAACTGTGTTTTTAACATGGAGAATAAAACAAAATAAGAAAATGGAGCAAACCAGTTTCTTGATATGTTTTTCAGGTGCTGTTAACATCAAAAGGTTATCGGAGTTCATAAAATACTGACATTTAGATGGATAATAACTGTGCTTCTAATTAGAAATGTGATTTTTAAAAAGCAAGATAAGTGCTTATATTTCAAAGATTTTAAAGGTACCTTTTAACTGGGAAGTTGTCACATATTTCTATTATGCAGCTGGTTGTCATATCAGAATGTAGAAAGGATTTCTGGGTTTATTAGATCATCAGCAGTTTGGGGATCAAATTGTGATCCCCTGATTGTCTCCATAATGCTCTGCAGTGGCTGAAAATGGAAAAATCAGACCATTTTCCACTATTTGGGTAACAGACTAACTTGAATGCAATGGGTGCAAAAACTTGTGGTTGAAGAGACAGTAAAAAGTTCCTAATTTGTAAAGCTGTGGGGAGGCTATATAGAACAGGAGAACTGAAATAATAGTGTTTCATGCCAGGTTCTGTCAGATCCCCCAGACCTAATGAAATCCTATCAAGAGACTGCAAAAAATGACTACATTAAAGGAGTCGATATATGGAGCTTTGACACCATAATGGATTAGAAATCAAAATACTGAAAAGACATCATTATGCACTTTATTTTACATTAAAAAAAACCATAAATCTCCAAGGTGTTAAAAAAGTCAGATATTGGACAAAAACCTCAACCAAACAAATATATTTGTCTTTGTTTATACATCTTCTGTATTTACTTTGCCATGCCTATTTCTTATGGATTTCAGGGGAAAAAATGCTGAGGTGTTGAGTTAGGGCAGTACTTCATTGACAAACTATGCAATACCCTATATTCTATGGAAAGGATACCAGGAAAAAGTAATTGCAAAAAACTACTCAAAAAAATAACTTTTAAATACATTTAAATAGAGTGCCAACAAACCCTGCTCAGAATTTAAATATGTGAAAAGTTGGGATAACTCACCAGAATAAAAGCTTGGAACAGTCATTTTACAAGTCTTAGAGTTAAAAAACATTAAAGTGTTTTTTCTAATTATAGCATGAGTAGTTTTTTAACTACTATTGTACTATTTTACTCTTGGTAAAAAACAATAACAGAAACATACAGTTACATAATTCAGAGGAAAACAGGATCCACAGAGACAACTAATCATATGCAGCAGTGAAATATAAAACTCCTTGAGTTGCTGAATGATGAAAGTCCTATAATTACAAAAAATAGATAAAGTGCATTGTTATAGTGAGGTGTGGTTATAGCTGTTCTTTAGAATCACAGGGATGTTGCTACCTGTATTACCATCATTAAACAGCATGGTTATGAGAAGAATTTGACAGTTCTTTTTCACATTTTATATTTGCAGAAAATAAATTACTAAGATTTGGGTAGGATATTAAAATATATTACTCCTGATAGCGCTCCATGAGGCTGTCATATGGAGAAGGATAAGTGAAGCTAGAGGGGAGATATAAAGTATACATTGTATTTCTGTTAATACTATTATGAGGCAAGCTGATTTATTTTACAAAAAGTGAAATCAAAAGACAAAAATACACAATTATTTTTTGTTTATTTTGAAACACATGAAAGAAACATATGAATTGCCTGAAGGAAATAAGTCTTTGGAGGAATACCTTCCTCAGATACAACACTAAAAAAAAAGAACAAGAACTTTTGTCAATTTATTTTCTCATTTTTAATTTTTCCACATAACCAAGAATGACTCTAATAGCTTGTGGCAAATAATCAGTTTTTAGAAAATGCTTCCTTTACAATATCTTTATGAAAATAATATAAATCAGAACAAAATGCTGTTGCAGTTTTATAAATCGTTTAGATAGATCCTTACCATTTGTATCTGGTGGACAGCAGGATGATTGTTTAATACCAGTGAGTTTGTTGCTACATTCCTGCCTCAGTTTTTCTTTTAAATGAATTTTTCTTACAATAAATATAAAAATAAAATAAATATAAAATAGAAATATAAAATCATAGCAATTTTCAGTCTCTTTTTTTAAACTAGTAATATTTGTAGCAATAGAGAATGGACCTAAAGAATTAAATTCACTACTTTTTTTTTTTTTTAATATCATTAGAGGGAAATACTGTGGTTTTTTTATTGTTTTTATATATATGATTATCTCTATAGGTACATTACAGAAACAGAAATAAATTGTTACCATAAACCCTGAGTTCACCAAGGGAAAAAAAAACCCCAAACATATTCATTTTTCATCTTTGACCTCATTTGCATTCTGCCTTCTAGTTTAGTTTCAGAAAGAGTTTTGGTATTGGTAACATTTTTTTTTTCCAGAAAATAGAATCTGCCACAAAAGTATTTCCCTAAATTTGAAAGAGATTAAAGTAGATTTTAAAAACAAAACTACAGGGTTTTGATACTGTATTGGTCATGATGCAGTGATAAAGACCTGGATATCTGCTATTTTTTTTACTGGTGAGAGCTGGACATAGTACTGGTACCTGGTCCAAACTTACCAATGATGCACAGTTTACTTTCAGGTTTGGCAAACTGCCTGCTAAGACATCACAGCAATATGAACTTATAGCATCATAAAGTCATTAAGGGTGGAAAAGACTTGTAGGATCATTGAATCCAACCATTTAGCCAGGAGAAAAGAAGGCTTGGGGAAAATTCTGTTGCTCTCTACCACTGCCTGAGAGGAGAATCCAGCAAGGTGGGGCTTGGCCTCTTCTACCAAGTAACAAGTGAGAGGACAAGAAAAAATTGCTTAAAGTTGTACCAGGGAAGATTCCATCTTGATATTAGGAAAAACTGCTTCATTGACAGAGTAGCCAGGCACTGGAACAAGCTGCCCGGAGAAGCAGTGGAATGACAATTTCTGGAAGTTTTCAAAAATCATGTGAATGTAGCAGCATCCGCTGTTTTTTTTTTAAATGTGCTTACCAATGCAATACAGGAAACCTACAAAAAAGCTATTTTAAACATCTAACAGTTGCTGAAAGGCAGTTAGTTCTCCAGCCTGCTCAAGGAATTATGCTTCTAATTCCAATTTCAATGTTTATTCCCTGTTTATATTGGTTTAGTCATTGCCTTGATTTTCTTCTCCTGTTCCCTTGGGAAAAGCTACAATGAAGATATCCCTACATTATCATCTGAAAGTGGAGTAGGGCATGGCTCTTCTTAGCTACCAAGGTGGGGCTCTAGAGAAGGGATAGAATTTGGAATCATGACATTTACTTCCCCTTTGAAACTTTGGGACAGAAATCTCAAAATGGACATTTCCAGATACAGAACCAGTGTGTTTTGTGGTGCTCTCTTCTAATCAGGCATGCAACACCAACATCGTCTGTGAGAATTTTGCTTGCATTATGGCAATAGAGGGTTTCCAGCTTGAAAACTAAATGTTTTTGGTCTACTGCAGTGCTATGATTATTACTACTGCTTCTGTAGTTGCTGCTGCTATCACTACTACTGTGATACAAGAGAAATGAGCAGTGACTTCAGCTTTATATTTATCAGTAAAAAGTTAAATTTTGCTATGAGAAAAAAAAAAAAAATTACTATCCATCTTCAGGTAACATTATTTAGAAGAACTCACATCCTTAAAATGAAGACTGGAACATCAAACTTATTCTTAGAATCTGCATAATTTTCTCCTTGCCAGAAAATTTTGTTTATCACATATATACATCATCCTGAATTAAACTCAGTATGTTATTAATATTGCCACTCTCACCTGCATGTTGGATATTCTTCCATCATTTAGGCTTTTTTTTTGGTAGTATATTTTATCCATCCTATATCTATGTTTATTCTTCTAATGTGTTTAAGCTAATCTTTGTTTGAGGAATATGATGAGACTTTTGTACTTCTCTTTAAGAAGTAATAAAAGCTAGTTGAATTTCTTAAGTATTGGTTTGCATTTAAGGTCTTGAAAAGATGTCAAATGGGCTTATATAGTAAACAGTTATGAACCAGTCTACAGTTAGCTAATCTACTAAAAAACAAATCTAAAAAACAAGAGAACAAAACAAGCAAAAAGCAAATAAACAAACCCACAAAAGATTGCTGATGTCAGGACTTCCATTCTGAAAGTCATTCAGGTAGAATATTTTTTTATGAAGTCTATGGGAATTTTGTTAGTGTGAAAAGAAACTCTTGGACATCAGTAACTGTATTAAAAATCTTTCTTCCCAAATAAGGATTTAAAAGTTTGCCCACAGAAACTAAGAGAAGATTCAAAGCTTCACATTGGCTGTTGATTGGGTCTTCTGTATATTTAGAGTGGACTTGCCAATAGAGGATCTGAATATTAGGATCTGGATAATGAAATTTATTTACTTTACAGATGTTTAGCATTCTGGAGGAATAATTATTTATTCTGGGAAAAGTCTTGTGCATAAGAAAGTAAGTCCCTTGCATAGGTGAATCAGAGCAGTGTTTCTGCTTCAGTTGCCCCTTAAAACAGAGAGCATTAATTTCAAAAAATATACTCTTGAGTCATAATGCTCATGGGACACAGAATATTTTGTGATGCACAGGCCTGAAATGTATGTCAGCAATGATTATCTTAAAACTGGGAATCTGCCATACTGCTGCAAGAATTTTGTCTTATTAAGAAAAATGTACTATTAAAAGTGCAGTTATTAGATTGGTTTGGAGATTGCAGGTGATTGTATTCTTGAAAAAGACTGGAATACATGTTGATTCTCAAAATAAAAACTTAAAGAAAAAGAAAATAAACATATATCCTTCAATTCCGTTTCATTCTTTTCCCCCAGTATAAATTGTTCTGTTGCCTTGCATGCAAATTTAGGTTGTACGCACACTGTTCAAGACTGTTTTGCTAAGTGGTGTTAATAATGTACCATTAGCATTTTGTAGTGAGTAGCCTGTCAGTATGGAAATTTGCCTGCAAATGTCAGTGATTCCATGAGGTACTGACTTCCAGAGAGTTACTAATATTACCTTGTGCATAAAGAGCTCTTTCGAACTGATGAGGTATTTATAAATTCTTCATACTGTAAAACAGCTGCAAAAGAAATAAAGGTAAAGTTTCTGAATCTCCATAAAATATCTCTGTAAAACTACTGCAAATCTAACTGACTCAGTAAGCTTGCTCTGAGTAGTAGTGACAGGCATTCAAGAGGACACATTCAAGGTGGGGCAAAGAGGTCTGCAACGCTGTACTGAAAGAAAAGTATTTAAATCTTTTTGTCATGCACTAGACGAAAAAGTTTGATTTTTTTTCTTCTCCAGTAACTATATGCCAGGCCTACAGAGCAGTCCTTTATCTGTGGTACCCACTACTCTGTGCTCTCTCTACTTTTTTCTGCCTCCACTTGGATGTTTTATGCCCCCTCATACCTTTGAAGATGGTCCTGCTTTGAGCTGGAAACTGGACCAGTGACTTCCAGAAGTCCCTTTCAACTAAGATTTTTCAGTTATCCTATGATTATCTGATAATAACAACTTCTGTTGCCTTCTTGCAAAAACTCTTCCAGGTTTTCTGTAGTATTAAGATGTTAAAATTCTTCATTTTAGTTTATGAATCTTGTCAAAAATTGATTTGTTAATCTTTAACCCTTTACAGTAATTTCTACTTTCTAGCTCCTTATTAAGCTTTATGTACTCTCTCTTTGTGTCCTTCCTTTCATGTACACCACTTTCTAGTTCTCATACCTCACAAATTATGTTCAAGAACCTCCCCAACAAAGCCTCAAAACCAAAGTAAAGTTTCTTTGGGCCATAGATATCATATTCTGTAATTGTAATTACAGGATTTTTAAATTTCATTGTCTGATTACATTAACAGAGGACATTACCTAAATGAGTTGTAAGCTAAATTTAAGTGAGCAGTAAGTACTGTTAAATCTGTACTGCCTGTGCTGTTCTGTTCTGCACAATCTTTTGACCTACCTTCAGGAAAGGAACAAACATCTTCTTGTACTAAAACTCATACTGTAACTGCTCTCCTGGAGAGAAGATTGCTTCCTTCAGACAAAACAGCAAAGATAGATAAATGGCTGCCTTCTCCTGAATACTTAGTGGACAGCCAAGTGTAATTCTTCCGTCACTTATATATCCCTATCATTTAAACTTTCCTCAAAGTTTTCTACTAAAGGTGTTTTTTAGATGGCAATAGAGAGCCTCATTCTTGCATAAAAACAGTTGAGATAGTCCAGTTTGTCTCTTAGTTCACCCCTTACAAAGGTATTTATAGATTCAGGGTGAAGATGGAAAAACAGTAAAGGAAAATTTCAGCAAGCTAATGGCATTTGCAAGCCTATAAATGTCTTCTGACCATGTTCTTCCAATGCTAATGGCAATTTAGAATAGCATTCCTCTGTTAGTTAAGTCTCCTGTTGACTTTTTTATCCCCTTTCTATCAAGTTTCAAAAGTATTAAAATCACTGTGTGAACATACACATGTTAGCTTAAAAGAGAATGTGAAAAATCTGAGGGACCTTCTAGATACTTTGGCTACTATCCCATGTGACAAAAGATAAAGAGAGATCTCTCCATTTGTCAATAAACTTCAACATTCTCAAATATTTTTTTGCTGGGAGCCTACATCACTGGTGGTTTTAAAGCCAAGTATGTATCTAGTCAATGCTTTCCAGAATTCTGAGCAGAGATTATTAAAGATGTGACAAATATAAGGTATTTTATGAATGCCAGTTTTTAACAGAAACATGGTAGGGATTAATTATGATCAAAATAACCATGGTGAATGAAGTTTCACCAATGTATAAAGCTTGGACTACTAATGTTTCTCTCTCTTTTTTGTTTTTTGTTCTCCTGAGCACACAGATGAACTTTTAAAATGTCAATCTATAACATCCCATTCTTCTATTTTATTCCATTTGAAATATTGGCTTTACAGTCTTCTACTGATAGTTTCATTTAGTTGGTGAACGCAAGATGAAGTTTGTCGTTTGACTGATTGATACTTGTACAGAGTCCAAAAAGCATGTATCAGATGGTTATAAGAAGTTAAATACATAATTCTTTCAACAAAATAAAATTACCTTAGTACTTACAAGTAAGAACAAGGGTGTTAACAGGCTGGAAGAAATTGTGGGGTGGGTTTGTTTTTTTTTTCCATTTTCTTGTGGAAAGTGTATTTTTGTTGAAAGGATTCTATTTATTGGGCTTTTTTTGAGGGTGTAATCTTTCTGAGGGTGAGCTGTCATGAAAGTACAGATCATAGCCTTAGACATTGGTACTTAAATATTGTTTTCTTTGTGCAAAAATCAAACTCACTTCTGCTGAACTTTCTTTCTTTTCTTCTGCTAAAGCCACATTACTAACTACTGTGTGAAATGCCATAGTAACTTGTGAGAAACCAGAACTCAATCTTGGGGAAAGTTTATATATGCCTATGTGTTTTTTTATTATATTTGCATTTTAATTTCTGAGACCTTTAAGTAACTGTGAAATAGAAAAATGCTTTAATATTTTTGCATTAGATTTAATTCAATACTGTGATGACAGTTTAACATTCATTACCAAGAAATTGATCATTTTTTAGCACACATTGTGATAGCATAAGTCCAGCAGCTTCCTCCCACTTCATTTCCAGAGTAGCTTGTATTTGATTTAAGTTACTTGATTCATGCCATACTTCTCACTCATTTTAATTGCTATTTTTTCAAAACAGTTAATGAAGCACAACAAACATGTTGTTACCTACATTTCTGTAGCTGCATCGAGTTTCCATCTAGTTATTGTGTTAATAAACCACTTTTAAATTGAGGATGACATGCAATAATGAGTATTTTAAAAGGCTTAATACCATCCTGTGTGTTTTGCAGACAATCCTGAGCTAGTGAGCCATGTTCCAGTTGGCATTAGAATCCTGGATGTCAATGACAATCCTCCCGAGCTTGCCAGAGATTATGATGTAGTCGTCTGTGAAAATACAAAGCCTGGTCAGGTAACTCTCACAGCTTTATTTCTTCCAGTGATAAATAACAATTGCTTTGTTAATGTCACATGTGTCAGAAGTATGGAACACGTCATAACTCTTTCTGATTTTGCTTTAGCATTTTGTGCCTGATTGAAATTTTAATTGTATGAGGCAAAAGGGAGAACATGTTGCATTTCAATATCTCTTATTGCTGTAAAAATAATACTCAAGCTATCTTCTGTAAAGACAGGTAAAACTTTAATCCTGTCAGATAAGGGATAGAATTTGACAAGCCACTATCCTGAACAAAGGGAATAAAGCAGATTTAACATCTCTCGTCCAAGTGCCACATAGTAGCAATGTTTCAAATGCAGCTCACTGAAGTGGCTGGTGAGATCGGCTCACATCATCACTCTTTGCTTGGGGGTTGCCCTTGCCTATAAAGGGTCATTACACAAAAGATCTTGAATGGGTTTTTCACAACTGTGAGGATGGGGAGGGCCAGAACTGTGACTGAATAGCTGAATCATACTCCAGCCACTGCTCCTCTGATTGACACACATCATTGCAGCCCAGGGTTTGACAGTTTTGCAAAGTGCTTTTCCTTTTCTGCATAGACCAAGTTTTACCCACAGCACTGTGCTTGCTTTGCATTATTTCACAGACTGTATGTTTCAATTATGAGCTCTTATCTTTCCTGAGGAATATATTACTAGTAATATCATTATTTTCATCAAATCCTTAAAAAGAGTTTACACAAATGCATAGTGACATATTTCTGTTTTTAAAGCTGAGACTATAAAATGCCACACATCTGACTGTAGTGTGATCAAAGTTATCCTCACTCCACCAGTAGCCAAAAAACTGGCACCTAAAGCACAGAATAAGAAAATGGCAAGTATGTATGATACTTACCACAAATTGTTCCCTGGTATCAGATCATTTGCCAGTGATTTCCGGATCTAAATGTGGTTTGTGTATTTTTGACTAGTCCTTTAATAACTATTTCATATGAACCTGTCTAACTTTTCCTACAACAAACATAGATTTTTGGTATCTGCTAACTCATACACCTCCAAATTTTGTAGTTTAATTGCATGCTTCAATAAGACCTAACTTTTTTTTTTTTTTATTTAATCTTTCCATACTGTCTTCAATCAATATTTACCAGTCTCTTGGGAGAGAAAGAGGAAGTGCAGTTGATCTCTATTTATTATCCCTGTGACATGTATAAATCACTAGCACATTGTCCCTTAGCTGTCTCCTGTCCAGACTGAGTTAGTCCTACTTAACTGGGGGAATCAATGTTGAAGTCCTTCCAGACTTTTGATCATTCATCTTTTCCTCCTTTAAACTTTCTCCAATTCCTCTCTATTCACCTTGAGATAGAATAAGATTCAAGATACAGGTATGTAGTGGTTTAAAATTCTTATAATATTTCATGCTTCATAGTAGATTATAATCTCTGCTTTGATCTTCAGTACTTTCATAGCAATTTCTAAGAATGACTTTGCTTTTTAACCACTAATAGGCATGGAATGCACAAAACTATGCCTGCCATAACACCAATATCATTAAAGGTAATAGTCAGATCAGAGATCACCATCCTGCGTGTGAATTTAAGACCTCATGTCTATGTGTAATGAGTTTCCTCTGTCTTTGTGTTGCCTGGCTATTGAGTATTGCAAGGTCTTTAATGCCAGCCCTTCCTCTTTTCTTTGAACAATTCAATATCGTGAGCAGATCTGGTGGGCTGATAATCATACTCTTTATAAAAATACATTTATTATTGATCACTGATCAACAAGTGGCCCAGTGTAAGCAGGAAGTCACTGTGGCTTCCTCTCCTTGTGTAATACATAATTTACAGAAGAGATCCTTTTTCCTGTCTTTAGAGCAATTATGTGGGCAAGAACCTTCCCTCTTATCTAATGATTGCATAGTGTTCTTCAGTGCTCTTATTGAGACACTGGAAAATCCAAGTAGGTCTGTCTGTCAGTTGAATATCTCTTATTAAATGCTTATTAAATTAAAAATCATGTTCTGAAAACCTCAAATAAATATAGAATAATTAGAACTTGTAAAAAATTAATGTAAGAAAAATATCTCTTTTAAGCATTAGTTGCAACTGATTCAACTTTTTCTGATATTTTAAAAAATACATTATTTAACAATAAATGTTAAATTCTTATAACCAATAATAAGGTAAATCACGCAAATCTGAAGCTATCTCAGAAACCTATTCTTTGCTGGGGCTGCTGGGGCTGTTGTTGCTGGCAAGTAGCTAATGTTCTGTAGCAAAGTTTTATTTCTCCAATACAGTTTTACAAATGATAATTTATGGGCAAGATAGCATTTGCTCACTGTCTGGGCCAGCCTTGTACTTTTCCCTGAGCTACTGTTGCATGTTGGAATGACTCCTGACCTTGGCCACACTGCAGTTTAACACCTGAGATTAGTGCTGCTATGAGGGGCTCTACAAGCTGTAGTTTAATACCAAAGGCTGGACAAACTTGATGTATTCTTCAGCTAACAGGGCTCCTTTATACATGTGTAATGAACTATTTTTTATTTGCATTTCACAACCAGGTTTCAGAAAAATTGTAACACTAAACAGAAGACAAAACAAAACACAAAAGTATGTGTCTTGCTCAGATATTACAATCTTGTCTAAGGAAAGAAAAAAATTAAGATGGTGTTCAACAAATATTAGGGAGGGGCAAATACACTGATTGCAGAAGAAGCAAGTGTTCCATATGCTCTAAAGAGTTCCTTGCTAGGTGGTTCTGAATCACTGAAAAGACAGTATAACTTGGAGTTTCCATCATCCTGTGAGAATATTTCATAAGATTTATGCCTAAATAACAAATTCGGTACTGCTGGGGACATCTGCTTGACTTGGGCTTCCATGTTGCACTGTCCTGTAAGAGTCACTATTTCTTTCCTCAGCACATCTATTTTGAAATATTTGTGTGTGAGATAAACTAACCTGTAGGTAGTCATTGAAGGACTTTTTATGTTTGCTTGTTTATTATCAGAAGACCTTTTTATGGAGTGAAATCGCAATATAATCTAATCGCAGAGCCTGTCTCCTGCTTTTTTTCCCTCCGCTGCTCTGTTTTTTTAAAAAAAAAAAGCTTCAAGTTTTTAATGCTTAAGCCTTAAGTCTAAATGACCAAACCTAAGGCATGGCAAAAAGAAAATGCTTATGAGGAGACAATAATTTCCAAGCTTTAGTCACTTAGTAATCATATAGTTGAGAAGATAGACTAAGTATCTGCAACAGATTCCAAGTGAAGCTTGGTTGATATTATATATTAAAGTAGACACAGTAGCTGTGATTTGATCTCAGATGACATTCAGACTTGGAGAATACTGACTTCTTGACATATACTGATTTTGTGAATGACTGTGAAACTTAGCCGATGTAGGAAAATGACATTTTGCCATCTTCTAAAAAGGAAATCAATGTTAGTTGGCAAGGAAAGCCTCTGCTATGTGTTTGTCATGTGTATATTTGCTTATTTATTGATTCAATTCTAAAGTGATTCTGAGTAGAATTTAACACTTGTGCTCTGTCCTCTTCAATTAGTTCTCCTCAGTTCTTGAAATTCTCTTTTTTCATCATGTCTTGCCTTTAAAAAAATATCATGACCTTTCAGTTTCATCCTATCAGTGTTGTCAGCTGGGCTTTATTGAAGCTGAGATTGTGTCTTTTATTTTAATCAGGCTTGGCATGGTACATGTTAAGGTCTGCTAATAGGCTATTAAGTACTTGGCCAATTAATTAGAAAAGGTTTAATAGTACATTTGGGTGTCAAGATGACATGTACTTTTGTTTCTCACTGGGGAATGAATGTCTTGGAAATACTTTCTGAAAATGTGTGAACTTCCTGCTTAAAAACAGGTCTCT
Source organism: Motacilla alba alba (assembly GCF_015832195.1). Taxonomy (NCBI): domain Eukaryota; kingdom Metazoa; phylum Chordata; class Aves; order Passeriformes; family Motacillidae; genus Motacilla; species Motacilla alba. The sequence continues at coordinate 76,370,173 of NC_052017.1, forward strand.
AAAAATGCTCTGACTTATCCAATTAAACATAAGATATTTATTTTCTGTGTGAAAAAGCAAAACTTCTATACCATGTGGTGCTATACTATTCACATATATTCATGAATTCAGGGAATACTTGAATTTACGTGTGTGAAATCAGGGAATATTGACAGTATATTTTGAGTTATAAAGTTAGTCTTAAAACCACATAATTTTTACACAAGTCATGTGTCACTGAGTCCTTGATCAAAGGTATTTTTGTTGCAGAATGGCATGCTCTCGAAGCAGCATTCTGTAAAATGTCACTGAATGTTTTATGTAGCATAGGGCAACAGGATGAAAATTTATCCACCATGCTGTCAAATAAAAGCTGAAGCTGCATGGCAAATTGACTTGTATTTCACTGAAAAACAACACGGGGGATTAACAAAAAATATTTAATAAAATAATATATTTTTCTTATGGTCTTACCTGAAGTTTTTGCAGATGTGTATGGCTTTTAATGACATTTTTAGTATTTGAATAATAACAGAAATCGATTATTTTTAACATAGTTTTCCATCACCCCTTTTTTTGTCTGGCTGTGCCAAATGTAATTTCAACATTATGAACTAAATAAATATAGCTAAGAAAATCCTATCTTTCTGGTTTTACATGGTAGTTTTGCTAACAGTTGTGCCACCTTTGCAAAATTCAGTTGTGAAAAATTAGCTTTTGCCAAAATTTTCAACCAGTATTGCCATGATTTAGGTAAAAAGTCATATGCATAATTATAGATATTTCAGATTTTTTTCAGATTGATCTTATTCTGCTCCACTTCAGCAAAAAATATTATGAAAATCTAGTAAAATATTTTCGGCAACCATCCTAAGTACTGTTGTCTCAGATTTGTATAGTCAATGCAATGTACTTTACTCCATATAGTAAATGGAATAAACATTATAGCCCATTGAGTTGTCATGGTTTAACCCCAGCTGAAAATTCCCCACACAGCCACTCATTCACTCCCCTACCAGTGGGACGGGGAAGAGAATCAGGAAAGTAAAAGTGAGAGAGCTTGTGGGTTGAGATAAAGACAGTGTAATGAGTATAGCCAAAGCGGCACATGCAAGCAAAGCAAAGCAAGGAAATGACCACTTCCCATAGGCAAGCAGGTGTTCAGCTATCTCCAGGAGAGCAGAGCAACATCATATGTAGCAACGCTGATTTGGAAGACAAACACCATCACTCCAAACATCCTCTCCTTCCTTCTTCTTCCCCCAGCTTTATAAGTCAGCATGACATCATATGGTCAATCCATTCCAATATGGAAAATCCATTTGTTCAGCTGGGGTCAACTGTCCTGACTGTGACCCCTCACAACTTTTTCTGCACCCCCACCCCCCCACTGGTGAGGCTGTACAAGAAACAGAAAACACCTTGACACTGTGCAAGCCTTGACAGAAACATCTCTGTGTTATCAACACTTTTTTCCAGCACAAATTAAAACCATAGCCTCATACCAGCTACTGTGAATAAAATTCACTTTGCACTAGCCCAAACCAGAACATGGTTTAAAAAATAAATTTGTTTTGCTTCTCTTATGTGAACGGAGGTGGAGATCTCTGTGGAGTCTTTCAGTTTTAAAACAGACCAAGCTGCTGGAGTCTGTGCTGTGTATGTTTCAGGTTCAGTCCAGACAGACTATAGCTGAACACTGAACAGAAAAATTCTTATGAAAAGTGCACTTTCCCTCCCTCCTTTTATGTTTCCCTCAGGATATCTATCAGCTCTGTGCAGCAGTCTGTGTGGGCTTTGCTGCCTATATCACAGGAGCAACTTTTATTGGATTCCACTTTAGCACTTGAGTTTGAAGACCCAGCATGAAAATGAAAGCAGAGGTAGAAATACTGTTTGGTCCCACATTCCAAGAGCTTAGATCAATTTTAGTTGAAAGTAAATTTAAAACACCACCAGGGCTTTCGAAGGCAAAGGTCCTACCTTTCAAAAATACCTGGCAACATCCAGTTCTATTGCTTTTGGGCAAACTAAACTAAAGCCAGGAGTGGCTTCTGTTCTTCCTGTTCTGTTCTCTGGCAATTTAAAACTGATTCTTAACAGGAAATTTTTTGCAGAGATATGGGTAGCAGAAATATTTTAGTTAATTGTTTTTCCTTACCAATACTGAACTACCTTCAATGATTAGGACAGCAGGCAGATGACACTTCACATAGACCATCCCAGTTCAGCCGGTGTTTTGGCTCCATAAAAGTAGACATTTCGCTAAAATTGTAATTCAGGAAATCAGCAGGATACAATGCAGATGGTGATAATCTCTACACCAGGTCCTGACCGTATCAAAAGATCAGAAAGTAGAGATCCTTTAGATGCTTTTAGCTGGCTCTGTAGCGTGGTTCCTAAAATATTTTCTGCTAGAGAAATTGAGTTAATGACCCAGTCATTTAATCTGTTGAATTCAGCAGCAGTCAAGTAGAAAATTAAAATAAGGTAAACTTGAGCATCCTGCTGAAGTCAGGTACTATATGGGTCAAGCTCAAATTTCAACACATTCACTGTTAATTTTTATTTCAGGTAATTCAGACTATCACTGCTACTGACAAAGATAACTCTGCGAATGGTGCAAGATTCCATTTTTCTCTTGATGAAGGGCTTTCTTTGAATCCCAACTTTACTCTAAGGAACAATGAAGGTAAATCAAATTCATAAATCTCGAAGAAATGGGCTTCTGTTTTGTCTGGGCTGTCTCAACTGAACAGAACAATTTCCATGCATTTCCTGACAGAAACAGAAAACTGTAATATGTCATCACTGAGCTGTTGGATATCAAGGATGTGTACACAATATATTGCAAACTATAAATAATTATACATTGCATTTTGTATTTATATTCTACTTTATTTTAGCATTTATACTTCATACTTTAGGAAATGTTTTTGAAAAGTGGATTAATGAAAAATATGTAAATTTGTTCTACTTTTAGGTGAATAGCACTGATTGCGTATTGTCAAGGTTATTGCCAATTATTGCCTAAAGGAGAAAAACAATTAAGGGGCATAAAAATTGGAAATCATGCTTACTTTTACAGATATGACATCAAGAGCAGGTCCTTCTGTGGTTCCTGGATGATAGTCTATCTCTTCATGCCATTCCTAAGAAACTGTTCCTAAGCATTGCAATCAGAAATTCATAACAGTTAGTTCCAGAAGGAAAACAGCCTTCAGAGTCTCCCAAACAAGTGTTTCTGAACATTTCTTGAGTGAAAAACTGTCTAACCTTCAAAACCCAAACCTAAATCAGCCTTGCTCTAGATCAAGTACTACCTTATGGTCTCCACTTTGCAACCTGATGAAAATAAGAGTAAACTTTAAATGTTTGTCTAAATTTTACTCCTGAGATTTTGTGTATGTGTATTGTGGGGCTTTCTTTGTATGCCTATGTGGAAGTGTATGGATTTTGCTTTGTTTTACAGTTATGTATTTGTAGTACTGCTGTGGAATACATTCCGAGATCTTACAGATCACTAGTCCTCTCTAACGCATTAACTCCATCATTGTTATATTTGGTACATACAGTGATATTGAAACAATCTTTTATAGACTTTTTAATCTGTTTATAAAATCAATCAGGGAAGGAGATTGCACAATTTTCCTAAAGAATCTGTTCCAATGTTTAACTATACATACACAAGAAAAAGAATCATGCTATTTATTTGGAACACATAAATGGATTTCATATTCAAGTTTCAAAAGAGATCAATGTATATATATCAATATTAATAAGTAATCATAAATATTTATTGTTTAATTAATATATTAAAATATTCCCTGAGAGTCCAGTACTTTCCCAGATTAATATATCAATCCCACTCAGATTGTGACGGAACATGAGATACCTCATGTGAAAGACCATGTGCATGTTCATTTCAATCCATGACATTTAGATCAAGAAGTTCTTTTGAATAGCTCTACTAAAACTGTGGTTTGTGACAAAGTAGATATTTTATGGGTTTCAGCATATTTAAAGCTGGATGTGCATTATGTCTGTTTATTGCTACATAAATTATTTAACTACACAGATTTATAAGAGGGCATGGACTTCTAACAAACATTTGATGAAGCAATGTCACATTTTGGATAGAAATATTCAACTTTGGATAGAAGCCCTTGCTGGTTTTTTTTTTTTTTTACTTTCCCAAGATCAGCGAGAAATGACTTAGCAATCAACAGCTGAAAGCAGTGTTTGGACTACCCTAATTTGGATTTTATGGGGGGAGGTAGAGGAAGGAACTGAAAAAGGTGTCTTTTAAGGTAAAAGTCTGTTGTGCATTATGCTTTTATTTCACCTATGGAAGTACAACATTATGTTAAGTACAACATTCCTACAGTATCTTGCATAAAACTTCTTACACATACAGAGACTCCAAAAATGTAACTTTCCTGAGCCGGAAAGGCTTTTCTTATGTCTGTAACAAGTTTGCACTTTTGAAAACCCGTGTTTTGGAGCATCAGGCATTAAAAATAATCAGAATGTTCTGAACACAAGACAGCTGCTCTGGATTTCCAAATTCTATAAAGGCTGGTATTCTGGGGGCTTTTTTATTTGTTTGTTATATTTTTAAAGAAAAAAATCTACAAAAATTGCCTTAAGAGAATTTTTATAATGTTTTGTAGAATGATGAAACCCAAATTCTTGATTTCACATAGAAAATGGTAGTTATTAGAAGCTATATTTGTCTCTACAAAACTATATTTCTCTTGCAGTCACCCTCTAATTCAGTCATCCTCTCCTTTTATTTCTTCAGGAAAAGGGTTCAATTTCATAAAAATATCAATAGACATTTTTCCCCTCGTTTTCATAACCCAAAACAGCAGAGTTTTATTCTTGGACCCTAAATACACTTTTGCATGAATGTACCCCTATTTCTTTATAATCAGTATACTGCACAGCAGCTCACTTGATCATAAAATATTTATGCTTAAATCTACACACTTAGACTGAAATCTAGGGCATGTACAAGCATAAGATTCTGTAGTTTGTTCCTATCTACCTGTATAGACTGCACCAATCTACAATCCCAGCATGTGTATGATTCAGCTCAATAATCTTCTATGGCTTCAGCAAACTTAACAGGTACTAAAGTCTCAGTCCCTGTAATTGATCATTTGACCAGTTAAACTTTTATCCCTTGGGCCTGAACTTGTGCACTTTCTAAATGAAAATCTCCACAATATGAAATCTCTATTTGTGGAATATTCACCCTCATAATGTAGAGCTTAAAACCCTCAGGGAAATGTAGGTCAGGATAGAGTCACAGAACTATACCAAATATAACATCCAGCAAAATTAAAAGTTCCTCGGATCCCCTTCTGTATTCTGTTTGTGCTACAATTTTCATTTCAAAAAAAAAAAAAAAAAAAGAAAAAAGAAGGAAATACAGAATATGATTGTTTGTCTCTACTGTATTCTTAAGGTACAAGAGATTCTTTCTTGCTATTTAAGTTTTATTACATACTTGGAAAGTACTGTTCAGAGAGAGTAAAGGCTTACAAGTATGAACAAGAGGACAGACAACAAAATTATGCAGTATCTGTGCTCATGTAAGCAAGGCAGAACAAGAGCTGGAATAGAATTTCTTTGTTATACTAAGAAAATGCATTAAGTTGTAATAATTTTCTGCAGCTTTAGAGAGCAAACCCAGAGAAGAAGCCTTTCTTTTTTGTTTGAGAATTGTACTTATGAAGTTCTTTTAATGAAAACAGCTTTGTTTGCAATTTATTTTGCCTGCAAAATTGTTACAATTTCTATTAAAACCTGAGAAGTGAAGTACTTTTTCTGCTGTGCTTTTATATTGTAAATCAGATTCTAAATAACTCATTTAATTGTTTTCTGTGTTCTCCTCACTTTCTTTTTTAGGATATTGTCATAAATAATTTTGTAATCTTTTTTCTAATATCACAAACTTATACTTTTTGCATAATCAGAAATATCTACTTTTGCATATCCCATTAAAAAACTTTCCATAATTATATGGGGCTAAAACCATCTTCTGTTTGGAAATCAGAATAAAGATAACAGAAGTTCTTCCCAATAGATCCATTTCTATGAATTCTAGAATTGTATTTTTTTTTCTTATCCTAAAAAAAAAATAATATTTTTCCAGATGCCAAAGGAATTGTGGATATATTTGTCTTTTTTTTTTTTTTTGTCTGATGGAAAATGCATCTGAACGTGTCATTATTATCATATTTTCAAGCATTAATGTGTAGAGTCACTTCTCTTTCGGAGCTTACATAATATTTTTCAAGAGATGAAAAAAGATTGAACCCTCAGAGAACAGTTCACTTAGAGAATTTAGGAAATTTCTGCATTATGAAGCACTCTTTTGCTGGTGCTATTTTTTAATCGCAAGATATACAGTTTTCCATGGATGCTAAGTGTTATTGTAAATTTCCAAGAGAAGAAGGGTTTATGCAGATAATCGACACATTTACCCGACACTACCAGTGAGATCTGTGCATTCTCTTATTTCAGTAAATTGAGATTGCTGACTTCTGATAGCAGACTAAGTTTAGCTTACTTTCAATGAAGAACATCTCCCTAGAGAATGCTTAGCATTTGTTTTCCTCTTCTTTTATTTCTTCAGGACAAAGGTTTCATATCAAAAAAGCATTTGCAATTTATTTTTCCCCTCTGCCCACTTATCTCAAAGATCTGGCCCTTTGATTATTGCCGAGTGATGGAGAATATTCTGGAATTGGAATAAAGGTATGCCATTTTTCTGATACTATAATTCTGGAGATTCCTTTTTCTTAATTTTATGTCAGAAGACCCATTAACACCCACAGAGGTGAAGATGTGTTTTTCTGTAAAATCTAGAGCATGATGAGTTCAATGGCATCTGTATAAAATGAAGTTTTTAATGTATTCATCCACCCATGCCTGTGATGTATATTAACCTTTTTCCCTGTGTCACAGATCAAAAAATAGTAAAAAAAAAAAAAAAAAAAAAAAAAGGATCAATTTTACTCATCACTGCTGTTATTTAGAAAGAGAACAGCCTCCAGAGAATAATTGATCTCATCCCAGTGTGAATTTCTTACGGAATCTTCTCTTTATCACTCTGCCCTTCTTATTTCCTACTATATTGGACAATGTGTCTGTGAATTAACTTTTTATTAAATTACTAATTAAATTTTTTGCAAGTTGCAAATGAGTATGTCAGATACCAAACCATGACTTAGTTGTTCTAGAACATCTAAATGGCATTTAGAATGGTTGGATTGAAGCCCCCACTTTGCAACCCATCACAAGAGGAAAACGCCCGCACAGTTCTGGCTTTCATTTACATCACAGAGTCGTGCTTGTTCTGGTTATGTGATACTGTGAGTTACTGCTGACCTCCTGTAAAATATCATCCTGCAAAGAAGACAAGTTGTAACTGGAGAGAAATGAATCTCAGAAAGTGCAAAGTTAACATGACACATGGTGACTGTAAGTACAGTCCACAGAAGTACTGTTACTGTAAATGGATTGAATGTCTGAGTAGGTATTACCACATAATCAACATATGGAAGTTAAAAAGGAAATCTACCATAATTATAACAGAAAACCAGGAGCAGCTACTGTAGAGGGAGGTCTATTCAGGCCTCTGAACATCTTTGAAATTTTTTTTATTTTAAAAAATTTGGCTCTAAGATTGATCCTTAAATTATTATTGTGCATAGTGTAGAGGTTCTTGCATTTCTTTTCTGGACTTTAATTTGTTTGTGATTCAAAAATCAACTATAAGCAAATAACTATATTTCAGGCCAAAAATGTGTTCTATATTACTTTTTGTTTTTGCTACCCACTGAGCTAGAAACTTATAATAGCTTCTTGCCCATTGGCAATGGCTTTGAAGAAGCAAAAGAGAAAAAATATTTACAAGAGTTATCAATAAAGAAATGAAACAGAAATGCCTATCATGTAGTTCACATAAACAAATTAACAGCTCCAACTTTAGAAATGTAAGAAATGCAAATCATTCCAATATATCTTCTTTGGTTTTAATTAGTTTATGGCTTCTTAGAAAATTTATAGTAGTTGAACTGCTGACACAAGCAGAACTGAAAATTGAAATATGCCTTGAGATATAAACTGGATTTTACTTTTTTTTTCTTTTACCTCCATTTCTCTTGTCTCTGCTTTTAACGCATAATGTGTCAAAAGGAATTCTCAAATTGTGAATTATAAATGAGCATCCTCCAATGTGCTCCAGCAGTCACTTTCCATGGCCTTACCATTGTATCTCTGCTTCCTTGATTTTTCTATGCCCTCATTTCTTCATTTAGCTTAGAAGCTCAATGTAAAAAGGCAGAGATGATGAAAAAATTACTATGATAACAGCCTTGTGTGCATCCTGGATTAGCAAACTACGACATCTACAGAGTGTGAAGAGTTGCTGTGTTCAAGTCATGCAGCATTTCCCATGGGTAACTTCAAACTCACTTAAGATAAAGCTTTACTTCTAGTTGACATATTTGTAAAGACCAGTCCAAACAGGAGTAAGTTTAGGTCATTAGAAAGTTTAGCTCGTTAGATGGACAAATGTGTAACAAAAGGTATGAGATAAATATTTCTTTTCCCATGTGGGAGTTGTTAATTTTTCCTAGCAGTCAGTCCCACAATCTCCAGTGAGTCCTGGTTCTTATCATACTCCTCAGGCATGAAGTTCACCATTTAAATCTATTGAGATAAAAAAGTCTTTCTTCCCAGGCCTAGAAGGAGATCTGTAGTGTTCATCATCCTATTGCTATTGCTCTATCCTATACGCTTGCCTTCCCTGACTATTTGCTGTATCTTTTTTTCAGATATCAAAGAAATTTCTCACTGCATAACCCCCTGGCTCCCTTTCAAACTACTGCTGTTGATATAACTTTTTTCCCCTTTTCAATAAACTCTTCTCTAGATCATCAGTGTCAGACTTTATACATGGCTTCCGATAGCTTTTACAGATGGAGAGATTTTTTGTTCTGTGCAAAGCTCTTAAAAGTTACTGTCTTTCTAGCTCTTCTCTCAACACATTCCCATGATGGTTTTTGACAAGGAACAAAAGCAATTAAAATTTGAAAGCTCAGAACACCAGAATGTTGGATGCTTTTCAAGATGCAGTCAATATTGCAGTTTGGCTGCAATAAACTTTTTTCTCTCCATTCATTTTGTCTGTACACCTTTGCATATGATTGTCCTCAAGAATGGAGCCCTGACTAGAGCATCAGAGATGTAATTTCTGTGTTATGGCAATATGATTGGCTTTGATAATTTTCTGCTATGCTTGATTGTCAGTGACATTTGGAAAACCAGAAACCGTTTCCTTTTTTGAAAGAATGTTAGATATCTTCTTTGCAAAATGTTTTAAGAAATTTAATGAGACAAAAATATTATGTGACAGTTCAGATACTTTCCAGTATTTTTTTCCTTATATGTAAACACATATTTTACTTATATGTCAACACAATGCACTAAGTTACCATATCTAAATCAGTGATAGAGAAATAATGAGAAATAACACCTCTGATGATATTGGGAACAGAAAATTTCCAATCCGGTGTCTCAAAGATCACACTTTTATTTGTGTTAAAATTTGTGAAAATTCATTGAAGGAAAAACTTTACATTGTTTCTTTGAGAATATTTATCACTGGGTACGTTATTACAGAAATTTCTGGGTATGTCATGTAACATCTGTTTCTACAGAAATCTACTTACTACCCAAGAGAATACAGAAAAACAAAAAATTCACCATGGCAATTCTTTGAAATTAAAAATTTTGTACTGATTCTCTTTTTCCTTAATTGTGCCTTATACCAATATTTCATTGGATCTTATATTTAATTGCGTAATGTTAATAGTGCAAGAAAAACAATTTAATATTGAATGAAAAAATGCAACACTGAAAGAAAAAAAAGACTATTTTTAAAAAAATTGTATTTATTCTTTATAGTATAAAAATATCAGTTCTTTGTTTGACAAGGCCTTCCTTCAGAGAAGCAAGATTTAATTATAGCTTTTTTCACATTTTTTCACCGTAACATTGAATTGTATAATTTTCGTGTTTCTTCATTTTTTTTCTCTTCTTTTCTTTTTTCTCTTAGCTTTAATATTTTTTTCTCACAGTTTTCCTCCCATCTGTCCACATTTACCCTTGTAGCATACATTCTCACATCTCAATGTTCTTTCCTTTATATCTTTGCCAATAGCCTCTGCGCTAAAATTACCGCAAGATCCCTGATCAGAAGTCCTCAGTTTTTCTTCATTATGCTCAGTCTCTGGTGCTTTTGTTGTCAGTGAGCATTTTCATCACTGCTACTGGAGCTGTGCACTGGATCATTCACTCTTTTTTGAGTGCAGCACTCAACCATGCACCTCCTCCTGATCCTGTGTAGAACCCAGTGGACCCCAGGCGTCATTATCAATGGGTTTTTCTTTTTTGAATTAACAAAATAATGTGAAAGTTATATTGCAGCTCAACAGCATACTGTTATTGTATTGCAAAAGGAATTTACATGCCACAGTGTGTCATGGTGCCTGCATGAGGCTATTTAGGAATGCTTAAGGATCTGAGTACTGTTGGAATAATGTTGAGGCAGGAAAATAAAACAGTGCAGTCTTGTCCACACTGCCTGAGAACAGTCACTGGTGTATGTTAATAACAGTGACTGTGCTTGGGTATTATGTGAGAGTTCTAGTTGGCCCAGAACAACAAAATGCAAAATATTTTGGGGCCAGGATGTATATGTAACAAATAAGTTTGCAAAGTATGTTGTATCATGGACATTTTATAGTCTTCCACAACATTATGGTCTTATGTTCTGTCACAATTTTTCAGATTAAAGAATTATCACCTCATTCTGGTTCCAGTAAAGTTAGTAATCAAAACAATGTTGTAGAAGTAACTTCATGTAAACAAGTAAAGTTGGCATAAACAAGTAGAAGCAGGACTCTAAGGCCTACAGCAAAAAAGTAAATAAATAAATACCTTATATCGCATCCACTCCAAGTGAAAAGAACAACACTTAATAAATTTATAACAAACTCAGCATGGTGGATATTCGATATTTCTGAAATGGGGGAGAGTGTGGAGGGGTGTTGTGGGTGTTGCTTATGTACGGAAGTAAAGCTAAAGAACTCCAGTGCTGAGTTCTTGGCTTATCAGCAATTGTATCACTTCCCAGCTCATATATGTATTTCTTGTGTGAAACCTGTTACCAAATATATTGTGATATTATGCTGATGTGGGATGATAATACCAGTTTTTCTAAATATCACTGTCAGATGGCATGCAAAATAATAGGTTGGCAAAAGTGGGTTAAAATTAATGTTTTAAAATTTTGCAGAGATCTTGACAGAAAGTATAGCATGAAGAGTAGCCACCTGAAACAGATCTTGTATCCAGTTTAAACAAAACCTTAACTCTTTCACTCAAATGTGTGTGCAGCAGTCCAATGGGCAAATATATGCCACACTGGATATACTGCTGCACTAGATTTTCACAGAGTGAATTGTATTTCTTTTTTCCATAGATTATGATAAACCCATTTAATAGTGTAGCTACAGTGGTAAGGAAAAATAAGAAATTTTCTTGTTTGTTTTTTTGTAATAGGAAGATAAAGCTGGCAGATGTATTCAGTACTTATCACCCTTCTATTGTTTGCAAAAATACTCCAATCTCAAAACCCCACAATTTGGCAACCATGTGACAAGCAATACAAGGAGAAAATTCTTTTCTTCTAATCTCTCTTTGCATTTATCAGTTCCCATCTCTCTCTCTCCGTAACTGCTGGTGTTTCAAATTCTCACTCTTTCAATTTTATTTTTTTTTCTAATTTATCTTGGACTTTTATGCAGAGGCTAGTGAGTAAATAGTGGTGGCAACAATCTGAAAATAAATTTTACACATATGAATATTGGCTATTACTATATACTGTTGCAACATTTCTTCCCCTGCATGCTTTTTATGCCTCTTAATTTCTTGAAGGGATATGTGTGGCAACTCCCTACTCTCCTTAGTGCCTACAAATGCAATGTGTGTGTAATAAGCACTAGATTTTCCTTGTCTGTCTATGCCAAATGGACCCATAGGTAACAGAAGGGTGAAAATGTCTTATGTCACTATCTCCCCCTTTCTTATTTATCTTTAAACTCTACTGGTTTAGAACTTTAAATATTTACTCTTTTGCCTTTCCTTTGCCTTCCCTATTCCTCCAAACCTCTCCAAAGTATGTGTCATTGGTCACTGTCCTTTCAGATGTTTTCTGAAAGCTCACTAAAACTTTAAAACCTTTAATAAAGACTAAAACATGGATGTCTTATTTTAGTTTTTGCTAAAGGAGTTTTACTATTCTACTGAGAATCAAGAGGATTTTGGATTTTGTATTGTGCAAAAAAATTCACAGTAGATATCCTCATAACTCCAGGTATTCAATTTGACAAAGGTCCATATGCTACCAACAGCATAACATAGCATGAAAACACTTGCAAATTTAGCCCAAAATGTTTGTCAAAGTTCACTTGATTCCAATAAAAATACAAGAGTTTTAAATACTCTTATTTATATAATATTAGTTACTATTCACCTCCTCCCTTTTTTTCTTCTTTCCTCTATTGACCAGAAAGTCTTCCTGGCAAATTTTAATTCTAGATTGTGCATTTTCATAGATTAGGGCCTGCTAGTTTTAGGAAGCCCCACACTTCCATTTGATGGGAAACAAACAGTAAATAACTTATTTTTTTCATTTTTTACTTCACTGAAATGTTATTCTTGTTTTGATATTGCAGATAATACAGCCAGTATTCTGACAAGACGAAGGAGATACAGTCGAACCACTCAAGATATTTATTACCTCCCGGTTTTGATTTCTGATGGCGGCGTGCCCCCCCTCAGCAGCAGCAGTACCCTCACAATCCGGGTTTGTGCCTGTGAGAGAGACGGACGAGTGAGAACTTGCCATGCTGAAGCTTTCCTATCCTCGGCTGGCTTGAGCACAGGAGCTTTAATTGCAATCCTGCTCTGCATTGTCATCCTTCTTGGTGAGCCACTTGCAATACTAAGTAATGCTATCCCTCCAATGCCTCTCGGAATCTGACAGGGCACCAGGTTTCAATATGGTGTGCTTTTGAAACAGTTGTTGCCTGGTAGTAGGAGGCAATTAGAAACATGCAGCTGTGATTAGAGGGTAAAGGTTTAGCTAGAGTTAATAGGGGAAAAGTACATTTTTTGTATATCTGGAATCCAGTAGAAATTTTTTCAGAGGTTATCAAGTAATTAGCATTGGAGATCTTTTTTTTCCATAATTTGGAAAGATTTCAAAAAGAGATGACTCTAATACCATGTCTTGAACAGTGTGAAAAATTATAGAAAATAGATGGGCAAAGCTTTTTGAAATGCATTATTCTTTAAGAAGTATCATTAGCACTCTACAAAAGCCATTTATAAATTACCTTTGTGGAATAAACTGATAGCAATTCACAACATAATCCACAGGGACAAGGGACATAGGAGACTATAAGCAGACTCATAAGATTAATGCCATTGCAAGTGCATTTCCTCTTGACTCTTTTTAGGTTTTTTATTTTTCCTGGCCAATTCCAATATTACCCATTAACATGTGGTTGGTTTTGGTTTGGGTTTTTTTTCCTGTCAGAGACACAATTTGCTGCATATATGAATCTGTGCTACTCATGTGATTTTCTTCATTCTTACAGAGATGGCAAGAAATAATAGCAATTGCAGTGTAACCGAGAGGATATTTTGAGGACTTTTTACCCAAAGACCATATTTTCTAAGACCTACTTTCTTTACAGCTTGCTTCAGTGTTTTCTTGTCAGAAGGCTGTTTTAAAATATATAGTTATACATTTAGCTTGCAATTTTGTATTTTATTGCACAAAATTGAATATTCATAAGAAAAAAAGAAATGTTTAACATAATAATTCAATTTATATGCTAAACATTGGTTTTAATGAAGCACTGAAAGCCTTGGATTATGCTTCTTAAAAATGCCAACTTTAGTTGCTCATTTTTCATTTACCTGAAAGAATGTTATCTCCATTTATCTCCTTTATGAGATTCCTAATAGACTAAGTAGCAGATGATCCCAAATACCAGTACTGAAAATACCAGCCAGAAAATATTACACCTCTGTATTTTTGACTTCGTGTATGCTATTTCTGTAACATACTCAGATGTAAACTTTAAACCTACTCTAATATCTGCAGTTTTCTCTTTAGCAATTGTGGTCCTTTTCATCACCCTAAGACGTAGCAAGAAGGAGCCTTTGATCATTTCAGAAGAAGATGTCCGGGAAAATGTTGTCACATATGATGATGAGGGAGGTGGAGAGGAAGACACGGAAGCATTTGATATCACAGCACTGCGGAATCCATCTGCTGCTGAAGAGCTAAAATACCGGAGGGATGTTCGGCCTGAAGTGAAGCCTCTGTCCAGGCATCATCCCTCCTCAAGCCTTGACAGTATAGATGTTCAGGAGTTCCTTAATCAAAGACTGGCAGAGGCTGATCTGGACCCCAGTGTGCCCCCATATGACTCCCTGCAGACATATGCCTATGAGGGTCATAGATCAGAAGCTGGGTCTATCAGCTCTCTGGATTCAGCAACGACACACTCTGACCAGGATTATAATTACCTTGGAGACTGGGGACCTGAGTTCAAGAAGCTAGCTGAACTCTATGGGGAAATAGAACCAGAAAGAACAACTTAGTTGCAATTCCCAGAACAGAGAAGTTCCTAAACAACTGGACAGATAATGACAACAATGATAACAAAAAAAAAAAAAAAAAAAAAGTGAATACAGTACTTGGAACTGAATAAGTTGTATGCAGTTACTGTAGAACAAGTGCCCTTTTCAAATTTGAAACTGGGTTCTCCAATTGAAAGAAAGTCAAATTTTGGAAAATACAGAAAAAAGAATCTATTGTCCCTTGTGTATTTTTTTAATTGCTCATTAAAGTGTCTGGTACCTTATCTGCAACAATACCTAAAGTAAAGCCAAGAAACGACATTTTATTGCAATATGCCTAACAGCTCCAAGCTGCAGTAAATTTATGGTCGTGTCTGTTTGAGAAGAGAGCTAAAAGAGGATCAAATCTATTGCAGGTGGTTGTGATGTTGCATTTCTAGCTGTACTCTAGGCCTTGTGATCCCAACATGAGGTAGACAATGAGGTTTACTATCAGTGTGAGAAGTGCTACCAGTCTGTTTCCTTTACAGAGGTGATAAGCCACACCTGTCCTGTTAAATAAATGGTCCTTTGATGATTTAATCTTATTGACTTAGCAGATTGCATTGAGAAGCTGTCATTTTGTTATGTCCTTGATAATCTTGTCATCCATAACCAGCTAACAGATGGAGGGCATCATTATCTGTGGCTCAAACGCAGCTCTAGCCCATAAGCCCAGACCTGTGTGCTAGAGGAACTGTTCTTTCCAGTGTTGTGCTTTTTCTTTTTGTCTTTTCATGGGAACATCATTCATCTAAATGGAATAGGCCCAAAGTACTCTTTATGCAGCGAAGCAGATGAAGCATAGGCTTTTTCAATAAAAACAACATTGGCAGCACCATTAAACTATGAGGTTTTTTGGTTCACTGTACTTCACTTATGTCAAGAGCTGAAGCTTTTTTAAATCTTTTGCTGGTCTGAGTCCAGAAGCTACAACAGTCTGTTTTAAACTCAGAGTTCTTAATCACAATGTTTTTTCTATTTCTGTGTGTGACTAAAAGCAAAATAGAGCTGCTGGTAAGACATTGGGATAGCGAAAATGGAAGCAAGGAGAATAAGATGGTGATGCTTTTTTCTTTTAAATCCAATCTACTGATATTTATTTCTCTTAGAGTACTTGCCACCTCAGCAGAACAAGATGATTTTTCCGTATTTCAAGCATCATGGAAACAAGAGCATTTTAAGTCAGTGAAGGAAATATACCATTTCTGTGGTTCCTATGGATTAAGTAAATTGATTTCATACATTAGTAACTTGGTAGCATTGCAGAAATGATAGTTCTCCTTAACATAGCAAGCTGCTTAACACCTAATCCAGCAATTTATTTTTTTTTAGCATTGCAGCAGCAGAACTGCTAAACAGTTCTGCTTAACATAGCAGCCTGATTAGCACCTCATCTAGCAGATTCAGATTTTTCCTTTACTTTGTTTGGAGTTTTAACCTTTTCTTTGTCTTTCTGGTGATAATACTGTGAGAAGACCAGGAACTCATAATGTCCCATGAAAGATTATGAGCTATAATACTCATGATCACTATCAACAATCCTCTGCTTCTAATTCTAGCTCCACTTTGGACAAATTTACTTCTTCCAGTATGCATTGGATTGGAAAACTGTCCAGAGTAGAAGCTGTGTACTTTATTTCTTACTCTGCAGTCTGGTGTGCAAAGTGATACAGATTTGTATGCTGCACTAGATTCCTTCCTCTGCAATTTAGATGCCGCTTATATTCAGCTTAGTAAAGAAGGGTCTATATTTATTGCTGATCTACTGTGAGCCACAAAGGTGAACTAGATAATTAAGCCTTCTTTTCTTTACTCTATGGTTGGATAGGTCCTAGACATGACTGAAATTTCTGATTGGTTTACTTTGAAGAGATTATTTTTTTCCTGAGATGTAGTTGACTGCTTTTGGTTTAAACAGCCTTCTGGAAAAAATATCAAGTAGCTTGGTAAGCAACTTTTACACTCTGAAAAGCATTAGTTGTACTGTAGTTCCAGAATTGTTTTTTAGTACACTATTTTGTTTAAAATTTGTAATTACTCTTCTCTCTTTCAGAATCTGCACTCAAGTGAAAATTTAATAGGGAAAAACACCTGAACCCTAAGATATTCTGCTGATGATTTGAAAGTAGTTTAATAATTTGTGTAATTTTTAAATATGCTTTTTATGAAATACAGAATCTTTTAGGAAAGCATTTAAGGAGGTGTTCTTACTGTAGAGTGAAGTTAGATGCAGTAAGAGTTACACACAAGCTGAGAATGGTTGTCTTTTATTGTCTTTTTGGGGGTAGAACTAGGATATGTTTCAGTTTTGTCCCAAATAAAGCAACTAGTATTGTGCGATTTTATTAGAAGAAATTTTTCTTTTTATTTAAGTCACACTTGCTTTATGCCAACATCTAAATTTTTATACTGTATGAGTAGCGTGTTAAAAGCATAATGTTTCTGCATTACTACTACCATAATACTTTGTATCACAGCTGCATGAAAATTGCATTCATTGTTGTGTTATAGTTTTGAGAACTAGGTATTAGTTATCTTTATGTCTGTTCCCACTGGCCCTACACCAAAGCAGGGAAAATCAGTTGTATTTTGTGTTTAAAACAGCATTCGTGCCATTGTTTTTTGTTTTTTTTTTATTAGCATCACAGAATGTTCAGGCTTACAGGCAACCGAAGTGCAGTGACACAAGGAAATAATCACTCCTTATGCTAATGGTCAGTTTAAGTTAATAATATTTCAGAGAAATTATATTTCCCTTTTCCCCATTCCTGGTGCTCTCTTTGCTGCTATACAGCACATGCAGCATACCCCAGGGAGCCTGAATTCTTTAAAACTCTGCAGGGATATTGAGACGTTGCTTCTGTGATGCTGCATTGTGTCCTGTTTGATACGTCCTATCCACAGTGATCGCCAAATGTGCTTTTCTATCATGATATGTCTGCATGCTTGCTGTGCTTACTGTGTTTTATTCAAATACACATCACAGTGTCGTGTTGTTTGCATGACAAATAACAGAATATTAAATCTTCAGGGCCACAGAAGAAGGCCTCACAGTGCAGAAATAACAAGTCTACAATTTTATTACCCAATCTCACATTTTTTTTCCTTTGGTCCTTTGTATCCTAAAACAAAATATAAACTTTATTTGAGAAATTCTATGTTGACCTAGATTCTATGTTGACCTTCCTAGAAGTGGAAGAAAATTAACACTGGATGGCACAATCATTTTTGTAGCATTGCTGATTTAAACACAGCATATATTCAGTGAAAGTATCATGGGAAACTTTTTCTCAGCCTATGGTTAAGTCTGATTATATAGACTATGCTTAAAGCTTTCATGGATCTTTTGTGTGTCTCATATTCTCAAATATTTTCCTCTTAGTTTAAATAGTAATCCCGTTCTGCAACTAAATGCTGAAAACTGCCAGTTTGACTTAAACTGAAAATTCTGAGTAAAGTTAAATGGCACATGCATAGTGATACTTAAGGGCTTTTCTATTTACAATTTGATTTCTACAACAACCACTCAGCTAATAGTAAATTTCCACCAAAATAATTAGCTGCATTCCTTCAAATAAACCCTCTTTCTTGTGATGGTGAGCACACTCAGTATGCTAAATCTTGACAAGTCAAAATAATCTGAAAAAATTGTCAGTATAAGAATTGTAAAATGTGAAACTTAATTGTCAAACTAAAACCTGTCAAAAATGTAGTTTAATGCACTTTAAAGACAAGGAAGAGCTTGAATTCAGCTGGTGTTAGATGAAGATTCATACATTGAAAACAAAATAATTTGTTTATCAGTGTTACCTTTTATTACATACACATAGAATACTGTAAAATTTGAAAGTAACTTCACTCTGTTATGCACTTTATTTTTTTGCATTCTTCTTAAAAAACTAAAATAACTGCAAACATTTTTGAGTTTTAATTCTAGTTGATGGAATTGTTTAAATTGTGAATACTGAAAGAAAATGTCTATGGGAAAGTATTATTTCTGGTATTTAAAAAGAATTACAAAATTTTTGTGGTCTAAGAATTTTTTAAATCATCCTATAGAAAATATAAGTATTGGACCAGTCTGGAATTAACCAAACTCATAAACTCACACGAGGGTAACAAAGGAAATATTCTGAATGCAAAGAAATATATGAAATTATGCTGCCTGGTGTTACTTTGTGGATTATAAAGTGCTAAGACCTTGTACTTCCAGTACATATAAATGGCACAGTGCATTCTAAGGAACATTGGAAGTGTGTTAAAAGTTTTGGGCCATTCTTATTTTTCCAAAGTCTCCAAAAATATATATATTTTTTTTAACAAAAGAGTAATGTAAAGTATACCTCCTTATGCAAGTGTTACTGATAGAAAATTGTTAACATTTTCTTTTAATAAACAAAAGGGACAAAATCTTTTATTCGTATTTTTCAAATAAAATGTGCTCTTTGCTATGGTGATGGGTTATTGTATTCCTCATCACAACCAGAATGTGTTATTTTGCCTTCACTCTTGTATTCTATACTCACCAAGGAAGCAGAACATATACAGACACTCCATCTTTACGACTCAAGTGTGATAAAGTTGTATTAATGAGGCCAATGTCAGAAACGGTATGGGAACTTGAACTGGATCTGAAATGCCTGGTATAGTCCCTTGGCTGTGCCACTGTTTGAAAGACTATCTCACATGATTATTGCTACAGATGAATAGGGATGGAGAGAGACACCATAAGATACTTTAGAACAGACTGCAGTATAGCTGCTAAATGGTTCATTACTTTTACTTGTGGCAACTGTTCCTCTCCAACCATCACTGTCCTGAAAATGAAATACAGTGTTATAGGATGAATACATTAACCACATGAGTGAATTGGGGAATTGCACATCTATGAATCCAGATTGGTGGTAAAAGCCATGGTTGTTATCCCAAGTTGACACAGAAGACAAAAGTAGACAAGGACATTTACAGTGCTCAAGCTTAGGCAAATGTAATGAAAGTGCACAGGAATCAATCATTCTTTCTCAAAGGAATTAGCAGGCTTTGTCAACAAATGACATATCAGAAAATAATGACACCATAGCTCACAACAAACTTGTTGCAAGCAAGGCTGTCTTTCCCAGACTGTCAAAAAATTCAAACATGAAGTGAGGGTGGACACAAAAAAAAAGTAGAATTTTCTTTTTGAACCCTACTTACTCTACTTTATTGTCCATGAGTCAATTTAGATTGTGTACCACCATACTATGCAATTTTCACATATGCCTCACCACAAAAACAGGAAAAAAATTACAGTAAGATAATATTTGCAAGATAAATATTGTCAGCCTAAATCAGAAAGCAAGTTCAGGGAGTTTTTGTAGGAATTATTCCAGTCCTCTGTTGAAGTGTTAAAACTTTCAAAAGAATTTTGAGAAATATTTTAGATAATATTTTATATTCAATATTGATTTTTTTTTCTTTTTTTGTCTTAACAATGCTTTTTATCATCTTGTGTTATTCTGAAATTGATTTTTAGTTTGTTTGGAGACTATACTACTTCTATATGTGGCAAATGTATCATTTATACTTAGGTGCAGAGAGTCTTCAAAAGTTAGAACATTTTGCTTGTGAGTTTAGCAGACTTCTTCTGTGGCCTTCATGATTCCATGCAGCATTTTGTGTTCTTGCAACTCCTCACAAGTCCACCAAAGAATTTCCAAAGATCCAACAGAATTTCCACACTAGCTGTCTCTTAATCTGGCCTGTTCTGGAAGTACATGCAACAGAGCTGATAGGCAGTCAGTACCTGCAGAAACCTACTCATCCATCAGAGATACCCTCAAAGCAAAAATGGACATTGGGATTAGCACTCTTGGAGGATCATAGGTCACTAAGACCTTGGAAGGTGATAGATTCCTAGCCAAAGCTGAATAAAATCAGTGCCCACAGGAACTCCCACCATAGTGGACCTTGTCATCATGCATGTTCAATGCCCAAATACCTGCTGAGCTCAATGGAAAGCTCTGTACAGGTACACGTAAATAAGTGAACTGCTCAAATATCAGAACTGCTATATCTTCTGATAGAATTCTGGGCAGGATGGGTCTGTCTAAATACATTTGTCAGGCTAACAGCGTCAACATAATTCTGAGATATTCTGCAGTTCTTGCACACAACTTTACCTACCACATTAACTGTCTTGAAACAAACTGGATTGCTCTCTACCTTATTCTTAAGATTATGCATTGTTTCTTTAAATCTGAATTACATCCTTGATTTAAAAGCAATTCTTCTATTTATTTTCTGAAACTGATCTGGGCACAAAGCACCTACAATTAAAATTCAGCCCTGTTTTGAAGCCTCAAGCACACACACATCTAACAGCCAGCTTCATTATTGAGTTTGAGCTGTGCAAAAATCAAACACTGCTCGTGTATGAAAAGTAAAGTTCACTCTTATTAAAACTATTTTGTTTCTGCTAGTGTAGGTCTATTGATCAAAAACTATTCTTGAAGCGAAAAAGTGTATGATCCTGATTATGTCATATAAACCACACTTGGATTTATCAAAAAGAAGTAAACATAACTCGTAATTTGTACTACTTGCAAACTATATTACCTTTTTTTTAAAACCAAACTTGCATTTTCCAGATAGTTTCAATGCTTTGTGCTACATAAATTTTCATCTGAGAAATGGTAACATGGAAAATAGTAATTCAGAGATCAAAATCTTTTTAATCTCTAGCTGCTCCAACTATTAAAAATAAGAAACCTGAAAATATATTTCTTTATGATACAAATTGAATTATCAGCTCTTGAAAAACAAGTCTCTTACATATGATGTTGGTAACAATAAAAATAATTATATTACTGTTCTTTCTTACTTGTTTTTAGCATTTTTTTTTAATGCAGGATGCCAAAGTATACCTTAAGTTTTGGCTAAATGGGTTATATGACTGTGAGTATAGCATGTGATTTTCTGAGAGAAGGAAATTAAATATAAAGTAAAACTCTCAAATCTTGTATGTGAAGCTGAAACTCGGGCTATATAAGTATATCAGAGACCAACACCTCATAATGCTATCCCATTTAGTGCTAAAAAAGAATGGCCTCTAATGCTCACTTGATATTTTGTCCTTTACAAATGACTATTTCATGTGTATTTATCAATAGGGTTGTTTTTTATTTTTACTTTTTCAGTAAGACTCACTGTATTTTTTTTGGACAAAATTTCTTTTTTGTGATTTCCACAGAATATTATGAAATCACTTCTGTTGAATTTGATGGAGACACTATCAGAAGGACAGTTCTTTGACCAAGTCCAGGATAGAACTTCTCACCAAAATCTGCAAGGACTAATCAATAACTAATCGCTCAAAGCACTTTATCATGGATGTGCAAGACAGACTTCAGAGCAGAATGCTACATGGGAATCTTGCACTTCAGCTATCTCTTGATCATAATCCCATATTAGAAGTTTCAATGTTTTTTTATGGATTTTCAATGAATATTTTCAAATAAAACAACATTCCTGTTTTCTGTCAAGATTGGAGGGGATGAGGGATCCTGAAAACATGACTTATACATTCTTTCACTTTATATCCTGCTTTATTATTCTTTCTTTCTTTTTTCTTTTTTTTTTTTTTTCTGTACCCTCACAGGCCCCCTTTTTGCACTGAGTGCTTGGAGCACTGCAATATAATAACTCAGGTTATGAATATCAGGGGAATCTATGAATTTATCTCTCTGAAAAAAAAAGCAAATACTTTTCAGTGGTATCTGATTCCAGATGTACTAATCTTCATTTTAGTACCCTCGGGCAAATTTTTAGATTGGACTTTATCACAGCTGAATTCTTTACATTTTTTTTTCCTTGCATGATATTCCAAAATTCAAATCACTTCTTATTAGAACTTTAAAAATCTTGCTGGTTTTTAGCATTTATATTGTCCAAGACCCTAGTGTCTGAGGTCACAGAGAAAATGATAGCATTTCCTTAAGTAATTGCTTACTTTAAAGGCAAGATTTCTGATTTCAGTGTTACAAAGTAAAGACTTATAAGGGAGGAAAGGGGGTTGTAGGAAACATGAAGAGAATGGAAGAGTAGTAGAGAAGACAATAAACACTAGAGGACAGATGTGATTACACAGAAATTATCAGAAATGCATCAAAAAATAAAGTACACTGTGATACAGGGAAGATTTTTCAGTGAGGTATTACAATCTTTACTGCAAATTTATGAACTAAAATTAAAATATTTTATGACTAGTCCCCTTCAATTTAATACAAACATAAGTTTTATGTGATATAAAATGGGGATAGGTTAGAAAATACAGAAAAAAATCCAGTGGAAAATGGACATAACTAAAAGTTATTTGTATGTTTCTTGTTGTGCTTCTTCATATTATTCAGGTTATGCTAATTTTTGTTGCTCATATTGTGAATAACCTATACTTCTGGATCAGTCATATACACACAGATTCCCACTGGTGTGCCTTGGTTTTTCTTTTGTCAAATTTGAAATGAATTTTGAAAGTATTTCGTTTGTTTTGCAGGAAGTTTTGGACTGTACTTTTCTAATGAAAAGCTGCTACACCTTCCTCACTTCATGAGCAGAATTTTAATTTTTCTGAGAAATATTATAAATTGCAGGAAGACTGAAAAAAGCTATCCAAATGGCTGCAGGTGAAAACAGTTACATGCCTATTTACAGGAATCTATTACTTTTTGCCTAATTTGCATCCACACAAAATATTGTCAGAGCTCAGAAGGCTTTGGAGAAAGCTGTGGTCATGATGTACATGAGAAAACCTTTGCTGACCCTGTTCTATTTCTTTCAAATCTAACCAAATTTAAGGTTAGGTGAGTCTAATATGACTTGTTTGCTCACCCTTTATTTAGCTTCTGTGAAAAAAAAAACAAACCCACAAAAAATATAGACATTACATGAAACACAGAACATAAATGAACCATACGCAACCTCATGCTATATTTAGCTTATGATCCAAGCTTTATCCCTCAAAGGAAAAGAGGTAAAATCTTAGGCTATCTTGGATGTTCAACTTCCACACTGGATTCTCAACTGTCAGGTCAATGAAATAATAGTTTTAATGTGTACATGCAAAGATGCAGTGTGTCAGTTGAAAGGTGAGTGACATTGGACAGCAGTTTACGCTTGAACTCAAACTGTCGGTTCTCAAGGATATTTTAGAAAGGAAGAACACCTTTTGATAAAATGGGTCAGGTGACAGAAACATCCTAATTTAAGTGAGTGGAAAGAGTACTTGGTGTCTCATAGAGTTCTACATGGTTCTGACAGCCAGGAAGATGCTGCTATGATGTGTTATTGTGGAAAAGAAAACTTTTGGCCTCTGAAAGTGAAAAGACTCTCTTATTTTTGAGGCATTTTATGACAGACATTATCACTCCTTGAAAGGATTTATCCTGAATGTGAGAGGTTGTGATGGTCAATATGCCTTTTCGCACCTTGGGCAGTTCCTGTTGATGATACAGGCTGCATGGTCCCTGGTACTGATCAGAAGCACCCCATTCTTGACAGACCTTTTAATAAGACTATGGTGGTAAATGTACTTGGTTCAAGAAATTAACATGAAACTCTGAGCATTTCATTTCAAGGTCACAGGTTCGTATTTGACATGTAAATGTGAAATGTAAACATAGGTAGCAGTAAATTACTACTTCTTTACAGGAAATTTGTTTCTAATCTCACTTCAGTGTTGGTATAGAAAACCTCCATGATGGCAGTGGCAAAGAAATAGTCACTCAGTATGATCACTATATGCGTGTCTGCTCCTAGTTACATTCTGAAGTTCTTGTTTGACTATGGGGATTTGACAAGCAATCCTGTAGCAGACGTATCCAAATTTTAGGTAAAAGCGTTATGTCCGTATTCAGCTCAGCATTCCATTTCCAGCTTCCACCCTTGTTATATCACTGCTCTTGTTCCCAGATTGCAGTGGAACTAAAGAATTGATGGATGATAAGGATCTGAACTTCTTGCTGCTGAACAAACACCAGCTGAAATTTGCTGCCTCAGGAACCTTAATGTCTACAAGAGTCTGATAAACACTTTCATGCAAATGTTGACAGAAACAACATGAATAAAAATAAAATAGATGATGTTTTGTAATTGAAGGCCAAGAGACAGATGAACTAAGGAAAATATAAGATTAAAACATTTTTGAGAGAAGAGGAATAAATAACTTGATGCTTCTGGGTGGCTTGATATATCTGGTTATTCTCAATGGAAAATTTATGGATAAGCAAAAGTCCTTCTTCCACTTTTTTGAAATTGATAAAGAGTAACTACATAATGCACACAGGAAAGAGGAATGGTCATATGGGATCCAGTAATAATGGACATGAAACCACAGTTCATTTATTGATAAGAAAGCTCTTTGTATATGCAATGATATAGAGTCAAGGCCAAATATTTTTGTATAAAAACAGTACAGTAGAAGGAATCTTGTTTCTTGAGCTTAGCATACTAAAAGCCAAATTCTGTTCCATGAAAAAGAAATGATGCTGCATCCATAAATAATTATACTTTCTTGTCTCTGTCATTGATTCCCTATCTGTCCTTAAGAAAATACCTTAATATTAGTAAAGCATTGATTTTTTGTTTCCAGTCCAGAATTAAGTAGACAATTATATTATTCATATATGCTTTATTGAAATCAATCCTCTCCATATATAAATGTACTCCAAACAGAAGATGCTAAAACAAAAGGTGCAGAAGCTTCCAAGTCATAATTTCTGCTAATAACCTGGAACCTTAAATTGAAGTGATTTAGAATCTCAACTTTAATGTTCAGCTTTGAAAATCCTTTTTCGTTGGGTACTTTAAGAACCTGGGGTCCAAAACCTACACATTCTATTTTGAAAATATTCTTTAAAATTGTCTAGAGACTGCCACCAACAGCAAAATCAAGAGGACGCAGCAATTCCTAGGATATGCAAGTTAAGAGTAATCCGAGTTTATATAGAAGGTTAATCTTCTAGGTTTTCTTGAAGGACTCAATAAGCCTTTGAATGAAGGTGATATGATTTTGTCATTTGGATTTCCAATAAGATTTTTATAAAAATCAAAAATCTTTCATCAAACTTATAACTACTTGATCTTAAAGACAGATTTAAGAACAGGAAAAAAGTACTTTGTAAGGTTTCTTGGTATAAAGAGTACTGTTAGGCATTTTTTTAGGATGGGAATTGTTTGATACAGCTAAAGATAATCTAGAAACCCAAATTGTGACTACTTAAAAGCAATCAGAGAATCACTACTACATGAATTGAAGCTGTGGTTGAAACTGAAAAAACAGAAGGTAATGGGCAAAAACAAAATCTACACAAAAGGCACCTGTTCCTTGAACTCAGAATATATTTATTACTCATGGAGAACATTTTGAGTTGCTATTTCTAACTAAATATCTGCTAGGTAGTGGCCAAAACCAACATAAACAAATCTGGTATGAACATGTATTAGGAAATAAGAGAA
Source organism: Motacilla alba alba (assembly GCF_015832195.1). NCBI lineage: Eukaryota > Metazoa > Chordata > Aves > Passeriformes > Motacillidae > Motacilla > Motacilla alba. The sequence goes on from NC_052017.1 coordinate 76,396,426, forward strand.
AAAAACAATTAAAAGTGTCATTATGCTATTTCAAAAATTCAGAGTGATTCCACATTTAAACTACTCAGTAAAACAGGCAGGTCCCATTCAAAAAACAAGAGAAACCACACAGAAATCAAGAAAATGGTTAATAGTTGCGAAACAGTATGCATATCAGGAGTTTTTAAGTTAGGGCTCTTCAATATGGAAAAGAAATGAGTGATGGGAATAATATCTAATAAGTTAAAAATTTCAAAATTACATCTGACGTGGGAAATAAATTAAAAACTGCTATTATTATTTTTCACAATAGAAAAGTGAAAGGAAAAAACTAGGAACTATAAAAGAAGCTTTTAGTGAACAGATTTGAAATAAACAAAATGAGATAGCTTTTCACATGGCATACATCCAAGTGGTAAAAGTCAAGAGATGATACAGGGTTTTTTTCCATGACAGATGTAGCTTTGGAAGTCACACAGCTGCATTTTTTTTTTAGCTACAGTGTTGTTGACCTGAACTATTGTCCTGCCTAGCAGTTTGGAATAAAAGGAATCATCAACTAATTTCCAGCCCTGTAATACTTACCTCCATCCTCTTCTGCATCTTTTAAATCAGCAAGTCACCCAGTTACAGAAGTAGTTAATGAACCTTCTTCAGCTGACTTGGCTCACCTGTAGATAATACCAGTCAGGAAAATGAACCCACAAGTTCATTTAAAGTCCAATGAGTTATGAAATGGAAGTCAATGAACTGCTGGCCTCCACCCTGTACAGTCCAAAGGCTTCTATTATCCCATTCAAAATGCTCTGAAGTGAGTCATTACTTAATTAAATTACTGCTAGCTGTGATTACAGACAAACCACATAAAATATTCAGAGAATCATTTTTAATGAGAAGCAGAAATGTGAACCACTATGTTTCTCAACTATTAATCACATCACCTGTAATGCTCAGGGAGTTCTTCCCTTTTAGGCATCAGTCTGTAGCTGACAAAATACCTGTTGAGAAAATAACTCAGCAATGTGTTTTTTGGTATTAGGATATCTCAAAGCCAATTTTGTAAATAATTATTCCAATTATATATATTAAAACTTGAGAAATTCAGAGTAAACCAAAATAACCATTTAAATCTATCCATTGTTGAAAGTGGTAATTTAGAAGAATTCTTTGAACTACCATATCTTTTTTTTCAAATATGACAAATTGAAAGAAAGAAAATTAATATTTGAAGCATATGAACCTATAAATTTTACATTGTCCATGTAATAAGCAAATAAATTATTCAAATTATGCAGAAGGGAAAGACATGTGTGACCAAAACACATTTACTTCTTACTTGTAAATTAGTGGGTGATATATTTATAATTACTTCTCTTTTTTCCAGTGCCTAAACTTTTTTAAAAAATCACTCTTATTTATATTCACTAAAAAAAATTTATAGGGCCTATGTAAAAATAGACTATTTTGTAGATAAAGAAACGCTGTTGCTTACGGAGAAAAAAAAGGCATGCAATTTATTTAGCAAAAGACAGTATAATCATATTGATTATGATAAAATAGATGTATGGGACTGGGACTATAAATGGCTCAATTGAGGCCTTTCTGTGTGTAAACATATTAAGTAAATACATTAAAACTTATATATCTGACTTCCTCTTTCAGAATGAAGATTGCATTCTTTGCTTGCTAAGAGTTTACTGCTAATACACAAAAATTGTTTGGGGTATTGATTGTTTTGCAGTGAGCTATTTCTTCCTTCCTTCTTGATCAGCCAAACATTTATTTGTTTCTTGTCTTTAAAGTTCATCATTCTACCCAAGCTTGTATCTGGCTTAGAGCGTTTTGTTAGCTCTGTCAATGTCATTTGCAAATGTGACAGCTGTCACCCATGGTTAACAGCTTATTTATTTATACAGAAATGTCACCAATATCCTGGCCAAAACAGTCAAAAAACCCAGTTAGGCATGAGGCATGTAATGTGCTTCACACAAAATGCAAGCAAAAAATATTGATCATATAAATAAAAAACTCTGTCTATTTCATTTAGAATAGTTTGAGTATTCTAAGGTAAGAGCCTTATATTAGAAAGTTCTGCTTACAGATCCAGTTTTACTCAGTAAATCGATACCACCCCCCCCCCCAGAGTCACACCACACATACATTCCTCTGATATACTGTTTAATTTTAAACATAATAAATCTATGGTAAAATTACAACTTTGGTTTGAATAAAGAGTAAGGCACAGTGGCCTGAAAAGAGAAACAGAGTCATAGCTGAGCAACAAATTCCATGCATTCATGTCAAACTAGACAGGTTTTATTCTTGTGCTAAAAAGTTTCAATACATCGACTTTACTATTGTGTTTATTTGATAGAAACAAGGGTTTGGTTTTTAGTTTTTTTTCCATCAGATGGAAAAAAATAGTCTTTCTGATTGGTGATACATACTAACTGACTGAGATATTTTTTCTTATACATTTGGGAAAACATTGGAGCTACATTATTTCTGTATGATGTATTTATATTTATGTGTCTGTTTATTGGGATGAATCACAAGACTGAAGGGAGCACTTAGTTCTGGGATGGCTCCCTTGCTCTACTGCTTCCAGTTGAAATAGACTCAATTTTTTTTTTTAATTATTTTTGTTCAAAGATGCTGCCCTGATAGCCTTCCTGGAGAAAAATTGCTTTGCATTACAAGATGTTGGGGGCATATTAGGGTAGAAATGGCAGTGGGTGGTGTGTGCTCAGAGGCAGTTAATTTTCTGTTTCAAAATAACTGAGGTGACCACAGTTCTGATCTATATTTTAGTCATGACTGATGCCTCTACATTACCTAAGAGGCTCATAGAGCATACAAAATATTATATATATATGCAAAAAATATGATTGATGTGTGAGATTCAAACATTTTTTATTCAAAACTTTTCTATTTTAACCACTCTATATGAGACAAAATGTAGATAACTGCCTATAAATCAAGGCTATTGTGTGAAAAGAGACAATGATGTGTTTTGTCCTTCTGTCCTGCAGAATCACAGTGATAGCCTGACCTACATCAGAATAGTTATTTTGAAGTCTAAATTTTGTGCAACTCGGCATGATGAGCTACCTTTTGTGTATTGTTGGATGGAGTGAAACTGCTTCCCAGCAGGGCAGGCTTTCTAAACAAATTTTTGCTGTAAGTCACACATGCAACTGCAGTGTATTCACACTGTTGTTAGAGACACAGCACTGAGAAAGAGGTTTCCGTATGAAGAAGTCACACAGTTCAGCACTTGGGAGTCACATCTGTTGATGTCTTATCATAGAATATAAGCATGAAGGAATAAAAAGCTCTGCTTTCCCGTGCTCCTGGGAGCTGAAGTATTTGTTTATGTTGCTTGGCACTTAGACCTCTGTCTAATAGAAGACTTGATTTCATTTGTTAGTCTCAAGACTGGGTGGACAAGGTCCAGACTCCACTAATACAATTCCACTGGCTAGTTTTTCTTTTTATTTGTAAGTAAACTTGATTTTAACTTGCTGCATGCTTTGACTCTCAGGCATGGCAAAAATATGAGCAAATAGGAAATCTAGAGCAGAAAAACACTTCCTGAAATTCTATGTTTTTCTTATAGTCTTCAGTTTGTGGAAAATAAACCATTAGCAACTCAAAGGCTTTCAAAAATTTTTGCTACCAAGATTGGGCAGACAACTGTATAATGATTTATGTTAATGTGTTCTTGTGCATTTAACTTGACAATCGTGCACTGGGGTCACCCTTGTCCCAGCAAGGCTGCATCAGGGCTGGTCTCCATCTCCCCACAGCCCTGCACTTCCTGGCCATAGGCACCACTAAGCAGCCACTCTCAGGCCCAAATCCCGGCCACGTCACCCAGGGATCAACCCTGCAGCCCACCCTTGCCATCAAAATCTGCACATCTGGACACAACACAACCATGATTCGTTCATGATTTTAATATGCCTTGCATTCCTTTTTCAGAGCCGTCTATGTGATTTCCAAAAGACTGTCTCATCTCATCCATATCTTGTCCAGGCTAACTTCTATAAAAGCCAATAAGAATGTTGCTGCCTTTTGGACTGCCCTTTGAATTAACTTACATTCTTGTGCTTACAACTTGCATTCTGTAAACTTATGAGTACCTCCTGTTTACTGATCAGACAAGAAAGGCTTCAGATGATGCAACATTTTCCCAGTGTACTGGGTTTGTGTGGGCAAGTTTTGGTTGCAGGGAGGCTACTCAGTGGTGGTTTCTGTGAGAAGCTTCTAGAAGCTTCCTCCATATCCAACAGAGCCAATGCCAGACAGTTCCAGAACAGAGGCACTTCCAGCCAAGGCTGGGCTAATTAGAAAAGGTGGTAAACTCTCTGTGGTAACATTTTTAGGAAGAAGGAAAAAAAAATTATTTTGCAGTTGTAATTGCAGCTGGAGCAGAGCAGGCTGACAACATGAGATGATGTTGATGAATAGCTCTGCAGACACTGAAGTCAGTAGAAAAGGAGAGAGAGGGGGTGCTGCAGACATCAGAGCTGAGATTCCCCTGTGGTCTGTGGTTCAGACCATGGTAAAGAAACTGTCCCCCTGCAGCCCATGGAGGAGCATATGGATGCAGAGATCCACCTGCAGGCCATGAAGGAAACCCAGGCCAGAGGAGGGGAAGGCCTGAGAGGAGTCTATGAACATGTGTGACACTTGTGCTGGAGCAGGCTCCTGGCAGGGACCTGTAGACCTGTGGACAGTGGAGGCCATGCTGGAGCAGGTTTGAAGGTAGAACTTAAGACCTGAAGGTCCTGATGGACCTGAAGGTCTGTGCCTTAAGAACTGCATTCCATGGAAGTGTGATCCATATTGCAGCAGTTTGTGAACAACTGTTACCTGTGGTATGGACTCATTGCAAAAGTTTGTGAAGAACTTCCAGAGCAGAGGAAGGACTCCTGTCCATCAGCAGCAGAAAGAAAACAACATGCAATGAACTGTCTGTAACCACTACTCCACTACTACTGTGTCGCTGAGAAGGGGATGGGGCTGGGGGGGGCAAGTTTTTTAGTCTTATTTTGCTTCTCATTATCCTGATTGCTGCCAGTAATAAATTCAATTAATATCTGTAATTTGAGTCTGTTGTATATGATGAGTGATCTTTCTCTATCCTTATTTCCTCTTATGAATCCTTCCTTATATTTTCTCTCCCCTGTCCAGATGCAGAGAGGAGTGATAGAGATGCTTTGGTGAGTGATAGAGATGCTTTGGTAGGTGTCTGGCATCCTACACCTAACTATTCTTATTTTGTTGCTTTTCATATCTTGAGGGAAGCAGAAATCTAGCTCAGAGAATATATTCAATGGTTTTCTGCTTGGCAGCAAAGCCTAACATAACTGGAGAGAGGAAAAGTTGTTCTCTCCTTGCTATTAGATTTTGCCACTCCTATGAATTTCAAAGTGAATCTGAAGCAGCACAAAGAGAAGTGTGATCAATTTCTCAGTGTGAATGAAGATAGAGGAGCTTCTAAAACATAACGTGACAAAAACTATGACTCACAAGCAAAACCCCTCTGTATTTAAAAATTTCTTTGTACAGTCTTCCACAGTATGTGCAGGACAAATAAAAATGAATATTGCATAATATGTATTTGGAACATAACACATGGTGTAATTCCTGAGTAAGTTGTTGCTGTACATCACCATTTCTAATGGTGTTTGCCATGAGACAAAATAAATTTTATTTCATGCATAAAAATAGGTAATATTTTCTTGTGCTTTTAAATCTAATTGTTTAGAATTTTATATAAAATTGCATGCAGTTTTGTGCAGAGAACAAGACATCAAAAAATTCTTTCTTTAGTCTATTTTAAACATTGCTTCCTTTACCTCATATTTTCCACAGAAGTGATCAAGGCTCGAAGAAGCTCTGCAACACTTTTCATATAGTTTCAGTCATTTTTGCTTCACTTGATGGAGATTACTATTCCCATGTGTTGTGTTAGCAAAGTAGTCATGCAACACATTTGAAGCTTGAATTAAAAGCCCGTGTTTTCCCCCTGAACAAGATTCATAAATAAAAAATATCTTCTCTGAATAGAATTCAGGTATTGCACTGAAGGGAAAGTCTTTATATGTTAACACTGTCAAGATTCAATGATGCATGGTAAAGTGGCTCCATGAGTGATGAAATTCAGATTTTGAGCTGAATTCTCTAACTTTCATTTTAAAAAAATATGCTCCAGTTCCCTCAAATCTGTTAGTACTTCTATAAAGATCAGTTCAATTTCATGATGCAAGGGTGTTAAATAATAGCCTCAGATATATAGGTTGCCTTTCTGTACCTTAAATCATCATTCATAGGGTTGACTACTGCCATAGAGGAAATGACTTTAAGAACATTGTATCTGAGAGACAGTGTCAGGTGACATCCAGATGCATACATTTATCACTCACATAATTTTTGTCCACCTAACTCTAAAGCTCATTTAGCAGGTTTTTTCCTACTTCATCCTCATACCCTTAGCTGACTCTCTGTGATAAACTGAAGACTGTTACCAGTCCTTGGGTTCTCATTAAAATGACCTGTTGAATGCTGTCAAATCACATCTATTCCTGCTGTTGACAAAGGAATGTAGTTGTTCAGATTATGGTCTTTCCAAGGATTGGTAGTTCTGTTACTTCCTTTCAAAAAAAACCTGACAATTGTAGATATTCAGTTCACACCAGTTAGGCATTTTAAGGAAGGTGTCCATACTCAGTGCTCATTTTTGTGCATGAACAGTGTCTCTGGGTAACAGGTATTTAAGGCTGTTTATAGGCATTATCAGGATAAATATGTGGGACATTCAGCTGGGACAACTGAAATTCTTTACCAGTCAAGTGCTCAATTTCCATACAGATGTAATACTCAGTATTTAAAAGCGATAAATATTCACCTACAGTTTGAATGAGAGCAAGTTCATTTTTAAGTTGTGCTTTTAGAGTGCAATTAGTTTTGTGTTAATTTAACTGGGATTTTTTGCTTCTTTGTCCTTCACTCTTGAAAAGACCACTATAATAAAACTAAATTTGAAGACAAGAGTAGACTTAAAGGGAAAAGAAGATTAGAAAGAATTGTCTTGGTTATATGTACAGACCTGTTAAAGAATTTAAAAATAAGCTGCTATAAAAGTTCAAAACTTGCTTTATATTTCTGAGACAATTTTCCTAAGAAAAGTCATACTACATTTCCTGGAAAATATAGCCACTTTCAGAAATAACTGACTAAAAGAGTAGAAATATGTCAAATGTACCTTTTGAAATAATTAATTGTACAGATTTTCCCAGACCAAATTGAAAAAAAACCCCAAAAAAACTCTGTCCTGCTATATCCTTCTTTGGTACCGTGAATTGTTTACATGTCAGATAGACACAAGAACAGTCATGAAAAGTTACAGATCCTTAAGTATTTTTCTGTGCTGAAGCAACAGTTGATTTCCTTACTGTTTTACTAATGTGTTCACCAAAGGGTGGCACACTGTTTTTTCTCATTATGTCAATAGAGTTGAAACTCTGTTTCTTTCTGTGCAGTTAGTGGCCTCTCATGTTTTTGAAAGTAGCTTAAAGCTTTAAAATCCTTTAGTTGGCTTGATTAGACAGTGACCCTTTGCCTGTCATTGATTTCGGGATCTAGAGTTTATTAGCAGATCACCAGTGTACCTTTTTTCCCCTCTGTATTGTTGGCCATTACCCAATTTGAACAACTAAATACTAAACCAAATCAGAACCAATGTTGCTCACTTTTAAAAGGTTTCAGGGTTTTTTTCCCCTTTGTATAGTTACAGAATCTTCATGTATATATTAGTTGTATATATTAGTACTTTAATATATTTGACAGGGTTATGTGATAATTCTAGAATTTTTATTGATTTTTTTAAATATAGGAATGCAAGTGAAAAATAAATGGTGACTCAGTATGGATTTCAGTTAAAGGTTAATCCATATTAAAGGCTTTTAATGAAAAAAAAACCACCAAACCTAAACCCCAAAACAAACTAAAAACAAACCAGATGGAAAAAGCCCAACAAGATATTACCAAAGTAAAAGCTCATTAAGTGATTTGCAGCATACCCTATCTCTCCTTTCTAAAAACAGAAGCAGAGTGATAGGTTTTCTGTAAAGTACTTACATGGAAAAAGCATTCAGTGACTAAAGTGCAGAGGAAAAAGAAGGATTACAGTCTGCAGATCAGTGGCTGTGGCATGGCTGAGCATAAAGCATTGATGGAAGGCACTGGAAGCAGAGCATCCAACAACTGTGTAAACAATAGAATAAAATGGATACTGTCCAACACAGCTTTCAATATCTCCTGTTTTGGTGCAGTTTGCCTACTTGCTAAGTGTACCTGCTATTCCATCATTACGGAGCTTGCAAATAGTGAATAGTAAAGGATTATAGTCCAATTTCTGTATAAAAGCCCTCAACCCATTATTTGTACTTTTGACTATGATGTTCAGCTTGCTAGTCTCTGAACAGTTTTCTGATAAGTTCTGCATGCATTTGATTGAGACTGCAGTGAGGTTATGTTCCCCTAACCTGCCCACGAATATCGCATGAAAGAGCATCCCAGTCTTTACTTATTAATAAAAGTCAATGCATTGTAGAAGGTGGATAGACAGAGAAATATCTTCACCAACTGAGTTTTGGCTGATACAAATAAGTTGCAGGACTATTTTCTTCAAAGTTCTGAGGTGAAATGGACCTCAACTGATTGATACATATTATTTTGAGTGTTTTTTGTTTGATTATTCCAGACAGGCAAAATCATAGAATCATAGAATGGCTTGGGTTTGAAGGGACCTTTAAAAATCATCTAGTTCCAGTGCTCTTCCAATGGGCAGGGACATCTTCCACCAGATCAGGTTGCTTAGAGCCCAGTCCACCCTGCCCATGAACATTTCTGGGGTAGGGCGTCTACCACATACAGACAATGTACATCAATGTCTCACAACCCTCAATATCTAATTAAAATTGATCCTATTCAGTTTAAAAGCACTACCTCTTATCCTATCAAAGCAAGTCCTGCTAAAATTTTGTCTCTTTGTTTCTTCAAAGCCCACTCTTACATCTAAAAGGCCACAAAAAGGTCTCCCAGGTGCCTTCCCTTCTCCAGGATGAGAAAACCCAACTGCTCCAGCCTGTCCTCATAGGAAGTTTCCCATTCCCTTAATCATTTTTATCACTCCCCTCTAGACCTGCCCCATCATCTTCTCTTGCTCAGAGGACCCCAGAGCTGGATGCAGTGTTCCAGGTAAGGTGCAGAATGGAGCAGACGGACAGAATTCCCCCCCTCACCCTGCTGGCCATGCTGCTTCGGATGCAGCCCAGGACACCAATGGCTTTCTGGGCTGCAAAAAGACATGATTGATTTATGTCCATCCTTTTACCTACCAGCACCCCCAAGTCCCTCTCAACAGGACTGCTGTGGATTTATTCATCCCCCAGCTGAACTATTTCTAGTTTTCTGAGATATTACTTATCTTCCATTCATTTTAAAATAGAAATTAGTGTTTAGAACCATTAGCTGTGGAAAAGCTTTATCTCATAAAAGCAGTCAGTGAATTTCCTAATAAATATTCTGACAAATGAAGGGAACAAAGAGGTTACTTTGATTTTTGATCATAATGTGCATGCTATCCTGTGGAATTTTTCCTAGTAGATGTGATTATCTACTTTGTAAGTTGTCTATAGTCATCTGAAGTTCATGAAAAAAAATCTTATCTCTCATTAGGGCTCCCATATTTCTTTTAAAAGGGGTACTTTGAAGCTGTGCTTTTAATATAGTTTCTTTAAGAAATTCTTTGTTGTTTCTGATAATTTTTTTCACTCTAGCATAGTTTTGTTTATTCTGAGGAACTTTTCAAAAATCTCCTTTATTAGTTTGGACTTTCATGCAAAAGGGTGTACACCTGAGCAGCTCTGACCACCACCCCTGCAGCATGTCTTCAACTACAAAAATCTTGCAACATAAGATAAATACACTGATTCTTGTCTGTTGCTTTTGATGAATAAGCTGAAAACAATGTTCTCTCTGCTTTTTTTTCTTTCTGATTTAAAGTTTCCATCTCTAAATGGGAGACAGCAATAATCTCATTTGATTTTTGCAAAAATGCATGTAATATTTGCATTATGTTATGAATATTATTTTAATTTGGCATAAATAATTTAAAAAGGTTTTAACAGTTACAGTTTTTCTATGTCATAATTGTTCTTCTTTCCTGTCCTTGAGAAATATAGATGGTATTGTCCTCCACTCATTTCTCCAACTTATCTCAAAACATATATTCTTTTTCATGTATTGAGGGAAATGTAACAAACTCAGTAATTGTTTTGTCACATACCTTAAATTATGAGGTGAGAAGTGTAATTTCAAAACATACTTCATTTTTTTCCATTTGTTAAATGACCTGGGAAAAGAAGGAAAATTAAGTACTTTATAAAAAAATCTACATTTGTTTATAATTCCTCTGGTAAAATAGCATTCATCATACCTCCCTGTTCTCCCCCATCTTTTCATCCTGAGCTATAATCCCCTCATTTTCTTGACTGACTTTCTTGAACTTTGACCTTTGTTTTAGTCAGGCAGTGTGAAAATTTTTAATCTGGCACATGCACCCAGGTGTGATCTGCTTGACTATGCAGTCATAGTTTCTCTGCCTCTCATTTGTCTTATTAATACAGCTAGAAGCGTGAAGAAGCCCATTGAGGTCATGTCAGTAAATGGACTGTTCTTGTCACAGACCAAATTTTCTTATTAGAGGCAGAAGGCAATCATTTCAATGTTAGATCTCTCCTGGACATTATCTATCTGTATACTTTCCCCCTCCCTGGCCGCTCTCCTGCCTAAACCATCACTGTTTTTTATTAATATCCCCTCTTTCTTTCTTTGAGTCAATGAGCCAGCAATAACCCATGATGTGTCATTTTCTTTTATGTTATAGTATTTATATGCTAGTATTTGAGCATGGCATTAGATCCCATTCTGCAGCTGAAGACCTACTGTTTATTATTATAGACCATTGAAAAGAAAGTCAGAGTATTACCTTTTCATTTTTTTTTCTTAAATGTGGCATATTTTTTGAAGAAAGCACCAAATAAATTACTAAGCAATTTATTATTCGTATTAGCACTGAATTCACAATATAAAGTGATAATACATATAAGTCCCACCACCAACAGGACATAATCCCTAATTTCACTACAAAAAGCTGAATTTCAGCTGAATTTTTTTCATTAACTTAGTAGAATGGTGATACATTCTTTAATTTTATTAAGATTCAGCCTAAAATATAAGGTGTCTTGGAAAGAAACATGGCTGGAAGTGGCTGAGACATCTGTTCCAGACTTTTTTATCATTTAAATGGTGTCTTTTTTTTTCCTTTTTTTTTTTTTATCCTGCATTTTTCAAAGCTCATAGCCTGCTTCCAACCTTGCTTTCAGAATAGAAAACCTTGTATCTTGTCCTGGTTTTGGGCCAGATCAGCAGGAGTGGGGCTGGCCAAGACTGTAATGTTATTTGGTGGAGAGGATGTTCAGAACTATGTGAAGTCCTTGCTTTCTCAGATACTTATGATGGGACACTAAATCTAAAAAATTCAGTACTGAAAACCTTAGCCATGCTTGATTTCAAGAAAAATTGTAAAGCTTCTTTATAACTGATTAAAATTAAAAACTGATTTTTACTTGATAAACTCAAGAGAGTTAACAAATTAGTTGCCATATTGTAAGTCAAATGTTTAAATTTTTAATTATTCATTCTGTAATTCTCCGAATCACAACATTAAAAATCATTTTCTAAGCCTTTTCTGGTTGCCAGATATATCTCTGACATATGACTGGTTTTGTTTAGCTATTTCTATCATTTGCTGTTTAAAAAAACATGAATATGTCTATTCTACTAAAGGATGCCTTCGCATATCAGATTAAGCTTCTGTGTAAAAGCATTAGACAGTCATAAATATATCCAAAATATTAGTGCTATTTTATTTCTTAGGATGAAAAAAGTCGTGTAAGTTCAGAAAACTATGAACTTCACTGAGCACAGGCAAACTTCTGATTGATCCAGTCTCATTATCACCGAGTAGTGGAACTTTTGTTTGCATCCAAAAGAACAAAAGGCAGCTGTGTAGCAGCACAGCACCAAATTCTGTCTAAAAGATCATTTCCATAAAAGCTGTCAGACCTCTGCAGATTAGATTATTATCTGAAGACAGAACTTTTAATGCAGGTAGGCAGAGAATTTTCATTTCACCTTTAATGCTGAAAAACTAATAGGTCATTGTTTTTGGTAAATGCAAAAATTTTGGGCTTGTGCAGTTAAGCATGGATAAATAAATAATATAATTTTAAAAAGTGATTTATATGTTTTACAGGAACTTATGTCCTACATTTAATAAGCTATAATGCATGGCTAATCAAACTACTTGATTAGCCAGGACTGGACTATTATATTTTGAGCATACTTCTGGAAATACTTTATGTTGCACAGCCTGAATAATTTGAAACTTCTATAAATGTAGTACAACCAAAAATGCTTGTGATTGACAACATTATAACTCATTAATCCTAACATCTTCTTTTTTATTTTATGGAATTAATTGCCAAAGTATTTTTCCTCTTTTTTTTTTTTTTTTTTTTTTTTTCCTACTGGTAATGATAGTCATCTGTTTATTTTGTGTCACAAAAAAATCTAAATTCATGGAGTTCTTCTTTTCAACTGTGATTTCATGTATCTTCATATTCAGAAATCATATTAAATTAATTCTGTCCATCTAAAATAGCAGGGCTCTCTATCAGTGCTCTATAGATCCTGTTTATCATATTAATTTCTATTTTAACCATCAACTAAGGAGAAACAAAATGATGTGCAAGTGATATTTTGAACAACGTTATGCAAAAGAATCATAAACAAATCAGAAGCCTCAGTGGATGAGCAAGCACCCAACCAAAACCCTGGCAGTTGTTATTTAAAGCAGACCCTTCAGTGGTGTGGGAGGTTATGGGGGAACATAGATAACTCTCATTTCCCTCACAGCTAGACAATTAATTCACTTAACCTCCTGAGTGGCCAGCTGATCTTGAAAGGCTTGTTGCATAAAGAAAATTTGTTTGATTTGTAGAAAATAGCTACAGCCTTTATGTATTTTCCATCAACAGCTTGCAGCTTCTGCATTGCCCCATCTCTTCCCCCAGATCTGTGACGAAAAACTAGAGCTCCAGATGACAAGAAAGAACTGCCTACATCGTGGGGAAAATCCTTCCAGAATAACTTAAGAATGTTATTAAAAATGAGCTTTTTGTAAGATTAGTTGAAGCATTTGATATCTCCCTGATGCAAATTCTTCTTCATTGGTTTAGAGCCAGGATGAAAAATACAGTGACACTTAAAGAAAACTAAATTGCCTTGAACGTGAAGATGCAAAAAAATTGTTTAGAAACTTGGTGGGAAATACGATTTCAGCAAAAGGAAGAAGCATATCTTATACATAGAATTTTCTATAGCAATCAATTTGGCTGCTGTATAATAATTAGTAATATTTGCTGCTCTGTTGCTTCAATAAACTGCACTATTAATGAATCTGGATTGTGTAAACTCTCATGGAACTTGGCCAGACCTTATGTATTGGATTTGTAACCTGCATGATTGATGAATCAGTGATTGTGAAAGTTTTATTAAACTCAACCAGACTGGTAGTGATGAACTGGCTATAATCTGAAATTAGGCCCAGCCACACCCAATCCTTGTGATTCCTGAGAACTATATGTAAGGCAAGGGGATATAGTTTCTGCCAAATCTCTATACCCTTATTGCAAGAGAAGATAAAGCAAAATGAAACAGAAGTGTTTTCTGTAAAATAATTTGAATATAAAGGATATAAATTTGACATTGGGTTAAGTAAAAAAGTCTGTAGAATTATTGATGACAATCAATTATTTTCAGAAGATCTTTATAACTAATTCATAAAAACAAAACTCATAAAACAAAACCAAAAAATACTCCACCTAGGTCTCCTATATTCCACTTCAGTCCCCTCAGAAACAAACATATATGGAATTTTTTGCTTGGGTTCAGATGTTACCTGAAATAAAGTAGTAGAGAGACTCAGTAGAGAATGATCATTAGCCTTTTACTTGTTAGTACAATGAAATAGTAGCATATTCCTTTAAAGAAGCTCCCTATATCTTATACCTAATCAAATCACAAAGAGCTCAATATATTATGTGGATAAAAAGGGGATATATATATATACACACATATGCATATATATATATATATGTATATACATATATATACATATATATGTATAACATATATACATATATATATATATATATATATATATATATATATATATATACACACACTCTTGTCCCTCTGACATACCCACATTTTGGTAAACTTCAGTTTCTAAGCTGTCACTGATTGAGTTTTGTCTATCTACCATTACTATATATACTATTTCTGCTACATCGATTTGCCATTGAAAACCAGGTGACAAGATAGTTTTTAAAAATTGATCAATTGAACCATTTTTTCATTCAGCTTCCAGCACAGCTAGTTAAACAAAAAGAAGTAAAAATACCTTTTAAGAGCATCTTTTGTAATGTGAACAGTTATTAAATCTCTGACACAGCCAACAGAGACATTAATGTAATTTGAATGGAAAGTGGGTGGTAGTGATGGAGAGCATAAAACAATATGAAGAAATAAAATCTGTGATGGTACCTCTGTCATGCAAAGATGATGAAGACTCCTAAGAAAGGGGAGCTGGTGAGCTGAGCAGAAAAGATAAAGCAAGACTCCTCTCTCAGACAAAACATTCGTCCCTCTTGCTTCTCACCCTGCATTGTGGTCTGCTACCTAGATTCCCTCTTTCCTTTTTAGACTATCACAAACAGTTTGACATGTCTTTTGGACACATCTGTTGCTTCAGTTGTCACTGGCCGTGGATTGGTCTGCTGTTGTCTATTTCCTCAAAATTAAGGTTAAATAGTATGCATGGTTCTGTAGTATGACTAACTGCCTGCCAAAGCTGCCATATTTTCTGTTTCTTATTTAACATAGCAAATTGAATCTTTTCTTAAGGAGCCAGATAGGAGCACTGGCTTACCTCTGCAGGATATGCATCTGATCAAACCTAGTCTGTGTCAGGGACAAGAGCTGAGCAGTTTTACTCAGATAAAATTTAGTATTGCACTTGCCTTTTTTTCCAAACTCCAGAAGTTTGTACTAATTTCTAACAAATAAGTTATTCTGCAATATGAACACTATGTCATGCTTTCTATATTATGCTAAGTGCATTTATTTAATTATCATCAGCTCAAGTGAAACTGTATGTGTGACAGATATACTCTATTGATGATCAGAGATGCTTTCCTGGAATAAGGTCAAATTAATGATGCAAGTGTAAAAAATGCCTCATATGCCTCATATAAATTATGCAAAGAATTATCAGAAAATTGTAGTTATGATATTTTATGAAAATCCCTTTGCCAGGATTTTCTTCTCCTGAGAAGCTGAGAGAGCCTCAAGAACAAATGTAAACAAACTGTTATCTGCTACTGTGGAATGCAACAGGTGCTTCCTTGATTGGTCAATGTGAGCTGTTTCTACTTACTGACCAATCAAGGAAGCAGCAGCTCTCGGACTCTCTAGCAGTCACAGAACTTTGTTACTCATTTCCTTTCTATTCCTGTCTTACCTTCTGATGAATCTTTCTCTCTGTTCTTTGTAGTATAGTTTTAGTGTGGTCTTTTTAATATAATATATATCATAATATAATATATATCATAGTATAATAAACCAGCCTTCTGAAACATAGAATCAAGATTTCTCCTTCCCTTCACCCAAGTCCTAGCTACCCTGAAAACCACAACAGAAAATAAATGCATGATACTTGTAAAAGTTTCTGAGGCACTATAGAAAGTAGTGTTTTCCTAAAAAGTCATAAAATGTTCACTTGGCTATCCAAATCAAGTCTAAAATTGGTTGCTTTTTTCAAAAGTAAGAAACAAACAAGCCAGCTGAATAGATGGATATTTCAATGAAAATATGTAACCCCAGAAGCTCTTTTTAAAGTTGATATTTGTGAATGTTTTGCTGTTTGTTCTTCATTATAGTGAAGCACTTTTCATACTGTTTTCTAAAGCTGCAAATATCACGTCAAATACAGGCATATGTGTATATGCATGCAGGCTATACTGGCATGTCATTCTTTTCACTTAAAGAACTGAAAGTGAATAAAAGTGCTACAATTTTATACACTTGCAATTTTATATACAGAAGTATACTTCTGAAGGGTTAAAGTTCTTAATTTGCTATTCATCTGTTCTTTTCTAGGAATACACTTCTGGGTGAAGTATATTAGCTTAAATACTTTGCCACAGCCCAGAAATCATAATAAAATAGAAATAAATCCAGCAATTTACACATATTCTCTAGTGATTAATGTTCTAATCTGTGAGACCATGTGATTGTTGGTATTATTAAATGGAGTAATGACCTGAACCTATGGGCAAAGAGAATTTAGACATAGAACTGCAGATGGTGCGTTGCTGGCACCATTCCTTCCTTAATAACTCATTTCAATGTAAAAATAGGTGAAAAGTGTCTGGTTGTAAAAAACAGATTTTACCCTTCTGTAGTTCTCACTCTCACTACTGATTCTTCATTACTCACTCCATTACAAACTCTCTGCCTCTAGTGTAGTTGCTCACTGATGTCTTGGATTCCTGGTGCTTTGTGTCTTATTAGTTGTCTGTCGTCTTGTATTTCGTAAAATAGTTTTCCAAAAACCCCGGTAGATTTTGTCAGATGAACCATTTTTACCAAACTTGTTTGGGTTAAGACCTCCATTAAAACCACAAAGCAGTTAAACAGCATCTTAAGATTTTTGGAAGTGTTTCCTGTTCCTATTTTGTCCTCCATCTTTTCACTGCTTTTTGAACTAAAGATACAACTGTCAATATTTCAAAACTAACAAACAAACAAACACACAAAAAAACCACAAAAAAAAAACAGACAAAAAAAAAAAAAGAAAAAAAACCCAAACAACCAACCTGTGGAAATTCCATGTATTTTCAGATTTAAGAAATTTAACAAATTAAGAAATGCATATTTCAACAATGGCTTCTTTCTAGGAACCAGAAAGTCAGAGAGAGAACCTATTTAGAGAGTTCAAATTATTCCAGAGATGCAATAGGTATGGATAAACTCAGGGCATAGGATACCATGTTATGTTTACATTAGTCTCTAAGAAAGATTTCTGGATATGTACAGGCAAAAGAGATGATCAAATGGTCTTGGCGCTTTGGTTGTCACTATTAATTTTCCTGAACTTGTTTGCTTACAATGAATTATGCATGCAGTAGCAAGGATGTTAGGAATGTCAGACCAGCTTTGCTAAAATGGTAAGTAAAGTTGCAACAAACTCAATGCAATGAAAACACTGAATAAGTAAAAAGTTGTTATTTATAATAGATGGGCTTTCTTAAGTGTTATTGATTTAGAAAAGTCTCACTTGACAAGAAATATCACTGTGCTTTTAACAGGCATTAATCACCAGATGGCAGTGGCCTTTTAGAAAAGAATGCTTATTTGATTATATTATACTAAAGTCCAGATGATGATACAATATGTCACACTCAAATGAAATATTTGCAGAAACTTTCCAGAACATTGAGGCTTCCTCTATAATGGCAATTCCCACCAAAGACTATGGGTAAATCTTGATTTCTCTAGACAGTTTTCATCCACTTGTTTTTAATTTTTAGGACAGAATATCACATATTACTAGCAGAACACAAGTCTGAGTGAATTCAAATGAAATCTCTTCCCTGAAACTCTGTACTCTCATGGGAAGGTGCCAAACATATTAAAGTAAAATTGAAGTCTGGAATTGTCTTGATTTGTTTTAATATTTTATTGCACTAGCTATGAAACACTTGTGTGGCTAAAGTTGACTTGAAAAACAAAATGGTGATTGCTTGTTCACTATTATTAATCTCTGCACTTATTCAAACTTGTTTTATTAAATGGCTTTATCCAATGCTTAATTGTTTGAGCTAATGCTTACCAATACAATGTATGACAGTACTTTCCTGTACCATTTCTCTCAAAGGTCAAGCAAGCAATGATAAGAAAAGCACTTTTACAATATAGAATTGCAGACCAAATGGAAAAGATGCATATTGGCAAACGCCAACATAAAAAAGAAGAAAAAAAATTTAAAAAATTTGAAGATGACCTGAAGAAGTTTCCACCGTAAATATGTAGTTAACAGACCATTATGGATTCCATTCACCTGCACTTGCCTGAGGGATCACGAAACCATTTGTGACCAAACAGTGAGAAAGAAATTCAGGTAACAGTGACATCTGTAAAGTACACTACTAATAATTTAACTGTGTGAATAATTTCCCCTCTTATTTTGGTTGAGCAATTTTGCTTACTGGTGTGTTGCATATCTTTGCCTCGGAAAGTAATGACTTCTGCCATTTGTCAATATGAGCCATAATAATGCCACCAGTATCACTGGTAAATCCATAGTTCTGTATATAAGATATGCTCTGGTTCTGCTCATAACACAGTTTTGAACATAAATCCAGGGAGCATGGAGGAAGCACCTAGAATTTTGAAGGTCTGGGATACCTAAGGACTAGGAGGAGGAAGAGGAGATGAGATGTGTCCTCTAAGCTACCTGGCAGAATTGACCTTAACCCCCTTAACTGTCTGAACCTTCAGAAGTCAGACATGAATATGTCATTACATATTTTTACCTATGTGTGCTAATGTGCAAAAATCTCATTCTGATCTTACTGTTCTTTTCTTGTTGAGGGAAAGATCCAAAGTTTGATACTCCACAAAATCCATTATATTTGCAAAAGTGATTTTTTTTTCCACATGAAGAAACATACAATATCTGGGAATGTTCTTTTCTTCAATATTTTTAATAACAAAAATGTTATTAGGATTATAGCCTCCTTGAGGCTGAGGTTTCATTGTTTAGCTTTTGTCCTAAAAATTATCTCAATCAAGGTTTATGCACTCGTTCTAAGTCTATGTAAATAGAGCTGGAGGATGATTGTTCATTCTATTCTTTCTCCTTTCTCTATTTTATTTTTTATTCTCTTTTATGAATTCTTTACTGTACTAGGACTCATCTGAACAAGTCCTAGTCTCCCCTGCTTTCTCTACTTATAAAAAATTCTGCCATGTGTTGCTTCTTACATTATTCTTCCCAGCTTTTACAAAGACTTTTCCTTTTTCAGATTATTTTAATATATGTATGCAGAAAATCAAAAATGCTTCTAGACAAAGTTCACCCATAATGATACATAGTCATAAGCTGTGTCTGGCAATGACAAAACATAGTTTTGTTTCACTCAGTTGTCACTACTTTTTCATACCTACTTCAGCAGAGGAACTTCAGCTGAGAGGTGACTGCGTCATCTAAGACAGTAACGTTTTTCTAGGACAATGTTTCTGCTCTATAAGTTAATAGGTTTGACTCACCTTTTTGCTGGCTGGCAGGAGGGAGTTTATCTTGCCTTTCCTTCTGGACTGGCTTTCTGTTAGACCACAGCCTTTGGCTTGTGGGCATATTGGAAGTGAAAGCAGTGAAATTCCCATCACTATCCGTGTGCACCTACTGTGTACTTCTGATAGACTCTGAAGCCCTAAGTTTTAAGTAAGACAGAAGGATAAAAGAAAACTCCTTCTCTTGATTTTAGTCATAGGTTCACTGGTTGAAAGATAGAAACCAACACAAAATTCTTAACAGCTACATCTGCATCATGTAGCCACCTGCAAGTTAATGCTCTAATAAGAGAAGATCAAACAGGATAAAACAAAAAAATATGCTTATGGGATTGTCCAACCCTAAAACACTTTTGTGTTTCAATTTTGTCATGATTATTAAGTATAAAAATTGAACATTTATTTCCTTTTTAAAGACATATGGCTTCTTAAGAAAGTATTAGGTTTGGGAAACTAAATATTTATGGTGTCATACTACATCTAAATTCACACAGTGTTGTGTTCCAATACTATAATTACTATAATGTGGTAAGAAACTCCTGAAAGGAGCTACTACATAAACCTTCCAAAAATTTCTCTAGAGTTGTAGCTGCAAACACTTGCATTTCTGTGTCCCAGAATTCAGTTGTACCTTTTATTATGCAACTCAGTTTCATCTCAGAAATTTGATGCATTATATAGACTTTTTGAGAATATTTCCAAATAGAAAAAACTACTACAATTTACTTATTTTCCTTCTGGCAGGTAAATTTGTTGTTTTCATCTGGTTTTGTCTACATGTTTCATAATAATGCTGTAGGATACTGCATTAAATATAAAGAACTATGTGACATACCTGTATATCCCATTGTTTTCCCAACAAAGGAAAATTTGATATTTTAACCAGAAAAAAACACTGTGAACCTTTTATAACACCATAAAAACTCTTTCATTTAGGGGAGTCCCTAAAAACTCAGTGTGAAGATTGAAATAATGATAGGGAATTATACATTACTGTATTATTTTTTTCTTAATTTTAATGAGTAAATGACAATCGTGCTTGTCAGGATGTAGTCAGTAGACATAACAAAAAGTAATGATATAGAAACCATGTGAGCACAGTGACAGATATGAAATACAGAAAATACCAGCAATTACTGATTAAACTAGATATTCCTCCTATGTAATGAATACATACAATTCTAATAAACTAATTGTATTTTAAAGAAGTTCAGTATTCTTTCAACATGTCTGTATAAATGTATTAAAATACTGATGAAGAAGGTAAAAAAATATATACTTTATAAAAACTGCACACTGTTTCTAGGCAAAAGATTTTAAAATATTTAGGAAAAATTAAACAGCAACATGTAATTGACACAGGAGTCCAAGTCTCATTTTCAAATGCCTAAGTAGCTGAGAACACCTAAATATTCAGATTTGGCTTATCTGGAATTGCAAATCTTGGCCTGTGACATTTTTACTAATTAATCACTTGGACTATTCACCATTAGCTATGCAGAGCATAAGGGATTCAATTGAGCTGCATGTCATGTTCCTGGAGAGATATCATACCACTTAAAAAAAAATTGAAGTAAATATATCGTGCATTTTCTGTGAGCTTTCTGCTTCAGAGAAGCATGAGCTAAGTTATGAACTCTTATAGTAAAAACACAGATGTACATGTGACAATGTATTTTTCAGAAAACAGTGAAAAGACACAAAAAGTTTCACTTCCTTTCTTAAAAGATTGATGATACAATATTAACAATCTCAGAATGTATTTCTTGAAAACTACTTTTATTTGCAAGTTATATCTAGATTTTTTTAGCCCAACCTGATGTTATCTAGAAAAACTAAATGAGACATAGGCCCAACAGTTCTGCTTGACTAAATACGTGAAAGAGAACACATAGTAAACAAACTTAGACTGACAGATCCAGTCAGTCTAAAAGATTGTAAATCTTAAATTTTAAGATCCTTGAATTTTTCTTAAAAATGAACAGTAAAAAACCAGACAAATCCCCACTATCACATAAAAAAAATCAAACATAACCTTTTCACCATTCCTATGGACAGAATTGAAGCACTTCTATGGACAGACACTTGAAGCTGAGACGATAAACATGACAAACATTATATATTTGTGGGGTGCCCTGTGGCAGGAAGGAATGATGAATCTGACTTCGTGTTCTCAGAAGGCTAATTTATTATTTTATGATATTATATTATATTAAAGAATACTAAACTATGCTACACTAAAGAATACAGAAAGAATACTTCCAGAAGGCTAAAAAGATAATATTAATGAAAACTCGTGACTCTTTCCAGAGCCCCAACACAGCTTGATCTGGCTGGCAATAAGTCAAAATAATTCACAGCAGAAACCAATGAAATAATCACCTGCTGGATAAACAATCTCCAAACAAATTCCACATGTGAGCACAACACAGGAGAAGCAAATGAGATATGAATTTGTTTTCCTTTTCCTCTGTGGCTTCTTAGCTTCCCAGGAGAAAAATTCTGGGTGAAGGAATTTTTCAGAAAATATGAATGTGACACTCAGGCATTAAAATTATTTTCATATGATAGCACTACATGTATAAACAATTCATCTGACCCACAATTACACTGCACTATCTTGGTTTTCTTTACCTATTCTTGATAATACCAAAACACTTGCATTTGAAATAAGCCATATCCACAATCAATGGCAGAGATGGAATAATACTTTCTTGCAGTCAAACAAAACATGTTTTAGACATAAGTAGGACCTGACAAGGACCTTAGTTTTTGAAGGTGTCCTTTACATACCGGTTTGGAAGGCCAGACACTTAGAATGTTAGCCAGAAGCTTCACTGTGTGTAGAGATACTTGTAGAGATTCTGGGAATAAAACACATTTTCCTGCGGAGCATTAAATGTAAGCAAAGGTGAAACTTTACAGGACCCAGAAAATCAAAATGCATTTATCTCCTTTCTTCCAAGATTTCTTTTCCTGTTTTTATTGTTATTCCAAGCATCCCTGAGCAGTACTTGTTGGTAGTATTTGGCTAATACTAAAGGCTGTAGGAAAAAGAAAAGTAAAGAAAAAAAAAACTTTTTAGTATTTTGAAAGACAACAATAAAAATATAAGAGCATCTAAATGGAAAAGAAGGAAATGAAGATACATTGGAATTATTTGATACCATAAAATCAATTATTCAGAAGAAACAAGAGATTGAGCCAAAAATGTAGAGAGAAAACAATGACAGCAACAGCAAGAAAAAGGAATAAAAGATCAGTACTGTGTCTGCATAATGATTTTTTCATGGCTTATGTAAAAATTCCTATGCACTTTCTCATGTTCTGTATGAGGTCACAGTATGACTGTAAGTATGACTACAGTACATCAAGGGAAAAGGCAGCATTTCTCTGTCAATGAACAAAACAGTTCTTCAATAATTAAATACACATGATCTGAAGCTCATCAGGCATTTAGAGTCTTAGAAGCAACTACAGGAATGATAGGTTTGATGTCTGTGCATGAGTGAGGACCTCACAAAACCAGGTTAAAGTGCAATTCTCCTTTGAAATTGGTTCTTTCTGACAGCAGAAATGCAGGGTTTGCTTCTAGGGGCTTTTTGCAACATATCATGTGGAGGTAATATACTGATACTATTTGGTTACTCTTAGCCTAGCAGCATTAGGCAACCACCAGGTCATACTTCAGCAGTTGTTGGATAAAATCCCCCAAAATAACTCCCCTGTCCCATATTTAAACCTAGGTAGCCACTAATCAAAAATCTGAAAACACAGTTTTGAAACTGAAATGCAGAGTTAAGATTGCAGAAGATTTTTGCTTCATGCATTGCCTTAAAACATAGGGGAGTTTCATACCAGCTCACTTTAATCACAGTGAGATTGGAGACTGACATACTGCTGAACGGCAGAGAGGCTCCCCTACGGAGTAATTTTAGGTAGAAGCTGAAGTTATGTGTCCCAAATCATTCACTAGATGATGCTCTTTCTCTTATTTATACATAGGTCCTAGACAGACTAGCCACTAGGCATATTAATTGGTTGGGTTGTTATGCTTCCCTGATGCCTTTATTTATGAGGTAGGGTGAGCTACTGTTACAAAGAAAGCAGAAAATATATTAATACAAAGAAAAAGGGAGCAGGTCCACTGCACCAGTGAATGAACAGAGAAAAAACTCTAACAGAGTTTTTAACCCCAGCAGATATTCTTAATATTTCTAGTGTTTTTAATTGAAGTTAATGGATTTTTATGGTGGTGTTAATTTTCTTTTTTTTTTTTTTTTTTTAATCAATTGATATTAGTGAGTTATAGACAAAGGAGTTCAAGTATTTTTAGACAAGATATCTTGAAGATAGCTGGCCCTAAAGCCAACCATCATGACCTGGAGCATACACAACTTTTGATTCAAGAACTTGACCCTTTTTATATTAGATTCCACATACTGAACCCTTCTCTACTCAAAGACAACTGTACTCTGTGCTATGTAGTAGTAGAAGGTTTCGTTTTTTTTCCACCTACATGCC
Organism: Motacilla alba alba; assembly: GCF_015832195.1. Lineage (NCBI taxonomy): Eukaryota > Metazoa > Chordata > Aves > Passeriformes > Motacillidae > Motacilla > Motacilla alba. Next base: position 76,420,486 of record NC_052017.1, read on the forward strand.
TATGGGTGGCTGAGTAATTGCAATTCAGGTTCTGGCTGCACTATGCAGGAATCATGATCAGGTACAAGGAACAGGACAAGTCTGTCCTGTTCCAGCCAAATAGAACTGAAGACTCTAGATTTTTAGGACTGTTTATATGACTGCCTTGGGACATACAATATCTCAAACAATGAAGCAGCAAAAACTTATTTTTTACTACAACTTAATGAAGAGGAAGATCCAGGGCTTTTCTATTGCAGGGGCATAAGGCAGAAGCTAGTATTTTCAAGGCAATCAAACAGAAGAATCAGCTTGATGAAATTTTATCTTTTGTGTGTGGGGGGGAGGAAATATTATTCTTTACATTTTTTTCATCATGATATATTGCTTTATTCAGCCCCTAAACCCTAAAACTACCCATCATGCAGAAAATTTCTCAGTATTCTTAGAAAATGCTAATGGTTCTGTGGCAAAAAAAGCTTTCTTTCACCAAGAAAGTTGAATTATATATTCAGAAGATATTAAAAGATGGCTAAAGTTTAGGCTGCAAAGCAAAATCTTCAGTTTAATATGAGTGTATCTCTTTGCTCTGCTTGTATTTGATTTTATTGATCTTCTAGAATGTTCTAGTCAAATGGCATTTTACAGAGTTTGTGGGGAGCAAAGGTAGCCTATCAACAGATGAGTTGCAGGTCCTTCCTGAAACGCTCACAGAGGATTCCATTTGGTAACCAAGACTCCAAATTGAAGTCTCTAAAGTGATTAGGGGTCTACTACCTGGGACTATAGAATAGAAAACAACAACAATGCATGAGTTAGTTAATGGAAAGTAAAATTATTGAGAAGGATTTTTTTTGTATTATTTTTGTAGCTGATAAAATATACAGCATGTTTTCTTGTCAGCTGCAGCAAATACTGTCTACCAGAGGAAAAAACAGAATTTGTTTTGCAGTCAGTGGCTATATAGATCACTCACTTACTCAGATTTCTCTGGTGAGTCTAAATCTAAATTTTCCAACTTGTCTAGTTCACTATTTTACAGCTTACTATTTTGCAATTCCCCCTGGAATTTGGAAGCCAATGGCTCTACTGTAAAAATGCAGCTATAAGTAGGTGATGCATATTGAATCTGCCATATCTCATTAGATAAATAGGGGCACAGTTTGGGGAACTAAAAATATTTTTTAAAAAAGACTTCATGAAATTAAAGTACTTTCTTATGCTAGTTTCTTGTTCTTATACAGAACTAAATTAACCTCTTGGGACCATGACAAATCTATTCTTCATCTGTAATTCCTGTTTTAACTTTTTTTTTGCTACATGATCTTGCTCGTAAAACATTTCCTGAAAAAAGTCACTAGGGGAAATCAACTAGTCAGACAACTCAATTCATCTTTTAAAATGAAACTATACAATCAAGAACAGCTGCATTTCTGCTACAAATAATTCTGACAAGCAATTAGTCAGAACTCCCAATTTTGTGTGTCTGTTTTATCTCAGCACTAGTCTTCTGAGTTCAAGAGAGATAAACTAATGGCAAAATTTTTAAATATGGTACAAGAAGGCAAAGAATCCATTTGTAATACTTTTGTAAGTTCTAAAAAGAGATGTCTTTTCTAAATACATGTGTCATGAAGTCTTGGCAGTTGATTTTGAGTTAGAAGAAAAAGACTGTCTGCTTTAACTGAGGTGGATCACAGAGTAGTCAGAACTAGATGCTCTTGTGGGAACACATTAATGCTGCTTTCTGTCTCAACTAGTCATTGCTTAAGAGATAGTTGTTGAGACCTGAAAACAGCCACCAAAAATAACGATTTTCCTCTTCTATTTATTGTCATCAAAAGTGAACTTGGTAGCTGAGGATGACACACCTGGAGCTGAAAGAAATAATGTATTTATATCAAACCTGTTGTTATTTTAAAAAGTAATTCAAAATTACAAGCAGAAATTCTGTGCATATGTTTTTTTTTAAACCAACTGCACAGAATTTCTGGTTGTTCTTTGATACTGTTATACTAACAAAAAAAAGCACCTTTTATTAAAGAATTTGCTTATACTGCTAGTACTGAACATATAAAATGGTGCTATTCTCTTGGGTTTTGGGTTTGTTTGTTTTTTTGTTTTGGTTATTTTCTTATTTTTTTAAATCATGTAAATCATGTGATCATTGTGTGATCAAAAGAGGATGACATTCTTTCAAAAAAATAGGTTATTTGTATACTTCCACTGCTAGAAAGGTCAGTAGTTATTCTGATGTTCAATGATATTAGCACACAATACAAAAACACTGTCATGCATCACTCAAATCCTCAAAAACTGCAGAAAATCTTAATATTGTATACTAGGAATGAAAAATATTTTGATGCATAGGATACATGTGGGTTTGGGTAATTTTTATTGGGAAAATATTAAGCAGTATATGAAACATATTAACAAAAAAAAAGTAGGGTTCCATTATATATAAAAATATATACAAGCCTGTATTTTACAGAGCTTAAAAATTGCATGCTCTTTCATTTATTCTTCATATTAATCTGGAACAAGCAGTCAGTAGCTGAAAGAAAGCCTTCTCTGAAAGACAGGATGCTTTTTTTGCCTTTCAACACTGATGTTTTTACTCCTAGGATTTCAAAGTGGGGTGCTCTCAGATGTACTTAATGAAAGCAGAAAAGATGCTTCTCTCCCGTGATGATTATGCTTCTTTGTAAGGGTGACTATCAGTGAAGAAAAATCATAAGAAAATGTCATTAGCTAGAAAGAGACAAGTCTGGAATATTTGGTCATAATATTAGGATTGGGGAAAAATAAGAAACAACATAGTATGATTAAGTAATTAATATTATTAATTTCCTTGTCTAGCAATGCTTAGAGGCACAGGGATAACACTAGTAGAAGCAGAAAAGATAGATGCATAAAAGACTGAAAAATTTTACACCAAGCAGTTCAAACTAAGTAGTAAACTACAAAGTCCTGTTGAAACACAGTTTTTAAAACGCTTTGGCAAATTTTTGTGGTACAGTTAAATCTCTTAAATCTATACAATATATGAAACAGTAGATGGAAGCTCATTTTTGTGATGTAATTTAAACTGGAAACAAAAAGTAAGTCTCATTCAAAACCCTAGCTCTGTTCAAAAGATTTGAACAACAGAGTAAATATGGATTTATTGATCCTGTCTATTTATGGGGTAGAGAGTAAAACCTCTAAAGCATGGATTAGCTATTCTTAAATTAATGCATGACAGGCAACATAATATTGACACTACAAATGTAGGCTTGCCTATTCTTTTGTCAGTAGCTCTTAGTTCCTTTGTCTGAAGGCAATGTCTTCCAAATACCCCTGTGCTTCCTCATAAGCTGCGAACTTGAACTAATTTTCTTCACTCCATCTGGGGAACCAAGTGTTCAGAGATGTTCTGAGTGATCTTCTTGCTCTTTCTGTCCTGTTTTATCAATATTCTTCCTCATAATATTGATAAAACTCCATATAGTTCAATTTCCAACTGCATGATATTATATTTTGGCTGGTGTAATGAAGCTATTTCTAACTCTGCAGGAAGAGCTATGATGCGATTAGGCTCCTTCTGTGTTATTTTCCTGCATAAATCTGTAAATTTTCTCATAATCTGAATTTTTGAAGAGGACTTAGATGCAATGACATAATAAAAATAATAATATAGAATAGGAGAATGGCTCCATGGTGTGTATTGTACAGCATTGAATAAGTAAGAAGGCAAGAGTGAGAAAACACTCTCAAATTTACTAAAGAGAGAAACTCAGGGAAAATTCAAAAAAATTAATATTTACTTTATTATTTTTGGCTTTTTAAAAGAATAACCTAAAAAATATAAACTTGGAATGTCTTCTAAATCTTAGAACCTTTACGTTGCAGCATAGTAGCAAAGCACCAATTTCAGATCAAGTTCCACTCATCACATTGCATCCTGAAGGACTAGTTGAGCTCTTTTTATTGAAATCTCCTAAAAGTTTCTGCTTTGGTGCTCTCTGGCAGATAGGACCTTTGACAGATTTCCAGAAGCAAGCAAACTGTTATGTTCTGAAATTATTTCGGTACCCATTAATTGCAAGCAGGACAAGTAGATTTTTATGGCTTTTCCTACTATTACTAATATTTAGCAGTATTTCAATTATTTTCCAATTTTTTTGCCAGTTTTTCTAGGTATTTTTTTCCCCACCTGGCTGCAGCACTCATTCCTTCACCTCAAGAAACATGGTGTCCCAAAGTACCATTGTTCCTAGATCATGTCTGGCCTACCGTGTGCACAATAGAAACACTGTACTACTGACGTATTGAGGGGAAGAGGAAAAGGCTTATGCAGGGGCAAGAACACATACAAGATGTGCACTGCTCATCTCTTGACACAGGGCTCTGCCAGGACACAGGGATAAGTGCAAGGCTTTCTCTCTGTTTATCCCTGCCTGAAAGAAATTCCTTTCAGGTATGTCTGATTTTAGCATATATAATATTATTTTTTAAGAAATTCCAAATGTTAATGAAAATATCCACACAGACCTTGTAAACTGACACTTTACCATCAGCAAATGGGCAAGTACTCCTCCTCTGACCTTGATGCCTTGAGAAGCTACCTATAACAGAGACTAGACAGACTTAAAGAATCCAGTAGGCATTTATTAAAAGGCCTTCAAAGGATGTGCCTTGGGCAGTACAAGAGCCCAGCCAAGGCTACACCCAAGATGGATGACAGGTCACATATTTTTCACACTTTAATAAGTTTTGGTCAGTTTACATATCGGGGTTAATTGTCCAATTACAGCTTCAGGTTATGAAGTCATATCCTCCCAGTTTGCTCTCCTCAATTTGCCATTGTTTATAATTTTTGGGCCTCAAGCTGCAATGGTGTCTTTGGTTGTCAGGCTGGAAAAGGATTGTTCTGTCTAATGAAACCGTGAAGAGAACTTGCTAACACTTCATATGAAGTTCAGAGTTATATAATAATGCAGCACAGAATTTGGAAAATAGGAAAGCTAAAACTTAAGGCACAAGCCTACCTATAGTAGGTAGGTGTCTACCTGTGTACTTTCCTGTGTGCCATTGTTTCGCTCCCCTACTGGAAATGCAATCTCAGTGTAATCCTATTAGAATCTTCTCTGTGTTATGTCTGGTATTTTGTTACCATCTTACCAAGAATGCTACCTTCCCTATTTCTTCCCTTTGATTGTTTTACCATAGCCACCACCTTGTTTGGACTGCTCTTTTTGCTTTGAAGAGTACTCATGAGAAAGGCATTAAGGACATGTCCAAATGTTGTATTACAAAAATGCCTGAACAAACTCTGTGTGAGTTTCAAAAGCCAGATAGAGTGGCATTAAATCTAAGGCAATCTTGCTGAAAGGCAAGGTATGTTAGCATAAGTGTCTTATCATATTCAGAAACTGAATGTTTTGTGTCCCATCATTTTCCAACACGAGCAGAAAGAGTTCAAGTTGCCTGTAGTATATTGAACTGATATATTTTTACTGTAGCCTCTGAAAAATGTAGTCATTGTTGATAACATTACATTTATCAACACTTCCATTCTCAATCTGCACTGGCAGTTTTTCTTGATTTTTTTTTTTTTTTTGTCTAATCAAAAGCCTCTAGCAACTTTTGTCCTGAGATAGTTGCTATTCTCACTGTGCCATACTGTCTGTCTGCATACAGTATTTAACAGTCTCAGTTTTTGTGTTTTTTACACATGATGTTGGTCTGATGATATCCTGTATGCCCCTTAAAGGTTTTGTCACAAGTTGAAGCAGCAGCTATAATGTGCTGAACAACTTGAGGGGTGTCTGGCATTTTAGCCTTTATTTGACAGCTGAGTATAAATGTTATACTCCAAAAAACACAGTTGGAAACTGAAATGAAAGAAAATCATTCTTTAAACTCTTTATACCAAGACTAGATCTAAAAGATTTTTTTTTTTTTTTCTAGATTGCTTTGTGTCCCAATCCACTGGCGCAGGGATTCTGTACCCTATATCTTCTGGGTTATTTCTCCATGAAAACAACCTAGTTTTATGAGAAAAGTTTCAGTGGACACAGAACATACAGTACTGCTCTCTATCTCACATACAGATATGCAGATGCAGTTTCCTATATGTAGGCACTCTAATTCAGTTGATGAACTGTGGGAAGCATTTAACTAAATAAAGCAGCTTCCTGTCTTATTTGGGAATTGCCAGAAAACCAATTTTGTGAAGGTTTGGCAGACCAGTTGTCTTCTCCTACAGTGTCACAAAACAATTTACTTTGATCTCTGTCCCAAATCCCATTCAAAGCAAGGTCAGCTTTAAAGTTGAGCAACCATTTAACAGCCCCTTAGAAACTTCCTAGTTAGAAAATGAGACATCCTTTAATGCATGGTCTTATGAAGTATTTATATTTATTGAATCAATATCATAGGCTATTTTTCAATAAGGTCACAAATACATGTTAAAAAAAGGGCTAAACTTTATAAGTCTGTAGCTTATTCTGACCCTAGAGAACAAACACAAGAATCATCAGCTAGGCTGGGTTAACAGCCTTTTTAGTCAATTCATAATCTGTTTCCATATTTTTTTTCTATAAGCACTATTGAATTTTCCTTCACATCATCCACTACAGAGGAAGAAACCCAAACTGTGAGATACAAGTGTCTATGCTTTTTGTATTTGTCCATTGGCTCACTGGTATACCTTTCCATTGATGTGATGCTCACAGAACAGAAAAAGCATTTAAGGAGCAATTGACTTCTACAATTTCTTTATGATGATCCCAACTGACTTCAGAGTGAATTCAACTCTGGTTGTCAACTCTGGCATCAAGGTGTTAGCTTTGGGTTAGTTATTTCTGTCCCTGTTTGTTTTGGGTCAAGGTCGTGGATAGCTCCAGTTTGTGGATGGCTCCAGCTCGTTTCAGCTTTTGATTTTGCCTCCAGCTTATTCACAGCTCCCAATTTTGCCTCCAGATCATTCACAGCTCCCATGTTTCTGCTCGATTTGTTTCAGGTCTAGCACACAGATGGCTCTACCAATTATGTTTCAGTTTGTCCACAGGTCCTCTTCAGTTCAGGTTAATTTCAGCACCCATTTCATTTAATTTCTCTTTGTTGTAACAATTGAGGGTTTTGACAAGGTTTTAAATCACTGGGCTCTACCAGGGGAACCAGGACCAGCCTGCTGAACTGGCTGTCATGGCAGAATGGGTCAATGAGAGGAGAGCAGTGGATGTTGTCTACCTTGACTTCAGCAAGGCTTTTGACACTGTCTCCCATAACATCCTCATAGGCAAGGCCAGGAAATGTGGGTTACATGAATGAACAGTGTGGTGGATCAAGAACTGATAGAATACAGAGCTCAGAGGGTCATGATCAGAGGAGTAAAATCCAGTCTGAGGTCCTTGTGGACAGGAGGCCACATCTGCAATGCTGTGTCTGGTTCTGAGCTCCTCAATATTAGAAAGGCAAGGAGCTACTGGAGAGGGTTGAGTGAAGGGCCACATCCAAAGAGGGTGAGGGATCTGAAGCATTTTTCTGATGAGGAGAGACTGAGGGAGGTGGGCCTGTTTTCTCTGGAGAAGAGAAGACTGAGAGCATATAAATATCTCAAAGGCAAGTGCCAAGAGAATGGTGCCAGATCCTTTTCTGTGGTGCCCCGTGACAAGACAAGAAGTAATGGCCATAGACTAAAACACAAGTTGCACCTCAACATGAGGAAGAACTTCTCTACTTTGAAGGTGGCAGAGCACTGGAACAGGCTGCCCAGGGAGATTGTGGAGTCCCCCTTTTTACAGACATGCAAAACCAAACTGAACACATTATGTTGTAACCTGCCCTAAGTTATTTATCCTTGGCAGGGGAATTGGATGAGATGATCTCCAGAGGTCCCTTCCAGCCCTAATGATCCTGTAATTCTATCTTACTGATGATGTGCATGTCAGTTCCCTGCTCATATGTATTGATTGCAATTATACATAGAAAAAGGAAGTAACAACAAAATTATTAAAATTTTTATGAACATTTCTTTGAGGAAAGCCTGCACTGGCTAAGAGTCTTCAGCATGGAAGGTGCACGTGGAGTATTTGTTAGATATAAAAAAGGCAACATCATAGAGAAGATCAGTAAGGAATACTTTATGAACATATTAAAAAAATCTGTGAGGTTTGTTTCCCCACTTTTAAGTTAGTCTAATCTGATTTGAAAAAGTACTAAACACATACATGAAGGAGAAACCAAACAGTGACTTTTGAAAATAAAACTCTAGGTGAAATTCAAAGCTCTAGGAGATCCCAAACTAGAAGTTAGAAAGAGAAAGCAGGAGAAGGATCTTTCTTTAATTAATTGTAGTTTTTCACTCTTACATGTATGAAACTGGGTAAGATGCAACTTCTATTCTGATCATGCAGACTTTTCATCTATCACATACTTATTAAGGTGAGACCAAATAATTTGTCTTATATAACACATACTTAGAAAACATAAAGATAAAAAAAAAGATCCTGGGAAAACATACTTGTTTTCTTCCTTTATATTTTAGCACCTTCATTCTATATTTACAGTATCACTGGCTGAAAAGGTTGCAGTTAAACAAGCAGAGAAGTTATTTCAGATACAGCTAACAAACTATTTCCACTAATCAGAAACTTTTGATAAAATAATCCCAAATTTTATGTTGGAATGAAACTGGAGGATTTTTGTATTTTTAAGAGTACATTCTGTTAGTAGAATGACTGTATAACAGAGAGTAATACTTACTCAACAGTTTGAAATTATAAGTTGAAATAAAATAACAAGGTCTTGCTGAATTTGGCTGTCTAAGCCCTCTTGAGGAAATACAGATTAGAACAGACATATTATATAAAAATTAAAATAATTCTTTAGCTTTATGTCAGATGTTTTTGGGAAATGAAGTGCAACTTTCATAATACTTTTATGAGCAAATTATTTTTAAAATTGCTTAGAACAAATTCCAGCATTCTAAAAAAATTCTGCCTTGGTATTTGTAGTAATAATAATGTTTCCAATTAGTATCATAAGTCTAATACACTTAGTCCACTTTATTAGGGCATCATGTGGAAGAGGAAATAAAAGTTTTAGGAAAATCCACACAACCATTGTTTTTGCCCTCACTCATTTTTCCTGTGTAACCTTCTTCCCACATAAAAAATTGACACCCTCCATTTTAAAGACATGGTAATTTACTGATTTTTCCTCATGAGTGTGGTTAATCCATTTCAGGATACATTTATATTCCTGAACTTAACAGCCTCTGTTAAGGAGGCAAAAGTGGTTAAGGGACATGGAGATATAGTGACTGCATTTTAAATTTAAATGAGCTATATATTCCTGCTCTTGACTATTTAATGGATGGAATGGGAAGCAGAACTTTTATGCTCATGCAAAAGAGTATTGCCAAAAATATTAGTTGGCCAAATAGCTTAGCATTTCAAAAATCAGTTTTCTTATACTGTCTCTGTAGAACAGAGATAGTGGTGTGAAACTCTTATTCCCCAATATAATTTTTTCATTATGATTTGTCACAATAAAACTTAAAATTGTGTTTTGCAACATTTCTTGTGGGCTGTAGTATTTTTTTATAAAATGTTAAGTTCAATTGCTTTAAAAAATCTGTCTGCACACTCCCCTCTAATGAAAGTCTGAAAAGCTTTTGAAAAAAAAAAAAGTAAGCTGAGGATGTGAAATTGTGTCTACTGTTGTAAAACGTATTATTTAAAAAAATAAGGATAATTGTGGACATTCATGCAGAAAACTGCTTGTAAGGAAAGAAAAATGCAGAACCTAAGAACAGAAGGAAAAAAAATAAATAAATAAGGTTTTAAATGGATTGCTTCTTCTGCAGACAACCCTTGAATTCCAAGCAAGTTAGTCAAAAGAATGTTGGAAATACTCCCGTTTTGGAATTTGAATTTCTGGTTCTAAGTTTATATCTTTTGTTTCAAAATCAGTTGGTATTGGGGGTAAGTTTTGGTTGGTTTGGTTTGGTTTGGTTTGGTTGTAATTTTGAGACAGAAACTGCCAGAGTAGTTCATACTGTCTAGTCAGACATATGTTTCTTAAAATGCTTGATGCAACTTTTTTTTTTTTTTTTTTTTACTTGCAACTTTTATTTCTTAGACAAGATGAGAAGCTGGGGATAAAGGGTTGGAGTTGATACATTTAACCAAGTAGTATCTGGACTATAAAGACTTAAGTGAAACAAATAGCAATTATGGTGTAAAGCAATATTCTTCATTAGGGTACCAGATTCTGTGTTTTGCATAGTAAGATATCTGGATGGCTTGGACAAACCCTGAGAGCTTATATCTGGCAAACCCACAATGAAGAACAGCCTAAACAGCTAACAACAGCTAGCTCTAAACATTTGGTTAAAAAATTGGCATTTCCTCAATTATTCTGTTATTGAGGGTGTCTTGCAGTTGAAATCTTAAGGATGTATACACCGCAAAATTTCTATTTAAATTTGCAATTAAGTTAGTGAAACCTGACAACAGTGTCTATGTGTTCCATATTTTTATAGAACTGAAAATTAGTATTTTGCAACATAATGGAAATGAGGTACAGGAGACTCAATATATTTGCTTTTTTCTGTGAATGCCATGATAAGGAAATTAGATCTTAGATTGTTAGATATGATATTTAGTATTAATTTTAGCTTAATGAGTTACTTTTTGATCCATTTAACAGTGCAAAAAACTTTGACTCAGGGATTTGGAGGATTTTTTATTCCTTTGTTCAGCTCCAGGAAAGCTTTAAATAAGAACTGAAAATAAAATTTTAAAAATGAAGCATTACATATTTTTAAAAATTCATTTTAATGGTAAGGAAATGTTTGAGGATTATTCTAGAAATTTTTCTGCATCCTGTTAGATGCTTTGTCGCTGCTAGGTGGTTAAAGCTAGAGTCTCTAAGAAAACAAAAAAGCAAGTCCCTAGCAAGACTGTATCCCTTGCTGAGATAAATGTTTATGCATAGTTCCCTGCCTCACAACAACTTTCATTCCAGGTATCAGAGATGTGAGATGATAATTTTACCCAAATTTGATAAGTGAACAAGTGGAGTTAGAAATTAATTTATCAAACTGTATGCCTGGATACAAGAGGGTACCATAAATAGAGCTAAGTTCTCCCTGTTCTGGTAATAATTCATCCCAACTCACCAAAGAGTAGCGCTGGTGCATACGGACATTTTGTAACACACAATAGAGACTCTTCTTGTGAGTCTAAGAAAATCCTTTGAACCATAAATTTAAATCAAGTCTGACTTCATAAGTCCTGCTGCTCATAGAAAAGCTTATTTCTATAACCACTTGTTTGTGCCAGCATTCCAGCACACTGACCAAGGGATCCTTATCAATCAAGCCTGATAAGGGCCTGGCACATATAATTTTTTCCCTGGAGAAAAATTAAAAAGTCAGGAAGTTGAACTTTGACAAAACACCTTCTTCAAATTTAGCAACTCCATCTGAATCAAGTATGTTAATGATGAGGAGATGGTTAATAGAGTCTATCTCATTAACAGACATCAGGCACTGAACTCTGAATTAATTTCTAAGCCTAATTAAAAAAAAATGAAAGGACAGAGGCACTGTGGGATTATTTCTTTGTCCACACAATTGTGGTTTACAAGGTTCTTTAACACTTTCTCTTCCAGTAATGCCCATCGACTTTAGGCAAGATCCTATTTAAGAGTAATTTGGCCAAACATAATTGTTGCAAAACCACTCATTTTGTATGCTTGCAGAACAGAATCCAAGCCCCAATAAAGATGTAATCCTTTTTGTTAAAACATCATATCTGCATTTCTGGCACCCATTTTATGTAAATAAAAGCAAATGTCCTGATTTACAACTGAAAAAATACACTGTGAAAGAGAAGGCAATAATGTCTAGTCAGGCCTCCACACTACGATGTGTGATGTCTTTTGCAGTGTATATTATTTTAATTGATTGTATCTTGAACTGTTGAAACAAATCTGTCTCTCTTGGTATTTTGATTGAAAAAAAAAATGAAGTTGTTTTATGCTCCAAGTAGTGCTAGTTGTACATAGCATTGCTGGAGTTTCCTGATGAGATTTGAAAGGAGAACTGTAGGATGGAAGCTTTTCTTACTGTTGATCTTGTATGAGGACAAGTGGGGTCTTGCTTTTACACTCGTATCTTTATGCTTTCATTTTTTCACCAGTTTTGGAAATCAGGAACTCCCAGTCTTACATACCTGGCTTCAAACATGTATCTAGAAATAATATAAATTATGTAAAACTAGATCTGATGTGAAACAACCAATATCAGAGTGAATTCAGATTCAATAGTTTCAAGACTGAAAAACCTGTGGTTCTTGTTAAGACCTCCAAATATTACTCAAACCACCAGGAATTACCTTCAGTTTCCAATATTGTAAGGGTGGGAACCTAAGTCTAAACACTTATATTCAAGAAAAGCAAGATGTCAGAAACATCAACAATGTTTTAACTGAAACTCAACTTGATACATTTTTTATATGCATAGGGAAATTAGGGTTTTTTTTAAATTTTGGGTTTTTTTGCAACCCAAAATAATAAACCATCAAGAGCTCTTCTAATTGTGAATGTGATGACAAAAATGAAAATTATATCAGCTTGGGTCCTAGAAAGATTCACATGCTGGACATTTGGTCAATGCCATTTTAAGAGCTTTGTTTAAGCTCTGGGAGTCTGCAGTGGTTGAGTTGTTCAGATTTTTCTAATATTTTGAAGTCTATTCATTACTCCAATAGAGTAAAGTAAAAGTATTTATGCAGAGGAGCAGTGAGACATGGGGATTGTATTTCTGATTTTAGATATTTAACTTGTGTATCTAAATTAAAACTCTTTTTTGCTGTAAACTCTTAACATAAGTAATGAAGTTAAACAGAAATGTACTCCTGTGTCTTTTCTCAGGAAGTCTGCAGTGTATAAAAACTCAGTTCAAGTATCTGGTTTACATACAACTAAGCAGTTAAAGCTCAGGTTTGGTACTGTTATCTTCCAGCTCTTACTGTCACCTCCTATGGCCAGGCATAATGAAAGCTCACCCTGTTGCTGGTGGCTGGCTTTCTAAGTTACCTGCGCTGAAGCACATAGTAGGGTTTTGAACATGAGGTGAAGTGCATCTTACTGTGAAAATCTGTCAAAGGCCTCTGTAGTACAGGAATCCAGACAGACCTGATCTGAGGCTCCCAGCAGTAACTGTCTGTATGCTTGATGATGAAAAGGCTCCTGGCTTGTATCCCTCTGGAAAAAAAAAAAAAAAAAGAAAAAAAAAAAAACCAAAAACACACCCCCCCCAAAAAAAAAAAACCCACAACCAAAATCAAATAAATAAATAAATAAATAAATAAAATTCCAAACTATATAAAAATACTTTTATTCAAATATGCCAGATTAATTGATCAGATGACAAAGAGAGACAGACTACCTTTAAGGCATATAGATTTGTTAGTCATTGTGTTTATTGAAGACCTAAGTTCTGCCTCAGATCTTCTCAGGTGACAGAGGTTGCTTTCATTATTTTGGTTGGGTTTTTTCTTTTTTTTTTTTTTTTTTCTTTTTTTTTCTAGCATGAGAGATGGAGAATGACCTAATTCTGACTGATCAATAGATAAAAGACAAAATGTGAGAAAACTTCAAAATATGATCTTCCCCCAGGGTCTTCCACACTGCCAACTAGGATTCCTTGTTGCACAGATATTGTCTTTCTACTTCCAGGAGAAAAAAAAAAAAAAAGGAAAAAAAAAAAAAGGGAAAAGGAGCAGCTTAGTGTTGTCTATCAATTTTTTTATCAGCAGTGGAAACAGCTTCTTAGAGCACAAGAGGATGATCCACAGTGAAAAAACTGGCCAGTGTTGCTGCAAGCTGAGCAGACAGTTGATAGGCGGTGTCTTAGGCTGCAGAGGAGATACTTTGAGGGTGTTGTGAGAGCCTAGTGTCCAGTCTGGGCTGTGCTGCCCCAGTGCTGCTGCTGCTGTCAGCCATCTCTGACCTCAGACTGCAGCTTTGTTAGCACTGGGTTTTACTCTAGAAAAGGCACAGGAATGGCTAATCCATCAGCTGCTCTTTGAAGTGAAATAAGTGAGAAGACTGCAGCATAAACTAAAAGTTAACTGCATAATGTCAGAAGAAATTCAGTCTCCTGGCATGAGCAGAATGTTCCTTGAAGTGTCTACTAAAATAATTTTGTATTATAAGGAGTCTTTACCAATAAGCAAAATATTCTTGCAAATAAAAATATTCTCACACAGGTCTTGCAAAAAAAAAAGCTTTGGAAATGCATACACCAAAATACTTAAGCATTTAATTCTTAAGGTACAGCAAGAAGTAAATTCTCACAATACACCATCTTCCTGATCTCTGTGTACTGACACTTCAAGAGTCTGAGCTATGGGAAATTTTTATCGGAGAGCCTACTGTATTTACCAGTGCTCAGAGTGAAAAGAACAAAGCCAAGGACATAGTTTGCATTCTGCATTTAAATAACAGCTGATTAGGTGATAACAGCATTAATTACTCATTGGCAGGCAAACAGCCTAGGTAATCAAAATCGTATTTCTGCAGTGAGATTTGTATTGTCATGAGAAATAGGCGCCAGACACAGCATTTTGGAGAAGGAACCTGGACAAACTCGGGCTCCTCTCTCTCTAGATGTAATGGCAGTACTGCCAGCTGGTAGATTGATTGTTTCCCAACATCACTGAGCATTGGGCTAAGGCTGCACCTTCCTACTAGAGGAAATGGCATTATTGTATAAGTACTAAAAAATATATGCACAGAAAAATGAAAAAAAAAATAGATACTACTTTCTGAAAAAGTAAGAAAAATATTATATTAAAGCTAATATTAAACTATAATTCCTAGATTTATTTGGGGGGGAGATAATATGGTTTCCTGTTTTCTTTTAAGTACATAAGATGCAGCTTCTGGCATTGATACAGTTTGAAAATGAAGTAAAGTTTTACAATGCAGCAAAATCAAGCACCAAAGTAAAAGTATAGTTTTATTACTATAAATATTTACTAGGAAATCCATGACCAAAAATAATTAACATTATGCATTAGGTACATCCAGGATGTTATCTCAGGAGTGAAACTCCAGCTCATTCATTTTCACCAATACTTTTTTGATGGTATTTCACTGAATCCTTCTTTATTTGCATTTTATTGAATCCCTCTTTTCTTTTATGTAACAAAAATCCAGTTCCAATTATGATCAAGTTAAAAAATGTGTTCATTTAGAAACATAATCTGAAAATCAGACAATATGCCTCTATAAACAGTATGTTTAGTTATTTTTTTTATATTTCAGTTACTACTTTCAGAACTTTTATTTAAAATAAACCTAAACTGTCATTATATCAAAGCTGTCAAGAAAATTAATAACAAAAAGCATTCTGAAATTTACCTAAAATGTACATTTTTTGCAAGGAGCTATTGATTGCTTCTCCATTAAGATAGGTGAGGTTAGGTGAACCCACATAATTAGGACTTGACTTGTCCTCTTCTGAAAACAGTTCCAGAACACAGAGTTCCACTTATAATTTTCAGAAATTTAAAGAACACTCATTCAAAAAGATGGGAGGGAACTCTAAATCTCAGGAGACTGAAGAAAATTCTAATTTTTTATGATGCTGCTAGCACAGACTTGGGTTTTTTTGTTTTTTTTTTTTTAATAATGCCGTGCCTGTGGTATTTCTCTTTTGTTTGGTGTGTTATTTAATTGCAGTTTTTATTTCAGTTTGTTCTGCCAATGGGAACTCCTCGTTTAGGTTTCATTGGTGTGTCCAGTTATTAAAATCATAGTATTAATGCCAGGGTCTTGTAATAAATTCAATTACAACAGCTGTTGCATACAAGCAATTAGACATCTGCGCAGCAGCTCCCTCCTTGCCGTTGCCTTTTATCATTCTGTTGCTGCAACTAGACTCATAATTTATATCTGTACTGTGCCTTCCGTGCATGGGATCTTGAACAATTAACTGCTCATAACCTCTTCCAAGGCAGGTAAAATGCCAATATTTTCACCTTCCCTTGTGGAGCAGTTGGCAGAACACTTGATGCCTGATTTTCCTGTAGAAGGACAAAGGACAGAAGGCAAATAGCCAAGACCAGTAGGGCCAAACCTTGTTTTAAATTGAAAAGAACAGAGGGTCAAAGACTGACACTCTGAAGCACATCCTTGCTAACCAAAGGGGCATAAAAATTAGCTGAGAGAAAGATGAAAGGACAGTTGGATTTGTTGTTGGAAAGCTGAACAGAATTGTGTTACAAGTGGTATATTTTTCCTTACCCTGCAAAAATATGGTGATATTAAAAACCCTTTGTACTGGTATTTTTATTTTGCACCAAAAAAAAAAAAGGGAAAAATATCAGTCACTGTTCATCTTTGTTACACAGCCTTACTGTACACATATGGGGGTTTATTAGCACAGATGTTTGTCTGAAAAGAAATCACAGATCAGATTGAAGTAGCTCTTCTTAAAATTATTAAGCTATTTAGCTGAGGGTTGTTTAAGATGGAATAAGGAAATGAAGCATTCTTTCTTCTCAAAAAATTCAAATTTGTCCAAATGTTTTGGTGTATAATCCCTGTTCCATCTCCTGTTTGTGCCATCAGTCACTGCTGGATGGGACAAACAGGTGTTGTACATAACCATACTGTGAATGATACTGAATTCCAGCAGTGTTGCCCTGGATCAAGAATTCCCAAACTGCAAAGTGAGTATCCCGTGACTCCCACCTCAAGATTCAGTTCCATGAGCCAAGGGACTCAACAGCAGCACCAAATAAAGAAATTCTTACCACTTCTCAGTGCTGACTCTGCACAGGAGTTTGCATCCCCTTTACTCTTTCTTGGCGGAGGCCAAATGAATACTTAGGGAATGTTAATATTTTAGTGAGAATACCACAGTAATAGTAACCCTCCTCAATCCTTGGTTCTTCAGAGTTTGTTTTTTTAACCAAGGTCAGTTCAGGTGTCTGGATACAGATATTTTAACAAAATAAGGGGAACTGTAAAGGTAAGTACAGGCAAACAGAGGAAGGAAGTGAAACTCTTAAAGGTGAATGTGCTGCCAAACCACAGTACTACAATCACGTGTTATAAATTACTGTCAGACACCCTGTTTGTTTTGATAATGAATTTTGAGAAATTACTTGGATATTTGTCTCATCTGACAGAGAGGGAGACTGCTGCAGCATGACATAATCAATTATTCCTGGTATGTTTATGGGAGAGAAACAAGATAAGCATTTACACTAACTCTTTCCTTTGAAGAGAAAGTGATTTTTATATTCTTGTCACTTAATCTTCTAAACATATCAGGAATAGGTCCCTATTGAAGTTCACAGTTTTAGAACTATGCCAGAATTCTGCAGAAAATTTTCATACACATTTTCATAAGCTGAATGTACTACAGCTCTGCATCTCTGGAGATAAAGATTTATTGCAATAAAGGATTTCACTTTTTTAAACACAGAGACTTAGACAAATTAGTGGGAAGATAAACTGTAAAATGACTTGAGAATAACTATTCTGTTTCCTCCCTTCATTCTTTATATTTTAACTAGCCCTATATTCAGTTAACCATTTTTTTCTGAGTTTCAGCAAAAATCATACCCTTTGTCTAGTTCTCCAACAGTGTTTCCACCCTGTCACTTCTGATGTTTGCCTTTTGTTTGTTATGTTGTTCTTCAAAGTCTTTCTTTAGGTCTTTCTTTAGTTTCTTCTGCTCATTTTCTGTTGCTGCCTGTACCCTGTATGTATAGGAGAGTCACCCATTTGAGCAGTGTGAGGCATGCTCTGCTGAGGGTTTTGCTCTCTAGAGGGTTTTGCTGGATGCAGAGCATAGCAGGCATAGCAAGAAAAACAGGAGTTCTTCTGCCCAGCTGTGCTCTTTATTAGAAAAGATTATCTGTGAGCAGATCAGATACCACCCATCACAGAGAGTAACATTTGCAATTGGTTTTGAAGGGAAATTAGGTGTGTTGTATGCAAAACCATAAGTTAGAATTGTGGCCATTCTCTGAGATAGCTCTTTCTGCAGTGAATTCTGTTTTTCAGGAGTAGGAGGAAAATGCATCTATCTTCTGTTGGATTTAAAACTGCAGTACAGTCTGATTGCAGCAATTTCAAATCTAAATATATGATTTCTATGGCAGCCATCTGTGAAAGGTTCATTTTATGAATAGTGTAGTCATGTTTAACATAGGAGATGTTTGTGCCGCTTAGTAGGCAATGTTTCAAAGTAAAGAAAGTTTAGACAAGAAGAAAAAACACTTGGAAACAAGACCTGTTATAGAGATCTTCAATTTGTGTGGAGTTGATGGGAAGAAGGAGCTTCATCACATCATATGATGGATCATTACTTGATAAATGAGCCATAAATGTGCTCACTTGTACATCCAGCTCCCGCTGCTCTCAAAATCACAGCAAGATTTTCTCTTGATGAGCCTTGGGGGCAGTTATTTTATCTTCCTTGCCCTAACTCCAGTTTCATGCACCATAGGATTTTTCTTGCTGCGTATTTTGAGATAAAAATGAGAGCCAGCTGGAAGCAATAGCAATTCTGGCACCAGAGGTCAAGCACCAAGGTTCTCTTTTCCAAATATCCCGTCTTTTCTCTTGTTTTGCCAGAGTGATTCCATTTATAATGGGCAAATGGACAAAACATTGTTCTCTGCCATAGAGTAGGCAACTTCAAACGTGCAGTGCTTTACACAGGAACATGAAACAAATTGCCTCAGTTCTAGGCTTGCTATCCTTTGCCTGCTGTATTTCCACAAGTCTAAGCACCATTTGCAGCAGGTTTTTTATCCATATTGACAGATTCCAATAGTTGTCATGATAGGACAATGCCTACAAGCTGCTTTGGAAAGAGCTCCTTCAATATGGAGCAACATGTCTAAATATGCTGGTATCTATAGATTAATATGTGGGGGTGTTTTTTGCTTTTCTTTTATTTTCTCTGTTAGTTTTTTTTTTTTTTTTGCATTTGTTTGTTTGTTTGGGGTTTTTTTACAGTAACTGCTGATAAGGGAAGTAACTAATCAGTGCTTATGGGACAATCTTCCAGATGTTTTCAGAATGTTACAAGCAGGAGAAAGACATTCTCCTTAAAATGACAATGTCCATAGTGATGGACACTGAATGCCATGTGTTTCTGCAGCAAAAATAACAGCCTTTGCAAATTTTATTAATTCACATGATGTGGAATATATATAATCACATTTCATGTCATTTTGTCAGAACTTCAAGGAATAATCAGAATTATTTATGTAAAAATTGAAAATAGATAGGTATGTCCTAGATTCCTTATGTTGGTATATTTAAATATATGCAATTTAATTCCAAGTTTACCTACTTTAAAATGTCTACAATTCATTTCATTTGCATTTTTTTAAATTTTAAAAATATATTTGATTTTATATTTTATATATTCTTTGCTATTTCTGGAAAAGCCTATTGCTTAAATTTCCCATCAAATCCAAGTGCAAGTAGATATAAATATTTTTATGAAAAATGTGTAAATATTTAACTAAAATTCAGAACTAGAGCAAACAAATATAAACCAACTGAAACATACAATTTCAGATCATATTCTGTTGGAAGCCCTTACTTAGAGAGTACCACCCATGTAGCAGAAAGTAAAAATAGACCAAAAACACTTTATAGGAGGGATGGCATAATTTCTTAGAAACAAAAGCAGAATTGCCTGATATGGAGTGACCTGCAAGACAATTTTCTGCCTGTAAGTTCAAATAAGGATTATCACATTAACTGCCTTATACTTTTATACTTTCTTAAATGTACCTATCAAAATGAAACTAGTAGATGTTTACGATTATTTACAATGACTGAGCCTTGATTAAGCCCTTATTATAGTTCATAGCAGTGACTTTTACTGTCTCAATTTTTTGTATTTTGCTTGCTTTTGCTAATGCATCAAACACCTGTGTTGTAAAAAAGTGGGATTTTTCTGTCTGTTTGTTTGTCCTTTTTTTCTTTTCTCACAGTGATCTCCTAGGCTGACAAGAACATTAACAATCCTTCAACAGCTTCAACAGAAGGTATTTGGTCTGGAATTGCATCACAGTGTCATACAGATATAGACTTTGGATGAGTACAACCATCAGCCAACCAAATCTGAGTGAGACCAGATCACACATGAACTTTAAACAAATGTCCTGATAAAATGTTTCTCTAAATCTGTGTTATGTGCAAAAGGACATGGGATTGCAAGTAGGTAGGCGTCCAAGAAGCATTCTTCCATCTGTTATCAAACCTACAGGTTTGAAAACCTAGGTTAGTGCTCACTGAAGAGGGAGTCCAGAATCTGCACTGTCTTGTCAGGGACTATTAGCTCGAGTCACTCCTATGTGTAGAAACTAGACTTTGGGTAAATTGACTCCTGCAAGTCAAGCACAAGATCATCCAGAGCAAAGGAAAGCAGCAGGTGAAAATGGCCTAAGAAACACTACACTTTCTTGAGTAGGAAAAGCCAGCCTAACAGTAGCAGCTCTGCTTCCAAATTTTAAACCTACAGCAGGATTTCCTAGGAAATAATTGCTTGCTACTAAATAAAAAAAAAAACAAAACAAAACTGCTATTTGGTAGAGGACGGTTTCCTTAGTCTGTTTGCCCTATGATAGCGTCAGTGCTGATTGCTCTTTCCTTCCATTTCTGTCACTGCAAGACTGAACAGAGGGAGTACTGTTCAGTACTGTTCCATGGGACTCAGTCTCTTATACTCTACTTAGAAACCTTGAAAAATCATACAAACATGTTAATTCATCATAGCATATTTTAACACAATTATAATTTGCAACTTAATGGAGGGGCAGAAAGGCACATCATTAAGAAGAATTTATTTCTCATTTGTCAGTATTGATGTAGATACTAATTAACCTTTTTATCATTCACTCTTGGAATACAGGGTGAAGATGTTACAGTTTTGTTATACTAATTCAGTTATCTTTACAACAAATTTGGAAGTTAATATTTAGAACTCAAGATTGACACTAAAATTGCCCGGAGGTCATATATCTCTGGGTGAGGTCTTACTTGTCTGACACTCCCTAATGGGCCTAATCCATAAAATTTCAGGCAAGTATTGTATTGTTCTGCTTCACCACAACTTCCCTTTCTGATACCTTTTTGTCTAGGGAGTTTCTGTTTTATTCTTTTGTCCTTCAGAATTGCAACTTTAATAAAAAACCCCAGTATGAGATATCAATTGGGAAAATGATTGATTGATTTGTGTCACAATAAATACCTTGATGTGCAACATTAGAAACATATCTGACTTTATCTCCCTAAAGTCAGTGTCTTCAATGTTTTCATGTCATCTGATATTCTCTTTATCTGCATAAATCCAGAAAAAAAATCACTGTTCCCTGTCTTCAAGAATATTTCATGAAAAATAATATTGAGTTGCTATCTCATCCCCAAAAGACATCTAAAAATGCATGAAATAAATAATGTCTGTATTAAGAAAGACACTCATCTGAGTCCTTGAGCAGCCCACACACGGAATGATTTGTAGAAGTTTATGTCCAGGAAGATCATTCTTCTCCCTCTTCTACAGTTGTGTTCCCAGCACCTGGTGTAGTACCTGCCTCATGTTCATGACTAGAATGTCTGAAGAACAGACCATGGGGGATGTCGACATTCACCCTTGATCTTCTTCGGCTCAAGACTTTATGCAGTCTGCAAAGAGAGCACTGAGGACATCTAAAATTAGAGCATTTGCTGTACAGTGACAACACATCCGTCCACAGGATACTGAGGTTGCCATTGTGTGTTGGAAGCAAAGCCAGAATTATGAGCATGCTTTACTATCTCATTCAGTGAACATCTGGTTTAGTTTGGGGTTTTGTCAAGGATTACTTTTTTTTTTCCTAGCTGTTACTTTATTCTGCTTAGGCTGGCAGAATATTAATTGTTACTATCTTTAAAGAAATCTGCTCTGATGCTGTTCTGAGGCAGTTAAACAAGTCTGAAAGCCTGAGGTAAGCATGCTTAAAAAAATCAGTGTAGGTTCACTGTGGAACAACAGCAAGTAAATTGCACCAATATGAACTTGCTAATGCAGACGATGTTTGAAATCAGCACAGTAATATCTCTGATAGGCTTGTAAGGAACGTTTGAGAATGTGACAAGTATGTGTCTAAGGTTGATTCTCATTAGGAAACCTCTCCTTAAATTTTACACATTGATAATCCAAACCAGTCCAGGGAAGAGGAGCTTTAAATGAAATCCTGTGGTCCATTATGTCATCTGAATATATCTCCTACCCTTTCCTATAGACTGCCTCAAACATCAGTTTTGAGAACTAATTCAAATCTAAGTAAATTTTTAGATTAGAAAAAGCTGAAAATGTTTTAATGAGAGACAATCAAACATTCTGTTTTGTCCAATCATATACTCATCTGTTACTTCACTAAACATTTTCTTATCACAAGCTGAGGTGACCTCATCAGCCAAGATGGTACTAAATATCTTGGGAGAAGGATATCAGCTCAAACCCTGTAGTATTAAATTAAGAAGCGGCCTTGATATTTATTTTTTTGAAACAAAGCCTTAAGGAATTGACGATCTTCATTCTGAGTTCCTCCTTCAAAGGCTCTAATTCCATCTTGCTCATTTTACTTGTCCCCAGACCTTTCTGAAAACATCTGCTTCTCCCTTCTTGCTAGCTGCAGTGTTTCTAACATGGAATAATAAGCATGCTTCATTACGGGTCCATAAAAATATCCGGATAGACATTTGCCAGAATGAAGATGCAGATGCAGCTTTAACCCTGCAATTGCCCACTGAACCAAGAAAGTCATAAAAAAAAAAAAAACAAAAAAAAAAAAACAGATAAATCTCTTCATGAACAATAATTAAATTACCAGTAATGAAGGACAAGAACTGGCAGAGCTAAAAACTTCAGTGATTTTCTTGAATCAAGCTGTACTTTCCTTTCATCAGAAAAGGTATCTGATACTTTCAGTACATTTTCACTGCTGCTATGTCATTTCTAGTAGACCACAAAGAGGAAAGTTTGCTCTCATCAGACTAAAGAACTGAAACATGCAAAGGAAAATGATGAGTGCAAGGGATTAAAAGCTGATGCTGCTGTGTGCTGAACACTTTTTTCTGTTTTTTTTTTTTTTAATTTATTTTTGTGGGTAGCATCTTGTAAAAGGTAGAATCCCATGAATCAGATATACATTCTACTCCTTTCACAGATTAACATTTCACTCTTTTAAGAGGAGAAATACTATATTTAAATCAAAAGCTCTTCAGTTCTGAAGATTTCCATTATGAGAAGTTGGCAGAGGTGATATTGGCTGATTCAAAGGTCAGTTATAACTTCTCAAAGCTACTGACATTTTAATTGTCTAAGTGTTGCCACTTTCATTTCACACAATTTTATCATACTGAGTCCCAATAGTAATATCAATTATTTATTCTTCCAATAAGTTTTCCAGGATTGGGATTCTTCAATCATCACACATTGCAAGTTTGCCCAGAGGGTGGTTGGGCACTGGAACAGGCTCCCCAGTGAACTGTTCCCAGCACCAGCCTTGACAGAATTCAAGAAGTGTTTGGACAACACTCTCAGGCACATGGTTTGACTCTTGAGGTGTCCTGTGCAGCGTTAGGAGTTGGACTGATGATCCTTGAGGGTCCCTTCCAATTCATCATATTCTGTGATTCCATGAAATATCGGGATTCATACTGAATTTATGACAATAGCTTTGTACTTTTTTTCTTTGTGGAGGGGGGAGAATACTTTGTTTCTGCTTTGTCAATTATTTAAATTTTCTGTAAGCTTAGTTTGTGTCTGTTCTTACCCTCACTTTCTGCTAGAAATTTTCAAACTTTCAACTCCAAGATATTTCATGAGGAGCAGAACTGATTAGGTCTAATTTCATGTGAATGTATTGCACAGGCTTTTTAGCTGTTTCTCAGGCTGTTACTACTTTGTCTCCAATCTTGCCTTCTAGCACCTTAGCTTTTGTCCTCAACTCTTTTTCTCCTCCACGAAAGCTTTTATGTTCTGTGTGCCTGGCAACCCTGCTGAGCTGAAACTGAACTTTTTTCTTGTAGTAGGGGCAATAATCTTTATATTCCTGTGACTGTTTTCATGAGACTTATTGGAACTTAATAGTTGTGAGCTCTCTACTTCTGTGATAAAATGTGGTAGAAATTGGACAAATCCTTCACAATTATTGGGGAAAGTATTAGCAGATCACATAATCTATATCTCACAGAAATAAAATGGGTTCTTTATGAGGATAATTATGATCAGGACGCAAAGAATAACAGTTTTCAGAATTTTATTGTGCTAAAGAAAAATCAAATTGGTAATTAATAAAATTAAAAATATCTTTGTTTGCTTGATTGTGGGATTCAACCCTCAGCTTCTAAGGGCTTTCTGTACAACAGCCCTATTTTTCAGCATATAATTTCCTACCCTCAACTTGGATTTACCTTTTGTATTTCCTGAGGTTGCTTTCTTCTTCACCAGACCATTAATACAGATGGTAAACAGTAACAGTCCCGTATCAACACCAGATGAATACCAGCCTTAATGATCTTAAAACATTTTGAGATCACTAGTTGAGGCAATTTCCTATAGCTCCACTATCCACTCAGTATTTTACAAATCTAGACATGATGATTTGCATACAGTTCTGGTAACTAAGTTTATTTAGCCTGGATACAAATATTTATATAGAAATCAATGGTTTTGCTGAGCTGTGAAACAAAGCTGCTGCTGCAACTGTGTGATTATATCCCAGAGTATTTTTCCCTGTACTGAGCTGTGGCACTTTATGTGGTATCTTTTCCAATCAAAGTGTGAGAATTTTCTTTTAGGTTCACAGATCGTGGCAATGAGTTGTTGCAGGTCTGTGAGACCCATGGTAACTGGCCTGTGTTCCCACTGCAAAATTAGAAGGCAATAATCATAAATGAGTTTTGTCCTGCTTGGAAAGACCATATGGGATCATCACACCTTTAGAGGAATCTGCCTTCCCTGAGGGTATGAAGCAGTAAGCAATTCTCTGTGACAAAGCTGGCAGAATCTTTTTTTTGCAGCAGAATTATTTCCTCTGTGCTTTTTGTGACTGGAGTTGGAATAATGACATGACACTGTTAGTGGGGAGCCACAGAATATAAGTAAATACCTCATCTCTCATGAATTATAAGCACTACTCTTTACCTTGAACACTGTCAAAATGTTTTCCTGGAAAGATGGACAAATCTATTTTTTTTAAGTATCCTATCTCAGAACAAATATAAGTAGGACCTAACAGCTCCAACTGAAATACCTGTTTATAGTGATAAAACAAGTTCTGCAAAAACTACTTGTGTTAAAATGAAAATATAGAAATTGAAGCAAGATTTCTATTTTTTCTATACAGCATCTTTTCTGCCTAACTGCAGCTGCATTGCAACTGATGTGTTTTCCTGGATCCAACCTCTGCAGGAGAGGACCGAGCTTTTGGAACATTGGTCACTTAATATAAAATGCATAATTATTACATTTTTTCTGGTATTCTTAGTTGAGAAAATACACAATAATTTAGGAAAAAAAAAAAAAAGTAGGAGACTGGTGGATGTTCAGCAAGGGAAACTCACCTTATAACTTCAATAAATGCTAGAAGTGTGTACAGATATATTTTTCTAAATGGGGATGAAATTCAATTTCCTTTGGGTGTGAATAGTTTGGGCTCCTCTTACAAAATTAGTTTATTAGCTCTAGGGGTGATTATAAGAGAGGCAAAAAAAAAAAAAAAAGACTGATATTCTGAATTGAAAAAAAAATCTAATGAATAATTTTTTTTTTTAAATCCATACTTTAGTCAAAGAATAAAGTTACCACTGGATAAGAGAAGCTCTTTTGTTTTATATACAAGGAAAACAGACAGCAAACCAAAACCAATTGAATAAAAATGTTTTGAGGAATGAAAACCTTTAAGGTTTTCTCTTTTTTTCTCTATGGAAATAAATAATCTGCATAGATCCTTGTTTGAGTATGTTGCAAAATTTCTTCCTACAGAAGGAATAAAAATGTCAAAAAAAATATTAGTTTCTATTGGACTGCCTAGGATTTTGAAATATAGAAGCCCTGTGTAAGAAGTGCATTTGCAGATGGCAGAGATGAACACTGATGTCAGCGCATATTCATTATTTTGACTGAGATGCCTAGCATGATGCAAATAATTTCTTTATAATCTTTCAGAATCTGTTGACATTTAAGGTTTTATTGGAACTCAGAAAACATCTGTTGATAGAATTTCTGCTCACAACCTTGCATACATCATGCCTGATCACAGAAACTTAATCAGGACACATCAGCTTCTCTCCACAAACCCTCTCATTTATCCTCGTCCCCAAGGAGGTCTCAGGACATGAACATGTACCTGGTGGCTTTGATAAGTTTCTTCATGCTTCTTTAAAGATGCTACAGTGGTGTTTAACATATAGGGATTCTGACAGCATGACCCCATATAAAACTACTTTTCAGCAAATTGTTTTCTTTATTTGCACCCTCAAAAAAAATCCAAGAAAAAACAGGGTAGGTTTTGTTCTCAATGTTTTAGTATTCTTTGTATACATTTTCCAAAATTTTGGGTCATGAAGAAATAGCCCTTAATGAACTTCACCAGAACAGTGATTATGCCTTCCTCAGTGTCCTGCCTCTACCTCTAGATTCCCATCTCATACTTCAAGAGAAGGTGAAAAGCCATTCTCTCTTTACCTTCTCAGTCAAGGTTCTATGGATGAAATACTTTTTTTTACAATCTTTGCAGAAAAGTGCCTGGACCTCTAAAGTGTGAGATTTTATTCTTTAACCTTGAAGTCAGGACCTCAGGAACAACTTGTAAGGGAGGAATACAAAGATGTTGCATATTCTGTCTCATTCTATATTTCTAGGTGCCTTTCATTTTTTACAAACACTGACTGCAAATAGTTTATAGATTGTACGGTCATATGGAAACCTGCTATGAGCTTTAAGACGAAGGGATAGAGAAGAAGAATAGGAAAATACCATCTCCACTGTCAAGTTCCAGTGATTCCATCTGAACTACATCTGAATGATATAACAGATACTTTAGGAAGCTCCTTAGAACCATCCTCCTTTAATTCCACGTGTCAGGTCTATTTGTAGCTTCAAGAGATCAAATACATTTTGTTTTAATCCTAACTAAAACACAACTTTTTCTGAATGACCTGGATAACATACTGAAACCTTTTTAATGTCCAATGGAAACAGAATCAATTTTGCCTTCATTTAGGAAATGATTGGGAAATACTTTCCACCCCTTTCTGACCATCTTCAGAAAAGTAACTTGATTTGCTACTGAGTACCTGAATGAAGGATTCCTGGTTTATGATACCATACAGTTTTTCATGGGTACTTACCAGACAAACTAATGGTCTCATAGAAAGGAAGGAAACCCCCAGCAAGTTTCAAAATCTTTATCTCACATCCAGTTAAGATGATCACTGGGAACCATTCGAGTAACAGTCAGTGCTGAAAGAACATCTACTTCTTCTTCTTCTTCTTCTTCTTCTGTTAGTTTTGGATGCTGAAAGACTGAGACACACCCTGACAGAACATAGTGTGTAGAAGAGAAGATGACACTGCCATACAACCAATCAAATCTAGCATTATTATGAACCAAAGTCTCCCTTCCTGCCAGTATAAAGGTCATGTTGCTTTTTCAAATCATTTTAAAATTATGCCCTTAGGTAATGAGGTGCTTTATCTAGATTCACAGCTTTTACTATTCGCTCTGATGTTTCTCTTCTGTGAGGAACAAGTTACATCTCACTGTCTGGTTTGCTGTTCAAAAACATATTAGAAAAATAGCCAGAACTAAAGCATGTCTGAAAAGTGTTGGATGTGGTTCTCCTGTAAAGCTGAGTGTCACTTCCTCAGGAAGCACTGTCTTATGCTTCTGTTATTAAGGATTTATATTGTAGATTCAGCTTCTATCTTCCTTTCTGTGCTAAACACTAATCAAAATAATTTATCTATTGGGTAGATATTTTAGGCACAAGTAATTTCACATTTACTTTAACCAATCAACAGTGGAAAAATATTTCATAGAATCATAAAATATGCTGAAATGGAAGGGACCCATCAAGATCACTGAGCCCAGCTCCTGACCTTGTGCAGAATACCCCAAAAATCACATCATGTGCCTAAAAGCATTGTCCAAGCGCTTCCTGAAGCCGGAATCAGTGTTTTGGCCACTTCCCTGGGGAGCCTGTTCTCTTTTATAGAACATTATATTATCAATATGGAATCCTCATTATCCCATTCAGACAATAGTTTTAAATATTTAAACTGATGATATTAAGCTGAGAATCCTGAAGTCAGAATCAACCCAGGCTTTCCTAAGGCAGTTTTAGGAGTTCAGTGCATGACAAAGAATTGCAGCATACAGTATAATCTGCTCAGTTTTTACATAATGGTAAGAAATCTAGGAACTGCTTGATACAAATGTAGAATTTTTTTATTATGGAAAGGCATGCTTATAATGCAACCACTATGTTATCCATACTTTTCTATGTCCTCCATTCTTTTCCAGGTACTCCCTACCCAAAAAGTGATTCCTTGTTTTCAGTTGTCCAGGAATGAAGAATCTAGAAGATAATACAGGTTTGTCTGACAACTTAAGTCACCAGAACACCTTAAAAAAATGCTCTCAGTGACTGTGGACATGAGATTTACTTGAAGAAAAGTTCACTTTAAGTCCTTTAATGAATTTTTACTTTTGTCTTATTATCATTCTTTTAATATACTTATTGTCACTAAGTTCTAAAATTTAAGGACTATATTTCGGCTCTAGTAGGAATAAATGTTTGTTTTCCAAAGCAACTACATTTGCAATTTTGTTATTTTTTTCCCCTCAAAAATAATTTCTTGCTTGCATATGTAAAAATAAAATAAGAAATATTCTTTTTAGTACATTTGGTAACATATACCATATAGAAGTTACTGTACCTATGTTTATATTGTAAGCTGTCTATTATCTATACTGAATTGAAAATATTAATCAGAATTATATATATTTTGAATATGTAACTTCTAGTAATCTTCCCCAGATCAAACTGGGCAGAAAAAAAAAAAAAAAAAAGAGCACAATTTCATGTATATTTTTCATATTGGAAAGATCTTATTGATCTCTACAACTACCTGAAAAGAGATTGTAGTGAGGTGAGTGTCAGTTTCTTCCAAAAAAACAAGCAATAGGACAAGAGGAAACAGACTCTAATTTTGTCAGTGGATGTTTAGGTTGAATACTAGGAAAAAAAATCAACCAAAAAGCCTAATCTTCAGAATGGACTGTCCAGGGAAGTGGTTGAGCCACCAACCGTGAAGGTATTTAAAAGTTAAGACTGCAGATGTAGGGGTATGGCCTAGTAGTAGACTTGGCAGTGCTGTGTTAAGATTAGACTTGGTGCTTCTGGAAGCCTTTACCAACCTAAATGATTCTATGAGTCTGTGATGGAAAGGTTTGACACACTAAAGATTCTTTTGATACTAAAAGATTCCACCCCATTAGCAAAACAATTGTAATGCAGATAATCCTCATACCAATCCTTAGAGAGATCACCTTTCTAAAAAGTCTGTTTTTTCCTGTCAATTTTCATTTTGAAACAATTTCCTTTTTTTGTATCTCTGGCAGAAACTTGATTAGTGGCCTCGAGATGACAAAGCTACACATATGTTAAGAATTGTAAGAAAAAAGTTCTTTTTCTTTTTATCTCTTTAGAGACATTCATTAGTGTAAGCAGCTTTTTGTGTCCTTTGTAAAGTTAATGGACTGCTGCAAAGGAAATCCTTTACTTTGTTAAAATCCACTTCTCAGCACTATTTGTGAGGGAAAGACCAAACACAGTACAGACTTTAAATGAAGGTCACCATTAGATGTTAGATATGAAGCAGAGAACAAAAAGATGAAGAAGAAAAGATAAACTATACAAAAGGGTAAGATTTGTTAGGAAGTTAAACCACTGAAGGAAAGGAAAAAATAAGCAGGTTTTCTAACTTTTAAGAAAAGAAAATGAAGAATGTTCTCAGTGAGTTCTAAGGAAAGTGATTATTTCATTAGTATTGCATAAATAAGTATATCCTCTTCCTCTATTCCTCATAAACCGAGCTATTATTATATATCCACTGAAATAAGGAAAGTACTGGACAAAAGTAAAATAGTGGTATGGATTTCTACACCCATGTCAAGGACATACTAGAGATACAGGGATTTATTTACCTCTTCTGTCTAAAATCAGTGTAAAAGAATTATCTGAAATAAGAATACGAGAATCCTATATCTCCTGTTCTTCCATACTTCTAATTTCACTGGATAGAAATCTTTTATAATGTGGCCTCTTTCTGCTGTTGTTGTTTCTGATCTGTTGTAGTTGACCAGGAATTTCTTGAAGTTCTTTCTTCACCTCAGTAATTTCTTCCTTCATTTTGAAGCTACCAGATTTGAAAGATACCTGTATGGGTACTGGAGGTATGTGCATGGAAGAGAACATCTGCTTCTTAGAAGGAGCCTCAGGTATGGTTTATTCAATGTCAAAAATTGTACAGAAGGAGCAAAGGCAACCACAGGTTACTTACAGGTGTATGTGTTGTTAAAAAGTTTTTATAATTTGGTTTTATTCAATATATAATATTCAATGTATCATAAAAATATGGGATGATGCAGTGGTTGATACTTAATAAATGAAAATGGGGAACAGAAGAAATTGCTACAGAGAGAAACAAAGTCATAATGTACATGGAGATGCCTGCATAATTACAAGGATTTCAAAATTAGAAATATCTAAACCAAGTCAGCCAGACACACCATCAGAGCTGTAGCTAATACTCTGTTATCTAGTGTTTGCACATTTTGAGATGAAAATGAGAAAATACCCACTCTGTCACTAGTATGAGTCTGACAGAATATAAAGTATCAAAACTGGATGCTTGATAGAAAGTTTTACGAAAGAACAATGGGCTGTATGTTCAATGTACTGGTTAACAATCAGAAGAAACCACTTGGCTAAAATTGAAAAAGATTAAGGTATTTCTATTTTCTATCAAAGATAATGGATTTTCTCGTTTCCCTTAGGAATAGGAAGTCAATTTTTCCTATTGGAGATCGAAATGCAAACCCTAGGGACCCCTAGAACTTGAAGGGAAAAGTAATTTTCCTTCTTTTTATTCCTTTTTTTCCCACCTCTTTTGTGCAGTTCTCATTATTTAAATAAACCATATAGAGAAGATAAAATAGTAGCTATGTTTTATTAAAAAAAATAAATCATGACAGAAAAGTACTGGTCACAGAGAAAAATCATCTGATTTTATGGAAGTTTTATATAGCTGACTTGCAGAAGTGAAGGCAGATTTGTTGAATTTTGTCTCTATTTTCAGTTCAGCACACAAACCACACTGAATGCTAATATTTAATAAACTGTAGGCTAACACTGCAGGGTCCAAAATAAAGGTCATTTATCCACTTGGGTTTTCTTTTACCACATGGACTTTCACCTAATTAAGTTTTAGAAAACTGCATGATTTCAGTCTCAAGGTACGTTTATCTTATAATCATGCATCTTTGGGAAATGCTTTCATTTGCTCTGCTTTTTGTACTGTAGGATTTTAAATTACATTTTTTCCTTCTCAGCAGCAGTAATGAATCTTGTACATTAATCACAGCCTATAAATTACTGAGTACTAGTTCCTCTGAAATAGATTGCAATAATATTCTCTGATTCCACATAATGAGAGAATGGTTGGGATTGAAAAGGATGTCTGGACATCATCTAGTGTAAAGTCCCTGCTGAAGGAGGTTCACCCAGAACAGGTTGCACACGATCACATCCTGGCAGATTCTGAGTACCTCCAGAAAAGACTCCACAACCTCTTTGAGAAGCCTGTTCCAATGCTCTGTAACCTCACAATAAAGTTTTTCAACATATTGAGTTGGAACTTCCTGTGTTTTGCCTTGCGTCCATTGCCCCTTGTCCTGTCACTGGGCACCACAGAAATGAGTCATGCCCAATCCTTTTGACATATGCCTTAAGATATGTTTATATGTTGTTAAAAGTATCTCTCATTCTTCTCTTTTTGAGGCTGGAATGTATTTGTAATGAGGGATTAAATAATGCATCAGACCTTGGTGAACTTTTAAGTATTTGGTATTCCACAGATAAACAGCTGCTCTATTCCACTATTCCAAACTCAGAAGTCTGAAAACTAGACTGAGCAGTTCACAATGAGTTGCTAAATGTGCAACATCCAAGAAGAGTGCATCTTTTATCTAATCACTCTTAGAACATATTTCTTTCAGATTACAAATCTGTGTATCTGGTAACTGAACCTGCATGTAATGAAGTGGGTCTGGCCTGAAGAAAGTACTTTAAAAGTAAAATCTGAGCTTGGCCTTCCCACTGAATGCTTTTAAGTCTCTGGTATCCTACAGAGTATTTCAGGCTGAGGTGCCCTGGAAGATCATGACACCTTTTCTGAAATAGGCCTTTACCATATTTTCCCGCTTACCATAACACCAGCCCATCACTGAGCCCAACCCTCTTGATGCCTCCCACAGTACTATATATAGGACACTGTGCGACTCATGCTGATATCTCCCCAAATGCTACAGCAAAAGGCAAGCGAAAGGAGGCAATTTTGACTGCGAAGCAACTTTAAAAAATGTCTTCAATAATGAACTGTGAGATGTCTTTGCTTGAGGGATTATCAGTCCCCAGATGTTGGAGCTCATTTCACTGGGTTACAAAGACTTGACTCAACTAAATAGAAAGCAGAAAAGGCTGCGTCTCCCTTACGCTGTAAACACTTGAGTACATACATGTCACAAGCTCCATGCATTTTCTCTTTAGAATTTGACAGTGTTTGCTTGGATATTAGTAATAGAAAAAGCTCATGCAGTCTGGAAAGTGGTTTTTAAGCAGAGAATAGAAGTTCTGCCTGTGTTTTCTGCATGTTTATATATGTTAGTTGTAAATTTTCCTGTCCAAAACCACCACAACTAGTTGAGATGGTCTCTCTAATTGAAGGGGTCATGGGGATCATGGAGGCAGGGAGCTTATGGAGAGCTAGACCTGTGAGCAGTGAGTGCTGAAACATAAAATTATGTCAGGCTTGTGTGCAAACTGCCCATCCAGGTATCATGTATGCTGCTCATTCATGTGTCCTGGATGGCAAGGCAGTAGTGGTTCAGGTTGCTCAGGTTGAAGGTTTCCCTAATAGTAGAAGCTGAAGACAGGTTTCCCACTAACAAGAAAAAAGCTCAGTTCTGTCAAGTGTAAGCTGACAACAGGAGATGCAGAGGGTTTTTTATGCACTCACCGCAAGGCCAAAATGTCTTTCTGCCATCCTGTTGGCCTAAGAGCAGAAGACTGTAGCATAAACAGGTCCTGTGAAGATGTCAGACTGGAGACTATCTGACCAGATGGAAGGTTTTTCTGTACTTTTGAACTGCAGGGGTTTTGGATTGTTGCTCAGGGTCTTGAAAATAAAGAGTTTGTGTCTGGGCAGAAGGCAGGGCAAGTGTACCTCAGAGAAGGCTGTCAAAAGGTAACATAGATGCAAGACTATCTCATTTTCCATGTCTCTCTCTTCTACTTTCAGTGCAGAGTTATGGTCTTGATGTTTAAAATAGGCAAAGAAAAACAAAGTTACAGCTTTATGCTTCACCACTACTCACAAAATTAGTTTTGCTTCTCTAGGTCTGCACATCCTGACCCTGACTTGCTGACTTAAATTCCTGGCTTGACTCAAAGCTGCCCCATTGGGATGGACATGCCTGGTGATGTAGATTCTTGGATACAGCTGACTACTATGAGCAGACTGGTTCTGCTTACCCTGTTCATGTACTATGAGACTGATGCAGATCACTCTGTGAGGAATTGGTCCTATACCAACTCTATTCCTATACAAATTGTGCTTCTACTCCCTACAGTAATGGGTCTACAGTGGACAGTCCTTGTGTGAAGTGTGACATTTGTCCAGATTCACACTAATGTAATATCTATGCAATATTCCAGAACACATAGGCAGAGGAAAAGAACCACTCAGAAGAATAATGATTGAATGTGAGCAGAAGTGAAGACCTTTATGTCAGACAAACATTTCTTCAAGAATATTCATTGTCTTAAGACTCCAGGAAATTTCTGCCTACTGCTGTAACTACTTTCTCACTTGCCTATGCTTGGATCAATACTACTCCCTGAGGACAACATAGTGAATTAAATAACTTTGCTAATGTCAGTCTTACTTTGTCAGCAGATTTCTCATTGGCTCAGAGAACGCATGGAGCATTAGTCCATGTGTGTGCTATTTTAATTATATCGAATTATATTGAATACACTTCAATGACATTTCCAAAACAAAAGCCCTCATAAAGGCTATTTTGTCAAAAGTGTCACAGAAGGTAGACCCACACTGTCAAGCAAATATCATGCTGGTTTTTTTGTAAACATCAATGTAGCATTCACACACTGAAAACATCAGGAGTGCTGATATTGTTTAATTATGCCATATATCTCTAAGAAATGTGAACAAATAATCTTCCATTGAATGCTAAAAAAAAAGGGGAAATCATAGAAACTATGATTTTCTCTCCAAGATAAATTTTAACAAAAACAAAAGAGAACTTCAAACAACATCAAAATCACATCACCTTTGTGTAAATAATAACCATTAATATTATTATTATAATTAATCGAATCCAAAGTGTCTGTGTAAATGAATAGTTGATAACAAAGTATATTTATTAAGAAATTAAACTCAGAGTCCATTTAAACAGAATACCAACTTAGTTTTTTCACCAGTAATGTAATGGACTGACTATAACTCTAGAAAATAAAGAAAAACTTAATTCTATATCTAGTTGAAGGTTTAGCATTTTTCACTTTCTTTAATTTACAAGTTAATTGGGCAAATAGATTGAGAAGTAATGTTTTTCTGGATTAAAATGGCACATCCTAATGGCTCATTGGTTTAGCAGTAGGAATTATTTTTTTACTAAACAGTCATCTGTAGACAAATCTTCCTAACTTTTGGCAGTGTTATAATTTCTGAAAGTTCACAGCACTTTTATTTTTAGAGGTAGGCCAGATGACTTGTTCAATACAATCCAGGAAGTGTGCAGAAAAGTATTGCCACCTGTCATGTTTTAATCACTACATAGTTTCTTTTTAATGGTGGTAAATTATTTTATTTTATATATCTGTGCTGACTCACTTAAGTCAGTAAGATCATGTGTTGCATCTACATTAGGGGCTCCTAATTTCTCTAGCCATTGTGAAGTCTAGCTGATAATAGTTCTTCTAAGTAATGTAGAATTAAAATTTTTAAGGATTCTTCTTCCTACTGTTGCATGTGCTCCACTGCAGATATTATTTGGCCTCATCTCTCTTAAATGTTATGATAGCAACAAGATACATAGAAACATTATGGAATATTATGCCAGGTTCTTTTTTTCTTTCTGCCTCCCTGGTACCTTTTTTTTTTTAATGGTTAAACAATATCAAGCATTTTATTGCAAATATTTGGGTATAATATATAGAAGATATGGACATATAAATTGGACATTGGGCAGTGTTTTCCTGGGATCTATCTACTATTGCTTTAAATTTTATGTCAAGTTTTCTGTGAAGCACCAAATTATGCCCTCAAACAAATGTACAAAAATAGTTAAACCTTTGAGTGAAACAAGTCAGTTTTATTCCCAACAGAGAGAGAAATAAGAGAGTGTAAGATGTGATGTCCTACCTTAATCCTGAGCTGCAAGATCAAGACTGTTACAAGGATAGGATCATAAAGTAGACAGAAATTCAGACTCTGTCTCTGGAGGGACAGGCTCCACTCAATCAGGACACATATTAGTATGAAAGATATTTAATGGAGAGATCTTTCAGGGGAACAGATTTAAACACAATATTACTGACAGTAATGGTGATTTAATGTCAGATGTGTTACTGCTTGGTATGTTGTCTAGGGGTATGATAGTGAACATTACACCTTTTAGCAGTCTCATGGTTTTTTTTACCTTCTTGCCAACTTATTAGCTATGAAGCCTTCCTTTGGAAGCACACACTATGGGTAGGGTTTATATTCCAGCTGCTGAGCTTGCCACCAGAAAACCAGCTGTTATCTGTATGTGTAGTCAGGCCAAAGTCAGCTGTATGAAAGTGTTAAAAAATACAAATCAAACAATACATTAGAGCAACATTTACTTGGTGTTTCCTGCACATTATTAATATGCAAACTTTATATATCTTTTTCTTTTTTTCCATTAGTCAACACTGGTAGTGGAATTTGTCAGGACATTGGTAAATGCCCACATCACTGACATGCACTATTAATAACAGAAATATTCTTGGCACTGAGCAGGCTTTAGCTCCATGCCAGCTGCTGAAGATGTTTCATCACACTTTTATTTCACAGCTGCCTTCCTTACTCTCCAGAGGCAAAGAACAAGCTATGCCTCTGTTCAAGTGCATACCCTTGCCTATTCTGCTAGAATGTTTATGCCCTGAGACTGTCCAGCTGATCAGTTATCCAAACCTTGAGACTGAGCACAGCTCCAGATACAGCCTGTATGTACCTCCCTGGTCATGCAGGGCACTGTGTGCAGAAAAACATCCAATGGGTATGCTAACTCAAAAAAATGCTCTCTTGTACTGTGCCCACCGGTCCACACACTGTTCAGATGTAGCTCTGCAGATGGATCACAGCCATCAGCAACAGATTCCAGAACCCATTTTATCAATGACTCCTCACCATTGGAATCTCTCTGGCTTCTCATCAAGTCATAGTGAAATTTTCTTACTACTGGTAAAAGTTATTGGGGTTGAAAAGTGTAAAAGGGATTCACAGACCTTTCCAATTCAGAAATTTCTAAAGGATGAAAATGTTTCAAAATGGATGCAATAATTAACATCAATAAGGAATGATTCTAAAGTATTCATTAAAATTGGCTAATTCTGATTCACTTTCAACTTGCTCACCAGCACAGGCCATGAAAAGGGGCATGAATGAGGCTTTAGTTGTATAGCTTTGTTATTATTTAAATTATTATTTTTCTTTAATGAATATTACATGTGTATTTAATATTTTATTGTTATACTCTCTGACTATTGGTAGAGAAGTATCAAGTCACAGTAGTGTCTGCCATTCCCAAACAGGCTACAGGTGGCTGCAAAAAAGGAAAAAGAATTGAATGGCTGAACTATGAATATATGTATGCAATATAAAATAATCCATCCCATTTAGGAAATGCTGCTCTTTATGTCTTTGTTAGGCTGATTTTTTGTGATCCTGCTATATTTATTTTCTCAATAAAAAGAAGATATAATAGAAAGATGAGGTAAGAAAAATTAAACAACTTTAAAAGTGCCAGAAACTGAAATATAGCCCAGTTTTCATAGAAATAGATAATTAACATGTCAACTACAGTATTTTTGATGTGAAATCTAAAGCATTCTTTAAAGATTGCAAGAATATATTTGTCTTTGGTACTTTCTATAATGATTATTTGATGCTGCCATTTATCTAGGTGCTCTTACAACAACATACACTGGAAGCAAGACATCTGCTTTTGAGGCAATTTGCATGTGGAATATGTTTTATACAAATATTACTACTTGAACAATTTTTTTTACAAGCATATTTAAAGGCTGGGATATGGGTCTTAAACAAAGAACGGAAGTTATTGTATGGACGTTATTGTACCTCACTATTAATTTGTAATCTGTGGATAAAGATGTTTATCTCTTTAGTAACATGTGTACAGATCTAATTAAAAGAAGGTCACTATATATCTGAGTGCAAGTAGTTTTCATAAAGGGATGCAAGACAGTTGCATTTGTTGAGATGCCAGATAACTCTGTTCTCACAGGGAAAAAATATTTCAAGAATGTTGAATAAAATGACCACTTCTGATTTTATTATTTTTATTTCCTTTTTAAACCAGTGTATTTCCATATTACAGGTGGGGGTTTATGCTTTCCCAGTTGCACACATTATTGTGTTCTCTGAAATTTTTAACATCTTTAAGGTGGCTGGGTTCAAAGCAATTATCCTTATGTTAACTAGGGCTAGTAAAATAATCAGAAAATGCTGAGAAATTTTTGAAAGTTAATGTATTTTCCAACATTTGAACATAAATATTGTCTGAAAATGCAGTGCCTGCCATGAATCAAATATTGTTATGCTTCTTTCATTTGCCAGTGTCAGGACTGTGCTGAGATTCCAGAGTTGCCATGTGTATTTGGTATGCACATAGTTCCACTGAAGTGTCTGCTGGTGATATGAGGAAAAACAGAGCTCTATGACTGCAGGGCATATCAAGAGAAAGGATATGGGATCACACTGTCACATCAAAAACACTAGGACTGCTTCATCACGGCATACACATTCTGTAGTCAAATACACTCATGAAAAGGGTGGAGAACAATCCATCATTGTCTTTTGACAGGTTTTCGCAGTGAGCACACAGGTATGTGTCACACACAGTAGTAAACCTATGGAGACTAGAATATCAGGATTTAAAACTTTTTCTGGTCTGTAAAGAACTACTAGAAAAAACCCTGCCAAAAATGCAACAGAACCAGTTTTATACATCTTATAAGTCCCATGAAACATTCTGGCATCTTACACTGTATCTAAAAATTCATCTTGAAAAATATCTATGATAGGAAAAGCTGCTTGGATTTTGACTTGACACAGCAGGCTTATTTAGGACAATGATTCTGAAAAAAATGGACCAGATCTACATGCACTTTGTCACATGTTCAACTTGAATTACCAGTAATATTCTGCAAATGCCATTATTATGTTTAGAATGTTAGTCTAACATGCAATGACTTCAGTGGTTTAACTCAGGTCCTGGCCATATTGTTGGCATTTGAAAACAGAAAATATCTAGCTATAAATGTTTATCCATCTGAAGTTTGTCAAATCTTGTGTAATCTAGCAAAATACATTTTTTTCAAAAGGTAGCATAACCTCAAAACCCTGTTGCTACTGTTGTTTTTTTTTTCACACAAATGACAAATGTATATGCAATTTTGTGAATTGTTTACAGCTGTTTGCCTTAATTGATCAATTAAGTATTTTTACAGTAAGATTAAGAAGGCAATGAGTGTGCAACACAGCGCAACAGACATCATTCAATTTACATTGTATTTTTGTGGGTAGGGAAATATATGGTATAAGTAGAAATTGAGAAAGAAGTGATCTCTAAAGCTTCATTAGGAAAAAATATTTAACAAAAGACAGCAGAGTAGATATATATTTACTCTGTTGATACATTGGCTAGAGAAACAAAACCATGTAATATAGTTAATGAGAGGTTTTCATGGATGAAATTAATTGCACTTCCTCATAGATTTAAGCATGAGTAATATCAGATGATTTTAGAGTTTCCTAACTCAAGAATACTGATACAGGAATTAAGAAGAAGAGCAACAAAAATGGCACAAAGGTGGGAAGGAAAGATATATGACTGCAGAACAGCAAGCAACTAGGGGTATAGCTCCTGTAGAAGTCATCTACTGAAGGGATCAGCAGGGTGTTTGATGTATAGACAGGTCAGTGGGGATATGCTTTGAATCTGCAAAGTGCAGTGAAAAGGAACAGTACTTTGGAAGACCACGTGCAGTGTCTCAGACAGGTCTCCAGGAGACATTTTTATTTTAAATTGTCTGTCCCCATCTGCAACAATGGTATATATACACCAGCCCTTCATCTCATAGAGATACTGTGAAAATGTTTCATACCTCTGAAACACTTAAATATAGTGTAATGATTAGTTTTATGCAAAACCCCAGATGTAAATAAATATTTCTGCATTTATAAAGAGGTTGAAAACTGTGCAATAAATACAGTATAGATCAACAAAATGCACAAGAACAAAACAAAATATTGAACAGCTGTTTGCTAACTAACCATTATCCTGCCAGTGCACAGAACTAAACACAGGGGAAAAGACCATTGCGATCATATAATTAAGACTGAATCAAGATGCAAATATAATAAGCCTCTGAATTAAGAATATATAAGAGCTTAAATCTTGCATTTCTTTCCCCCTGGGTGGTGGATGCTCCAGCACAAAGAATTTGTGTACTGTTTCCTAAGCTTTTTTCTAAAAACCTCACTGAGACAACAGTTTTCTTAGTTTTCTTTTCGTAATGCTACATTGATACTTAACAGGATACTAGCAATGCTACATACAGTCTTTGGCTCCCTGCAGAATGTTGCTACTTGGTCTAATAAGGAACCTGATAAAAAGCATTTAGCTTTTATGGAGACCAGAAGAAGAGCACTATGGAAAGCAAGGCTTTGCTGGCAGATTTCACAGAATTTGATCAGGAGAAGAGCAGGATTTGGAGTAGAGCATCTTCTGAACAGAGCTATACTCTGCTAGACATGAATGCTTCTTCCCTATGTGTTCAAGTATGATCCCATTTTGTCCTAGGGACTGAGAGAGGCTGCTTGAAACCCATATGTGAGGGGTACATGTCCTTTCCTTGGCTTCTCCAACCAGCCAAGCAGGGCTGAGGCCAAACCCAGGGCCCAGCATCTAAGCCACAAGGATGGCCATCGGCCAGGTTAGTAAGACCCTAACAAAGCCCTACCCAGCAAATCCTTGACTCACTCCTGTAGTTGCTGAAGAATAGCCAGGGCTGCATATTTAGAAATAGTACAACAAATGAGCTTATTAAGGTGATAATTCTTCTTTTCTGTGTTGCTGTCACTCCCAGCTCCTCAGGAATTCCCTGAGCTAGAGAAAGCATGCTTTACAGGGACATAATGGCCCCATGAAACACTCCTGTCCTTTATTGCCCTTCAAACCCATATCCAAATCCAAACCTAATTTGTATTTCTCTGCTTCTTTCCTTTCTAGTACTGCATTTGTTCTGCTTTAACCTCCAAAGCCATCCTCAGCAACACAGGACAGATGGATGCCTGCTTTCAGATATGCACCCTGGAACCACCATAATTTGTAGCATCAGCTCAAAATGGCATTAAATATAAATAAACCTAGTCTCTGAGTTTAAGTAGGCCCAAAAGTGAGAAGAAAATTTAAGTTTATAATTTCAAAATTCCTTTTTTATGATTACTGAGGTTATTTTTAATGCAAACAGATGTCAATAGAGTTTTCTCCCTCCAAAAATTAAAAAAACTTACTTAGTAAAAAAAAAAAAAATCTTCTGATGTCCTTTAGCATTGTTCTCTGAAATACCTAATAAATTCACACTAATATTAAATTTTAAAAAATCAGCCCGTCAGATGTACTCCTAAACAATTATGATTTGCTAGGCTTTTTATAAAATGTCTTTCAGCCTTTTTGACATGGTGATGAGGAGCAACAAATCTTGAGGTGGAAGATGCACTCTGAGGAAGAAGAGTCCTTGGACGAAGTTCCAGATGAAGGTTGCAGTGTTCTTTGGAAATTTTTATCACATGAACCCTAGTGTTTATACATGTTTTTTGTATGCCAAATCCAGCTTAAATGGCCTAAAGTATGTGTCTAATGCATTAAGTTTTTCTAAATTTCCAGGTCTATTTACAATGCAAGGTAAATTAAATGTAAGATGGGCTATTCTGGGATGATCACTAAAACTTTAAAAATAAAATTGTCTTTCAGGTCTAATTAAAAGAATAAACCTAT
Source organism: Motacilla alba alba (assembly GCF_015832195.1). Lineage (NCBI taxonomy): Eukaryota > Metazoa > Chordata > Aves > Passeriformes > Motacillidae > Motacilla > Motacilla alba. The sequence continues at coordinate 76,462,194 of NC_052017.1, forward strand.
AATTAATGATAGACAACTGATGAGGATTTATCCTGTATTATAGCAAATGCATATTTTTCTATGGAAAATACTTGAATTTCTAAGAAAGCAACAAGAAGACAGTGCTCATGCAACATTTACTTCTACTCTCTACCCAACACAAATCAGACGTTACCTTTTTGCCTCTTAGGAATGCCACAATTAGCAGATGTATGAACGATCAGTGAAAGGCCATCCTACAAAGGTGAAAGAAAAAGATTAACGTGCATAATGTCTTCTTTGGAGAGTTTGTAGCTACTTAGTAGCTTAAACAATCAAGAGTGATATAGAGCAAAAATGACTAAATCAAAGTTCTCCTGACTTTTAAAAGAATTTATAGTTTAGAGTTTGAATTGTATAATTGGGTATTGTTGGAACCTTGCAAGTAAAGTTTTTATCTTCTTATTGAAAACTCTAGGGAAAATGCATTATTGAAAAAAACAATGATTTTTATGACCTAATTAAAAATCATAAATATTGAAGAAATGGAACTGACAAGTTTTTTATAGAAGAACTGAACAAATAGCAAAAATAATGTAATGGTATAAAGAATTGCTGTTGTGTTAATCTCACATTAAAAACCTGTCAGGAACATGATAACTGGCCCAGATTTGCATAAACTATTTTAACATGCAAATACATTGTGCATATGTTATTTTAAATGGAAGTCTCAACATTTTTCTGGTTTTTAAAACTTCTTTATTTTTACAGAAAGCACTTTACTTCTGTCTCCCACTACTTTAATGTTATGCTTTATCTGATTTCCCAGGGATCTTCTTGAGTGAAACTCCAAATTAAAAGAAAACCAAACAAACAAAATGTTATTTTCATATCCCCTCCTGCTTAAAAAAGTATTTGGATCATACAATGTTTTAGGTTACTTAAGAGCTTATCTCTGTGTCTGTGAGAACACCTATGTGTCTCTAAGGCTGAGAGCAGAGGGGCTCAGGTGTGGTACCAGGGGAGTCCCTGGCAGATCTAGGTGAGTGTTTATGTGTTCAGGTTTTCAAATAATGTAAAAGGTAAAGGTAAAAGGTAAGAAGCCTTTGTGAGAATTCTAGTTCTTGTATCGACCCACCTGTGAATGTGACTTGTGCAGTGGCTCTTGTCAGTAGGGTTCTGCTGCTGCTGTTCTTGGTGCTTCTCACATTACAAAGAGAAAGAGAAGAATAAGTATTAATTAAAATGTAACATTCAGTGAGTTAAATTCCATATTTTTGATTGGGCTAAGTTGTGAGCACAGAATCACATAATTAACTAGGTTGGAAAAGGTCTTTGAGATCATCAAGTCCAACCTATAACCTAACACCACATTATCAACAAAACCATGGCACTGAATGCCACAACCAGTCTTTTTTAAACACTTCCATGGGTGAGGACTCCATCTCCTCCATGGGCAGCCCATTCCAATGTCCAATTACTCTTACTGTGAAGGATTTTTTTTCCTAATCTCCAGCCTAACCTCCCCTGGTGCAGCTTAAGTCTGTGATCTCTTGTTCTCTCACTGGTTACCTGTGAGAAGAGACCAACCGCAGAGAAGAGATGAGACTGGGCTAAAACCTCCTTTTAGGTAGTTTTAGAGAGTAATAAGGTCTCCCTGAGCCTCTTTTTCTCTAGGCTAAACAACCCCAGCTCCCTCAACTGTTTTTCATAGGGCTTGTGTTTCTTTCAACAACCCTTGTTGCCCTTCTCTGGATGTGTTCAAGCATCTCAACATCTTTCCCAGACTGGGAAGCCCAGAACTGGACACCAAGTGATATTGATCTTCTTGGTGTTTATTTAATCTGCCTGTGAATAAAGAACTATATTATTGCAATATTTGTGCAAGTAATCCATCATTTTGGTTGTGTGAACATCTTTACAGATCTTTCCAAGTCTTTCTAAATCCCACTAGCTAGTGCTGAAGAATAAGCAACAGATTGTTTCACATGCCCCAAAGTGAGATGATTAGGACTGAAAATCCAGGCAGTTTTGTTTCTTTTGGGACAATAAAAATTTTGAAACAGCTGTCATGGAAAGAGAAAAATATACATTCTGAAAACACTTCCAAGATCTGAGCTTTCAAAATAAATTAGAAGATTATTATGTGTATTCTTAATGGTTTATAGGAACTATGGCCTTTCAGAATATTTTAATCTTCTGAAAATAGGTGGGATACAAGAGTTTATTGGTCTCTCAAATTAAGCATACATGTTGGATTCTAAGAAAAAAAATCCCTTGCCTTTGATAACTGGAAAGACTTGTAAATAATGCAGCTTTTTATTTCCAGTACAATGTCAGAAAACATGAAACAAATTATCATGGTACAGCTATCTTAAAAATACCCCAAAACTGTAAGCTTTTCTGTGTTATCATTTCAATCACCTAAAATTAGTAGTTTGGTGAACTACTCAGCTACAAATGTAAGGTACCCTTTATAAAATATTACAGAGATTGTGATAGTAGCTCTTAGCAATCATAGTGGGGCTCAAAAACAACAACAACAAAAAAAAAGTCAAACAGAGAGGGTACTACTACTTTCTAGGAATGGATATGAGTCTTTGGATCAGTTGGTGGGAGGAAGCAGACAGGCCAGTTCCTGTGAACTGGTACTTGTCTAACTGTCCTCTTTAAGTAGAGATTATAGGTGAGAAAGTCAGTTTTATTTGGATCAGGAAAAGGAAACAGTGATATTATCTCAGCAAAGACCATAATTAATAAAAATGATCTGTGTGCAGAAGTGTATGTCAGGCCCTTTTTCTAATCAGCAGAGGGATAGCCAGGAAGACAAGTGTGGCTGTCTTCTATTGGCTGGATAACAGCGTTTAAGGCCTTTTTTTTGCTGTTGTTTCACTGCATTTTTTTAAAATATCCTTCAAAACAAGAGACAAAAAATCCCAGTTGGAAAATTGCATCAATGCACAGTATAATGTCGTCACATTCCAATGCTGGGAACTGTGAGGATAATGATGGATGGTCAGGAACAAAATTAAGCCAAATGAGGGAAACATTGTATTTGAGAATCGATTATTGGCAACAAAAAGACAAAATAAAGGGAGCTACTCTACTAAAGAGGGCTAGAGAGGACAGTGAAAGAGGAATAAAAATGTGAGGGAGAGCGGAAGAGGGGAGACAGAGGGGAAAGATGGCGTTACCCCTGGAGGTCAGGGAGTGTTGTCAACATCCCAAGGCTGTGCACGGTGCCTGCCTCGGCACTGCTTCTGCAGCGGCTGGACACGAGGTGAGCCGGGATCAGGCAGGAGGGCCAGGAGCCTGGAGGATGGGCTGTGGTCAGGCTCAGAGGCAGGCAGAGTTGGACTCAGGGACAGGGATACTGGGACAAAGCAGGCAGAGTGCTGGTCAGGGACCCAGGACAGATGTAAGGGCCGGCAGGAGGCAGCAAGGGCAGGACTCCAAAAGCAAGTTTGAAAAGCCCCACGAAGAGTCAAAAGGCAAAGGACAGACCAGCCCCTGGAGCTTGGGGTGCAGTCCCTTTTTATGCCCCTGGCTCCTCCCAAAATGTGCCTGCTGACAGGAGACCATTGGCGCCCAGTCTGATGTCCCAGCGCAGTCCATTGTCAGAGACCTTCTGCCATCTGGCTGGAGAGTGTCTCTGGGGTACAGTGCCTTCATTGTTCCCCTTCCGTCCCATGTACCTGTGATATGAACTGGTGGCCAGGAAAAGTCCCCCAGAGATAAGGCTTTCCTGGCTGCCTCCTGGACATGGCACATGTGCAACCCCTCCCCAGTATGCCTCTGACAACCATTGTTGAGGATAACAAAACTGAATTGGCTCCTCACAAATGTCCTTTAGAGTTGTCATATTTGTAGTCATGTGACTTTCTTTAATTTGCAAGAAGATGTCTGAGAAATAAACTTTCACAACTACTTACCTTCTAGTAAATAAATAAATGAATAAATTCAAAACTGTTTTTGAAAAGACCTCTGGTGGTCCCTTACAATAATCTATTTTCTTAAAGCACTAAAAGTTTTAAATCTTTTTTAAAATATTCTCAGGCCTGTTCTGACCCCAGCAGAGTTGGTTCAGTGTTCAGAAATAGTGTTTGATATTTTGTCTGAATTGAGAGATCCATCAACCCTCTTATTATGAAAGAATATAACCTTTCCAGAGGCTCAGTCATTAATGTCCAGACAGATTTTGGGTGATTTGTATTACTGGTTGGCAAATTTTGATATTACAGGGAGAAAAGTAAGCAGAGACTATATCATAGAGAAACATTTTACCCATTGGTGCAGATGCTTTATAATCAGTGCTGGATCACTTTCCAGGAGCTCAGCAAGCAACATGAAAAACCAATATACTAGTACATGTATATCAAAGTAAATGTAATTGCAGAAATCAATATATTATGTGCTGCTATGACTCTATACATGTTTATGAATTAGGAGATGAGATAAAAATGCTCGCCAAATATTGAAAAATCTTGATGTGGATCAGATCAGATAAACCATCTAATTTTGATTTCTCATGTAAGCTTTTTTTTCATTAGTGCATTATTAATCATAATCTTAAATTCTGCTATTCCAGATGATACTAAATGAAATCTCAGTTGTATTAGTAATAAAAGAGAATAGTTACACTGTAGCCATTGGATTGCTTCAAACTGCTCAGTGTCAGAATACAGAATATAGAAGATGAGGCAATAATTTTTCAACAGCAGTGATTTCAAAAAAGGAGTTTAGCCATCAAAAATATTTCAAAAAGTGCCTCTTCATGAAATCAAGAAAAACTTAGAATAGAAGGAAACATACTACATGAAGAAAATATATTCATATTTTTGAGAACACCTATGAAGCCATGTTAAATTGAAGACATTTAAGTATGGACTAGATCTGGTGACTCCATCATTGGGTTAAATGTAACTTAAATTCCACTGCATCCTGAGAAGAGATAACTTCTACACAGTAAGTATTGTCTTATTTTACTCTTTTAAAAACAAGAGGAAACCAGACAGATTACTCCTCCACTGCTTTCAAGGGCAAACAGCCATGTTCTCTTCCTTGCTGAGTATAATTTGGGATTTACAAAATATAAAGACTGCTGCACTAAACCAGATCATCTTCCCATTATTCTACTCCCTGCAGAGGATATTAGGGAGAGAAGCACCAGCCTTACTCATCCCCAGAAACTCTCAGAACAAAGTGTGCTGAACAAAGTGCAGCACTGAAAGAGTAGTGAAGAATAATCACAGATCCATACACCAGCTGGATATTGTCTATGTAAAATGAACTGTGGGATACAGTATTTGTATTAGTATTTAAACAGTATCAGTATTTACACAATGATGGCATTACCTTGAACAGTAGTACTCAAACTGTGTTAAAAGCTTACTAAAAATTAGAAAGATACGTTTATACATTGCTAAGTTCAACCATTTCAGAAGAAAGGAGTTTTTTTCAGACAAAAAATCAAATTACTTTTCTTTGCAGGATGAAGCTGATTTACACTTGATCTTTATTCTAAGGCATTTCAGGCAGCGTATTTGGATAGCAACTACCAGTGGATGGTATTCAAAATTGTCAACATCCATTTTCAGGGTTCTGCATTGGGCATTTCAGGAAGAATTATATAAAGACAGAATCCCATTCTCAGGAAATAATATACTTTCAGGCAAATTACAAGCAAGCCCCTTGACAGGTTCATTATAAGCCTTTTTGTACCTTAGATTTATTAAAGTCTTTTAACTCATACTGTGAAAATTATATGAGAAAAAAGAAGAAAAAAAATGAGTCTCCGAGAATTCTATTACTGATCTGACAAACAAGTGACTCAGTTTTTAGAAATAGATCTTGATCTGGGTGTCTTGGCCTCCAGTAAAGGAGCTTCTATCTATTTCTTCACAGGAGTTAGAGCTGATTTTTTTCTTCTGCTAAAGAGATAAAAAACAAAAATGTGTCATGATTTCTGTGTAATGAAAAGTGTTTTTTTAAAAAAAATGGAATTGAAGTAACAGGGGCATTGAGAATTCTGGACATGTTACTTGTCAGATCTTCAACATTGCAAGGACTTATCAAAAGTGATGTTTTTTTTCTTTTTCTTTTATCTGTTACATCTGGGTGGCCTATGGTATTTTTATGGTATTCTAGGATTCTTTTGTAAAAGTCCTGGTTCATTATTCAGAACAGTCCAAGTTTAACCCAAGAAAATACAAGGCAGTATCTCCAGCTAAGACCAAACTGAATTCAAAATCTGTATAAACAGATCATCTGGACTATCATATATGGAGCTATTGATACTGTGTTGAAATTTATAAGGGAGGATGTCTGTAGTTCTAAAATCTCCTTTCTTCTCCTTCCTTGTCCAATAGATCACCAGTGATTATCAATGAGGTTGTAGAAACTACCCTTGTCTCCCTCTGTCACAGGCAACATTTATTTTATCATGTCCATTTTGATCTAAAACCCCAAATTACAACTACTGTTAGCTAACTCAAGGAAAGCGCAAAGCGTATATGTCAATTCCTTACGTAACATGGTGGTATCTTTATTTTCAGTAAGACTGCAAGACTGCATTATTTTATCAGATGTCTGAATGTTCAAAAATGTTGTGGCCTAACTGAAGAAAATAATTTCCCCATTATTTGAATTACTTTTTAATATTTATTATATTATTGGGTTATTTTTGGGGGTGGGGTTGCATTGCATATATATATTTATATACATACATATATATACATATATATATATATATATATGCATATGAAGTGAACAGCAGGGGAGCAGGGGTTTCTTACTAGCACTCCATAATTTTTGCATGCAGATATTATATGCTTAAGCCAAACTGTTGGAATAGAGCATTTATAGTATAGCTAAAGGAAGGATTTACAATGACATCTTCATAAATGAATCTTACAGGAAACAAATATGATTACAAATGCACAGATTGATATCTGGGGTGATATTTATTTGTACACAGAGTTTTTGATATTTGATATTATGATATTATATATGATATATATATTATGATATTTGATATTATGATATTATGATTTGATATTATGATATTATGATTTGATACTATTTTGATAAGGAGGATAAAAGCATAAATCTACTAATTAAAAATATTCATGACAAAGATTCAGATTACAGATATGTGTACTGTAATGAAACTTAAAGCATAGAGAAGAAATTAAAACCCTGGACTTCTTACGAAAAGAAAAAGGGATATATTTCCTATTTTCTACATGATTGGCACAGAGCACTAATATGTTTGGGTTTTTTTTCCCTTTTTTATGCAAGTAGGTAACAAAGTCCTTTTGTAGATGGGGTAATATTTGAAATTTAAACTCTGGACAATACAATTAATGTATACCACTGTATTCCTTATTTAAATGATTAATTTTAATAAATTGATTTCTGGTCATTGTTTGATCTGTGGTAAAATATACTTATCAGGACTTTTGAAATGAGATGTCCAGTGTGCTAGGAAATGTGTATAGAAAAAATTTCTGAGATGGACAACAAATTACTTTAGAACCTTACTCATTGTTAAATGAGTACCACAGAATAACATAGAGTTTAATGCAGTAAATGCATAACTTAAGTAGGTGGGTTATTGGAAAAATGCTTTCTAAATCAATGGAGTTTTTCAGGTGTGGCATGAGATTAATTTTAAGGCAGAAGTGAAAGAAGGCAATGTTATTGCTTTTTAATGTTTATTTTACTCATGAAGATCAGTAGTACAAGTGAGAAAAGTGGAGATACTTGATACATTAGTAACAAGGGCAAGAGCAATTTCACAGATCCTTTTTTTACAAAAAAAAAGAGCTGTATATGCATTTTGAGAAAATGCCACAGAAAGTTTATATGTAAATACAAGATTTTAATAATTGAAGGATTTTAGGTTTTAATCCAGGCATCAGTATAAGTCCAAAAAGAGACAACAATATGTGTTCTCATTCACATGGGAATTAAGTGTTACCTGTATTTGCATAATCCATAGAAATAAATGATTAATTTTAACCTTTTTGCTCTTACCCAACATCTGGTATATTCTCCCAGAATTCTTCAAGGTAAATATTCTACTTTTCATTACCAAAATGATGCATGTGTACTGGCTTAATATATTATTGCTTGTTGATAAGGTGCTTGATTTTGTGAAGGTTGCTAGGTGCTTTTGTGAACTTTTGACTCTGCTGACGTGATCCAGAAAGGCCAAGACAATACTACCCACTGCATCCTCTCTTGCTGATCGTAAAGGACATAAAATGTGGTAAATTGCCGTGGCAGTACTTTATCACGAGACTGAAATGTTATCACCTTCAGAATGAAGCATGGATAAAAAAAAAAAAAAAAAAAAAAAAAGGCACACCTTTTTTTTTTTAAGCTTTAGCTCACATAAGAATATCTCCAAAAACAAATGTGGCAAGACTTCCAAGAATTGGACTCTCATAAATATGTGGTGCAGCCTAATTTATGGGTGTCATCTCTTTACAGTGAAGCATAGGAATTGAAGAGAGGAGAAATCACACACATGATTCTTAATGGATTTGTTGGTAAAACTTAGCTCTTCTGAATATTCTCAGCTTTCCCATAGGATAGATAAAGTTTGAAGAAACAATTAGGTAGAAAAAGTTTTGCTTTCTCCTTAACAATTTCTGTATTTTTATCAGATATCAGAGTATTTACAATATTCATGGGTTTGGGTTCTTGACAGAATATCCTAAATTTACTATTTGAATAGCACAGAAAGGAATTTATAAGTAATATATTTCAAGTTCCTTCAGGAAAAAAAAATTCAAAAAAAATCTGATAAATTATTAGCTGAACTACACCTACTAAAATTCTTACTAGGTGATATATATTTAAAAATAAAATCCATGCTTTCTGGGATATATCTTATTTCTGACAGTATTCTCTTTTCTTTATAAAGCAATGATAATCAAATTTTTGTAACAAAACTCTAAATCTCATTTTTCCTATGTACTAGATTTCTACATATGACTGTATTAATTTAACTTTAAGCGGTTTTGTATTATTTATTCAGTATTCATATGCTTTCAAAAATAAAGATAAATTATGGTCTTCAGTGCCTTACAAATGCAGCATCAGATCTTTGTCTGTGCCAGGAATACTCTGAGAAAAAGAGAAGAAAGACTATAGTTAAATCAAATAAATTTATCTTGGCACAACACTGTGCATGTTCATTAACCTAGGTGACTATGATATGTAAGCAGTCAATTTCTCTTGACATTGAGAAGAACCACAAGAAGAAAAGTACAAATAAACACACACAAAAAAAGCCAACATAGCTATATCATTGACTATCTTATTTTCAGGGTTATAGGAAGATCAAGATTTAAATCCCTGCTGTGAACCTGTGGGTCACAAATCATAAGGGATGACTCACAGCTGGAGACTGGGGCTCTCCTTATCCCTACAGCTGCCTGCAGAAGAAAATACAGAACTGCTGCTCTGATTGCACACCTCAAAGAGGAAAGGGAAAAGTATGCAAGAGTGGAAAGAAGCTGTGCTGACGAAGTGGTGAGAAGAAACTCAAGACTCCAGAAAGAAGTCTTTTGTTAGTGTTTATATTTAAACATAAATGATGACATTTTTCACAAGCAGTAGAGGGGAAGGTGGGTCAGGCAGATGGAATTATAATTGCTGTCCCTAAGAGGGCTCTGAAGTGCTGTGCTGCCAAGGGATGCTCCCTTGTACTGGCATCATCTCAGAACAATTTCACAGCTGCCCTTCAGCCACATTTTGGTTGCTCTCTGGAAGTGCAGCTGTCTGCACAGGTCAGTGCTCCCCCTGCCACAGCCATACTGGGGGATGACAAGGAGCTAAAGCAGTGTGGGGCTCTACACAGGTTTGGTTCATGCACACAGCATATGTTCTCATGCATTAATTGTTTCTTTAACACACCAACTGCTTCAGTCAGTTTCAGTCAATAGGAAAGGAAAGCAACTAAGAGCAAGAGAACAGTAAAATTGGAATGAGGCCCCAGGAAAGCAAAGCAATCCACAGCTGTAATTGTCAGCTGTTCTCTCATTCTGGAAGGGATCCTACTGTTTTCTTAACCCACTTTGAAAGATCATGTTTTGCAACTCTAGAATCAGGAGAGTTGCTATCACAGAACATCATATTGAGTTGACTGTCCTCCATTAACTACCTATTTTAAAGTGATTTACTGCGGCTGTAAGTAGTTAATAATTAGTTTTCTACTAATCTGACCTGTTTCCACCTAAATCTGGAGAATTTTCATGTGTAAAGCTTTACATATGTCTTATCCCATTGTCTATGGTTTTATTCGCTTTTATACTGCTATTTTTAAAAGAAAATGCTGTGATTGGGAGCACAGATAAAGTAAATTTCCAAAGTCAGACACCACAGTATAATCAATTCCTTTTCCAGTCATGTCTCCTTAGTGATGAGGCAGAAAGCTTAGAATCATTATTAAATAAGAGCATATATATAAATAAATTGATACATCATAAACAGTAAACAAGTAACTTAGAAAGACCACGTTTAAAGTTTAGACTTAAATTTATGTAAACATATTTGGACTTGCCATGGGCAAGATTTTTATGTTATGACTTGAAAAAGAATCAGGATCTAAGTACCACATGGAAGAACCATCTCCTGAAAACCCATTTATTGAAGAAACAGAATGTTCCTCAGAACAGTCATGCTGCTTACTTCCTATTAAATATACATATCAAGAAAAACATTTTAATACTGTTATCTGTGAGCTTCAGAAAATTGTTCTGAGTTAACTGGCAATATTCTTCACTTTTAAGTTCCGTGAAGAACAAAGTTTGACATAAAACACCATGCAGTATGTGTTGTCAAACTGAGCTTTCTTAGGCAATTATTTTCTGAAACCAACAGATTGGATGTTGAGGATTGTTTTAATGATGCTCACTGCTGTCAAGAAGTACAATAATAAATTCCCAATTTTAGCATTTCAATTAGAAGTTACAGCCAAAAATCCCCATGATCTAGTTAAAGATGCCTTTCTGGATAATTTTGCTTCATTCTTTTTTTTTTGGGGGGGTTTTTCCAATGAGGAGTTCTGCCATTCAAAATCAGCTAGAAGCAGTAGCTGAAATTCAAAACTCACTTTCAAATTCATAAAATATTGTTGCACCTTAGTACTATGGAAAATTGGCATAAACAGAACTGAAAAGTGGTGTAACATTTGATAGTCAAAATCTGTCCAAATACTTCCAGGTTTTTTCCCATTTAGGGTTCTTCTGCTACTTCCCAGATACATTATGGTCTTCAGTTTCTCAAATTTTATCTAAGAACATTTTAGAATGAAGGTCATTCTATTGCTCGAAATGCTTTTCAAATAAGCTATTTCTAGTATTAACCATTTCAGGTCATAGAATTGATTTTTAGACAAATCTTCTTTTTTGAAAGATATTTCAAAAGATATTTCAAAAGATATTTCACATATTTCATGGTGTGCTCCAACAAAGGCTAATATTTAGATAAAAGTGAAGCTGCGCCTGCTCCATTTTTGCTTCTGCTTTTAAAAGTTCTGGTATGGTAATAACTATGATTAACAATAATAATTTGTTATTTTTTATATCAGGAATCTCTTTTGCTGTTATGCAATAGCTCAAAAGCTCCGCTTTCATGGTCTGCACAGTTTCCATAAGAAAATTATTAAACCTTTAGTTAGCACTGAATCAGTGTTAAAATCACTGATTTGAATCCCAAATATAGCCTATCAGGTCCTTAGGAGGGAGGTAGTGTTGCTATCATGCTGACTATGAAACTAGAAAGGTAAACAGAGAAAATGTCTGCATCTTGTGCTGAGGTCTAAAAACAAAAACCTTGAAAAATATAGATATACCTGCATTTTAAAAACAGAATAGACAAAGAGATAAAGAGCTTATGTGCAATTTATCTGCAGATTTTTCCATAGCCTTAAAATTAATGATGTTTGAGGTAGAAAACCTAGAAGCAACCATATTAGGAAAGCTGTCTAGAAGCTATGTACAGGGAATAATGGTCCAAAATGTACTGCATTATTTTTTTTTCATTCTTTCATGACTTAGGTTTTGCTATTTTCACAGTTGCCAATGAGTTAACAACAAATACAGGAGGATCATATAGTTTTACAGAATTACAAAGATGCTGATTTTATAAGATATCATGTCTGATTAAAAAATAGATTTCCAAAATACATAGGAAGCTGACACAGGACTGAAAGCTACAGTTACTTAGAGAAGAGAGATATTCTTTCACTTTCAAATTATTCACCTTAATATAAGCTTTCATTTTATATGTAAGACACTAGTGTGCTTCCTTAAGAAAGGGGGAAAAACATTGGAGAACCCACCAAGAAATGTGTGAAACAAATTGTCAAAACATTGCTTTGATATAAGAGAAAATGAAAAGTCCTTCTAATGTTCACTCAACACAGGTGAAAAAAATAGAAAAAATATAAAACAAACCTTTTGTATAATTCTTAATTGTCAATGGTTGTTTTGATACATTTTCTTCATATGTATGCAGGATTTTTTAGTGAAAAATTGTGTCTGACAAGTGTATGGTGGCAATAACTACTGTTGACTCTGTATGGCATAGTGTTGCAAAAATATAACCTTTTAAAGAGTACAATAACTCCTCTAATGTGTAATGCCCTTGATGCCTCTTTAACATGAAGAGCCATAGTTAGATAAGAAAGACCATTAATTTTAAACAGTGGCAACAGATATATTTGCCCCATTAAAAAAAAAGATCTTCAGTATTGTTATGAAGTTATATCTACAATGAGAGCTACTGTATAATTTTAGAGAAGATATCAGATAAAAATAGAGATTATAGTTTTAAGATAAGAATCTTCTATTAATGAAATATATTCTTGATGTAACAGTGTACATTCCCTTCAGATTTTTTTAAGATAAAAATAATTGTACACAGAGATAGCTCTTGTAATTATAGAATTTGATGCCCAGAGGTATAAAGTGCAGATTTTGTATTTCTTTTCTAACTCAGATTACTGATACTATCAGGAATAGGTGGTGTCGATTTAGAAGAGTAAATACTAGTTTAAGAGTTACAGGAAATATCTTGAAATGAATCAGAGTATAGAAAAATAAAGTTCTGTTTAAAGCAATAATTTCCTTCAAAATAGATTTCTTCTAAGTAGAAAAGTGAATGATGATATTAAAAAATGCAAGGCTGCAGTTACCCCTTTTTTACAAAGCAGACATTAATGAATGTATTTGACGGTGTACTTGAGGTCTATTAAAAATATGCACATTCTTTAAGATATTGCGTGATTGTTGTGTACTCTTTGTACACAGATAGTGTATAAATGAGCAAAAGAAATTTCTGTAGGGGGTACTCTCAGGCAAACAAATTTTAAGTCATTAATATAAATGATGAAAATTGCCTTAAAATTTAGAAACGTAATTTTGCAGATCAATTGCCTGTATCAGCATGTTGATTTTGGTGTGTCAGAATATGTTTTAACTAACTGGAAGTAAGAAATCTAAGTTACTCAAGTGAGTATATTTGAATTCTATAATCTTTTTTCACTATCTTTAGCTGTTGAATATTATAGGCAAAGGAAAAATGCAGCAAAACCAGATGAAATCCTATTAAAATGCAAATAACATGATTTTCTAGATAATGAAGTATGCATTAAGCTTTGAACACTAATGACCATAATAGTAAAAAGTATATGGAATATTTTATGTACCTTTACTTTGTGTTCAACTTAGATGACTGTATTGACATAATTATAGAGATTTTCAATTCTCTTTGCCACAAAAGTAATTAAGAGTTTTAGACTCCCATTTTCTTATCTGCATATTTGTTTTATTTTTCTGCTTATACAAACAAAATATTTCTGACCAACATAAGCGTTCTCAGAAATCAGCAGTCAATTTGGAGATTTTTGGGAATCCTAAAAATTTTTTTTTTCCTTCAGAGTCAAATGCAAACACCTCCATTTGCACTAGACACACAGTTTGACTCTGTATTTGACTCACATTTCAAGTGAACACTGCTGGTCTTTTTTTTCAAAAAAAAGGAGGCAGCCATTAAGACACTACAAAGACATCATTTCCTCTCTGTCAGCTTTTCTGAATTTGGTTTTGATCCTTAGTTAATCTGAACTCTTCTACCTCCAACTACTTCCTCAATAATGAGCTTGTTCTTTACAAAAGAGACTTTTCCTTTCGTTTCAGTCCATTAGTGAAATTTGCCTTTCAGCCAAGGCAAATTTTCTCCTTGTTCAGCTAGCAATTTTTTTTTTAAATGGAAGTATAAAGCTACTCTCAGGAATGTGCATTTAGAAACCTGCAAAATTCTCTTCATACAGCATTTATGATGAATGTCACATGACTCACACCCAAACTGAATCAAATCATCATAAATTTAATAGATTTAACTGTAAAATATTTACTAATAACAAACTTAAAACCTTGCGAAGCCATTGCCTGTAAGGGCACCTTGTGAAATGCAAACTTGAAGGGCCAGTCATAGGCAGAGTAAGATCGAGGAAAATACATTCTGATCATACCTGTTGTGGGATCATCTTGAGGCTGAGGAGGATCTGTCAAGAAGAAAAAAGGTAGGAGAGCAGCATGAGAATTTAGTTTAACAAATGCCTTTTTTAACAAACAGCTTGGGAGCTAGCCTTTGAGCTGCCAATTCTTTTAAATGTTGTTGAGTAACTATTGGCAGAGTCCTATATATCTCTAAGCAGTCATATTAAAAAAAAAAAAAAAAAACAACTCCACAACTTTGAAGCTTTTAGATTGGCTATGTCACACTGATTTTCATAAGTCACTAAAACTACTTTGAAATATTCCATAACTACTTTCTTCTTTTATTGAGCATAATTTATTATTATAACAATTAGAGAAATAAAAAGATACTTAACTATACCCTGCTTGGGAGGATTCAAATAGACAAAAGAAGGCTACCATCAACACTAGAAAGAATCAAATAATGGTTTATGTTAGAAGGGACCTTAAAGATCACCTATTCCCCACTTTCCTGCTATTGATGCCTTGTGAAGGCTGACCTAGAACAGAGGCTAGACAGAGTTAAAGAATAAAACAGGTATTTATTAAAATTCCTCAATGGTTACACCTTGGGCAGAACAAGAGTCCAGTCAGGACTACACCCAAGATGAACCCAAAATGGTCACAAAATGCACAACTGGTCATGGGGTCTCACAATTTTATAGGTTCTGGTCCATTTGCATATTGGAGGTAACTGTCTAATTACAGCTTTAGGTCATGAAGTCCCATCCTTCTTGTTTTCTCTCTTCATTCTGCCATTGTTTATGCTCTTGGGCCTGAGATTTGGATCATTTGTTCTTGGTTCCCAGCTAGAGAAGGAATTGTTTGGTCTATCTATTCTGTGAAGAGAGCCTATTATCCCCTAATATGAAGCTCAGAATTACACAGTAAAGCAGCACAGAATCTGAAAAATATAAAAGCTAAAACCTGAGGCATCACTATGGGTAGGGGACACCTTCTACTAGACCAAGCAGTTCAGAGACCAATCCAACTTGGCCTTGAACACTTCCAGGGACAGGGTATCCACAGTATCTCTGGGTAAACTGTTCCAGGGACTCAGCACCCTCACAGTAAAGAATTTCTTCCTAATAAATAATCTAAATAAAAAATGGAACTGGGGACACTAACGTGCTTAGCAGGTTGGAATGGTAGCTTCTTAATAAATGGGAGAAGCATTTAGCCAAAACTGTTCTTTGAAAACAGTATCATGTCACTTATTTCACTTGGTTCTCAGAACACCAAGAGAATAATTGTGAGGTAAAAATTCCAAATGATTAAAGAATTTTGAATGTATTTCATGTGGCCAGTAAGCTCAACCTCAAAAATATTATTAAGACAACAAATGTGGGTGTAAACAGTTGCTAGCCAGTTCTCTCTTTGCAGAAAACTGAATCCATATATCAAACAGCATTAATTTTTCCAGTAATCTACTTCCTTATCTAAGTTATCCTTTGCTTTGTTTTTGTTTTTTTGTCTAATACTCTATCTCTTGTTAACTAAAAATTATTTTGCTTGTCTTATATTTAAATGCTTGACCTATTCAGGTTTAAGTTCACAAGTTCTGCATGAAACATATTAAGACTAAACAGCAGATCTAAATGATTGCATTTAAAATTATATTGTTTTATGTAAAAGATCATGAAAGAATAATAATTAAATAATTCTTGAAAGAATAATAATTAAATAATTATTGGCAAGTAGCAACTAGCTCCTTATTTTAAATTACTTACTCTGTTTCATATCAAATAAGCAAAAAGAAAGTCAAATCAATGAATCAAACTTATTTTGCAATGTTAGGCAGCAACCTTTGATTACCTATCTCCTTGGTTTTCATATACATTTCAGCACAGTTGTTTAACAAAAAACAGAAATCCAAACACGAAACTTTAAAAGGGTGGGAGTAAAGGTTTTTTAGTGTTATTCCAGCATCCTCCCTAAAAGGACATCCATTGATGCAACTATCTATTTGTGACTTTACATTTTTAAAATAAGATTCTCCAGGTGAGGCATGGAAATGACAAGGAAAGAATAAAACCTGTAAGAAAACTTGTTAATGGCTGTGCAAACAGAAAGTCAACTTGAGTATTACTATGTTCTGTTGCAAAAGTCCAGGGAAGTCTGTATAGAGGTTAGGTCTTTGAAACAAGATAAGCATCCAGCACCTACTGTGAGCATCTGGCCTCTTTTAGATAGGGGGCATGACTGGAGTTCCTCAGAAATTTGTCTCACCTACTTATAAACAGAAAAAGTTTCCATCCCCTAATAGGCTACATTATTATCTGTTGTGAGTATGTTCTGAGCTACTGGGGAGACTGAAGGAGATTTGGAAGTTATTTGGTAGAAACCTGAAAGATAAATTGAGTTTAAGACAAAAATAGGTTTGAGAAATTCAGAGAAAAACTCTAAACTTTGTGTTACTGAGAAAACTGGGGCAGGGACTTTCAGTGAGTCACTTGCTCCATCCGTCAGATTGCTCCTATCTTCAATTTACATGCCTAATTTAATAGCAACCTTTCTTTTTTTTTTTTTTTTTTTTGTGTTGATTTGTTTGTGGAAACAGGAGAATTGGAAACCATTTAGCCAAGGAGTGGTGAGGGCAGATGTTTATGATGTCAATAAGGATAGCAAAATATTAATTAGAAAATACTGATTAAGACTAAATCCAGTAAGAAGTATTTAATCCTCTGACTACTGTTTTCACAGCTTTCTCTATTAATCTTCACACCAGACATACTAAAAGCTTAAATGTGAAAGGGGAAATACAGAACTACAAGGAGAACTATGTGAAAAGGACAAGCATTCATTTTATAACATTTCAGGTTAGAAGTCCCCTGAACCACATAGCACAAAGGTGAACTGCTTGAATGTCTTAAAAAAATTTTTTGCTACTTTTTTCTAATGGATTTCTGCTATATTTTTATTTACAGAGCTCATGAACCAGTTAAATAGTCTGTGAATCTTTTAATTAGACATTCCCTATGTGTTGCAAAATTCAAACACAGTTTTAAATATGGGTTTTTTTGGTCTTTATTATTAATTTAATTTTCAGAGACCCATTTTAATTGTATGATCATTTATATCATTTCCACAGTAGCCAGGAAAATATGAAGTATTTCTGTGAGTCTTAAACATCATTGTCCTGCTATTCTTGCAACCACATTCAGATATTGAAAATATAGAGGGGAACAGAAGGCAAATAGGACTTCCTCAGAAGAAGAGCAGGTTGACAATTTCTGGTGGTAGCAAGTCAAGATGTTGTCAGTAGAGCCTACCTGGAATGAACAAAGAGCAGTGGTTGAGCTTGTGGAGGCTGATGGTTTTTTTGTTTGTGTTTCATTCTTTTCCTCTGAACTTTTCTCACAGGTATAAAACACTTCTTCCTTGTGTTCAATAGAAAAAAAATTCCATTCCAGGACAGATGCTATAATGGAATAGGGGTCTATTGGAGAAGGTGAGATGGATTTTCTTCAGCATTAGAAAACAAATGTGATTTTAATTTTTGAATTCATGTAGATATGTATGAATACCATACACACAAGCACACACACACACATACATGTATATGAATGCCTCCAAATTTTTTTGAGTCCTAATGCGGACTTGTAATCCTGTCTACTTCCACTTTTATCCTCTCAGAGTCACTGAAACCACACAACATCCTTCTTAACCAAAGGAGTCATATAAAAATAAACAATTTATCTTTTCAGTTCTTCTTACAGGGTTATGGATATCTTTGGGTTCAAAGGCTTCAGACTCTTTGATTTGTAGAGAAGTTGTAGGTCCATAATTGGAACCTTACAAAAATTACACAGTTAACATGAGCTTCATACTCCCAATGATCTGGTTTTCTTATGTCCATATGATTTGATACACAAATAAATTACATTGTCTGTGCATAAATACACAGAAATATAGTTTCTATTGCAAGATAAATTTTACTTTCACTACTTTTGATGTATTTTTGTATTTTGTATTCTTTTGAAGTCCAAATGTATTAAATCGCTTCAGTTTTATGTGATATAACATTACTATAATTTGAATTTTTAACATTCGTAAGAGGGAGTATGTTCACAGATGTTTGTATCTCACAAGTATGAAGAAATGCAAAAGCTCCAGTCTAACCCAATGATCATCATCATGCTTACTGGAAGAGATTCATGATATTTTTTCATGATATTAAGACTTCGTTAAATCCAAACCTGTGCCTGAACAGTCAGGACGAGAAAATAATTTTGTTCTATATTTCTTCCTGTTCACTTGAATAATTTGAGGAAAAATGCCTTTTTGAAAGATCTGTGGAGTCTTGATCAAATTATTTTGGTGGGATGAGTGAGTCAAAGCAAAAATTGAGATAGCTGGTAAAATTCTCAACTGATGACCTCCATTGTCATTGAGGTGGTTTTTGTAGGGTTTTTTTCCTCTTTCTGTTCTGTGAATTATCAATGTTTCCACTGATTTGTAAACAAGAGTGAAAAGTACACTTTGATGTAAAGGTCTGGAGTGCATATTAATGTGAAATATGATATTTAAAACATCTCATATCTTTTAATATCAAATTCATTTATTCTGTTGTAAGTAGAGATGAACTGAAGCATTGACATTTCAATCTGTGTGATGTTTGGACTTCTGATTTTAGCTCTGACACATGGCTGAAAAGCACAAAAAGGATTTGCATTGAGAAATTTGAATTTAACCTCCACTAAAAGTTCTGAGTCTCTAGCTTTACTGCCCTGGACTTGTGTTTTTTCTAGTTCTGAATGAGATAATATATTAATAACTATTGTGTCAGTTAATCTGATGAGCAGATTTCATTACATTTTGGTCACTCTGTAATGAAAAAGTTTAAAAAGTTTATACACTTATAATCTTAATCTAATTGTACTTTGTGTAACTTACCTGGGTTTAGCTCTTGTCAGTTTTCTTTCTTGCACATAGTAGCTTTATTTCTGAAAACCCATTATAGTAAATTGTCCCAGCTATGCTATATTTGAAACAATCTATAGCTTTTATTGGATGGACATGCATGATACTAGAACTGGATTTTCTACTTGAAAACAGAAATTAATCATAATACTGTGTCTAATTTACAACCATATCTATTCCTCTATGCAAGCCCCATATATAAGAATTTCTGCCAAACAGCAATTTCTTTCTGGCTCTTTGAAAGCACAAAGGACCAGGAAACTAGAAGCCATCAAAAGGACCTTCCTGTATGATTAGGGTTTTAAACCAGAACTGAAGCTGGAATGTGAAGTGTTTTTCCTCAAAGAGGAAGCATTATTTCATCAGAGCATAATACAACCATAAACTTTTTTATGTGTGAAACCCTTGGACTGGGAAGTTCATACAGTGGGCAATGCAGTTCAGCATGATGTGCCTTAGAAAATATTTGTAAAGATGAGCTGAAATCACACCACATGCTTTGAGACACCTGTGAGTTCAAACTTATACATAAAGTGACTGAAGTGCTTCTGCTAAAGTTGAAAGGATATGAATGTGTCCAAACTTTGTTTTGTGCATATGTGATCATGAAAGAAAATATAAATTGGAGAGCTGATTTGGTTTCAGAGGGTGCTTTTTTTCCCTGTGAGATATTTGATATTTCTCCTAGCTCCTATTCATTCCAAACCAAAGAAGTTTTGAATATATGATAATGCTTGGAGGGTTCAATTTGCTGGTTTATTTGGTTTTAGGGATAGTGTAGTAAATATTGGTTTGTTGTTTTTGTGGTGTTTATTGTTTTTCTTTCCACTGTGGAGCAAGTATCCCCAATGATTACTATATTTTAGACGATTAAAAAGGAAGACTGTAGTCAACAGGTTACAGCATTCTCTTCTTTTTATCTAATAGCAATTTACTCCAAAAAAATCTCTGTTAGCAAGTAGCTTGCTTGATATCCCTGCTGCCTTTATCCTTGTTTACCACCATTGCCATTGCACACATTGCAGCTTTTCTATGAACATGCTGTCTACCAACTGACTCATTACTGCACTCCCACAGAGTTTTTCATATAGTCCTTGCTGTACATTAACGCAGGGTTTTTGTTTTTTTTTAGAAAAAATAAACAATTAGGGGGTGCTAGCTTACATGCACTCAGTTTTCAGGTATGTAGCCATTGCTGTATCAGGTCCTGCTGCTGGGATGGAAGTCTCTGTTGGAAACAGCAGCTGTATTTTGTCTCCATAGTGGTTAACTCCATATGTATAGGTACCTCTGACTTGACACCTAGCAAGAGAATGAGAACATTCACACTGAACATTCACATTGAACAATCTGAACACCATCGATTGACTGATCCATTTCCAGCAGATGAGAAGCTGGATTTGTGGTAAGTTTGCCAATGCTGAACAATTTCACAAGGAGGAAACAAATCATTCCACATTGCAAGGCTATTCAAATGCTCCTTTTTCCAATAACAAGTCTGACAGTGAAGTTGGTACCTATGAAGGTTTGCAGTTATTTATTTTCTCAAGGCTAGTACAGCACATCAGATTTCTCATTTGCAGTGTTTTTCAGAGAAAAAGTCTGTACAAAGGTTTTTATGTAATGGCTACCATAGCTGTCTCTAAAGACATAGAAGAAAAAAAGAAAGGTTTTCCAAAATTCAAAGCTATTTCACTTGTTCACCTGTCATTTATGTATTTGTATAAGGAAAACAAATAATGAGTTTAACATTAATCAGTTAGGAAACAAATAGTCAGTTCCATGCATTTTAATACATGTGTAGAAGTAAACAGGGATGGGAAGAGGTGGTCTTTTTAAGGAAGACACTATGATATCAATTCTATTCTGCTTTTGCCATAAATGTTCTATATTAAGTCTGAGGTATGGTTTTCAAAGCATTGTCTACCTGTCTCTGGGGTTTTGTGAGGATAAATGCATTGCTGTCTGAGCCATCAAGATGCTCTGATGGTAAGACACAAAATAACTGTGAAGATAAAATTAATAGGCTTCTTCTTCATTCTTGTACACAAAGCTTGTCTTTGTTTCCTACTGAATTAATCTGGTATTAATCAGTTCTATCTTTGTTTCTGTACATTGATCTGTGGCTTTTCTTTTCCTCTGCACAATCTCCTTGTAGGACTCCACAACATCAGCATGTCAGGTAAAATATTCCTGCCTGTATTATTGAATAATTTATACAATGTTGATAATTCTAATGCTCTGTCAGACTCTCCATCATGTAAATAATTACACATGCACAGTGTGCCTGCAACCAGCCAAAAGAAGTGAGATTTCTAGTGAGTTGTAGGTGCATTATGAGAGAAAATCACTGTGAAAGTCAGTGCTTAGGTATTTTAAGCTTTCCTCAATGATAATACTTCTCAAAAAATTAAGTCTGAGAAAATACCACCACCATTATCTTTTCCTTTTGCAAGTGTTTCTTCTTAATGGCATGTGAAAATAGTCTTGGCTTATGACTACCACTTACAGATAAGTAGGATTACTCTTCTTTATTTATGACAGCTGTTACAGACTAACAGAGCCTGATGACCCTGCTCCAAAGAGAAGTGCAGATCATCACCTAACAGAAGAATTCCAAAAGAAAGAAAAAACAACTGACAACAATGGTTTTGTTGACCAATATTTTTGTAGCTATTCCATGAAATTGAAAGACAAACACCTTGGAATATATCAGGGAAATTTCTGAATTTCCAACAGCATGACTGAGAAAGGAAAAATAGTAGACATGAAAAACTATAAAGTGTGAAGGAGCTTGAATTTGGTATCAACAATATATTTTCCTCTTTCTTGGTTCTAGGATTTTAGATACTCCATTTGTTAAAAAAGTGGATTTATAGAAGTTGCACCACATTCCTTCATTTTCTCTGTGGAAGAACAATATGTAGAGCTCTTAATTTTGAGTAACTGCTTGCTTTAGAAGATAGCGATAATTAACTCTGAAGCACAGTGATTTACTTCACCACTACCAACTTCGAATATTTCTTTTAACTTTTATCATGCTGCTCCTGTGTGTTTTTCTTGGGTGATAAACGTGGTGTTAATTGCTTCAAAAAATGTTCAAAATATTTCAATTTCTAATGATAGTACAATATAATGCCCACTTAAGTGCTTTCCTCTGGCAGCTCTACACTTTGCAACACAACAAGTTCTGTGGGTTTAAACATATTCTTCTAACCCTGGCACCACTGTATATGAGGGTTTTAAAGGGTCATGTGTTTTTAAAAAATACTAATGAATTATTAACTGCGTAATTTCTTTACAGACAAGCATCGAGGAATACCTATAGCACAGGTAGCTCGGGGTGCAGCTGCAGTGGAGCTACAAGTTGAGCTCTGGGTGGGACCCCCAAGCAAGGGGTCATGAACTGCCATGCTAGGAACCTGTGGCCTGGCCAAGTGACTGTCCACTTAAAGTCAGGCAGGAGCCAATAACCCCCAGCATTTCCCAATCTTAGACTGTAAGAGAATAAAATCCAGCAACTCCTTCATTTGGGTTCCGTCCTTGGAGTCATTCAGTTTAAGCTGTTATTTTGATATCTGGCCAAGATGAAATCATCTGAAGGATCTGGATGTCTGAGACTCTGCTCTCAGACACCTGGGGTCTAGCCATTAAAGAGACCTGGTGTGACACTGAGTAGCTGTGTAGGGCCCGTGGACCCAGCTCAGCTGGTGTGAGTGTGCCTGTCAGAGGGGCTCCTGGACAGTCAGACAGAGAAGCTTCCCAAAAACTAGAATTAAGAGAAACAATTGCTGTTTTCCTCAGCCAGGAAAATTCTACCTGTCTTGTTGGTAATGGTTCAATTCCTCCAGTGTACACATAAACTTCTGTGGATTGAGCTTATGTAACTTAGGGTTTTGAAAACCAGATGAGAAAAATAAGGTAATATTCTCAGAAATTTGAAGATCCACTCCTTCATGGAAATACAAAAATAAAAGTCTATGTCAAATTTGATATCACTCTTACACATTCTTCCAATTCTATTGCAAATTTACAAAGCATATCCAGTTTCCGAATATGCAGACTACATATCCAGTTATGTTTGATGAAATAAATGGAGTATGGCCTTGTCACAGAAATTTTATGTAAGCAGTTACCGTGGGAGCTCTTAGTGTAAAACATAACCTATATGTTAATAAGGACAAATGTTCAGAACTCAGAACAGGTGTTAATGCATGCACCTTGCAGATAAAGCCAGTAGTACGTGTTAAGCTAAATCCTCTTAAACATCTCTGAAATGTTACCTCTTAGCTGGCATGTTTGACTGCTCAAGAAGATGCCAAGAATTTAGTGCCAAGTTTCTGTGACCGCTGCTGACTTTCCTTGAAAAGAACAGGAAAATTATATTCGATTATTGCTAAACTGTACTGGAAAATTGTGACAAATTGTATAACATTGGTAATGGAGGAAAAAAAAAAACCAACCTGGAAGTTAATATTAACAGCAGTTAATATTTTGGTGTCAGAATGATGCAAGGGCTGGGTGTTCCTTATAGGCTGGTTGCCACAAAGAAACCCTGGGCTGGCACTGCGGGGGCCTTATCAGACAGGGCCTGTACCATTGTTCCTAGTGAGGTCATTCATTCAGCTATAGAACTGATAGTTTGAAACTGTTAAATCTGTATAATTTTGAGATACTATTGTGCTAAACTTTGAACTAAAAATCAATCTCTTTTAAGGTCTTTGTTATATTTACAATCTGTACCTAAATACTCTGAGGAGGATTTGCTAGTCACATAAGCAATTATATTTTTTGTGGTTGATATAAAAGCATTGGGTGTATAGTTAAATTATGTTAATTACTGGTAAAAAACCACTCTGTCTTTCTTTTTCCCTTGCATGCTTCCAGGAAAATAGGATAATCTTTCCTTATCGACAGATGTAGTTTCTCATAAACAGATGCATTTATGAGATTATTACAACTGGGAGAACCAGCTATTGATTAATCCTGTCTATGTCAACAGCAGGCAAGTTTCCACATCTAATTCTCACTTTCAGGATCTTTAGAATCTGGAAATGTATAGCGCATAAGGAGTGAAGGGGAAGAAAGGAAAGGGAAGTTAAATTGTATTGGTTATTTGTTTTTTCCAAATTGCTATATAGTGGGGCTTGATGGTATTACACCATACTTTATTTCAATCAACTCTTAATTTTTATAAATTTAATAGCTGTAGAAAATCAAATAGAGCACTAACAAGGCAATATGAAGTTAAACTTGAATGCATTTTATAAATATTATTTGACAATATGAAATATTAATTGTACAATTTGCTGGAGCTGTTAGCAACACAAGCACTTTTAAACTGGACTTTCTTGTAATAAAGGCAGACAGAAAAATCTTGCCCTAATTCAGCCTGAGTTCTCTTCTTTTCATGGACTTTCTTTTCTTTTCACATACTCCTTTTCTGTTCTGCATCTTGTATTCCACTTGCAACCGTGCACAAAAACACAGTCATATTGTGCACAGGAGGAAAAAGATCTTTTGGCATTCTTAGCAAACTCAGAAATACACACAGCATAGATAGCATTTATTTCTAAAAACACACAAAGTGTTTGAGTCAATAAATCATCTGGAAGGTACAAGCAAAATTGCCAGTCAGTTTACTGGTGGCTAAGTGGGCTGACAGGGCAGCAAGGTAGAAAGTGTCTTACTGTACTATGAAGTCATTGAGAATACTTATTGAAGTAGCTTTTTTGAAAGGTCTCCTACAGAACCAAAGGAGGATAAAAATCCTCCTTTTAAATAGCTACTTCTCATATAAGCTTTCTTCTCAGCTTTCAGGCATAGACCAGGGGAAATCTTTAATAGTTCCTGAATGAGCACAGTTTTTATCTCAGTGCACAATCTTTATTTAAACTTCATGATCTAGAGGAAAACTGTGATGACTCAGGAGCTGTTTCATTATCTATTCAGACTTCCTTTTATGAACAGACATAAGAGGTGACAGGCAGTGGCCTGGGTGAGGCCAGGACATACAGTTTTCTGATAGCACTGTGACTGAAGCAGAACTTGCTGTTGTAGATTTAGTGCTCAGTCAGTCAGTCACTCCTTCACACACAGGTGAATGCTACAGTCTGGAGAGTTAGACTTTCACAACATCTTTGTGACAGCATGATAGAAGAAGGAGATGGAGGTCCTTTGTAATCAATAACTATCCACACATTACAAAAGGAGTGGAAATTAATGCATTGTCTTCTCAGCTTCACTGTGGGAACTGTCTCTTTATAGTCAGAATGCTCAGAAACTGTAGCCAGGTTATTTGCTCTCTTTTTGTAGAGAAAAAGAGAAGTGAAAAGAACTTCTATTGGTGAAAAGAACTTCTATTTCATGAAACAATTTTTGGAGTTTAGCATGAAATTCAAATTATAAATCTGAGTGGTTTTCTACCAACATTTGATGAAGTATTCATTTTGCTTTTCAAGGTTTCACCTTGAAAATGTTTTTAGATGCTTCTAACTGACAAGAATTTCAGTTGCTATAACAATGATATCAAGATTGTTTAAGTCTTTCAACAAAAATATAAGAAGTCCTAGATGACGTATCATGTTGAAAGGTCCTGAAATTTCTTTCTTTGAAATAAGTCCAATATTGTTCTGATGAACATTAATAGATCTTTATCTTAAAATTCTTCCAGATTTGATATTCAAAATATATTCTCTTTCTCTTCTGCTTACCATCTTTCACAGAAACTTCTTCCTCTTTCTGGTTGAGGTCTTTAATAAAATCATCAGTAAGGATGACATTCTGCCTTTAGTATCGTTTCTTTGTAGTTGTTATAATAATTCATTGTAGCCAATCATGTAAAACTAAATAATAATAATAATAATAATAATAATAATAATAATAATAATAATAATAATAATAATAATAATAATAATAATAATATACTAACAATATGGTGAAAGCTTTGAGGACTGTAGTTTTACTTAGAGTGTTTCCTACTTTGTGCATCCTTTCTTGATAATCTCACTCTCTCTAAAGCAAATAGTCTTATTTAGCAAAACTTTCTTCTCTCAAAGCCAAGTTCTTTTCATTAAAAAACTCAGTAGGAAAATTGAATGTTATTATTTGGAAATCCTGCCTTGATATATTGAACGAATTTTCAAGCAGATATGCTCCCATTTTCCTTTCATGGAATGAGGTTTTGTTGAAATCAGATCAAAGCAGCATCATCCCTTTCCTTGATAGAAGAGTTTATTATGGCAGTCACAACATACGGTGTTTTGTTTTCTCTGAGAGTAGAAATTGCAATAATAAGGTATCCAAGGAGTATTTTCAATTGAAAAGACTTGACTTGCAGTGGAAAAGCTAAGCTTTTATCAGAAAGTAGATTTTTTTGAGAAAATCTTATTTAGTTGAAAATTCAAGTTTCCATTAAAAATAAGCCTGATATGCTGGTTTTATTCACCACTGCTTTTCACTTTATTACTCCTCTTCTAAGACATATTCCTTCTCATTAAGTTGCACTATTTGATGTCAGTTTGATAGCATCCTTTATTTCTCTTTTCATGTTTTGGCTTTATTTTAGTGGGGTTTTTTGGGGGGTTTTCTGGTTTTTTTGGTTTTTTTTGTTTTGTTTTTTTGTTTGTTTGTTTGTTTTGTCTTTTCTGGCTTCTTACAGCAAGGTCTGTATTTAAAAGGCATGATGGAGGGAATGATACAATTAGAAAACTTATTCCCTTTTCCTTTAAAATAGTCCTGAAATTTCCACATAATTGATCAAATATCTAGTATGGGTATCTGATGGCATAATGTTGTTGCAAGTGCTCTCAGTTCAGTCTGTTGAACTTTCACAAAGGCCCTCCAAGACCTCTGCTGAAATCCTTTCATTAACCAGAGGCATAATCTGGGCAGTGCTTCTTTCTTACTGTCATCTTTTACTTAACAAGTAGCAATTAAGTATATTCTTCTCAGTTCCCTGAAGAATATAACAAGCTATGAGATATCTATTGCATTATGTGCCTTTTAAATCAGTAAAATATTCATAACTAGCATTTCTATTGCTAAAAAAAAATAAATAATGACAGATTGTTTCTTTCTCCATTTTCATCTGTGGAATTAAACAGTCTTAGATGTATCCCAGCTACTGTGTTCCTTTCTGGCTCAAAATATTCAGCTTTATAGATACCATGTATCATTACTATTAGTTAAAGCAACTGAAGTAGTATTTTGGTAAACCTGTGTGTTATTATGCATGCAGAACATATAAAGGACCAATGGTTTGAACTATTAGTAGTTAAAGTGTTGCCATGGATGCTTTGAAATGTGGAGGTAATTTATTTCAGATAACGTAAATACCAAAGCAACTCTGATTACTTTATTTTCACGCTTGCTTGTATTTAATGTCCAGCAGCAAAAGTGCGCTTTCAAAAGAAAGACTTCCATGACAACAAAAAGGATTGAGAGAAAAAAGAGATTGTTGATTCACATGTGTCTTTTTAGCCAAGACAGATTCTGAGATGTTCTTATTTCATTTGTTTATGTGACAAGAAAGAAACAAAAATCAAGGCTGATTTTTAACTATCATGCGTGATGGGACCCTGCTTTCCTGGAGATGGCTGAAAACCTGCCTGCCCATGGGCAGGGCTGAATTAACTCCACATTTGTCTTTGCTTGCCTGCATGGCTTTTGTTTTCCCTATGAAACTGCTTTTGTATCAATCCATGGGTTTTCTACCTTTTACCCTTCCAATCCTCTCCCACTGATGGGGGAGTGAGCAAGGTACTGTGCGGCACTTGGGATTCAACCACGACAGCAAATCAGACTCCTGGTCAGTTTAAACATGCCAGAAATCCAGCTGGGCTGTTGCAAAACCCATTAGAATCTCCTGATCAAATCCTGGGACTGTGCAAAGAGCTGAAGATGCCTCTGCAAGACTTCTGGTGTGGCTCTACTGGGTAGGAATACACTCACCACAGGATTAAACTACAGGAAGGAAATGAAAAGTAATAAAAGATAAATCATATCAGACAAATCATAGCATTTCAACACATATGTCTAACATTCATCATACTACTAACAGGCACTGTTAGTAGTACTGGAGATTGGTGGAGCTTCTTTATGCTGCAGCTTTTTCTATTTCAGCCTTTTCTATTTTCACCATGCTAGATAAAATCTGCACCAAAAGTATGCTAGCAGTTAGACAGAGCAAGTATGGGCCTGGGTGGGAGGAAAGAAAGAAAAGGAAAACCTCTATCTTCACACTGAAGCAATCCTATTCAGCAGAACAGTCACAGTGCAGCTGCCTAAGCTGCTACTGTAAGCACTATTTTGCCAGAAGAACCTCAGCAAAAAAAGTCTAAACTACGGTATAAGACACCTATAAGCTGTATATATATATATAACCCTATAAAAGTAAGTTCAACATATGTTTAAATGGATCCATTTAATTCTATGATGATTGAAGAAAATCACAAAAAGCCTGGTAAAACTTAATTCAACAAAGAATGTGCTTACTGCGAAGAGAGGAATACGAATGTAACACAACTTGTGTGTGGTTTTTTATAACTAGGACACAGAATATTCTTTAATTATGGTCTCACTGTTTTCTGTCAAGGATTTCAACCATTGAATTTGTGTGGAAATAGATATATAGATACACATAAATGTAGTGTATGAAAGCACAAATTTCTTATTTCAACTAACGGGACTAGTGGAAGTGTGTTGAACTTTGGTAATATCTAGAGACAAATATCAGTAACATGTTCAAAAAGATTTGATCTATTTAGATATTCAGCATATGGATACTGGTCTTTAATATATTGCATATAGTCTCCAAACTTCAGATTCTGTACTTTGCGCAGTAGCTCGTGTACACTGTCTCAAATCCAGACCATCATTTCCTCACCAAATAATTTCCATGCAACACACTGCTTGTAACTGAAAAGATAGGCTAAAGGAGGTAAATCTGACAAATATATTTCAGGTTTCTTCCCTCTCTAATATACTTCTGTGTGTTTGCTGAGTCATGAACACAATTTTTCAGCTCCTATCTCAGTGAAGATAAGCCATACATCAGTTAAGGAAGGAAAAAAAAAAAGCCTTGCTAAAGTGCTGAACTTGCTTTTACTTTAAGTGGAGCTACTTGCCTGGTTGCCACATATATAGAAAAGGTTTTTTTAAACTAGGGCAGGTTTTGTAATACAGGCACTAGCTCTTCCTTCTTTCAGGTTTTCATCATCTCTGACACTGTGATTTCTTGGTCATAAATGTGCCTTGCTAACCAAGATGCTGCAGGAAACTGTGGAAAGATTGAAGATATAGTTGGTTGCAACATGTAAATGTATGCATTGAGTAATAATTCATTACAGGAAAGTGATGTTAAGAACTGAGAAAAAATAAAGTTTTTATAATTATGTGGTTTTCTTCTTCGTGAAAAATATGTAAAACAAAAACCAACTAAGCTCCCCACTCTAAAAACGTTTGGGCAAATTAAAACTAGCTTTTCTAGGAAATTATAACAAACGATCATATAAATATAATATATCTAATATAAAATTTTCTTATTTCTATAATTTTATAAGGTTTTTACCATTTCTAGCAATGGACAGGTATAAGAGCAGAATCAAGAAGTTTCCAATGGGAATGTCATTTAAAGAAGTACTTGTATAGGACCATTGAATCAAAATTCCTAATAAATCAGAATAGCCACAAGGGATGGTTATGTTTACCATGGTTTTTTTACCAAAATTATTTTAAAGATGTTAAGTAAGCATCAGCAAATAGATTAATAAATGCCAGTTGGCATTGCTGCTCTGGGATGTGATTTGCCTAGCTGTAGGCTATTTGTTGAGTATTAATTAAATTAAGCAAAAACTTGCTGAAAGTTTAAGGCCTTAATAGAAACTGAATTAGTTTATTAAGTGCCTGCAGGCAGACAATTATTTCCATGTCATCACAGTTTATTTTGTCCTGTTCTTTTGTGCATTAAGGAACACTCTGCTGAATATTAAATATATGATGATATTCGCATCTACATCATTTAGGAAATTGTTTCACTCAGCTCTGTGGCTGTCAATACATGCCAACATGTCTGAGAAAGAATTCAAATCCAAATCTTTTTTTTTTTTTTTTCCATATTCAATGCAGTATGTGATTTATACCAGAAACCAGTGTTAAGAAAGGGAAAGGTCCATCTGCCTGGAGTGGCATCTACAAGGAGAGTGTAGCCTTGTTTCCCACTTCCCTGTAGAAGCAGTGCCTTTACTTGTCTCACCATTTCCACTTTTCTTCACCTCTCCAAGGCATGTGACACAAAGGAGCTAAAATGCTGCTTTGAGGCAGAAAGGACAATTCAGTGAAAAGGGAGGTTACATTAAAACTCATCAGCCAAGTTTTATGCACATGAAAGAAGAAACAGAAATGAGTACACAGATATTTATTTACAGCACAGTCTGTCACTGGGCAGACAGGAAAGAAGAACACTCTAATGGTTTCAAAAATGGCTTTCAAGACCCAGCTGCGAGCAGCAAGGCCAGATTTTCCAATGAAAGCCTGAATTAAAGATTTAGCTGCTATCTCTCTCATATTTTCTGTTTTTTAAAAGAAGTTTAATTCAAATTTATTTTAGGTAAGTACGATTCCCCCTCACTGAAAATTTATATCCCATCTGAGGTCTGTGATATTTTCTGATTTACAAGTGAGTATTCGTGGGAGTGGTGTGGAAATGCTGGTGGATCATGTGAAAAAGAAAATTGAGAGAATACCTGAAACACTGAATCACTTTAGTAAGTGGCTATTCCTACAGTCAGGACTGTGAGAAATCAATATTCCAGGTACCCCTGTGAATCATACTTTGGACACAATAATGAAATAGACTTCAGGAACATGGACTTATTTCCAGACTTATATCTGGAAAAAATAAACTGGCAAATGAATCACAGGAATGCACCTGGTTTTGTCCCCTGGGCGTTTTTTCCCCAGGGCATTTTGTCCCCAGACCTAGGCTGATCTGAGTCAGGTTTAAATCATTTAAAGCATGGGAAATGTAAGGTCCTGAGTGCCAGTTGCTCAGGTCACAGATGTACATATATTCCTCCATATTACTTAATAACATAGACATAGTAAGAGTCACATTTCCGGAGTATAAGATGACAGGTTTCCATAAAATTACTATGGTTTACTAACAATGATGAATTCTTTCTAAGTCATATCTGGTTAAATTACAAAACGCCTCAAATTATTAGTTTGCTCAGCTCTGTTTTAAAAAAAGAAAAAGTGCTTCTCAGATTGTTTAAAAGTTCAGATTAAGTTCCTCTAATCTGTCAAGTTTTTGCAAATAAAATATGCCTCATCCAACTTAGCCAATGCTGCACTATAGAAAAGTATTGGTTTTGCTCAAAATAAATTCTTCTTATCTTCAGATAAGGGATTTTTCTTCATGTATAAGGTACTACATGATTAGATGATTTAAGCTCAAAGTAACATTTTAGGTTGAGCTTTTAGTCTAGGTAGAAAAGCTCAAAATGGGTTTTTGTTTCAGTTCCAGACGACTTCTTGGTTTGATGAAGGGTCTCTTCAGTCAAAAACCCCAAAGAAAATAAAGCATTAGAGTATCTTTGGCTTATGTAAGGGCTCTTCACAAAAACATAACAAAAACACCCAAACAACTCATCCTGCCAGTTACTACCAAGTATTAGGTTCCTCCTTCAAGCAGGCTGTGTTTTCAGTAGCTTCTGTGACTCAGTCAGGCTGTCTCTTCTAAAGAGTGACTGCAGCAGATGAGGAAGCCTGTTGTCTTCACATAATCCTGATGAGTCACACTGTGACACCCTGTGAACCTGATATGCAAAATCCTGCAGTCCTACATGGTAAGAGTCCATGCAAATCCTTTGTCAAATTTTATCTACATGAATTTGTAAACTGAGAGTTCTGCTTTGACTGGAATATAATCATAGGCTTACAGGCAAAACAATCCCCTTCACAACAGTATTCCTTTTGTTCCATGATTAAGCCTTGCAAAATTGAAATTTGCCAGTGGTTTTGATGATATTATATAAATAGGATTGCATTTGATTCTGGGTTATTTTAAAAGGTCACTGAGTCATGAACTATTTTACATTGAACAGGAGACGTAACTGAGATTTTCAACAATCTAGTAAAAGGGACTGAGGTTTTGTACTGAAGTGTTGTCAGAACTGGTTTGGAGTTCAGAGAACAAGCTCCTTGATTTTTTCTGCTTTTTACGCAAATGTTGAAAACAAAGTAGCTTTAATCTGAGAGGGGATTGTGAGTCAAGTCAAGGTATTTGTTTAGTGTCTCTGTTTTGAATCCAAAGACTGAAGCTAATGGTATTGCTAGACTCATTAATGAGAACAGGTGGGAAGCAGTGAGAATATGTTAATATTTCACTGTAAAGGGAGGAAAAATCTCAAAAAGAAGTTTATTGTGGCTGGGTGAACTTCTAACCTAGTTTCTATAATGAAAAGCTTCGTATTTCTAAGCATGTATAAAAATGGTGCTATGAAACAGGAGGCAGTTTGTTGGCCTTCTTTAATGTATTTAGCAATACAGAAGTCTCAGTAGTTGAGCTATAGCATAAACCAGCAATAAAATATCTGGCATGAAACAATTATGTATATTAAACAACATCTGATGTGCTTGTATTTCCAGGCATGCTCTTGAACAAAGTAGAATCTGAGGTCAGATTTGTTGTTTATTCACAAATTAAACCCTAACTCTGCTCTAGCACTCCTGAAAGTGTCTAAAGTTCTTGCTGGACAAGGTGTGAGATGACTCAGGCTGGAAGGCCAAAAAAGGGTGTGGGTAATTGCAACTTTTGAAGGGGATGGTATTGACTGTGAGAATATTTGTGTTTCAGAGCTTAGTCAAGCAGATGATCTTTAACAACTCAAAGTGAGGGAACCTACTGGATAAGAGCTTGTGCTATTTTCATTTGGGAGGTGGCAACAAGGATCACTGTTTTAGGACTGAATCTAATGTGTGACACCCCAAGAGGAGGAACATGCCAAACTGGAACTTGTTTTTTCAGATCAATAGTAGCCCACAAGGTTATTAGGTAAAGGCAAATGATCAGCCTGAGAATAGATATGTGATGAAACCATATATAGAGAGGTCACCTGGTCATGAAGGGAGATCAGGCTGGTCAAGCAGGATCTGATTTTTTAAACCCATGCTGGCCAGGTCTGATCCCTTGGTTGTCCTGTATGTGTCATGTGATTGAGCTCAAGATGATCTGTTATGTAACTTTCCTTGGCACCAAGGGCAATCTGGCAGATCTGTAGCTCACCAGATCCTTCTTCTGGCCCTTATTGTAGATGGACATCACATTGATCAGTGATCTGGGACCTCTCTGCTTAACCAGGACTTTTATAAATGATTAAGAATGGCTTGATGAGCTCTTCTGACAGCTCCCTAAGTACCCTGAAGTGAATCCCATCCAGTCCCAAAGATTTGTGAGTACCTAAGTGGCACAACAGGTCACTTGCAACTTCCTCCTGCATTGGTGCACTTTGGGTGGGCTATTGATTTCACCACCAAAATGATTGGATGAACTTCAGGAAAATTGTAATTAGTGTACCTTGTTTTCCAAATTGGTGGAAATCGGACATCATTGTGCTGTTGGCATAGTAGATGTGGTATACAAGCTAAACAATTATCTCATTCAGTGGCAGGCAGGAAGTAAAATGATTTCTACAAAAACGCTTGGGAGAGATCCTCACCCCAGCACTGGAAGAGCTCAGATCTGATGATTGTCAAGGCATGGTTCTGAGCACACCTGAGGTGACTGCTGAGGGTACTGTAAAGGATGGTTATGAATTAGAAAACTGTACATGGAACTTAGAGAGCTGGTGACTATTTGTTTTCATTTCTCTTGTAATAGAAGTTTTGTGTCTTTTTAAAACTTGTTTATTAAAAAAAAATCATATTACTATATTACTGAAATGCAACAGTTCTGTTTCTTATCATCAATTTTTCAAATAACTCTCTGCATTTTATGAAATACCATTATGGTGCTCTATATTGGTGTTGACCTTACTGCTTGTAACTTTCTATATTTGCAAATGTGTTGAAACCAGAATAATTTTTACCAATTATTTTTAGTGCACTGAATAAATAGTGATATAGTGTTTGATTTTTTTCAAGTGGTGTTTTGAGCTGGTTTTATTGCTGATCCATTTTAACTTGTTTAGTCTTTTATTAAAAAATTATTTTGGTATGCTTTGCTACCATTTAATCATTAAATGCAATTTAAATATGAATCTTAATAATTTAGTGGACAGGTTGCATTAGTTGTTAATTTCCTTTAATTCTTTTAATTCATGTTTTCTTAGCAAATCAACAGCTGTGTTACCTCTTAATGAGGGTTACTGTGCAATTGCAGGACAGAAAATAGCACCACTCACTCTGCTGGAAAAATAAGTACATTCTCATACCGGCAGAAATTTTCCTCAGCTCCACATCTCTCCCTCTCTGTCTCCAAAAAACTACTGAACATGAAGAATTTGATTTATTTCATTGGTGCCATGGTTTAAGAATGTTGTTCCCCAAGTTAGTGTTCCCACTGCAATGTTCCAAACCATGGTCTGCTTGCTCACTCTCCCCTTCTCCTCCTCCCTGTGGATAAATGGAGAACTGGAGGCACAAAAGGAAAAAGGTCTTATCTCAAATTGAGATAAGAACCATTTACTTATTATGATTAGTAATACTTAAGTGTAATACTTAAGAGTAAGAGATAAGAAAAGCAATATTAACAGCAACAATATGAATGACAGAGGGTACAAGAAAGAGGCAAATGATTCATACGGAAACACCCAGCAAACCGCAACTGCTCCCTCCACAACACTCTGTGACCCAGAAGGGACTCCTTGCCCCCATCACCATCATATGAGGTAAGGAAGTATAGAATAACTTCAGGATCCTGGCCATGCAAAAATTAACTCTGTCCTGCCTAGAACCAGGACAATTGTCCTATATTTATTTACCATAGTAAAGTAAGGAATTAAAAATTAAAATCAGTATAAGTCTTTGTTTTCAATTCTATGTAATATTTCAGTGTAATACAGATAGATGAAATGCTATTTAAGTATTTATTCCTGTGATGTATGTTATATTGGTCAGATGTGATTGGCCAACTGAAATCACCATTGATTTGTACACCATATGGAAAGATGTATTAGATTTTTTTAACATGTTTGAAATTGTATGTTTACCAAAATTTTCAGATGTTTTGAACTCAAAACTTGACCAAAACAGGACAAAATTAAATTATCAAGAGAATTCTTGTAAAATATTTTAATTAGAAAATAATTATTTAAAGCATTTGTCAATCTCAAGCTGAAATTAGAAAGCCGTACTAGTGTTTTAGATTTTCTTGGAAGGTACCTGATAATCTTTGTACAGGCCAAGACAAATAGGCAAAATATTTTTAATGCCATTTTTATTTCAGTTTGGAAAGGAAAGGAAGGGAAAAATCTGAGCATCTTCCTTACCCTGCTGAGAGATGTTTAGTGGGTTTGAGAGCCATTCTTAAAGAGAGCAGTAACTTCTGCAGCTTAAATGTTTTCAGTCACCTTTAATGCTCATTAAGCTGTGCTAGGTGGCCTCTAATAAATGTGATCTGCAGAATGCTGTAATCAGTGGCATATCAGGACTCCATCCAAAGGGTTCCTATATTGTAACACTTTTACACAAAAAAAAGCACAGTAGTGCATTTAAAACTATGAATGTTGTAGGAATGATAGCATTATCACTAATTTCTTTAAATTTAAAAAGACAAATTCATACCATAGATATCAATATGAAAACCTACTCACACTGGTACATTGTAATAATTTACTGAGTGCAAAACTGTGCTAATAATTCTCATTCTTCCCCTACTTTAGTTAGAATATATGTGAGAAGATTTAGTGGAAAATACTTCCATACTTACAAGACAAATCCAGAATATGGTTTCTTTGTTTAAAATGATAGCATGTATAATTCCAGTTTACTGGAGAAGAATAGCTTTCTCATGTATACTCAGACATTCACTGTTGGTTTGCAATAAACCAACAAATGAATCAGTGAACAAGGGGCCACTATGACAAAGTCATAACTGAAAGAAACAAGAAAACTTTTCCTCAAATTAGACTATTTCCAATGAAATGCTATATTCCATTACAAAATGCCTAAAAGCCTTCTTTTAAATGCTTAGTACACAAAGTTTAAGCTTAGAAGAACTTATACTTTAACCTGCTGAAAACAACTGTTCAGACATGCAGGCTGTAAGAGACTGAACAGGATAAACTCTCCCAACCTGTCATCACAAAAGAGATGCTCCAGTTATTTAATTGTCGCCTTCTGCTGGACTCACTCTAGGAAATCCATCTCTCTCTTGTGCTGAGGAGCCCAGAACTGCCCACAATACTTCAAATGAGGCTTCACCAGAGCTGATTCGAGGGACTGAATAATCTTCCTCAGTCTGCTGGCAATGCTCTTCCTAATGCACCCCGGCATACTGTTGGGCTACTTTGCCACAGTTCTGGCTCTTGGCACCCAGGTCCTACTCTGCAGAGCTGCTTTCCAGCAGGTCAGCCCCAGCCTGTGCATGAGGATATTCTTCACTAGGTGCAGGACCTTGCATTTGCCTTTGTTGGATTCCAGATAATCCTTCTCTGCCCACCTCTCTAGCATGTCAAAGTCCTTCTGAAGTTATGCAACTGTTTTCCACTCTACTTAAATATGTTATCCCAGAGGCACCATCACTGTGACTGAAGGGCTTAGTCTTGAGCAGCAGTGGGTCCATCTTAGAGATGGCTGGCATTGGTTCTGTTAGACGTGGTGAAAGCTTCTATCATCTCCTTACAGAACTCACTCCCACAGCCACTTCCTTGGATATCGAAACCTTGACACACAAATCCAATTATAAAAATACATGGAAGGAAAATATTCCTTGAATTATTTCTTGAGTGCTGAAAATGAGGATCAGCTTTAGAGACTGGAGTACTTTTTCTCTTAAGTTGTAATTACTCTTTTTTTCAACGATAATTTTGTCTCTGGAGGTAAAATCTAAAATTTTTAGACAGAGACACAATGTGGGCTGTTACAACTTGATTTAGTTTTGGGATTTCAAGGGACTGAGCCATTTATTTTAATTTCTAAGGCCTGGGAATTTGCTGAACTAGTAGCTAACTGTATGAGTGATTGGGGCAGATATTTTCTGAATCTTTTAGGGCAATATGTCCTGTTCTAAGTAATAAGTAAGGTATTGAAACCTTGTTGTGTGACTGGGCCATGGGAATCTTAGAGTGGAGTGGATCTGTAGCTTGGTTAACTATTTTTAAGCATTTTAGTTCAAAATGTGCCTGTACTATCTGAAATAACTCCATAGACAGATGAAGACAGATTAACATTAACAAAGAATTTATCTTTGATTGGTTCTGCATAGCACAGCCATTTTTTCACTGCATGACTGTGTCACAACCTTTAAAGACATTTCCCAACAATTGTATAGGTATTTCAGGAGACTTTTTGATGGGTATTCCTGATATTTTAGGACATATTTGGAAGTATAGTATGAATTATACAGGAGCAAGTAAGGATGACCGAAATGCTCCTATCCCAGATAAATGTTTCAGTTTTTTAGTTGCTTCTTTCTTGGATGAGGTTGAAGAGTGTTGGGCGAAGGGAGCCTGTACTCATAGGGTCAACTTCAGGTTTCTACCATGTTTGTTCCTTATCTTTCCTGAGCATGTGTTTCTGCTGACAACTTAAAATCATAACCTTTCTATCCTGAATGATATTCTAACACAACTTCATAATTAATATCTCCTCTCTACTGAAAATAGATCAGCCACCCTAGTCTTTGCCTTCTCTCTAAAATAAAAGTACTAGCAATTTTGCTCCTCTTATGCTCCTCTATGACTGGGGTATTAAAAGGAAGACTGTCAATTCTGAACACAAACCTCCCTAATAACAGAGTTTTTAACCCACATTACTATTCTTGTACAGTGAAAATTAAAGGAATTTGTTTGGGGTTTTTACATAATATAGAGACCCTAATTTTTTTGCTTTAAAGAATATTGATTTCTACTTAATTCACTGTTCTGGATTTGATTTGCAGTAACTCAGAATTAGGCACTTTGTTTCTCCTTTTAAAGTTAAAACACAGATGGGTTTTTAGAGGTGCTGCAGGATTGCAGCTCCTACTGAAACTGAAAGCAGTTTTCATAATATCATGCTGGCACAGAAGCATATGTTATTAAGATCACAGAATGGATGTTTTTGTTCAGAAATAGCTTCTGTTTCCAAAGAGGGAAGAATTTGGAAGAAGGAAATTAAACTGTTATTTCTTTGTGGATTATTGTGTGGTGTCTCTTCCTAGCACAATAACAGTTCATAAAGAGATGAAAAACTTCAGAGAGATAGTTTGCTTTTCTAGCTTTCCTGAGAGTTATAATTGATGCAATTGTATTTTTATTTTCTAGGTTAAATCATAAAAAATAAGCGAAATGTACTTCATGCAAACATTATTTTCCCATTCTACCCCCAACAGGAAGGACCTTAGCACACTCCCAAGAGTTCCCAATTCAAATTACCCTCAGGAACTTGCATCATTAGAAATTCAGATATCTTCTGTGATTATTGTTTTAAGAGAACTAATCATTTTACACAAATTTCTCTCTGACTTGAAAACAAGGGTGTGCCCTTCATCTATTTTTACTATCAATGCCAAAATCCAGGAATCTTCAATTCAGCATAAGATACCTGA
Organism: Motacilla alba alba; assembly: GCF_015832195.1. NCBI lineage: Eukaryota > Metazoa > Chordata > Aves > Passeriformes > Motacillidae > Motacilla > Motacilla alba. The sequence continues at coordinate 76,501,380 of NC_052017.1, forward strand.
ATGTATCTTCAGTGAACAATGGGAGCTAATAAAAAGAGTGGACTATTACTGTATAACCTGCTGCCAACATCTTGTCTGTGCCTGCCCTTCCTTCATTCACTTCACACTCTTTACTCTGTGTAGCTGATAACTGGATAGCCCTCTAAAAATATATTTCCCTCCTGGTTCCCCCCTAAATGATCAGAACAACCACTCTCAATGGTAAAATTGCTTCAAATTTTTGATTTTATCACCAGCTGCTTTTTGGAACATCTGTAAGACTGTGAGAAAGCCTCGTGAAGATATAAGTATCTATAATGCTGCAAAGCACCCAGGTGCTGTGGGAGATGTAACTTGTCCAGTGATGTTGAATGAAACACCAACGAGGTGAAGCCTCAGAACAGCACTTACAAGGAGCAGAAGCTACAAAAAGGACACTGCTTCTGTGGTAGTTCTCCAGCCTCCCCTCTTATTTTGATAGACAAGGAGGTATGTCTAATTTTTGGTCATTAGAGACAGTACCATTATTATTCTTTACATAGAGATTGTGTCTTTCTTTTATACTTTTATGTTTTCTCACCACATAACTTTTTTCAATCAATTCTGTTTTAGCTTCAGTGGAAATAAACATAGTAGGAAGTAAATTCTCTGAGACAATCACTATCCTTTCTACTTGTGTAAAAAGCCTAGCACTTATTGTGTGTTATGTAACTTAGCAAGACTGATTTTCTGGAAGTACAAGTGAAAGGTAGGCTGAATTATATTAAGGAAGGAATGGCAATCTTACTTCATGCACCATTACTGCATTTTGTGACAAAAGTAAAAAATATGCTGCTACGAAGCTCTCCTTTCTCCTTTCCCCCCACTTCCCTCACCACTGAAAATGGAACTGACATTGCAAATAGTATTTTGAATTATTATTATACCTATTTACACCACTAGGACTACCTTCAGATACTAAATATTAATGTTGACTTTAAAACACAAGAAATCTTTAATGTTTTTGTAAATATGACTCCCTCTTCTGTTCCAAATACATTAATGGAATATTAAAAATACATAATATTTAGACAACGATATTTAGCTAAGAATTTGGATTAACAACAAAAAGGCTCCTTAATCTACCCACTTGATAATCAATAATCAAGCTTACATCAAAAGAGCAAAACAGAATCTGAGTCTTAAAATTATTAATTCTGAATGTAATTAACAACATTGAGGTATGTTCAGCTGTAACAGATAATAAAGATTGCTGGTTTTCAAGACTAATCCAAGAATAGTCCCTTCCTCTGAAATAAAATATATTGATCCTAATGGTATTGTCATTCAAAAAAGTTGAATATCTGGAGCGTCAAATAAGTATTTTGAAATATTCATACAAATGCTCTCAAAGTCAATAAACATTTTTCTATTTGCTTCAATAATGTGAAACCTGGGCCCTGATTTTCTTATAAGATGTTTTTAGGAGATAGAAAAAGGCTGAGAATTTCATGGGCTTGTAACTAACTTTATGGGACTAATACAATACATTGGACAGATGTTTTAGTATGGTAGATTCTGTGTTATCATAATCTGTATTGCTTTCCTGAATGTAATACATCTATATTTACGTGCGCTAAATAGCATCATATAATTTTAAGAATAACTTGAAAGTGTGTACTGTTGCTGGATACAAGCCATCTCAACAATAACACCCTGTTGTTTTGCTCTCACACATTGTTCTATTTCTGACTTTTTTTTTCATAATCATCCTTCACATCTGTAAAAATAGATGTGAATGATATATTTCTGAGGGCTGCTGTTTCATTTGAGTGCAAGTAAATCTGTATAAGCAGTCTACAGTATAACTGCCCTAACAGCGAGCAAAGTCTAACTTTATATAGAGCTCAGCTGCATTATTTGGACCTCCACTGCAATAGACCAAAAAGCATAGTCTCTTTTATAGTTGCTCTCATCTTCCAGACAATATAATTTAAGCAGTTAGCAGGAAACCTTAGTGAAAAGAGCTGATGCATATATTGTGCCCTAGATTTTGAAACAGTAAATAAAGATGTTTTTGTGTAACCTACAGAGTTGTCCGCATGTTCAGGAAACTTGCTAGAGACATGTAGAGGGAAGAACATTCATCCACCTTGGCCCCCAGGAAGACAGGAAGAACTACCAGGCTGAATAAATACTTCTCATTACTGCTGTTCTTTGATGTCTTCTCAGTCTTGAGGGCCTTTGCAGATGCAATACCACAGTTATCTCTCCTCCTCCTCTATGTAGGCTGCTCATGAGAAAATGAGGTTATGTTTCTGTTTACAGGTACATGGTTTTAATAAAAAGTTATTTCAAACTTGAATGATAGATATTTTTACTGGGTTTATACAGAAAGCTTTTAGTAGCAAGAGGCTGCAGAGTGGATGTTGTGGCAAGAGACAGCTGCCCCCGTGTTTTACAGAGCCAATTCCACCTGGCTCCAAAACAGACCTGCTGGTGGCCAAAACTGCGACCGTCAGCAAGGCTGGTGACGCCTTGGTCATAATATATATAAGAAAGGGTGAAAAACTCTGTGCAGCAATTGTGAGACAGAGGAGTTTAGGTACTGTTTGAGAGCTCATAATTTACTCTTGCTCCAGGATGTGTGAAAAACCCTGTGTCCTTTATTTGCCTAAGAAAATACTTTTCTTATGGTAAAATTTTTTGTAAAATTTTTAGCTTTCTTCAAATCAGATTTTACTTACAGGAATTGTGTCTTTTAGTACCTATGTAGCTATTTTCAAGTGCATTCTAATTGCCTTATTATTTCTCCTGAGAATACCTTGAATTTCACTAATTTGACTAAATTTTAGAAAGAAAATAATAGCTTGAGATACAGACTGAAGTTTTTGTTTAATCATCTTGGAAGAGCAATGTTAAATTAATTTTATTGCTGTATAGTCCGCACTTTACAAATTAAGACTATGGTGTTTGCACATGACTTTTTTTTCTCCATCTGGCATGCTTATTTTCTGGAAGACTTTCAGATAATGCTGAGATTTCAACAGTTAAGTATAATTACCATGAACCTTTCTATCAACATGAAAATTATCCCTGCATAACATGTATGTAATGAATCATTATCATAACAGTCTAAACCAGGCCCATGAAAATCAAATTTCTTGAGTTTGTGGTTTTTATGGTACGTTGGAATGTCTCTGTCTGAAAGTTTGCTCTTACTAGCTGGGACGATCCTGGAACTGCATTTCCTTTGACTGATGTTTCCACAAAGATTCTATATTGTTATAATTTTCCTTGTACTGCATCAATGTCACTAACTTTACTGTGTACCAAGAAGTTGTGGGACAAATTTTCTCCTTCCTTCCTTCCTTCCTTCCTTCCTTCCTTCCTTCCTTCCTTCCTTCCTTCCTTCCTTCCTTCCTTCCTTCCTTCCTTCCTTCCTTCCTTCCTTCCTTCCGCCACTTCCGCCACTTCCGCCACTTCCGCCACTTCCGCCACTTCCGCCACTTCCTTCCGCCACTTCCTTCCGCCACTTCCTTCCGCCACTTCCTTCCGCCACTTCCTTCCTTCCGCCACTTCCTTCCCTCCCTCCCTCCCTCTTGTCTTTTCATTCATTATAAAACCTTGTTTTTTGAACATATGTAATGAAATACTTTTCCACAATATCTATAATTTACCATCATCAGCAAAGTTAAATACAAACCCAAGGAAACCCTGCTATAATATTAAATGACTAGCATCAAAATGTAAAATAAGATTAGATTTAGGTTGTGTTTTAGTAAGCATTTCAGCCTGAAGCTAGAAATCACTCCTTTTGTCAGTACACACTGCAAAGACAAGTGTGTGTGCCTTTATTTAGAATGGCCAACTGTTCTCAGACAGCAACATGAATTTGAGTGCAGAAATGGAACTGAAGATAAATATAAACAGAGGATCCCAAATTGAGCAATGCTTTCGAAAGTCATGGAAGTGATTTTAAAATCAATTTGTTATTTGATCAAATTCTGCTTTAGGTTTTAGAAGATGGAATTGAAATGCTGAGACCACTTGGTGAGATAAAGTCCCTGTAACAAAAGCTCCACAGTTTGAATGCTAGATTACTTTTTTTTCTTCAGAACATAAAAAATTAGTCATATGGCTATGACATGCAGGCTGTGCACCACAGTGCTTTGGCTGAGCCTGCCAAATAATTTGTGATGACTACCTTTTTAAATTTCTCTGGTGGATTTATTTTTGTTTGATTTGTTTTGTATTTCATATTTGAAGTGCTTTATTGCAGCTTTAGTTATTCAAATATGGGTTATAGGCTGCTATGAAAAATGGGTGAACACAGACCATTATTGCCATAGGATCTTCCCTGGTAACAGAAGTGTGACTGTGAATCCTAGATGTGGGTGCTGGTCCTGCTTTTGGTGGTTGAGAATTCTCACATCTTATACTTGCTTAAGTGGCACATTTACTGAGATACATAAAAAATTCATTCTCCATCCTTTATACAAGAGGAGGAGTCCTGGTTGGTTAGTAATGGTTGTCCTGTTAATATTGACTGGAGGTGCAACTTCTCCAGGGCATTAAAGTCTTACTGTGTGTTCCCTGTCCAGTTTCCAGATTCCAAAGACCACCCTGGTCCCAGATATTATCTAGCAGTGCAGTTCTGTTTAGGAGTAAAACCACAGTGAAGATGGTGAGTAAAATACAGACAGAGCCACAGCAGAGCAGAATGTAACTTGCTCCATCAAGAGGTAAGAAGAAATATAGGGCCTGTTGAACCTAATTTCCTTCTCACTGCCGAACCCAAAGAAGATTAAGGTGAGGTATGTACATTGTAGGGTGCATTAATTGCATTCCTTTTTCTCTAGCAGAGGAGAAAACAATGACTTCATCTCTCCCTGCAGTAACTGCAGCTCTACTCTCTGAGTTATGTTTATGAGCTCAGAATTCTATTTGTTTGAAATGGCTTTTCCAGTTGCCAGGTGTGGTTGAACTCTGATCAATAAATTAAACTAAGAGTAGGCATCAGGGATAGGGAGACAGATAGACAGATTAATAAACTATGCAAGTGTATAAGTTTAATTTCCTCAGAAAACCAAAGTTAAAGAATGTCTACAGATATTTAAGGAGCATATTTACCAAGAGTTTTAGTAGTAGCATGACCATTTGTTCATGTTAAGAGAGTATGTGTGTCAGTAGAACAACCTACTTGACAAGGGCCATTAAATTCCTATGAAATGTTCTTCTGAGCTAGTATTATCCAGAGAACACAGACAATATATACAAAAAAGAAAAAAAGGAAAAAGCTCAGTGCTCAGACAAATGGCAAGGTATATGGGAAGACTGCCTTAAGGCTCTCACCTGAACATAGGCTGAATTTACTAATGACTGCTTCAGAGCAGTACAACAACAGGATTAAATATTCAAAGCTTGAATTTTCAGAGAGAGAAATCAATAACTTCAGATGAAACTGTTGTGTATTGGGGAAATCAGACTCTCTGAACATCCTTTACTTTTTTGACACATTCTCATGCACAAAATAAATTACAGGCAAATAGATCCCAAGACCTCTTCCATGTTTGAACAGCTTTTCTACGTATGCAATATGTATAATAATTGTCACAATCTGACATCTTTAAAGACATGCATGAATGTTAAATCAAACTGTTCATTGGAAATTGGAAAATAATTTTATGTCATCTTAATAGGCTGAAGGATATTAGGCAGGTTGACTGAAGCTCAGCCATACCATTTACCTACTAGTATGTAAATGTGATTTCTCATTGGACAATCAAGTTGTAAAAGGAGACAGACCTGCCTTTATGTTTCAGTCAAAGAGGTCATACAATTAGGATGAAGTGGCTTGTTTAAAAACCTAACTTCATGCTTACCAGACTAAAAACTCCATTTGATATGGCTTGTCTAGGGACACAGACAAGGGCTGAGAAGTGCCTTCTGTGGTTAGCAGTCTCCTGCTGCATGGTTGCAAAATGAGAGTGAAGGTCACTGAATGCTTGTCCACTGATTGCTAAACCTTGACCCTTCCTGAGCAAGAAACAGAGAATTACATAACCAAATGAGGTTGAGGGATGAGAGAAACTATGCAAGATGGCCTCAGTCCAGGACATTACATTTAATTCTATGTGTTGTCTTGGATAGGGTTAAACACCTGTCATGGGTACTACTTCATTAGCAGCCCAGTGGGAATGCTGCAATCTGCTGAATTTCTGCTTGGGTGTTTCCTAAATGGCTCTCATCTGAGCACTGAGTCAGCCTGTTGTCACATATTTTTTGAGATGTGAACTCACAGCTTGAGGTGACAGAGGTATAAGTTTAGCAGTTGTGGTTAAGATGTTATTTCCATTTTAAGTGCTTAATTTCTGCTGTTTAAATCTTTCCAAGCCATTTACTCTTAGAAGGAAATTTCTCACACTGGTGTCAATACTGAGGTGAAGTACCTCAAAAGTTTGATAAAAATCCATTTGTTTGTTACTGAAGTATCTGAATGGAATAAGGCTAGAGGAGAATGAGGAAGCACTTCCCTATTCCAGATTCTTGCTTTGTTTCTGGAAATTAACTGTGTAAATAATTACCATGCTGACACATTTCAAGCTGTAATGAAGCTGTCACTTCTCTATCCAGTAATATTCATTTTGTCTCACCATTAGGCACATGTTTTGTGGTCTCGTATTCCCCTTGTCTGTTTATATAGGGCTCCATTGGAAATAACAGATAATATCTACTCTGGTATAGTAGATGAAAATAAGTTCAGAAACTACAAAGGTACTCTGAAAAAAAAGAACACTAGGAGATATTTCAGTCCATCCCTTAGAGAAATAGTAAAATGTATTTTGCACTAAGCTTTGGCATTTTTTTGCATTTTCCCACCTGAACATGAACCCAACACATTCTGGAGTCTCAAACCAAATTTCAAAAAACCTCCAGGATTTTCCTTAAACTGTTCTGAAAAAAAAACGAATTTGCAAAATCTTATTTTTACTTCCAAATTTCTGAAAGCAAGTTATTTACGGAAAATTAGACACAGCAGACCAAATCCAAGTTTGAAAAAATTAATCGTCTCCCAGGTTTGAAGAGATGACTTGTTCATATGCACTAGTTCTCTATCTATATAGATGCTCCCATATAATTCATTGCATATTCTGCATTCTGATGCTGTTTTTCTACACCTGCTTGTTCTGCATGTCTCTCATGCTCCTTTCATGTTTTCTCTCTCTCTCTAATTGCACCGTAAACTGACAAGTTTTTACTTTCCAGCATGGTGATGGTATCTTCAAAACATCCAGAATACATTTTTTAGCCCAGAAAAGAGTATATAGAGGAGTCACAGATTCCTACTTCTTAGGAAGGTACTTTCAAAGGTACAACATTTTAAATTGTTCTGGGGAGGAGAAGCTCACAATTTTATCACAGATGAATACAATGGAGAAGTTCTTTTTTGGGCTACAATGCTCCAGATTAGCTGGCAGAAGGGAAGAAAAGGTGAGAAGAGTCAAAGACAAAATTTCTGCTAACATCTGAAAGGTAGAAGAGTACAGAAGCAAAGTGGAGACTCAGAGGAATATCAATTTCCTTCTGGGATCCTGTCTGTACACCCCATTCCTTCATTATGACTAGACTTACTGATATGCAATGGAGAGGGAAAACAAGTCGTAAAGGATGATAAAAAATTGATGTAGGGGGAGTTTCCAAGAAGTCCCAAGAGAAAACAGAGTGGGAGGCTATAGCTAATGAAAAGAAATAATTTGTTAAAAGTCCTGGGTTTATTGGTTGTCTTGGTTTAGGAGTCACCATAGGACATTGGTTTAGTAGTAGGGTACATGGGAGAAAACCATGTTCATTATTTTCCCCATAAGTTACAAATGAAAGATGTGATACCCTCAACTCATGAATTCTGGAAAATTTTCATTTGAAATACATCAAGATTTATGCATGGACGATTAAAAACCTAGAAAACAAAATCTACAGAGCCACAAAATCAGAGAATGTTTTCATACTGTGTGATATCAAAACTACTTGTACAGGAATATTATGACAGTTTCTTATCCTGCTACATGGAGAAATGGGAAAATTATACTTGACTATGCTTGGACTCTCAATCCTTCTGTAGACTAAGTGGCAAACTGAATGAAAATGTCAAGAATTTTTTTTCTTGATTGCAGAATTTTTTTTGTTACTCTAATTGGTAGAATCACTCTTGAGATGCAACTTATCCCACTGGTATACAGACTGAGAAATATTGATTTACACTTCCTGTGTTATCCATTTTATTTTTTTAGTGTGCATTTCTGTTATTAGGAGAAAGAGAGAAACAGAGCTGTCCTTCCCATACTCACATGAAGTTTAGCATGGTAATACCTTCTTCGCTCTTTGTACTATTTCGCATTTTCTACTGTAGCTGTCATATGCACAAGAGTACATTTGCCATCTCTTAACAGGTAGCAGATTTCAAATTTTGACAATAAGGCTGGCCCATAGAGGTTGCTTAGTTAGACTTTAAGGATCTAAATGCAAATAGATTTATTCCCCTGTGATTTGATTTTGTTCTTCCATTTCTACTCTCTGCCTCACCAACAAACTAAGATAAGAAACTGTTAGTTTATTTTCTCTTCAGGGAGACATACCAAAACTTAGCAAGTTTTGGTTTTTGTTTTTCTTTTTTTTTTCCTCAGCAAGCATATTGCCCCTGATCATTCTTATCATTATGAATAGTTCCTATTTTCCTTTTTCTCAATTGTCCTCCCTGGAATGTCTAGGAAAAAAATATCTTCTGAGGATTTTTCCTGGAAAATGTTCTTTCCTATTGTTAAACTCTCATTACTTTTATTCTTATTTCTTGGCAACCTACAAATATCATTAAATTGAAAGAAACAAATTATACATCTTTTTAATGGTTTTGAAAAACTGAGGTTTACGTAGAAGGCATTCTGCAGCCATGATTAATTCAACAAGAAAAACAGAAAAAATAACACTTTGCTGTGCTTTCAAGAGTCTTTAAATTGCACCCATAAAAGTATGATTGAATATTTTCCTATTACTATTGATGCACTGAATTATCCCCATGTGTGTTTAAAATGCCATGGAGAAATCAGACATATTAACGTATTGCTTTCTTAAATTCTTCATTAGGTTAATTGGAATTATTCCTATTAAAAAAAGAGACCAAAACCCAAACAAAAAGATGATGAATACGCTAGCTGCAGTGTAATTTTCTTTTCCTGTTATTAGAACTGAAAAATATGTGATGAAAAATGACACATATGTTGTCAATAAAATGTTACAAGGTATTTCAGTCTACTTATTTTTGTGAAGGGCTAAAAAGTTCTTTATAAACAGGGAAGAATGAAAATTTTCAGAACACATGATGATTGAAAAACTACAGGCTCTCCCTTTTTGTATAACATACTCTAAATTTAACAATAAAACACCCTAAATCTAACAATATTACATTCAGAGTAAACATGCTGTGAAACATGGGTACAAGCTTCAGTTCCTTTCTGCTGAAGGGAGGATGTTAACATAAATATCATTATAGGGCAATATAAACATCAGTTTTAGAGTGTGAATACAACATCCACAATTTGAATGGGACACTCTATTACAAGATCTGTTTAAAATTTGCATTCCCCTTTTTTATAATAATTCTTTATAGTATATGATAGGATGAGTTAAGTATAGAACTAGGTACTGCCTTCTGAAGGAATGTAATTAGATTTTGGTTACCTCCTAATGCCTCATGATCCTCCAGATAGATTTGCAACCTGAATAAGCTATTCTGATACATAACAATCACTGACCTCGTCCTCTCTTCCTGAAGTCTTGTGATTTCTATTCAGCATGTGACAGAAAACATAGTTTTTACATGAATGAGTCCTGGTACCATACTATGCAGCAGCTCCACATATGTAATTTTTGTCCCTTGCCTTGTCTGGTCTTTCCCTATCACTTGTGTTTATTTCCTTTCTTTTCCTTTCTAATTTAGTATCCCTAAACATGCATAAAGGGTCACTCATTTTTAATAGACAGTGAAGTCAAGAGGGCTATAGTTACAGTGGTGCATAGCAGGAAGTAGGTAGAGCAGCTCTGTGTTTTTGAAGATAACTAGGATGGCCTATACCCATAGGATCTCCATGAACTAAATTATAGTGTCCTTATCTTATATAGCTGACTCAGAGAGTGACTATAGTGGTGTAAGAACTCAGCACAAAAATAATCTTACTTATATTTCCAATTCCTACATCAGTTGCTATTTCCACATGGAGACAGCACTGTTTGTTGGAGAAAGAGTTGAGGAGATAAACCCAGAATGAACATTTTGGAATCTGGAAGATTTTCATGGTGAATAGTCATAGTGAGAAAGTTCTCTGAGCTAACCACTCAATTCTGAAATGTTCTTGACTGTTAAGCACCCTGTTCCTGAAATATAGGGAGACAAACTGAAGCTTTTTTGGCCCTAGGTAAAAATGAGTTTCCTCCTTGGGATACATTCCTGGTTTTTGGGAAATGCCATAACTATTTTTTTTTTTCTGATGGAAATATGTCTATGTTTGAATTGTGGTACTTAACATATAACAGATTTATTTAGTTATTTGAAGGTGACAGGACACAGTTGCACACCAAAAAGGTGTTAAAATATAACAGTATTGAAAATGGGAAAAGAGAGAGGTTATTTGAATTGTGTCAAACGCGTTTAAAACCAGTTTGCACTTTTATCAAAGTCTTTGTTTCCCCTTGACACTTTTTAAGGTATCATTCTTGCTGTTAATTGCCAGAGAAAAGCATGCTGGCAGTGTGAAGCTGTGGAAATTGTGAAACATCTCTCTTTCTGTGCTAATTGCTGCTTCAGATACATATATCACATATACTGTAACAGAGCTTGTTCTCTGGTGCCACAGGGAAATTTCAATATGGCATTAAAAATTGGCTTGTTTTTCTGTTTGTATTTTTGATCAAAACTACAAAGTTGTGTCTTGTTTGCTTACAAAGATGCTTAGAAGGGATCCCCGGTGTGTAGTCTGTGTGAGACCAAAACTCTTTCAAACTCATGCTCCCGGGCTCCGTAGTAACGATAATAGACATTAAAGTCAATACTTATGTCTAACGGGTATTTATATGTGCTGCATGAAGTAGTTAACTAAATCTCTGTACAATTTGCTTTGCTTTGTACAAAAGAATTTTTTGAAAGATAACTACCCCAAGGTTACTTAGAAATTACTCTTACATGAGAGAATTTTATTTTCTCCCTTGGTCTTTCTATGCTGTTAATAAACAGTGGCACAAATGAAGTTAAAACTCTAACGGAAAGCTCAAGAAATTACTGTGATAACAGGCTAATATTAATTAAAAGTAAAATAATGGTCCTCAGCTACTAGGCCTATTCTAAATATTATCTCCTGTTTTTTGTTCAGATTCCAATACAGTTTTCAAGTTCATTGCTTTTCCAACTATTGTCTTAAGGAAATAAATAGTTTCATCCTCTTCCATAGGTTTTCTGGACCATTGGTATATGCATTATCACTTACTGAACTTGCTGTTCAGAATTTTGTATTATTAGAAGAATGTCTAGAACCCATGATGGAAAATTCTCTGGGAAGTTTTTGTTAGTTATTTGGTGGCTTACATACATTTCTGCCCACTTTCCTAGATTCCAGTTTCCTGAATGATAGTGGGGTTTTTTTCATCCACTTAGAAACAACTTTTTTTTGGAAATGCTATGCAAATTAGGTTTCACTTAATTCAAATTAATTTTGGAATGGAGAGGACTACTTAGAACAAAAATAAGTTCTAAAAAAGTTCTTAGATGACAGGGTTCATGATGTATACTGGTACCAATTAACTGCATTAATTGATAGCTGAATTCCAAAAAGTGGCAAAAGATATAGAACATCCATCTAGCATTTATCTAAATGACCACCTTTTCTATAGAACTTGATTAGCCTGAATGGCTGAGTGAGCTTAAATGATATTGTGTGGAGCACACTGTAAAACTGTATGTTCAAATGTACTTTTTGAATTTAAGAAAAAAAAGTTCAGGAGTTGAATTTTAGCAAACTCTTTGTTACACTGAACCACAGGTTTTGAAAAGAAGCTGAAAATTGATTTTCCTATATTTTTCTGCTGCAGGATACTGTTTGTATCAGTCACAGCACCAGTTTTCAGGAGACAGATTTATGGCAAACTGGTTTATGACATGTCCCTTCCACTTTTTCTCTTACATCCTATTCACATTTTAGTCCTGTGCTGGAAAATCAACTTATTCTATTCCACTGGATTAAAATCTTCCTCATGTACCAAATGCATCTGCAGTAGGAAAAACAAGTTCTCAAATTGAACATGAGGTTCCCCTTTGCCACATTAATAGATGCCTTTCTAAAGTAATTAAATAAACAAATACAAATAAGTACTACACATGAATAATTAATAGGCAAAATGTAATGTTTCATTTCAACTTAAAGCTAATTAAATGTCTTGCAGTCAGTGTTCTTAGAAATGGCATAACACTGGAGGAAAAATTATATTAATCATTCAACAGTTACTTCTGTTATAAAGTAATTAATTTGTTTTCTGTCTTTGTGCAATTGGTAAAAGCATCTAGAAACTACAGTTTTAGCTAAAAGCATTCGTAGTAAATCTTGTAAGACAGTTCACAGAAAAAGTATTTTTATACTCTTTTTGATAAAAGAACCCCTTTTATCTAGACAAAGGTAAATAATTTCTTCACCCAAAATAAAAGAACAATTAAAATCTTGTGATACCAGCTGAAAAATAAATCTGTGTAAGCTTGTACAGCTCTGTGCAGCTACCCATAATGACTTTATATGTGGGTGGAACATGACTGATCAATGTCTGGGATTTTAATTTTCATTTAGGATTTAATTTGATTTTAGGATTTCAATCAGTACAGGCAAGATCATGGGATTTAGCACCCAAGCCAATTGTTCCATGGATAATCTCTCATTTACTTCACCAGTATATGCCTGTATCCATTAATATTTCTTATATATCATAAGAAGAATACTCTGGCAGACAAATACTAGGCTCTGATCCTGAGTGATCTTACATGGTATGGGTTCCTGATGCCTGAACAGAGTCCATTAATCAAATTAGTGTTAGAAAAGATGCTTATTCATATGAAACTGAAAGAGCCCTTATATACAGAGCCAGTAAACAGAGTCCCCATGTTTTCAACAAGGTGAGTTGAGTTTATGTGGAAAAACTAGTAGATAAAAATCCCTTTTTTAAAAATTCATATTCAACTTTATTCAATTAATTTCATTATGATAAACACAGAATCACCTAAGAACCAACTTGGAAACTTGCTTATTATTGTATGTGCTATGTTTAAAAACAAATACTGACCATTTTGTGAGAAATCACTAAAGAACCATTGTTAGCATGGTATACTCTCGATGTAGGGTATGAAAGTTGACTTTCAGCAGTTTATAGTGATAATCTAAGAATCTAAGCTAACCTTAGAAGCATAGAATGGTTTGGGTTGAAAGGGACCTCAAAGGTCATCTCATTTCAATCCCTCCACCATGGAGAGGGACACCTTCCACTGGACCAGGTTGTTCAAACACCCATCAGACCAACCTGGAACACTTCCAGGCAAGGCTTTCTCTGGGCAGCTCCTTCCAGTGTCTCACCAACCTCACAGTAAAAAATTTCTTCCTTATATTTAATTTAAGCGTGCCTTCTTTCAATTTGAAGCCACTGCCCCTTGTCCTACCACTATATGCCCTTGTAAAAAGTCCCTCTCTAGCTGTCCTATAAGTCCCCTTTAGGTACTGGAAAATTGTTAAAATGTTCTTCAAGAAGCTCTCTTTTCTGCAGGCTGAACAGCCCCAACTCAACCTGTCTTCAATAGAAGAGGTGCTCCAGCTGTATCATCAGTCTGGTGGCTCTGCTCTGGATCTGCTCTAACAGGTCCATATTTTTCCTGTGCTTGGCACTCCAGAGCTGGATGCAGCACTCCAGGTGGGGCCTCCAGGGAGTAGAGTGGAGGAGAGTAGAGCAGGAGAATCACCTCCTTAGACCTGCTGGCCACTCCTCTTTTGGTACAGCCCAGGATATGGTTGGCTTTCTGGGCTGCGAATATGCACTGCCACATCATGTCAAGCTTCTCATCTACCAACACACCCAAGACCTTCTTCTCATAGCCCTTTTCCTCTGTTCTCTTCCCAGCCCTGTATTTATACTAGGGATTACCCAGTATATTTGTAGAACCCCACACTTGAACTTGTTAAAGTTCATGAGGATTGCACAGGCCCATCTCCCAAGCCTGTCAAGGTCCCTCTGGATGGCATCCCTTCCCTCCAGTGCATCAACCGTACTACTCAGCTTGACGATGTTTGAAAATTTGCAGAGGGTGTGCTTGATACCACTGCCTGTGTCACCGACAAAGATCTTAAAAAGTGGGAGTCCCAATAGCCACCCTGAAGAATTCCTTTTGTCACTGCTTTCCACACACAGTTCTTTGAGTGTGACCAACTCCTTAATTCACTGAATTGCCCATTTGTCCAATTCATGTCTTTCCAATTTAGAGATAAGGACATTGTGTGCAACAGTATCGACTCCAATTTGGACATTGTGTGCAACAATATCAACTCCAATTTAGAGATAAGGACGTTGTGTGCAACAATATCAACTCCTTTGCACAAGTCCAGGTAGATGATGTCAGTCACTCTTCCCTCATCCAACACTGCTGTTACTCTATCATTGAAGGCCAATAAGTTTTTCAGGTAAAATTTCCCCGTAGTGAAGTCATTCTGGGTGTGACCAACCACCACCTTGTTTTCCTTGTACCTTAGCATAGTTTTCAGAAGGATCTTCCCCATGATCATGCCAGGCACAGAGATTAGACTCACTGGCTTGTAGTTTCCCACATCTTCCTTTTTTCCCTTTTTAAAAATAAGGGTTATGTTTCCTCTTTTCCAGTCAGTGGGAACCTCCCCAGAATGTGGGGTATATGACCAGGACCCATGGAATTGTGTACCTTCAGGCTCCTTAAATGGTCTCAAGCATGATCTTCTCCTAAAATGTGCAGTTCCTCATTCTCCCAGTGCTTGTGTTTTCTTTCTGAAACTTGAGCAGTGATTGGAGAACTTGATAGTAAAAATTGAGGAGAAAAATTCATTGAGTACTTCAGCCTTCTCCATGTCACACGTAAACAGGCCTCCTATTTCTTTCCACAGTGATTCCACATTTCCCCTAGTCTTCCTTTTATCACCAAGTAACCTATTCAAATCTTTCTTGTTGACCTTAATATCCCTGACCAAGTTTGATTCTGTCAGGGCTTGCCTGATCCCTGGCTGTTCAGACAATCTCTCTCCATTCCTCCCAGGTGTAAAGACTTTAAAGACCACAGTTTTCTGTCTCAAATCACAATTGCCTGTCTCAAACATTGTTTCCACTGAAGAACTCCCACTGTGGAAGACTGGGTAGAGAAGCAACTGCTCATCTCTGACCAGTGAGGCCCTCGCTGCCTGCCAAATATTTCTCAAACAATACCTGAAACTTGGACTGTTAATTAAGCCACTGTGATAAGATAAAGGTGGTACTATTGTCCAAGTGTTATCTGAAGCCTATGGGGAGGTATGCAAAGCTAAGAGAGAAGAATGTATCACTGATCATGAACACAAAGAATCGACAAGGAAAACCAACTCAGTAATTGTGCTGAAATCATTCTAGGTAAAAGGTGGTTATGTCAGGGAGACATTGAGGCCCACTGACTCAAGAAACACCCTGACTCAAAGGGACTAATTAGCATTAGAAGCAATGGAATCATTTAACCAATAGAATAAGAGAAGTATGTAACCAACAAACATTAATTCCTTTCTGTGCAAAATATATAAATAGTGAAAAGTTTTGAATGACCTTGGGACCCACATCACCAAGAAGCCCAGGGTGAAAAAGGACCAACAGCATGCCACTTGATCCATGGCTGGAGGCTATCTTCTGCTTAATCTGTCTCTCCACCCCCCTCTTTTTTTTTTTTTTTTTCTTGCTATCTCTCTACCTGATATTTTACTGTTAAATAAAATCTGTACTATTTGCCTTGGCATATCATCTCATTTGCAAATCAATTTGGGTAGAATCATCTCTCAGTACTCAGATTTTAACACCAGGCTACCTGTCTCTGCTTCCATTCTCTATAGGCTTCCTCTTTGCTTGGGTTTTTCCAGGATTTCTTTGTTCATTTATGCAGGCCGCCTGGTGTTTTTGCCTGACTTCCTCTTTGCCAGGTGAGGTTGGAGGGGATGACTTTTGAATATCAACTGGCTTTCTCGAACCTCTCTTCCCTCCAAGGCTTCATTCCATTGTAATCTACCAAGGAGACTCCTGAAGACAACAAAGTCTGCTTTTCTGAAGTCCATGACAGAGAGTTTGCTGTGAGACCTTCTTTCTCCTTAAGAAACATGGACACCACCATTTTGTTGCCACTTCAGCTAAGGCTGCCCTTAAGCTTCATATTTTCCATAAATCCCTCCTTGTTGCTGAGGGCAAGCTCCAGCATAGCATCTCTCCTCATGGGATTCTCTATAACTTGGAAGGAAGTTGTCATCCATGCATTCCAGAAATGTGTTGTATCACTTGTGTCCTGCTGTATTCTTCCTTCAGCAGATGTTGGTGTGGTTGAAATTCCACATGAAGTCAGAGCTTATGAACATGAGGCTGCTCTTATCTCTAGAGGGCTGCATATACTCAGTGTTTCTGACTGGATAGCATATAGGAGACTCCCACTATAATGTCACATGTCCCTGCCCTCCCTTTAATGCTGACCCATTAGCTCTGGCTCAACTCCTCATCCATCCTCAGGCAGAGCTCTATGAACTCCCTCTGGTCATTGACATAGAAGAGTAACAATTCCTCCTCATCTTCCCTGCCTGACCTTCCCGGGGTCTGTATCCTTCTGTTTCAACACTCCAACCATAGGAGGTATCCCATTATGTCTCAGTGATGCCAGTAAGATTGTTGCCCTGCAGGTGTGCCCATGTTTCTAACTCTACTTGTTTAATTCCAGCCAGTGCATTTTTTGGTTTTTTTTTGGTTTATATATATTTTCTATAAATTCCTTTCATTAGATAAAGCAATTGCAGTGTACTTTTCTACAGTATTTGTTTTACTTACAAACACATAGCAGTAAGAGTGGGAGTAATAACTCATCCAACTCCCTAGGAAGGAGTCATGGTGCTCACAGTCTGGATTTTTGTGGCCAGATGGCCATCATAACTGATTTTGAGCACCTGTATTTCATTTTATCAACTGAGCCCTGTTCATAACAGTATCAAACCAAAATTGCTCCCCAAACAGCAGAACTGAGGAAGCTTTGTGTTCTACAGATGTTCTTAAGTACCAAACACAATGTGCAATGTCATTGATACTAGACCAGTCTTCCCACCCTTTGTGGAAAGCATATCTTCCTGTTGTCCCTAAACAGGACCTAGTAACCACTGATCACTTCCACAAATCCAGCAATTTCAGTGCCACACCCCAGCTGTTTTCCTACTCTCTGTCTTTCTCTGCATGGCTTGTCAAGTAAGTGCCATGACCTTGATGTAAAGCTACTTTCCAATTACCTGGCCTGGTAAATATATCCTAGCTGCCTACGTACTAGCAGTCGAATGAGGATTACAAATGACCTTACAATTTAGCAGTTCCCACATAAAAGCATTACAGTGATGTCTCTTTTTGGCACCAGTTTTCATTCAGCTTGTAGAGAGGGATAATATTTTGTAGATTTTTACCCCTTTTTTTCTTCTAATGTGGTTATGTACTGGTTTCAAACATAGTAGGATAAATCTAGTAGACAAACACATATTCTTTATGAATTTGGAAGTTACTTTTCCTTAACAACATAGATGGCAAATGCAAATGATTACCATTTTTAAATTTCTTGAACTTTATATCCTCCACTTCAAATTTGTTATACTGATCTGTCACTGGAAAGCAGTGACATTGGTTTTGTAACATTTTTTATTTCTTTGACTCACAGTTAGAAACTGTAGCATATTCAATTTCAAAGCCAAAGCAACTTCATTTTGCCTTTAAATAAAGACTAGGAGCTATTGACTCAAAGGCCTTCATTCTGTGAGGTATTTTTTGTTTTGCTTTTGCTTTGATTTTGTTAGTTTGGTGGTTTGTTTAAAATTCATTAACATATTACTGATTTCCTTTAGCGTTTCATTCAAAAAATCTCTTCTGTTATGGAGGGCGAGTATATCATTTATGTTCTAAGTGTGATGGCTAGGTTCTATGTGACTTTCTGTACTATGAAGGTAATTTTTCATTTATTAAAAGGGACTGCTGTAGCAAAATCTATCAAAATCTAGAAAAAAAAGTCCAGTATATATAATTTGTGTACCATTGGTGCATATGATTATTGTTGTCATACTAAAAACTTGGTTCTGAAATAGGCATCAATACACTCTAAATCTTCAGAAACTTTATAAATTTACATTCTCACCCCCTCTCATTTTTAATTCTTATATGTAGCAGATTTGCAGTGTCACTCAAAGTAGTCAAATTTGGGCTATTTTGAATGAAAAAAGACACAGGATGATTGCAGAAAGCCTGATGGCTGCTTATTACTGTTTGTTCAAAGCTTTTTTTTTTTTTTTTGCCATTTTGAATTGGGGAACAATGATGGTGAGTAAAAGACTGCTCCTCACACGATTATCTCATGAGCCCATAGAGTCACAGAGGTCAAAACAGTGTTGTGATCCATACATAGAGAGCTACAGAACCAAATGACCCATGTCTATACTATTAAATTATCTTTTTTTTTTTCTTTTTTTAACAGAGTGGCTGCAAAAATGTTGCTAAATGACTTTTGGTTTTTTAGGCTTATATTTCTAAATGTTACACCTCTGAGAAGGTGTAATACTGGGCATCATCTTTATATTGCACCTCCCTTTATTTCTTTAATCATTATTTCACTCTCTTAAGAGGATAAAAAATATAGTTAAAGCAAACATCCTTCACTCCAATGATTTCCACTAGAAGAGATTGGCACAGGTAATATTGGCTCATCCAAAGGTCAGTAATAATTTCCCAAAGCTACTGCCATTTTATGTTCATAAGTATTGTCACTTTCATTTTACAAAATTCTGTCAAACAGACACCACATAATGATTTCTTCTTCCAACAAGTTTTCCAGAGTTGGAATTCTTCAGTCATCATATATTTCAAGACTGGTCTATTTTAATCTACTGGGGAAGTGTTGTAATGCATATCCAGACATATAATGGATATGTAATGCATATCTAGAAACAATCAGTCTACATTTTCTAATTTTTTGAAAGAATACATAATTTCTGTTTTGACAGTTACTTTTAAAGCAACATACACTCACAGAAAAATTCAGATTGGAAGTGACCTTTAGAAGTCATTTATTCCAACCTCCCTGCAGTGAGCAGGGACATCTTCAAGCAGATTAGGTTGTTCAGAGCCCTGTCCAGCCTGACCTTGAGTGTTTCCATAGATGGGGCATCTACCACCTCTCTGGAACACCTGTTCCAGTGTTTCACCACCCTCATTGCACAAAAATTTTCTTACTTATACCTCATCTAAATCTGCCCTTTCCTAGTTTAAAACCAAAACCCCTTGTTCCATTGTGGGAGGCCCTACTTAAAAAGCTTGTCCTCAACTACTTCTAGCCTGTGCTGACTCCCCAAATACCATCAGGAATTTTTTTGTAAGGATGCAAATCACAATGGGCCAGAATAATGCCATGGACCATTTTGATAACTTTAAAACACAGAAACAACAAATTTCCTTTACTTGGGAACAGTGCCCGGTATTGTTTATTTTCCTCGTATAGATACACCAATATGAAATCAGAATTTTCAGCTGCTGATCTCACCAATCAATTGTACATCAATTTTCAAAACAACATATTTCCTACCATGTGCTCTGCTTCCCTTCATACAGCTTAATATTTTCTTTAATCTGAAGAAAGCTTTGGTCAGTTACCCTCCATTAATAACTCAGTATAAATTAACCTAGGTAGAAGAGTATAAACAGATATCTCACAAAATATAAGATATTTTTAATCCTTTTTTATCCCTTTCTGGAGAGTTTTATTGCTCTCAGAAATAAGTTGCCTAGGCACATTTCTAAATTGGGGATAGAAAATCATAGATCTGTATGGGTATGTAAATTTTACATTTCATTGTTGTTCTGATCTACTATTTTCAGTAAGGTTTTTACCAGAGAACCCCATGAATAGGGTTTGGAGAAAAGGTTTGTAAACCATCTGCAGTATCAAACTGTTTTAATGCAGCATTTTCACCCTAGTTTCTTGAAGAAATCAGATTAATGCAGCCAAATTGTCTGTCCATCTGTAAATTTGTAAATATCTCCTTAGCATCTGTTGGTCTTTTCAGTTAAATCTTCCTGAGAGTAGAGTTGTCAAGGGTATTCTATTACTATTAATCTAGTAAAAATTGAGTAGGTAGGCATACATTAGTAAAGAAAAAGTAAATGTAAATCTGGCCTGTATTCCCTCCAGAATGAAATAAACAGCTACCTAATCAATAAACTTGAAACTTTGAACCTGGAATTTTTTTCTGTTATATGAGAAATGGAAGTGAATCTTGTGCAAGGGAGAAATAAAAGGGCTTTAAGAACATGACAGGAAATAGGAGAAATGGAGAAATTATTAGAAAATACAGAACACAACCAAAAAAAAATTGAATTTAATTATTTCTGCTTTTCTTGCATCAACTCCCTTTACATAGCCATGTCATTACAATAGCACCAGTGGATCAGAAAGTGGTCACAACAAGAGAAAGGTGCTAATACAAAGTTCATTGTTTAAGTGCCTTTAAACATAAGGGTGAGAAAGTTTTCAAGCAGCTGACATAGCAGGGGCTGCTAACAGGTAGTCTAGGTGCCAAAGACAGCACAGAGGGAGTTGTCTGAGGCAGATTTACAAACAAAAACAGGAGGTACAACACTGAAGCATAATATCTGGAGATTGGCAGCTATGAGAAATAGTTGTTTTTTTCTGATTTGCAGGAGGTCCAAACTCAGCAAAAAAACTCTGGGATCTGCTGCTTCACCCAGAGACAAAATACAGAAATTAAGATACTTGGACTCCTTTTCCTCTGAGAGGAGGCATCCTCAGAATGCCACTGCATTCAATCTCCAATTTGAGGATGAAAGAATGCGGCCTGAAACATCAACCTTGAAAGATTATTGATTCTCTGTGGTAGCTTTTACATTGGATGCAATCTAAATTAAAAGCTGCTTTTGATCTTTTCTGAGTGGTTCTAAATTTTCTGAAAGAAACATGCATGTCTTAATTTTCTGTAAGAGAATAGGAAATCTGGAGGGAAAAAGACAAGGTTATGAAATTGGCTTTTTTTTTTTCTTGTTGAGTTTTATTTTGGTGTTTTGGGAAGTGAGTTCCAGGTCACCATTATAATGAAAACCATTGAAATGGAATCTAAACAAGGCTTAGACTTTGACTCATCCTGAAACCTAATCTACTACTTGACGCCATTATTTTGCATAGTTATACTCAAGAAACTTAAATAACTGCCTGGCACCTTAGCTTTGAAACCTTGTGGTAAGTCAAGGGAATAATAATTTTAAAGTATACTACCCTTGAATATATGAGAGCTACAACAAATAGTTAAATGGATAGATAGACAGAGAGAGGGAGCATTAGCTATCACCAAAATAGCTGGTGAAGAAGTGAAGCCATGAAAGGCTATGCATCTCTTCAATAAATAAGCTTTATAGAAGAAAACATGTTTCTACATTCCCTGCCTTTAATACCTAAGAACAGAAACTATTAGCAGAGATTATAGCAGTGGACATGTGCCAAAGTAATCACATTTTTTATTTTTAGAGGTGTAGATAAAATAAAAAATATTCTATTTATGTGAAAGATGCTCTCTTTGCAAGGAGGCATGTAAGTAATGCATAAACATGCATCAACATATATATATATATATATATATATATATATATATATATATATATAGTAAATGTAGGCAGAATTTCCTTCCTCTGATCTGCATTGCAGATATCCTATCTACATCAGGAAATTGTGCTGCATATTCTGTAGTCACTTTGCATACAGAATAGCCTGAAAAAAAATTGCATTTGAGTTCCACAATTTATATGATGAGAATATTTTTTTCTAGATATCTAGAGTGACAGTTTTTTGCTTGTACAGGAACACTGGGGTTTTTATGCAGTTTATTTATTTATTCATGCATTTGTTCTTTCATTTCCTAATTGTAACATTTATAAGATATGGGGTCTCATTAGTTAAAACTCTAAGGATTTGATCATCCAAACAAACCTATTCCTTCTGAGTCATTAAAAATGAAAAAAAAGTAATTTTTGCCATGTACCTCAATGATGATTTACTCTATATCTGAGAGAGTTTGCAGAATCATGACCTTAGATTCTACTGCATCTTTTACCCCTTACCACTTTTTGAAGCTAAAAGAAAAAATACAGAAGTGAGATTTTTGTTTCCTTGTGATGTTGTTAATAGGGCATTATATTTTCATGCAGAATTTAATTACATTACTGAGGTTTAATAATCTTCTTTATCTACACAGCAACACTTCAAATATCTAAGTGAATGATTACACATTAGCATGTTCATTAACCAACAAAGATATATCCATGTCAATTGATTTCAGAGAAAGGTTATTGATTATTTAAACACAAAGTGTTTCAGTGACTTATTGGTGGAACCCTCATGTATAGGAAAAACTAATGATACCTTTGAATTTGCACCAATTATGAAAAATCTTAATGCAGGCAGAGGATTTGACTCTTTTAATATTTTGACATCTTCAAGAATCACCAGGCAAATAATCCTTTTTCCTTCAAGGCAAATTGCAACACAATCCAGTGCAATAAGAAATTAAGGTCTCAATTTTAAAAGACCTTTAAATATTGGTTTGAATCCTTATTCACTTTGAGTCACTTTGAAAAATCTAGAAAGCCACAACTTGGAATGAATGCAGAAGTCTGTATTCCACATCTCATAAGAAATTATGAATTTGTTTTGTTGTTTTTTAGTTCTCAAAAGAAAAAAAAAAGTGAATCTATTAGAAGAACTACTCTTCTCACATGGATATCAGTTATATACATGTGCATCAATAAACATATTGCAATAGCATCAACCATTGCCTGCCTGAAAACTGAAAAGAGATTTTTTGCTCTGCTGAAATATTTTGCATTATGTTGTGGTTTGGTTTGATGTTGGCTTTTTCTTCAATACAAATTTCTTAACTGTGTACTGTGCCATTTCCTTGTATTTTGATTTAGCATTATGACATGAATCTGTCAACTTCTGTTACTCATACTTTGTAGGTTGTTTGCTACAAGAAGCTGCTCAACATAAAGTTATTGTAGAAATTAGTATTGAAGATTGACATAGCTCTCCTTCACATGATGTTGTAAAGAAAAAATGCTGCATTTAATATACAGTATCACAAGCACTTTTTTATGAAGAAAAAAGACAATAGGAAATATATTGAAGATAAAATATTTTTCTCCATAACAACCAAATATTGTTCCAAAGAGGTAAAACATTTCTTGCATAAACTGCTGCCTAAGTCACACACCTAAATGAGAATATATATACATTTTAAAGAACAGAAATTAAACTTAAACTTCTCAGTCCTTAACTTGATTTATGCTGTTAATTGGAGTTTTCTTGATAAACTTATTAAAAAGTTTCTCTGCCCTTAATGAATTTTTCATTTTTCATTTTTCAGATTAGGCTACAAAGGCAGAAAACATTAGAAGTCAGAATATGATAAATAACAATATAATGACAAAAATTACTTTCAAGATAGAATATCAGAAAATATGAGAAATTTATATTCTTCATTTGTTGGAGATGCTGAAGGTCATGAAGCATGGCCTTCAGCTCCCTCTCTACTGCATTCTCCTGAAACACTGCTTGGGAGTGCTGCATCCAGCTATGGGGACCTCAGCATAAAAAGGACATGGATCTGCTTGAGTAGGTCCAGAGAAGGGCTGTGAACATGAGCAAAGGCTGGAGTATGTCTCCTTTGAAGAAAGGCTAAGAGTGTGGGGGTACTTCAGCCTGGCAAAGAGGAGGTTATGCAGGGCTCTTATTGCATCCTTTCAATACTTGAAAGAGTTCTTACAAAAAGGGTGGGGAGGGATCTTTTATCAGGGAGTATAGTGAAAGAATGAGGGACAATAGTTTTGAACTGATAGACTTAGTTTAAGTATAACCCTTCTCTGTGAGAATATAGAGACACTGGAACAGGTTGTTGGGAGAAGTTGTGTATATCCCATTCCTGAAAAAGTTCAAGACCAGGTCAGATAGGTCTTTGAGTTACCTGGTTTAGTTGAATATGCCCCATGACACAGGGATTGGGGGATTGGAAACAAATTATATTTAAAGTCCCTTTCAACCCAAGTCACTCTATGGTTGCATACATTATTGTTGCATACATATTGTTTCTTTGTTATCAAAGAAATATTAATAAACACAATTTAATCTCTTTTTTTATTGTGCTTAACTTTTCCATGGTTGTTCAAAGAAGAAACTGTCTTGCCCATTGCCACAAGTCAACATCCAGCACTTCCTTCCCAACATCAAAGATGTGCATCAACTTTTTTAGAATAATAATTTAAACTCTAGGTTTGACTTGAGACTTTTTCAGGCAGAAAGTCTCTGGGACCACTTGTAATTGACCTGGCCTGGCCTGCAGCAAATTTAAGCTCAGTGCAAGGTTTTCTCCAATAAAGTGGATGTCAATCAAATCTAACTAGGTTAAATAAAAGGCAGAGCACAAATGGAGCACAGCTGAGAAAAATATACTTTGCCTTCAGCTCAGGAGTGGAGGATAGCTGATACCACATTGTAATATAAAGTCATATGACTTGTGAAAGAATGGAAACTGCTGCCTTCTGAACGTGTTCTTCCTAAATGTTCAAAATGTCATAACCTACATTGTCTGCTGAATGGTATTTCTTTTGTCAGATGAATTCTGACTCCTCAGGTTTTAGGGAACATTCCTAAATAGCAAAGGACAATAATCTTACATTTGGAAAAATTACATTACGGTACAAATGTATCTTGAAGAGAAGTGTAAAATAAAAAACAACAGCAGTAACTAATAGCGGAGCGTAGTGGGCTTATGGTGATATCTCTGATACAAGCCCCTGGCAAGTAAAACACCTCTCCAGAAATTGCATCAGGTCAGCAAATAGGTGTTCTGTACCTCTCAGATTAGTTGCCTGCTACTATTAACTGCCACCTTTCCTTAGTTGCATTGGTTGTTACATGGGGGAGAAGACTGAGCTGCCTTATTCAGTTCCAGTGGCTCTCCTGATGTGACAGGTCTTTGATTTTCTATCTGCAGAGGGATGAATAGGTTCTTCCCTCCTGCATCTCCTTGCCATTATAAGCTACAATTCTTCTATGTTACTACCCCTCCTCTTGTCTGCGTGTTTCAATGGAAGAGGTTTTGGCAGTTTGGCCATGGGCTGTGGGTCCACTGTAGACCGCTCTTGGAACCAGCTATCCAAATCCTTCTCAGCCTCCTTGGCCCTGCACAGTCTTCTTACTGCCTCCTAGTGCTCAGCCACTTGTGACAGAAGGTACCTCACTTGGGCACACCTTTTGGAGGCAGATCTGGTCTACACTGCAGCCTCTCCCTTCAGCATCCCCCTCTGGGTGGAGTCTTCAGCCACCAGGGTAGATGGTACAGACCCCCCCAGAGGAGTGGCAGTCTTGGCTCTCAGACAAGTGTGAAATTCTGAGTGAAAATTCACTGCTGTTGATAGACAGTCTCCCAGCTGAGACTAAGACTATTCAATCCCTACCAAAGAAGTTAACATGATTTACTCTTTTTTTTATACCAGGCTCTAGATTTCAAATCCTATACACAGTACCTATAAACATCTCAACTAAATTGATTTAGTGTTGAAGGCACAACTCAAATTTTAGAAAACCCAAAAATATTTCCAAAGCAACTTGCTCCATGAACACTGGAATAAACAGAATTTGGTTTCCTCTCAAAAATTTACAGAAACTTTCCAAGGAATTTTTAGAAATCTGGTTATCTTTGAGAGCTGTATGTCTAACAAATATAATGGAAACTGATTGACTAGAAGCTTAACAGTGGCAGCAGGGGTGATGCCATTTTGATTTTTGTCTTTTTTTCTTTTATGTATTCTCTGTGTTCTTTACTCATATGTTTGGAGCCCTGTAGCCTATTCTTGTATTTCAGCTAGTATACCCAGTATTTTTTCATGACCCCTTCCCTGGGCAAAATGATAAAACATATTCCAAGGGTCCCTATTCTATCTTGGATATCTTTCCATGGCTACCAAGGTTGCAAAACAGCTCTTCAGACCATTATCATCAACAGAGTACCGGGTTCCTTCAGAGTACTGTCCCATACAAGAGGGGGAAGACTTAGAAGGTGCTTGACCTGGGTAGGGGGAAATTGCATCATTACTTGTGCTCATAATTGGTCCTTTTTTGTCATTTATGCTAATTTACCAAACTTATAAAACTGTATACACCCCTGCAGTGGATGGGTTTTTGTGGACATCTTTCCATAACTGCCCCTGGAGGCCTTCAATACAAATCTGCTTTTATATTACCTCCTGTATTAATATTAATATTTTCTGAAAAGTGTGTGTTGTTTCATTTCTAAGTTGAAAAAGGAATCAGGGGAATAATCCATACACACACACATATGCACATATATGCTAGGGGAACTCTTTCTTCCTCATTAATTCAGTTTGACAATCCTTGATTTCATTGTTAAAATAAGGAAAATTATTATATTCCTGACTACCTTATCAGTAGCTTATATACGGAGAACACATAGATTCTAAGACACCAGCTTTTCCTTCATGAGTATTTTTCCTTGTCAGAACTTGACTGTTTTTATCTTTTACTGCTCTATCAAATAATTTAGAAAATGTCACTTTTTTTCTCTCATAATCCCAGTTTTGACAGAGTGAATTTTCTATCATGCTGGAGACAAGCACAATAAATTGACTTTGCAGTAATTCCTTTGCATCTTTTAAATTAAATGCCACTGTTACTTTTATTCATTTATCCTTTCAAATTTGATTATGAAAATTCAAATATTATGAACTTGGTTCATAGGAAAATCATCCAAAGTACCTCAGGTTCTCCTAAGAAAACCTGGGTGACTACAGACTTTAAGTCATTGCATATCATGATTCATTATCTTTTTTCTTTCCTTCACTTGGCTGTGGCAGTTTCCCTAACTATTCTGACACTGGCCTTCCCTGTCATTTTATTTACTATTGGCAACTCAAGCTGCCATAGGATGCAAAGAATGGTGATGTCCATGTAAAGTTTTTAGTAAATTCAACATTACAAGTGCATTTAAGATGCATTCATTCAGGCACTGCAACATCTAAGCATAGTGTATTAAAGAACAACATGCTAGGCATTAGCTAGCTACCATCAATATGTAAGGACTCCAATCTATAAAGTCTTTCACACCTATTACATTTCACAGCTGTGAATATAATTCCTGTTTGTCTGACCAAACTATTCTTGATTTGAAGATTGCAAATAATGATTTGAAAAGAGGTACCATGGAGAGCTTTATGAATTTCACACATCATATTCACTATGCAGACCTAATGACATTAGCACAGTTTGTCATTTAGCTCAGTACAAGATTTATGCTTGCTTTTATTGTATAAGCTTACAGTCATGTAGATCTAAATGGTTGCACTGCAGGTTTTCTTCTTCCCTTTGGTTTATTACTGTTTGTGCACATGAAAGAATTCCTACAAAAGTCTGTAAGGTTTTATTTTTTTTTTAAATTTCTTCCTCACAGACTCTGAAGGTGTTCCAAGAAGACTGCATTGCTAGCAAAATCTATAAAACTGGATTTTTTAAAACTGGATTTTATAGATTATCATTATCATTATCATTACTTGATAATGGGGCAAGTGTAAAAATTCTGGTAAGTGGATGATATATGTTTTACTTTGACAAAACAACTTCTCAATTTGATGAAAGCAAGACAGTGCACTTCCAACTGCTCTATGAATAACCAAATAAATAAGAAATATCACCTCTATTCTTGGTTTTCATTTTTATTTAAATAGTAATTTTGTTTTATTAAAAATAAGAGTATCTACAGATACACAAAAGCAGTATTTCAAAACCTATTTATTTTATAAATACGTTTGTGTTGTGTAAAGCTTTCCATACTCTAGGACAATTGGTGAGTGCAATAAAATGGTCTCTATTGATCTGTGTCATAGCCCACTGCTCGTTGCCTTGAGTATTGTGTATAAGCCAGCCAGAACAAAATTTATTTTTTTTTCCCCTGAGAAAGACAACAGCAGTGATCCAAACTTTCTATTGGGGCTGTCAAGTTCAAACAAAATATGGACAGAAGATGTCACCCACAATGCTTTGGGAGAAGGTAGAAAGTGCTTTTTAGCCATTTATACTTTCCATGTCAATTTTCAAGATTTTAAAACTATCTAAGGAGAAATGTATGAGTAATTTTTTTTTCATTCAACATTGTACGTGCATATTCCTGTTGTCATATATCTATGACCCATGTGCATAATTTTATGACAATATATTTGCACCTGTAATCATTATATCATATTTGTAATTTATATTCCTTTTTCTCCCATACTTATTGCTTGATAAGGAAAGCGAATAATGCACTGGGTATTTAAAATTTTGTGAGTGAAATAAATACTTTAGTCAATAACAATAAAGGAAATGGCTGAATTATTTGCATTTATGCCTCTTGTTAAAAATGTGTAGAACAGTAGATACACTGCTGTCAAGAAGACCATTTCATTTGTCAGTTTATAGAATTTGATTTAGTGGGCTAAGACGGACAAGTGGAACTTTACTGAGGTAAACTCTGTGTGTCTCCATAAAAAGCCCAATTCCTGTTTGTGAAAGAGACACACAGGAATTAAAAGTAAATGCATGTACAGCTAAAGCAGTAGTTTTGATTACAGTTCAGAGAAATAAGTTATATTATAGTAAAATTAAGGTGTTCAGAGCATGCTTTAGTAGAAGAAAAACAGAATAACCTTAAAATTTGAAGACTGTAAAATAAAAATTGCAAATTACAATATTTGAAATATATGAGTCTCATTATTTGGATTATGTAAGATAGGAGACAAAAAAGGTAAAAAGAGAACAGAGGCTTTACTATTTGGTAAATTTTACCAAAGTATTATTTGTTATCTAACTGCAGTAGGCAACCTTCAAAGAGACCTGAAAATATATTTATTCATATGACAATTTTAGACAGAGGTACACTGTACCTCAACAATTACACATAACAGATGACTTGCTTACTGTCATTCAAAATATCTGCATGTGAAAAGTAGCTCAACAATCATATATTAGCAGTCCCAAGTTGCCAAAAATGCTACAGACAGATGACTGTGGTAGCAGGCCCCCAGGTGGGTAATAATTAGCACTGACTCCATGATTGCAGAAGGCTGAAACACTGCTTTATTCAACTATACTGTATCATACTATCTTAATAAGAAACCCATGACCCTTCTAGACAGTCTGATACAGCTTTGACCTAACTGGTCGATCAATCCAAACATGATCACCCATGTCCAATTAAGAAACCACCCTTTGGCAAATAATCTCTATAACACATTCCACATGTGTGCCACAACAGGTGCAGCAAGTGAAGATAATTGTTTTAATTCTTTCTCTGAGCTTTCTCACAGCTTCCCAGGAAAATCTTGGAAAAGCCTGTGCCTGCTCTCTGCAGCCAGAGAGCTGCTGCCACAGATGACTTTTCCAGACTGGTGAGATCAATAAGATCTTTGAACACTGTGAGTGACTTCAATGGCATTTGTTTAACTAGCAGCCCAGAAAAGTGTCTGAGGATGACAAGAATTTCATCAAGGTCAGCTGAACACTTTTGAATTTGCCTAACTGGAGCCCAAAAAGGCTTCATCCCGGCA
This sequence comes from Motacilla alba alba, assembly GCF_015832195.1. Taxonomy (NCBI): domain Eukaryota; kingdom Metazoa; phylum Chordata; class Aves; order Passeriformes; family Motacillidae; genus Motacilla; species Motacilla alba. The sequence continues at coordinate 76,531,332 of NC_052017.1, forward strand.
TTGCATTGTCAAGGTTCTGAAGGCAATGCTTTTAATCAGGATGTTTTTGAACCCTTTCTAAGGAATTCCTTTCCATTTACCTTTCTGTTTACTTTTCATCTAGGGCTTGACATGACACTTACACACCATGCATAAACACTCCAGAGGCTTGGTTAAATGCAATTCTACCTTTTGCTCTGTGACAGAAATAAAAAGCAGATTGACTATACTTTTCTATTAACTTGAAAGTCATTCTGTTGACACCACTCTGAGAGGCTTCTGTACTCCTCAGGCAAGAAAGTATAAGCAAAGCATAACAACATTTTTTCCCAGTAGCTGCTGCTGAACTGCACATCTAGAGCTTCCACAGACACAGAAAAACCTTTTGCAAAGGCCAAAGCCTATTCCTCATTTGCAGGCTGTACTGACACTATCCAGAATGAGAAAAAAAACCCTAAGAATGTAGCAATATTAAGTTTATACTTACTGTCTGTCAAGAGGAATGTTTTATATGTTTTATATACAATGTGTGTATATATATGTGTATTTATATGCATGTACTTTGGGAAGCTGCATTCAACTGAAGCATGAATATACATGATTTTTAAAATACAATTTTAATGCATTGTTTCCAGTTATGAACCTTTGAAACATGATAATTTTTGCGGAATCAAAGCATGGGAGATGTATCAATTCATATCAGAAGATGTGTTTCCAGAAATGTGGAATCAGTGGCTTTTGTTACATATTTACCATGTTTAGCAAACAGCATAGGACTCGTGTGTTATCACTCTTTACTGGTTAGTGATTGCTCTGATGGACTTCTCAAGGATGAATTAAGTTAAAGGGTCATGGCTAATTAAGTTAATGGTCATGGCTATAGGTTTGCATTCTTGTTTATTAGGAATTATGTTCTTATCCCATTAAGTATTACATTCCCATCAAAATTCAGAGATGCCAGGAAGACAGAGACCATTTTCTGACAGTTGTTGCTTATTTCATGGTCATTCATACCACCAATTTGAAATGATTTGATAGACAATATGCTGTAATACCACTGGCTCCAAGCCAGACATATCACAACAGAAGGTGAGCGTGATGTTGATTCCAGTATCCTTCCACCCACAATGGGGAATTTGTGAATGCATGAGGCTGGAGCCCTCTCCTCTTACTGTCAGCTGTACATACTGAATGAGCTATTTTAAATTTATTTTTTAAATTGAATTTTACATCAGCGTGATTTCACAGTTTTATCTCCCAAACGTCTTTATAAGGTTAATGTTTTTTATCTCTACACTACAGATATTTTCTAGGCTATTTTCTGACAAATTGTGAGTATTTCTCTTGTTGCACTCTTCAAAGTATCAGATTGAAATGGAATAAATAGCTATTAAAACAGTTAAAGTCATTAGTTACATAGGCTTCATTATTTTCATTCTGTGTGTCCTATAGGGACAGAAGTAAGAAAGAAAGTTATGAATGTAGGAAACATACTTAATTTTTGACACTTTGTTTACTTTAAACTTACTTCATAACTCACTTAATTATCTTTCAATATTTATTGGTTACTTCTAATTTTGGTCAATGGGATTACAATATATTTTATGAGTAAATAAATATCTCAGTTACATTAACTTCAAATTTCTTTTCTGAATGGAGAGGGAGCTACAGAGACCTGCTGCTTGCTCAACAAAGGTATCACCAGTATCCTGCCTGTGTTGACTTCCCTGGGCTGTTTTCCTCCCTAGATAAACAGGCTGCTTTTAGGACGATAAATCTTTCTTGGGTGCACTTGTAATGTGACAATGCAAATGTCAACCTGTTCTTGCACAAGAGGCTTTCAGTCACAACCTCAGTCAACCTCTGTAAGGGCTTTATAAGCAGTATATTTCCCTACTTGCACACCCTCTACAACAGACTACTGTTCATGTTAGCCAAAGAGTTAAGACATCCACCTGCAGTAGACACAATGGACAATCCAGAATATCATCTTGCACTGATGCTGGTTCCACATTACCTTAAGATGCGTAACTGTGAGCTGTGGCAGCTGAGAAAACAGCTGTGTCACCCATCCTGCAGCTTGAGGTGCAATTGTGTAGGTGAGAGCTGGGATTACCTAGCATGTAGCATGAATATTGCAGGAGTGCAAATCAGAACGCTTAAATTAATGATATCTACGTTTTGTTCAGCTGAATTAATTGTGGCTTATTCATATCAGCTCATATTTTTCTGAAACAGTCCACTGAGCTCTAATTTTCTGATTTCAACCTCTGTCCTAAAATTACATCATTGGATCATTAAATTCCAAGAAGCTCAAAAAGCTCTCAAAATAATTGAACAAGATGAAATTCCCTTTGTGAAATTGAGAACTACCTTTTTCACTAATTAATTTGTTGCAGTAATAACAACAATTACAACAGGAACAAAATAGCAGAAAAGTGTTTTGTGAAAGCAAACCTCCATGGTCACCAGCTACCTTTTGCTCTTTACCTTTTTCAGAGTAGCTTGAATTTTGCTAAAATCAGAGTGTGCAGAGAAGCATGACTTCAATTTAAAAATAATTATAATATAGCCTTCAGAGCCCTGGACAGCTTCCTTCCTTTAATACAAGTCCTTACTTATTGCAAGGTTTCTAACCCTACTAGTTGAGAACAAAATCAGGCCCTGAAAAGAAAGAAGCCTATAATTTGTATGTGGAACTCTTCACTGTGTTCAGTTAAACTTCAGAATACTTCCTAAAAATACTAAATAAATAAAGTTTTATCAGGAATAATAAGCCAAGGTTTTCTGGTGTATAACATAGGTATTTATAGAATTTGAAGAAATTTCTAATTTTTATTAACAAGAACATACTAACCATGTACAAGTGATAGGTCCCTGTCATTATTGAGAATTTGAACGCCTGACAACAAATGGGGATACAAAATCACAGATTCACTAGGAGACACTTAAAAATACTTGTGACACAATACAGAATACATTAAGAACTTGCTACATCTAGCTTATAGTTTGAGGCCACACCATGATAATTTGATATTCAACTACATAACTGCGAAAGCTGTGGATAAAATATCTGTTTTGGTTTTGGTTTGGTTTATTTTTTGTTTTGTTTTTTTTCAAATATACAGAACTTTTTATTCTCCAGGAACCTTACAGAAGAAAACAATATTATATCCCTATGACTATTATACAGACATAGCGCCTTGTCTACCTGCTTAAATAGAAAACATTCCTAAAATTCACAAGTGCCAAAAAAAAGAAAAAAAGAAAAAACTTACTGAAGAAAGTTATTTACTACCATCTTGGAAACAGATCATGTATTCAGAAATAAATTAGTCAGGGAGGTATAAAAAGTAATTTATTATTCTTGAATTATCAAGCAAGATATAGCTGTGGTGGAAGTGTTTGTGAGAAGCTAATTGGCAAAGCGGCGTTCTCTCAGTTTGTTCTGTTTTTCTGTAAGATAAATGGTTAAAGTATCAAGGTTGTATATATATATATATATATTCATTTGTTCTTTATAGACAACAATGTGCTAAATACAAAATTTATTGAGAATAGCTTACAAAGGTGTATGTGGGTGATGGGGAAAGAATCTTTTTTTTTTTTTTTAGAACAAAAAGTGTTATAGAAACTGATAATAGATTTTCAACTAGAAGTGACAGGTTTGTTTCAGATGATGCATTTTATTATCTTTTTCAGATACTTCAGGGAGCTAGGGAAGTATGCTTTTAGTGGAAAATGTATAGGAAAACAAAAGAACATTTCAATAAAAGAGCAGAATGAAAAAAAAAACCAAAAAAAACAAACCACCAAACCATGGGCTGCTCTATAAAATTATTGGGTTTGTGTATATTTTAGTGTCGTGTCTTTTTTTTTCCCAGGTATTACCAGAAATTATTCTTACCTTTAAAAGTTATCTCAATAATAAACCATTAACAATAGACATAATTTTACAAATAAATTTTGCATTTCAATTTTTCCTTCTAATGTCACCCTTTTTTTCTTTTTTTTTTTTTTTTTTTTTTTTTTTTTTTCCATTTTAATCTCATAGGAATGAAGGACAGAAATAGACAGGCTACACATTTGAAGCATCTAGAATGCAGGTCTTCAAGAAGAATCTGGATTTGTAATGTTCAGGACAACATGTTGTCCTTGTTCCAGCCAGAATAGACTGAATATTTGAAGTAGCCAGAAGGATCTATTCTATGCAATCTCATATCACCGGTGGGGGAAGGAGAAAGGGTCTCTTTGGTCACGAAGAGTGGCAGCAGTTTGCATATTACCTGTTTGCGCATTACCCATTTCCGCGTGGGGAGCCTTTCTGGTAAATGCTTTCATCAACATTGTTGCCATTACCCTCATAGTCTTATCTCATTGCTATTTCCAGTAAATTGTTCTCATCTCAGACTGTAACCTTCACCTTTCATGCCTCCAGTTCTTCTTTCCATCCCACCACAGGGGAAGAGAAGGGGTAGGGTGAGTGAGTGAACAGAGCATGGTTTGAAGTGTTTCAATCAGAACGCTAAATTGGGGCACGCCATTCCACAAACCTGGTGGAAACCACAATGAATTATTGACACACTGATTTTGGTACACAAAATAAAACACGTGAAAATTCATTATTTCTTTTAAATACGTTATGGAATTTTTTTTTAACCTTTGTTTCCATGTTGCAGAAAAAAAAACAAAAAAACATGGCCTTTTAACTATATGTCCTGAATAGCTTCAGCATCTTTGTATGAACCTCAAAAATAGTTTCACTGTGCCTATATTCATCTACATGGAATACTGCTCTAGTGCTCAATTTTGCAAAAGCCAATAGACAAAAATGGTATTCAAGATTACACTCTTGAAATAAAATACACAGTGTTCATTTTAACACTTTTTACAGTTCAATATTCAAGTGATGAGAAAGAGAAGAAACATCCTCTGGTGACAATTTCTGAATGTTCCAGTCAGTTCAGGTCATAGCAGTTACTATGCTGGTTTTCACTTGCAGTAAGTTAAAATAGGTACAGAAAACACCTCCACTGCAGCAGTCTTTCCTCCCTCCTGAACACAGGGTGTAGGCAGTGAAGGAAGATGCTTTTCTTGCCAGTTTCACTCCTGTTTGAAGGGACTCTACTGACTCCAAGTCTTATTTTCTTAAGCTTTTTATTTAGCAACAATCTGTTTGTCTGATCCTTCTTCTACTTTAAAGGGCCTGCCCAGTAGATTTTTGAACAATTTATTATGTAGACAGAAGAGAAAGAAATACACATTAGATAACTCCTGTTAATGCTCCCTGGGCAGCAGTCCAGACAGTAATAAGAAAGGTTTGGAAGCAGTTTGTGGTACTTGATATGAGATCTATAAAACAGTACCCTTGCACCTACATTTATGCAGACATAGCCTGCCTGGGGTGTGTGAATTTCTTAGCCTTTGAGCTACTTCCAGAAACTTTTTTAATTGATGATTTTTTTTGGGGAAAAACAAGGTATCAAACAAAGTTATGGTGTTTGGATTTTTTCTGAAAATAAGAATTAGGCAGAGGAGAAAGACTTCATGTGTCTAGTTGAATGTAGAGCTGCTGCATCAGTTCATTATTAGCCACAGAGACTCCTACAGAAAGCATGGATCTATACTGCAAGGTGGAGGAACATTTTATAAAAGGTATACTTCCCTTTCTGATTAGTTTTACTTATAATGTCACATTGCTTTAGGGAAAAAAAATTCATTTAGTTTTGGGAATAGGAAATGATAGCTTGTATTTCCATTGATGAAGATTTAAACTGTCCTTTATCTATGGAGTACACCTGTGAAATACAGGCGAGGATGGAGGTTATGTGTAACCCATGATAAGAAAGGCATATCTCCTTCATGCATCGATCTTTAAAATAGAAAGATTTAATCATGTTTAAGTACCAGAAATAGTCCAGTTGCAATAGCACAGAATTTGATGAAGACCCTCTACTTTTATTCTAGTAACCACACGCTACATCACCCCAAATAACTTCTGATTTCATTTAGTCATGATGTGATGGAAAATAAAAGCATTTTGCTGTATCTCCTTGCACATTTTTCTCTGTGAAACTATGAGAACATCAAGGGATGGTTTTATTTTCCTTAATATTCTTCAAAAGTTGAAAGTTGGTGTGAGTGATCCACACAGTTACATAATAATAACTGATTCATAAAATGCACAGAAATCACATAGGAGGTGGCAAGTCTGAAAAAGCCAATGAGCTGCATTGCTATTTTTTAAAGTTGACTTAATAGCTCTCTTTTTTTTTAAGTTCACTTCTACTTCCACAATAAAGCTTGAAATTGAATCGTGGGGCTGTATGAACTGAAAAAGCAATAGGACTGAAATATTCTGTCTTAAAAAATAATCACCAACTTAGTGAAGATAAACTATTTGATTCATAGTCATTGAAAGCATAAACTCATTGCCATTCAGATAGAGATTATATTTTTTAGACAGAACATGTAGTCTGTAATATAGCTCTATTTGCTTTATAAAATATTTTGCTCCAAATTGTGTTGTAATTGCAGTTTAATGTTAAGGATGGCAACAATCATCCAGATTTCCTTATAAAAAAGAGCTGTAGTTTTTTTCTTCATGAATAACCCAGGAATCAATCTTGATCATTCTGTTCACATTTATTATTTTTATTTATTTCATTAATTCCTTGGAATAGATGACTACTAATTTGTAATTTCTTTTTTTATTCTTTGCACTCTTTGTGGATTTTGGTTGAGTTTTTGGGACAGGCACATATATATAACACACATTTTTCTACTGCTTGACAAAATGGTGGCATATTTTAATGAGGAAGTATTATTAAATATTATCCCAACATGGAGTAGGCTGGGGGTGCAGAAGTGGTTAGAAAGGGACACAGCTAAGACAGGTGACCCCAGCTGACCAAAGGTTTATTTCATATCCAGTGTTCAACAATATAAAGCTGGGAAAATAAGAACAGGGGGACATTAGTAGAGATGACATTTGCCTTCCCAAGTAACTGTAATGTGCCCTTGTTTCCTGGGGATGGCTGAACACTTCCCTATCCATGAGAAGTAATGAATGAATTCCATATTTTGATTTGTTTGTGTGCATGTTTGGGATATTTTTTCCTCCATAAACTGTCCTCTTCTTAACTTATTGGTTTTTCTTACTTTTATATTTTGGATTCTCTCCCCTATCTTAAAATGGCAAGAGTGAGCGAGAGACTGGACACCATTAGACTAAGACAATGTACTTGAACTATTTCAAGAATGTCTATCTTTAGTTGAGACTGACTCTCAGTTCTTGCTGCACAGTCCAGGATCTAAACTTATAGGAGGACAAGTAAAATTCAGTACCTTTTCACAGACAAACCAAAATAGGAGGAAAAATTAAGGATGTTTGTTGCAGTAAGGTATAAAAATTATAATGAAAGGCTTAAATAAATCAGGCCTGCTCTGTTATATCAGTGGCTAGGCTTGTCAAGCTAACACTGCAAGTTCCCATGTGAAAGCAATCCTGGTGTGAACAGTTTCTGGGTGAAAAACAACACCTGCATAAACATTAAATCTATCTCATGAGAAGCAGTGAAGAAAATATGCAAACAACTCAAGAGCAGAGAGATTTGGTAGACTAGTAAAATACTTTTTACTAACCAATAATGTAATAGGCAAGAAAGCTACTAACCAACTGGAGTCACACACAAGGTCTCTAAAACTGTATAAAAATGAGTGATGTAAATAAAGAATGAGCTTTTCCCGTCATGAAGAAGATGGAGTCTCGTGTGGTTTATTCTGATAGATGTCAACTGGCCTAGTGACTTCATAGTGTATATGCTTAGATTTGGTTTTGGATGGAAGAGGCCACACAATACCCACAAAAATGATTAAAAAGTGGTTTTTCTAGAAGCTTCTGAGCAGAATGCATTCCTCCACAAAAAAACACTTAATCAAAAAAACCACATAGATATTACAAGGCATGAAACCACTATGGGTAGTCACAAAAAAGAAGAGATGACAATTCTGAAATAAAAAGCAGATATATATGGGATATATACATAAATAAAAAAGATACGCATCTTTTTAAAACCTGAAAAGTAAATGAGTACTTTCTGCTCCATTGAGCACATGTCAAGTTGTGCATTGACGGAGAAGAATAACTGGGAAAATATTGATGCAATCTTTTGTATATGTCAGGTCAGTAAGCTATCTTGTCTCTTCTCCTACCACTGTGTGTTGCATATTTTAGTCTTTTGAGATTTGTACTGAAATGTAGTTTTTAAAACAGCTTGTGAAGAAAATTCTGAGTGTTTAGGGCAAACTGGCATTAAAATAGGTGCCTTCTTTACTTTTTTTTTTTAATTTAATAATCATTGATTAAATCTACTGTATGTGGAAAGAAAAGTCCTTACTTACATCATGATCTAATTTTAACTTGAAAAGCTAGGAGTTAACAAGTCTTCTTTCAGTAAAATTTTATAATGCTATTTCAGTGTATCATTAAGTATGTCTTTTGAAATTGATGCAAAAAGGAAATTTTGTGCTTATATATCTTTTGATTTTAACATTTATCCAAAGTACATGAGCTATTTACATTAAAACCTACTACTGACATGATACTAAACAGAAATATATGAAACAAAATAATGTGAGGCTCAAAAATTCCTCCATCTATAGAAGAATCAGCCTTTGGAAGAGCTCCTTATTTGAAACACTAAGTTTAAATCATCTGACTAAGTTAGAAGTGGAGGCGACAAAGTTAGTGAACAAAAGTACATAGGCTTAACTAGGAAGGAACTGATGTCTGGGGTTGTCCACCTTTCATCATACCACATTCAATAGTACAACATAGGATAGAGACTTCAAATATTTCAAGTTCACACAACTGCCATCAAATCTAAACTACTTCCAGTATGATTCTACCTGGAGTACTCATGTTTCTGCTGTAAAGGACTAAAGCACAGATTGCTTCAGAAATAATATTTTTTATCAGAAAAAGATTGGAACCCAAAGAAATTGCCACAGGTTTTCAAGAGAGTAACCTGTCACTGAGTAAATGAATCTGTGATGGATTTCATACTTCCCTTATTGATGCGGTGAGAGGAGTAAAAATCACCCTTGTTGCCTGAGCGCCAGTGTCCATCATCTGAGAATAATTTTAGTCTCTTCTTGGACCTCTCTTAGTGCTGTCTGTGGACTACCTCTCTTAAGATGTGGGAACAGATATCCCAACATTGAAGACTGATACTTTAAAGTGAAACCACACATTATTGACCAGTTATTTAATGTATTATTTCATAATCAACAAACAGAATTTCCATTAAAATTATCCCATCATCAATTAAAAATAAGGCAGCATTTAAAGTAGGTTGTTTAAGTGCAGGTTCTTGCCATTCTTTGTTGCTATGTCAAGACCTCCTCAGTTTTGCTTAACACTATGTTCTCCTGCCCTCACCAGTCACTTCCTTATTTCCAGATGAGATCTAGGACTAATCTCTTCCAGCCAAACAGAAGAATTGTCTTGTCTACCATGGGCAGCCAAGTTTGTCTTCACATTTTTACCCTCTTGCAGTTTTTTGTGGGTTTGCTCTAGTTTATGATATTACTGAGTTAGATTAAATTCAAATGCCGCATCCTCATTTACAAAGGTGCCATCTTTCTTGTGACTAGTTTCCCAAAGCCTAGAACCCAAGCTGACAAACAGTGCTACCTGCTGGCTCTGCAAAATATGTTTCAATTTAGAGTGCACTGAAAACCCCACCAAAATCTAGGGTTTCTCAGACAGCAATCAGAAGCTGGAAACATCTTACAAGGCTGGATCTTCTGATAAATACTGACAGTCATTACAGGAATAATTGCAGTAAAACATATATAATTACATTTGCATAAATCCTACAGATTATCCAGTCTTTAAAAAAAATTAAACAGTATGAAACTTAGACTTTCAGATGAAAACCAGACCAAGCATTTAATTTTTAAATTTTTTTTATTTTATATTCTATTTTTGTAAGCCTTCAGTTTCCATTATCCTTGTTTCTGCTTGTGTCATCACATTAAGAACAAGTCTGGATTTCATGTTTATTTAGTAGCCTTGACTCAGATGGACCCAAGACTGCTGCACAGTAAGAAGCTGTAAAATGCTGGTTTAAATGTGACATTTCATATAATGATGCAAGAAAAAAGTTGTTGAAATGTCTCTGTATTATATAAAGCTTTGTCAAATTAAACAGTTAAGATTAGTTAAAGAAATACGATGCAGACAAAGAGTTTGATGCCTTAAAACAAGATAAATCTAAGCATCTTTGAACTGCAGAACATCACAGCAAGATTGAGGCTCCATAATTATGCCAGAAATTCTGCTCAGAAGCTTAAAATTCTGGGTTTCATTTCTGATATTTCCATCTGTTTGGTGTTTTTTTAATATTACTTTTGGCCATTTAAATGATTTTGCATAATTTCAATTATTGTGAAACAGACTAATGCTGTGATTTGGTACTTCTAAAATGTCATGAAGTCAGTTTAATGATATATTAGAAAAGTCACATTTAGTATATTTTTCAAAGGCTGAATACATCTCAGTACTTCTCAGTGTCTTTGCTCTTTGTTTTGCAGAATCAAAGGGGGTTTTTCATATAGCAATCAGATCTCCAGAGAACCAAGTCTTTGAGATGTTTTCAGCAAATTGAAAAAACTCTACTTCACATAAAATAAAAATTGGTTTCAATTTCACTTTTCATGTGATTTACACTAGCATAAATAGAAAATAATTAATTTAATGATTGAATTAAATATCTGGCAAAACTAGATAAGGTTAATGATCTGGTTTAGCCTCATATATAATGCGCCTAGTGAGACTACTTTTCACAGAAATTTCTTGTGTGTTTCCTGTGTATTAAGTAAGACATAAAACAAATTCATTAATAACATATCAGAAAAATAAGTTTTCTTTTGAGCCTTAAGTATATAGCTACATATAGGGACAGTAAATGCAAAAAAAAACTTGAATGAAACTGAGATCTCAAGTTTGTTTAAATAATACATTATTACTTACTTGCATAGATCATACTTATGGGTTCTTGTTTGCATTTTAACAAACAAGGTTATCAATGGAGCAATAAATACTGACTATTATATTCACAAAGTGCAGCTAAATTATGCTTATTATGGATTTTTTAGTTTCTCCTTGGAAATATGGTTTATAAAACTGAAATATATACAGTTTCAACAGGCAGCCTCCTTTTATTGCTGCTTAGATCACACGGTACATCTTTATATATTTTAATGGATTTCATAAATATTTTATGGATTAGTTTTTGAAGTAAATGTACTAGAACAATGCACAGCAGTTAATATAATTCACACTAAGTTTTACAGCCTTTCCTTTTCTCAGTTGTTATTGATGACATATTTATACTGTGATCATTTAACTATAATTAAAATAGCTTAAATAAATTGTATAGTCCAATAAAAAGATATATTTACCAATAAAAAGATGCAATTACCAATGAGTTTTCCTTACTTCCCAGCAAACAAGAATCTAGGATTTTAAAGAGTTTTTATCTACTTAAAAGTTTTTCACCTGATTCTAATACCATCAAATATGTTTAAACTGACTTGGCACCCTTAGAAATGAATTGTCATAAAATCTGTGTGGGTATGCAAGAATTTATATAAAAACCTTCTCCTTCAAAATCTAATACCAGTATCTGTCTTCAGTTCACCCCTTCCCATTAGCCTCACACTGCTGTGGACCTTTTGGGTCATGTACAAATTTTAAATATGTGGTGTATGAATGCATCCTATATATAGACTAATAAATAAATAATATATATATATGTATATATTTATTTATTTATGTGTATATATATATATATATATACGTACACATATAGGTGCAATATTATATACACATATATGCTGTTGTGTGTGTGTGTGTGTACATGTTGATCAAAGATAGCTGAGGAAAATTGCATTATAAAAGAGAGCAAATTTCTGAATATTTGTGATTGGTACTTCTCCAGTCACATTTGTGATTGGGACTTTCAAGGATTACAAACTGAATCATGGGGGACCCCTGCTGAACAACAGGGAACACTTTTTTTACTGTGGGGTTACTGAGCACTGGCACTGGGTTCCTGAAGACATTGTGGAGGTACCATCCTTGTATGCATTAAAAAACCCATCTGGATGTGGTCATGGGCAAATGCCTTTAGGCGTAAGGAGGGTTAGATGAGATGAGTTCCAGAGCTCCCTTCCAATCTCAGCTATTCTGTGCTTATGTGATAAGACTCCATTTGATAGCCAGTCTTAAAACTACATCTTCCTAACCTCTTGATTTCACAGTTCTCGAACTTAATGAGTTGTGGTGTAATTTCATCATTCACAGAGCCTTCAGATTAAAAGGAGCAGTGGAGACTTACTAGTGCCAATCTTCTCCTGTGGCTCTTCCAGCAGAAAGGTTAATGGTTCTATTAGGAATCAGTACTTAAAAAAAAAAATTCCAACTGGGTCTGGCTAAAAGCATTAACAGTTTGGAAACTATTCAGAAATCCCTTTTGTCCTTTGGCTAGTTTTCTTTCACTCTATTAATCCAGTTTACAAAAATAGAGTTAATTTAAGGAATTATTTAAGAGCACGCATTTACTGTATTCTATATCCAGAGCAAAACACAGCCCCAAAAATACCTGCCCTTATATATAAAGAGAAAATTATTGTAAACAAGTACCTATTAACTCTGTAGAAATATGTGTCAAGCAGTCCAGCAAGATGAAGAACGCTGTAACTCCAGGAAGCTTCAATTTATTGCCAAAATAAGACGAGGATGATGAATGATCAAATATACATTCTACAGTGTTTCAGTTGCCTAGAAATCATGTTTATTTCCTGGTCTTTTTAACTTAATTTGTTTTATGATGATGCTTATGAATGACAAAACAAGTTTAAGAAAATGGCCATAGAAAAACTAATGTTTGAAACTTTGTTAGTCTTCTCAGGCAGGTTACTTTTATATCAATTTATATTTTTTGCACTGCTCAAATATTGCAAGCTCTTGTCACAAGAGTGTTTAAATAAACATGACCCAGATTGAAAATGTTTGGGTTTTCCTAAATTAAAATATGCATCAACTAGATACCTATCAACAAATGAAACATTAGAGATCTCTACCTCTCCACAAAATTCTCTGTACAATTCTCTCAGCAAGTATTGATCAGTTTTAAATACTTCACCACATATAACCTGTTTTCTTATGACTATTTTTCTTAATATACCCATGAAACATTATTCTTAAGCATTAGTTCTTCTGAAGAGTGCATTCACAGAGGTGCGGTATATTATCTGATGGTTATATACCTGTGGTTCTTAATAGCACAGTATTTCTTTGTGTTTATAGAAAACATCTAGCTTTGACTTTTGAATTTTGAAGCATTTAAACCAAGCTTTTGTCTCAGCTGTACTCTTGATGTGTACACTTTATATAAGTTAAAAGCAAAACGGCTTTAAACTTGTTGGAATGTAATCCTGCATACCAGTTACCAGTTTTGTTACATTATTTCCTGGAAATGATACATTAAATTAGTATTTTCAACTTTTCAACATAAATACAGCCTGTCAATTTGAAGGGAACACTTCGCACCTATAACGAATGCTCATTTTGGAGGCTTCTAAAGATAACCAGGTACCACTTCAATCATCAAGACTTTTTCTCTATTGTCTTTGATTCCCAGGGAGTGCACATGTGAGCTTTAGGAGCTTTTCTGAATGCTGAGGTCAGGTTGCCTAGAATGTGCCATGCTATCTTACTGCACAGAACACCTAATATGGAACCTATTATAGCTGTTGAGGTATGTCATACCTTTTACTGTAAATAAATAGAATATATAACACAAAAGTCATGAAGAAAAGTGGAAACAAATTCCTTTGTTAGTAAATACAAAATACTCTGCACCAAATTCAGGATCACAACTGCAGATTTGTTTAGAGTCATGCATGTCTCAATATATTGGAATCAGCAATATCTGACACTTCATGATCATTGCTTTATGAGCAACCCAGTTAGGCAGACTTGTCATATGAAACACAAAATAAATTTGAGGAGGATTTAAAAAACCTCATAGCTTGCATAACTATTGTATCCTGTTAGTTCTATTACAGAATCGCAAGGACATAATAAAAATTAAACTAAAATAACTCTTTCTCCAAATATTTTTCATAGACATTATTCAATGGGTACTTGTTATCACAGTATACTTTGCAAAATGGAAGCCATTTATCATCCCTCTTTACATCTTCAGGATTCAGCAGTAACAGTGGAAATAAATGAGAGAAGAACCTTTGGAAATCTTCCCCAGAAAAAAAAAGGTTTAAATGTTCACAAAGGTGACCTTGAGGAGGGTTAGTTGGAGATCATCATGTCATACTTAGTCCTGTTCCAATTTAGGAATCATTTCTAAATCTAGCTCAAAATAATTTCTTAAATTAATTTTTAACATATCCCTGATAATTTTTTTATTTGTCTTTCATTGTTTTCCATAATTTGCTCATCAAAATTGTTTACAAAGGAATGCAAAACTGTAGGATTTTTTTTAAAGTATAAACACTAACAGAGAAATGTGAAAATAAATGTGAAAATAAATGTGAAAATAAATATTTTATGTGAAATTTTTCTCAGGGGAAAAAAGTGTATTTCATTATGCTAGAGTAGTGCCTACCAAAGAAAACATAAAAGTCAACATAAACTGAATCAATTTTTTGATTCAAAATTGAGAGAGATCAAATATTGCAGTATCAGGGCAGAGCTCTCATCTTCAGTAAATATTTGCAAACGTATAGCCTGACTATGCTGATACCATGTGCTAAGTACACATTACATATGCTCTGTCATACGTTTGATAATAAATCTTCTTTTTTTCAAATGCCTTATCTTGTAAATTGTACAAGGTAATAAATTTTTTGTTATGGTAAAGTACAAAATAAAACAGAGATTGGTTCTAAAGAGACTGTATTAGCTGGACTCCCCTAACTGAACACAATAATGACTTATACAAGTGGAACAGTATGATGAAGAATTCCCATACAGGGTCACTCACATTCATTCTGTGTTGCAAGCGACAAATCTAAGTTATTTGGAAAAGGAAGCTTCTTTCACATTTTTTGTTTGGTGAGATTATCTTTGGAAAGAAAAGTTCTATGAAGAATGAATAGCTGTTCAAATAGAGTCCTGACAGATTTCAGTCCCGATACTTTTTCTCCCAGTTCTTTAAATGACTTGTCAGTTCCTGACTTTTGGCAGGTGGCTGTTCATACGCTCATCAGCTAGCCTATGGCATCCCAGTCCTCCCTGCCCCTTTCAATAATCACTCCCAACCTTGGCAGATACTGCTGATTTTTCCTTTACTCCTTTACTGGTAATTTGCTTGCTTTAAAATAGCTGTTCTCATTTCTGTGTCACCGAATTTTCTTCAGTGCTCTTCTCTTGTAGCACAGGAATCCTCTCCACTCATATCATTCACTGCTAATGTCCCTCCTCTACTGTCTTGATCTAGTGAGCTCTTTGGTTTCCTGAGGTGAGATGAGTGTTGCTATCATGTTTTCAGTGCTTACTAGTTTGTCACTTCCAAAGACTCATGTGAACATAAGAACTCACTTTGAAATATCTATGTTTGACTAATTGCAGATGGGGTTATATGCTGTCTGCCTAAACAGGTCGTTGTTTGCTGTAAAAATTTAGTATTAGACACTTTATTCTATAGGATAAAGGTAGTAATGATCTTTGAAACAGTGGTTTATGAATTTCAAAAAGACACCTCTCAAGACACATAAACAAAAGAGAATTTATTAGGGATCCCTGTAATTTAGTAGCTTTTAAATTAATGTTTGCAGGCTGTTCTAATGTTGTATTTCTAATGCATCAAATGTTATATTTAATAATTGAATTGGGGATTGATGTGATGCTTGCAAAAACAGATTGGGGAATCTAAACTCAGTGTGCAAAGTGGATGTTTTTCACACTGAGAAGAGACTGGACATGGGTCTACAGCAATAGTGATTGCTCTGGGCCTTCTTATTAGGTTTACTTTTACAGATAATTTAGAAACATACATTTTCCATAAGGTATAATTACTAGAAAGAAGCAGTATTTCCTTGCCATCAAGTCAGAGAGCTATTTTCTAAATTATCTTTCAACTTCAGCAAGGCACAGTAGGTCAGAGTTCTCCACATGCAATCTGTTACCAGAAATCAGAAGCATGTAGCTGGTGCAGCACTTGTTCCATGAAAAAACAGTTAGGCAGGAGGGCTGTAAATAGTCAAATATCAGGAGAATAATTCAGTAGATATTGGGTGTTTCCCAGTTAATCTGTGTTACTGAATTTCTCTCTGTAATGAAATTCTTGAATTTCTTCTTCTTGAAATGAAATAATTTGTATTTTAAGAGGAGAAAATTAAGTCACTCTCTACCCAAAGGTTGAGAATCATTTTCTCCATTTTTTTCTGTGGTATATGAGGCTGGTGTATTATCGTGGTTCCAGTAAAATGAAAACTGGCCTACCTATCATCAGGTAAATAGCTTGCTAAGTTAATTATCTTACCGTGGACTACTATTTCAGTGAATAATTTTTTCCTAATATCAAAGCTAAATCTCCCCTGGTGCAACTTGAAGATATTTTCTCTTGGCCTTTTGCTTGTTACTTGGAAGAAGAGACTGATCCCCTACTTCACTATATCCTCCTTTCACGCAGTTGTAGAGGGCTCTAAAATCTCCCCTGAGCCTTCTTTTCTCCCAGCTAAACATTCCCAGCTCCCTCAGCTGCTCCTCATCAGACTTGTACTTCAGACCCTTCACCAGGTTTGTTGCCCTTTCCTGGTCTTGTTCTAGTCCCTCTTTCTCATAGTGAGGGACCCAAAACTGAACACAGGATTTTAGGTGTGGCTTCACCAGTGCTGAGTACAAGGTGAAAATCACTGCCCTGCTCCTGCTGAGCACACTACAGCTGATGCAGGTCAAGGGGGCCATTAGCCTTCTTGGCCATCTAGGCACATGCTGTTCAGCCACTGTCAACCAGCACCTCCAGGTCCTTTGCTATCTCAACCCACTAATCCAGCCTGTCTAGATCCCTCCACAGAGCCTTCTGACCTTCAAGCAAATCAGTACTCCCAAACAACATGATTGCACCTGCAAACTTAAAAAGGGTGCACTCAGTCCCCTCATCCAGATCATTAATTACGACTGCATGACTGCATTCAGCAAAAGATATTACCAAATGCTTCAGTTCAAACAGCGAACATTTTATTTTGAATTAAACAACAAAAAAAAACCCACAAAAAACCCTCACAAACAAAAACAAAAACAAAAAAAATTGAAAAAGGCTATTCCATAGCCTTATGCTCAGATTGTATTTAGAAGACCTGTTAAAGACAGTATTTAAGTTTGTAGGATTATATTTATTATGAGTGTAAATCTGTACCCTTTTTAATTTTCATCCAAGATAAAAAACAGTGAGCTCTTTAGGCATGCCAGACTAGTGCCATTACTGAAGTATTGGAAACTATGATAACACAAAAAATAAGAATTCAAGGTGAAAGGAAAACTGATTTGCCCTCACTATTCTGTAAAGTACCAGGGCATTTTCACCACTGAGTCTGTATTCAGCAAGGAATCACATATTTCAGTCATTAAAAAAAGACCTAATAAGGGCAACCTGCTCCAGGAAGTGTAATTTTCAGGGTTTTGGTCATGTCCCAGTGAGAAAATGCAGAGAGACCTATTTATTAACTGGGGAAAAATATTTCTGGACTAGTTTGACCTGTGGGCTGCCTGAATGTCTCTTTTTATAAATTGCCAGAGAAGAACATTGGTAAGTTGACAACTTAAAAAAAAAATTAAGAACTTACAGTACCAGCTCATAGCTGCCCAATGACAATAAGGATAATTTTGAGAATAAAAGATATAATCATATTTTACTTTGGGAATCAGAAGACAAAGACAGTGATAAATAAATAGAGAGAATTTATTTTTAAAAACCTACATCCCTGGACTCATAAAAACTATGAAATCAATTTTAGGTTAAATTGCTCTTAGTTGTTTAATAATATCTTCAAGATGTCTTGATACATTGTTTATACACTTTTAATACATCTTTAACTTTCAGGTCCCTTTTAATTTAAAATATATTTTATAAAAAATATTTTGCTGTATGTTTCTTGATATTGGTATTTCTGTAGGAAAAGTAGTATGAGCAGTAAGAAAGACCTGTGTACTCTACTATGGCTGCTTCCATGCGGGCTGCAAGCCAGACTTCATAATTAATGAAAAAGATGTCTTACATGGAACATAGTTCTGGGAAGTATTGACTCATCTATGAAGACCAGTTAGGGACAGGTGTGATCTTCTGCTTGCTTGAATGTGAATCAGTTATAGCTGAGCAGTCGTTAAATTTGTCTGGTACACTGCCGAAACTAACATCATTTTCTTCTAAAAAGAAAAAGAAAAACATATAAATAAATCATGCAGCCAGAAGTTGACTCCAATTTTAACTGAAAAGACTAGTTCAGAATAAAATTATATTCATAATTTCCTAAATTGGCTCAAAAAGAATCAGCATTTTGATTCATGCAGAGTCAATATACTTTAAAATATTGCTTTAATAGAACTTTTCAAGTTCCACACAAAACAGTTTAAGCTATGTCTATATTCTTTCATTAGAATCTAACAAAATGAATGCTGCTCACAGGAATCATTCTCTGCATTCTCTAAAAATTCATTATCCTCTCTGCATTCTTTTCACAGCCCAGAGTTTTTATCATGTGTTGAATGTCTGCTGGCATTTAATACTCATTATATGAAAGCAAATATCTTGAAGGATTTCGGAAGTTATTCTAATGACGTCCTTAGACTTTATTGGAAGACAATGAATGAATGTTCTAGCAACTTTACCGTGAAGGGCAATCATATGAGGAATATGTAGAATTTCTAAAATGCATTGACAGATTGATTGATGAGATATGGTAAAATTGCTCAGGAGAACTGCAGAGAGTATAGTGTCATTACCTGCTAATAAATCGACTGGAAATACCAAAGGAGCTGCAAGCCAAGCCTGCAATATTAGTCTAGTCAATGCCCAGATTTCTGCTTTTATTGATTTTTAGAAATGATCATCTGTTCCAGTTTGGGCATGACTGTCAGCATGGGACTGAAATTCTTATCTGTGATAACTTTTTGCTGAAGAAAACAATGAACTGAAAAATGTCTCAGTCGTCTTTAATCACCCTTTACTCTTCAGCTCCTACACTGGAATGCATTAAGCCACAACAAGAAGCAGTTCAAGAATATCTTTGGCCACCAAAACAGCCTGCTTTTGAAGTTGAATTCCAAAACATTTTATTTCTCAGCCTTTACAGAGACATCATGTTTCCCTTTTTTCTTTTTATTTTTTGAATGATTTGATTAATCTAAACTTTAATCACTGTAGTAGAAAACAGTTCTGTATATTTTCTTTAGGCAGTCAGTCAAACAAGTTCACCACCTCAAATGTGTGCTGCAATATTTTAACCTGTACAGAATTCATCAGATGTCATACAAGTTTTGATTCTACAATTTTTCATTAACATGAGAGTGGAGTGTTTTTCAAAACAAAATCTCTGTGTCTTTCTTGATATTTGCTACTATTTTTTATGACTTATCACTCACTGACTTCCCCCACCAGTAGGATCAGGGAGAGAATTGGAAGGATAAAAGTTCAAAAACTTATGGTTTGAGATAAAGTCAGTTTAATAGGGAAAGCAAATGCCAAACAAGAAGCTAACTCACTGCTTCCCATGGGTGGGCAGGTGTTTAGCCATCTCTGGGAAAGCAGGAGTCCATCATGTGCACCAGTTATTTCAGAAGACAAACACCATTACTCCAAACATTCCCCCTTCCTCCTTCTTCCCCCCACTTTATCCACTGAATATGATGTCATATGGTCTGGAATACCCCTTTGGTCAGTTTGGGTCACCTGTCCTGGCTGTGTCTCCTCCCAGCCTCCCAAGCACCCCCAACATCCTTGACACGTATGTCCGTGACAAGTATGAGAAGCAGAAAATGCCTTGGCTCTGCGTAAGCCCTGCTCAGCAACAACACAAACATCTCTGTGCAATCACCCCTGTGTTCATCACAAATCCAAAACTCAGACCCAGAGCAGCCACTGTGAAGAAAATTAACTCTACCCCAGTCCAAACCAGCATGTTTGTTTATATTTTTCCTATTGATTCTGCTGAGATGAACTGACTTACTTCACTGTAATCAGCCTTAATCTTTGCAAAGGTTCAGGAAGCAGGAGATCCATTCTGAAAACAGAGCATTTTAACAGCCTCTTGACAATATTCTTTCCTCTGCACTGTGCTGTTCTATCAGAAGTTCAGTGAAGCGGAGTCTGACCTGATATCTACAAAGAAAAGATTGGGTTTAGTTCAGTTAGAATCAAGCAACACTTGTATGTCACTCTGTGTAGATTTTTCTCTTTGTTTTTTGAAGTTGTTCTGAGTCCTACCTGGATACCTTTCACTTTCTAAAAGGTCCTTTTGGAATGTTTTCTTTTGTTCTGGAGCATGACAGGCTCACATACCAAAACCTTACTTAGTAATTTTCTACAGGCAAGTAGAAAATATATTTGGAGAAAAATCTAACCTATACCCTAGAAAAGAAGACAGAAAAAAATATCTCTCTGGGAAGTGTTTAGGGTCCAGATATAGACACCCAAGAGTTAAATTGCTGTGGAGCAGGTCTAGCAGCCTGATTCCAAGACTTCGCTATAATATTAATTTCACATTTTCATCTTACTGAGAATTTGGATACAAA
Source organism: Motacilla alba alba (assembly GCF_015832195.1). NCBI lineage: Eukaryota > Metazoa > Chordata > Aves > Passeriformes > Motacillidae > Motacilla > Motacilla alba. The sequence continues at coordinate 76,552,132 of NC_052017.1, forward strand.
AGCATATCCAACACAGTGCAGACTGTGATTTTCAGTGCATGCCATCTCCCACATAAAGTAGCCCTTCTTAGAGCTCACAAAATGCAAGTAAAGACTGAATAAGCTGTCTTCCCCAGTCTATCCTCTTCATCAACCCAAGAGGGATGCTGCTTTTCAAATGAAACAGCATGGGCTATAATTTTGCCACATTTATGAGCAATACTTAATTTTTATTTAATTTGTAAATTAATATGGCTTTAAATCTTGACCCTGTTATTTCAGCACAGAGTAGAATTATTTATGTATTCCCATAATAAAACCTTGTTTTAAGGTTTTCTATCTCAGACATTGAAATGCAATTTAGATGCAACCTGACATATGTGAATTTACTTTTGGCCAGAATGCTTTACATTTGTTGTGACTGGTATGATTTGTATGTTTTTCTAGTTATTTATAGGTTGGTTAAATGTTTCTTCCTCATTTGCAACAACAGACATGCACAAGAAATTGCAACATGCTATTTCATTAGAAATACAACCTTTTCAGTACAGAATCCTATTTTGTGTTCTTCATATAAAGGATTAAACTCCTAAATTTTATAATATATTTTAATTCATTTTCCTTAGAATAAGAATTATTATTATGAGATATAATTGTCATATTCATTTTAAAACCAAAAAAACCCAATCAATTTATGTGTCTTTTTGACATACAGAGATGCTGTCAAGGTAGTATTTTCCATACAGTTGTGGTAGTTTGACCTTGACTGGATACCAGGTGCTCACCAGGCTGCTCTGTCACTTACCTTCCCAGCTGGACAGGGGAGAGATGGAAAATGACTCATAGGTTGAGATTAAGCAGTTTATGAAAGAGAAAACAAAACTTGCATTAGCACAAACAAAAAGAAAAAAATGTTTTTTTCTCTACCCAACATACAGATTTATACATTTTCATTAACTACTACCATCTGTCCTTATACAGATAGATACTATTTTCCCATTTCATGGGCTTCCTCTACATCACCAGATATTCAAAAACAGGCCATGACTTTCATTCCATCAGGATGGGTGGTCAGGACATGAAAAGCAGCACACTTGAGCCTTGGGCACTGACACTGACCCAGATGGGGTCATCATCATGCTCTCTTTGCTCCTTACAAAATTCATTCTTTGTTGGGTTCATGTCATTCCTGCTGCTTTACTTCATGCCATGTGGAGATGGGCTTGTGATCAAGAGGTGGGCCTCACCATGGAGGCCATCACACAGATTATCCATGAATGTGAAACGTGCTGCAATCGAATGAGCCATGCAAGTGAAATCTCCTTGAAATAGATGGTGGTTTATAGGTTAGACAGAGCTTGGATAGAGCTGCTTGATGGGCAACAGGCATCTAGCTAAATTCCAACCACCACAATAATGAAGTCTCCGTTTTTCCATTTTGAAATGGACAGGAGACACTGCCATGCACTGCAGTGTTTGCTGGAATGAGTGAACAGCAAATTACAAAAAATTAATAAATGTTATACTATAATTCCTCGCATGGATCATGATTAAATTCACAAGTTGTGAAACCAACCAGTCCTCAATCTCAATGTGAATACTTTTGACCCCAACTTAAAAAGGAAAACTTACTGAAAAAAAAAAATATATATAGATTGTGTATGAACAAAGAAGGAGAAAATCATTACTCTGATAATAGAATGTGCCTTACTGAATGTCATCTTGGAACATCAGAATTGATCTTAGAAGGCAAAAGGACACATACATATTTATTTTTTTAATCTTCCTTCCTATTTATTTATCCACTTAAAAATTTGAAAGGCAGATTTTGTTATGCAAAATAAAAAAAAAACCAGAAGCACAAAACCCTCCAAAATAAAATTAAACCAAACTTACAAAAACCCAGCACTCACATCTTATTTTTGATAATTGCAGTTGGGCTTCTTTTTGGTCAGCATTTTCGTGATCCAACTTGCAACATGATTGCCACTGATGGTAGATGATGTTTATTTATGAACACTAAGCAAATTGCAGAGTCCATGATTTTTCCTTGCAAAGTGGAATATGCTGACAGAAAAAAGACTCCTCAAAGTTGGACACCTAGAAATTAAGTCTTGGAATTCTTAAAATGTGAAAATATGTCCTGCCTGTTAAACTTTTTTTTTTTTTTTCCCCCAGCGGCTTGTGTGGGGCTATGTGTTGGGTTAGTACTGAAAACAGTGATGATAACACAAAGGTGTTTCAGGTGTTGCTGAACAGGGCTTACATAGAGTCAAAGCCTTTTCTGCTCCTCACATCACCCATCATTGAGGGAGCCAGGAATGCACAAGACGGTGGGCAGGGACACTGCCAGGGCAGCTGACCTGACCAAATGCCCCAAGAGATTCACAGAACCACAGAATCAATGAGGGTGGAAAAGACCTTTGAGGTCATTGAGTCCAACATATGACCTAGCAATGCCTTTTCAACTAGACGGTAGCACATTCCAGTCTGCAGAGCATCATGCTCAGCATATAAAGCTGGTGCAAGAAGGAAGGGAGGGATGTTCAAAGTGGCAGCATTTGTCTTCCCAAGTCATCGTAATGAGTGCTGGGGCCCTGCTTTCCTGGAGCTTTTGCTTTCCCTATTAAACTGCTTTTTTTTCAACATGCGAGTTTTCTCTGTTTTACCTTTTCTTTCTGTCCCCCACCCCAGTGTGGGAAGAGTGAACAAACAGATCATGGGACTGAGCTGTCAGTCAGAGTTAAAGCATGAGAGTGGTACACTTCCATTTCCATAGCTTTAAAAGGATTTTCAATATAAACATTTTCTCTGGAAAATTTTAGTGCTGCACGTGATTTTCTAAGGAGGGAAGGAGTTGCCAAAATAAATTTAATTCATGCTTAGATAAATTAGACATGATAAACATAAATCTGACTAATTAAATGGTCTTTTGTTCACTTATATATTTATATATATATATATTTGTTTTTTTACATTCAGCCTTTGAAATACAATTCTGAGAGTAAACATATAGAAAGAACAAAATGGCAAAGTGGGTGTAGACATTATTGATATACCCATATGGTTTTGGAATTAGCCAACATTATAGATAGATAGATAGATAGATAGATAGATAGATAGATAGATAGATATGCAGAGAATTGCAAAGTGCAAGTGGAAATGTTTATAAATTCTTGAACACAGATGAGGATAGGATATGAATAACTGTACTATGTGTGTATGAAATGCTTCATACGTCTATCACATATAATTTTAGACTTAATAGTGAAAGTTACATTAGCAGACTACAACTGACAAATGTTTATCCTTCCTTTATGCTTTGCATTTCTTTTACCAAAGAACTCCTCTTGCTATCAAGCAGGATATATTACAAACATATACAAAACCCATCAAAATAGTAAATGGGAATAGTAAATGAGAATTTGGCTGTCAAAATAAAGCAGAACTGTTCAGGAACAGAAGCAGGGTTCAAAAACAGTCAATGTTTGTGTACCAGCTTGTGCTTCACAATCACTCTTGCAATTCTCATTTTACGGCTCTTCAGGAAAAAAAAACAAACAACAAAACAAAACCCAGAGCATCATAGAGAGGTATAGTTACAAAGCAAGCACTTGAAAAGTGTAGAGATACAGCAATCTGCAATTCACCTGGACAGCAGTAGAAAAGTTTGCTTCAGAAAAGCAATAGGTTAATTCATCTATTCAGTGTGAGTAGTTTGAATGCTTATAAAAACAATTAAAATTGAGAACTGACACTTACCAGTGCAGCACTGTTTTGGTGTTCTAAGTGAACCAGGGCAATGCTTATTGTGAAAGAAGCCCTGTGGTCTCACTCAAGCTCCACAGTCATCTACCAGCAGTAAACCCCAAACAGCTATGTCAGGCTGTGCCCTGAACATGATAGCTTTGCATAGTCTACAGTGGGCAGCTCCTGATTCTGCCTGTCATGTCACTGACTACCTTCATTTTGGTCTAAATTGAATGAACTTCTCATCCTATGATCTTAAATTTCAAGATGGAAAGAAAGGTTTTGAACACTTTCCTAGTTATTCTGAAATGTTTTATTCATTAAGAAATAATATAATGTCAAAGAAAATATAAGTTCAGTCTGCTAATTGTTGCTCACCTGTTGTGATAAATAAAAGGCTCCCACTCACCTTATTAACAGAATACAGACCTTTCTGTCACTAAGTGGCCTTCTTAGATCTACTTAAGCAGCAATCTTTGCATAAAAATTTAATAAATCCTAAAAGATGAGAAAAAAAGTGCACCACCCAGTGACTAGATAAATTTGACAGAAACTTCTGTAAAAATTTTCTGTTAGAAGTTTGTTATGTGCTTCAAGAGGCAATCAAATTACATCCTCATCACAGGAAAAGTTATCTTTCCCATGAATACCTCTACTTGTTAAATCTCTTATTTTTAAACGTAATGATTAAGTTTCTGCAACTATTTTTTCTAATATGTTCAGCTGTGGCCTGTGGTGGGGCCACTGGAGCCACTGGAATCAACTCTGTAAGGCATGGGGCAGCTCCAGCTGCTCTGCACAGGGGCTGACCCTGCACCCCTCAGTGCTGCTGCCACCTTGGATACCTGAAAGTGATACAGTACTGCTTTCCCAAATTTGGTAATTTGTCAATATTTGAGATGCTGGAATTCATGCACTGCCAGAACTCCTGCAACAGATTTTTTTTTTGACTGAAACATGAGAGCACACCTAGAAAACTGAACCCACAATACTGACTGGTACTCAGTTTTTCATCCAGTATGTCTCTTTCTGACCATGAGAGTAAAGGCATGTTTTGAAATGTGAGAAAAATTTTCTTTACTGTTGCTCTTGACCCATATAGGAGGGTTGTATATAATTTTCCTCATTCTTCCACTCTTCTCTTATCCTTGTCTGAAGACAAATCTGAATTTGGGAAGATTTCTAAACCAAATTTCTGGGCTCAGGTATCTAGTGAGGAGGATTAATAACTGAAGATGAATGTGACAATCCAACCCCTTATTTAATTAAATCATGGTTGTTTAATTATCACAACTATTTCATATTTCTACTTACTTTTTAAATTATTGTCTATAAATCATAGTTCAAAATATTTTGGTCTTGTGTTATTTAAGATGCTTTGCTTTTTTTACTGAAGTGGAAAGGTACTTACTCAATAGATGAACTGGCTATGCCTTTACTGATAATGACAGTCGCAAAAGAAAAATATTACTAGTAAACATAGAACAAGGACGCTAATTAGCCTAATATTCATTCTAATTATCAGATTTCACAGTAGTTTTAAAAAACATGCAGATTTATGTTACAGCAAGATTTGTTATGTCACAGTTCATTGTCTTTTGATGGGCTATAAATCAGTATGAACAGGTTGCTAAAACTGCCCCAAGAAAAACAAAGAAAAAAATACAAAAGAATCCCCCAAAACACAAGTTTCACAAGTTCCTATTCACCACTTTATATACATTGCTAACTTCAAACATGAAAAATTTTATGCAAATATTTAAAAAATAATTTAGAAATAAATCAGTCTGGTAATAAAAATGTTTATTGAATCTTGTTTTAGACAATCTTTATTTTTTTCTCCACAAACAGCATGTGGCTTATTGCATTTTATATGGGCTGAAATCCAATGGACAATAATAAAAGCAACTATGAATTACTACATGAATGAAAAACAAGTTAAATTACGGTACCATCCCTGACTTCTTGTTACTCACAAGGGTGCCCAAGCAATCTGAGGCACGAAGATGATAATAATGCAATAGGATAACCTGAAATGTGATGCCCTGTGGTTATCTTGTGATCAGACATGAAAAACGGAGGTTAATTTTCTTTCTCTTTTTTTACAATTTCCTTGATTAAAATGACTGGAATTTTCTCTCCTGATCACTTTCAAGATGAACAGCTTTTGCTAGCTAAAATTATCAATGATCATAAATCACATAAGAGGAAAATGCTGTGAAGTTCAGCCTCTGGAATTGTATCTGTGTAATTATCAAGTCAGCAACTAATGCCAATGAAAGCTTTATTACAAAAAAGCACAATCACAGTGGATAACATGTAATAAATACTTAAAAAAGAACTCTCAGGATGTCTTTGATTATTCTTTCTAAGGATGATTAAACTTCACATACAACTACCAGTATCTTTATATTTTTATGGAAAGGCTGGAGCGAAGGACTAACTGGAAAGGGGAGTGGAACACTTGTTGCACATAATGAGACTTTCAAATACTCGCTCTAGGATGAATGGATAGAAAAGCCTGTACTTATGCTGAAATATAACAGCAGCTCCAGATTTAGTGGTCAGTTGCTCCAACTACTGTTGAAGAAGTAGGGATGCAAGGAACTTCACAACTCTTGTTTAAACTGCAGCTATGGGGTAAATCTTCAGTCCTCTTCTAGATTATATAAATAATGTCAGAAATAAATCTTTCAAAGTATTGGAGGTCAGAGGATTTTAAGCACCAACCACTCCACTAGTACCATTTCAGTGTTAAAATAAAATTAAAATTGGATGCTATCCATACTCCTACTTTGCAAAAAACAACTTAATCTAGAATGGTTACCAAAATTACTTGTGATGCTTCCCTCAGCATGGAACAGCATCCCTTCTATGTCCACACACCATAACTCGTATCTCTACACTCACCTTTCTGCTCCAGCTCTCAGGTTTGGAAAGCTGTTATCAGAGCCATTCACTTATTCATTCAAGAGCTGACTCCTGTCCAGTAGGAAGAATTTGACTTGTATGCAGAAAATAATTCAGGAGCCATATAGCAGTCTTGCAGGAAGGCCTCTTCAGCACAGATTGTCCTTGACACCAAATAACAGAGACAGCCCAACACTCAGAGTTTTTCTTTAAAATATTCAGCCATTTGTGGTTGGCATACAGGCCAGTTCTGAGAGCCAGCTGGTCACAGATATCATGATGATGACACTATATCTTTCTTTCTGTGAAAAGTTTGGTTCAGATTTTTTTAATTACAATATTACAATATTACAAAATATTTGATGAGCTTCCCCAGGTATTTTCTTTTTCATCTTTTCATGCCTGAAGCATCAGCTTGCAATGATTCCATGAGACACAGTAGCAGTGAGCTAACAAACATTTTCTACTTACAAACATCTCAGCATACTGGTAGGTGATTTTGTGTCACTGTAGCATCTTTCTTTTCTTTTAAGGAATCTTCTTAGGCTATGAGGAATGTTATGAAGTGGATAGAAGTCTCTGCTCAGGAAGGCAGGGAAAGCAAATCTGGCTGAGGAAGGTTCCTACAAGCAGGAGGATCCTGCATACACAACAGTGTTGTCTGCTATGGAAATGGATCACCTGGATGGGTTGGACCCTGCAGTGTGAGATTCAGACACAAAGAGCACCAAAGGCTGCACCCTAAAATGACTGTGAACATTCTCATACTTTTTCTGTGGCCAACAAGAGTATCTTCATCTGGGTTTCAGAACATTATACTAAGAAGAAATGGAAACTGTATGGAGATTTTAAAATTTATTTTACCTGCTAACTATGATACTTGTCTATTTTATTGTTCTGTTATGATTATGAGACAGTAGAAGCAAATGAACACAAGAAAAATAACTCTTCTTATGTACACATTCTTTGCAATGACCAGAAACAATGAAACGTACAGAAAATGTCTTACTGAATGAACACCCATTTCAAAATATAATGATCTCCAAAGAAAAAGTATTAATAAGATGACAGCATTCTTTATGGAAGCAAATATTAATATTTGATGCTGTTAGCTCTTATCCATCCCTTGATATAAAAAGCTTAATGATGCAGAGTTTACACAAGCCTTTTGCAATAGGCTGTATTGGATCAATAGCATAAATGTTGACACATATATGGAAACACATGGGCAAGGAAACAAATTACTTCAGGTTAGAGTCGCCACAACATGTCTTTTCCAATTTTTCTTCTTAGATACTTTCTGATTCTTCTCTTATTCCACACTAGAAACTTTCTCGCTCCCAACTAGTTAAGGATTATTTCCTTAAACCTTTTGGTGACTTGTGGGGCAGACTTCTGTGAGGGCAAGAAGGGAGGATACAGACAGAAAAAAAACTGGTAGTTTTATAAGAAACCCTCTGGTAGTCCCGCACTCTTGACTATTTCTTCTGTAGCTAGGGCTGTAGAACTTTCTGAGGAGACCTTAGTCAGGCTCTGGAACATAGTCCCTCAGCTAAAACATAGGAGATTTCTGAGAATATATAGCATATCTAAGGCTGTCTGATGAAGGCTGCATTTGCTATAAACACAGATGCTGTTTACATTGTTTTTTATAAGAATGCAAATCCAGTGAATGTGATGATTAGCAATCATCTGTTCTAAAAGCATATCTGTGATATGCTTCATGACAGAGGGCAGCAGTTCTCTTGCCCAAACACAGATATCCAGTGCCGCTTAAGGTTCTCTAGGTTGTCTGAAAAATCTTCACAGGGCTGTCAGACACAGCCAAGAGAAGGCCTACATCCTTGTGGAGAACCAGCTTGTTGTACACTAAAGGTGCAGAGAATCTCAGTGGCACTATGTTTAGGCACTTGAGCTAGCTAAATGCTTCCTAATGATCCCTGATCTATGGGCTATTGTTTGCACTCTAGAGAAGACGTAATCATTGAGGAATAAATTGTATTTTGTGTATTTTTGCTTTTATTGCATCTGTTACCTGTTTAGTTGTTTGCCTCTTGCAATAAATGTTCTCCAAAATCTTTGTGTTCTGTAGTGATTCAGGCTTTTGTATGCAATTTAAGTTTCCAAGTGTTTTTTTTTTCTATATTGAAAAAAAATTAAATAAATAAAAATATCTATTCATCTCTTTGCAAATCCTAGACAGTATTTTGGTTTTTTTTTAAAGAAAAAAGTATCTCTAGAGATTAAACAGAGAACTTTTTGCAAACAGACCAGTTACAGTCCAAAGTAAATATGTTAAAAATGTAGTGCAATGAAATGTGACAGGAATAAGAATAGGGAAAATGCAGTATGATACAAAAGGAATAAAATAACCCAACAAGACTTAAGATAATCTTACATGCATCTTCACTAATTTCAAAAATTTTCTGTACTGAGTCTATTATTCATTGTACACGTATAGGTGTGTTGACTGCATAAAATCATACTTGGGTTACAAATAGGAAGGAATTAGGATCTTAAAACTGTGTTTCCATGTAAGTTTCTACTTTAGTGTTAGCTAAAACAACCACTGTCCTCGTCAAGTACTCATCAATTGCTGTTGACACAAGTACTGGTATGATGAAACAGTCTGGGGATTTCACACAGAATCACAAGGCTGGAAGAGACCCACAAGATCATCGAGTCTAACCCATGCCCTAACACCTCAACTAAACCATGGCACTGAGTGCCACATCCAGTCTTTTTTAAACACATCCAGGGATGGTGTCTGCACCACCTCTCAGGAAGACCATTCCAGAACTTGATCACTCTTTCTGTAAAAAAACTTTTTTTCCTGATAACAAACCTATATTCTTCTTACACAACTTCAGACTGTGTCTTTGGTTCTGTCAGATGCTGCCTGGCAAAAGAAACCAACTCCCACCTGGCTACAACCACCTTTTAGGAAGTTGTAGAGAGTTATAAGGTCACCTCTGAGTCTCCTTTTCTCCAGGCTAAACAACTCCAGCTCCCTCAGTCATTCCTCACAGGGCTTGTGCTCCAAGCCCCTCACTAGTCTTGTTGCCCTCTGGATGCATTCCAGCATCTCAATGTCCTTCCTAAACTGAGGAGCCCAGAACTAGGCACAGCACTCAAAGTGCAGCCTCACCTCATACAGTTGAAAAATATTGCTGCAAATAGAGGTGTTATTTTCCAGCTAGTCTAGTTACTCCTTGTCCAGTAGCACTCAGAGCATCACTGCATAAACAAATGTTCCCACATTTTTTTTTCTTTTCTCAGTGGACAAAACCCACAAACAAACAAACAAACACAACAACAAAAAGACTAAACAGAAAAAAAACCAAACCAACAAAAACCAACCCCAAACCAACAACCACAAAAAAGCGCCTTTTGATGATTTCCCTGATTTCCCTTTAATGTACTGGAGGTTACAATAAGTCTGGTTTGCTAAAAATCTGTAAAGTTTAATACCAATTATTTAGGTATTTCATACTTTTGACTCTATTGAATATGGGAATACAAAGTTATGTATGTTGATGATTCATCAATGAGATAATCCAGTTGGATATTGTGAGATACAAATAAATCAGTAGGCCCACCAGGAAGATTTGGTCCCAAAAAAACATTTGAAGAGGGGTTGGTCCACTTTTCCTTTTTTTTCCCATTTGATTATATATTTGCATTTCTTTTTACTGTATATCTTTTATGCTTGTTGGTATTTTTTTGCATTACTCCTCTTCCATTGTATCTTGGCAGCTCAGCCATTTGCATCTCTCTTTCGTTCCCCTCACTGCTATCTTTCCATATGTTAAGCCTTTTGTGCACGACTTAAGTTTTTCTAATATAAAAATTCCTGTCAAGATTATGAAATAAAGAAGTCTGCTTTTAAGGAAAAATTAAATCTTTGCCCTTAGTTTAGGGCAAAGATTTCATTTGTTATCATCCTTATATGACTATTTTTCACATGTGATATCTGATAAGCAGAAGATAGAGCTGAAAAAGTATGCAGAGGAAAGATACTTCATGTGATAACTTTCCTTTTAAAAACATCACCTTTTCTTAAGCAGGTCTTTAAGCTATTAAGAACCTGGAAAAGGAAGTTCTGGCCCTGTGAAATCTCCTGCTAACCTTTCCTTATTTAGGACAAATAAAGAATATATTGCTGGATCTTTACCTGGTACTCTGGCCTCAAGAATGAGTTTCTTAAGAGAATTTGATTTGCTCTCGCCATTGGAAACCTTTTGGTGCAGCTAACAAGCAACGTTAGGGAGCCCTGATAATGACACAAACTATTGGAACTATTTTTAATTAGCGCACGTGGGAATACGATTCCTGGGCAAAAATTATGTGCAGAGTTAGAAGTTGTACCAAATTGCAAGGACAGTCTAAACTCTTAGCGTATTTTCATATTCCTATTTCATCCTGTGTGACTAAGGAAACTATTCATTCTATTGCACTGCAAGAATGAAATATGCAGGTAGAACAGGGCAATATATAGGGGAGATGACTGCTCTCACATATGATATGATATGATATGAATAGAGTCCTCTTGATTCCTGTGAGCATTACTGTGCATTTTAAGTAGCTAGGTGGTTAGTTAAAGTTTTTGAAAGTTCAAAATACATATTTTTGCTTGTAGTAAGTTGCTTCAGTTAAAAAGCTGTATTTTAAAGAGGAAAATATATTAGGCAGTGCACTAGTTTGATAGCAAACCAGTGAGAGACTTCAAGTCAGAACTATAGTTTAATAGGAAAATTAAAATAAATACAATAGTACAAAAAACACTGACAGGGTCAGAATACAACCTGACACCCTGTTGGTCAGGGTTGGTAGTAGTCCAGTTAAATGGTGGCTGCAGTCCTCTTGGAGTGATAGATAGAAGCAACGATCCTGTAGAAGAGTCTGGTCTTCCTCTGGGAATCTGGTGGAAAAGGCTGCCTGTGGTGTTTCAAATCTCAGATTATATCCAGGTAGGGATGCTGTTTCCTCCCCGTGGTCAGAGCATCTCACAATGGGATGATGTAATTTTGAGTCATCCAGTGCGACTCAATGGCCCATTAACAGAAGATATCTTCCTGGAGTTATCAAGGGTGATTCATGAAGGAGATAAAGAACACTGCCGTACCTGGATTTAACAGCTTATGAAGATGGTGATAGAATATATACTTTTGGGTACATCTTACCTAAGACAAGTAGTGTCTTTCAGAGCAGGTAACACTCTGGGGAAAAATGCTATACTCTCTCTGGGTCATCTTTCCAAATCCTTTCTTATTTCATTAATCTGATTCCAAGAAGTTTTATGGATAACAGATGCAAAAATGTCCATGAATACTGATTTCAGTTTGGAAAATAAAATTACAGTATATTCTGGGTTGGTTTTGAAAATAATCAGATATATTTATTGCCAAGTATGTCTACCTTCAAATAAAATTGTGTTTTCATTTTCCCTCTATTATGGTATGCAAGACACTTTAAAGCATTTTTCCTCTTTGAAGTTGTAAGGGGAATAAAAAAGTCTCTAGTATAAATTGTGGCTTTAAAGCTAAATGGCAGTCATTACACCAAAGCTTCACCTGAAAACCAGGAACCCACCTTAAAATACATGAGGTTAAGACTTGCAGCACACACCAGTGAGAGCAAGTGTGACTACACATCCCTAATACCATTCATTACTATTGATCACTGATTTCATTCATGAAACAATAATCTGTTTGCAATCCAAACTGCCATTTGTGATCTGTATCTCTCTTTTCTTAGTTTTCTCATGCTGTAGTAGGTTGGAGAAGAGATCTAGCCTGTTATTCTATTTATGACACTTACAAAGAATGAGTACCTTTTGGAAGAAAGAGGAAACTGGGAAACATCTAATGACATTTCTCCAGTGTACTTTGCTGGTCTCTAGAGATTTATGGCTGAGACTGCCTGAATCCTATCCACATTTTAGTGATCTAATAATTCTTTCTCCCCACACTCCTTGTTGTATGTTTTTGTTGTTGGTGGTGGTTGGTTGTGTTGTGTGTGTGTGATTAGTTTTATTTAATTTGTTTTTCTTTTTGGCGACTTGGTTGTTTGGGTTTGGTTCACCTTTTGAACCTCCATGCAATTTTAGCACTTTAAACATCTTTTTGCCTGACTGTGGCTACTTATTCGGTGAAGGGTAACTTGTTAGTTAAAAGCCTTCCCTCCCACACATCTTTGTTGTATCAGTCCATTGCAAGGACAATGAACACATGCTTAAAAAACACTATTGCATTTTTCAGGACACAGCATGAAAAATATACTGTGAAAAGATCAGTGTGCTGTGTGAGTGGATAACTGAATGACTGCTCAGGTTCAGGTTGGTTTTCTGATTTTCCTTTATCCAATTCCACACAATTGCCACAGGCTTGGGCACGGACGCTGAGACTTCATGGTGTGAATCTGTGCAGCACCTGTCTGGGACACAGGGGATCATCTGCAGCTTGGCATGCACTGAGATTTTCAACCTATATTAAAGCATTTCACCTGCTCTGGGGACTAACACAATACAAGAAGAATAGGAGCAGCCTTTCGGCAAAAAAAAAAAAAAAGGGCTATTTTAACTCTTAGTAGTAGCTTGTATTTCCATTTCCTCTAGAAAGAAAAACTTTTTCTCCAGGAGTTATTTTGTCTTTTCCTTTCTCTACCAATGTGCCAGCTAAGAAGATGAAACGCATTAATACATGTGGAGCATTATTTTATAAGTATGAAATGAAGCTTTTTTTTTTTTTTTAATCAGAATGTATATATGACTATAAGTTCACAGGTATCTCTCTTTTAGTTTTGGGGTTTTTTGGGGTGGGTTGGTGGGTTTTTTTGGGATTTTTTTAGTTTTTGCCTTTAATGTTCTGGAAAAACTTATAAAAACCTGGGATTTCAAAGGAGTCTGACTTATGTTTCCAGTTTGTATTTAGAGATGTAAATATGGTTTAAGTCCTTTAGTATTCCATGGAGAGATAGAAGACCATTTTCCCAGATGTATTCAATGGGATCATAAATGACAGGTTAATTTGCAGAATATTTGATTTAGAAATTCAAAGGCACTATCTATCCCCAGATCTAGCTTCAAAAGGAGTTAAATGTGGTGTAGGGAAAAATTCAAGGGTGTATAGAAAAGTTGTTTTTCTATTTACCTATTAAAAATGCTTAAGGTGAGATCTCTGGTGAAAAGTGTATTAATGAAATTATATGAAAGGGTTTTTTTAAGTACAGAATTCCCAGGGGATGAATGCTAGGAGTATGTGAGGAGAGAAAGTCCTAGAAATATGTTGGTTCATCCAAACAAACCGTGAATGGATTATTACGAGCAAGTTAAAAGTACCACAGGTTGTGTTTACTGCAAATGCATTTAGTGGGGGAAAAAAAAAAAAGAAACAAAAAATTAAAAATAAAGAAAAATTAAGAAAATTAAGAAAAAACCCCAACAATTTGTATTTGCATTTGTAACCTCACTGCTAGGTAGCTTTATTTAGCATCTTTATTTTTGGTGCTGTTGCTGAAAATAAATTTTTAAAGGGAAAAACCCACCACTATCATTAAAGAAATAATCAATTTGTTGCAGTCAGGAAAAAAAAAAAAAAAGCTGCTTTTATTTTGAAGGATTTTATTCCTGCCTGTCAAAGAAATATCAAAATGGGTTGAATGTGTCTGATGGCATGTCAGTGACAGTGAAGTGATAGTACAGACATCTGCAGCCTTTCTGTATGAGCAAGAAAAGCCTACTGCAACAAAGTCTTCCAAGGAATTTCTGAAAGCAAGCTCTGCTCCAGACAGAGCCAGGAACAAATCCAGGTTAAAGAAATACAGAATAACAAGAAAGGATTCCTTTTCTGACATACTACAGTAGATATTAATCCTGCAATACCACAGCAAATTTGGGAAAAAAAATGCAAAATGCAAGCTTCCATGTTTAGATTTCTAAATAATGTCATAAACAACCAGTACAGAAAGAGGACAAGAATGCATCTTTTTGCCAGTTGGTGTATTTTTAGGTATGCTAACGGTGTGCTGTGGAGGTTGCCCAAGTGCATTGCACCCTGAGCAATACGCATTATGCAACTAAGCAAGAGAAGAGTTGAATGTGACTCCTCACACTGTTAACAGTCAGCAGCTCTAAATTCAGGCCAAAAATACATTAAGTAGCATATACCCTCTACAAATATTAGAAAACAATAAATAGGAAACTGTTGTTCAATGTGTTGACTGGAATATTTTCTGGCCCTGGTGCCAGCATTTTAAAGGCATATATGGGATTAAGCTATTTTTTTGTTTCTGAGTTTTGTCAAAATTTAATCTGTGGAAATACTATCCTCATTTTGAACCATTTGGACTTAATTATGGATGTTTGTTGGTCCTGTGGCATGTTTTTTTTGTTTTTTTTTTTTTTAATAGCAAAAGTTGGTGTTAAGAAATAAACCTTTAAACAAAGGCCATATATGCTGGGGTGAGTTCCATTTTGCTACTTTTCCCATCTTCTAAGCTGGGGCATCAAAATATCTCAAAACAGAGTGTGCCATGCAACAGCTGCTGAAAGGACATTTTCTCTGTCCAAGTAACCTTGAGGTTTCAGTTGGGGAATTTAATCTAAAGTGTAAAAAAGAGTGTGTATGAAATCTGTTTAGATCAGCAAACACTAACTGTGTCCTTAAGCTCCTAATGCAAGCACTAGACTACAAGGAATGTGTAGAAAGACACACCCTTGTCATGGCTAAGGTGTCAGCTTGGCTGCTCAGTGACGTGTACCGAGAGAGCTGCCTGTGCTTGTACAGAGGAGTTATCACACCTGCCTTCTGCCTTGTGTACATCTCACCTGTCCACAGGGAATGCATCCCACACTGCGGCCCAAAAATTCAAAGCAGGAGAGATGAGTTCAGTGTAGCTCAAGCAGGAAATTTAAAGTAGTGTCAGATCGGTTCATTTCAGTTATGCTGGGTGTTGCTTCTGTTGAGGGATTGAAGAAAACTACTGGTGAGCTGCGAGGCGTGGCTGTGCAAAGCATTCCTGTGGTTGTGATTTTCTCTGCCTTGGCAGAGAAATGAAGGACAGACACAAGAGCTAATGAAGTGTTTGTGAGATCAGGCTAGGAAAATAGGAACTGAACTGGTAATCAAATCCAACATTAAAAATCTGCTTTAAAAATTATTTTTTACGTGAAAATAATTCCTGTGATCACAAACAGCACTATGGGAGAGCAGAGAGGGCAATTTTCAGAGAAATTGACCAAGTAGACAGTTTACTGTAGTTGAGTGGATTTCAAAATAATTATATAAAAATAGATTAAGCTGAATTGAAACTGATTGAAATCTGATTAAAATGGTAATAATTTTTGGTTTGCTAGTCTCCTCATAGTTATGCATGCAAGACTGTTCATGAGCAGTTGTTGACAGTTAATGTTTCAGAGGTTACAATTCTGTAAGATTTTTATGTGTATGTACACGTCCCGCTTTTCTTCTCACCTACACTACAAATCATCATTCTGACCACAGTACTGACAAGCTGGGATCAAAAGTTTTTCTAATATCAGTAGCCATTTTCTTCCTATACATCTATAATTTTGTGGGCTAATATTTAATTTTTGTTCACAAAATCCATGGTAATAAAAGAAGACCAGGAGGAATGACACTCTTTCTTAACTTCTGAGAAATACGGAATATTTTGCTGAGCATTATAGGCTGGTATTTTTCAGTGACACCCATCAGGTCACTTGACGACTGCAGCCCATCCACTAGGTATAAGCATCCACCTGGCTGCTGGTTTTCTGGGAAAAAAATTGGAGCAGGTGTTTGGAAAGCAGATTTCACACTAAAAGCCAAATCTCTTTCCTTGTGAATGGCTTGGCAATGAGCAAGTTGCAGATGTAACAGGAGTGGGCATCACACGTCTGCAGACACAACTCCTCCCGAGCCTGCACAGCCCGGCACAGATTCAAGTACTGCCTCTCCTCTCAGGCAGGGGAGATGAGTCCAAAACGGAGATTCATCTCTCCCTGCTGTTGAGGTTGGACCAGTTTGTAAAAACAGTGGTGAGATGCTTCACTGCAGTTAGCCCGGCTTATTGTACTGAACAAAATCATGTCTCCTGATAATACTAAGCTCAGATGACTCAGAGACACTGTGAATGCTGAAAATGTGAAACCATAATGTAGCAAATAATTCTGGTCAGCACACAGCACACTGTATTCCAATAAGTGTTACCTAGTACACAGTAGGTTACATCCATATAAATATGGAGAAAGACAGCTCAGGAAACACGAGCTTTTTTCTGCAAACATGAGACTATTGAATAATTACCTCTTCCAGATAAGCCCGGTCACATTAAGAAGTAATGAACTGGTGTTGGAAGCCTGTCCACTAAATGTACAAAGCAAACGGTTCATACCCTCATATTTGCAGAATGAATTATGCACATGTATATATACAGATGTACATATGGATATATATGCATATCTATGTGTGTGAGTATTTATTACTCACAAGCCCATCATGCAGTCAAAACCACACACACTTGGAAAAAGAACTCTGAAATTAAAGATGTCAATGTTTTCCTTAAAAATATTTTTTTTTGTCACATGACATAAGATGAGGCCATATTTGACTGAAATTAAGGTTGGACCTAACAGAGGGGTTTCTAAGATCTCAGGAAGGCACTTTAGGAGTAGATCTCAAATTCTTATTTCTCAAACATGTTAGTTATTGACAAATGAGGTAAGATGTGAAATGCAACTAAGCAGGTAAGTTCACAACAGCTTGGCACGTCTATAGAGAAAGCATTTGACTTTCTGACTTTGACCCAGAAAAGAAAATGAACATTTCTTGAATTACTTCCTCTTTTGCAGTTAATAATTTCAAGCTCCCCAGTGACCCTCTGACTTCCTCCTAGATCTTCATGTTGCATCCAGTCAGGGAATAAAAGCTACACACGAATGAACAGACATCATTAGCCAACACTGTTCCCATATTATCTTTCTGAAATATTTAAAATGCTAAATGCTCTCTCTGTTTATAATCAATGTACATGTTAACAACTCCACAAATATGCCCATATCAAGTAAGGCAAATAAACAGAGATCTGTTTGCAAAAAAAAAAAAGAGTACACCCATATGTTGGTGGAACAATTGCTTGATTATGCATACTGCATTCATCACTTTTGTTAAACAAGGTATCCCTTTATGTAGATCTGAGTTATCTGGGTTTATTTTGTTTGTTTGTTTTTTGGTTTTTTTTTTTATGTAGAAGCAAAATTTATTACAGTTTGTTTTCAAGACAAACTGAACCTTGCAGACTTAAGTCAAAACCATGGATCCTGCTGGTTTTGTAATGTAATTGTAATATCTTGTGTGGAACTTGAGAATTGGATCCTAGTATAGACGTAAATTAAATCGACTCACTATAACCCATTTGAAACAAGCTTGCTACATTTTTTCCAAATGAAACTGTAAGTAATTTTTTTAACACAGTAAAACTTGTACTGCCTTGATTGCTGTATTTCTGCTTTCCAGCCTTGCCTAGCCACTCATTTGGAAGGGCAATATAAGTATTTATTTCCTCTTTTCTTTGAGATATAAACACAATTATTTCTTTTTTTCTTGCCAGATTAAAAAAATAATCAGAACTCTTTCTAGCTAGGAGTGATAAGAAAAGAAGAAAAAAAAAGAGAGATGTTGCTTGGGTTTTTTTTTTTTAACTACAGTTATTAATCTTGGACTGATAGTATCCTTTTTGACATTTCCTTCACTGTCTACACACTATAATTATCTTTCCCTCCTACAGCAGTTTTTCCCCCTGCCTTTTTCTCTCCTTTCTCTTCCTATCCCCATCTCCACTCCCATAATACAGAAAATACCTTCTACACTTAGCTTTTCAGGTTTTTTCATTTGTCCTTTTGTATGATAAGATTAGATTTCATAGTCTACACAAAGTAAGCGTACAGGTATATACTGATAAAGAATGGTTCAACTAGGGATTGTATATTTGCTCTCTTCTTTCCTTTCTGATTGCAACAAGCAAACTAAGTGTACAATTTAGCCCTATAATAAAAATAATATTTACTTTTTTTGGGAAACATGTGCGTACTGAAATATGCATATATGTATTTAGAATATATACATATATTCTAAATTATAATTAAATACTTAATTTTAAGAATTCTTAAATATTTAAGCTGTTTTAAAATATCTGTCATAATTTAAAAAGTAGCCTACAGTTCTTTAAGGATATTATATATGTCTTCTGGCCAGAGGTCCTAAGAAATAAACAATATGATTAATTCAAATCCTTATTGGTCATAGAGTCCTACTGAAGGAAACAGAGCTGCAATAGCTAAAGAGAAAGAGAATTTTTCAAAATAGAGTATGGCTGAAAGTTTTCAATATGCTGGCAAATGGACACTAAGAAGGGCTAAGAAAATTCGCGTTTTGTCTGTCAGAGTAGATTTTTTGTAAGTTATGCTTCTCACTACAGTCATCAAGACAACACTGTTTTATTTTACATGCCTTCAGCCTGCATGATATCACCTTATATGGGTTAATTTTTCAGTTTGCATGTAATAAAACAAATTTACTTTTTTTTTCTATAAATTAAAAGGTTAATAACTATTTTATGTGTCTCTCTGATTGTCTATCTCCTTCAAATACTTTTTGAGTGTTTTATCTAAATGGACATATATGAAGGAACACTGGCTCAAGCATGATGATTTAATTTAATTTAATTTATTTTAATACAAAAAATATTGAATAGTCTTTCACAGAAAAGCCTGAACCAGTGTCCTCATGAAAACAGGAAAATGTAACTTACACTCACTTCAGAACTGATATCACATTTTTTTTCTAATTATGCCACAAATCCTTCAATCTATGTCTTCTTGCCTGTAGCAAATGAGTCTTTCATACTGTCTTCTATGTACAGCAAAATTCTTTTAGCTCCTTGAAACACCAGATGCTGAGACCATTTCAAAGCATGAAACTCTGATACTGTATATAGGCTTACAATCTTAGACTATCTTAATAAATTAATTTTTAATGTTATAAATCTGCTGAAAATGTCAGATTATGTGTCCCTGAAGTGAAACCTTAGTGTTGATCTACATAAGTACTAACTATAACCTTGTATGAGTTTTACATGTACAGCATGCAACATAAAGCAAACAAGTTGCTGTAGATGAATATTCTTGTCAAAGATACCAGAACATAAGTGACTAAGGACAACTTAATCATATTCCTTAATACAATTTGGAAAATAATAAAATATTTCAGTTGAAATGGAAACAATGATCATCTAGTCCAACTGTCTTAGCACTTCACGGTTATCCAAAAGTTAAAGCATGTCATTTAATCATTATCCAAATGCTTTTTCAACACTGGCATTCTTGGGGCATTCACCACCTTTCTAAGAACCCTGTTCCATGGTTTGACTACCCTCTCAGTAAAGAAATACTTCCTTGTGTCCAGTCTGAGCCTCCACTGGCACACTTTGAACCATAACCACACATCCTGTCACTGAATACTAGGGTGAAGAGCTCAGCACCTCCCTCTCCACCCCTACCTCCTCAAGAAGCTGCAGAAAGCAATGAAGTCATCCCTTAGCTCCTTTCTTCCAAGCTAGACAAGCCCAGAGTCCTTATATTCTCCTCACAGGGCATTCTTTTCAACTTTTTTACGAGGCTTGTTGCTTTCCTCTGAACAAAATTCAAGAATTTCCACATCTTTCTTAAATTGTGGGGCCCAGACTTGCATACATTACTCAAGGTGAGGATGCACCACTGCTGAATAGGAAGGGATAATCAACTTTGTTGACCAGCTGGTTACACGGAGTTTGATGCACCCCAGGATGCAGTTTTCTGTCTCTTTCAGAACCACTGGCTGATATCTTTCAACTGAGAAAGAGGTTGTGTACTCTAGAAAGAGGTGTATATAGAGCTTTAAGGGTTTGTGTTGTTGCTTTTATAATCAGTACATTTGAATTTCTTATGAGTTGCATGTCAGCATTGAAAAGAGTCTATGCAGAATTATGCCTTGTGGAGTTATAATTCATAACTGGGATCTTGTCTTAAAAGAACAATAGAATCCACTCCTTATTCCGAAAATGTAAATTTTATTTCACAAGTGCAAACAAGTCACAGAGCATTCCCATTGGCATTCACTGACAATAGACATGCTTTAACCACTGAAGGCTCTGCTGCTGGTTCAAGCAGATAGGAAATATTTTACAGCATTTGCATTTTTCTCAATTTTTCACTTCAACAGCATTCAGCAATGCTCTCATGCAAGAAGTTGGGATCAGCCAGTTTGCATGTCTTTTGCCCAAATAGTTCCCAGACCTAACTTTGTTTACAAACATATTTTCGTAAGTGCTAAAAATAAAGGCACATTTATCACTTTGCGGTACCTAACACCTAGAGCAAGGATATGATTTTAACAGTGTTCTTAAAGGGGCTATCTGGTGTTTAATTTTGGTATACTCTGAAAATTTTGATGCATGGCCAGAAACAATGCAAAATCTATGGATCCATAAAAAATATTAAATTGACACTAACAAAAGAAAAAAAAATTATGTTCTGCTGCCTGTGCCATTGAAATATGTTTGTTAGTTATTGATAATATCCTTTGCACTCTACTTCTTCCCCTTCTTGCCTGGTTGATGTACAGGCTTTTTAATCTAGCTTTTTTTTTCCAACCAGACAACTTGAATATCTCATTTCCAGATTACTTGTTGGCTTTCAGTGCTGTGCCTATGCCACTTGAAGTGCATCTTTGATTTTTATATGTATGAAAGCTGATGCTTTGGTAAACAGAACTTGTGAGTTTGGCTATGCTGTCCTATGTCTTGAGAGTGGATTTAAGAGCAGAATAGTATTTTTTGGCCTTCATGTGCTCCACACAGCACATGGAGAAGGGCAATCCACGTTCTACTGAGCTATGCTCTGCTCCCAAGGGAATGCCAGCTCTCTGAGCATACCCACCAACTCAGTCACTACCAGCCACTTAGGGTGCTGCCACACACCTTGAGACAGACTGCTTATAAGCATCCTGGAGGATTTTTGAAGACTTAACTGTAGACATTTTAGCAATTCCTAGGATTTCTAGTCTTGCATTGAGACTCCATCATGCCAGTAAACAATGTGGTTAGAAATAAATTAAGGGGTCTGTCCTGAGGTTAGTTCCTCTAATAATAAACTTAATCTAATTTTGAAATTTCCACTGGGACATGTAAAAAGGTTTTCAGGTCATCACAACTCAATATTTAAAACTTGAGTGAGATTAATCTCTTCCAAGCTGGCCATGTCAAAGTTTAAAATTCATTAAGAATTTAACTGTTGCTAATTTTACACCTAAGTCAATACAAGAAAAAAAAAAATTAAAAGCAGACACTCTGCTTTTATTTCTTTCATTAAATATTCTGTGTATTTAGACATTATTTTTATTTATTTATTATGTCCCGTTACAGCAAAATAATCTTTTTGAATTAAACATTTTGCATTTCTGGTAGTGATATTTTTCTCATTTGATTCCCATCTCATTCTTGTGATCAAGAGTGTTCAAGAAATCATGGAATTCCGCAGTAGAGATTAAGTACTGGAATACACCACACCGAACTATTAGCCACTGACAATGTGCCAACAGTGCCTACAGACTTCTAGAACAAACTTCCTGGAAGATAAAAGTTTTTACTTCGGTAGAGAGGAGTCTAACACAGTTTGCAGGCCCCTCTTCCTGAACTATTTCCTGTCATGCCGGCAAGAATCACAGAGTTTTCAATACCAGAAACACTTTCCTTTCACTTTAACAAAAAGACATTTCTAGCCTTCATGGTTATAGAAAACTTTGAAAAATATGCATTCAAAAAGAATGAACTTTTGAGAACACATGATAAAGAAGTTGACTATTATTTTGAAAATATTATTGTATAAGTTGATGTGGTCATGCCTCTTTTGTAACTAATGAATACATACAATTAATTCATTGAATCATAGAATAGCTCATTGGAACAGAGTCATAAAAGATCAAATTCCATCAGTTTCAAGATCAAAGATAGGTAAGGTCTTGCTCAAGACCAGCAAAAAGCCTACTGTGTTTAATGTGGTCTTTTCCTGGAAATGAAGAAATATTCCATATACTTCAGCATATATTATATTGCGCTTGGCTACAGGCATCTTTCACGTTTAACTTAGTACAAAGGCACTCACATATTATATATGTTTAATGTTTCTTTAAAATTTCAATAAATCCACTCAATACCGACTAACAATGCCTATAAAAGATCTTATGTTTTAACAACAATACTCATGCTGTTATAAAAATATAACATTAGAAGTTGTAATTATTAAACTGAAAAGATAAGATCAGAGTAGTAGCAAATGTACTGCAAGTATGATATTAGAATGCTTCAGGATTTTTTTATTCTCCTTATTTTTATTATTTCTGCTCTCCATTTTGATAAATGTAAAGAAATCTCAGCTGTAAATATATTTTTTCCCTCTGTTTGTTTTTGGGATTATTTTTCTGCTTCTGTGATTTGCTTGAGTTTTAGGGTTTCTTTCATTTCTGAGAAAAGACTGTGGGAAGGATAATATGTCCTGTGCTTCTATGCATTCCTAACAGATGGGCTAATTGCCGTGGCCATTTGTATATGTATATGCTTGGTAAACCAAGCATATACATCTGAAAGATCACAGTCAAAAGAGGAAAAAAGTTGATAAGGTATGCATCATCTAACTGATTTTAGACATTTTCTTTAGTGTGAGATGAACTTGCTTTATAAATGTCTGTCTTTTTATACTGGCAATAACAAAGCTTGAGATCATGAACATGAATAAAAACCTTTAGACTGAGAAAATGGTCATGTTTAAATAAGGAGATATTTCATCCTGTTATAGGAATCTATTTTTGAGATTCTTGGCCTTACTGCTTGTGGAGCACAATAGTTATATTAGTGCAAGTGCTATTAAGAAAGATGGGAGTGTTCTTTAAAAGGGATATATATAGAAAAATTAAAATCAAATTATACTGACTTTAAAATATTTTTTCATTAATATGTTATTTTTAAATTGTCCATATATCCCTTTGGGATTTTTAAATATGAACTATGTTTAATTATATTTTTGAATGTATGCTGAAACTATATAAACATATAGTCGATAAATTATTAACTATACAGTTTTAGTTTAATAACAGAAATCAGTTAAATGCTTTGTCTTCTTGAAGACAGTGAGAAATACTTCAATCTTTTCTTTTCTTATGCTTGTCAGCTGACAAGATTTCTTTTTTTATGATAATTGGATTGACACTTTAATTGTGATATGTATAATTTAGATTACTTTAGTTTTACTAATCAGTTCCTAATCTTTTTTCTCTCTTTTTTTTTTTCTTTTGCAATTTACATAGATATTGAGTTATGTAAAAGTTGCCTAAATCAGTGCTTGCAAATTACTCTGGAAACTGATCTCATTGTTTGGCAATTGATTAAATGCTTATATCAGATTCTATGTCTCAGCCTCTCCTTTTTCTCCAGCTATGACTTTCTATTCCTTCTTCCATATGTTTTCCTCATGGCATGATTTAGTTTATAATATTTATTAATTTTTTTGCTTAGTCATAAATATTCAGCACTTACAAACCACAATCAGCATTTTCTCTCACTTTTTTGTCATTTGCATCTTCATATAGGTTTAGTTAACAAATTTCTGCTTTTTGTCCTCTCACACTGAGAGATAAAAACATTTCAAGGTTAAACATACTTGTGGAAACCCAAAGGTATATTCAATTAGAGAAATAATGTCTGCTTACTCCTTTTTATGTTGCTGAAAATTTGAAGTTCAGTGGAAATTATAGTGTTAATTCTGCAGCATGAAGAAATTCACCCTTCATTTTTAATCATATCAGATGTCATTAACTAAAGAGAGTACAGAAATTTTGCCTGTTTCTTAGCCAAGCATTCAGTTTTCCCAGGAGACTGTAGCAGGTATTTCCAAATGTAGGGCATTGGCTAGGCAGAGGATGACTAGGCTGATGCCATTCCCAGATATTCATTCCCTGGAATTAAGTGGATTAAAGCTGTTGGAAATGTATCTTTGTGTGCAGCAGGGACACTTCTGGAAACAGAAGTTTTTAGATTCCCACAATATCTCCCTACTATAGGTGTTTGCATTGAAATCAAGAAATCAACCATGTCAGTAAAGTTAATAAGATATTCAAATATCTGCAGGAAAAAAAATCCTGGTTACCTGTGTTGATATGGACAACACCTAAACTCAGGATTTTTTCTATGATTATGGAGTTAAAGTAACTATGGAGTTGCAGTAAATTAAAGTTTAAATTGCTTTAAAATAAAACATTAATAAATTTCTGCTATTGCAACTGTATACGAAACTCTAGTGTTTAGATAAAAAACTGACATCTTTGAACGTGAAAAAATAAATTGGTACATTATTGACCAAGCCATGCTTGCAGAAGGGACAAGAGATCCAGGTGGTCAAAAACCCAGGGCACTGTTGGGGCTACATTGAGTTTTCATTCTACTAGCAGCATGGAACGCACTTCATAAGCCCTCTTCAGCTACACGTCAGCAGGCATGAACAACACTCCACATTTATTTGTAGGATCAGAAACCTGGATCCTAGTATTCCATAAATATAACCACACAGCAAGTCTTTATTTAGAATCTAATAATCTCAGAAATAGAAACATGAGCATGGACAAGCAAAAAAAGCTTCTAAATGAGTCAGTAACAATTAATAACAGACCTCTGAAAACCTAGGAATATAATAATTTTCAGATTTCTTATTGCTAACATGGATAATATCCCATGGGTTTCATAGCTTGGCTGAAAGGTGCTTATAAAGTTTGGATAACCTAGGAATATCTGTAGGATACAAAATATACATTTGCTTATTTTCTTCCTTATTCTGTTTTGTTTTTACATGGTATAATAATGCCTTCTAGGACATCTGATAGAATTGTAAATATGGAGTACTATTTCAATTAACCAATACATTAAGCTCTCTAAACCAATTAAAATATTTCATAAAAAAGCAACTAATTGGGTTGAAATCACACAGTTTATTTTTGAAATTAAAACCAGACAAATGAGCAAATGTTATTAAAAACTTTCAGCTGTGCACTAATCAGTGTTTAACTGGCTGTAGAGCAGCAGTGCAATCTACACTGAAATCTGTTACTGAACATGGTGCTATTTTAAAAAAGTTAAGCATGAAATGTTACAGAGAGCTGCAATTATGAAAGTTAAATCAGAGTGATGCTATTCTAAAGAGTAATCTTTTAAATGAATATAATTTTAAGGGACTGTGTATTATACAACAAATATCTTCAAAAGGCTTTAATGTAAACATTCAAATACATTTTCAAGCCAAAAACCTATGTGAACATGTTTTCCCTCTGTTTTTGTTTCAAGGATGGATTCTGTGTACTGCTTGACATCTAATCAATAAGAAATTCCTGAAGCAAACTTTTCTGCAGCGTGTGGCTTTCCATTTCCCCTTGCCTGTTCACACAAACCTAATAGAAAATTAATGCCTTTCCTCCTCTGTCTGACGTTTGTTTGCAATTAGGCAGCATACCTAAAAAGTAGTTGAGCTAGCAGATAGTAAAATGGACAGCGTAAATGAATATAACATACAACCCCTTAAACTTTATTCTCATTTGGTCTTTGAATCTAACTACACATATAAAACATGGGTTATTTTCATTTGAAATATATTGAATGAAATTTTTTTAAAGAAAACCCAGTAAACTTAATCCATCAGATTTTGCTTTATTCTCCAACTTAGGATGGATATTTTGTCAAATCATTCCTTAATTTTATACTTCAGCAGACTGAGAGAGTGCAATGATTTGAAATATTTTCTTCAGAGGGAATATAGAAATGGCACATTGACAACATATTATTTTTGCTTTTTAGTGGTGCTAGTTATTTATTTGGGTTAAGAGAACAGAGACAAGGAACAAAGTAAATTTTATCCTCCTAGAAATCATAATGTGCATTTATTTTCTTCTGAATGAGCAGACTGACAATTTTAATATATAATGGAAAATGCATAGACATACTTAAGTTAGTTTTTCACTTACTGGCCCAATGACCCAAAGCAGTATAGACATGACAGCACACAACTTGATGGGGACAAGATGTTTAGGCACTGCTCAGCATCCTAAGGATGTATTTTCATCTCATGTTGAGTTCTCTAGTCTTTCAGCTACTTTGCTATTGCTGTACATACTGGATTATTGAAAGGCAATCTGCAATTTGACAACAAAAGTTAAAATCATGCTATGACAGGGAGGTAGATTTACCGTCCACCATGCTGTCCAGTGTATTGTGGATAGCTGCAATGACCAAGCTGTACACAAGCAGTGAACAATCTTTGGACCTTCATGAAATAAAATGGATTGTTTTTACAGCTTAGACTTCGTCTCTTTTTTTTTTTTTTTTCATTTAAATAGATTATCATCACACGATGGGGACTTCTGCAGAAGGGGCAGACCTACAGTGAAATTACCTCAGGAGAGAAGTATTGTAATCCAAGACAGCCCAGCTCACCTTCTGATGAAAAATGTTACAGGGCTTATTAATGGCATAACATAAGCATGTTCTCTGCGAAGGCTGACCACAAATTCTGTTCATGTCTTGGGTTACTATAATAAAAGAATAGATAAGAAAGCTTGAAATGCAGTTGGACCCTCTTTGTGTCACAAAGTCTCTCTTCTCACAACTGTCTTTCTTTCTGGGTTGTTTTACTGTAAGTAACAGAAAGGCTTGGTTTTTTCCTAAAATAATGTTGTGCTCACAATTTTGTTTTCTCTCTTCACACTGGATTCCCCCAGCCACTTCCCTTAATACTATTGCCAGATGAAGAAAAACAGAAGGAGGAAATGTTTATAAGGGAAGTCTGTATCCTTTCTTATAGCATGAACATATTCTGCAGGAAATCATCAGATTCTTCTGAAATATTAGGTGCTTCCTATCTGATGCTGAATTATCTTCACAATATAATGGCTCCATTCTTTGAGACCCCTTAATATGAAAGGATTGGAGTGTAGCATCCAGATGATTATTTTAATCCCCTGGGTCACAGGAAGACCAACTGCTTTGCTTCAGATATTAACAGGATCAGGGAAGAAACTGAAAGCTCAATTCCCAAACTCCAGACTAATCCGCCCCCCCCCCCCCCCCCCACTCAAATGTTCCATCTTCATGTGTAAGAGCCTAGCATAAGTAGATTGCATCAATGGACAAAAAAAGGACTGAAATACTCTTTGAGGATTTTGTAAGGAAAAACCTGTTAGTGGATTGACATGTAGGCTCCTAGGTGCCCAGGAGCCTTCTCATGGGTATCTAGCTCATAAACTCAGCAGGAAATAGGTGCAATGTAAAAGCAGTAAAAGAGCAAATAAAAATTAAACAAACTTACAAACAAATTTAAAAAAATACAATTTGAAAACTTGAGACAAGGGGATACAAGCCAAAATGGAGCTATGTACAGAATTACAAACTTTTTCTCTGCTATCTGCACACAGAAACTAGAAATTTGTGTTATTCATATGACTTATATCCAAGTTAGTTTTCCACGTACATTGTTATGGAACCTAAGTTCATCAGCTCTTAGCTGCTATACAAATAAAAGGCAATGATTCTATATTTTTAAGTTTTTAATAGTTTTTAAATTACCTCAGAAAAATAATTTAGTTCTCTGGGATATATCAGCTTTGACAACCATTCTGAACCCTTAAACTGAACTCATCTCTGTCAGTGTTTAGATAAAAGTTTTTAATTTACTGGTTTTTGATAGCTGTATTTTTTATAAATATTCCTTAGCCTATTCTTTTTAATTTTCAACAACTGACTTCACAAGCAATTCCTATGTAGTTCTGTTGTGATGTGTTTTGAGTTTGATATGTATATTTCGTTGATGTAAGTTTCCCCCATAGTTGGCTCTGCCCAAGTTTCCTTGTTCTCCCCTGTTTTCCCCGGTTGGTTTGTCCCACATTCCACTTAGTCACTCTCCTGACCCCTCCTCAGACTCCTGTCCGTCACTCGGTAGCTTTTCCCTTCCTTCTAGAAAATTCCCCATAGGTTGCCAGGTTCAGGGGCTGGGGCCCCGCCCACAACTTGCTTCCATTGGTTTCTTTTGTTGTCTTTCAAGCTCCTGCTCATGCCCCCGTTTGCTCCCATTGGTTGTTCTGCTAGCCACACCCCCTCCTTCTCACCCTTTATAATCCCATGTTATCTCTCCCCTTTTGTCTTCACCTGGTTGGCTTCCCTGGAGCAATAAACTCTGGATTGTGCCCCTGAGCAGAGTCTACTTTTTTCTTTGCTCTGCCTGTCGCTGCTTCCGCACATCCAGCTGAGGCACCCTCTGGACACTCAGGCGCATCTGGAGAGTGTCCCCCACTGCTAGCTGTGTCGGGCTAGCCGGAGCCAGATCTCCTCCCTTGCCCGGGGAGTAGAGAAGACGCAGTGCAGCATAGTTCTTGTCATTCTATTCCTTATATTCTCAATAACCCTGAGAGGTATACAGATTGGCATTTGGATTCACATGGTGGCTGAATTTGTTTGTTGATTACATTTCATCTGCTCACTCACTCAGAATTACTTTCAGTTTTTCAGTCAAGTTTAGAGCCAAACCATTGTGTTTGTTCATTATACCATTCCAGACTAGCAGAAGACTTTGATTGTTTTGGAAACTCACTTAAAACAATGAAAGCACAATCTGGACATCATTCTGCTATTTTCTTCTTGAGAATACCTGTTGCTTCAGTAAAAATCAGTGTGTGAAATATGGGCATATCACTTAAGCTGCCTTCTCTCAATATTTTTTTCAAAATTGGCTTGCTGCTATGGCACGAATAAGTGAACATTCTTGGAAACTGTTGTTACTTGAGGCAGATGGTAGTAGTATCAAAGCCCAGAAGACTTCCAACTGCTGTCATGGCTATAATCACCTCTCAGCCAAACAAATATTTAGGAAGAGTTTGAAAGATGTACATATTTAGTACAGTGAGAAAGAGAGTGAGAAAGTAGGTTATAGGAAACTAAAACTCATTGAATCCCTGGGCAGTAGGTTAACAGAGCTTTGACTGAAAGTGTTAACTGTTTCCAATGAGGTATGCAGGGCACTAATCCAAAGAGATAAGATAGAGGAGCACATAGTTATTCCCTTCCAGATGGGAAAAGACCAAACATTGGTTTTGTTACTCTGAAAATGGCTTTGCAGCAGATGAACATTTCAATTCTAAAGTGCCAAAGATGCTACTGAGTGAAATGTTGCTATTCATAGCAAGATTTTAGTTTTGTTTGCTACCATTTTTTCATGTTTACATCAATTTACATCAGGTTGTTCTCAGTTTTGCTCTGCACATAATGAACTGGGGAAGACAGTGGTGGTATTAAAATGCCTAACACTATAGGAGTGCTTAAAAGTTTATACTCTCATATTCAGTGAAATAAACCTCTCTAGGGAAAGATTCACAACACCTGATTTACACAGTAGTTGTGATATACAAAAGAATCCCCAGATTCAGCTCTGTGTATTATCCTAATCTTCTAAAGAAAAGTGTTTTATTGTCATTGAAGGAAAAAGTTGGAAGAGTGCAGACCCCCCCCCCCCCCCCCCCCCCCCCTTGACCCTTTCCAGGTTTGAATTTTATGGGGATAATAATTCTTTGTCTTTTTCCAGGACACCAGTTGAGTATCAGTTTTTCACATAACAGAAAGAATGTTTGAGCAGAATTAAGTAAAAGATTACTGTTAGAAATTTACAACTGTGATAGGCCAGAAGATACATGGAGGATACTAATGGAAGAGTTCAAATTTAAAACTTATATATTACTTTTAGGCATAGACCTGAACAAATTCAGATACACTTTAAATAAAATGTTATTAATAATAATCCTCTAGAAGGTTAGACATTAGACAGACAGAAAAGCAACTTGCTTTTTGCTAAGACTAGCTAAGTGAAGTAATCAGTTTGCAAATCTTTGTGCAAAGGGCCTCATAAGACTTTTTTTTTTTTTTTTGGTGACATTTATCTGTGAGTAATTGTGCAGCTAAGCTCAAATCAGAATGGCTTAGTTGCATTTTGGATTCTTATTCCTGCTTCATGGCAGCTGATCTGAACAGTCCTTCCATAAGCTAATTTTCCAGACCTTTATTCCTTATTTCATTATTTTAATCTTTAATACTCCAAATACCATGTCCCTGCATATCTTTGATAAACAAACTTATGTCCAGATTCCTTCACACTCCTTTACTTCATAAATAATAACAATTGACAACAATGAAAATGATAAAATGGAAAACTGACAGCTTCTACACATTCTGTAACCATCTGATCCCCATTTATTCTTCCTCTCCATTACATATATTCTGCCATGACCACTCCAAAATATTTTTTAGCGTCATTGGGAAAATAACAGTTCACCTTAATATTCCTAGAGAATGAGGATTTTGGAGAGAGGAAGAAATTTGTACTCAAATATTTGACAAAGCATTTTATATCAAAACTTTCAGAGGTAATAGGAAGAAGGGACTGTCACACTTCTAGGATTGAAACTCATGACACATTCTCATTTCCCTCTACTTAAAGAGGCATTTCTCTAGACTTGTCTGGGACAGCACAATAGGTAAAATGCTGGTGCATCCCTGGTACTGCTACAATCATTCTCCTCATTTCCCAAGGAATAAACCTTGCATCACAAATCCTTATCATCACAGGAATTGTAGCAAGCTATTTTAAAACCAAAGTCATCATGCACAACCCAAATGCCATAGATTTGATAGCCCTGGAATGCCCATTATAAACCGTGGCTGAAATGAATTCTCTCTCTGTTGCTGTTTTGCACAAAGTATGAGTCCATTCCCATCAGCCATTACTCTGCCTGCCCATCCAGATAATATTCTACATCATCTTCTACTCATCCATCATCAGCTAAAAGTTCAGAGGTTTTATCTGTCACTAAATCTATCCCAAGTCTTCTTAGGATGTCTCTTCTCTTATGCAGACCTCGAGGGTATGAAACTCTGCATTTCATTTAGTGTGAGGAAATTTCAGAATTTGTATTACCAGGGTCTTTTGGGATATGACAATGCCAACAGTTTGCGGTCTGGGCTGAATCCATGTGCACATGGAACATGTATGTTACTTTTTGTAGTAGTGGTGGTATTAGAGTGCAGGGGAATGAACTGGTGGGACTGCCTTCCAGAGAAGGTTTACCCTCAGAAGAGAAGGCACTCCTCAGGGACATCTCAAGAGCAGTCAGACTGACTTTCTACAAAGCAATGGGAAAAAACCAGTAAAGAAAAGGAAGAAATGAAATCTAGACTCCATGCTTGGCTGCTCAATCGGTTCCTCAGGTTCAACAAATATTGTGTAAATATATTTACATACCATTGATTGATTCATATGTCTTCTCTTTGGTTATGTACCAATGCTTATGTCCTTAGTGAATCCAGGAAAAGGGAAAGTAGCAAAAAAACCCACTTTGTTCTCCTTTTCCTTTTATTCTTCAAGAGCACTTTATATTTTATAATGTTTCTGTGGTCAAGGCTAGACAAGTATTCATAGCTTTTTGAGCTTTCTGCACAAGTAAATGTAGAAAACTTGCAGAGTGCTCATATGTTATTTTCCTTTTTTTAAAAAGCATTGTGATTTCCTACAAAGTTTATGGCAAATAGTAAACATGATTGTATACCACATAGATGAATATTTTTCTCCTATATAAAATTCATATTTCATACACGGAACACAGGAACTATAAATTCATAATGATTACTGGTACTTCTGAATGCTACTGCGATTGCAAAAGCACTTCATTATCAACTTTTACTTTAATGTTTCGAGACCTTCACCATTCTAGTAAAGTAAAACTAAAATAATACAAACCCTTCATTTTAAACTAAAATTGTTTCTGTTGAACTGTTCATAAATAGCAGAACTAAAAAAGATCACCATCAGCAAACATCATTTATTCAAGCCTTAATATTTCCTGATTTTTGCAATTGAAGCATTTCTATTTTCAAGAATTATTTCACTGGGAATTTTTCACTAGATTCAAAGTGCTTCATTATTAAATTCTCTCTGATTCTTCAAAAACATCTTCAACAAAGTTACATAAATTTGAGACACTGAGCATGGATGAATTAGTATTTTTGTTTAATGATTGTTTTGTTTAATGATTATGTTGTTTTTTCTTTAAATAACAGTATATTCCTTAATAGCGAATATTTTGCTTAGTTACCCTTGCCTTTTCTTTTCATTAATTCAATTTGTAAAGATTGGATTGAGTTTTCTATAAAAGTTTCCATACTTTCTCTTTTTTGACCAAAGAATATCAAATGACCAAATATGACAATGTTCAATAATAGTATAGAGATGGTATCTTTGGCTAAGTTATCTGTTGCTAACGTGGTGAAAGTTTGGAGTTGCATAAAAACAGATATGCTGCAAGGATACCTGTAATCAGTCTTATTTCTGTCATCTTTATTTCACTTTCCTAATCATCCCACATTCTTTAATTTCTTCAAATTCAGTGAAAATATAATATTCTTATTTATGCACTTGAAGGTTATCTTTCTGAGCCATAATTTCCAAGGCTATATCCCATATTTTTCTTGGATAGGAAACTATTTCCTGATGGCAAAGCCTCCTTCTTTTCCTTCCATCTTCTTGCTGATTGACGTGTCTTATAGCATCACCTCTGCTATATGGATGCAATCATTCTTTTTCTCTCTTAAACAGAAATCCAGTGTATTGCACATGACACAAAGTGACAATTGTAGCATTAATCCTGGATGAATTTAATATTATGCTTTCTGTACTGAAGTGTGAGCTGGATATATGTACAACTCCATCTCCCCTTCACATATTTAAATAATTAAATTACAGCACACCTACAAAACTAGCAAAGAAACCTCTGTTTTTGTTTCATCTGGAAGTAAGTTGGCAGCTTACCCTCATATGTCTTCATGTTCCCAAGTTAGTAAGTAAAATATTAAATCCTATGTGAAAACAATATTTAATATTAATTTTTACATTATGGTATGCGGCAGAAATACTGATTTTTCAGCAATAGAGAAAGGGCACATAAGAAATCAAAATGAGGATTGTTACTTCTAAATCAAATTATTGACATAGTCAAAGGAATATTTCCACAACAATTAAACTCTAGAGTTTAAATTTTCCTAACGCTCTTAACTTTCATTTCTAGTATGTAGTCTATAGAGCTCAAGTGAGCAGCAAACACTCAGGGCCACTCTTAAATAGGCCAATACTGATTTTCTATGAGATTAAAGAAAATTCAGATTTAAAAAAACAAGACAAAGCAAACAAAAACAAAGTAACGGTATATGTTCAGATGGTCTCAGATTGTCTCATAGCCTTAGAAAGATTTGATTTGCCTTTTTTTTTTTTGTAGGTTTTTTTTTTGGTTTTTTGTGGGGGTTTTTTTTGGGTTTTTGGTGGGGTTTTTTGGGGGGTTTTTTGGGGTTTTTTTTCAAACAGGATAAAAATGTTTTGGCCCTCAAAAGTTTAACACTCAGCCCTCAGTCAAAATAACAAGCACCAAGATTTTTGCCTAAACATATTGTTTCACTGTAAGCTGAAAACATCAGAAGATCAGGTTTTTAACTGGGATTTATAACCTCTCTACTATCTTCAGGGACACTTGATAAAATTGACCTGAATTAAATTGAAGGGTGAATTTAAAATTAATTTGCTAACTGCACTAAATTTTTGTGTGGACATAGATTTGATTTATCTTTATTAACTCCCTAAGTTCTGAAATAAGGATTAAAACTGTTAAACTAATTAGGTGTGCCATTCTGATTGACTTTTCTAAGTGTTCAGGAAAGAGAAGTGCTCACTTAGAGTGGAGCAGAGGTTCCTTTACAGTATTGAAATTCTTCTGTGTCTGGAAAGCAAAAGATATTAAACATATGCAAGCATTTGTTTCCTTTAAATGACTGAGTTTTAGTTCAATTAAGAATGGCCACACATTGGGGAGTTCTTGTCCACAGCAATTTATCCATTATTCTTGTCTATCTCCTACTAAGTGCATACCCATCCCTATGGACTCTGTCAGTCATGACTTGAATTCTATAGACTTAGGAAGACCAACAGGAGCAAAATAATTCTCACTTTTCAGGTAGAGAGATTTAAGAATCAATTATTCAGTAAACAAAATATCTGAGAAGTGAAAATCATATACTGGCCTCTCTCTCAACAAATCCTGATTGGGAAGTGTTAAAGTCACTCTGCATCTTGAACCTCATTGGCAGCTATACTTTGCTCCTTTTTTATAGGTTAATGCTCGCGTTTTTAGGTTAATGAACATGTTATGTTACAAAACCTTTTACCTCTGATACTAAATGGAGAAAGCTATGAAACTGTGCTTTTAATGGTATTTACTTCCAGCAAATAAGCAAAATTTGAACCTTGTTGAGTGTTTAAAGAATGTGGGAAGCTTCCTAACTTCAGCTGAGGTATTTCTTTTTTGCAGACCTTTGTAAAGCAAATCACTTATTTTGCATGCTGTGTTGTCAGCTACTAAGCTGCCCCCTGAAATATTCTGTAACACATGATAAAATTTATTTTCAGTTTTCTTAACTATGTTTCTGTTTCCTTTTTTTTTTTTTTTCATATACCATTCTCAGGCAAAGATAAGCTTCTGCTGTTTTGGTTTAGCAAATCTGTTGGGTGTTATCTCCTTAGTAACATGATATTTTGTACCACAGAATTTTAGAGAGAACTGCTATGCAGACAAAAATTATTTTGGGCCATCAAAAATCCCTTAGAGTTGACTGTTCTTTGATCAGGCCTAAATTTTAAATGTATTTCACTTGCAAAGGGAAATAACATGTTACGTTGTATTAAGAGACTAAAATCAAACTATGTGAAAATTATTCATTCTTGCCAGGCACTATCTACAGACACCTAGTCAGTTAGACTAAGCAAATAAGACAGGCGCTTCCAACTGGCACATGATTGCTGCAAACTGACAAAACTATTAAAGTAAAATAAAAACTAGTCTAAATGTACTATTAAGTTAAACTTCTGATTTTTTTTGTAACTTTTTATAATTTGTGGTTTTTACCAAATGCCAACATTCTCGTCCCAATTGCATACATACTGGAAACTTCATGTTCTTTATTAAAAACTTATTTTTTTTTCATGAATTCTCTGAAAAACAAGGTTTATTGCACAGTATTCATTTTGCTTTAATGCATGAGGTCTGACGGATTTTGTAGAGAATTTCTGTCATCATTAGACTTCCCACAGAAATAATCACCACTTATCAGAATTACTGGAGAGACAGGGAGGAAGGGAACAAGAAGGCATAGAATTATTAATAATTTGACAGAGCAAGTCCAGCACACATCTCAGAAATTTTTTGTCCTTACTGATTCCTTTGTCTCTTTTTTTTTTTTTTCTTCTTCTTACCTATCACCTTAGCTTTATGAGACTGAAGACAAATGCTAATGAGCCTATAATTGGCCTAAGCCCCAGAAAATTACTCTGGGGAATTTGTATTTCAAACACATCAGTTTTATTATTTTTGCAGATAATTAGCAGATTAGTTACAGTAAATAATTTCCTGCTTCTGCTAAGCATATGTGGTGAAATGCAAACCTGTTTCACTCCTACATGCACCTACATCAAAATTATTTGTAAAAAGTTTAAGATTTGAAAATATGATGTCTACAGAAGAGGAAGTTTACTATGCTCAGTAATGATTTTTTTAAAAACAAATTATAAAATTTTGGGGGTTCTTCTTTGTTATATGTGTATATATTTTTCTTCAGGAAAACTTTTGCACATCTCAAGTCTTTCATTCCTCCAACTCATGCTGGCAGTGCAAAAAGGATAGAAGTATATCTAGTTGTTATAAAAAAATTTTTGCATGCTTTTCATAAAGCTGATGTTACATAATGCTGCCTGTCCTCCAGTTTAAATTTAGACTGCTTTAGAAAGGAAAGATACTTTCACAAAATTCTCTCCAGGATTCAGTCTCTTTAACGATATAAAATGCGTGGGAAGGAAATTAAGAAATTAACAGAAACTAATAAGTCTTAATTCAAACCACTCTGCTTCAATCACAGCTCATTACAAAATGGGGATGAAAAGTGATCTTAAAAAAAGCTTGTCTACCATAATCATTTAGTACGGAAACAAGCTCACTTGAAACAATCCCAAACTCAGATGTTTCTCTTTCCCTATTTCTAGACTATGACGTAGCACTTGCCAAATTTGTCCATCTTGAAGTCCTCTTTCCCGAGCGTGGCTATACATATTATGAAGGTGGAAGGTTATACACATTATGAAGGTGGAAGGTTCCTATGAGTGAATTTGTACTTGACACTTCTCTGTCATCTTAAATTCCAGTCACAAGCCATGAGTCCTTTCAAAGCTGTGGAACGCTCTTGGCATCATGAAGGAATTTGGAATACAGCAGGAGAGGTTTTGGTACCTTCAGGGCTTCTGGGATGGAGGTCAAAGGAAAGTTAACACATCCAGAACTGTCAGGCTTCCTGCTGTGGAAGCAAAACCATGTATAGTAAGTTTCCAGTGTTTCTGATTCCTATAGCTCTCCTTTTCTAGCATCTGCTGCAAAGTGACATTTCTCAGCTAGAAAAGCTAGCATAAGATAGAAGGATATGCTATTTCTGCAAGCACATGATGATCACACAGAATTTCTGTATGAAGAAACAGATCCATCTAACCAAAAGGCTTGCACAGATCTTCTAATGCCAGTGTTAGGGAAATCAGCAATAAAGGAAAGGCAGCTGAGTCTAAAGCCCAGGTTTCCACAAGGTCATACCTAATCAGTTCACTAGAAGACATCTATTGGGATGATGCTGTTGGAGAATTATGCAACCACACTGTCTGAAACATGTCTGCTGAGATTTGAGCATTTAAAATCTAGGTCTGAAGCACAAGGTGATTCCTGGTTTTGATCTCAGTTTTAGAACCTCAGATGGTGTACATGCAGTTTGAACTCCTAAGCAAAGAGGCAACAGGCTACCCTCCAGTAAAAGCATTCTCTGCTTCAACAGGACATGGCCAACTACAAGAGAAGGCTCACAGCAATCAGGGAAGAAATGGTTAAACTCTCCAACTGTGCATTTTTGAATGCCCTTGAATCGTTTCAAATTTTTTTCTGTATTGTATGGAATTTTGTAATAGTTTGTCCTAATGTATCATTAGTGCACAGACTGTGTGTCTGTATTTCTTATTTTATCTTTGTATTTCTCTAGTAGGACCTATAGTTTACCAGCCCAGAATTTCTTATCAGAATTGGACAGTAAACATATACTTCTAACAGCTCAGTTATTAAGTTGGATACATTTATAAATCAAGCATGGATAGCAAAGAGAAAAATTCCCAACAAAAGACCTTACAGAACAAATAAAACTGGAAAAAAAAATCCACTTGAAAAAATTGTTATAAGTTTGTTCCTCAAAAGCCAGAAAAAAATTAAGACATCTGCTAAAGATTTAATTATGTGTAAGGGACTCAAAATAAAGCAGCTTTTTGGAAAAAGCAATATTCCCAGTACCACTTCCAAAATGAATGAAATGTGTCTACTTGGGGATACAAATGTGATATATTGTGAACAGCATTTTAAAGTCATCTCTTAAGACTTAGGGCAGTAATGCCTTCTGAGTGATTTCCTATTCCTTTCTTTCCTTTCATATCTCCTTCCTGTGGGTATTTGTGCTGTGACATAAGGTCAAGATTGGAAGCTATTCCTCATTTATTTGAGTAAACATGCAGCAAGATAATAATGTAGGGAATCCAGCTTTTTTAAACACTACCATTCCTCATATTCATTCTGCTGCTGATTTTAGAAATTTACTTTTGTAAATTTCTTCATCTGTCAGACAGCAAAAATACCTGATGCTGAAAATATTGATGGCATGCTGCTGGTTACAGAAGCTGACATGCTTTAGCCATGTGGATCTGATGAGCAGCCTAATCAAAGGGATGTTTGAGGGTTCTGAGCACATCACTAAGCTGGATCCTGAGACTGCAGATGAAAACCCAGTTTATTTTACTGGAAAAGAGTATGCATGTGAGTTTATTTTCCCATGATTTGGCACTTAACAAAGCTTCAGTCTGAACCTGAATTTCTACCATGTCCACAGCATTTTGATTTGTTATCTTAAAATACTCAACTGCTAAGCCTTCTTCTGCAGTTCTGCAGTTCTACAGAAGCCCTTTCTATGGCCACATCTAATGACAAAGGGTGACAGATCAAATCTTTTTGTACATCAAACACGGAAGAGAGAATGCTGCGGGATGGGGAAAGATTCTTACCCTTCTCCTCCCTATTTGAAAGCAGAAAACATACTATAGCATCTCTGCAACTTTTCACACACTTGCTTTTTAAGAATAGTCGAAACCAGAGATGGATTCCTAAATTACTTTTTCCCATTCTGGTTAAAATATGTGTATTTTAAAAAGCCATAGATAAGTATGTCAGCTTTGGAGAACTGAAGCAAAGGCTGCAGGCATGGGAAGCAGTTGAGCAAAGACAAGTCAGGCACAAATAAATAATGAAACCTCACAGTTAACTTGATGTGCAAGCTCATCTCTAGAGTATGCCCAATTTACTCAGATATTTCCAAGCCTGGGGCATATGCACACTGGCAACCTTGCAGCTGTAGTTTGAAAGGATCTAGCACCTGAAAATTATGTGGTGTCAGGAGAGAAATCATGTTGAATGTCTTTCCTGCCTCAATGAATTCTATAAATTAAAAATGTGCACCTTGGGCTTACTCTTTTCAGAGTATAAATTAAACTTTCCATATTTGTTAATTTCAAGTTATTCTTTCACATTCCTTTGGATGCATGTCTTCATTCTGTCCCCTTTATTTAATCAAAAATACTTGGTATAGCTATATTTTACCTAGTGATTATAATCATGACAGATTACCAGCTGCGCTCAAGGTGCAATTGTAGCAATACAAAAATAAAAGACATGGAAAATGGAATAGCTTTAAGGAATGTCGATCTTTCTGGTATGCAAATGAACCTCACAAACAATTGCCTGTTGCAAAATGCATGAATTACTAACAGAAAAACACTGCTGAATTTGATCCCCAATGGTAGGATCTTTTCTAAAATAGTTTTGATTATGCTGTGCAGTTCTGTTACATACTTTAAAATAATACAAGCCAACTGTAGTAGTTTTGAAGGAGGCAAAAGGAAAGGAAGACTTTGCTCTTGGGACTTTCACTGGGCAAACTGTTAGAAAACAAATCTTGAAAGTTAATGCCAAGATCAAAAAACTTCCAACATCAATACACTATAATGCATATGCATCATTATACGTCAATATGTTATACCTTGATTCAGCATTTTTATATTCTTCCCCATGCGCAAGATAGCCACAAAGCCTTGCAATTCCTAGCATTCTCTCTGCAGTAAGGGATCTTTTTGCTCTTCTTTGACACAGAGAAGAAAGAGTTTTCTCTCTCACTAGCTATAATAGCAGGGTGAAGGAGGGGAGTTTGAGGAGTGAGTTGGTTGGTTGGTTGTTGCTGCTTTTTTCTTGTGACATTCAAATGTTTTTTCTTTCATTCCTGTGACGTGTAGGAACAAGAGACCAAGTGCATTACAAACATTGTACATATAATTTTATGGAACAAATAGATGCAACAGAGATAAAGCATATATCACATTTTATTATGCAGCGCTTAAATTCCAAATTAAGTACTAACTACGTAACTGCACTGATGTGACTGATTCTCTTTGAGCATGGCAGCCTTATAGCTTGGGAAGAAAAGAACTAAGCAGCTTATAGAAAAGTTGATTTTCCAAAGAAAGACAACAAGCAATTGATGGCTGGTTATCTGGTAACTGTCACAGGCTACTGGACATCAGCAACGCTCCGGCGATGGTAACTGCTGTGTCACTGCATCCATTTATTCACAAATAAGATGTAAACAAAACAGAAAAGCTCTGATTTCTTTTCACTAAACCTGATTTGGAAGTAAACAGAAATTTGAAATGTTCCATGCTTTTTATTCTAATGCTTATCATTAAAGAAAATTTTCAAATTAATGGGAAATAATCAGTTTCAATCAGTTTTGTCTGATTTAGATTGGGCATGTGTTTGTTCAAGTTGTGATAGTTCTAACATATGAGTACTTTAATTTTATTTATTTATTAAAATTAGATGTGATGTTCCAATATTCTGCTTAGTGGTTGTACCAAATCATAAGTGAGGTACTATTATTTTACTAACTAATGAGAAATTAAGGAAAAGAAGTAAAATATTTATCAGTGTAACACACATTGTAAATTTTACAACACCGCCAAGAGAATTGCTAGTGCTGCAAGTCTATAAAAAACAGATCACAGAATAAAAGTGGGAAAATAGAAGATCTTCATATGAAATACTCAATAATTCATTCGAACAACTCATTTTCCTCTAAGACTGGATAAATACAAAAAGAAAAAACACTGTCTGAATGCAGCAGCAATTCATCTGCATTTATCTTTTCCTTCAGAAAGAATTCAATAATATTTCCCAATTCATAGAGCTGAATTCATGTGATCAGTAAACAGATTAAAAAGACAACACAAGGATCAAGAAAAAATAGAGAAGCAAAGTCATGTAAGCAAAATTCATATCCATTCTACATGTTTACGTGGTGCAAAGCAGGCAGTAATTTCCAATTTTGGAAAATTAATCTACTATTTAATGTTGCAGTATACATAATCATGCAAAATCTTAGAAAGAGGTCATGTGATTAACATCACGAGTTAAATCCAATGGTCTGTCAGAATGGAAAGAGCCAAGAAAGACTGCATTCACTGTTAGCTCATAAAGGTAATGGTAAAGAGGGGAAACCAACTGAGCACCTGAAAGTATGATTCATTAGAAGTGAGTCGAGTTGCAATGAAGTCTACCAAATAGTATTTATCTTCAAAAAAATCTTCACATGGAAAGTCTTGTTGAGAAGTTAGATTTTTTTCTATATTATATATATGGTCCATAATTACATACTATATCTAAGCACTTCATCCAGCCAGAGTTTCAAGTTTGAATTGGTAAAGAAGGCATTTTTACTTATGCTCTACAAGACAATGTATGTTAAATTTCGGGTGTTTTACTATTATTTCTGTACTTCTATTATAATTTGATAATGTTACAGCTGATCTTGGAAATGTCAACAACCTGAAAACTGGCACTGAAAATGGGAGAATTTTACTATTATTTGATGATCTCAAGGCCACACAAATCTAATCATTTTTACCATATGTAGATCTCTCAATTGCACTATCATCACATTGAGCTTAAAGCTATGTGCAACTATTGGAGTGAAAACAAATTTCTCAGTGGGTAGTTTTCTTCAATAAACAATGCTTATCCTGTGGCTACATTATTAAAGTGATCCACTTCTCTCTACTATGCAGTAGAAGAGCTTTTTTAAAATTTAAGTAATTGTGTTACTTTTTGGCATACACATATTTCTCCAAAGATTTTTTAAAATATTTCATTTTCTTTGTATTTATGAGTCAAGCACCATAATTATTTATTGAAAACAGCCAAAACTTCCTGTAATGCCAATGCAAATAAATAAAAAATACATAATTTAAACCACTAGTACTTGCTCTTTTCTGTAAATTCAGAAATGTCACCTGTTTCACAGACTTAGCTCTTGCATATGTATGCATGCATTTGCTTTCACAAAATGCTGACGTCAAACATATCAGGAAATGCTCATACTTTTTTCAATTGATCAGAAATTTCATATAATCCTAGGGGTTCTTCCTCATTATTTTAGTGTCCTAAAAATTACAAAGCTGTAATCCTTTTGCTTTTTCATACTTCAGGTTGGAGATAAAAACCACAAGGTCATCACTTTCTTCATTAACATAAATGAGAGAAAATGTAGTCTGAAGATATTTGTTAAGCATGGATTTGGGTTTTTTTATTATTTTATTGAATAAATGTTGCACAACTTCATACATTTAATAAACCTATGAGTCAAAGGGTGGTTATACTATAAGACTATCTTCTCAGTATCATGTTGTAGAGAGGTCACAAATCCTCTATCAGATCAGTTGAGAAAACCCAGACTAAGGTTCTTCCAGTGTAGAACCAAGGTATCTATGACTACCTTGGTACTCTCATTATTCTTTCTACATATGACAGTTACCCACAGATCTATTTTTTCACAGAGTTTTGCTGGGCATACAAATTTCATTTAAATATACCGTAAAATGGATTATTGCATGTACCATATGTCGAAGTAAATCCTCAAATACTGAAGTTACCTCCAAGTATATTGTACAGGTGTGTTGTTCTGGCTGGGGTAGAGTTAATTTTTTTCACAGTGGCTGGTATGGGGCTGTGCTTTTGATTTGAACAGAGTGATCAGAATAGACATAGATTTGTTTTCGTTATTACTGAGCAGGGCTTATACAGAGCCTATGCCTTTTTGCTTTTCATACTGCCACATTGGCATGGGAGTTGTGGGTGCTTGGGAGGAGAGACAGCTGGGACAGGTGCCCCAAACTGACCAAAGGCATATTCCAGACCGTGTGACATCATGCTCAATATATAAATTGGACAGAAGGAGGAAGAGGGCAACATTAAGACTGCCGGCATTTTTTTTCCCAAGTCACTGTTACACCTGATGGATCCCTACTCTACTGGAGATGGCTGAACACCTGGCAGACCATGGGAAGCAATTAATTAATTCCTTGTTTTACTTTGCTTTTGTGAAGCATTTGCTTTCCCTATTAAACTGGTTTTTATTGCAATCCACAAGTTTTCTACCTTTTACCCTTCCAGTTCTCTCCCTGATCCCACTGGTGGGATAGTGAGTGAGCGACTGGGTGGGGCTTGGCAGCTGGCTGGGGTTAAACCACAAGAAAGGGCCAGACTCTTGGTCAGATTAAACATGTAGTCCAACTGAGCTGTTGCTGGTTCAGATGGCCAGAAAGAAAAAAAAAAAATCAAAAAAAGTATAAAAAGTATGTAAGTTTTGTGATAGTGACATTTCCAGACAAGAAAAATAGGAAAAGTCCATGCAAGCTTTAACCTGCCTTATATCTGAACCTTGGTCTATTTTGTCTGCTTCTCTCGGTGTGCCCAAAAAACAGTGCTTCCATATAAGGAAGAAAGGAAGAAAGGAAGGAAGGAAGGAAGGAAGGAAGGAAGGAAGGAAGGAAGGAAGGAAGGAAGGAAGGAAGGAAGGAAGGAAGGAAGGAAGGAAGGAAGGAAGGAAGGAAGAAAGAAAAGAAAGAAAGAAAGAAAGGAGTTAGAAGCCACAGAATATTTTTCTGAGGGAGAATCAAAACATATCTACTCACATGTGCAGTGTGAAAAAATAGTACTCCTGTAGTAACTATTAAAATCTCAAAGTCCAACTTTTTGTTGCAAGGGAAAACAAAATTATACTTTTAACATGACACAACAGTCAACTGGAAAAACCCCTTGGAAATCCTGTTAATTCCTTCTATTTCAGATCATTTTACATCAAGGACTCATGATTTCTTTCCAGTTTAATAAGGATTACTTTCATATTAATTCAGGCCATTATGACTGTGGCACTATTTCTAAGAGGCTTACATTAAAGCTTTTTACAACTATATATTACTTGTTTCAAAAGGTAATGTTACAGAGACCATAAAGAGAAAATGAAAAAAAAATTGATATGTTCTAAACTCTAAATCCAGTAAAAAGTCAACCAATTAAGCAAAAAGTTAGTTAAAAAAACAAATAAGCTACAGTAGG
Source organism: Motacilla alba alba (assembly GCF_015832195.1). Lineage (NCBI taxonomy): Eukaryota > Metazoa > Chordata > Aves > Passeriformes > Motacillidae > Motacilla > Motacilla alba. The sequence goes on from NC_052017.1 coordinate 76,596,546, forward strand.
TTCAGTTGATCTGTTATGAATACTGTGAGATTTATTTCACTAGTAGTTTAAGATTCACTTTAAATCTAAGAATCAGAGGGAACAGCTCATGTTAGGACTCTTGAATGAAAGCAGATAGTAAAGTTTTTTTGTGTTTATTAACTGCCAAAATCTAGTGTAAACCAATCTCAAGTGAAGATTATTTGATAAATCATTCTATGTCTACAGGCAAAATGATACCAATTAACACAATTTTAGATATTTGCAAGGTCTTTTGGATGTACATTTCATAAAATCATAGAATCATTAAAGCTGGAAAAGACGCCAGAGATTGTTGAGTCCAACCATTAGCCACCATATTCACTGCTAAACCACATCCCTGAGTGTCGCATCCGCAAGTTTTTTGAACACTTTCAGGAATAGTGATTCTACCACTTCCCAGGGAAGCTTGTTCCAATGCTTAAATACCTTTTCTGTGAAGATTTGTCTCCTAATATTATTTTCTATTGTTATGGAATCATTCTATGCACCCCGAACTGGATTTCTCTTTTACTTCAGTTTCATCATAATTTAAAAAAAAAAAAAGAAATCCTGAGAAAAAAAAATAAACAAAATTTTATGATTTTGTCTTCTAATCTTTATTTGTGTGGTGAAAAGTTTCTGTTGAAACAGGTCTGATGTAACTGCATGCATTAGCATTCTTCTCAAGTCATATAAATGCAGAGTATAATTAGAATGCAATTTATGGTTGTTACTAGAAGATGCAAATATTTACTTCTTTCACTATTACTATTGGATCTGAAATCAAAAGTGGTAATGGCACATAATATAATCAGAAAAGAAAAACATGTGATTAATAGGACTTGACTCAAATAAATAATTTGGGTTTACCTCTTGGTATCTACCAAACAAATGCTTAATAAAAGTAGTTATTCCCTTAGTACAGAAAGATTCTTTAAGGAAACATGAAGAAGAAATATTTAGTTGAAATCTAAGCTGCAACATGATAAGGATGCCAATATTGATCTTATGCAACCAGTTTGATAATTCTATGAGAAAATAATGTACACAACATGCCTAATTTGTTTCTACAGATAAACAGTGACAGATTGGAAAAAAGTTACTGACATACATAATAGATGCCAGATAAAAATTTAAAATAACTTGCAAAAAGGCACTACTTCTTTAGTAGCCTTACTTGCAATGAAGAAGCTTAGTGAGATAGATTTCGATTTAATTTACCATGGCATGAAACAGAATAAATCTACTGAAATCAGCATGGAATACCACTGTAAAACAACATCAAGTCAAGTGAGGACACTAACACTAATGCTGTGGAAGAAAAGCACTCAACAAAGGGTTTAAATAGAACTCATCATTAAATTTTTTAAATACATAATAAATTTTTGTAATCATTTACATAAATCCTGGAACCATTTTGAGCTCCTTTCATGTGTTTAGTGTACTCTTTTTTAAACACTGGTCTTCTTAATTTCTTACTACTTCAGCTATGCCTATAATTTTCTTGAAAAAAAAAAAAAAAGATTTTCAGTTCCTTTAGTGTTCTAGTTTTTAACATTATTTATTGAATTTATTGAATATTAAATTTAATTAGGGTTCAAACATTTTTGTCTCTTTTACAGGTGGAGCTATTACTCTGTCTTTCACTGCTTTGATATGCAAAAAACAGGGTCATACTGTAGGCCCTGTGACTTAATCCGACAGATTTCCATACATTTAAAATATCTTCACTATTTTGATGTACAGGCCACTTCCCAAGACAACCTGGGGAAAGCCAAAGAGCTGCTTAAAATGAAGCTATTAAGCATTTGTACTATGAAAAGTAAAAGTTTAAAAAGTACTTTAATACAGTTCATCTAGTAGCTGATTTGAATCATAATTTATACTGTCAAACAACTGTACTTCTTTAAAGTCTGTTTTTCATGTAGACATCTGCATGTGTTCCAATGAAAATGCTTCATCTTTAATGGTTGAGTCATACTGACACTGATATATTTTAGAAATTGCAGGTTATTTTCATATTTTGAGCAAATTTTGATATTGCTTACAAAAAAAAAAAAAAGTCATACATGTCAGAGTAAAGATAAATCTCATAAATTCAACAGATACCAATAATATATCCATTGGAAAGCTGTGGAAATCAGTGCAGCTGTTCTAGGCGTGAATTTTTTTCTTCTGTGGCATACGATTTTAATTACATCATGAAATTTGAAAAATCAATAGACATCAAATGGAGAAATTATGCAAAAGGGAAAAATGTCAAAAATAGATATTTTGATGTATTCTTTTTCACCTATTACAGTGGAGTTTCCTTGGGGATAGATAGCTGAGACACTGTATCATTGTCCAACAATCTTTAGTCACTTACTAAAAAGCAGGACAACATGATGCAAGATAAGAGCAAATTTTACTTAATTTTATTGAATTGGGCTCCTTGGAAAAAATAGTGTGAGCCATTAAATGAATTAATTAAGAGATGGTTCCCTTTTGTTATATAACAAAGTATTTAGTCCTGATAGAAATCAAGTTTCAATGTGTTTCATTAAGAATAAGATGGAGCTAAGAACTTAGTATCCACAATGTCTACAGCAACTGGAAAATGCCGCAACATTCAGGTAACAGAGGCAGTTGTCTTGCACTTACTTGTAGCTGTTTCCTGTGAAATTAGGAGTTGGTAGATTTTAAATCTCAATGGTAAAAATTAATTTTACTTCACATTTAGAATACTATCTATGCCCTAAGCAAACATACAAGTTAATTTATAATTTTATAAAATAATTTCAAAATCAAATAATTTTGTTGATCCTTCAAACACTCCAAATGATATGTTTACACAGAAGAAACTTAGTAAAAGTTATTATTTCTCTGAGCAGAAAGTTATAACCTATCAAAATTTTCCTTTTGATTTATTTCTTTAGATCCTCAGTTCCACAATGAAAAAATTGTTTCAGTTGCCTGAAATTTTCTTACTGATTTATTTTAATAGTGTTAACAAAATATCTCAGTTTCATTGGAGGAATTAACAGTAAAAATAATTAACAGTAAAAATAATTCTATCAGGAGGTATTCAAGCTTCTCTACATGCGAACTAACAGTCATAAAGAGGGGAGATAATATAAGGTTTCAAGGCTCAATGGAATGTGAATTTCAAAAAATATGCTTCTGGAGGTCAAGGACAGGAGGAAGAACTTTTTATTCTGTGAAAATAGAATTTATCTTGAAGCTGTAGAATTTTCCTGAGCAAAACAAAAAATGCTATGTTGTCTAAGGTTTGTATAAGTATAGGAGCTCTTCACCCACTGAATTGGTGTTGAGCATTACTCGCATGAAAAACAGGTTAATAGATCAAGAAAACTTAGAACTTAAAGTGTTCTTAAGTGCCAGTTAGGAAAAGTCAAAAAAATAGTAACATAGAGTGTCAGACATCAGCAGCCAGTGCCATGACCTTCTGGCAGTTTTTTATGTTGACCTGCTTGGATGTTTTCTCAAAGAAATTGCTAATCTCTGTGGACTATAGATGTATCTGTGTTGCAGTCTACATTTGCTGCTGCTACGCTCTGCTCTGTTAACATTTGCCAGTTGCCAGGTATTCATGGATAAATGAACCTAAATCATACTAACATCTCAGTTTGAATTTTTTTTTTTTAGTACAACAGTCATATTGAGATGACTGTTTAATTAAATTTTTAATTTTTAATTAAAAGATTAAAGTTCATACTTTAATATATGAAAATCTTCTTACTGGGAAAAACTTCCACTGCTCAATGACAATTTACTAGTAAGTATTAAGAGAAGGCCTTTAGTTGATTCTTTGGAAACTCTAGGCAAAGAAGCTCTGAAATAGACACCGAAGTTGTGAATGTTGTGAATGTTTCAATGAATTAAATGAGAAACAAGGCAAAATTCATCTGTTTTCTCAGTTCCTTTTCAGGGAAGGATTTTCTCTACATTACTTCATATAGTAAGTGGCACAGTTTTCATTTGTCTTCAGCAAGGCCTTTGAAAATAAGGGTAAGTGTGATCAAGAAGTACTGGGCTTTTCTCCAGCAGCTGCAGATAATAGCACCATGGAATGTATGCCGTAGGTAAATCCCAGTAACATATTTTATAATTTCCTCATGGTAGCAAGACAAAAACATCCTTATTCTTGATATCCTTCCTTATCCATGTGAGAACTATAGATGATGTGTCTCTTAGAAAAAGTAAGGAAGCTATTAACAGCCTCACAAGACTATAACATATTCATTATTAAAACATGATTATTATGTCTTAACACTGCTAAAATATACCTTGGAAGAAAAGACACCGAAAGGCATTTTGGGCAATTTTTTTTCCTGATTTGGAAAACAGTCTGAAGTGGTGCAGTAAAATAGGTCTAGGACAATGAAGAAGTTGGAGACAGATAGGAAAAAAAAGAATACCTTCCACAGACTCAACGCCGAAGCAGAAGCTTTTTGTCAGTGGAAGTGACCTGAAGGAGGAACAAGTTTACAAGTATAGTACCAAAACAGTATTAAAGATAGTATCTGTTCAGCTTAGATCTCATGACTTGAAAAATGAACTCAGGAGTAGTGAGAAAATCTTCCAATGATGGAAAATGGATGACATCATTCTCTCAAGGAGAGAATAGTAGAACTCAACTCAGCTTTGAAAGAAGAAGAACTAAACATGAAAAAGAACATGCTTATGTTCTTGGAAAAGAACGCATTATATTGGTGGAAATAATATGATATACTGCTTATAGGCATTGTACAGCTACAACAGAGAATTAGAAATATATTAATGAATTTCTGTCCATACCTTCCATCTATTTTAAACTCATGGGGTCTTTAAATTAAAACTTCCTTAAAAGCCTTTAATTTTTTTTTTGTTATGTGTAAAATTAATGAGGAAACAAAACAAAAAACTAAAGGTAAAATGTACTGTATGAAGTCAATGAGTCATAAGTTTTCATAGGGAGTTAGAAAAATAGCCTAAAATCATTTTTCTACAAAAAAAAAAAAAAAAAAAAGAAAAAAAACCTCAAATTTCTTTCTTGCATGGATAGGTCTCTTGATTATTTATCTGTGAACATAGGACACGAAAAAGAAATCCCTTAAATTTATTCAAATCTGTTTGGACTCTCTCATGAAGTCCTCCGTTAGAATGTCAGAAAAGAAAGAAAACCTTCTGTTTGTTAAATAATTTATCTTTTTGGTTTCAGTAGTGTCTAGTGCTGGCTGCAGCAGCTTCATTTTCATCACACTGCACTGACAGACTGTACCTGAAAAGTAATTTATCTTCAAATTAATCAATAGGAAAGAAAGAAAGAAAGGAGTGAAGAAAAATATATTCCCATTTTAAAAAAATCTTTAGGGTGCAGGTCTGGGCACATTACACAGCTGGACATATCAGACATTGACACTAATTTCATCTTGCTGAGAACTTTGCAATTTTACTTTCAGTTAACATATAAAAATGAGAAAAGAGGCACACCTACACCCTGTGAAATGTCCTATATGACAACACTAACTTCAGTGAAACCCACTAAATCATAGATGCAACAACTGCACTTCAAAAAAGGTACTGGGCAAACAAAACACAACAGCTGGATTTCCTGACTTCCATCTATTTGTTATGAATTGTGAGACACCTGCCATTAGTCTGATACCATAAATTAATCGTCTGCACTAAAACTAGTTTCTGAAATCACTTGTCACACTTACCAGAGAAGACACTGGTCCTTGATAATGTGAATGTTCTCTGACCCATAAAGTTAACTTTATTAATAAACCCACTTCTGGTTCAATTGTTCTGTGCTGAAAAAATAGAGGCTGTCGACAAAGACACTGAACAAAAAAGATCCCAGTCTAGACCCCCATAGTATTCCACTTGCCAAAGATGTTGAGTATGACCCATTAACCACTGTTCTTGGGGCTCAAATATTGACCCAGTTTTTTACTCACCTAATTTTCTAATCCTCCAGACTGCAATAGCTCTGCTAAAGACAATATAAATCTTAGAAGGCAATAAACCACATATGATTAACCCTTAGTAAATCCATGCTGACTCTTCCCAGTCACTTTACCCTTCTGCATATGCCCTGAAATGACCTCCAAGAGGGCTTTCTCCAAGCTGTTCCCAAGACCTGAATTGGGGCTGGTGGCCTATAAATCCCCAGATCATCCTTTTGGCTGTGGGCAGCATTTTCCTTCCTCCACACACTGAGAAGTCCCTGGATCTCCACAATCTGCCAAAAACTGTAGACAGCAATCTTGCCAGCACATTAGTTAGTTCTCTCCACAGCTATAGAGGAAGTTTTATCCACCTGAGTTTCCTGTGGAAGCTAAGCACGTACTACGAATAAAACAGAAGTTGAACAGAAGCAGATTGAATACATAGAACAGCAACAGAATATTAGTACTACACAGGATTATGTTGTCAAACCCATTAGACTTATATGTCATATAACTGGTTCATTTTCATAGTTGTCATAAGAATCCAAGAAAAACCTCAATGAGAAAATGATAGCAATGTGAGTCACAGTTCTCTCTCATGATAACAAATCAGGCAAGTAGGTATGTTTGACATTTGCTGCCTTCTAATTTCAGAACAAACTGCCAGAGGCGAAAAATATATTAGATTAAAAATTAAACTTTCCTTCAGCCACCAAGGTATTAAATCACTCACTGGTATAGAAATCCTATGTTCTTGAAAAAAATAAATTTTGTTAGACAGTGGTAACATATGGCTTGTCCAAATACTATCAATAGGTTAGAAAGAGACCACAGAATGCCTTAGGTTGGACGGAACCTTAAAGATCATTTAGTTCCAACACCCCTGTTGTGGGCAAGAACACCTTCTATTAGATCAGGTTGCTCACTGACCAATCCAAACTGGCCTTGAACAATTCAGTGATGAGGCACCCACAACTGCTCTGGGCAACTGGTTCCAGTGTTTTACCATCCTCACAGTGAATCATTTCTTTCTAATATCTAATCTAAACTACTCCCTTTCAGTTTGGAGCCATTCCCCCTTGTCCTGTCACTACACATCCTTGTCAAAAGTCCCTCTCCTACTTTCTTGTTGGATTCCCTCAGGTACCAAAGGGCAGCAATTTGGTTATCTCCAAGACTTCCCCTTTCCAGGCTGAACAATCCCAGTTCTCCCAGCTTTACTTGCAGGAGAGATTTTCCATTCCTCTAATCATCTCTGTATCTCTCCTCTGGACTCACTAAACAGGTCCATGTCCTTCCTGTGCTGAGGCCCTACAGCTGCATGCAGCAGTCCAGGTGGGGTCTCACCAGAGCAGAGGAACATGATCACCTCCCTCAGCCTGCTGGCCACACTTCTTTTCATGGATCCCAGAACAAGTTTGTCTTTCTAGGCTGGAAGCTCTCATTGATGGCTCACACTCAGCTTCACATATACCAGCAACCTCAAGTCCTTCTTGTAAGGGATGCTCTCGATCTGTTCATGCCCCATCATGTATTGTTACTGGGGATTACCCCAACCCAGGTCCTCCATCCTATCCTTTGTTAAAACTGGTACAAAACTTCCCTTTTTCCAGTCACCTGGGACTTCACCTGGTGGCTGGGACTTTTCAGATATTATGGAAGTGGCTTGGCAACTATATAGACCAATTCCATGAGGACACTAGGTCCCAAACATTTAGGTACTTTCAGGGACTTCAGGTGTTCATGAGCCTGATCTTTACTTTCAGTGGGAAGCAAGGTGCCAACCCCCACCCTGCTCTCCATCCGCTCAAGAAGTGTGGGGAGAGAGGTTGCCATTGAATACTGAGGCAAAAAATTGTTGAGCACCTCAGCACCTCAGCCATGTGATATTCAGATATTATTACAATATAAGTAACATTAACTGTTTGGGGCTTTTTCTCTCTGTTTCTTTTTTTTTTTTTTTTCCTTTTCTTTAACTATGGAAAGAAACCAATGCTGAATAATCATCATGGGTTGATTGACTACTGAATGACTTAATTTTTAAAGAAAAAGATAAAAAGTGCACACTACTAAAGTAGTTTGCTTTCTTTGGAACTATATGATTGTATTTTCTTTCTTGCTAAGTCCAAGCTGCAGAAAACTAGGAGGATACAACCAAAGTTTCAGTCCTGACATGATAATGTTGTGGTGTTCTGCTGTGTCTTGTAAATATGGAATAGCAGCAGGGCTTCAGCAAATTTACACTGGAGTTGCATTGAGTCAACTTAGAATTTGACTCAGATCTCATTAGATCAATGAATCAATATGATGGCCAGCTTTTCTGACTTAAAATCTTGTCTAGCTGGGAGGCAGAAAATGGATACTCCCTACCTCAGAGATAGAAATGAAGGAGACTCTCCAAGACACAGCTTGGCGATAAGATGCTTAGCTGGATAGGGAACTAGATTATAGAGTGACACCACCATGTAAGTCTTACCAGCCATGTGGCCACATTTCATTTCTTTACAGAGGCAAGGATTTATCAGCAGATTATCTTTTTGTGTAGCCTCACTATCAATCATGATTTAACAGCACTTACACCTGACCTACTTTTTCACCATCACACAAACCTCTGTGATCACTACATGTGAATAGTGGCTTAAAACGTGTGTTCATAGTGACATAAAGTGGATATTCAGCCTGTCAACATGTCTTCTGTTTGCTGGGCTAAGCAGAATTGCTGCAAAGATTTAGGACTCTACTCACCTTCCCTCATCTTAAAAAAAAAACCAAAAAAAAACAAACAACAAAACAAAACAAAACAAAACAAAAACAAAAAAAAAACCCAAAAAACAAAAAACCCCAAAAACAACAAACTTGGAACAGATTTTTCAGAGGAAACATTGCACTCCTTGTCATAGGCATAAAAGAATTTTTATGCATACTAAAAAGTTATATACCACAACCATTCTTTGGGTATTGAATCTAGAAGTTCTCCTGTGGCTTTCTGGTTCTCTGCCAAACATTCTTTCATATCAGGGATGTCTCACAGAGTGCAGTAGACAATGGTCTAAGCTTTGGGACTGTGGAGTATATGCCAGATACACGATACTACCCCAGGAGGAATTAATTCAATTTGCCTTCATTTGATTCTAATCACACATTCATCTGTTAGTTGTGGCACTGAGTACCTGCAGCTTACATTTTTTAATTAACAACACTGTTATAGCTGCAACTAGGGGAATATCAAAAGTGAATTCACAATTCAGTTGAACTTTATACCTTTTTTTAATTTTACAGAACACACTGTGCCACTCAATTTTTTTAGTACATGAATCGTATTCTCTACATTTGCATCTTCACCTAGATATAAACCACAGCACTAATATAAAACTTGTATACTACATAATAATACAGATATACTGTATAAAGTTTAACAAGGGCAATTTCTGGATTCTGCACCTGGAATTGGGCAACACTGGTTGTGTGTATAGACAAGAGAATGAGAGGCTGGAAAGCAGCACCATGGGAAAGGACCTGAGGATCCTGGTCTGTGGCAAGTTGAACATGAGTCAGAAGTGCCCAGGCAGCCAGCAGGTCCAACCCTCCCCTGGAGTGCATCAGACACAGCATCACCAGTTGGGCAAGAAAGTTGTTCTGATACCAGATCCCAGAGGTCGTTAACAGCATTGCATAGAGACATGGCCCTTCTAACACAACTGCTGATATTTAAGTATACTACACCTTAAGGGACAAATAACATTACTAAATGGTTAACTGAAGTGGTGACCCCCCTAAAAAAAATTACTTTTGTAATTTTGCATTGAATGTGGAGGTAGGCTAGCTCTACCAGAGGGGTTCCTGCTGGGAGAACTTTTAATCTATCTTTATATGACATGTCCAAAATTACACAGAAAACCTGTAGCAGAGAAAGAAATTGAGAGAAAGATACCAAAATAGTTGCTTAGCATCAAGAAAATTTTCCTCTGTAAAAGGGTATGATATTTTTCTGGGAAGGAAAAAACATTATTGTGCACCTTTCCCATATACATTTCTTCAAAGGCATTAAGAAAGTGAATGAACACGAAAATGTGTGCTTCACTGCAACTTCATCAACTTAACAGATCAAAATTGCCTAATTTGTGTCTACTGTGTAAACACTAAAGTGTTTAAATATTGAAAAGGCACACCTTGGGATGGTAATTTAAATTCTATACTACTCAAAATTAAAATGCCATTTCAGCTTTCCCATGATATTAAAAAAATGTTGTGAAAAATTTCGTTACAGAACATATTGTAAATACATCCTAGATATAGTCCTTCATGTTGTTTTGTTAGAAAATATTATTCTTCTTTGCTCTCTGCTGGTATGCTGTTCTTCTTCCTATCATTGAGCTTAAGACATATGCAAGCATTAATGGGGTAATTTTAAGAATTCAAGGGACACTAGAAAAGGAACAGATTCATATAATAATATTTCTCTGCCATAACTGGGCAATTTAAGGAAATATTAATGTTTCTGCTGCAGTTTACAATCTATGAAAAGGGAAAACTAGCTGCCTCTTCTTCTGGTCAACAGTACCCAACAAAATCTGAGTCAGCACTTGTAGTATTCCTCATACTCATTTATAGTCTCACTCTACTTAAAAAGAACCCCAAAACCAAAAAAAAAAACCCAAAAAACAAAACAAAACAAAACAAAACAAAAAAAAAAAACCAAAAAAAAAAAAACCAAAACAAAGAAAACCAAAAAAAAACCACCAAAAAACCAAACATTTTTCTCCTGGCCTCTTTACCTCAATCTCTTTTATGCAGAAAGAAATACAGAAACAGCCAAATCCTACATGTTTGAAATAGAATCATAGATTCATAAAATAAAAGAATATGCTGTGTTGGAATGGACTGATTGGGATCACCAGGTCCAGCTCCTGATCTTATGCAGGACCCCATAATGATCCCATCATGTTCCTGAGAGCATTGTCCAGACACTTCTTGAACTCTGTCAGGCTTGATGCTGTGACCACTTCCCTGGAGACCCTGTTCCAGTGCTCAACTATTCCAGAGGGGTAAACAACTTTTGATAGCCAACCTAAACCTCCCCTGAATCAGCTTGATGCTGTTTTGTTAAGTCCTATCATGGGTCACAAGGATGAAGAGATCAGTGTCTGCCCCTGATTTGTTTTGTGATGATGTCAAAGACCACAATGAGGTCTCCTCTTAGTGTCCTCTTCTCCAGGCTGAACCTTGACTGACCTCAGCCATTCCCCATGGAGTTTCCACTCTCTAGACCCTTCATCACCCTTTTTCCCCTCCCTTGGACAATCTCTAAAAACCTAACATCTTTTTTATATTGTGGCACCCAAACCTGCCCCCTGAACTCGAGGAGAGGCTGCCACAGCACAGAGCAGAGCGGGAGAGTGGAACAATCCCCTCCCTTGCCTGGCTGGTGATGCTGTGCCTGATGCCCCACCCGGGACAGGGTTGGCCCTCCTGGCTGCCAGGGCTATTGTATTTAATATAATTGATAATTATATTTGAAGTAATTTTCAAACGAGATGAAATGGAGTCTAAAAATCTGAGTACAAAATGGTAAAGGTATTTGTTTTTTTATATTAAACATACGTCTTTTAACCTATCCCTGACTGTATTGAAGAGATCTCACTCATCAGTCTGTGAGCTGAAACAGAAAGGCAAGCTCCTGGGAAAAGCTGCTTGCTATATGCAAAAATTAAATGGCTGCTGTTGAGTATCAAAGTCTTCTCAAAATGTGTGAGTCCAAAAATTATGTTAAAAGGATCCATGGGTGCTTCTGTCAACCTGTGATTGCTACCAGGTTCCTAGTACCCATTTGCTGAGGCAGCTATTCATGTTTTTGGCATACATCTCTTCATCTGAAGCCTTCTGGAATCTCTGTTTCTTAGCCTCATGCTCAGAGAGGTGGTAGAAATGGTTTATAATAGGAAGGATTTATCTATAAGGGAAGGTATTTTAGAAATTCAGCTGGGTAGCGCAGAAATCATGAGAAGCTGCAGGCATTTAATAACTGGCAAGAAGAACAAAAAGAAAACAGCATTGTTGGAGAAAGGCTAGGAAATGACGTTGATCTTGAGATGACCTCAAGAGCTTGCCAGCTTCCCAGGTCAATTAGAAGTGCAGTACCTCTCTATGGTGTAGAGTGTACCAGCCAACACAGATGCTGTGGAGAGGGAATACACTGCCAGTATACCTGCAGTGATACCTAAAGCCTTGATGTCTTTATATTGCTGCTTCACATGCCTGATGTGAGCTCACAGACTTTGTACTGAAGAGACTGTGACTGTTGTTGATTTGATTTTAAACTAAACAGCAGCATCTAAAACCAATACTTTCTGTGTCATGGTAGATCAATTATTCAAAAGAAGTGACTGTTGCTGCTTGAGAAAACTCATGGGCCAGTTGGAAAGATACACTGTTGGAGCTGTGAAAGAGCAATGTAATCCTGCCTTTTCTTCTAATCTCTAGTATATTATGTAGCATAATAAATATGTTTAAAAACAGATCAAGAGACAGTAAGACACAAACCAGTAATCTAGCAAACTGTATTACAACTGCATGCAGCATACATTCATTTTAATGTTAATTTTGATAGTAGGAAGTAAGTAAATAGAATCCAGACTGTTTGATTATCTATTTATTAGCTAAAAGAAATATCTATTAGCAATATATATATAATTATTGTGTAACAGTAGATACATTACAGTCATTTTTTATTTATGACAACTGCACCCAGCACTCAAGGTAAGGTTGTCCCAATGCAGAGCACAGCAGGACAATCCCCTCCATTGCCTAGCTGGTGATGCTGTGCCTGATGCCCCCCAGGACATGGCTGGACTTGCTGGCTGCCAGGGCACTGCTTGCTCATGTTCAACTTGCCATTGACCAGGATGCCCAGGGCCCTTTCCGCAGTACTCACCATCCTCTGCCTTCCCAATCAGTCCATGCATTCATGGCTCCCTGCTCCAGCTGTGGAATCTGGCACTTACCCTTGTTAAACTTCATGCGGTTCATAGTTGCTGAACCCTCTAATTTGTTGAGGTCTCTGCAGGACCTCTCTGAATTTAAGGGAATCAACTGCTCCTCCCAACTAACTATTTTCAGCAAATTTTCTTGGTATTCCTTTGAGTTTTGCATCCAAATAGTTTATGAAGGTGTTAAAGAGCACAGAGCCTAAAATGGAGCCCTGAGGAACTCCACTGATGATTGCCTGCCAGACCCAATAGAACCCTGTTCTCTGTAACTCTTTGTGTTTCACCCATGAGGCAGTTGCACACCCACTGTATGGTGTGTTTTTATAGCTGTTTGCTGGGCATTTCTCAAGAAGGATCCTGTAAGAGACAATATCAAAAGCTTTGGTGAAATCCAAAAAGATTACATCTTTCTTCTTTCCATCTATCCATAGAGGTAGCAATCATCCAGTTATGGTCTTTGAGAGAAGTCAGTACAATTGGCAATTTCCCAATTAGGCAACTTTTTCTAGACATCAGACTTCTTTTGAAAGAGATAAGAGCTGTTATCTTTTTATAAAGTATACTTAATGAACACTTAACAAGACAAAAATCAGAAAGAAAAATTAATTAATCAATACAAGTTGCAAGTTAGCACATCTGTAGAAGATTTTTAACAGAATTTCCATGCCTAGTAGTGATGAAGGTGATATTTTTCACATCTTATCTAATTAGGGTTGATCTCTTCTGGGTTTTCTGTTGTTCCATGAAGTGCACTAAATGCCACCACATGCTCCTTTCACAATGTGCAGCTCAACTGAAGTTAAGAACCATACTTTAAAAAATAATAATGAAAAGTATTAATGTTAATGTATATGTTAATATATATATTTTTAATTTTAATTTTCATCCCCTACATGATAATCCTTAAAAGGATAATGCAGAAATTATGGGTTCTAGGATACTATAATGAAAGCTCAGATAATGGCAGAGTTTAACTGAGTCCAAATCATTGTTCCTTCACTTTGCTTTTGGATGACAGGGTCCTCTATGACACACCATAAACTATGAAGTAACATCCATTTCTTCTGTCTTTCTTTGAAGTAAAATGAAAACAGAGTAATGTCATATTTTGTGTCTGAGCTACAATGGGAAAGGAAAGTGGAAGAGATAAATAGTTGGTCTATCCTAAATGAGGAAAAAAAGTCCAAGAAGCAACAGACACATAGCAGTTTTGTCTTTTCGAAGCAGTCACAGTAACATGGGCAGATGCTTTGCTGAGTTTTCCTACGAGAGCAACAGAGGCAACAGGATTTCACTGTCTGTGCATTTTTTTTCTCTATAAGATTGGAACTGATATTGTCTTTAAAACAAAATCAGTCCTCTTTATCAGAGGTGATGATATTATCGCAAACATCTAATGAAATACTGAGAACTTCTATGCACATAGAAACAAAGGCTGCAATTTTTCAAGGAATTCCCCGGAGACAGATCTCAAGGAAACCTTAGGAAACTCACTGTCTGAGGTGTTTTTCAAATTCCACTGATCTTCACATTAGCTGTAGAACTACCTAGGTCCTCTAGAACAAAAAAGGAATTTTAAATTTTTTTTGACAGAACAGGCAGCTTTCACTCCCAGATGGTAAGTACTTTACAGTACAGATGAAAGCATGCTTAAAGATTTCATTTTCTTAAAACTTCAATTGGGGACTGAAAAAAATAGTGTATTAGCTCACTGAAAAACATTTATTTTGTTCATCAAGAGCATTTGTCCTGGGTAACCCAAAAAATTGTGTATGGTATTCTATATGTTTCCCATGCTGACCTGCCCAACATCATCACTGTCTCTTTCAGACCCAGGGGCTGGAAGCAGAACTTGGATGTGTTACCCCAGGTTCATGGAGGTTGTTGGTCCAGGATGGCTTTAAAAGAGAGGGAAGAAACAACCAGAGGAATCAGGGAGACACCCTGAGCTCTCCCCAGGGCTTCAGAGTGGAAGCTGCATTACATGCATGAATGCTGCATTAAAATAATATCAAAAGATCCCACCTTTCCACTTAGAATCATTGTCAAAAACATAAATTTCTGTATATATGGTAATCTTTATCTTAGGATGTGCTTTCTAAACACAGTGGGAGTTCACATTACTTCAGAACAATGAACAGTTGCTCAGTTCAGTTCTATTCTTCAATTCTATTCAATTATTGGTGTTTAGAAAATGAAATCAGTGCAACAGCCTTAGGAGGATAAGTAAAAAACAAGAGTTGATTTGTAATTAATTGGTTGTTGTTAATCATAATTTAATTAACAATGAAATGATTCAATGAAAATCAAAGATAAAAATAGTACTAATTAACAGTTCTTTTAGTACTTACAGGATAACTGAAATTTATTAATTTATTTAGTTCCATTAGCAATAGCTACCTTCTTTTTCTTATAACTTATATTAGATTTCAGCTTGAAAGAACTATGTAAAGTCTCACTCTGTAGAGTGGGCTTTCCTTAGCTTGTTTTAAATTTCCAAAGGTTTTGAAAAAAAAAAAAAAATAGGTTCCCCAAAAGTAATCTAGAACTGTTTGTAGTAATACAAAACCAGAGCTTCAAATCCCTTAAATAATATTTTGTCAGCATGGGTTTTCAAGTCACAATTTTGCTCAACTTTGATTTGCTCATCACAGAGACAGCTTAATATCCTTTAATATTTTTCCTATGGTACCTTGACATTGCTATTAACTTCTCTATTTGTCTATTCTATTTATAATCAGGAAGATAGAGCAACCCAAATGATCTCTTCTTGTCTTTAATTTATATTGTTCAAATATTAATCACTTGGAAAGAAAACCACATTTACTTGTATTTGGATGATAGAGTTTTCTTCCTTGAAGCTTCATTATTCCCATACATATTAATAGCACTTCTGGTTTTACTCCTTTTATCATGCAGAAGAAATAAAAAGGGGAAGTAGTTCAGCCCACATTACATTTGGATATCAGCTTTGTTTCATACAAAAATCCTTCAGGTGGCTCCAGTCACACTAGCTAGCTCACTAGTCTGTTGAAATACTCCAAAAAAAAAAAAAAAAAGCTAAAGAAATTAGCTTGGAAATTAGGCACCCCATGGAGTGTTAGTAATTCTTATGGTCTTATAAATATTGATAATTACAAAACTGTTCAGTAAATGCATCTCTTGTGCAAAACATACCATGGGGAGCACTGAAGGAGATTTTCCCCATTAAAAAAAAAAAAAAAAAGAAAAGAAAACAGAAACAAGAAAATGAAAAATAAAAAGAAAAAGAATTCTACAGAAATTATACTACCTTGCTGTGAAATCAAGAAATTCCACTGAATAGCTTTGTAGAAATGTGTCAGGCACAGCTGGGTATTGGATGATAAAGAAAATTTAAAGACTGAAATTGTAGCTATATCTGTCTTTCAAGTTGGAATGAAAACACAGATTTTCAGGAAGAAATTTAGCTGATCCCATCTATGATCAATGACAGGAGTTATACCAGGTAACATTTTGACTGTCTACAGCCCCATTTCCAGCTTTGATGATGTACCCATGAAAACTTTTGAACTTGTATGGTAAAACTAGACTTAGGACCCCTAAGAGGGGGCTCAACAGGGACAGTCTGGGCTGGGGATGTTTTCACAGCCGTGATAGAAGGTGACTGAACCAGTTTAATTGGATTTTCAAAGCAAGTGATGTTCAGTATTTGATTCTGTACCACATGCCAATGCTCAGGGGCCGGCAGTGCCGGGGCTGTGCCGGGGCTGCCCGGGCCGGCCCCAGGCGGTGCCAGCGGCTGCAGCGGCCCCAGCGCAGGGCACGGCTGAGCCCCTCAGCCCCGGGGAAAGCCTGGGCAAGGGAGGGCGAAACGCTGCCCGGGCTGAGCCAGGGGAGGCGAGCGAGAAACAGCCCTGCGAGCCCCGAGGGGACAGCGGGAGCAGGGACAGAGACGTCCTGGCAGACGTGTTCCTGGGAGAGAAACTGCTGCTTTTTGAAAGATATTAATCTTCTAATGGTCTATAATCATCTAATCTAGTCTTTGAACCTTCTCAAATGAATAACTAGGAAGTTCTAGGCATGTGTAAGATTTATGCAATTTCTGCCAGATACCATCAAACTACTGAAGCAAAGTTTTTAAAAGGTGCTGGTACTCACAGCTAACATGACCCTTGGGAAAGATCTACAAGTTCATCTACACTTAAAACAAAAATATAATCAGGCGTTGCTACTTCATGTGACAACTAAATGCATTGCTGTGACTAGAAGACAAAGGTAAATTGATGTAGAGTAACATTTATTTAATTCTCATGAAATACAGAATTTGAAAAATGGTATTTCAAATGCAAATGTGATCCAATTTAATCAATTTAAAATACATAAAGGTCCTTTTACTACTAACATATCTATGTTGTTCTAAAACATAGAATTCTGGTTTTTGCTTCAACTATAGGCTAATTCAATATCCTTTACTATGAAAAATAATTTGTAGAAAGAATTAAAATGGATATTCAAAGCCCTTGAAGCATAGAAACCTAACCCACTTTAAAGCCAGTGATATATTTTCCTTGGAGAACTGTACTTTCATTTCATGCATTTCTAAATGAAACACAGCTCCACACTAGCTATTAGTTGCAATGTAGATTCATGAGATTTATAAAATATTACTTCACTAAAAACATTTACCGCAACACCAATTAAGTTGTATTTTTCTAGAGGAAAAATTATCTCAGTATAACAAGTCAAAGAAATGCAGAGTTAAAACTACTCAGGAATTCTGTATATTTCACTATGAAAATCTGCTATGAGTCTCTAAAGAAAGACATTGCACAACTGCTTCTAAAAATGATTCTGGGCAAAGTAATGGGGACCCTTGTGTTCCCCCAGGAACCTATTTCTCAGGTTCTCCTTGATTCTGGATTCCCTCCACAATTCCTATTATTTTAGTGTCCCTTAAATCTCTTTAGTTTTCCATGTTATGGGGTTGAATTGAGAATATTTTGGTTGACTGAGTCATTAAAAACTGGCAGCCCAGTCTCTCACATGACCAGTGTTTTCAGCTTGTGCTGTTCTGTCTTCATGTGCTGTTTCCATTGTCACTACCATCATCAAGATGACCAGGACACTTCTGGTCATGTTTAGACTTGAGGATCAGCAGGTTCTTTATATAGCTCAGCTTTCTATATCACTGAATACACAAAATCTATTCAAGGTTCATTCTGATGTTTGGGAAAAGGTGTTGGTCACATTTTGTCCTTTCTGCTTAAGAAAATGTTGGTTAGAGCTCTGAGGTTTATGCTAACAGCTGTGCTAACTTGGCTCATGCAGAGGGCTACACAAATGCCCACCTCACCCTCCTCTGCCCAACTGGATGTAATCTCATCCTGTTCCAACAAGGCCTCCTGAGCTAGAGTGGCCACAGGCCAGGAGAAGCAACATAAATGAGGCAAGTCTCAGTGTAGGTGATCGGGGCAGTAGGTTGGAAAAGTGAGGCTCACAATCACAGCTCAGCTCAGTCCAAGAAAAAGACCTGAGCCCTTGATTCCATACAGACCCCATGAGATGGGGCAAATGTTTTACTCTCAGAGGTCTTTTATAGAAGTCAGAGTCCAATAGCGGCACCAAGTCAGAGCTATCCTAGAGCACAGGTGGCTAAATCCACAGTACAGAATGTCTGCAGAGCCTGTTGGCACTCTCAGGGCCGTCACTAATTTTACTGGGGAGATGGAGGAAATTTCATTCATGAGAGAGAGTTTTCCAAAACTTACACAGGAGAATGGAAACAGACATAGGTATCCTGTATCCTATATTGCCTAAAGTACTGTGAGCCATGATGAAAATGGTTTATGCTTCAACATATGAGACAAAAAAAAAAAATTACATATGAAGGAAACCATATTTCGAGATGTATGTAATATATAAAAATGATCACTCACGTCAGGAAACTTCATATATAAAAGCAAAATAATTCAACTTAAGATAGCAGGAAATACAGTTTTCCAGAATTAGTGGTGAAGAAATTCCTACATTGGTGCTTTTAAAAGTTCAGTAATGTTATACAAATGTTTGTAGAACCTGTGGAAATGCTATTTTCTGAGAATGAAGTTGCATCTAAAAATTCTAGCTGATAACATATTCTTTTAAAAAGAATATGGTTTTGTTGTTAATAAGCGTAAAGATGGAAGACATTTCCCATGTGGGATCAGCATTGAGAAATATTCAGCTCCCAGATGGGATCAAAACAGGAATATAAGTCTTAAACAAAAAGATTTTATTTAACATTTCATTTACCACTGGGACAAATCTTTTCTTCCATTCTCAACAAATCTTCTATTCTCGATATGCATAAAGTTCTATAAGGAAATGGTAAGGATTCACTAGAACAAAGCAGTAACTTTTTCTTTAGAGAAGTAATTTACTGTGATGATGTTATCTGGGTCCTTCTCTCACCTGCACCACCATGGCTGAGGAATGAATCACTATAAGACTCAACATACTACCCGGTAATTTAGACTTAATGTGTTGAGTGTAAGACTGAAGGTCAACAGCTATGACAGTATATATGCATAAATTATTACTCCATAAATTTACATCTCAGAGAATCTTCTTGTATGGCATAAGACTGAGACATGGAAATAAAAAGACCTTTATTGGCACAAATTAGAATGACCACATTTCTTATAAATTAATGGAGAATTCTGACCTTTTAAAACCTCTGTGAGAGCATAGTGAAGCATTTTTTTGCTCTAAATTATGATGGCATGACTCTGAATTAACTTCAGAGATATCCTGATGGAGTAGCACAGTGCCCAGTATAAATTCTACATGCTGAGCCGATCTGAAGAAACATAAAGACCAGGAAACCAGATAAAGTATTCAGAGCTGAAAATACTGCTGCCTACATACCAATTGACATGTTTGGCCTTTCTCTAGAATACTCCTATAAAATGAAAAGTAAAATGAGATTTTATATTGTTATGAAAATAGGGTGATTAAAACCCCTATACTTTTGTAAAGAGATTCAATTCAATAGTTTCAATTCATTTTATTATTTCCTGTGTCCATATTGATAATATATATTATAGAATAATGTGTTGTATTTTTATATCTATTTAAGGTTTTTGTGTGTTGTGACATCTTCTTTTTCTAGTCCACCTCTTAGTATTAATATATCAATGGGACTTGATTGTGTTCACTTTCATGTTTTTATCTGTATTGCGCTAAAAGCTGTTAGATAATGAAAAAAATTATGTACCAACTTGGTTTTGACAAGTAAGATTTACACTCTCTTTCTTTGAAGAAGGAACAGAATATTTGTAACAAAATGCTGCTCTTTGGCAACAGATGTTGCTTCAGTATTGACTGCAAATGGGCTGAAAAGGGCTGAAAAGTGCAAGTGTCTGTTGTCTTAGTCTCCTAGAAAAGGAAGAAACACTGCATATGAGAAGGGACAAAAGTACATTTAGTATTCACCTTTCCTTGGACTTCTGAAGACAGTCTACAGCATTCCAATCTGGCCACTGTCTGAAAAAGAACGCACCCAATGCCTGGGTCCTGACAGACCTATGAACTTCTGCTATCAGACAATGTGGTATCCTTAGACCTGGACTTATTTGAGCCTTGCTTTACTTTTCTAATACTACAACAGTAACATTACATGTAAACCTTCTAAAAGTGACTAACATCTGGAATTTTGCTTCCTCTGTCAATGAATCATCTGGCCAATGGGCTAAGATGGCTACAAATGAGCAACAGACTGAAGCACACACCACTAGAAGAATCTTTGCCCCCTGGTAACTATAAGCTCCTAGAGCAGTATTCAGCTCTCTATCCAGACACACACGTTTAGGTACATGCAATATAAGTTTTAGCAGGCTAGCTGCTTGTTACAGATGCAGATCTTGTCATCGT
Organism: Motacilla alba alba; assembly: GCF_015832195.1. Taxonomy (NCBI): domain Eukaryota; kingdom Metazoa; phylum Chordata; class Aves; order Passeriformes; family Motacillidae; genus Motacilla; species Motacilla alba. The sequence continues at coordinate 76,617,361 of NC_052017.1, forward strand.
GGACAATGGGGAACTGCTTATCTCACCATAACTTTGATGTCTATATTTGAATGATTCTCTTTGCTTCATTGACTGTGTTAACTCTCTATTGCTGTTGGACTGCAGCAGGAGCTTAGACACAATTAGCTTGCATGCAATTGCCTGCACTGCAGACACATAAACATGGGTGATGGAATCTCAATCTCAGCCTCCTTGTTTCAGTCAACATTGGCCACCATCTACAAAAAAGGGCAGAATTAATTTAATTATCTCCCAGGCAGGATAGACTAGGGAGCAGAGTAAATATTGAACTACTTTCTGCTTTAAATATGACAAGCTTTTTCTCTTTTGTGTGAAGCAAAATTGTTTCCTGAACACTGAGGTGGTATAATTTTAATGACATAAGCAAGAGACTATCATACACAAGAACTGATAATATATTTTCTGTTCTGTAGCAATGTTTAAACTAAGAATTTTTCTGTTGTAATTTCTTCTTTCTAAGATGCTTAAGTTGTTCCCTAAACAAGCAATATTGTCCCCCAAAAAACTTGTATCAATGAAACTTAGGGTATCCTTTAAATATGAGAACACAAATTTATAGTTTAACTTGGCAACATTTACTGCAAATTTGCAATTCAGAAAACGATCTTAGTTGTTCTCTTTGAGACAATGAAGGATCTAAGTAGCTGCCTGACACATTTCTCATGGGACATAGTTTGACTTTATTGTCTAAATAGATTAAAATGTTATATCCCTCGGCATTCATGTATAAGGTTTCAACAGGAGACTTTCAGTTGTGGTGCCATAGTTTAAAAAAGCATAGGCTTCAAAAGTGGGACAGTAGGACAAGATATTAGGTATTAAATACAGAGCATGGAATATCTCTGTTACCCTTAATTTTTGACTTTTTGAATTTTTGCTTAGTGATATTAAACAGCACATAAATCCTTCCAGAGGTCCTGTCTGTATATGCACAACGATTTGTGTGTAAATGTCTGAACCTATCCCAATATTTTATTGTACAATGTTAACAGAAAAATATTCATCTGCCCAGTAGCTGTATTGGGACATTTAATTATCTGCTATAACACAGATTTCCTCTGCAGCTTTGGGCAAGATGCTTATCTCTGTGCTTTTATGTGCTACCTGTAAAATAGAAATAATATTTCTTTCCTACAGCATAATTATGAGGCATCAAAACCGTGAGACTTTTACACTGAGGGTATTTTATTTATGTCTGATCTATAGCTACCTGACACTTCTCAGTGTAGAATACACTTTACAGGAAAGAAAAATAAAAAAAGTTATAATACACAGGTAGCTTTATATCTCATCTTTAGAGTGGTTAAGTTCATCCTCTCAAAATTCATTTATGACAGATTTGTAATGTGATTTCTCATATTAAATAACATGTTTCAAAAAACAAAACAAAACAAAACAAACAAACAAAAAAAAAAACCCTCAACCCAAAACCACAAAAAAACCCCAGACTTTAGTCTGGTTTGTATTTCTGGTTGTCATTAGAATTAATTAAGAATTTAAGTGCAACAATGAAGACTTTTATGATGAAAAACCTTAATACCTTCAGACATTGAAAGACTCTCTAAGCAACTGGACTTTTAAAGACTGTGCAAGAGGAATGCTTTTAGAAAAGGATTTCACATCTATTTCCTCAATACAAACAAAAATAACATGAAAATGTATTCCAGGTACTGGAATAGCTTACAAGGATAGAGTCAAATCTCAAACGTATTTCACATTCAGGGCTACAAACAGACATACTACAGCAATCTGTACGAATAGCCACTTAGGAATGAGGATAGAAAGATATGCTGTAAGTAAATTAATTCCTGGTGAATATTCCTAAACTGTTTCTTGTTGTCATACCAACACACAGAGATATCTTCTTAACTTCTGTACATCAAGACCTAACAACTACTTTTTCCTTTCACATCATATGAAGTTCCCTCTCCTTGCTCCTCATTCTGTCTCTGCCAGTGGCATCCCACAGTTTTTCTATAGTTTTGCCTTCCTTCTCTTTATCTTTACTTCTGGCTCTTGCATTTATTACTTTATTCTCATCCCACCCTGCATTTGAGATGAGTTTATTTTTTGGTGCTTCTCCAGCACATTCCATTGACGCCATCAAAACAAGACTGATCTTAAAGAGAGTACAGCAGGGAATCATCCATGTCAATTGAGGAGAAGTTCTGCTGAATTCTTGCATCCCTGAAATGTTCAATTTCTCTGTAAATCTGGAGCTCCTTTTCAGGCAGACATTGCTTTGGTGAATTAATTTACCAAGTTCTTAGAAATGTGATTATCCATACACTCACCTGATACTTAAGTTATCTAAGCAATTGAAAATTATATTTTACAATGAAAAATGTCAAACAGACTTTGAAACAGACATTATCTGCTACACTTTCTTCTAAGATAAAGCAGTATGCAACATGCACTTCATACCTTTTAGGAAATTATGCCCTATTTGGCAAATGGAGGTAGGAGTGTCAGCTTGCTGAGGACTGAGTAAAGCCATAAGCATGTGTTGTTGAATGGAGTGCCATAACTGCATGTAGGCACACAGCAGCCTGAAAACTGCTTCTGTTTTGAAAGAGAGAGAAGCAAAAACAACCAGAGGATGCTACTGACAATAAAGATAAAAAAAGAATAGTATGTATGCAGGTGTTTGCTTACTTTTCTTTTTAATTTCTATGTATAGTAACTCAATTTGGTTTTTATTTGTTGATCAAAAAGCAAGAACTTGAAATTTTTGCATGGAGAAATATTATCAAGTTTGTGATACTTCACAAAGGAAAAGTAATTCCAGATTCCAATATTACATTTTATAGTACATTTTTATTGCTAAAAGACAGCAATACAGTTGCTCAAAATTTATGAAAATCTGTTGAGTAAAAATCTGTATGTGACTTCTTGAAAATACTTGTGGGAAATCTATCAGAAAGTCATTCTTTGTCTGGAAGATCGTATTTAATAGATTTCTTCTCGGTTCCTCAAGAGTAATGAAGCTTTTTTTTCTGTTTGACATAGTGTTGTCATCACTCAGATTTTAATAAAAATATATTTTCAAGGTACTTCATTCAATCAAGACAAACTATTCTTGCCATGCTTTCATCACAAGCAATTGATTTCTCTTTCTTCCAAACTTGCTTCTAATGACTTTCATTATATAAGGTCCAGCATACATGCATCAGGCAGTTTGTCAAGATTTTTTTTCTTCTCCTTTTTCACTGCCAAACTGTCAATCCATTAGTTTTCAGGTTTGGAACTTTGCTTACTGAGGTTAATGCATCCCCTTAGTCATCAAATTTATTTCTCACTCGCATATTAGCTCAGTCTCACAGTTTAATGTTCCCTCTCTGTTCTTTCCCCCAGGTCCTTTTCTTCTGAGTTTAATCAGAGATTTCTTGTACCTGCAATTTTGGACATTTTCTTTTCCTGTAATATTGTGTGAAGTTACTTGATTGAGTAAAATCTCCTCAGAGGCATGTAGATGACCCACATAGTGGTAATAAAACCGTATCATGTATACCAGAAGGCAGAATCTACCTCCCAATTTTGACCTCAGCTTTACTTAACATGTAGTTCTGAGGTAAGTATACAGTATAGGCAAGTATATAGAACTATATAGAATATATAGTTCTTAATATAAATTCTGAAGCAAGTATTAAGGGAGATAGTACTAAGAACAGCTTTTGCACAGGATTCAGGAAATGTACTTTCAGGACACGCATCTTACATGACGCGAGGCTGCACATGCAGACAAATTCATAACAGAAATTCAATTTCCTTCCAATATTTTAACTTCAATTGCAAAATACAAATTACTGTACTAATTTTTCCCCCAGAACAAAACAATGACACCATATGTGTTTAGGTAAATCATTTTTCTATAGGGGAGTCACTTATTTAAACATTTGCCAACATATAAATGCACATCTTAAGTTTCAATATTTAGTGTAAACACTGATAAAAATATCTTACACAGAACTAATGTCTCTAGTGCTTAAGGAATGATATTCTGACACTCAAAGGCATCTGATAAATTTTCTTTCACTTAAAGAGAAGGACTTTGCACATACGGAAAATGTGAAATTTAAAGGGCTATAGATAAGACAGAAGCTGGTCTGCAACAAATATTGTGTCTGAAGTAGTTAGTGGCCTTGTACAGGAGGATGAAATTGTTGGTGGATAAGGGAAAAGCAACAAATAGTATCTAATTGCACTAGTGCTTAGTATTTGACACGGTCCTGCATGACATCCTTGTCTGTAAACTGGAGAGACATGGATAATCCATTTGGTGAATATCAAATTGTCTGTGGTCACATTTAAAGAATTGCAGTCAAATCTCATGTCCAGGTGGAGAGTAGTGATGAGTGGTGTTCCTCAGAGACCCATACTGGGAATCAGTGCCGTTTAATATGTTGACCTGGACAGTGAAATTGAGTGCACCCTCAGCAGATTTATTGACAGTCCCAAAATCTGTTCACTGACATGCTGGAAGAAAGGAATGCCATCCAGAGGGACAGGCTTCAGAGACAAGCCTGTGTGAACTTCATGAAGTTCAACAAGGCAAGTGCAATGGCCTCCATGTGGGTCAGAGTAATCTCAATGACAAATCACAAACTAGGCAAAAAATTGATTGAGAGCAGTTCTGCAGAGAAAGACTTGGATATGTGATTTGAAAAGAAACTCAACATGACCAGATAATGTAGGTTTTCAGACCAGAAAGCCAACCAGATCTTGGGGTGCATCGAAAGAAACCTGACTAACAGGTCAAGGGAGGTGATTCTCCCTCTCTACTCTCCATATGGAGTACTGTGTTCAGCTCTGGGACTACCAGCATAAGCGGGACATGGATACCTTGGAATGAGTCAAGAGGAAGGTCACAAAGATGATAAGAGAGCTATAAAGACAGACTGAGACAGTTAGGAAAGTTCAACTTGGAAAAGACAAGGCTCTGAGAAGACCTTAGAGCAGCCTTCCAGTACCTGAAAGCAGCCCAAAAGAAAGTTGGAGAATTTTGACAGGGACATGTAGAGACAGAACAAAGGGGAATCACTTCAAACTGGAAGAGAATGGGCTTACATTAGATATAGTGAAGAAATTTTTACTGTAAGGATGGTGAAGTACTGGACTAGGTTGCCTAGAGAAGCTGTGGATGTCCTATCCTTGGAAGTGTTTAGGGTCAGTTTGGATGGGTCATTGAACAACCTGTTCTAGTTGATGGTGTCCCTACTCACAGCAGTGGGGTTGGAACTAAATGGCCTTTAAGGTCTCTTCCAACACAAACCTTTCTATGATTCCATGTTTCTATGATATTATCATGACATCAGACTAGGAAATTCTGCTCAGTTTTGGCTTATGTCTGTAAACATATATATGTTCTTTCTATAGTTTTAATCAGGGCCAAAGTCTGTCTTTTTTTGCCATGCCACAAAAAGGACATTTAATGCTAATCTTTAGGAAGTCCCAGTATTGAATTCATTTCAGGGCATTCCATCATAGGATTGATATAAATTTTTGAAACTATAAAAACTGATTCTCTTTGTAAGAAGTGCAAGGATTTATAGTACAGTTGCAATGGTGTGCTAGGAAGAGCAAGTTCAATCCTAATTTGCAACAATAACAATGTCAGAATGATTATCAGGGGACCATTATTCTTCTACTTTTTCTGCCTACTGTAGTCAGAGGTTACATTTTATTTGCTGCTTAGTAACTTCTTCAATCATTATTAGAAAAGATGATGTTATAAACTGTTAATTTTGACCAGCTGAAAGAGTTTCTTTTTAACAACTTCCAATTACTCTTTATTCCACTCTCTACTTGTAGAAGATAATGTATTAATTTCCTTTTATCCCCAGTGATAGCAAGACTGCTTTACAGTGCTTAGCAGTTAGATTGAATCATAGTAAAAATGGTGGAGATTCATTAAATTCTTCAATTTATTTCAACACAAAAATATAATTTTTAGGAATAATATAAAATGACAGAATGGTTTGAGTTGAAAACAGCCTTTCAAGATCATGTAGTTCAACCATTTGCTATGGCCGGGAACATCACTCACTAGATGAAGTTGCTCAAAGCCCCATCCAGTCTGACTTTGAACTCTTTTGGTGATCTGGAAATATCAGCTTCTCTTCTGTCTCACCACCTGCATTGTAAAAAATTTAATCTTTATGTAAAATCTAATTTAAACTCTTAGTTTAAAACCTATCTCGTCTCTCTATCTTTCATACATTTCAATATATCTCCCAGAAAGATATGTTCCATTATGTTATTGGGTATGAAGGTGAAGATGATTGTTCAATACGTCCTAGAGTCCTCCTCCTTTTTACCCTTTTTACCCTTTTTTACCTTTTTAGAAACAGGTGTAAGGATATATATTTTCAAAATGTCTGAGCAAAAAGTTTAACTGTTCATGATACACTCATCATCAACCTTGAAGTACCTCTGGTACTCAATTTCAAAATGCATTTTTTGATGTCTAATTAGGGTAATACATTTAGAAAACAAAGCCTAAAAAAATCAAATTAAGCATCTGGCTACAGAAAACCTCCAATGATCAATGTCTTCATTATGTCAACTTAACTTAGTTATGTTTTGCGTGTTGTAAGAAGAAAGTTGTACATTATTAGATATGCTCCTTATCTCCCTGAAATTTCTCTAAATAGAAATCATATTTCTAAATGCAGTTTTGCTGCTTATTGTTAAAAGTCCCATCAACAGAATAGCTTTTGCACCACAGGTGACATACTCTGCTTGAACTTTACATGTAGAGTAGCTAGCATACCTGATGAGAATTATTTTAAGTGCAAATGCTTGTCATAAAAGGTAATGCAACTTGTCTAGTGAAGCACAAAAAACCTATTCCACTCTGCCCGTATTTATACTATGATATATGGAAGTCAAAATCAGGAGAAAGCTGATCTTAGCAAATAAATTGACTGATATCCAAATATTTTAACACAATCTGTTCAAATAAAATAGCTATTCTTCACATTAACAAAAGCCAGCCAGTTATGCCTCAAAACACTGGGACATTCATTGTTTCTAGCCATCATCCGCGTTGTACTTTTTCAACCCAAAGTCTCATCACTGTTTGAAAGTATGTCTGAGTATTTCAACAGCCTTGTTACTCATGATTTCGGCTAACGTGTACTACATTTTTTACTTGCTTTGGAGAACATTCCCTGTTCTTCCAAACAGTTAGGTAATTTTCATCATACTCATGGCCAGCTGCCTCTAATGCAGACTGCTTGTGCTCACAAACAACAGTAGACAGAGCAATGGTTGGGTCAGAATCCATTTTGCAGGACTCTGTGTCTATTCACACATGTATTGGGCTTTCAGTCATGCCAAAAAATCTAGATATGACACTTGTATTCTTCCCACACAAACGTTACACGACTATATTTCTTAAGAATGTCTATGATATCACAAATCCCACATGATACTTTCTTAGACACAATTGAAGACTCATCACTTTCAGAAGAGCTCAGATTCAAGTTTTGATGTTATCTGGAAAATAGATTTAAGGGGACAAACACTTGAAAATGTAAAGTCTACCTGCTAAGCAACATACCTACTAAGCTATATCCTGAATAATGGTTGTCAAGATGTCATGTGTCTCTGGAATATAAATATATACAATAATAAATTACTAAAATTCTGAAAAGCATAGTTGGCAAAACATGGGGTAAAACATACTACTTATCATCACAGTGTATTAGTCAGAAACGAACTGACAGGTGAGTAAAAGGCATACTACAACTAATTAACAGTGATCTAGAATGCTTTTTAAATTAATCGTGCTGAATTCAGTTCTTTTAATGACAGTAAAGAACTTGGAAATGAACACTGGCACATCATCTAGGGGATTGTCTGCTAGGTATTTGATTTTTTTAGAAACCAATGACCCTTTGACTGTTTCTATAATCTATTAAGTGGTAGTGAAACACTGTCATGCATGGGTGTTACACAGTCACATCATATATATTTATTTTCTCTGTCTGCTGAAGTTTTTTCCATTCTTGAACCCTTCCCTCTATAAGCAAACCCACATAGTTTTGTGATTTTCTAGTCAAGCAATCGTAGTGATGAGTGCACGCAAAAGAACTGCATTTATAGTATATAATTCATGACTTCTTATTTTAAGTATTTTATTCCAACACAACTGGAGAAGCAGAAAAGAAGTCCTATGATTTTTAGAGGTTTTGATGAATTACTATGCAAGTTCATGAAAGCAACTGTTTTGCACAATCTACACCAGTCTTTTTTGTCAGCTGAGGTCTTAATATTTCTACTTCCATTCAAGTGATGAGAAGCAAACACTTATTGTAGAACTCAAAGATAAACTGCATTGTCACATTCATTACAGTATTGCAATTGAATAGACGTTCACAAATTATGCTATGGTGAACAGGTAATCAATAAATTTCTTCCTTTGTTACAATATCACAAATGGGACCACCAGCTGCATTACTTCGTAGCCAAATAATGAGCTATAAGAAAATGTGCGCTTAAAAGCATGACTTTGGCATAAGAACGTAATCAGGAATTATTAAACAGATTTGATTTGCCCTTATTCTGGACTGTCTATGCAGAAAAGCAAAATTAATATAAAACAGGAGCAGTGATCATAAAATATGCTGAGTTGGAAGGGATGAGTCAGAATCATCATTTGAGAGAGGCTTTGCAATGGCATCAGCTAGGTCTTTGAGGATTCTTGGATAAATCCTATCAGGACCCATAGGTTTGTAGGGATCCATCTAGCACATCAGATCCCTTACAAATTCAGGAACAACTGGGGATTCATCATTCTCATAGCCATGGATCCTCCAGCTAAGGGCAGTGAGACATCCTTGGTCTGTCATCTGTGCTGAAGACAGAGGCAAAAAAAGCATTACACAGCTTTTCCTTGCCTATGTCCCTATTTGTGAGGTACCAATACTCCTCCTGTAATGGGCAGATGTTATTTCTACACAGCCTTTTGCAGTTAATATATTGGAAAAAAATCCTTTTTATTGACCCTGCTTTTCTGGCCAGCTTCATCTCCAGCTTAGCTTTGGTTGCACAAATTTTCACCCTATGCTTTACCTCAGCAACGTACCCTATGCAGAACCCTGTGGGGTTGTTTTCTATCCCTGATAACCATTACAGATGTGCATTGTTCTGCTCAGAAATACAAAATCTGCATAAATACAGATAGGCCATTTTCAAAATTAAATGAAGATAACTCATTTTTTGGAAATAAAATGCAAACCTAATAGTACTGAAAACCAACATCAACACAGGCAAAATACTCCATATGTTCCTGAAAGTATGTTTAAACAATTACCTTGTCTCAAAATGGACCATACCTTTTCATGAAAAAGTAATAATAGAAACATTATATAATGAAGAAAGGAAAGCCTACATTTAATTCAAGTATTTCTTCATCTAATCCAGTGAAGATTAAAGTCTTCTTGGCTTTTGGGCCAAAAGTAAAGTATTTCATAACCTACTAAAGAATTTTGGAGCCATTAGTCATATTGATATGTTAATTTTTAGAACATAAATAAAAGTTGTAATTTCTTAGAATTCGAAAGATATTCTGTAGAAAATCTTTCCAGATACTATGTATTACAATATTCAGATGGTTTACAGGGTCTGTTGTAGATCCCACAAGTCTTTGACATTTTGCCAGTACAGCAATATACTTGAGCCAGGATTTGAAATCAATCCCTGAGTAGCACAACCCACTGTGTGAAAGTCATTATTTTTAATGAGTTTATGCATTTTACATTGTGCTAGCTATTCTTTGTCATGCTATTGGATTATTAATGTAATAGGAAAGAGGCTATTAATCTCGGTAATAAAATGTTTGAATACAGAATGAACAAACTTATGTGTAGCAGAAACCATCCAGAAGTTAATGGGCCAAATTTAGCATTGGCTAAATTCCACTCAAATCACTGGAAATAAGCCAAGTCTCAGTATGAGTTAATGACTTTTGTATTATGTTAGTGAATTTCTGCCATACCTCTGACTTGGTATAATTTATTGTCTTTTAAACAACAAATGGCATTCCCTGCTGAGTGCACTACTGGTTGTTAACTCAGCTATTCATGTAGAAGTCATTGAGATGATACTGAAGTGCTTTTCATCCACACACACAGTGACAAAGCAAATACCTGGTGAGATAGGAAAGCATACTTTATTGAAGTATCAATTATGATGAATGGAAAAAAACACGAACCAATAGTAACCACAGATTCTGTGAAAAAATAATTTGTTAATGAAGTTTAAAAACCCACACACAACTAAACCCCGGAGAAATGGAACACAACTTTTAACCACTTTATAAAGAATTAGGGCCACTTTATCACATGCTTAACTTTACTTATGGGAAATAGTAACACATTATGGGAGCAATTTGCATTAAATTAACAGTTAATAAATGGCTAAGAAGAAAAACTTCTGCTTAATTACCTAATAAACAGTCATGAAAACATTTTAAGTGGACTAAACACTTATGAACTATCACCTTTTGTGACAAGAGCTGTCTAGATTCTATCGAGGGTAAAAGAAATTCCCTGTCTATTCTGTTAAAGGAAAAAACAATTATATTTTTTTCCCAAATAAATTTTAATTTCTTCTCTGGACAATCTGTTCCAGTGGCTCACTACTCTCATGATAAAAAATTTCTTCCTCATATATAATATAAATCTACTCTCTTTCCATTTAAAAACATTGCCCCTTGTCTTGTCATTAGATGTCCTTGCAAAAACTCTTTATCTGTATTTCTTGTAATCCCTCCGTAAGCATTCAAAGACCACAATAAGGTCTTCCTGGAGTCTTCTCTTCTCCAGGCTGAACAACCCTAATTCTCCCAGCCTCTTTTCACAGGAGTTTCTCCTGCCCTCTGATAATTTTTGTATCCTTCCTTTGCAACTACTTCAACAGGTCTATGTCTGTTTTGTATTGAGGATCCCAGAGCTGGACTTGTTACTCCAGGTGACATTTCATGAGGTGTAGAAAAGAGGGAGAATTGTGCTCCATGACTTGCTGGCTGCATTTCTTTTACGCAGCCCAGGATATGATGGCTTTCTGAGCTTCAAGGGCACTTTGGTGATTCATACTTAATTTTTCATCTCTCAATATCATCAAGTCCTTCCCTGTAGGGCCACTCTCAATCAGTCATTCACCCAGTGTGTATAAATATTTGGGATTGCCAGACCCAGGCTCAGGATCTTGAAATTTGCCTTTCTGAATTTCATGAGATTTACATCAGCCCACTCCTCAAACCAGTCAAGATTCTTCTGGATATCATCCTTACACTCAAGTGAATCAATTGCACCATTCAACATATGTCACCTACAAACTTGCAGAGGGTGCACTCCATTTCACTATCCATGTCACTGATGAAAATATTTAATAGTGTTGGCCCCAATATAAGCCCCTGAGGGACACCATTCACTACTGGTTTGCAGTTGGACATTGAGGCATTGACTATAATACTTTGAGGGGGACCATCCAGCCAATTTCTTATTTAACAGTTCTTCAGAGCCAATTTAGAGGCAAGAATTTTTTGTGGGACCATATGAATGGCCTTACACAAGTCCAAGTAAATGACATTACTAGCTCTTCCTTTGTACAGGGATGCAGTCACTCCATTGCTGAAGACCATGATTATTCAAGCATGATTTGCCCTTGATGAAACCATCTTAGCTCTCTCTAATCACCTCCATGTTTTCCATATGCTTCAGCATGTCTTCCAGGATGACCTGTTTCATGGGTCCAAAGATGAGCCTTTCTGATCAGCAGTTCCCAGGGTTCTCCTTATCATCCTTTTTGAAAATGTGTGCAGTATTCCATTTTCTTCAGTCATTGGGGGTACCACCTGACTGCCATGACTTTTAAAAAATGATTCAGCGTGCTTTTATGCATCCTGGTGTCTTGCAAACACATATATTCAAAAGATGATCATGGAATGTGAATCTCAAAATGTGAGAACCATTGTTCTTTTATCTTGTCTGGCAAATTTTACGTCCAGTTGTTCACATTATTTTTATTATCTTATAGATAATAAAACTTGGGAAAAAAACCCTTTACATATGAAAAGAATTCATGTGTCTTATACTCTTTATTGGCATGCTCATAGGCAGTGCTGCCAAATATGCAGACACACTCATAAACAAAGCTATTTCTTTGCTTCATAGAACAAAACAATTATGTTTGCAATAAATACATCCAATGATCCTTTACATTGTAACAGGCAGCTCTGTTTTTTTCAAGGCTGTCAATCTAAATCTTCTTATCAATCTTGCTTTTGTATATTCAATTACTAACTCAGCTTCACATCATTTCACCTGCTCTTTTAAAGTCAATATAATGGAATTTTTATGAATGTATTTTTTGTCTTTTAAAAAAATGTTCTTTCTATTTATCTATTCAATAAGAAATTACATGTAAATTGAAAGAGCATTTCAGGGAAGATGCAACTTCCATCAGGCATCACATATGACAATGTTAAATTATAGATAAAATTACAACACAAGGTTGCAGGTTTGGAATCCACTACTATCTTTAATGCTCTTTATTAGGACATTATCAAGTACATGAGGTTGGTCAGTCTCTTTAATAAGGCCCATTGCTCACTCCTTCAGCTTTATTTCAGGCAACTGGTAAGCTATCAATTTTATTTGTTTTAAATATAACCAGCTTCATTACTCAAGGGGACATCCTCCTGTGGCACTCTGAGGTTTTTTTGAACTTCAATATGTTACACAGCCATCTGCTTTTGCAGGAAAAGTGTGAGAGTTAATGCATTTTTTAAATAGAATTCCTGCCCAATGCATATACTTGTCTATACCATCTCTCTCCCATCCATCAGTGATTCTCTGAAGTGTGGCACAAATTATTTCTCAGCTTCTGCCTATGTTAAACATATTAGCAGATATAGTTCTCTTGGGAGATCTCTTTCATGATATTTCCTCTGTGCTTAGTTTCCTTAAGTAAACACATCAGGCTATTTTTGTGGCATACGTACAGCATCATGCCCAACATCACTATGTCTTCAGCATCACACATCTTGGTAAAACAAGCGAAGGATTTATTCCAGAAGACTTAATGTCAACTGCAAGACTAGATCTGAAGGCTTATATACATATAGTAAGTAGTGTAATTACATTTAAAAATAGTTATTGAAGAAGTCACCTTTTTTTTTTTTTCTGGTGAGAAATTCAAAGATGTAATTCAGTAAGGGTTCATGGTGGGATGTGAAACCTTCCTTTGCTTATGAACTAAGATAACAAGTTTGTTTCTCCCCACACTGGGCAGTCCTACTCATAAAACTATTCACAGTTCTATTCAGATTCTCCCTCCAGAAAATTCCTCATGCTACTCTTTAATCCAGTTTTGGGTGCCACAATATAAAAATGTCATCCCACTAGACAAGGTTTCTCCAGGATTTATCCAGCCTGGCTTTTAACACTACCAGTGTTGAGGCTTCAAAAATTTAGTTCGAGATTAACAGTTTCACATGCAACCACCCCCCATGTTGGAGTACCACTACCGCATTTATAATGAGTATTCCATAAGTTAACATTATACAGATATTATCTGCTTTCTTTGGAGTATCAAAAGTTTTACACATAAAACACATATTACTGATTAGTTTCAAAACCTGTTAATTATATGCTTATGAATTACTGTTTTTTCCTATTATTTCCATGTTACAATGCCTTTCTTAAAATGCTAGGAAACCACACTTAAAAGATATTTGAGATTAAAATCCTTGGTTTACTTCTGCATTTGTGCTGAACTTCTGTATTTCAGCTGAATCCAGTGGTCCTGACAAACTGCACACTTGTCTCATAGGCAAGAAATTATACATCTGTTCACAACTGAGATAAAAGGAATGGTAGAACATTGTAAGTCTTGCCAATTCATCTGAGGTATTAGTGGAATCATCTTTAAAGAGCAAGTGATCATACTAGCTTAGCATTATTTAATCCCTGGAAAAGTCAGGATTTGGAAATACTCACATTCAAGTCCTTTGACTAAAGTCTGATCACAGACAGCAGATATTTTAGTCATTATTGACCTGGCTTGGTTTTAAAACAAATTCCAGATAACAAAATCACTTCAAAGCAACATGGTAAAAGTATGTATTCCAATACAAAAATAAAGCCTAAATTTAGATATCTTTGTCCTTATTTAAGCTCCTATTAATTATTCAGAAACGTAACATAAATTCCCACATACATTAAAATAATTCTCTCATTTATCAGTGCCTACAGTTCTTTGATAATATCTATTAAATAGATAAATGGTAATACCATTTGAAGAAACAGGCTCAAGAAACATTGTTCTTGATGCAACTGAAGTAAATGAGAAGTGTTTTACAAGGATTTTAGTTAATCTACATTACTGCAGGTATTTACATTATAAACAGAATTCAGGATTATAAGTTTCAAAACCTGAATTTTTCTAACTAAAAAATGAACCATTTTTAAACACATCTATTTGTAATCCATGTCTCTTGTTTTTGGGTTTTTTTTTTGTTTGTTTGTTGTTGTTGTATACAGTGAATATTTTAAAATTATCTGCATGCTTCCTTCTTCATTGAATATGACTTTTTAAGTTAGATAATGTTAGCACTATCCAGTCTTACTTGCCCATAAAACTATGATAAGCATATTAAAACACAAACATATAAAAATGGCTTATCTAAAAATTAATGGCAAAGTAGTGTTCTGTTTAGTGCTAATGTCCTCACATACATGTAAAAGGAAGACTGAGCTCTCCCAGAAGACTGTGAATTCACTGAACTTCTCTGTAATGCAATTCACACACACATACAAGGCACAGATAGTAAGAGCTGTCAAATTACGTTCATTAATTTAAAAGATGTTGGCTTCTAGTCATTAATTTAACAATTATGTCAATTATTTTCTCCAAAGTACTGCATCCAGCATTTTCTAGTCAATTGAAAGGACAGCAAAGGCTTAATTTCCTAACTATTGTGGCTTTTAACTAAGTGAGCAAATTTTAACATCATGCAATACAGTCTTTTGTGTCAGTGAGACACTTCTTTTTCTGCTATGGGCACAACAGTCTCATCTACTTTTTTTCCTTACTTTTACCATTTATGTTTGTATGTTTCATACTTCTACCAGCAAGAAAACCATCCTATATAGACTTTACTCAACTCCTGTCAAAATCAGTGAAAAGTCTGCCCTTGATCCGAGGAGATTAACTCACATTGTTGAGCGGGATGTTCCTCCTAAAACAATCATACATTATCTAGTTTCTAGTCGTTTTACATTATTTTGAATTATTGCTATTTTTTATGATTTTGTCTCACCCTCTTTGGTACTGTAGAAGACAAGCCAGTGCCCCACAGAATTCAGCTACCTGATGCTTACGTCTTATATTGGGTCGCTCTTGTCTGTACAATTATCGTCAGAATGGGTATATCATTTCAGGCACAAACAAGAATGAAATTGACGTTCTGTTATTTGTGGTCATAGTCACATGTGGAGAACTATGTGGAGAACAATGTCACAGAAAAATAATCATCCTCATCTTTGGCCTTGCCTCTTTCCTACAAACTTCTCATTAACTTAAATGTATTACCTAATTCTCACATTATAGACCATAGACTTGCATCTTTGTGAAGAGGCACCACAGAGAGATGTCAGCATGTTCTCTGAAATTATTGCAGTTAATTAGTTGGGTATTGTTTTGTATTACTTTGTTGAGAAAGAAAAGAATTTGATAAGTTTCTGTCCTGGTTTGGGACAAATTTGGGAGGAAACCTCTAAAGGGGTCCCTCTAGAAAGCAAATTCAAGAAGCCCTTCTGCCCACTAGTTCGGGTGACATAAATCTCCTGCAAGAAAAGTGGAAAAAGCTGTTTATTTAACAAGCAAAGTATGCACAAACATTAAAACAAAAAGTGTATGATATTAAACAATGAAACCTCTCACTGTTCTGAAGAGATGGCAAATTCAGAAAGTCCTTCTGTAGTTCGGAGAGAATCCTCTCTGGGTTTCTCAGCTCTCTGTGTATCTGTCAGTCCCACCAGTGCTAGAATGCAGTGTCCTGGGCCCTAGTGGGCCACAGGCGTTGAGACATAAACTTTAAGGAATTTAGAGATTTTAGAGGAGCTAAGATTTTAGTTAGAGATAAGCTTTATTGGAGTTAAATAAAATGAATGGGTAGGCCTTGATGAAGTTAAGAGTTAGTAGTTAACTAATAATTGATTGCTTGTCAACACAATGTTTGGTTAGCTGGGTTTATAATGAAGAAAATAGAAACTGATAAATAGCTTTTAGGAACATAAGATAATTGTGGGCCGCCTCTCTTCTGAAACCAAGTGAAGACAGAGAGTAGGAGTTCTACCAAGAGTTCATTTGTCATATTTGCATTTACTTCCTCATTTTGGGACCTCTCCCCATGAAAGGGAACACCGACCCATTTCAAGGAACAAACTACTCATGCTTAATAGCTTTTGAACTAATTACCATACGAAGCAGGGAATGGTATGTACCAAAGTTATGAATATGTATTTGTATTTTGGGTATTAAATACTAGCATAGATAAAAGGACTCTGTAATCACCTGTAAATTGCAGTGTGTATTTGGGAGCTATCCCGCACGCTGCCCAGTGTGACAATAAACATACACTTTCTAACTTTAACTATTAGAGAATTTTTGTCTGTCACAGTTGGATATCGATACTAGATCAATATCCATTTTTTTTAATAAATCATTGTGAGCTCCCAGTGTTTTTTTCTGGGTTTTCAGTCCAGAGCAGGTTTGAGTAGTTCCAGGAAAAGAAAAAGCAACAATCCAGGGAACTTCTTTGCCTCAGCTAGCTAACAAAACTAACTTAAAGCAAAAGAGAGCTCTCTCCCACTCCTTGTCTGTGCTGCAGACAACACACACCGAGGGAGAGAAGAGCTGAAGCTCTTATCTCTATGTTTTTGAATACAGCCGTGAAAAAAGTCCACTGCTTTTCCTTCTCCCCCCCGCTTCGCTCTCAGATGTAGTCTTAAAAGCACAAAACTCAATATCCAGCATAAACAGAATGGATGACTGGGGATACAAGCTTCATAAAGTCACCCTAGGACAGTTTCTTGACTAAAATTCACAGAGAAGAAAACTTTCTAATAGAAACATATGTGAAAGGCATAAACAGACATTTCTCTTTTCCCTGTGGATACCAACAACACTTTCACAATCAGAAAGCTGTATACTTGATAGAGTTAAAAAAAATCAGTCAAAATAAAAACATTTAAAATGTGGAAGTTTTCAAGTGTTTCTATCAATTATCAAGCTTGTAATATATGCAATTTTGAAGTCTACCATAATGCTTGTAAAGTTTTACTGTATAGTAAACATATCTATATTCTCAATGGTTCATCTTCTATCTGAAATAAGACTTAAACCTCTTCTGTGTTGGCAGATACTAGTAAGCCCTCTGGCTTACAAAGTATACTTGAATCAGTGCTATAGGAAAAGTTAATGGGAAATCACTGGTTTTTTCCAAGGAAATTCAGGACTGGCGCAAAGGTGATGTGATTGAAACTTTCCAGGAAAAACACAGTTATTTGTATTTTAGGTGGAAAGAAGTCTCATTCTCTATACAGTCTTCTACAATGGCAATTTGAACACTTATTTCTCCTATGGCATTTTCTTTCTAACAGTTGATAACTGGAAATGGACATTAGGTAAAAATGAAAGAAAAAAATCTTTTCACACAAGCTCATATTAATGACAGTAGCATTCTGATACAGATATAAATTATATTTAAGATGTTATAATTAATATTCAGGAACAACTTCAGAAACTATCAAAGAAAATGGTAAATGTAAATGACAAATGAAAGGGTAGATTCATTTATGTGCACCATAGTTTAAATAATGTCAATGAAGACTGCTGTTCATTTAATTCATGTATTTCTTACTGACGAGCTGTCAAGGCAAGCAAGCTATTAAGTGAATTCTTGTCCTCTTTTAATACATGAATAAAGAAATAATTGAAATAAATATAGCAAGATGGCACATGACTTTAGATACCTTTAGTAAATACACGATCAACAAAGTCTTAGGTTTTCAGTTGACAATTAACATTAGTTCACACATCATGCAACCATATTTCCCAAACATAATTTGCCCCAAATGATGGCCACTCTTCACGCCTGAATCACTTACATCCAACTGGGCAAACAACTATGTGACATGGAACTTCCAAAAAGAAGAAACCTTAAAATGGGGTGTCAGTTATATGGCCCAAATAGATTCTTATCATGGCTCACTACTGAATTAATTCAGTGTTCATGTTTAGTTTTGTTATGTTCATTGTTTGGTTTTGTTATGCTCACGGTTTGGTTTTAATCTAGTTTTATTCTAATAAATTTACTGTATGTTTTCAAAATATACAAATTGTTAGCTGGTTAGAGGCAAGTCTACAGAGTTATGTAACATGCCAGAAGTTTTATTTTTTTCCAATAGTGTATGTGTTTATCTATAGTAGATATTCAGTCATATTCAGCACTGCTGCAGAGAAAAGTGTTAGCATGTTAACAAAGAAATTAATTTAATTTTTATCTATGGAAACATATATGTTTTAGTGGGTTTTGGTGTTCTTTTTTTCTTTTAAATAAATTCTTATTTCCTGGTGTTTTTTGAGGGTTTGTTTTTGGATTTTGTTTTGGTTTTTTGGGAGGGTTGGTGTTGGTTTTGGTTTTTTTGGTAGTGGTGGTGGTTTTTTTTGCTTTGTTTTTGGTTTTTTGTGACAGTTTTAATGGAACAGCTCAACTCTCTGTGGGGTTCTTTTTAGTAGAGAGTATCTGTTGAAGAGAGCTCTCCATTCTGCAGAGAACGCATTCAACTTCATTGGTGGGACTCTGAGGAATTAGTTTGCCAGTTAAATTTGATGACATTAGAAGACACTATAACTTGGGGTAATAAAGTCTTTAAAATTCTGATTGTTTTTCAAGTTTCAAAATATTCAGAAATAAACAGAAGATTTTCCACATCCAGGCAAATAAAACCTTGAGCAACCTGGTCCAAGTTCACCAGCTTTTAGCAGCAATTTGGACTCTCTGGCTTTAAGTTCCCTTTTGGTGCCTCCTTTTCAATGACAGAGTTCCAAATGTTCAAAACCTCATCCTTTCCTAACCCTGAAGATTGTAAACATCTTCCAGTAAATTATATTTTCCGGTAAATCCAAAATTTTAAGAAAATGTTCTGAAGTCATGATTACTTTGTATAAAGAAAATAGTTTAAAAAAGAAGAAAAGAAAAGAAAAGCTAATATTGAGTCCCATTTTACTTTGACAGCATAATTTGATCTAATTTAGTTCCATTTAGAACAATACTGTGGACATTCTGACATTATGCCATGATTGTGGAATGCCTTTAGCTTTCTCTCAAGGCACTTTTTCTCACCCTCCTGCACAGCCTAATGAGTAAGTTAAACACATGAACTGCTCTGGGTGCTCACACTGCAAAAGCTTTTCATTGAATAAAAAGCTCTTGAAGTGCTAGTTTTATAGGTTTGAGAGAAACTGCAAAAGATTTATTGCTCTTTTACCCCTTTAGGCAGTAAAAAATTTGTGGTCATCACATTTGCATGAAGTTTGCTGGGTTTTTTTCTGTCTACTTTTGCTTCAAAAACACAGGACATTTTAAAGTATTTATGTTTGTGAAAAGATGCATTCTGAGTTTAAATTGTGCAGCACATCTCACTGGAGTCCAGAATAAGAGTAAAAAAAAATCTATGATAGCCCTATGCACAGGAGGAAGCCACGAATCCCTTAGGTCTCCTTTTCAGATGGCATGACCCAGAATGCAGGTTATTTCTTGATTCATCATCCTAGTTCCAAATGGAACACTCTCAGCAACTCAGCAGGTGCCTGTTTCTGAGTCCTTGGAAGGGTCAGAGAGCAAAGTCATTGTCAGAGTTACAGCAGCAGGGTCTTGAGGTATCACTAATGTGTTCAAAACTGTCTTCATCTGATAAATAAGTGAGAGTGGCATGACCCTGTGGCCCAGCCTACAGGCCACAAGATTACAGAACATCTCATGATTCCTGCACTCCCTAAATTCTGCTGTTTTGCAATAGCTACTGTTCTTGAGGGCAAGGTAAGAGTTTGTTTCTCTGAATGACACATTCATCCTGTTGAGCTCAGATTTCAGTATTGTGAGGATCTGTGACCGTTCACAGGTTGTGTCCACGACTGGCAGAGGCTCTCAGGTGGAAATCTTCTTTTATGGAAAAAAGAAAAATAGTGTTTTCTTATTATTGCATTATTGCATTATTACATTATTACATTATTACATTTTACATTATTAGAAGCGGATCTTACTCTTTTTCTCCTAAAATAAAAGAGTAGTTACACAATGAAATTTTAGGTGCTTTCTTCATAGATTTAATTGTTTACTAGTTTGATTATTATATGTAATAAACCTACTTCATCAACTGAGCATATTTTTTTAACTCTCTCTATTGTACAAGACCAGGAAGCAATACAATTAGTCTTTTCTTACTGCAGTAAGTGGTGACTTCTGGAGAAACTCTCTAGGTGATGTTCAAGTGCACAAAACATGTGGAATGTATCTAACTTTCACTTTATATTTCTGAAACATTTAACCAAAATATGTTTTTCTACAGTACAGTCTCGTTACACAAGTTTAAGGGGGAAGTGCTATAAAAACTGAATCAGAGAATCACATATTAGTACTTTTCTCTGTTGTCCTAGGTAGAGAGGAAAAAGGTTGTGGAGTTTTCTAGCACTGTTTAATTCCATACCACTCACATCATGGCAGAGGGCATGGTTTCAGCAGAAAATGCCAACTCCTCAGAAGCTGGAAGTGGAGTCAGTCTTACCTTCATTATGGGAAAAAAGAGAGTGCTCCTTTTAATATTAATCAAGCTGCAATTGCTGCTACCTTTGCTGAAGTCACAGAAGAAGGGGCAGCAGCTGCCACTGCTGCTGCTGCTGCTACTGTCAAAAGTCACAGTTCCCACAGGGACCACTGCCACCCCAGGGAGAAAGGCATCCCTTCTACTGTTGGCTATTTTTTTGCTCATTGAGAATACATATAAAAATCAGGTTCTAACATTTCATTTGGGAAGTAAGATGTGTACAAAACTAAGCTTCTCAGAGTACTTGAAACTAACTTGTCTTGCTGGAGATGTCTATGACAACTAATTCTGTTGACACAGAATTCTGCAAAAAGGATTATACTACCTGTGAACATAGAAACCCTGTGTCTCTCTAGAATAAAATATTACTATTCAATGTGAAAACTCTTTGTCTGACAGGAAACAGATAATTTTCTTCAGGGGTATAAGTGAAATGACACTTCGAGTACATTACTTTGAACAACTGATATCTTTTTCAGCACCATTAGGAAAACCTACTCAATGTAAAAAAAATATACTTATTCCATTATTTTAAGCTGTAGACTACATATTTTTCCTGACATAACAGTTCTTGCACCAAACTAAGCAAGTTACCCCAGCACAAAAACTTGGATAATATAAGGCAAACTAAAGATACAGTATTGTGGCTTTTATCATTATATATAAACATATCAGGTATATTCAGGTCTGAAGAAGTGTCTTAGTGATACAGCCAGCCATCCAGTATGACAATTATAAAGAAAACTTCCACAGGATTTCGAAACAATTATCCTAGTAGGAGATGAGCTCTTCAGGTGCTGTTTGTGATTGGCTCTGTTACAAATTCTGGAAGCTGCCACGGGCTCACTCAACAAGTGTTTTCCTGCTCTGCTTTGTTTTAAGTGTAATGAAAGTAAAACCAGCCTGGGGCACTAGGACCAATAGCTTGGCAATTCTGATTTCTCCTTAAACAGAGGCTTACGCATTTGTACTTTAGTTAAATCTATGCTAATTGATTCAGATGATCGCTATTACTCATATATATGGCCCCATATTTTTGTCCCCTGTTGTGCTAAATGGCATATTTTTCCTACTGTTGACAGGAGGGGTTTTTTTTATGAGTGTGTTTTGACACTTATTAACTTTCCAGCTTGGTGATTGTCTGTAAAATCAAATGTCACAGCATGGACTTTACCTTTTACCATTACTAGATCTCTTTACTTCCATTTCTTAAAAACTTCTGACACTACTTAAACCATTTTAAACCCTTAAGAATTTTTTGGCAATTCAAAAATTTTTCAATCCCAAAGCAACAAGTGTTCTCCTTCTAAAGATTTTCATCACTGTTCAAATCACTTCTAACAGTGCTTTTACAATGATGTTCTAGCTCCCCTTTATATTTTCCTTTGTATTATTTTGGTTCCATTTTTCTAATTTTTTATTCATTACTAACACAGCTCATAATAAATTCCTTGCCTATAGTCACATCATCATTTTTACTTTTAATTAATTTATTGTCATGTCAGACAGGCATTGTTTCTGCATTGTCACAAGAGTACCTCATCCTCTCCCATGTTTATAATACTGTTGCCTCAAATCAAGACCTCAGTTTTAATTGTAAAAGACTCTTGATGAAATTTGATTTTTCAAACACTGTCCTGTAATTATTTTTAAATTATTTTTATGGGGAATTTTTTGTTTAGTTTTGTATGCTAAGTTTACTTTTTCCATTTTTTTGTATCAGCATCATCGCTACTACCTTAGATTACTGGACATAATCCCACATTTCTCAGGTACTCTTAGATGCCTCTGACAGTCCGTTTCAACTATGGCAAATCTCTCTTTTCTACTGAGTACTGTCCTTAATCTAGTCATCCAAGATGCAACAAATTATCCATTATTTTTTGCAGATCTTGAGGACTGCAAGAATCAATGCACATATGATCAGTCTGGTTAACAGCAAAGAAAGTACAAAGCAATATTCTGAGAACGCTGCTTTGTGGAAGAATGGTGATATAACACAGTAACTTTCAACTATTCATTGTGTTATGAATATACAATCCTTTTTTGTTTAATAATGCAGTCTCCAAGGGTAGCTGCAATCATGATGGAGAAATGCTTCAGAAGCTTAAAACATCTGAATTTTATATCTATAAATGTCATGCATAAAAAAAGATTCATCAACTCACCCTTTATCATTCTTTCCAATACAAAGTTTAATAGCAGTTCTCTGATTTGTTTATGAAACAGCAAATGCTCACACCCTACGACACACTGAAACAAGACTGGGTTGTACCTCTGAGTCACGGAATTTCAAAGTATGTTTTATTTCTATGTGTGGGTTTGTGATAGAACAGACTAAGAAAAACCCCAAATATTTGGAACACGTGATCAAAATAAAGTAGCCCTTCATTTAAACTATGGCCTAAAATGTTTTTGTCTTCTACAAAGCAACTGGCATTCTACTTCTAGCATTAAATACATAATTTCCAACAAAAGTTACACAAAATTCAGTCAGAACTACTGATTCATCCACCAATCTGCCAAAAAGCAGCAAAAGGTAAAATAATCACCAGATCTTTGAACTTAGTTTTCTTTCCTTCTTATTACTTATGATTAATTTAATATCTAGAAAGCAGTTTCACTTCCTGTTACTAAAACATTTTTAGAATATTTAAGTAAAACTATGTTATATGCCATATGTATGATTTGAGACAAATAACATCGGAAAATTAACATAACTTGAAATTCAGTTGCATTCCTTTTTGAAGACTTTTTTTGGTGTACCTGTAGAAGCCCCTTCTTTTACCCTTCATGCTCCTTACCACAACCCCAGATGGACTTTGGCTTTCTAAACCTATCCCTCTGTCTTGCTTTGAAAGACAGGCGTCTGCTAAGGAAGGCAGGGGCCTCCCTTGGAACGGAAAATGTAAACCCCTTCCCTCTGAGTTATTCTAAGTTTGAAATTAAGGGGCTCTCAGGCAAAGATATGAGAATAGGAATAACAGTTCTTTACTAGTATGGATAATAAAGCAAACAAACAAATAACTATGGCACTAACAACAAACAGAACCAGGAACCCAGTCCCAGCCTCCTTGGCGGCGCACTTTCCCCGTCGGTGCAGTTCTGGTCACAGCCAGCAGGGGCGCTGGTGGCTCCCGGTGGGCGGGGCAGGTGCGGTGATTCCCCCGCGGCTGCAGGGGGCGCTGTGGCACGGGGCTAGGGGAGAGCATGGGAATGGCGGCTCAGCCCAGATGGGGAGGGATGGAAGAGAGGCTTTGCTTCACAAACCCCTGGGGCAGCCCATCCCAGTGGCCCAGCAGGACTCTCGGAAGCAGCAGGCTGGGACGGTAGGATGTCTCAGCAGGCAGGGAGTGCAGGGCTACAGTGCAGTGAAAGCTTGGAGCAGTGCTGAAGAAACAGTGGGAGCAGGACAGTGGCAACCCGGCTGCCAGCAGGGCAGGGAGAGGCAGGCTCAGGATCCCAGGCACTTGAGCAGATGGGGAGAGGTCTCTCTTTTAGTGAGGTGGGTGGTTAAGGTCTTGGGTCAGTGGCTACTCTCATGAGCAGAGGCTCACCCCACAGAAGAAGCAGCTCTGGGCTGGGCTCTGGCGGCAGCAGCGAATTCCCTTCCCAAGCGCTAGCTCTGACCATCCTGCTCCAAAGCTGAGAGAGAGAGCCCACAGCTGCTCCAGTCCCATCTTTTATCAGCCCAAATCTCACAGTGTCTCTGCCCCTCAGAGAGAAACTCTCAGATAAGAGAAGTGCAACCAGATGTCCCTCCTCCCCTGAGCTTGGCCACTTCTTTTGTTTTTTTTTATATTTTTCTTAGTGTTTCCTAGCAACTAATGGGAAAAAAAAATCCCTAAGTAAAAAGGACCAGCAGGAAAGAAACCTAACCCCCAACACCCTCAGACCTTAAGAGTGATTAAATTCCTACTGGGTCACCAGGTACTTCTTCCAGCTTCTCTACACTTCCAATTTTATATGTGACCATTTTTAGGTGCTCTTTGTTAACTTCTGTAAGCCTTGTGTCACATTTGCTTGGTGGTTTTTTTCTCAGGATGAACCACTCTTGAGTTTAGAGGAGGTGACTCTTAAAAATCCACTGATTTTCCTGGACACCTCTTCTCTTTACAAATTTATATCATTAAAATCTCCAAAGAGTCCTAAATCTACTTGCAAAAAGCTGAAGATTGTGATCCTGCTTTTGTTACCTTCGTTTTCTCTGGGAGTCACTGCTTCAGGGCGATCCTGAGATTGTGTTAGAGGGTGTTTTTTTCCAACCCAGCGGTCAAAGAAGGAGTCAGAAGTCTTCGGTTGTCATTCTCAAGGTTGTTTATTAATTGTTATCTAAAACATTTTCTGTCTGGCCTACCGCAATCTGTTCAGCAGGTCAGCCAAAGGCACACACCCCACCCACAAGGCTGGTGCTATCTTTTATACTAAAAACTACATGTACTATATTTACAATTCTGTTCCAATACCTATTACCTACGTTACACAGTCAGCTTCTATTCTAAATCAATCTAAAAGTGCCAACATCACCTAAATCATGCAAGCTAGGAAGAAGAAGGAAGAAGGACAAGGCATGCCCTGATTCCTCCATCTTGGAGCCTCAGACCCCCTTGTACAAAGTCCCAAACCCCCATGTGCAAAATCCTAAAATTTTTCCCTTCACCCTGTGATCACTACTACTGTGCTACCTAAACTTTTGTGACTTGTAATTCTTCATAGAGAGTGGGTAGTTTGTTCCATGGGCTAAGATCGAAACCCCACGTGTCTTTGGC
Organism: Motacilla alba alba; assembly: GCF_015832195.1. Lineage (NCBI taxonomy): Eukaryota > Metazoa > Chordata > Aves > Passeriformes > Motacillidae > Motacilla > Motacilla alba. Next base: position 76,643,051 of record NC_052017.1, read on the forward strand.
TGCATGCCAGGGTCCCAGAGCCCCCTGCCAGGGGCTTGGGCCATCCAGTGTGGGAGGCGGCCTGAAGGAAGAAAGCTGGGGAATGCCTTGGGAGACAACATGTGTGTAGTGCAAGCTCCCATGTCAATCACCATGTCAGTCACCCACTCCCCACTCCCCTGTTCTAGTTCATTAGTCCCAAGGTTGGAACCACTCCTACCTCCTTCCCTTATTGGTACGTGTTGTGTCACCCCACCCTGGCTCCTCCCCAAACCCCTCCTACCTCCCCCTGAGATTATATACCCGGACCCAGTGTCGGGGCTTTTTTGCCTCTGCTTCCCTTCAGAGAAGGTTGTGTCCCTGCTGCTCTTTACTTTCTCCCTCAATAAACCTCTCTGGATTAAGCAAGCAAGAAGCCCTCCTGCTCTTCATTCGGTGGTGAGGCTTTTATATTATGACATCCGGGCTTGGGCGGAAGGTGGGCTGAGGGTGGTACCAGACTGCACCGTGGAGGAGACAATCCTGGAGCAAGAGGTAGACTGGCGGCACCGGCCCAAGAAGAAACAGCAACCCTGCAATCCAGGGCACCCAGAGGGGTGTCCTGGGTTCCAACAGTTTTCCGCTCCCATCTCCGCACCCTATCCCGGAATTTTGAACTCCACCATCTCTTAAACACCCCAGCCAAGGCTGATCGAACCTTCTGATTTCCTACCGGAACTTCCTTTTTTTTTTTTCCTTAATATCAAATTCAGAAGAGCATCTTTTACCATCCGATCCTAAATAATCTGTGCCATTGATGTACCCACTGCAAGACTACCCATTTTGGTCTGCCCACTAATCCTGATCTCTGAAGTGGCTCATCATCTAATCCAAGGCAGAGTTCCACGAATTCCTGCTGCTCTTTTCCAAAAGGGTGACTCTCCATTCTCACTTCTTCATTGTGTTCTTTCTAAAAGATCTAACACCTACTCAGAGTAGCATTCCAGTTGTGTGACCTATCGCACCACATCTCTTTCACCTCCAAGCAAACATAACATGCAGATCTCAACTTTCTCTCCATTTGTTCCCCGTGCAGTATACTTTACTGTATGGTACTTCAGAGACAATCAATCATGTGCCCATCTCCAACAGATTTCAACTCCTCCTCCAGACCAAAGACTTCTTAGAAAAACTACTGCAGTGCTACCTTAATTGAAATTATTTTGTAGATGTAACAATAACACCGATGACAGAGAAGCATCACTAGGAAATCATATTCTACCTGTTGAAGCAATTCATTTATACCTAAACATTATTGTAAGCAAGTTTGTTGTTGTTTATAGTTGGTTGGGGTTTTTTTTCCTAGAATAGGGCAGGATATCGAGCCTTTGGATATGTGAATGACCATTTGTGAGAAGGTTGACCATATGGGCAGAAATGCTTATATTCAAAACCGTGAGAAAAAAAGACTCTTTTTACCTCTTAACCCTCCATGAGAAAAATGAAGCAGGTTCATCAGGGGAATTATTAGATTCATGTTCTCAGATGAAAGAGATCAATTTTAGCAAAAGTGATGCCAAAGAGGGAATATTTTATTCACAAAGTTCTGAAACATGTTTTTACCTCCAAAAATTTTAAGTGTGCAAGAATTTACTCAGAACAGTTGGAAATCTCTCAATATCTGACTTACTGAAGGAAAAAAAGGAAACAATCTTATTTCTACAAATTAAAAATAAAATATATCAAAGACAAATGAGATATGAAATTCTAGCAATTCAAAATAAGCTTTACTTCCTTAGTGTTTTTTTCCAAAACTTCATATGTGTGTATGTTTTGATGAGACTAGTTTCAGTCAATCAGTCTTTTGCTCAGAATGTTTTTCTTTTCTGACCTACTTTCATCTGTCTTTTTTTCCTTTTCATTGCTATTCTTCTTTGCACCGAATTTCCACATCAGTTCTAAAATACTTACATTCATTGAAATATTTATTCATTATTAAAAAGAATTATTTTGAGAAGTATTTCATATGTTTCCTATCACTTATTACATTTTTTCCTGTCTTTATATTCCAATCATTTATACATCCTATGCAACTGTCTTTGTCAAAAATGTTTGATTTTTTTGTTGATAGTTTATTATGCATCAACAGGAGAAATAATTGTAGGTTTGTTTTTTTTTTTCTATTCAAACTTAATTAGAATGCCTTACTGCAGTGCTGAAGAAATTGACTATAAAGTGCCACAGTTAAAGCTTGTTTATTTGGTAAAACATCCCACATCTGAGACCTTCTCTTAAAATCCATATATTTTGAGTGTGACAAAAAAGTTTTGACAAATTACTCTACCATTTATTCTGTGACATATCCACCACTTTCTCGACCTTGCTTCATCTCTTTGTAGAGTTTGATGTTCTCTGGCATGCCTGGAATAAATTTCTAGTCATTAGGGGCAAAAACTGATTATTTATGCTTACCTGCAAAATATCCTATCAACCTGAATACAGAGAAAGGATATGATTTGGAAACTTTATTTTGACTAAAGTTTTACTCTGTACATTTATTTGGAGCTGACAGAGCTGTTCAGGTGTACAGTTCAATACAACCAAGTTGCGGGAGAAATGAAAACATAAAATAAAATTTTAATTTCTCAAAGTGGAACATATTTTATACAGATATATTTCTATGTACTCTTATCCAGACTAAAAAAACCAACATATTAAATATGTAAAACTATGGATTTAAGATTCTTCCTTCTCCTTCAGAAAAACAGCAAGCTAAGTACTATATATAAATACTCTTCCTTTCTTTACACAAACATGTGAATACTTATAGCTCATCATTATTGCCAGTATGATAATGCTGTAAAAACAATTTTGCATTCAATAACAAACCACACTTCACCTCTCAAATATCCACATACTCCTATCAACACTTGTGTGTGTCCTTATACAGCTACAATATGCTTATTAGTCTTCTGAATTAACATTCAAGACATTGAGTATTCAACTACATCCCTAATAAAAAATATCTTCCTGACTTTTCTAAAATACAATGCATGGGTTTATATTAACCATCATTTCTTTATTGCATTACCACTTTAATTCTCAGTATTAATTCTGCCAGTACGTTATCCTGAAGAAACACTACAGAGAAAAGAAATAGCAAGCTCTTCATGATCTTAAATCTGAACTGTTGTTCATCGAACAGCTATCCAATTAATCTTGACTAGGGCAACACACTGCTAATGACAACTTTATTTACTTTCCTTGAATTGAGAAAGTTTCTGATTTAAGTAAAGGCAATTTGGTTGATGCTGTAAAATCTAATTCTGTTCATCATTTACAGTACCGTTCTGTGGGTTATTTCTGTTCACAGAAGCACAACTTATGAATGTATAAACTTTAGTTTCTTTGTTACCTTCTCATTACTGTTTGCTCCCAGTTCCCAACTTCGTTATTCCATATGTCATTGTTACAATGTAGTATTTGCTCTCAATTTGTCTAACAGCATGCTTCCAATAATGAAGGTGGAATTTACCTCAATACTCCAGAAATGCTATTTTAGCCATGGTACTCTGCTATGATTATTGCTCTGGTAATAATTTTTAGTATTGTCTCTGGTGACATTATCTACCATTAAGTTATAGGTGCCCTACTAGCATCAGTTTTGTTTTCTCTAGATAACTAGTAACAATCTAGTAGATTGCAATATTTCCCAGATTTTGCCATTATTTTTAAAATAAATAACTCTAAGGTGGCTTTGAAAAACTTAGGCCACCAGAATATGTGCATTTTCTTTCTTCCTCTGCAGAAACAGTTATAGATATTAGTTTGAACTCTATCCTTGGTACAATGATAAATTTACTCTTTTGGGAAATCATGTTGGACATTTTCATCAAACTTAGAGAATAGTTAGAATTACAGAACACATTGTTCTAACTTGGCAGAAAATAAATGGTATCCTGAGATAATTTTCATTAATGAAAAGGCCTAATTTTCTTTGCTTCTTTAGCTCTCTTGCAGGTAATACCACTGAAAATTTTGAAAAGTCTTGTATAAAAGAATGAAGTATGGATTCTCCTTAATATTTTCACTTCAGAGATCAGATTGTGTGAAATTCATTCTCCTTTCCAAGAAGGAAGAAGGGAGATGGAAAAATGTGAAGTAAAAACACATGTAAACAAATGTTTGCAAAGTCCATGGTATTTGCAATAAACTGAATAACAAAAGATGACTGGCTGGAAGTAATGTCATCTTGTTTTATCCCTTCTTTGATTCTGTCTTTATAGATTTTGGCATCTTGTATTATTAAGAATACATTTTCTCTTCATTTAATTGAAGTAATTTAAATATAACATATACACACAATCCCTCCTCCCAAAATGCATAATCAGGATAATGCTAGCATTGCTATCCAGAATAATTAAAGATCAAGTTGGCTTGGCAATAATTCAAACATATCAACTCAGTGAGAGAGAAAATCAGATTCAATGAGGCTGGCCAGGGTGAGATAAGGTCCTTAGTGCTGAGTTTGGTTCAAAAACCCCACAAACAAATAAGAAAAACAAATCAAGAATAAATACACAACCCCCCAAAAATTATGTGACCACAAATGAAAAAAAATGCCAACCCCTAGATATCCTGATAATTATTAAAAGGTAGTAAATAAAATTGCTGTAATAGGATTAAAAATCTGATAAAACTTTACCATTTGTGCTTTTTAGAAACTTCCCATTGATTTATTGTATGTCCCTGCCACCCAAAAAGTATTTAGCACATAGAAGTTTCAGATTTCTCACTGCACTCAAGAAAAAAAAAAAAATAGCATAGACTATAGTCTGGCAGTTTTCACAGAATATATTTGCTATCACATACATAGACAATATTTATTTTTATGAATTTAATTTCTTTCTTACCTGCCGTGCATATAGAAAAAATTTCTGTTCAACAAGACCCTGAAAGAAACATTTAATCTGAATACCAGAAATAAATGTTGTTAGATGAATCCAGGATGATACTTTATGGCCCTGATGTTTTATCACACGATAATGAAATTGTTTTATGTTTTGCAGTGGTAGAATGTATCCTAAAAGACATTGAAAATAGCATTTTTTGACCCTACAATATTCAAAGAAAGGAAATGGTATTCTCCTTTAAATAGATCTGCTGTTTTCAGAGGCAATTAATATCCATGCGAGGGGGAAACAAAAGACAAAAATAGGTTAATTGTTTTTGCTTTTTTTTAAGAAGGGAAAGCATTATTTTATCTTCATCTGTTCATGCTTAACACATTTATTATTCTTCTAGAATCTTTAAATCATTATCTCAAGTACTTAATATTCTACTGCACTTCAGATTACTAAATACATTTTCTTCTTTTTAAAAGTCAGAATGGTTTGGGTTAGGAGGAATTGTGAAGATCACCTAGTCCCAACTTTCCTGCCAGAGGCAGGGACACCTTCCACCAGGCCAGGTTGCCCACAGTTCCATTCAACCTGGTCTTAAACACTTACAGCAATAGGGCAACCACAGCTTCTCTGGGCAACCTCTTTCTGTGCCTCACCACCTTCACCGTAATTATTTTATTCTTAATATCCAATCTAAATCTACCCTTTTTCAGTTTGAAGCCATTTCCCCTTGTCCTATCACTGTATACCAATCCTGCATGTCCCTTTTTGGTACTGGAAGTCTGCAAAAAGGTCTCCAAATGCACAGAATGAATTACCAAGAAAACACTAACATTCTGACACAACCTTTTGATATCTCCTGCAGCTTATGGTGCAGCAGTAACAGCATGTTACTGGAAGCCCAAAAAACCCCCACTTTTCTGTGTCTAGGTCTACCAGATAATAAGTTGCATAATGTGGAACAACCTAGATACTGATCAAAATGTCTGTCCTCCAATGCATTATCTTTTTTGCTCTAAAAGGACTTAGGACTTCCAAAGCAGACACCCAAGGGGCCATCATTTCAACTCTCCTAAAAGGAAAAATACAGCATTGCAATTTTCTGAGTTGAAAATGAGTATGATATTTTGTTAACAGTATTAGTTTCAACAGATTATTCCTGGCTAATTCTCCCTGAGATGCTAGAGCTCTATTTCTGCTATGAGAGCCATTTGTGAAAAAAGGTGGTGAAAAAGAGAGCAGTTATATTTTAACATGTGAAGGTTATGTGCAACAGGGAGATCCTTCAATGACCTGTAAAACTGTCACCATTGTACTACCTAATCCTCTTTTAAGAGTCCAGGACCTGACCCATAAACTTCAAGAAATTTAACAAATGACACCTTTCTTCTAAAACAACTGGTGCTATTTTAAAAATATGAGTAAGGTGGGGTCTCACCCGATAGTCTTGTCTGCCTGGTTTTACTTCTTCAGTTGAGCATCATGGAAACTGAAAAAACATCTCTAGAAGTAAAATGTCATAATCTGCACAAAGGAACCTTCTTCCTGATTACACCAGTTAATGAATGCCTTGTATTCTGAAGCCTGCTTTTAACTTTACAATAATTAAATAAATTTTCTGCCCTACCTATGGTTTGTTTTGCTGCTGTACTAGAACCCTACCCTTTACCCTTTCAATGTAAACTGCACTACACATGCACTATTTGAATATAGTATTTTGCCTATTTCTCTTCTCTATTTTTGTTTATAATGAGTTACTATAAGCACAGCTACCACACTCCATGTTACTGAAAGGTAAGTAAAGTAGTCAATATTACAGCTTATAAAGAGGAAAACATTCCTGCTTTCCCTTCAATTCTATTTTTGAGAGGGACAGATTTTTGGAAGACAATTGCTTCAGTGTTTCTGGCTCCAAATATGTGCTGAAATTTAAATAATTAATTTCAATTTAATTTCTTGCTGTACATTAATTTCCATCTTTTGCACAACTAGTTATCCTAGGAGACCTGTCCTCAGCAGTTGAGGCTGGTCTCACCCTTATGGAGATGTGATGTGAGGTTTGAGACACCTTGTCCACTAGCACCTTGCAGAAGTGCATTTAGTATAACCATAGGGGGAAGAGAAATTACATATTTTGAGACCTTGCTTGTTCCTGTTTTTAAAAACATTTCCAAAGGGAATGTAAAAGTCAATGCATGTGGCACAAATGTAATTCTGGACAGAGATTGCATATGAATTACAGCTCAGACACAACATCACCATCTGTCCAAAAAGTCCTTTCTGATCTCCTTGCTCAAAAGGCAAGAGAATCAGAAAAAGCATGTGACACCATGAGAGAACCAGAGCAAAGCAGGTCTCCATTGTAATAAAAAATGAAGTTAAAAAGAGGTGCTTTATAAGCCCTCCAATCTAATGCTATTACTCCTTGATGGTCTATCACTTAGTCATTGACTGAATTTCTTAACACTATAATGACTATAAAAGCTTTTTTTTATGCTGAGAAATTTTGGCTCAGCCAGAAGCTTTGTATTAGAGCATCTTATTCCACAAAAAATGACAATGCAGTCAATGAGCTGCTGATGCATTAAAGCATTACCATTTATAAAACAAAGCCAATTACAATTTCTTGAACTAAACAGTTTTTTGATAAACATTATTTCAGTTGATGAGTGAACTAATTGGTACTTGAATACACTTTGTGTAAAATGTTGTTCAATTTATTGGAAATTTAGCAATACAACTAGAATAAAAATACTTCTTCCTTAAATATACTGTTTCTATGCTTGCATTAGTATTTGCTTAGCTTAAACCTGTACATGTATTTAGGGTAAAAATACAATTTTTATTGGTACATTTTGGTTGACATCATATATGGACAAAAGTTTAAGTAGCTTTTAGACTATTTTCTTAGCAAAAAATGAAAAACATCTTCTGTATTTCCAAACTGAAAATTTAGGTAGAAAATGAATTCATACACCTTCATATTCCTTATAATTTTTCAATCAGTTTGCCAGTGCAGTGAAAACTCCAAATAGAGTACATCATAGCAAGGCCACTACAAAACAAATAAAACTGGAATTATAAATTATATGTAACAAGTGCAACTGCATTACATTTCATGGAAGTAGGAATAGAAGTAGACAGAAAAGCAAAAGATATGATCACTTAACCTGAAATTTACAGTTCAGTATCACTCCTCTATATAAGCATCCCTTTCAAATGAAATTGCCCATTCAGGAAGCAAGGGAGGATACTTGGTCTTTTTTTGTGTTTACATTCAAGAGCTTAACGGATCAGCTATTTATTGGGAAAAGGTCACCTTAAGACCTTAAATTGGGAATAGGAAGCTAGTAAATAAGGAAAAAAAATTAAAATCCAAATAATTAGGACCACCGGAAAAGTGCGTGGACGTAACAGTTATATACAGCCATTTCATCATATGTGAGATTTTGTATTGACTGGGCTTCTGAACCTCATGCTAGCCAAGGAAAGTTAAAAATGCCCTTCCAGAGAAAACCATCTTCTTATTTAAAAATCAAACACTTAGAGACTACCCTGCCTTCCCTACAAATCTTATGGAGTTGATACTAGTCTGAATTCAGAAGTATTAAAGGATTTGGAAAAAGCTGATATGTTCTCTTGCTATAAAGAGCTCATTAAACTGTGAGAATCTGTGGCCTGACTTGACAGTGCGAGGAGCAGACCTAGAGCTGTAGGACAATAGATGTGCTGGTTCAGTGCTTGTTAGCAAAGCAGTGCTCTAACAAAAAGGCACTGGAAAATGTGACTGAATATTGCATCTCCTTGAAAATATCACTGAAAGAAGATCCACATTTGAACTTTGTGTCTTCCCCCTTTGTGTGGGAAGACACCAAGTTCAAATACTGCAAAATATGAAGAACGTTTCAGTTCCAAATATCCATCTTTGTTTTTATTGTAAAGTAATCAGCTAGTGGTACACATACGTGTTTTCAGAAGTATTACTGAAGGATGCACAATAAAACTCTTAACATACTCTGAGAAGGTTCTATATCTAGGAGAAATACAGAGTGTTTTATTGTGAATTAATCCAGGACCAAGGTAAAATTGTCTCTCTTTGACCAGTGAGCAAGTGTGTGAGTATGAATGCATTTCATTCATCCCTATATTGTATGCATTCCACTCTTTCTTACTGTCTTAAGAACAAAGAATGACAACTGTCATTAGAAGTCTTGGAAAATGTTTTTATTCATATACCTCAGTGTGCTTTATAAAAGGAGATAAAATTCAGTAATTTTGATACAATATGAAATGGATTCAGAAGAAGTTGCACTTAAGACTAAAGAATTCTGATTTCAATTCAAATTTGCTATCCACCAAGCATGCAATATATCTGAACACTGGATAGCACACAGGATTTTTATTCTTGATGAGAGTTCTGAAGGGAAATGGATATAATCAAGAATAGAAAACCAAAACATATAAATTAAGCAGTTAAAAACATAAAACTGGCAGTAGTTTCTCACCATATACTGTGCTCAAAACTTGATGGTTAAACATGCAAAGATACCAGGACATTGCCTGAAAATAAGAACCTGGGCCTTGGTTAGTTGACCAGCTGTGTTGCCAGCACGTATAAATGATTTATGCTACTGGAAATGCAGAAGGCTCTGCGGAGTAACAGCATGTGACATTCTATTACAAAGCTAATGTTGAATTAGCTGTCTGGAACTTGACTGATGAATGAAATATGCTTATACATTTAGCATTAATCCAATATAAAAATCTTGCAGAATTTTAGTCAAGAAGGTGGTATTGTTATTACAAAACCATTTTGCTTTATAACCAATAGAGGCCATGGAAGGTAATCTTAATGTCAAGCACTTTTACAATACTTGATAACCATTAAACTAGTATTGACTGTACATAGCATACATACACCAGAAATGCATTTTTAAAATAATTTTTAAATTTTGTAAATTAAATTATTGTGTGAGGAATTTGAATGGATTACAGATATAATAAAAAACTATAAAATAATTTTTTGTATTCTAAAACAAAATTTCATTTTCTAAACTGCAAAATAAATTTTAAAATATAGAATGTCAATTCTTGTTATTATGTGCCTTTATTTACTTCTTAACTTCTCCTACTTGGTGTTTATCTTTTTTTTGGCAGGGAAAGGAGATTGTTTCCCACCAAGTATTATAGGTCACCTTGAGCATTCCCTTAGTTGCAAAGATATACCCATACATATATTTTTCAGTCCCAAGACATATGCAATTACCTGTTCTACTAGACTTGTACATTGAACTCCATTAAAAATTAAGTTAAGGTCACTTTAAATTTTAAACTTCATACATAATGATATATATTCACCAAACTTAAAAAATCCAAAGCAAACAAGCACCAGAAAAACCCAAATCCCAAAACAAACAAACAAACAAACAAACAAGCAAATAAACCACCAGAAAGATCAAAATAAAAAAAGGCTCTCAAGAATTTTAGTATTTTTTTTTTCAGAGACAGCTAATTTAAATTGTTTAATTAAATAAGAACAGATTTACAGCATTACCTTATCTGAAATGTTTGGGGTACAGCAGCCAGTAAAATGTGACCCTCTTGGAAAAAGTCCATAAAATATCAAATCTTCAAATATATCTCTTCACTTTGAAAGGATTTCAAACCCTCAGGTATGATCCTGGCTGGAGGATTAAAATCTAATCAGGATGATAGCTATTATGAGACACACTGTGTACCTGGTTCAGGGCCACAAAAGCAACCTTGCATTGCAGAATCAGACCTTGCTTCTCATGTTGGACTACAGCTCCTGTTATTGCAAACTTTGAGAAAAAAAAAACAACAAACAACAAATTACAGAATATATAAATCAACAGAAATTCAACCCTTATGAAATGTTTAATTGGGAACAGCTGGCATTTTTATCATCCTTTCCATCCTGCTGCCAGTTATTTATGAAATATAATGATGAATTATTATACTTCTCACCATATTTTCATACATGAATCTGTTATGAGCTGTCTTCTAAAATAAGTGTACTTCCCACAAAAAATATATATCTCTATTTTTAAATTCCATCAATAATAGTGATGTCAAAAGATGTCCTATAGGAAAATAAATATCAAAACTATAACTGAATTGTCAATTTATGACATAGTGATATTTTCTCAGTAATTTAGGAAAAATAAATAATGAATTGCAATTAAATTAGTTGATTCTGTTACCCAACATTGCTTTCTCAAAATGTTGATTAGAACTCTAGAAAACTGCCAAAAGAAGTAAGAAAAGAAGTAAATAGTTGCATACGTTCTCAGAGCCTTGGAAAGGACCATCAGGAAACTTAAAGCTTGAGATGTTAAGAGCAGTTAATGCATAGATGAATCCTAGGCATTTTTTTTTCCTATGGAAGTGAAGTATTATTTATTATTTAAGAACAAAAGTACTATTCTGTCAAATTCTGGCAGAAAATGATCTTCCTCCCTGGAAGGTGGGCAAGGGAAATGTCAGAAGTGGTATCATCCCTACAAATTCCCATCCCAACTGCAGCTTTCAAAGACTGAGAGGATCATCTTTGCATGGGTATGCGATATCTGAGAGATGGGAGAAACAAAGTCTCAAGGAAAGGGCTGAACTTAAGGAAAAGTAAGACAGACAACCTGAGGGTTGATGAATCACTGGGAAAACAAAGAAAATGGAAAGCAGAACTTCATAGCTCTGCTCTCCACAGCAGAGCTAAATGAACACATAACCTTGTGGCCCAGTACCTCTGCTGTTACTTGCAACAGACAATGTTTTATGAGATGTTTCCAGTGACATCTGGGCTGGGCAGGGCTGGCCAGAAGGGTTCTTATAACCCATAACTTGTATAATACTGCATTATTCTATATTTATCACATTAAATAAAGCACTGCAAACTTTGCTTTGGCACCTCAAAATGATATTTTTCAAAAGTAGATGTAAACCCTACAGCAGTACCCCACCACTAAAATATTAATATCTCCATATTTTGTGTGCCTTTCGCCTCACTCCTTCCCTCCCCTCCAGAAGGCTTGCCCTTGCTTTGCTGGAGGCACACTCTTGTCAAGACACTAGAAAGCACCAAACCAAGAACTCATAAATTCTTCAAGCATCTTCAGCAGCACATCTCCTTGGGCCTCTTGTGCGCAGGAAAGAATATTTTGGTTTTGTCCATAAAAAAGTAGAAGAATCTACATAAGAATTGTGACTGCTTTTTGATATATATGTTGAAATAAAATATGAGAAATGCTATTTGTATTTCAACACATTCAATGATTATATAATTAAATTAAAGAGTATTCTCAGCATCAAGGAATGTGAGCCAGAAAAGCCAACATGAAGTGTTAGTGCTTTTGTAGTAAAATGTCTTTCTCAAGATCATCACAGCCAGTGCCAAACTTGAAGCAATAATATTCTGGATCATTGAGACCATGGCTTTTCTCAATTACCTCTATCCATATTTGGAAGAATTCTGATGTAGTTTTCTTAATGACTTCCCATTTTCATTGTATTATTGAAGAAATCAAGAGTTATGGGTGCAGATTTATCAAGATTTAAAGCACTACAATTCTTGATCAAAGGTAATTGGATTTATTTACTTTTTTCTTTCCTTTTCTATTTTCAAACTCATGTGACAACATAAAATATTAGGTTGCTATGCAACTTTAAAAGCCTGCTTTATACACAATAATGAAATGAAATTTATTGAACTCTATAATGGGAATGATGAAAAAATCCATTCTCAGTCACCACCATCAATATTTGAATTAATTAGTACCAATACCACAATTTTGGTCTAATTTACCTTATGGCATTGTAAGTCCTAGGAAAATTTATCTCTTGATGAACTTCTTACATATAAATCACTTAGAAATAAATTTGTATTTATTATAATCAACAATTAAATCAGATGCAATAAGTAACAAGCAGAAATTTCTATTGTACTCAGTGGGTTACTTTAGTTTGTTTTTTCCTAATGTGGTCTGCATCTATTCAGAACCTTTTTATTGGTTCTTGCATCATTATTCTGAGTTCATAAACAGCAGTTGATCTAACATAATGATTGTGTCAGAATATCTTACTGCAGCTACAAAGAAGTATTAATTCATATGACATTATTTTCCCCTAGTTTCGAATAAATTTTTTTATTTAATTTATTTCTAATTTATATCTAGTACAGGTGAGTATAGTAGAGAAATAATTAGCAGTGTTCTACGTTGGATTGTTTACTCAATACAAAAATAATTTTATGAGGTGAAACATCTATCACTTTTTGATGCAATCACTCACTAAAATATTTCAGTTACTTCAGCTTTGGATAGTTCAACTGTAGGTATAAGAGTAGATCTTTCTTTCTCTGCCTCTTGGCTCTGTGAAACCTCTTCTTCCAGACCATACTTCAGTCCACATCTCTTTCCAGGCAAATATGGAAATTTCTATTTGTTAGTGTGAGTGTGATTTCCATTTATTATTGTCATAGAATGCATTTTTTGCCCAGAACTCTCTGAAGTTTAGAATTTCTGTTTTTCCTCAAAGAACGGGTATTCTGAGGAAAAAAAAATTCTGCAACTACTTAAATTGTTTTGTTATTGCTATGGATCCTCTTATTCCCATTTTCATACTTACCAACAATTATATGTATTCTAACTAATGAACACTGCCTTTATGAGGAATGCTCTAGGAAGAAAAATGAGGTTCTGAGAATTTCTATTTACTTTGCTGTACTCTTGGTCACAAGATTTTTTTGCTTTCCTTTGAGAAAACTTTGTAAATTATGCATTTCCTTACTTATTCATATTTCTCTTCCTTTTTCTAGTATTTCTATAACATTTTTGCAACTATTGATGTTTATTCATTGAACTAAATCATTGCAGCACCCTAGTTACAGCCTCTAACTTCTTTTTTGCTAATCATAATAAGAGAACTATAATTTTCCTCTTTTTTTTTTTTTTGTTAAATATTGTTAAATAGACTTTTTAGGTCTACAGGCAAAAAGATCTATTTATAGAACACTGCACAATGAAACTGCATAAATGAAAAAAATATTTCTATAATGTCTTAAAACATTTTGGAAGTGTAGAAATCCTACAGAGATGTGAATAAAATGGATTAATGCAAAAAAAAACCCCAAAAACAAATGGAAGCCAGAGATGATTGAATCTCTGCAAGATTTTAATCAACCTATATTGAAATATTTGCTGTAGTTTTGCAGAATAAAGGAACTGAAGCTATTCCAAGACAGACTGCTCAGACAAGGTAATTCATTAACTAAAATTATCCATTGAAAATATAAATTTGTATAATATTTTGGTGATACAAAAATTTCTATAAAATACAGAGTTACAGAGGACACTTAGTTGGGTCCTAATGTCTCTCAGTCCAAAATATCTTTTATAAAATATTGATTCATTCATAATTCAATGTTGTCCTTAGAAAAAGTGCTTTTTTATTTGGTGCCCATCAGAAAAGCGCTGAATAAAGATAATGATAGTGATAATGATAATAATAAGCTGACCCTTACAATCTGTGTAGAAGAAAAAAAATGAAATTATACAAATTATAACCATAAATTGAGAAATAATTATTCACTTGTGGTTTAAGATATTAATAATGCAAAGTTTGATATTTAGGTTGTGCTATTCATGTATGTTTTCTAATTCAATATTGTATTTTCTTGATTTTTTTTCTTTGAAATTCAGGTTCACTTGCATGGGGGGATTTTTTAGTGACAAAGCAGTTTGGGGGAAGAGATCTGTGATCTCTTCTGCCTCATCAAACCTGCCCTTTTTCCTGTATTAGTTTTGCCTGGAGCACACAGTTCATCTTCCACAGTAGCACGACAGGATTTTTATATTTGATTCTGTCATCACCCACTCAACTTCACAGAGAAATAAGCTGGTTTTATTTTTTTGTCTTTTAGGAGCAGAAAAGTGCTCTCTAGGTTTTTCTGGACACTTTGCATTCTCTCAACAGAATTCATCTTACCTTCTTCATTTCTTTTATTCCTATTAATTAGATACCCAGTAATATGTAAATTCCTGCAATTTCAGCATTATGACAGCATCACACTTTTACTCCTACATTTATTGTCTTTATTAAAACCACAAGTAAACGAGCAAAGAAAAACTATCAATCTGTGTTGCAAGCAAATTGAAATCAGATTTTCTCCTAAAGTCACAAAACCTTCTATGATATTACTGATGCCATATACATATACACTCCTTAATGCCTATGGTAGTAGTCTCACAGTCTATTAAAAACTTGTTCTATGTATCAGGGGTAGAACTGGGTTGTCATTTCCTACTTATTATATATCCATATTTTTCTATTTCCACCCCAAGATGGAAAGGAAAGAAAATATTTTTGTTAATTAAACCTAAACATGGCAGTGTGCTCTTGTTCACAATTTGCATAAGAAGCTCTTAAATGAATTCAGCTGTTGACTATGATATTCCTAACTGGTTCACCAAACTTACAGCATAAAAAATATGAAAGCCTAGTAGAGAACTAAATAATCACAACTTCATTAAAAATCATTTTAAAAAAGATAAAATAAAATAAAATAAAATAAACCAATTAAAAGAACTGCACAAATCACTGTTAAAAGTTTACAGTGGTTTAACTCCAGTAACTAACTAAACCCCATGCAGCTGTTCATTCACTGACCCCTTCAGTAAGATGGGGAAGAGAATCAGAAGAGTAAAAGTGGGGAAACTCATGGGTTGAGGTAAAGACAGTTTAGTAGGGAAAGAAAAACCCATGCACAAGCAAAGTGAAACAAGGAATCCATTACCAGTTCCCATGGGCAGGCAGGTGTCCCACCATTTCCGGGAGGGCAGGACTCCATCACACAAAATGGTAGCTTGAGAAGGCAAACATTGTCACTTCGAACTTCCTTCCTTTCTCCTTTTCCCCCTACCTTTGCATGCCAAGCACGGTTGCCATGTGGTCTGGAAAATACCTTTGGTCAGCTGGGGTCAGCTGTCCTGGCTGTCCCACCTCCTCTGCATGCCCAGCCTCCTGGCTGATGGGGTTCTGTGAGGAGCCAAAAAGGCCTTGACACTGTGCTAACACTGCTCAGCAGGAGCTGAAACATCCCTGTTATCAACGCCGTTTTCAGCACCAATATAGAACATGGCCCCATAACAACTGCTGCGAAGAAAATTAACTCCACCCAAGCCAAAACCAGTACAACAAAAATATATTGCTAGATGTAAGAAACCTAGAATCAAAAGATGAGCTATAAGGCTTCTGCAACCTTTTTTCTACAAAATTTAGATGTAAAGGGAAGAAAGTTAATAAGCAACTTGGGAGTAGATACAGAGTTCATTCTTACTTTTTGAGAAAAAAAACCAAACAAACAAAAATCTGAAGTAAATTTCCCTCTAGCAAAAAACATTTATTAGTAAATTTCCTGGATAAATAACGTGGCTTGACACCCAACATTTTTTTAGCTGAGGTCCTAGCAAAAATATTTTTTTTTAATAAAAAAGAAAAAAAAATTGTTTTCAATATAGTAAAATGAGTAGGTGGCCAGGTGAAGAGAAGGACTGATTGACTAACATATATACTATAAATTAAAAATCTGACATGCAAGTTGTAAGATGGGTTCTGTCATATAGAACATCTGACTGTTATTTTGATTTTACTACTAGATTACTAGGATCTGAAAGGAAGACTTTAGTTTTCTGTCTCTACTCAGGATCACCACCTAACCTTGTACATTTTAACATGGATTTTTTTACTCTCGGTTCTTTTCAGAGGGTGATCATTTCTCCATATTACTGCACGATATGATGAGCTGCTTGTAGTGGTAAATTGTATTATTACTTATACCTCAACAGTTTCTGGAAAAACATCTTATTAGGGCCTTTGGAGTCTTTAGGTAATGACAGTCCATGATATTTTATTTTATTGTTTGTTATTTTTATTTAATTATTATTGCTTTACTTCTTACATATATATTTTTATCAGACCTTTTTCTGTGCATAATTTATCCAGTTCAAAAATAATTCCTTTTTAGCAGCCTCCTTTTTTAAAGTGCATGGAGTAATCATCTAGATAACAGAGAATTCTCTGTGGTTGGAGGGTTGACTTTCCCAAAATGGTGACAAATACTAATGTGATTTCAGGCAATTGGGAGATACACCTTTGTGCAAAATCATTTTACAAACAAACAAACTAATGAACTAACCAAACCCTAGAATCCTAAAATTCAAAAGCATTATTGTGTAGTGTACTGGAAATTATAAGGTTTTTTTTTCTTTTCATAAAACATGTATTGTATTAAAACAATTGTTTTTTGGGTTTTTTAAAAAACTCTTTCCAGTCCTTACTGGAATAAAGGGAATGCTAAATTTAAATGCATACAGTTTGTGATGGAAATTATGATCTTTCTTCAGTTTGCTTTTGAGGTATTTATCTCAGAGAGAAGTATCAGTGATTGCTTCATATGAGATATACACAGAGTGAAACTTAATTAGTAATTTAAATTTAAAATTTAAATGTACACCAAATAGGAACACTTTGAATCCCAATTAAAATTAATGGCTACAATTAATTCAGTATTATTAGTCACCATCTTGTTCCCTGTTCCAGCTGCTGACATTTTCAAGTAAATGAGACAGTGTTTGGCAAATCTATGTCACAAACACCATCAAGGGATGCTGTCAGCTGTTTGTTTGTCAGAAAGATGTTAAAACCTTTCTATCAGCCTTACAGTTGCCTTTGCAAGGGATCTACCAATCACAAAAGCTGCCAGATCACCAACTGCATAATGTGAAAAAGCTTCCACAAGTCCTGAGATAAGCACGGAGCTGCTCAACTCCTCATGTGTATAAATCTTTCTCATTAACATGTAAGGAAATAGAAATTCAGATTTGTTTGTAAATATTTGTCAAGAGGACTAATATTTCTTTTTTATAAAAGTCACAACCATATTCTTGAGAGTACAGGATCTTGCAATAAGCAATTTAGGGGTCATCTTTATTTTGTCCTTATGTCAAGAAGCAATTTGTTCAGAGCTTTTGCACATATTTGTTAAGCTATGCATTCTAACCCAAAACTAATTCAAATCCAGACAAATGTGAAATTCCTATTTGTCTGGGGAAACGTTTCATTTAATATGCATTAAGTCTCACCCTTACTTTTACATGTGATTATTACACTACATTCATTTTGAAACTGATGAAACGCAAATCACAGGCAAAATTTCACCTGATGTCAATGGGGGAGTCTTACACTGGACCCTTAGTACTCATTCCCCACCCCCAGTGTTCCAGTGAATAAATGACATCTCCTTTCCAAATTGAACAAAAGCCTATGTTTAATTTCTCACATTTGCTTGGTAGTAAGATGCCTTTGGATTGTGCTATGCAATATGATAAAATCTTGTAAACATTGCAAAATAAAGCTGTATTTTGTCACCTTAGGCTATTACTTTGTGTAAGCTAAAATCTAACAAAAACTTTAACATGTCAAAAATAGCTCTTTTATTGAGGCCACTGGCAAAATCATCTGCCTTTAATTTCCAAAATTATCTATGTAAATAAAATTTCTCCATGTGAAAGAGACAGAGTGAAATATTAGTTTGGAAAACTTCAGTAGACATGTCATCTAATGTTGTGATGCACTATATAGGTATTTAGATGTTCTGCACTGGGTGAACTTTTCCCATGGTACCCCCTGGTAAGGTGGTTTGTCCCTTGTAGCTCCTCCCTTCGCCCCTCCCCACTGGTATCCCCTTGGCTGTGGCCTTCCGTCCCCACCTCCCATTCCGCGGGTATAAATGTCCCTTGGGTTTGGAACTCTTTCTCTTTTGTTTCACCTGGAAACCCTACGATCCAGATGTCCCCTTCCAGCTAACAAACAGGACATCAGAACCACGTAGAGAAAGAGTGCTTCTCGTCCTTTACTTCGTCCATGTAGAATCCATGCGAGCTTAAATCCCAAGCTAGCTGGGGGGATTTACAGCCCGAACCCACGGGTTCCTTTGATCTAACAAATACATTTAGGGTGCCCAAGGTTAGGTGCTACTAGTTTTTTAAGCATGCGAGTAGAAAATAGCACTAAACAACAAACTGATTTTTGGTATTTTCAGACAGGCCTGAAACTGTGCTTGGCATTTCTTTTCAATTGGCAACAGTACAAGCAGGAAAGTCTGCAAAATCTCTGGTATTTAGGATAATTTTATCCGTATTGCCCACAACTGTCAATAGATAAAAAGTATCTTTTTGCACAGGAGACATCTAGGTTTAGACATTTTATTTATTAAATTCAGTTTCCCCTGAAAGTCACCACTTTTCTATCCTTATTTCATTCCATGTCGCAACTACAGCTACAAATTACTTCTCTGGGTTTAGGCTGTGCTCTGTAATCAGCACAGTTAAACCATACATCACAAAAAATTGAACCAGGGCAGACCCTTTTTAGCCCCGCCATCTATTAAAACTTCTGTTTTCTGTCAAAGGCTCCTTAATGCTTTGTGGGTGTTTGCTGTTAAGTTTATGTTTCTGTTGCTTTACAGAAACTCAGACCTGCAAAATACCTGTAACTCCCTAAACAAATGTGCAATCCTGCTCCCATCACTGCTTTCTGCCTGCCTGCTTTTGAAGCTTATGGACCCTTTCTAACATTTGATAAGTCCAGTAGCTGATATGATAAAAGATGTTATCTTCACTTATCCACTTTACCTTGCCAAAAATCTGTGAGAGGAATTCTTGTCATAGATCATGTTATGTTTCTGTAATGGATGTGTTTTCGCTGTTCCACAGTCTGAAAAAATCAGAAAGCAATTTTACCTATCTTGTAGATTAGCAAGAGAAATTCCCAGGTTTAGCGAGCCAGCTCAATGGTGCTCAATATCTCTTTCTTTGGCAGGTAACTCAGAGATTTTCCCAAGACATATTTTTGTTCAAGGCTATTACAATGGACTATGTGAATGAGTACATATGATGGCTACAGTATGGCAATATATGATGCAGAGTATTGGGATTTCTGACAATTTTTATTTCTTGATTTACTTTATATTTGAAATTTTGAGATGCATCCTGGGAAACAGAGAGCTGAAAGGGTAAGAGGAGGCAACCAGGTGAAGAACAAACTATTAGTGTGATAGGGAGACCTCCCTGATGGACAGCCTCAGAAATGGAAAGAATTTGTTCATGTGATAATGAACTGTAAGTTTTCAATGTGAGATGATGGAAAAGGAAAGCCAATTCTTTCCAATTTAGGGCTGAATATGCAGAGATTTCTTGAGAGAAAGAAAACAGGCAGCACTTTTCTCTGGGCATTTCTAGTGGAGTAATACTTGGAATATGGGATTCAGTTCAAGAAACTATCTTCCAGATAAACATTTGTAAACTGTTGGGACTTCAGAAACAACCATGACAATTCTAGAAAATTGCACATCTCTGTCTTGTCTAATGCCTGGAGTGAAACAAGAAATCAATAAGCATTTGATGGAAGAAAACCCAAAAGACAAAATTGTTATTTTAAAGAATGCAAGAGAGTGTAACAAGAAATAGTGTTGTTATGATGTTGAATAACAATAAAGAGAGTTGAGCTGGCTATTTCAAACATATCCCAAGTTCTATTTAAGCAGAAATACTACTTTTCTGAGGAAAATTACAAGAACCTCTTGCTAAATTAAAAAAAAAAAAAAAAAATTAAAGCTACATTTTTATTCCTTACCTAGGAAAATAAAGAAAGACAGCTCCTGGGGACCTGGGCTGACAGATTCGTTTGTCCTTCCAAAACTCTGTTTTCCTCTATATTACACTATCTGTCCTTGTATTATTATTGGAATACTCTTTATATTTCAGTATTTGCATGTATTCAAACTTTAAAGTAATTAAATATTTTGGTTACATTTCCCCAATACATGTGTATTCGTGACCAAGAAAATTAAATCATCCAGTTCTGAAAATATAGGTAAAAATCCTATTTCAACACTTTTAGAATGCAATTTGGGATTTGTTGGAAACATTTCACTCCTCTTCAGAAATGGCTTTTCCTAGAACTGATTTGCTGATTTCATTTTACATGGACATCAGAGATCATGTCTTATTAGTGATTGCATCCTCATGAATGCTTGAAAAATTATTGTGTTAACATGTCTTTTGTTAAACAGAGAGATCAACCTCCTTGCAACCCTGAACAGTCACTGTATACGTGTCTGAGTCTAAATACACAAACAAACTTCATTTTACAGTTAGACACTTTGAGTCACTTTAATAATTGTCTTCCAAAAATGAATGAAAATAAAAGAAATACAGTACTAAAATTTACTAAATTTAATTGTAATTACTTAAAACTTAATTATTTTTGTTTCAACTGTGTTATTTATATAGTTTTCTATCTTCTATTATCTGAACAGAATAATTGGAAACTTTATGAAGTTTGTAATTAATCTGTATTGGTTTAAATTTCTGATACACTAAAATAATTCCAAGATGCAGTGTTCAAATATTGCAAAAAACACCTCAAATTCAATTAAAATATTTGAGCTCATCAAACTACTGGAAAATAAAATTTTTCCTTCTCAGTGATGATTTAGATCAACCTCCCAGTGTTAGTCTTTTCTAGCAGAATTCCACTCTTTGAGTAATTCTAGAAACAGCAAAAATATCACCATTGTTTAATTGGTCTGAAGTTCAGTGATAAAATATGCAGCAATCGATCAGGGTTTTGAGTATTAGAAAACCTTTACTGGCACCAGCTGAAGGTTTATTGCAATGGCTTTATCACAATAAAAGAAATAAAGTTTCTGTACAAGTGTCTCTTCCCACACAGGAATGTTTTAAAACATAAAGCAGATGTCATTAAAGTGAAATCTTTGCCTGGTAAACATCAGAAAAAAGACAACATTATTTCTAGCCGCAAAAATCTGGCTTTCCCTTTCATACTGAGTTCTCATTACAATCAGATGACAGATTTATTTTTTTAAAAGCAAACACAACTCAATTTTGTATAGTTCTTACGTTCATGAAAATACTGCTGATGTGATGTGGTATAAATTACATCTCAAAAAGAGAACAGCAATATAACCAGAGAAGCATTAAAAACCAAATATGAGCAGTGCAGAATTCTCCAAACTAGTTACTGTGAAGTAATTCCAAATTATAAAATTATAAAACTAGTAACTGGGTGCCTGTGCTTGTAGACACTGAGCTTAAGACAGAGTAAAAGTCTTACCATTGAAAAAGCAAGATGCTTTTTTTTTTTTTCCCCAAAATCAGACAAGGACCAAGTTACTACTTGTGTATGACCTTTTACCCTTGCAATCCAGAACACATATTTCTTAAGAAAAATAACTAGTAAGCAGTTAATCTGTAACTTTTAATAACATTTAAGAGAAGGGCTATTGCTAATTGTGCATCCAATGTTGAGTAAACTCAAGTGCTAGCATATCAGTCTTGACCCAGAATTCACATTGAACCGGGTAAAACCTGCTTTTCTAGGTAAAACACATTTCCCACATTTAATTTCAGGGTTTATTGAGGTAGAGTCCTTTGTGCAAATCAGCAGCTGCACACCCAGGTAACAAAATGGACATGTAATTTCTGAAATCATTGTGATAGTAAGCAGAAATACATAACTTTCCTAAATTTCTTGATAGGTTAATTGGAAATCCTTCACATAACTATTATAAAATATTTCTAGCCAATGGTTGTATTGCTCTGGAAGACTTGCTCTGGTAATTATTCAGATGGATCTGGGGAATAGTTCTGAAGCAGGTTATTATTAGTTTGTTACCCCTGATCCTGTACTTGATTCATTTGTTCTCCCAAATGCTGTGTTACTCAAACCATTCATTGTCAAGAGCAGTATAGTCTCGTGAGCAGCAAATTAACATTGAGAGTGACCACAAAGAGATATTTTTTGTACAACGATGGCAATAACCTCTTTGCTTGCAACATCACAGAAAAAGAAAATGACCATAACTGGTCAGATCAGGGGAATGGAAGAGTTTGAAAGAGAAATTCTTAGAGGAAAACCAGAAATATATCTTGACAAACACATCTGCTGAAATGAATGTAATTTAAAGAAATAGAATGAGTATATTTGTCATGCCATTTTGCAAAACCACAAAACACATTTATCATACATAGCACATCGAATAAAGGTAAAAGACCAATGAAATTTTTTCACTTGCTTTTTCTTCTTTCTATCCTGATACAATATTTCAAAGAATTTAAGAGTACTTAAGATACATCAAATTAAAAACTTCTGCTGTTGGAAGCAGCTATCTTAATGAACTATGTAATTTTATATGTTTAAGTGTTATGTCTTCGGACTGTAATAAGGACACTCAATATTAAAACCACTAAGATAGTCTAGCAGAATTGTCTTGATTGGTAAATCTACACTTATTTTAATAAAGAAACACTAAAACTGAAGCAAGCTAAGACAGTATTTAAATATTTATTCATATTTGCTAAAAATTACAGGAAACAGTTAAAATTATCTAAGGAAGCAATTAGAAAAATCTTATTAATTTGTGATAATTAATTTTTTTCTAATTTAAAATAGCATGACAACTCTTCTCAATTTTGATTCCTTCTTATTTGCTTCAAGATTCAGTTGGGAGGGTGAGGTTGTGATTTCCTCAATGTTAGTAAGCAGAAAACACTGATGTAATTTGATAAAATATAGTAGAAGAAGAAGAATGTAAGAATGATCAGAAATGACTAATCGTATTTCTCTAATCTCCCATTTAAAAATTGTTTCAAGTTTAGAATGGTAGGTTTGATTAGAATCATACTTCAAAATCACAGTAAAATTACCAACCTCAGCACACATGGTTGTCATAGGAATATCTGCCCTCCAAATAATGATCTTCATTAGCCAAAAGTAGAGTACTATGCATGGGATTTTTTAGTGAGTACACCTGTAGCTTTGCGTATAAAAATGAAAAAGATTCACCTTAGATAAAGGCATGCTCTGTACCATCCCTGCTCTTGGAATTTTAACTGGATGATATTCTGGAGAATCATCGGGTAGAATAAGACAACTGAGTACAAAGGGTGTATAACAAGCTTGGGGGATAAACTGCACAGGCTAGGACCATTCTCCAGATCAATCTAAATAAAAACAGTTTTCTGTAGTAATAAAACATTATATGATTTTGTAATATAATTTTGATAATAATTAAATGAGGAAATGCCTCTAAAACTACCAGGAAAGTTAAAAAAGCTATGTATTTTCACAAGCTCCAATCACATACATCAAAACACAACTAAAAACATTGTTCATTTTATTGTAAAGGACTGCATTCATATAACAGATCACTCTCCATTTCCATGCCCTTTCTAAAGGCCTGTATGTTCCTTTGAACTCCACAAAATCTTACAAAAGGATATTGCAGTAAATAACAGTAATTCAGAATCAGAGTGATCATTCATGCTGTAAACTCATTTTGTGCTTTATGTGATCTCAGATGCATAACATCCATGCACATATCTCAAACCATCCTCATATCACACCATAATTTTGCACCAGACTGTACTGCTTCTAGGCAGCAGTTCTGGATCTAAATTAGTTTGTTGTTTTTTTTTTCCTTGTGGCTACAAAACATATGATAGCAAACGTTTACAGTAAAAAGTTTTTTATATTGCTGGACTAATTAACATTAGTCAGAATTCAGTTTTGCTGTAAGCCACTTGAGAGTCATTTTAAGAATAAAAAGAAATTGTTTGAAAATGTCCAAACATCTGAACACTGAAAACAAGCAGACAAGAACTGATTTTAAATCAGAATTAGTATATATTGTAAAGGTGGAAGCAGATATTCTGGAGGGAAAACAGCACCACTTGCTGTTTTTAGTAAAAAGAAGGTATGCACATTGCTTCTCTCACTCTGGACACACTTTCTGGATTGGTCTGTGTGAAATGCTATGCAGATGTTTCCAGCTGAAGGCAAACGTTCAGGGTGCATTAAGCCACTCAGTGCTACCAAATAGGGAAAGATTTGGAAGCAAATTGTCTGGAAACTAACTCACTGACAAAATTTCAAGTGCCTACAGGTAGGTATTAGATGCCTGAAGATTTTCATTGTGGTTTTGAGGACTCTGTCTGATATTTAAACCAGGTGCTAGCATGTTTCCTAAATCCTTTGTGGATTTGAGCATATACATTTAAATATTACTATTAATGCCTTCCTCTTTCTGCTATCTCTAAATGCAATCAGATGAAGATCCCTCTAGTCCCTTGACAGCCTGTTAAGTCCTGCTTACAAAAAAAGGGTGTACACAGTTTTTAGAAATTCAAAACAAGATGTTTAAAAAAAGCCTATGTTATTTTTATTATATACTGAAATGTCCAGAATCTTTCTCTTGAGATACAGCCCCTTAAGAACTTTTTTAATTGTGCATTTTACAGCTAAATATTTAAGAAGCAGTTTTATCTTTTTTCCAACTTTGATTAAATGACCTATAACAGACATAGGGCAGAATTTCCTCCTTATTTCCTCCTTTCCCTTTGTTTTTTCAGAGCAATCGAATTTCATTCCCCTTAACTCTTGTTTTCCTACCACAACCTTCTTACAGAGTTTAATATTAGGTCTGTGTATTACAGCTATTGTTAACCTTCCCATTTCTGAAAAATCACTAACTAAAATCTGAAGACAGTTTTGCTTCAGACATGTAGGACATAAAAAATAAATCCAAAAAGAAAGTGCCTTGTGCTGCGGTGTCCCTCTGCTCTTTGCTGGAGAAGCAGGCTTGCGGCGGCTAGCTCCGACCTCTAGCACCGGCGGGGGTGGGATTCTCCAGAATCCTGTCTGCTCTGGAGGGTGCCTAAGGCTCCCACCTTTGCGGCTGGGACTTGCAGTGGCAGCGATGGCAGGAGAAAAGAGAGCGGACTCCGATTGGGGGCAGATCCAGATTTATTGCAATCCAGGGGAACCAACCAGTCGAAGACCCTGAACAAGAAAATGCAGGGGATTATAAACTGGGAGGAAACTGGGGAGGGGGGTCTGTCACTCGGCCAATAGAGTAGCAGGGGAACAAGGGGAAAGAAGGGATTGACCCTGAAAGGGCCAATGGGTTTAACTTGGAGGAGGGGCCCTGGCTTCTGAACCAACCACTCAACGCCCAGGGTAGAAGTTTCCATAAAATGGGGAAGGGTCACCGAGTGATGGACAGGAGGGCTGGGAGGGATCAGGGGAATGACTCAGCAATCACTTTGGCAACAGGGGAGGAGAAAGGGAGACTGACATATAACAGGAGGGAGGAGAAAACCAGGGCAGAACCATATAACAGGGGGTTTACAGAACATACCAATACAAACTCAAATAATACGTGAAACCATAAAACGCACCACAACAACCTTGCACAGGAAAACAAGCAGGCCCTGCTTTAAGGAGTTATTAAAATGGAGATTGTTTTATTTACTTCTGTCATAATCCCCCATAGCCTCCATAGATACCACGTTTTTGTACTGGGAGGTGAGATAGGCGAGGCAGAAAAAAGGTCTTATTTCTCTGTAGACTGCTCTTTTATTGAGAGAAAGCTCTTGTCAGTTAAAATAAGCAGATATACTGCATTTCTTCAGGTGTAAGTCAGAGCGTGGTTTTGGTCCAGTCAATGCCACAGCTTTAAAAATTTAATACTCAAATGTAATCACAGAATAAAAGGGCAAGCGTTCTTCTGTGATGACAAACTCAGGAAATTCTGCACAAATGTAGAAAACCACTGACTTAGTTTATCCCATTTTGGTTTTGAAGAACACACAAGAAGCATTTTTAGACTACTTAAATACAAAATACAAGGGTACAAATACCAGATAACATTTTTATTAGGGCAAAAATCAGTTATGAATAAATTCTTCTCATGTATAAGGAACTTCAGTGCACCTTTACTGCTGTGATTAATATTAAATTGGAGCCATCAGAACATATATAATGTTCTGATATAATCCATGATATAATCCTCTGAAATTCAGAAAATTAACTGATAATGAAGAGAAAAAAAAAAATCACAGAGTACTGTATGCCATGATCTTTCCTTAATATGGCAAATTATATTTTATGGCCAGAAAAATGTCTCCAAAATTTAAAATGTGACCTTCCAAGAATGCAGGTTTGTGTCAAAAAAATGAATAGCAATATGCAGTGAAAGAAGCTTTAAAATCAGATAAAGGGAAAAAAAGAAGAAAATAAAAAGGAAACACAAAATGTGGTGACAGCATACAATTGCAATTTTCTACCTATGATTTTTAATATAGAAGTAGCTAAAAAAAAAGAAATCTTAATAATTACTATCTCTGATGCAATTTAGATGTTGTCACAGTTAACATCATGACTCAAAAAATTAGTTATGATAGTTCTTGGCTATTAGGGAAAAAATACACAGAAATTGATGACTTTATCACTTATCCAGGCATCCAGAATAATATTAATTTTCTAAATACCTTTGGCTTTTGAAGCTAAGGGAAAATTTTTGGGAAGAAAAAGCAGGTACACCATGTCTTCTTTAAATTTTTTTGATCAAAAAAATTGTGTATAAACCCAACTCAAAATATTTCATAATTTTGCACACCACAAGAGGTGTCACTGCTTGATACCTGCAATTAAGCAGTCAATGCCTTTAGTGCCTACACATTGAATTTCAGCACAGAGCTATTAGAAAGTCAGTAGTAACTTTGTGCAACTTTTTCACTAAGGACTTTCTAATCAAAAATGAGAAAAAAATGTGATTTTCAAGCTATAAAAGTTCTCACATTTCCCTTGTCCATTGTACATTCATTTCAAATTGGGAAATATTATTTCCCAAATGTGTTGCACTATCTGCAGGAAAAAAAATCAGTGGGAGACAATACATTCTGTGGACTTGAAGAAATCACTGAAAATAGGAAAAAGATTTACAGCCAGATATTGGAAAAGAAAAAAGACCATGATGTAGGGTTATGAGGAAACTGTCATACTAATTTCACCTATGCTCTGAGCCAGTGGAGCACAACTCATTCCTGATCTGAATCAGCAGCTCCATTTGTAAATGCAGATCCAATGCTAGTAATTCCACCTGAAAAGTAAACCTTTAATCATGGCTATTCCTACATTTTTCTATGTTCCGATCACTTTGGAACTTGGAAATGGAACTGCTTGCAAATCAAAGGGGTGATTTTCAAGCTATGGGAAGAGAAATGACTCTCAGCAGAGCAGAGCAATCTGACCAGCAGTTACAGCTTAAAAAAAAAAAAAAAAAAAAAAGGTATTATTATATATATATAAAACTGGCTTCTATCTGTCTTGGCTAATGCAGTTCAGCTGTGGAGTCAGGAAAACAGGTATTTGGAAAAAAGCTTCAATTGCAAAAAAAACTTAATGATTTGCAAGATGTCACCAGGATTCTGTCATTCCTTGTATAGACACACATTGTTTTTTTATTAACTAGTAGCTAAAAAAAATGTAAAGACATGTTTAAGATACAGTTACTATATGTGTTGCATTTACAAATGCTCATTTATATGTGCATGTGAATAGTGAATGCACAGAATGCCAATATTGAAACATTTCTAAGTAGAAATTTAATAACTAAATATAGGTCAGAGACCAACACATTAGCTATTTAATTTTATTTCAGAAGAAATGCAACTTTAAAGCACTAATTAAGCTTTATTTACTTATCATAGACCTTTCCAAAAGGCTGAGCAGAATTTACTTTTTATACACATTCTAACTTTAAATGTTTTACATTTAACACAATTGCGCAAAGATCACAGTTAATTAATAAATACCTTTATTAATTCTTATTTTTCCATGTTTCTGCGGAATTATCATCATATATAAACAATATAGATCAATGTATTATCCAAAACATATAATCCCGTGTATTTAATTACAAAAAAATTATTTGTGACTTCAAGGAAGGAGAAAATACAAGTGATATCACACAGCACACACATGCATTTAAAAATCCCTGATGTTCTAATAAGATTTATGATCAAGATAATTCTGAAAATACAATACAAAATACAGATTTTGACCTGACTTAAAAATGCACTCCCCCAAAAACTTAAAACTGCAGCTCTGAAAACTGGAATTATGTGCAACTTAACCGAGACTTTTAACAGTTTTTTCAGGAAAGTTTTGAATCAGGCTTTAAGTAATTGAATAAGCTAATGTTATTTAGCATTTGAGCACTGACATGCTTTCTTTGACACTACTGTTAAAAGGCAGCTTCTAATTTGTATAATTTCAAAAAATTATTTTAGCATAAATGTAGCTGCAACAACTATCAATCTTATAGTAGGATTAGTTTTAAAACTTTAATTTTAATTGAGGATGCTTTTAGTTTGGATGCTTAATTTAGTTTGCTTTTAGTTTATTATAGACAAAATAGCCAGATATACATGGAGGGGATACATGTGTGTGTACTTTTTTGGTTGTGTCAGACAATGAGAATAAAATAGAATCAATTTTAGGAGGAACAATATCGATTTACAGAAACTAGGGCACAGACTAGTACCCAAATTGAATGGGAGTATGTAATTAGGATGAGTCTTTTAGATGTAGTATAATATTAAATATAGTGTACCAATAGGTGTTTGAGGTTGAATTGCATTAAACACAAATTTCTACCCCACATCAGTAATCATCACTGGACTTGCACACTGGAGATCAAATTTCACATCTTTATATATTTTGGTAGAAATTCTTTACTCAGAGGGTTGTGAAACACCAAAACAGTTTGTCCAGAGAGGTTGTGGACATCCCATCCTTGAAAGCGTTCAAGGCAGTGTTGGATGGAGTCCTTAGTAGCCTGATCTAGTGAGTGACATCCTTGCCCATGGGGAGATAGGGGATTGAAATGAGATGATCTTTAAGGACCCTTCAAACCCTAACAATTCTACCATTCTATGAAATGAGGTTTATTTTCTAATTATATTTGAAAATTTTATCTTAATTATCTTGCTGATTCCTTGTTCTAGATTCATGTGACTTTTTTTACAACAAAGGAAAAAATGTACCACTAAAATGTCACTTTATTAATGAATTTACATGGCTAAAGTATACTCTGACTTCAAAATATACTGACTTCATGCACTTCCTAATTTAACAGCAAAGACAGCAGAGCCGGAGTATTGAAGTTACTTACTGAACTCTAACTGCCTGGTCTTCAAAAAAAGTTAAAGGGGAGGCTAGGATTACAGTTCCCAATAGGAGGTAATGGAATAGATTACCAAACTCCTCTTTAATCAACATCTCTCTCTATGGAATATTTATGTGAGTACTTCTCCGTGTTTGAAAATCAGCTTTACCTCATTAACCAAAAGGTGGTTTAGATTGTGGCAACCTGCCACAAAGTAAAAAAACTGAACAGGAAAATTACCAGGATACGAATTTCTTGGCAATTGTAAAAAACATTTGAAGATTCTTTTTGAAGATGAATCCTTCAGTAACCCACTACGCAGATGTGTTGCTTTTTGAAGGTTTTTCTTCTTAGATGCAGTTGCACAAAGCAGATTGATGGATCAGAACTAGGCCACGTACCACTTTCTTTTAAAGAAGGAGAGAGTGTAAATGTGCGCTTATGCAAGACAGAAATTTTCTGAGAACAGTTAAATACTAATCTAGTATAATGAGAAAAAATACTGAGTGTATTACCTCATTAAGGTACAGTATTATTTCCTTTCATTCTCTGGAATTGGTCCCTCTGAAAAAAAAAAACAACAAAAAAACAAAACAGAAAAAGCACCAAAAAAACCAAAAAACAACCAGTAGGCTATATGTTTCATCTAGTCACCAAAGAGAATATTACTCTTCTTCCTTCAGTACTCAGAATTCACCCTTCTCTGTAATTTTCTTGGGGCAGTTTTTATGTATGTTTTTATTTCCTTCTGCTGATAACATGGAAAAACTGCTTCAATTTCAAGAACTTGCTAATTGAAACAGCTGTTTCTTGAAGTTGGTAAATTTTGCACTCAGAAACTAAAGCCCATGACACCAGTTTTTGAACACCTTTCTCAATAGTCTATATGAACAAAATGCTTAACAACAACAGCCATTAAAATGGAAAAAATAGATTATTATTTGAAAAAGTATCACGTAGATGTAATGACAAGTTATGACCACCACCACAAAACAAGGTTGTGTCACCTTCCATACATCAATAAAACAGCTATGTAGCTCTACATAAAGAATAAAATTAAGCAGTTGATAAGATATGTAACCCAGTATATGGTCATCATTTTTTAATATGAGCCATCAACAACAGTAGGAAGAAAAAATAGCTTCCTAACATTTGTCATTCTTTCACTGCTATTAAACTAAAATATTTTACCATGAAAACCAAAGACAAATAAGTTTCTGTGGAGTGTAAATCAAATAAACCAAAACTTTTATAGCATTTAACTAGAGCTGAAAATACAAGTCTGTGTAATCTGTGACTTTATAGTGTAGCAAACATATCCTGCTAGAAAGCATTAATTAGATCTGAAACAAAAAAATCACAATGAATAATTTACTCAAAGACCATCTTTAGCCTGCAATGTGTCTGGGGAAAGGTAATGATTTCTTTTGTTGCATTTTGGTTTTCCAAACTTCTGACCTATTAAAATTATCTCCTATAAGGTAACTGGTAAAAACTAATGGCCATCCGTCACACTGAAATAAATTTTTAGTCTCATAAACAATATGATTCCTTGCAAGGGTGAACTACACAGTTCTTTAGGCAGTTTTGCTAACAGATTCATTGACCAGAGATAAGAATTCTGGAAAATTCTTTATAAGTTTTTGGAGTCATTGAGTCTACACATAACAGTAACACTTGAAAGTTCATGAACTCTGTAAGTGATTGGATAGAGAAAAAGTAACAAGGAGACTTCAGACAAAGTCTTCAAAGTCTTCAAAGTCAAAGTGTAAATATTAGGGAAAGTAACATTCTTCTGTCCTTTTGAAGGTTATGAAGAAGATTCGCTTTGTTATCCAAAACCTGACCTGGGTCACTCTAAAAGAGAATACACAGATTAGCACATGATGATCCAATTGCTGAAGAATTCCCAGTCTGTTTTCTCTTAATTTTGAAACGATTTCCCAGGTACTTTTAATAAAGTGGCTTTTAATCCAATGAGTGTTGGATGCTACTGCTACCAAAGACTAGGGAACCTGTACCTATGCTCAAACAGCTATTTTAAGAACTCTGTTCAGACAGGGCACGTAAATCTCTAACATTTGCAGGAGTCCGTGTTTGGGAACTTGCCCCTAGATGGCTCTCAGTTTTATTTTTCTAAATCATAGAGAAAAATGTGGATGTTCAGATCCCATCGTCACAGAAGTCAGTATGTAGAGTGTGCACCAGGATCTTGGATATGCTTGTACTTTATGCTGCTAAATACATCCTAACAGTAACACCTCACCGTAGTCAGACATTTTAAACCTTGTACCTTTACAGTGTTCTTCATGCCCACTGTTCAGGAGAGAAATATTAGACATATTAAAGCAATTTTTCTAATATAAATAATTCTTGAAAATATTAAGAATTTTTCAGTTCACTAAATATGTTTTCAACTGATTTCCCGTGGAAGTCAGGGCAGTATAATTTAAATCTGAGCATAATTACATTTAAATTTAAATCTATATTTAAATTTAATTTATATTTAAATCTATTTATATTTCATCTGATAGCCCTTGGTATGAGTTGATTTGCTAATATGCAAGTGTATAAATCTAGATTAGTGATTGGCTTTTTCATTCACACCTACTACTGAATATCTCCACTTCAGAAATGCTGGCATTCATTCCCAATTGATGTGGTTAGACACTACTAAGTTAAGGGCTATGTTTCACTTCTTGAAGTTGTTTTAGTTTTGCTTCTTTCAATGAGAAATTTTATTTTGGCTATTTTTTCTCTCAGATTTCATCAGCTGTTCATCCAAGTGGACAAATTAAATTCAAGAACTTTCCTGCTCAAATTTACTTTACATGCTATGGCTTCTATTGCCCAGACATTGTTCTAATTATTTCTAAAAATTGTATTTTATCCTGACTTCTCTCAAGGCTATATATTCTTCAGGCCCTATATAATCAGATTTCTCTAACTTATCTCTTTCTGTGCTAATTTGCTTCTCCTCTCTGAAGTTTTATTTCATAATACTCATTCATCAATTCCTTAGTTGGTGCTGTCCAATAAATATCAACATGTGACTACTTTTTCCTCAAGGCTCTCTCCTCATGAGTTTTTTGGTATGTTTTTTATTTCCTTGAGCAATGAGACTACCAATAACCCATGTGAATCAGTTAGAACAATGAAAAAATTAGTTTTACCTAAGAAAATTTCCTTTGATCAAATCTCTAAGCATAGGAGGTTTACATTTGTGCATCCATGGCAAGAACACCCATAAAATAATCCATATCCGACTTTGTAGAGAAAGGTTTTAACAGGTTATGAACACTCGTTTCTTGAATACCAGTGCCAATAAGCATTTCAATACTTCTACAGCACAAAGTCTTAGTAAAGTGGAGGTTTCTTTCCAAGTAATGAATCTTTCAGAGAGCTTCCAACATGTCCATGCTTTCTTTACCTCCTTTCTTTACCTTTCTTTACCACCTTAAGAGTGGCTGTTCATGCTGGAAGCAGGCCTTCCTATCTTTGCATACAGCCTAGGCCTGTCTGTCAGGGGAGTGGGGGGGAAGAAAAGAAGCCTCTGGGGTGACCTTATTGTGTCTTTTCAATGTTTAAAGGAGCACTAGAAGAAGGATTAAGTCTATTAGCAAGACCTGTTGTGTTTGGACAAAGGATAACTGCTTTAAACTAGAAGACAGTAGATTCAGATTAGATACAAGGAAGATATTTTATTTTATTATAAGAATGGTGAATTAGTGCAACAGGTAACCCAGAGAGGTTACGGATGTGCCACCCTTGAAAACAATGTGAAGAGAGAAGCAAGGAAACTGTCTTCTTTAAATGGTGGACTTCTTTTTTAACATGAGGAGGAAGGAATGGACAGGGCACAGGGATTAACTTTTCAAACAGATTAAAATCTATTGTGAGACAGAAAAGATAAACTCTAAAATATATTGCTCAAAGGAATTTATCAATGTTTCCACTAAAGATGAAAATTATGGTACTGAGTACAACAGGCCAGCAACTGTTCTCTGCCTATGAAGCTAAATAGTGAAATTGAGCTTGTCTTCATATAGTTACATACCTTCCTCTCCTACAACAGACAGACATAACTAATCCGTGTTACAAGCTGGGGATTGCCCCTGTCCTATGCTGGTCACTGAAATCATGCATAGGCACCATTTCAGAGTGCACATATTTGACAGACTAAAACCACTCCAGGGTGAGTTTAGTTTAACCCTATCCCACGGCAAGCAGAGCAGCCATAGAGGGGCATGCAAAGTAGTGCTCCCAGATTGTTAGCCCTGCTTTCTATGGTATAGGCATAGCTGAAATGTCTGAATCTGGGGTCATTAGTCTGGTAAGGAATGAGCCACTGAAAAAATGTAATAACCTGATGCAAGTAGCTCATGCTGGATTCTTAAAGCTCTGTTTTCCAGAATATCTATTATAGGGCTGTATCTCAAAGTAATGGAGCAGGAGGAATGAGATAGTAAATATAAGTGCCAGAAAGTATTCATGGTTATAAGTTTCTCTGAAATATTTAAGAGTCTGTTAGATTTCAGCTTAACATATGTTCCTATGTTTTATATTGTGATTCATCTATAACCTGAGCATTCTTGAGTAAAACATGATGAATCTTCAAATTAGAGACCAATACCTTTTTTGGCTTAGGACGTAATGATTGTGATCTACACTATAGAGGTGCTAGCTCATTTTTCAAAATGTTAGATATGGTTCCAGTGACATATTCACTCCAAATTGTATTTTCTAACATTAGTCTACATGTTAAACAGATAAAACAACCACAAAGGGCTGTCCCTGTGTTGTCTACCATCTTCCAAATGAATTGGTTTTATATACTTATTATCATCACTCCAGTAGGATTTTTTTTTGTTGTTGTTTATGAGATTTAAATTAATTGAAACCTGAGCCTAACCATGTTAGATTATTTTTCTTGTAGCTGTGGAATCCACAACACTCTGTGAACTGATGGAATATCACTTTAAAGAGCACAGATAGCTTTAGAAAAGGTAGACACTAAACACATGGACATGAATGGGATGTCAGTGAGGAACTAGCTTTGAAGTATGGGTATAAAATGTTCACAAGAACTCATATTGCTAATTAACCTGAGTCCTGAAATAGGTATGAAAATATATGAGCAGAC
This sequence comes from Motacilla alba alba, assembly GCF_015832195.1. NCBI lineage: Eukaryota > Metazoa > Chordata > Aves > Passeriformes > Motacillidae > Motacilla > Motacilla alba. The sequence continues at coordinate 76,678,164 of NC_052017.1, forward strand.
ATTTCATGTTTCACTGGAGTGAACTCATTCTGTGAATAAACAGACTTGAAATTATACTTATTATACACCTATAAGAGTACTACATTTAGAACAGTAGTACAACTGGAGTCTATTTTCTGGGAATAAGCAATGGTAACTGGAAAGTAAGCAACAGGTACGTCACGTAAAAATAAGATTACAGTTGTGGATGTTCTTATGAGTTGCTAAATGTTGATTCTTTCATTTTTGCTCACTGTGAGAGAAAATGAATTTAGGATTGTCACACTGAAGAAATAAGTTATTTTAATAACTGCTGCTCCATAAGCTCACTGCCAAACTACAAGTGAAGCTTAATAATGACAATGGAAAATGCTGCATGCATAAAGATAAATGTTCTCCTGTCAGTGTACAGTTTGTTCAGAAGACTGAAAGCCATGAGGTGGTGCATGAAAATGAACATTCATATTTTACTCAATAAAAATATTCTAGTTTTTGGTAAAGTGTCACATTCAACAACATGACAGAACATAGTCAAATGTGGGAACAAAAGTGCTAATTAAAACTTCTCTTCCTTCAGTCTCACTGTTATTTCATTAGTTTCCCCTCAATCCCTTAAAACATCAAATGCCTTGCAACACAGCTGAACAATTAAAACATTCACAACAGGAACTTTTGAACAAAATGTATTTCAGCTCACATGAATTAATAACCAAGAGCACTTTTTCTCACAAAGCGCTTCAAAGGTTGTCTCTACGTTATAATTTGAGACACTAAAAAAGGGAAACATGAAAATTTGTAGCAAAAGTAAAAATTGCAATTCATATGTTTCAGGAGATCTTTAACCATGAATATTGTCAATTGTATGCAAGTCAATTCCAGAGAGTGAGGGAATCTCATGGGTCTTTCTATGATGTGAAAAATACTCATCTGCAGACTAGGCAACTCATCCCGTCTTCACCTTTTATTTCAGAATGATCTAGATGCTCTTTAAAATGCAAGAATGTGAAAACTTAAAAGTCTGTTTAATTAGAAAAATGGCTTGTCCATGTAATCATATGTAGGGCTTTAGAAATAATTAATAGAATCAAAATATTTTGGCTTATGTGGCCCAGTTCTCTCACACTAGACAAGTACTGATTATAAATAATAGAAGAAAAAAAAATTTATTACAGTAAGTGTTTGGTTTGGTGTGGTTTTTTTTACCACATTTAAGTGATTTTTCAATAGTACTAAAATCAATGTACAAGGGCTTTTTGATTATTTTTACCTCATCTTTACAGCTGGTATAGCTGACACACAAAATACATGTATTGTAAACACTTCATTGCTTATCAGTGTTTTTAATTTATGCTTCCTTTCTGTGTCACTGGCTTCACTGCTTTTAGCATTTCTCATGATAGCATGGGCTACTTCCCAACAAAGAACAGCAGAGATGAGGGAAACTAACTTTTGATCACTTTTGACTCTCAAAATGGAGCATTTGTTTTCATAATATTGAAATGGATTCTACTCATGGTTAAGTAGTATCAGTGCTGTAGGCATAATTTACCTTTTTCTGCACAAACAGGATTAACAGGATCTATAGAAAGAAGAAACCTCCAGGTAGGTTCTGTAAGATGTTCAATTTTGCACAATTGGATTAATAATGATTTCTTTATTTAAAAAATATAGTGGAAGAAATGTGCTTGCAACAGAAATTGCATGTTAGATATTTGTTCACTGCCTCCCAATTTGTTCAACAAGCAGAAGTAAAGTAGGTAGTAATTCACTTTATAAAGTACATGAACATTTTCAGAAATGAAGCCATCAATAACATTGAGAAGATTGAGAAAAAAAATTAGTTACAGCTGTAGGAGGAGAATTTTTTTTTATAATAAAGCTTCCATTTTGCATCTAAAGTCTGGGACAAAGAACATGTTCTACCTCACACATCTAGGTGGATATTCTACTCTAACCCAGAGTGGTTTGTGTTATATGGCATATAAAAAACTTGAGAAAGTGGATTTTCAGTATCAATAAAGTAATTGATAAGGAGAAAGATAGGAAAAACTTGAAAGAATTGCAAATTTAAAGGAGTTTGAAGATGGAGTAAAATGGTAAATTTTTGAAATTCTAGCCATTGTTGCAAAATTCTAATTGAATACTATGTGACATATCTTTTTACAAACCATCTTCTAGGACATTTCGTAATGTTGCAAATGCTTCTTATAGAATTTTCCATTGGAATGCTTTACAGTTTCAACACCAAAAATCAAAGAATGAAAGATGTGCTACAAGCAACATGTTCTTCTCAAAGTCTAAAAGAATATAAAACATTACCTAACTCACTTTGTTCCCATAAAAGTCTACATAGAACTCCTAATTTTAAAAAAAAGTAAATAAAGTTAAAAAAACCAGAAAAAAACCTCAAAAAACTCAAAAAACAAAAGAAATGCCCCAAAACCAAACAAAAACAAAACAAAACAAACCCCACAACACAATAAAAAAAACCAAAAAAAAAAAAACAAACAAAAACCGAAAACTAAACCAAAAAAACCCCACAAAAAAACCAAACAGCTATTACAAGAATAACTTTGTCTCAACTTTCAGAAATATAATTTTACAATAGGCCCATTGCTCTTTTATAGGTAAACTCTAAATTTTACAGAGCTTATTGATTCCTGCACTAGGAAACAAATGACAGTCTTAAATACAAAGAGAAATTTATTCTTCAACACAGGAACAAACCTCCCTGTTGTTATAGAGCTTTTTAAATTGTATATTTTGGATATGCATATATGGCTTTCCCTATAATAAGAGAGTAAGAAGAGATGAAGACCTTTGATACTTGTTATCTGTCAAATAATTAAATATTTACTTTCAATGAACTTAAACATCGCTTCTCTTGTTGACACTACATTATTTTGTATTCATTAATTTTCACTACCAAGTACATTAAATGAGAAAAAAATGTTTGTCTTATGAGAAAAGGTATTTCTTCCAGAAAATTTTGGTATGGTCTTTGGCATTTTGGCTAGAAAAAGAGTTGTTCTTTAAAAGCTACAGCCTTAGAAATAAGAAGTTTCACCAAACTACTGCAACTTTGTTCTTTCTCATGACCATTTGCTTGAAAATTTCTTCCTAAGTTTTGCATGGACCCACAAATGTCACCTGAATAGCTCAAACTCCCATATTCCTTTCGTTTCCCTCTTCTTATCAGTTAAAATGATCATGTGGCCCTCTTCAAAGCTGTGTGTTGCACTTCTTGATGGCCTATCACTTAGAAACTAGAGACTTTATGTTTATGTTTATGTTTACAAATGCACGCATACATAGCTGTGTAAACATTCACACAAAACCGTTTCGAGTCAGTTCTGTAGTAGAGGTGATGCTAATTACAGATGTGTGCTATTGGCACAAATTGGCAACACGTCAATACATTGACAACAAAAGGTGGAGAGTTGCTTGAGAGAGGTTACCTGCCCTCCAGGAAGAATGGATGTCTAAGACACCTTATTCTGACAGGAACTCTTTTTGTTCTTCATTTTTCTTCTTTGGCTTTTCTTTCTTGAAATAAATAAAAGGTAAAAAATTTAGATAATTAAGAATTAGTCCCAAAGATGGCCATCTGAACATCTAAAATTCTAAGAACTTGAAATAACTCAAACCAAATACATGAGTAGACATATCTAAGTAAATTTCTAATATGTGAAAATGTAAATGCTATAGAATTATGAGTGTTTGTCTTAACAAACCTATTAAAATATTCAAATTATTATCTTAAATATTTAATATACTATACAGAATTTTTGACAACATAAGTTCTTTAGAAATGTTTTGGAAATCACCTTAAATAAAAAGAAAACACATTAATTCTGTTATCTTTAGTATCTTTGTAAATGCAAGAATTGTACCAAAATTTGAGTCTCTATCTATAAGCCTTCATGACTCAGAATGAGGTTTTGGTATATAAATGCAAGTGAGTATTGTCATTAAATTTCACATCAGACCTCACTGTTGACCTGCATTATATACTTTTGCATCAAGAAAGAAATCATACCTATCCATTTTTCAACTAATAGATACTTTTGCAAGTTTAAGATATTGCCTTATATTAAAATGAACCTCATCATCAGTTTGAATTATTTGCACTCTTAGACCATCACAACTTAGGATCAACCTCATTTGGCACATATTTATGTAAGTTTCTATTAAAAATTTAAAGAAATAATACACTAGAGAAATTCACCCCTTACTCACTAGGTTGCAGTTTGACTGATAGTCAGATACTCCATTTTCTCTGAAGTTGTGAACTCTTTTAAGTAGGATGGAAAACGCCTCACACAAATTTAGCTATTAAAAATTAGGAGCTTTCCATGGGACATCTCACAACTGATCCAGGATTCAAGCTGGTAAATAAATAGGCAAATTTCAGAGTCCAAATTAAGAGAAAATAAAGCATTTTTCTTAAATTATAGAATGTGATATAAATGGCCCAGAGAAAAACAGATTGCATATAAAATGTATTTAGAAGCTTCTAAGATTAGAATAGGAATTGGAAAGGATTACAATTTCATGACTTTAAGTAAGCTTACAAAAAGAGGTAGCTAGCACCAAGGAATTAGGCATCCATTTTCTTTTTTTTTCCTATTGCACTGAAGAAATACTATTAGATTTCGGGTTCACAAACCAGGTCTGAAATCAACAATTTTTTCTTTTCCTCTGACTGTAGCAAAATTGCCTCCAGAGCTCTATAATGCTAGGTGTTAATTATGTGCTGCAATGCAGTACATACTCTGAAAAGCAATATTGCCTTTGTCATCTGTGACTGATCACCCAATTCTGCCTGTGTTTGAAAGAAGTTATTTCCTGAAATTTGCTTTGTAATTCAGTTCGTGTGTCTGCTCATTAGTTTCTTTCAAGCTGCATCATTTTGCATACTTTATCACACAGACACCAGAAATGTAATGCTAGGAAATGTATTCACTGAAATATACTTGGTCAGCCCTGCTTTTGGTCAACAAGCTTTTCCTTGGCAACAGCAGAGCTGAAGTAGTGAGCACTGTATCATGAGTCCTGTTCAGTGCACAAAGCATACCTTGATTAAGCCTCAGAATTAATAATTTTTTGTCACTTCTTCAAGAGACATTACCCTACTAGCGCTGCACCCCAGTGTAGGTGTCTGCCTTGAGTACCTGCAGTGAGTTTTGTGTGGTGATTTTTCAAGCATAGCTGTCAAAAGTAACTGATACTCTATCTGTAAGTAAATGTGCGTGTGTTTTACCTCTGCACTGAGTCTTCAGCTCTTGTTCATGAATCACTTCAAGTCTGGTGATTGTTTTATACATGTTTACTCTTTCAGGCTTATCTTAGGAAGAAAAGCCTAGAGGCATTATTTGATCCTAAAGGTTACATTTCCCACCATGAAACCCAAAGATGAGCTCTTTCAGATTATATTACTCCTGTTTGTACTCCTTTAGCATAGCAAGCTGGGGCTAAACAGGCTCTAGGCAGGAACAAATAAACAGACTCTAGGCAGGAACAAATGATGAATATAGAGGACCAGTTCGGGAATACCTGTACTACTGGATATGCTAAAAATATCTGTTCAGGATTTTTGCTAAGAAAATAGCAGGGACATGAAATTTAATTCAGGGAAATAAGTGCATCATGCCACAGAGGCCTCATTAAAGACAGGATGAGTTACTTTCTCTTGGAATATCATTTTCATTCCATTACAAGAGAACCAAAAGTGGTATCTATGTGCAGGCTGCAGACACTTAATTTTGGGAAAATTAACCTACTTGTGAAACCAAGAGCTAAAACTAGTGTCACAACTGAAGTTTTTCCCTTCAGGACTGGACAATAACCTTCTTGAGTAATGATCAAAATCTTCAATTACCTCTAGTTTGAACTTTAGATTTAATAAACCAATCAGTGCAGCACAGATTTTTTTTTCTTCTACCTACTCTTATTTGAATAACTAATATGTTTAAACCAAAGGTGTGACTTCTTACACCAAACCAGATGTACCCTTAGCAAGTAAAGCTAGGAATTTAGCAATGTCTCACAGTACCTGTACACTCAGCAATACACTCTAACACAATGGCTTCTAGACTGTTTTGTATTGCAAGGTATTTCATTTGTTTATTCTGAGGATTAACTGTAAATGTCACCCCTAATACAAAAGACTGATATTGTGTGGATCTCTAGTATTATTTTCCATTTAACTATGCTACCAACCCCATCTAACATAATGATGTACTCCATAGCTCCTGGGAGGCAAACACATACAAATGTTCTATGCAAATGAGTTACATACCTAAAGATAAAGGAACTTCAACATGAGGATGGCTAGTGTTAATTGTTAGACCATAGGCTACTCAACAGCAGGATTTCTGCAAATTTTGAAGTAACATCCAGTAGCTGTGATCAAATCTTGGCACTGAACAAGAAGCTCAGGGTGCTTACTTGCTCTGTTTTCACTAACAGGTTTACAGTGTGGTCCACGGCCGCAAACAGACAAAATCCAACTTCACAATTATTATGATCAGACATATTCCTAATTAAGTCTGGGGACCCATGAACTTAACATTGGCCTGCAGCCCAAAATTGTGAAAGGAAGAACTATCTGCCTGCATTTGTGATGGACTAAATATAGGCTGAATAAGAATTCTGCATACATATATAAAGGACATTGTATTAAGAATATTGCATACGGACTTTACAATACTGATTTGTCCATAAACACAAACCCTATTCACAAGCAAAGTATTTCAAGAGTTCCACCTCAGTCTAATATCTTTTATATCTGCCAGAAATGAACTATTAAACAGTCATTCAATACAACAATTATTTGCTTGATCATCAATAACTTTCAATTCAAAAGATCATGCATATCATCACTTACTGAGGGTTAATGAAGGCTGGTAGCTTCAAAATGTCTTTTTTCAATGTTGCAGAATATTCAAATGTATTTGTGAAGCTATAGTCAACATACATTTATTTTAGGAATTTAGGTAGGCTCCTATGTGAGTGTCTAATACCAGGTCCTTTCTGCCATACAGCTGATTGTTTGATTATTGTGTGAATCAACACACGTAGGTAACCAGGGTGACCAGTAAGCCTCAACTGAAAAGCAGAGAGCAGATTTGTTTATCACCTTGCTAACAGTGCTGGACAGCAGAGACACTTGGGGACACAGGCTGCCTTAGACTTATTTCATCCTAGTCCTGAGCAGAAGTGGTGGGGGGGACTTGCTGCTTGCCCCATTGTATCAAAAGGCCTCTGTGCTTTTTACAAGCTTTGGGCTTTTGAGCTTTCTCTCCCAGCATGAGGCTCAAGCCTGTCTGTGAAAATGCCTCTCAAGTATCAGATAGCATTTATGTTATCTCTGCAGAAATTGTACTTCTCAAAACAGACAGAGGATAATCAGCAATAGGCATAATACGTATTTTCTCACACTGATATTCTTAGCCTTCCCAGCTGCAAGACCCCTTTGAATGAAACTATTACCTCCTCAACAAATCTTTCAGTTTTAACCCTTTCTTCCCAACAGCTGTATCAGTAATAATCTGATTATTATTGCACAATTGATTCCGCTATAAGGCAAATGAATACATAGCCTTTAATAGTTCTCCAGGTATAGACCTAATTAGTAGTTGTGTATATTTAATTCTAGTTCTGTAAATCCAGCAAACTGTGAAAAGCGGAAATCTGCATATAAAAAAAATCACCTGTTCTTGCTTCTAAACAGTCCATGAAGAAAGAATGCTTTTACTTACAACAGCACCCAAAAATAGTGCAAAAGCTCAAATGTATGCACAGAAATAGGATAAAACTCCAGATTGCCAAAAAATACATAATGCTACTATGAGCAAAACACTTTTGAGAACTAGTAGATATAATGACTTTATTATCAAGCTATGAATATTCATTGAACTTTATTCTGAATTATTTTACATGGATTTTAATTACTTCATTCTATAGTTACTGAAGAGAATGTAAAAGTCTTATTCACATCTTACACCACATATTTTGCAGACCATTGATAGAATGATTTTGGCTAAAAATATAAGGTTTAATATCAATATTTTCTGCAAATACTATTCTATTCTTTAAGACAGTAGATATAGAAGTCACAGCAAAATTCAGGTTGGAAATTACTTCAGGAGGTGTCTTGTCCAACCTCCTTCTCATAGCATCATCAGGTCTGAGGTCAGAACAGATTGCTCAGCGCTTATCCACCTTCACATTGACATCACCAAGGACAGAGTCTCAAGTACAAAATCTCTGGAAAGCTTGTTTTGCTGCTTGATATCATTGAGAAGAAAAGGTTTCCTCTTCCATCCAGTCTAAGATTTACCTGTTTCTTCTAGCGTCTACTGCTTATCATTCTCCCATCACGTACCACAGTAAAGAGCCTGACTTTGTCTCTGATGAACTCCTTACAGCTGCTGAGAAGCTGCTGTTAGGTTGATCTTGGTGCTACTTCTTTTTCAGAAAGAGCAAGTCCCAGTCCCTCACCCTCTTCTCCCAGTGAAACTTCTTCATCCCTGACCAGTTTGAGGTCTCTCCACCAAGCCTGATTCAATTTGTCAGTGGCTTTCCTGGGAGGGACAGGGATGGGGGAATCAAGACTGGATGCAGTACTTAGATGGTATCTCATAGGTGCCAAATAGAGCAAAAAAGTTATCATTGTCCTGGCTGTACCCCTGTGAATACTGTCCAGGGTGCAGTTTGTTGTCCATTTCTGCATCCAGGGCACACTGTTGGCTTATATTCACTTTCTGTTGGACAAGGCCTCCAGGTCCCTTCCAGCAGAGCAGCTCCCAGACAGGTAGGCATGAGCCTGTGCTGTTGCACTGGTGCTCCACACGGGCAGAACTTTTCATTTTTCACCTACTTGGTAACTGTGGTATCTGTAACCTCCTCCAAGTCCCTGATAAAATTGTTAAACTGGATATGTCATTTTTGTACTCTGTGTGTCACCAGCATCCCCTATTTACCACTGCCCTCCCTGGCCAATAATCTATAACATCTTTTACCTCTCTTATTCTAGCAATCCAGACCCTACAATGAAAACTTAGATTAAAACAATAATTGTGGGAGATGGTGTTGAAAGCCCAGCTAAAGTAAAGGGAAATTGTACCTCATGCTCCCCCTTCACCCACATATGAACTTACACTGATACTGAAGTAAGGTACACATCACAGTTTCTGCAAAGTGATGGAACACTCATCCAGTCATCACCCTGGTGACAAATATGATCAATTTGATGTTTAGACAGTACTTGCAAAATTTGGAGAGGAGAAGAGAAGAAGCAAGTTTACAGCTTACAATGCCCTGAAGTAGACAATGAATTAAAAAAAAAAAAAAAAAAAAAAAAAAGTCTGTGGGGATTTTGTTAGGTAGTTTGTTTTATTATTCTGTTTTGGTTTGATGGCATTTATTGACATTGCTTGTAACAGGACACAGGCAATGTGAAAGGCTAACAGAAAGGACTTGGGACGGACTCGTCAAATTTTGCCCAGACTCTTCTGTGCATGTCAGAAGATTTATTTTAGGCTACACTAGCAGTTATCTAATGACCAGCTCACTGTTATTTTTCTTTAGCTTTTGTTTAGATTTGTACAGTTGTGTGATGTCAGGCCTATTTGTTGTCAGCAGCTATTCTGAGAAGAACAGATATCTACAATGCTGATAAAATGGAATATGGAAGAAAACCAGCATGAGACTACAGCAGGGGATCTGAATTTACAGGCACAAAGTGTCTGTAGGGTTTTAAACAATTCACCAGGACCTAATCAATAGTAAAAGGAAGGCACCCTTGGGAGACTTGCAGCACTAGTCTCCATAAAAAAAACACATCGCAGATGGTATATTTGAATATAATGTGGACTTGCACACCAATGAAGAAAGACTAAGACATTTTATGGTAGCAAAAATAAAAATGCCCTCCAATATGTCCTGCAGTGAGTAGAAACCACTAACAGCATCATCATACTCCACTCATGAAGAACGTAGGATGATGAGAAAGCTCCCCAAAACTGCTGGCTCACACCTAAGTGAAATGAGATTGACAAGAGAGAAAGAAAAATTCACCAGAAACTTCATGTACATCTCTTCTTAACTTTACATAATTTGACCGTGAAATGTTATCTCTGTTATCAAACTAATAATAATCCTTTTTCATACACATAAGATTTTAATTCTAATGATAAATTCTTATGTTTGCATTGGTGCAAGCAGCGTTTTTTTAAAAAAGATTTTGAATATAAAAAAAATTGATGAGAATTCCAACAACCCACTCTAGAAGTTAAATGGACTGAATTAACAACACTTGTTTTTGTTATTTTTTCCCCCCAACAAGGATCTTTTACAGAATGCTGTTCTTCTTTTTAACTGACAAAACTAAACACACATCTGTGTATGTAATTGCAGTGGTTTTGCATTCAAATGCAAAACAAAAGAGGGTAAACAAATCTTCTGTTTTTCTCAGTGACTGGGATACAGAATGCTACAGTTGTATACAATTGTAGGATCAATGTAGAATGTTGACCAGTTGGAGAAAAAAAATAAATTAAGCATATTCATTGTTTAGTCCTCTAGATGGCTATAATTTTCTACTTTTCTCCTCATTTTAATCTAGAGTATATCTGCTGCTTAAGAATTAAAATCAAAATAAATTTTCAGCATATGCAAAATCCAAGCAGAAATGATAAACCAAATTATCCAAAGCTTTATGGGAGATATACCAAGCTTTGAGAAAGGGGACTGTTGACTTCTTTGTGCAACTTAATAAATAATATAACCCCCCCCATTCCAATTTAGAGTCAGTAGGCAGGATGATAAGAAGCAGCAGCTCTTGTAATTTTCTTTTGTGCTGGATATCAGAGGAATGTGCTGGCTAATGTTAATGGAGGATAACTGTCCTGCACAACCAATTAGAGCTATAGATTCTAATCACCAAACAAAGTAGCTGGATGTGAAGATGTATTAATGCTGAACTGTCTTTCATTAGACAGGCACAGCCCCATTAAAGCAAAATATTTTTTGCTTGTGTTCAAATCTTTTCTGCAGCACTGGCTACAGTTTCCCCAGTCAAAAGAAAATATTTACTGAGCTGTTACCAAATTAATAGTCAATTGATACAGAAAAATATATCTATAGTCTGAGTATCAGATGTTTAACGACATAATTTGTTTTTAATTGGTTAAGAAGTATGATTTCGATTATATTTCTTGAAGAATACTTACAGATATATTTCAAAATATGCCTGCTTTTCTTATATTTTAATTTGTTCTCCATGTCCTTGTCAAAAAGAAATTAATTTTCTCCAGTATGTGTGCATATGCCCACTTCAGTTAGGAATAAATCAAAGTGTTATCTTTAAGAACACATAAAAGTTACCCAGATACCAACCATTCATCAGAACAACTTGACACAGCTTAAGAAAATTATTCCCTATACTAAGCCATATATATTGATAACAAGACACAAATAGATATTAAATTCAGCATCCTAGGCTGAAAAAACTTTTAATGACACAAAGCACAGCAAATCCTTTAAAGACAAGCACTATAAATGATTGTAACATTGTGTCTCCATTGTAAGTTAGAGACATGAACTGTATAGAATTATTTTTGCTTTATTTTTGCACACATGTGAATCCAGTCACACAGAGCTTTTCTGTAAATTTTAGTGGGTCAGTATAATCTTCTATATTATTTTTTAAAATAAGAGATATTTTGCAACCACAAAAGCTGCTGTATTATTGCCCATGTTCTCTTTAATTTAGATTTTTACACTGCTCTGTAAAGACACTTTTACTTGAAAGATTCTTCTGGTCTTTTCCTTTTTATTCTGTGTTTGCCTTGGCTAGGTTATAAATTTACTGGATTGCTTGGCACAGAGAGTGGTGGTGAATGTATTTCCATGCAGTTGTGGCTGAGCATCAGTAGTGCTCCCCAGGGCTCAGCATTTAGGCGAGTCCTGTTAAATATCTTTATCAATGATTTGGATGAGGAGATTGAGTGCACCCTCAGTAAGTTCACAGATGAAATAAGCTGGGCAGAAGTGTTGACGTGGTAGAGGGTAGGAAGGCTTTGCAGAGGGATCTGGACAGGCTGGATCAATTGGCCAAGGCCAATTGTATGAGGTACAACAAGATGAAGTGCTGGGTCCTAGATTTGGGTCACAACAGTTCTTTCAATACTTCAGGCTGGGGGAAGACTGACTGGAAAGTGACCCAGTGGAAAAGGACTTAGGGCTGCTGGTTGACAGCCAGCTGAACATGAGCCAGTGTGTGCCCAGGTGGCCAAGAAGGCCAAAGGCATCCTGGCCTGTACCAGCAGTATTGTGGCCAGCAGGACCAGGGCAGTGACTGTCCCCCTGTACTTAGCACTGGTGGGGCTGCACCTCAAATCCTGTGTCCAGTTCTGGACCCTTCACAGCAAGACAGACCTTGAGGTGCTGGAGCATGTCCAGAGAAAGGCAGCGGAGCTGGCGAAGAGTCTAGTGAATAGGCTTCAGAGACTGGAAAATGTGATCTGTTTCAAGACATCTTGTGGTCTTGGAATGTGTAGCAGAGAGTGAGTCAGATCTTGCCCTGGTGAGGTGATACCCTGCCCCCGATACCCCCCCAGCCCCACAGCATCTGTCAGTCATGGCACACTGGAGGCAGCCCCAGATTTGCATAACTCAGTCCCTCAGTGGACAAGAGACTGGAAGTCCCTCCTGGGAGGAAGGCACAGGATGGGCCAGAAAGATTTGAGAAGGTCACCACAAGGTGAACATGTTGTTCTTTAACCCTACCTTCATCTTGGAGTTTTACATGGCTGGAAACCAGGAACTGATAGCCATATGTCCTGTTTTTCTATAGCCTTCCCATCTTTCTGGTTTTATCCCTTTCTTTTTCTTCTCTCTTCTCACAGAACATTAATATCAACTAGGTTATAAGATTTTCTATGTTCAATGGGCTCAGTCTATGCTGTAATAAGTGATGGTATGCAGTATTTATTTGTGGTAGTCTGTTATTTTACAGGTTGTTCTTCTGTAGTAGGTTTTAAATATTCCTTGCTATAAGTTGGTTATGGTTCATTCCATATACCCCATTTGGCTTCCCTGATGGTTCAGTCCTGAGTTGTTTACCCCAAGATTTTCCCGCCAAGTGTATGTCAATCCCCCTGTCTATCAAAGATAGCACAGCCTTTTGTTCTGGAGTCTTCCCTGTCCTTCATCCCTTCCTCAAAGCAAGATTGGATTGCAAGGTTTGCTCCTTCCCCTTGTTGGCTTCTATTGGATAGCCCTTACCCTGCAGTCCTTTCCTAATGCCTTCCTATTGGTAAAAGGTTGTGTCCTCCCCTTATTCCCTCCCCTCCTTAAAAAGCAGTTTTTTGCCCTCAGTTATTGTCACTTGGCCCTGATTCCTCTGGGGAAATAAAATTTCCTTGGAACTCAATGAAGTGATCCCTCTCAATTCCTTCACCTAGGTCCCTCATGTTGGGTTGCTGCTGTGTCACCCGCGCCACAGCCGTGTGCTGCAGGGAACTGCGAGCCCCTGTACATGCCACCATCCGGGAAGGTCTCCATAGAGATACAGGGGCAGCCTCTCTTGTGACTGCCCATCGGTCTCGGGGAATGAACTGGCCGGAGAACATATTCCCCGTGACCACAGCCACGAAGTTACGTTTATTCTTTTGCAAAAGTTCCTTAATTTTCTATAATTTGCCAGTAAACTTTTGTGTATTTTTACTTCTTGAGAATATTTGGTTGGACTTTTCTTCTTTGCACCTACCCAGAGAAGAAGAACCTTGGTTTAGCCCTAGATTTGAGTGCTCGGGGTGCAACAGTAAGTCTCATGGAGAGCAGCTGAGGGAGCTGGGTTTATTTAGTTTGGAGAAAACCTGAGGCTCAGGAAGTACTTTATCCCTCACAACTACCTGAAAGGAGGTTGTAGACAGCTGAGTTTCAGCATCTTCTCCCAGACAACAAGCAAAGCAAAAGAGAACACAACCTCAAGTTGCACCAAGGGAGGTTCAGGTTGGACATCAACTTCACTGAAAGGGGAGGTTCAGCATTGGAATGGATTGCCCACGGAGGTGGTGGTGTTATCATCCCTGGAGGTGTTCAAAAAATGACTGTACATGGCACTTAGTGTATCAGCTAAACCTAATGATTCTACAATTCTATGATTCTACCCTTTTATGAAATCGGTAATGTGGACTTGGCAAGACATACGCAGAAAACGCATAAACAAACAAGCCATGCATCATAGAATAGTCGCCCTTAGGAAATTTGCCATTAGCTGCAAATTACAATGAAAAATGGAGAGAGAAATCTTACAACATTCTCCAAAAGATTATTTAGTCTATTGAAACTTAAACACACATTACTAAATGCATAATTTCTATGAAGACTGTGATTGAAATTCGGGACAGTATCTAACAAAAATAATAAAGTAAAACTATAAAATTAGGCAATAGGAAGGGTCAAAGGGTAGATGAGAAAGAGTCTGAAAGGAGCACTAACAAGAGGGAATCTGAGGTTAAAAGAAGCTGTGAAAATACATGAGCAACACAGAAATCAGGACACAGGACCAAAAGTACAAAGGGGCAGCTGAAAGATTAAATAAACCCCAGAAATGTGACATTGGTAAGATTCTGTAATTCAAGACAGTGTCATGACAGTGTCTGAAGATAAAATATTAAGGAATAGTAAGCAAATAAGGATTTGCATTGAGAAGCAGTTGAGAAAAGATGAGGGGACTTAAATGCTATCTTTATTTAAGTGAAATAAATGAGTACATAAATATAACTGGTAGAAATTGTCAGTTATGAGAATGGTACAGGGACAGAAATGCTTATTTAAGAAAATGAGTGGCAAATAAAAAGAAATAGCAAATAAAATTGTATACTATTGAAGGTCCTTAATCTTCATTTTCCCACATCCTAATAACATGTTTAGCTGTGGTAGGGATTTACGTCAGAAAACGTCCTGGTTTTTGTTGAATATGTACTTATACAAGTCACCCATCAAAGTAAATACCATTCTATTTCAATTATTTATTTACCATATGGGAAAGATTGGATTTCTTCCATTAATATTAAAAACAAATAAACCCAACCAACCAAACCCCAAGAACCTTGCTGTGTCAGTTGTCTTGGCAGCCTAGGTCACATTGCAGAATTGCAGATTATATTGATTTAGTGCTACAGTCCATTATTTAGATTGCTAGGCTGCTATGAGGATCATAATGTGATCATTGAGTTACTTGCTCAGTATATTCCTTCCTAGCACAGATGCAAATCTGAAAGATTAGCAGCAGACTTCCATCCCTTTTTTCCGCAGTTGTGCCATGCCTTTCTTCCATTATTCATGCTTAATTGCCAAATTTAATAGTCTACTTCATTCATAGTAATTTCCTCAGGTTTTATGGTTTTTATGCTGAGCTACCTGTGCAAGGTGTAAAAGAAAAGGATTCCTAATCACATCTGCTGCTTAACAATAACTGTAAGTTCTAGGAAACTTATAAGACCTAAGGAAAGTCGTACTTACTCCATACCTGAAATCTTCCTGCTAATAGGTCAGTAAGATGATAGTGATGATATGTCCGTTGAAGAAGAATGAATCATAGATGCTGAGTTCCCAAATTGTATCACTAGAAGTGAAGATGAGCTCAGACACAGTCAGAATCAGAGACATCCAGTTTCCACCTTCTCTGGGAGAGAAAGGATAAAAAAGAAATAGGTACCAAAAAAAAATTAGACTTGCAAGAGCATCTTTTATGTGGCCCATCTAAAAGCTCCTCCAAAATATAGGATCAAAAATGCACATATCAGAATGAGGGTCTAAGAGACGCTGTTTCTCTCCATACTATCAGCTATGCTCTCACACATGCACCATGTTATTTGCAGCTTCCTTACAGTTCCTTTCTTGTTTGTTCCATCTTGAGTTAAGGCTCTAACCCTTCTCCTTTCCCTTTTTTAGCCATCTCTGTTTATCTCCACCCACAAGTCACCTCTACTATCATCACTCTTATGCTTATTATTAAAATCATACCTATAGTGTGAATATATTTTTTCTTTTTTAGTTTTGCTCTTTTTTTGTAAACAATAGTAGCAAATTCTCAATGAGTTAATTGTGCAGAAACTAAGACTGTCTATGTTACTTCTTTTCTGCTAGAATGTACATGAATGCTGGGAGAAATAAAGTTATTTGAAAAAATGTTAATTGCCACTTAAGCTATCTTGCATCATCTACATGCATTTATATTAACAGAAATCTTGTGATCTTTATTAAGTTTTTTTTAAAATATATACCATTCTTGACAAATGCACCAGTAGTAATTGGCCTAACACAGAACCAATATGAGAGGAATAGAAAAACAATCTCAGTGATGCACAATATTTTTTCCACAAGCCATTTAATTAAAGCTTTGAGCTGTGCAGAGTATGAAATCTGTAGTTGATTAGTCTTCAGATTATAAGACCCTCTTATAATGTCAGAAATTAAGAAACAAATTTCACAAAAGGGAGTGACAGCCTTCTGCTGTCAAATGGAAATGCAAAGATGTCCGAAAGCATAGCCACAAGGCTGAGATGCTAGTTAGTTAAGAGGAAGGCAAAATTAATGTAAATCATGTTTGCCCTTTCAAGCTTAACAATTAAAATTGGCAATGGTGTTAGTATTCTCATTAAATTTTGAATAAACAAAAATCACCTAAACTCCAGTAGAAACCTGATCAAAAAACAAATCAGAGCTAACAATACTACTAATGAAAACAGGATTTTAAGGAAAATTCTTCAAAATGGGAATTTTTTTGAGATGATCTTGAGGAATTAAAAAATGAACTGAGAAAGAACAATAGTAGATGAAATTTCTCATATTATAGACATTCATAAATATGGCAAAGCCCTAGAAAAAAATCTAAAAATAATTTTTCATTATTAGATTTCTTGTCCTGTAAATACCTCCTTTTTGTATCCTGCATACTTCCGTATCTTTAACTTAATGCCTTATGCAAAAAAAGATAACATTTGTCTATTGCTAGGCTAAATTTTTACTCAGAAAAATCCACCTTGAAAAGTTTAAAACTAAGCTGGGAAATTAATGTCATGCCATCAGAGCATACATTAAATGAAGGTAATACACCTACATTAATAAGCCCAGTATGTTGAAAAGTGACAACTGTTTTGGTGACAGAGGAATGTTAATTTATTCATGCAAGTTTCAGGCCATATCTGTCCTGGGATGCATTATTTGAGTGTGTATATGGAAGCACAGGTTTGCTTACCTGCCCTTATATTCACACAGTGCAAAATCTCCTAAATTGTTCAGTGTTTCATTTTTGTTATGCTTTTATGGAGGTTTAAGTCTGTGTGATTAAATATGACCAAGCTAACAATCAATAAATTGATCAAACATTTAAATGGATAAATTTAAATGGATAAATTTGGTGGAAGGCTGCTCAGCAACCCTTTCTTTGCACTAACACATCACCTAGCATTGAGATATGCTGAGAACTTGAGTAATTTTGAGCAGTTCAGTTGACAGCAAATAAACTATCAGAGCAGGTTAAATCAAAAAGAACATTAATTATCTTTCTCTGTGCATTTAAAACCCAATCAACCAACCAAACAACCAACCAAGCAGAAAAAATAGACTGTTCCTAAGACACCAAAGTTTCTGTTCTGAGCTAGAGAGATATCTCTTTACTTGGTACAGTATAGCTTTCCCACAGAAAAAGGAGAGGCAGCTCAGCTTTTGAATAATTCATAAAAGGATTTCCTTCCAGACCTCCAAATATTTCCCTTACATGCATCAAACAATAGCATTTATACAGAAATAGCTATTTTAAGCTCTCCAAAGCCTCCTGTGGTTGTTGCACAGAAGTTCACTGAAGGTATAGAATAAAGTGATATGAAATATTTCCTCCAAAACTTAAAGAAGTAAAGTATTAATAAAAATGTCTGTGTTATAGCATGAAAGTTTTCATTACAATTCTCTTAGAATGGTCTGTATCACTCACAAGTAAAACATACTGAATTGTATGACTTTTGCAGAATAAGACAGAAATCATAGTGATATATTCTTTACTGCAGCAATGCATGCATTTTTTGGTATGCTGTAATATATTTCATGCTGTCTTAAAATTCTGATGCACTTATTCATTTAATCCACTTTGCTTTAACTGATATTTCCTGTCTGTTAAGGGGCCAGAGGTTAAGCTTGTATTTTCTCTGCATGTGCTGACTATAATAATACCGGAAGAACATATAGGAAGCTCAAAAATAGCATCTCACTTTTTTTAATGAAAATAGACTACTGGACAGAAAAGTGTCCATTATGGCGTTCTGTGGTTTGGAATATCCCTTTTGGTATGTTTGGGTCCCCTGTGCCCCATCAGCTATGGTGCCTTAGAGTTTCTTTTTTGTACCTCCCCAATGGCAGAGCACAAGACAAGGGGAAAAAAAAGTCCTTCACTATGGACTACCACAACATTTCAAATATCAAGGTGACTGGTTTAACCATTTCCTCAGTTTGTTCCCTCAGGACCATGAGGTACATCTCATTGCACCTATGGGTGCATCTCAGCAGGTGCAATGGACTTGTGCAGCTTTGAGTTCCTTAGAACTAAAAGTGCTTATAGTAAAGAACATGATCTTCTGCAAAGTGTGGTTTTTCATTCTTCCAATCCCTGCCTTTGCTTTCTGTGATTTGGGTGGTGTGGCTAGAAGACTTACTGGTGAAGATTGAGGCCAAAAAATCATTGAGTACCTCAGCCTTGCCTATGTCCCAGGTCACCAGATCTTACATTTTCTTTTAAAGAGGGCCTATATTTTCCCCAATTTTCCTTTTATCAGCATCTCAACTATAGAACCTTATCCTTTTATCCTTGACCTGGATGGCCAGGTTTAGTTCTGTCAGGACTTTTGCTCTCCTAACCTAATCCTTGATGGCTCACGCTATGTCTCTGTATTCCTCCCAGGCTACCTGTCCTTCCTTCTGCTGTAGACTTCCTTTTAGTGTATATATTTGTCCAGGAGCTCCTTGTTAATCCATGCAGGCCTCCCACTCTTTTTGCCTTTCTTCCTCTTTGCTGGAATTCAGCACTGCTGAGCTTGAAGAAGGTGATCCTTGAATAGTTACCAGATTCCTTAGACTCCTCTTCTTTGCAGGGCTTCAGTCCATTGTACTCTATCCAACAGACCCCAAAGAGGCAAAGGCCTTCTCTCCTGAAGTCCAGGGAGTGAGCTTGCTGTGCACTTCCTCCCGATCCTAAGAATCTTGAATGCCACATTCCATGGTCACCTGCCCTTGAGCTCCACATTCCTCATCATCACGTCCTTGTTGGTGAGAACAAGGTCCAGCATAGCACCTCTTCTTGCTGACTCCTCTGTTACATGGAGAAGGAATTTATCCTCAGTTCATTTCAAGAAACTCCTGGATTTCTTGCACCCTGCTGTGTTGTCTTTCCAACAGATATTTTAGTGTTTGGAATCCTCATTTGAAAAATGAGGATCAGGGCTTGTGAATGTGAAGTTGATTGTCTCTATAGAGGGCTTTATCCACTTAATATGCCTGGTCAGGTGTCTCATTGCAGATCCTCACCATAATGTCACCTGTCCATGTCCTCTACTTAATCCTGACTCATCAGCTCTTGGCCAGCTCCTCACCTATCCTCAGCCAGCACTCCATGCACTCCAGCTGGTCATAGACAGAGACGTCAACACTGTCTCCTCTTCTCCCTGCCTGTCCTTCCTAAAGCGCCTCTATCCTTCCAACCCAACACTCCAGCCATAAGAACCATTCCATGATATCTCCATGACGCCAGTAAGATCACGGCCCTACAGGCATGTACACATCTCTAAGTTTTCTTGTTTTCTTCCCATGATACATGTTTGCATAGAGGAACTTAAGTTGAGCCCCCAGCCAAATGACTTATTGGATGGGGTGACTGGAATTCTTTTACTACTGCCCTTCAGGTGTTGTCCTCCTGACCTGTGATCATTTCTGGCAGTAACATCAAACTGGTAGGAGTGGGATGGATAGAGCCCACTTTACCAACTCGGCAAGTCCATGTGTGGAGATGCTCTTCTTCTTCTCTGGCAGATGAACCCTGACCAGCCTGCTGTAGACCAGTTCTCTCAAAGCAAGCCCTATGGTTAATTAGTCAAACTCCTGGCTGTGTTTGTTTTTTAGCCATTTGTTAATGGTTAACAAACAAATGGTTAATGGTTAATTTGGCTGGCCTTTTTAAACCCTTTCCCTCTGACAAGGAGGATTGATGCAGACATTCAGCTTATATACGACATTAAAAAAGTTCAGAACACAAAAATGTTTCGGAGGAAGAGGGATGTAAAGCAAGCACTCAAAAGAAATGCCATTTAGAAGGTGACAGAGTTATGGCTCTGCTGCAACTGCATGCAGCTACAGCTACAGTTTAAAAGGTCGTGTGCCATTTTTCCCCACAAGTGAATGATTGTGCAAAATTCCTATTAAAAGTCAATGAACACACAACTTTGGAGTGTTGTTGCTGTAAAAAGCATGAATTGATAGCAGCATCTCAATTTCATGGGCTGGGAATGGATTAATGAACATTGTGACTAAAACTGCTTATTAATATATGGATTGCTAAATAAAAATACCAAGGAGAATAATTCTTCTGTTACTTTGTGTGGTACAATGCACTCCTGTGAAGGATATTTGCTTTATATTTATGGAGCTGTGTTTGGCATTTGGGTTTGCTCTTTTCTGAAAAACTAACATGAAAAATGAGGCATACATCTGTAGTTTCTGTTGGAGAGCCAGTGTCTTTTTCATGGACAGATAGCATCTTGGGATAGATGAAAACAAAGGACACAGACAATATTAGAGATTCTGTGACTCAGATTGGTATTCAAACTTATCTGCATTAACACTAAATTGAAAGTATAAGTATTCTGTGTGTTTAAGTATTCTGTAAGAAGGAGTGCCTTATAACTGTGTTTCTAATCTTCTGATCCAATATACCCTTTCAACAGACGGCAATGTAATCTCAAATTGCAAGTGAAATTTCAAAAGAAATAGTGCTCCATGATGTCATTAGAGGTTCCTATGTAATAAGCACCTTATGGGTTACATCCGAGGAAATAGAAGTTGATCTCTTTAGAGCTACCAGACACAACTTCAGTGCTTTATACCTTTCAGGAAACTATACTAATTTCACATGATCTGTAACTACATCTGTTAATTTTCTACATGTTTTGTATTTCCTCTATAACAATATTTTAAATAAAAGTAAATGATCTCTCAAATTAAGACTTATAAAATGAAATAAAGTTAAGGCAAAAGTATATAAAATAATGTATCTGTCTGTTCATAAAACCCAATTTATCAAGAAAATATAATCTTGATGTATAAGCTTTTAAATTATTTGAACCAAATGGGCATTTGTCTAAAAGAGGTTTCTGTTACTTTTAAAAATTAATTTAAAAGAAGACAGAGTCAAAGAAGGCAATCCAAACACAAGAAAATAACAGTAATATATTTTCAAATTCTTCATCCATAACTAAATCATTCCAAACACTGATACTTTGAAAATGGAAAATTGTTTCAATGGCTTTAGGATTTTGTAAATAAAGCTGACAATGTGTTATTAAATTATCAAAATGAAGGTGGAAGAAATAGTAAGAAAAATGCAGAACATCGTTACTCCTGAAATAGGTCTCTAAATGTTTTGCTTTAATTTATAATTATGTGTCTTTCTGTTGAATTCATCTAAAAATTTCAAAAAAGACCCTAGGAAAAAACCTCTTCTTTATGATGCAAGGCTCTGTTGAAAAAAAAAACCCTTTATGTTACATCAATATTTTCACTGGATATAAAAGAAATAAACATGGAGAATGTGTCCCAAGTATCTATAATGTACAGAAAAGAAAAAAAAATAGTAAAAGAATTTAAGAAAATGCTGAATACCACTCCTGAATGAAACAATTTAAAAAAAAAAACCCAACAGCTTAATAACCTAAACATTTTTCTGTATGCTTCAAACCAAGTGTCAGCAAGTTCCAGTAAATTACATGAAAAATTGCAAGTGAACTGCATTACACTTTCCTCCCATTCCAATGAGACAGCATTACTCCCTCCCCATACCTGGGGGGTAATACTGATGAGGCATCATCAGTACTTGCAGATGCTTTCCTATCCTTTTCTTAGGATGACTAGTGATGGAGATGTGACTGCCTCTTCACCAGGCATTTTCAGCGTTTCACTAATTTTTTTTCTAATATTTTACTTGACTTTGTTTTATTGCAACAGAAGTCCAATTTTTCATGTTTCTAGGTATGGCAGCTGGGGAAGATAGACCTTTCCCTTCCCTTTTGCATCAGCTTCTAACATGCTTGGAGACTGGTTTTTTTCCCCTCTGTAGTCCTTTCTTTCTTGTAACAAATTTAATTCTTCTTCATATGCTCTCAAGCCCTGATACTTTTTAGTGAGGTCATTGGGCATTTTCCAAGGACTGCTCAAATCTTTTCTTTCTCAATGGCTAGTCCCCACTATTTTGAGAAGTGTTTTCAGGAAAGCCTAAACAATCCAGAGCGGGTGAAAAGACAATGTACTGAAGAGTAAACACTGCTCCTCTATGTATGGCCCCCATGCACAGCCTGGTCAGGATGAGAGATCTGCAAAGGGGAGCCTTTCTAAGCTTTTCTGAAGCTAGACTGTGTCTGTGGAAGGGCTCTACATTTATCTCTTTTTCATAGGAGCTTTATTTCAAATTTCTTGTAGCATGTCTTTTTGTTTATTTTTTTCATAATACAATCTTTGTGCCTCTTTCAATATAGCTGCCATTTATTCATCTCCTTATGACATCCTAATTTTCAGATTTTTTTTTCAAATAACTATTGTTTAAGCTTTTCCTCCTGTTTCTGTATATGTGCTACAAACTATTCCTTTGCAAAGTACTTTGTACATTCATCCAGTTTTCCAGGCCATTTCCCAAACTATCCAGATGGCTTTGAATTCTGATCTTCTTCTCCTCCACACCTGCAGCTTTCTCTAGGTTTGTTTCAAATTCAAATTTAGTAAGCATATTTTATATTTAATTTATATTTAAACCTGGCCATTAATACTGATGAAAAAAAATCATACTCTGAACTACGTGTGCGGAGCATGAATTTGACATAGCCTTCTCTTTTAACAGTGATGCCTATTATATCTCTGGAAATGACATTTTCAACAAGTTCTGCCTCCATGCTATAAAGCCAACCAATAGAAAATGTGCTTTATTTAAGAACAAACTCTGAGACACTTTCAGGGGCACTATTTAAGGTCAAGATTTGATAGCTTTATGATGGTGTAAACAATAGAAAAGGACATCCTACAAGAAAAACTTATGAACATTTCTCTGAATTCCATTAAACCATTACTTTGGAGACTTACCTTGGCATAAGGGAAACACATGCTAACAATAATGGTTTTACATATAATTTTACATATAATTTGACACAAGGTTCATCTCTGTCACCTAACTAAATTATGAGGCTTTTCAAATATATTCAAATAAGGGGAAAATATGTTTCCTTGAAATGGTGGTTGAACAAAAGCCTGAAAAGAGGTATGATCCTGGATAATTCTGGTACTCATGTGACGCTACTTCAGTAACACAAATTTTCTTGCAGTTTAGTCGTGTGAGATGTTACAATAACTCCTTGTGTACTTGAAAAAAAAATAACATAAAAAACCTTTTTATGCCCCAGGTCTAAATATTGATGCTACATTTAATTATTCATATATTCATTGTCACCCTAAACTAAGAAACAACCTAATCTGCTGAAAGAAAATCATTATAAAAACAATCGTATCTTGCCTTTTATTCACGTCAAACACAGCCCATGTTAAAAGATAATTGAATAAACAGGTTGAATGACTTGCAACATTCTAACTACTAATAGATTATTTTTTAATTGTCAGATAAATTTACTGTTTACTTTTAAGTGGTTGGAAAAGCTTCAGAGAAAAATAAGTGCCAGGGTCTAAAAAATTCTGTGCTTTTATTCTCTATGTTTTGTGTTGGTTTCAGAACAGCTACATCTTATGCCATGACCTCTTTAGGTTGCAAAGGAAGGAACAGATGATTTCATAATTAATCATAGGCTCTCTTCGAGAGACTCAAGACCTATTGAATTTGTCAATGCAGAAACACTTAAGAAAGTTAATCTAAAGTAACTTTTAAAGTGGATTAATTAAATGTATTGATCCTTTTATTCAGATTTTCAATGCCTTTAATTCAATGTACTCTACTTCAGACTTCAAAGTGAATTAAGCTTAATTAAATTAGGGACATTTTAATTCTGAATATGTGTCTACATTGGGGCTAATGCATTTTAACACATTTAGCATTTAAAATGCAGGGACTGCAGAAACTGTAAAAAAACCCAACAGTGAATTACTTATTTAATAATAGTTGCCTGTGCTCACATGCTTTCTCCAGAGATGGTTCAACGTAAGATATTCTTGTCTTGCAATGAGATGGGACATGCTGGTCATTTATTCATATCTTACTTTGACATGTTGGGTATGTCCCTTTTATTTCCACACTCAATTGATTTGGATAAGCTTTCTCAAGCATGCAAGGAAAATACTTTTTTGATGCAATTAAGTCTGAAAGAGTTCAATGTGAAGCTGACTTCCAAACACAAAAAAAAAGTTATTTTGATTTTTTTTTTTTATTTGTGTGTGTGTATGGGCTGTTATTCTGTCTCACACGAACAGTTCATTTTTTTAAAGACCTTAGAAAGACAATTTTGATGGAAAATTGTTCACCACCCCTGACCATGGAAATGACAATGCTTGTTTTCTTTTGTGAGAATGAAAACATCTCAGAAATGCATTACTGAACTGACCTTACTGGACTTGTTTTGGGAAGAAATTGCTCTGTTAGGCAAGAAAGATGAAATCTGAGTGTTCTCAATGGTTTCCATTTATGTCGTGATTTAGGAACGGTAGTCCACAATTTAGCATTCTCTCTGAAACACTCAAAAACAGGCACCATTTTCTCATTCTCTGTTCTCCCATTCCCCTCCCCCTGTGGTGGGCTGGAAGGGAGGATGGGACTCAGAAAAGGGAAATATCATGGGTTGAGATAACAACAAATTACTGGAAACAGCAATGAGTTAAGAAAATTAACAGTAACAGCAATGATACTAATGACACAGGGTACAAGAAAAGAATTGAATGATTCACATGTGATGGCTGCATTCCCTGGAAATTCCCTGACTGTTCCCTCCTCCATGGAAATTCCCTGATTCTTCCCTCTTCCACAGTACTCAATCCAGAAGGGAATTCCACATTTCCCTGTCCCCTGAAAATTAGGCAAAGGTGGGATAAAATAACCTCTGGGTCCTGGTCTTTCCCCTTACTGGATACTGCAAAAATTAACCCTGTCCCAACTTTAACCAGGATGACTCAACAGAGAAAAGAACAAACTTTGAGCTGCTAATATTTTTAGACATAGTTTAGGAGGAGATTCATCAAATGATGTAAGAGAATGTAGTATGAAGAAGAAGAAGAAGAAGAAGAAAGATATACTTTTTTTTAATCATGTTTTTACTCTGTACCTTAAATGTTGCTTCCTACATCTGATATGTAAAAAGTGCATTTCTAATCTTGATAAAAAAGTTACTCTGCAGTTGAGATATTACT
Organism: Motacilla alba alba; assembly: GCF_015832195.1. Classification (NCBI taxonomy): domain Eukaryota; kingdom Metazoa; phylum Chordata; class Aves; order Passeriformes; family Motacillidae; genus Motacilla; species Motacilla alba. The sequence goes on from NC_052017.1 coordinate 76,703,811, forward strand.
CTCACGAAAATGGAAGACAAATATGTCAGATTTTGATTTGCATACAGAGCATTAATTAATAGAATCAGTTCAGAAATCTAAACATAGCCTCAGAACCAGGCAAGAGAAACTGGGGAGGAAAAAATGTCAAGAACTGTTATAAACAAGTATCGGTTGTCATTCAGATTTTCATATATTCATATGTAGTTTCCATTAGCAGTTGTCAGCAGCAAGTACTTTATGAAATTTACAAAGCAGAAATTGTTTAATTGCCAGTGCTATTGAACAAAAACTGACAGGAGAGTTATCCTATTATAATATGTGCATTCTCTCAGCTACAAGATGTTCTTTATGTATCTATTAGATGCACATGACTAAGAGTAGGCTTGGAGCATATATCTATTTGTGACCTTAATCCACTAGTTAATGCAGCTTCTCTACTGCTTGTTCCTTTTGTGCAAGTCCCTCAAGAATATAGAAAAACTTTTTTCAAACAAATACGTTCAACTAAAATTTGTCCTATTATTTCAAAAGCCATTATTTTTTTTTAATTTTGTCCATATAATTAAGCTTTTCTCCTGACCATCACCTCCACCTATGGATTGTTTGGCCTCATAGTGACTGATTATTTGAAGAGTTGTCATGTGCAGTAATGGAATAATTTTCCTGTGAATAGAATTGTTCAGACAGCTGATTTGGTCAGTCTGCTTTAGATATCTGAATAGAAGCTGTCATTTGCTGTGTCAGGATGACAGTCATAAAAAGAGCTTTAATGTGACAAAAGCAGTCCTTTGCATTTCAGACAAAATTTTTGTGTAGAGGCAAGAAGCTTATTACTGTAAATATTTTCTCAGTGCAGTTATTTGATTTTCAAAAAACTAAGGATTTAATTTGTGATTTTTAATAAAAAAACTGTTATCTTGTAAACTAAGAATAAAAATAGGACAGGAGTAATATTTCTTCTTCCATGCTTTGAAGGCATAATGAATTAGTGAAATATAATGTTCAAAATACAGGTGAGTTTGTGTTTTAATAGCTTTTTTTTTTCCTTGGCATTACAGGAAATTTTTTGGAAACCAGAAGTAATACTTTATATAAAGGAGATAATGCAACAGCTACTGTCTTGGCTAACGTACGAAGAATTTCTGGAATTCAAAGCAAGAGTTGATGTATCTCAGATTCAACCCCAATAGTTACTTATAATGAAAGTTTTTGATTGCGACTTCAAGCAAGTACAGCCATAATGGATCCCAGAACACAAACCAGCAGGGTGCTGGTATGGTTTTGTCCAAATTCTTGTGCTGCTGAGAGTCAAGGTCATGCCTGAATGGATTCTTAGTCAAAAGGGTTTGAAAATTACATGTATAGCTAATTTGTATTGCTCTTTTTACCTAGAGATTATTGTAACTTCTTTTTTTGTTGGTTATTTTTTGGCCCTACATAGAAGATGGCATTTGTAGTTACATGAAAGAAAGAAAACAAAAACATACAGGGGCAGAGAAAGGTTCAGGAAATTGTTTTCATTCATAAAAATTCAACATTGAAAGGCAATAGAGAGGCATGTTCCAAAGGAAGAGCAAAATCTATAAGGTGAATTTTTATCTTACATTGGCTATTCAATGGGCAAAACAAGAAAGACAGTTCAGTACTATTTCATTGCAATTCTATTAGACAGAGGAGGAAAACAAAGTTTTCTCAAAGTGAACAAAAGGCTACTCAAGGCAAGAAAGAACCAAGGAATTGTTTTCCTCTGTCATTAATAGTGAAACCTTTACTTATATAGTAGAAATATTGACTCACTAAAGCTGTAAACACTCTAAAGATTCAAGTGAGAAAGTGGATTTCTAAATGTGATATCAGGAAAGAAAAAAAAAACTTGAAAAAAACTCTTCAATATTGGAACTTAGTTTGGATAGGAGAAGTAAAATTAGAGAAAATGTACTCCAGCTCAGCCAGACCCTATGCACTGATGTATTCTACATCTAAGAGCAGCAGGAGTTCCCCCCTTTTCAGCTTTGGTGCTACAATTATTGGTGTCTGTTCTGAATTACCAGAGCTCACCAATGAAAGCAGGTACATGAGAATTGGCTGAAACTAATGTCTAGCACCCAATATCCATTCTGCTGTCAGCTGTTCCTGTCATTCATGTCAGTGACATTATTAATTTTCATACTAATGGAAACATTATATTTTATGACAAAGCAAGTAATTCTACTACATTAATCACATTAATACATTTCTGCTTGCTCTAAACTGTAATAATCTTGATTTTCAACTACCCCATATGTAATTCCACTTTATCCTGTTTCTGCAAAAAAATCTTTAAGTGGAAGTAGAAAAAGAAAACAAAGATTATCTTGCCTAGTTAAAAAAAAAAAAAAAGTGTTGTCAAAAAAACTGTGGGGACGTTAATCTTCAATTTATTAATATTGTATTTACCTTAAAAAGTGGACAACTTCAAGTTTGTAACATATACCTAATTTGAAACACACTTGAGACATAATCAAAATTTTAGCTGCTTTCTTGTTACCAACCTACTTTGGTAAATGCTTCTAGAAAGAATATAAATGTAAATTACATATCCCACTGCACCACAATCACTTTTCATTTCCTAATAATTTTATTTTCTAAACAAAGCCAATATAAAAACTCTTGGAAGGTTTTATTTTCTCTGTAACTGCTCAAAATTACTTTGGATGAGGCTTACAAAGTCTCCAGATGTATTCTGTGTGTACTAACATTAATTCAAAGACTCATTTGCTGATTACATTCCATTCCTTTAAAAATCTCCAAACCTGAATAAATTAAAACCCTACCATTTTTATTCACACTTGCAAACACGAGTGAACACATGAAATGATCCAATGTTAATATATATTAAAGTCTGGTAATCCTTGTCAGGTTACCTTTATATTTTTCCTTAATCCTGCAAACTCTACCCTTGGTAATTTCCCTCTTTTTTGGAAGATTTTTGAAAAGCAGATCGCCTAATCTATTCTGAATGCCAGATGTAAGAATGACAATCCTTTCCATGGTGAGGAATTAAACTTCAAAACACTCCCCCAGCAACTACATGGCACCTTGTGAGAATACAGGCTTAAACAAATAACACCTTTGAACAGAATTGTTATAGCACCTGGGGAGAGACCATGACCATAACGAGTTTAGAAAGGGATTTTCAGTAACTCCTATCAGTTGCCCAGTAGTGCTGGTTTTTAAATTTACGGTCCAGTTCACAGACTCTAATAGAAACATCCAAGACAAGGAGCTGCTGGATATCTGATATATATGGACTTTTTCAAACACCAACATCTTCAGATATCTTGATAATTATTGAATAGGTAGCACACAACTTGCAGGATAGCTTTAATGTTTTATCTGTGGAAAATGTAATTGCAGAGGAAGAGTCTTCTTTCACTGTTGAAAATCAACATATGCATCACAGAGGTTAAATTACAGTTGCACAATGTTGCAAGAGAGAATTTAACTATGAAATATGCCAGGGATCAGAAAAGAGGGCTATATCATCTTAGCAAAGTGCAAGTGGCCATACTTACTTGTTTATTTGAAGCTGAGTTAAACAGTTGCATTCATATTTTTTTTCCAAATGTGAAAGTGTCATAAACTGCACACAGCTCTCGTCTATGAGAATAATTGGATTAGCTTTTACTCTATCTTCCAATCACATTCTCATTCTATAATCAATATATTACCTTTATTTATTTAAGGCATGCTTCATATCTGAGGAGTTCCAGTTCCTTAATTTTTGCAAAAAAAAAAAATTTAAAAAATTGCATCTTTTCAATGTATGATCCGCTACAGTTCTGACAGGATTACAAATCTCCATATTGTGCATTGCTGTCAAACTACCACAGTGCATGTACCATTAATTCACATGAGGTAGTCAAGAGTTTTTTCCAAAGATTTCCATGAATAGCAGATGAAGGTGAAAATATTAATAATTCTGGTGCAGGGAATCCTTTCTGACTGCTCCTGAACAACAGGCCTCATGAGAGAAACAAGTGCCTCTCCCAGAAGAGAGACACAATGCTTAAGCAGAGATCCCACTGCAGCAGAGTAAAGTATACAGGGGCTTCCAGGAGCACTGGAAGAGTTTTTAGACCTGGGAATAAACAGAGGAGTATAAGAATTATAGCTAAAACTTTGCAGAGCAAGGAAGCTGCTATATCTACCTTATTTTAAACCATCTTTCTGAAATTGAGGGATTAATATCTTTGGTGCTTTGTTAGAATCCTGTGTTAATGTTGCATGCTAGCTTAGAGCACCTTAAAATTATGTCTTGGATAGTGTGAATACACCAGAAGAAGAATTGTTACTATTTTTCAAATTAAATCTAATATTATTACCTTCATTTTTTCTGCTTTCAATAACTTTTATTGGCAGATACATGTGTCTGATTCTGGATCACAGTCTATATCACCCTGATGAGCTCAGCATGGTGTTGAGACTGTGTCATTTTCCACTTTCGTTTTGAAACAAACCACATTATCTCCTTGAAAAGAAGCATGCAGCAAGGCTTTTTTATCCCAGGTTTTCTCTGAAAAGTGACAACAGTAAACTCCACAGAACTACCAGGAGATGCGCTGGTTGCAGAGAAATTAAAGCAAAGATAGAGATATTGCCGAGTTATTAATAATAAAACCACACACACACACACACACACTCCCCCCCTCCCAAACTTCAGTTAGGAAGGGTTTTGTTAAGTACTGTTTCAGCTTTCTCACAGAATAACTTTCAATGTCGCTGATTTACTACTGCATTCAACACACTACAAAACACTTTCAATTTTATAATTGTTTGGGGTTTATTAGAGATTTTTCAATACTTTTCCAACAGATATCAAAATCTTAGTAACCTCTAGCTTCATGGAACCCACCTTCCCTACCAAAAGAAGACATACTCCAGGACGTTTCACAGCCCCACCACATACTCAGTATGAGAGCTCCAAGTCTCAAATATTTAGACATACAAGTCTGAATGTTTCAGACTTATCAAGAAATAATAAGAAATAAGAAACAACAATAATAATAAATAATGAATAATCAAGAAAAAGTAAATATTAAATGTCTCAATATGACAAACAAAGCTCCTGTATGACTGAAATAATTTAATTGAAAGCTTTTCGTACAAACTCTAATGGAAGTAAAAATGTTTTTGCCTACAAATCTGAAGAAAGAAAATCATGGGAAGTTTAATGAGGCAAGATTCTATTGAAATTCATGAAAGTAAAAAGACTTCAATAGGTTGTTGAAAAGGAGAAACTTACTATTTTGGTTTTCTATTTTGGTGAATAATTTTCCAGTTTGAGATGTGTTGCTTCTACACAAATATATTGTTATTATATAACTTCAGAATTATATATCTTAATATTAAATCACAAAATGAGGAATATAAGGAAAGATTACTATATGTATGCATAATGCATTGCAAAATAAATAATAATCACACTAACACAGTTGTAATTTCAAAAGATCCTTATCTGCCAATCTTTCATATGGTAGTCATGTCTCTCTGCAATCCCTAAAAGGAGTATTAGAGACCTGTAGCCATTTTTGCTGAAACTATACTATTTTAAATACAAAAGTTATGTCTTAAGTAAAAATTTCAGCTTATTTTACATGAGCTCAGTTAAATTTTTTTCTCCATTTTAGGTTCAAAACATCGCTTAACCCCCAATCCCTAAGGCAAAAATTAAATTGGTCAGCTTGAGAAATTGTTTAAATATTTAATTCAAATTTAAATGATGAGATAATCCCAATACTAGTGACAGTTTAAATTAAAAGAAATATATAAGTTCTGTTCAATAAAAAGTTAGATAAATGATGATAAGCTTTCATAGCCTTTGAGTCCCTGTGGTCTAAAAACTAACTAAAGCACAATTTCCCAAATTTAATACAATGTGGATATACCAATATAAAAAAAGAGAAAAGTTGTATTAAAGCATGATGGATTGCAAACTAAAACAGGAGGTATGCATTGGAGTTGACATTTCCTGTATCACTGAGTATAAGTCCCCCTTGATTTTGTTGCTGTGCACTCCAGCACTGCCTGAGCCACCCCAGTAACCAGAAAGGAAGGTACTGGGTGTCCATACACCCAGTTTGTTCAGTGTTCTTTACTTACCACACTGTCTTCTTAAAGGCTGTCAAGGTGATCGATGTTTGGGAGCAGACAGGCTGCAACAAGGTCTCATAATCAGCAACCTGTTTATGTGGACTTCGATTCATAGAAATTGGTTTACAAAATGGAAAAAAAAAAAAGCTCTGGGGACTGCAGAATCTAACTGTAATTTAACACATATTTCCACACATCAGATTTCCTTACCTCTTTTCCCTTTTTCCAGACATATGTACAACTACAGTTGCCTTCAGTTGGGTTAAGTTTGCCTCAGGACAGTATAACTGATTATTTAACTAAGGATAGATGCTATAACATATATTTTATCTGATTTGGGCCTTATGCAGTTTATCCATTTCTAACTGCCCTGACATTAAAAATTAGTGAGTTTACATATACTTTACACTCATGTTAGGATGTAAGCTTTGACTGAAATACTATGCCTTTTCTATCAGTGTCTCAGGAGTGGAACCAAATGCAGGTCTTGCTTTCTGTTTTCCTCCAGAAACATGTACTGAGGAACAGTACACCCCAAATTCTGACTAAATCAATCAGCAGACCAGAGTCTTAAAATGTTTAAACTACTGTAATCACTTAATGTTAAGGTTTTTATGCACTTGCTGCTGGACACTAAACTGTAAAATCAATTTAGATTTCAGACTATGGTTTTGGTTGTATTCATATTTAGTGGGTTTTTTTTTCAGGGGCCAGACATACTCCACAGGAATTTGTACTGCAATTTAACATATCCCAGGATAAAACTCATCATGTTAGAAATCTCTGAAGAAGAAGAACAAAAAAATCAGTCCTCATTAAAGTGTCCATAATGAGGGTTTTATAATTCAACAATAGTTGAAGATATTCAGAGCTAAAAAAATATTTATTATATGGGGATGTCTAGAAAACAGATCCACACCTGCAGTCTGTACCAACCAATATCAATTATTGCAAGACAAGCTTTTTCATGTCAGAGGACAGTTTTATTCCCATAGCCATCTGGACCACAACCCCAGGTAAATTTCAGGCAGTTACAACATCTATGGATATAATTTTTTAATATGTTTCATCTCTTTCCAAGATTTTTTCTGTGATATGATGCATATCTAAAACATCTTTCCAAAATACACTGCCAAATATCAAGGTTGAATACAACTTAAAAAGTCTCCAAGTGGCGAAGGGTTTTCCTTAGTCACAACTACCCGTATGCATGAGAAGGCATTGGTTGTTTGTTTTTCCAAAGCACATTGCTACTTCTTACATGGGTGTTTCTGTAATTTCTGCCCATCAGAATGTAATAAAACCTCTGAATTTCTTGTAGGCAGTAATTCAAAGCCAGAATAAAGGTTATGTAAGAAATAACATAATTTATTTTTTTTCTTTTTAAAATACCTTTTAATGATGTCTTTGCAGCGTTAGCATGCCTGTATAGTTGTAGTCCTCAAAGTCAGTTTAAGAAAAGTGGGTGGTGCCCAATCAAGGCTAATTTTCCTGTGGGAAAGATGGTACTTGTTCTGATTTGAGTTTTCATTGAATGTATTTATTGAAATAACTTTCTCACGAGCAGAAAAAAATTGTTCTCAAAAGTATTTTCTGCAGCCATTACTTTGTGAGTTGGCTGTAACACCTCTGTCTGTGAGGAAGAAAAGAGATTTTTTTATGGGAAAAGAAGACGAGGATTAAGGAGCTATTCATACAGCTAACTTAGTTTTTCTCAACAAAATGGTAGGGCTGGGGATTGTATTAGTGAGTAGCAAGTCAGTACAGGTAGACTTTTACTCCAGCACTGTCCAGCGAGGCTCGAGGGCCAGACTTCCTCAGAATGCTAACATCAAGAAATATAGACAGCTATTAAATCACCAGACATCACAGGCAATATAGATGGGTGGAAAGGGGAAAATGGATATACACATTAGGCTGAATACCATGGCTATAAATTATTTCAACAGTTAACAGACAGAAAGTTTTCAGAAGAGAGGTACTTCAGTGGCACTTAATCCACTACCACAATATTACATATAGACTTTTCTGGTGACAGCTGCTGCTTAGCAACAACCCTTCTATCTCCCCTGCTCCCAAAAGAGTAGAGGTATGCCGGGAATACAACCCTGAAAGCAATACTCCTTGTTTTGCTTAGAATGAGTACATTTCCAGAAGACCCCACAAGATTTAGTTTACTTGAGCTTGTGTTTGAGCAAAACAGTATACATGCATATTAATTCTCACACACTTACCTAGTATTAAGCAGCAGGAGTATTTGGAAACCTATTTGGAAACCTATTTAGTTCTGCATCAGGTAATATATGAACTGAAAAAAAACTATTGTAAAAACTTCCGGTCTTGTAGTCTCTTTGTCCATCCTCTTGGCCTGTCTTGAAGAGGGTGAGATGTTTGCTTTTGACCAGCCATCACAAACTTCCCTTCATTACATGTAACCTTTTAAGTAGCAGGAGCCCCACATCAACCTTGGTGAGCTCTGTCAGCGCCACATTTGCTCCCATAAGTGTATGTTCAACTTGCTTGGGTACTCTATTCCTTTGTCCTGCTGCTCTGGGGAGTGTTTCATTCCCACAGCTTCTGTCAAAAGGCTCTGACCAGCCAGCCTGAGAGTACAATTTTCCTGTGAAAATGAAGGCAAAGAAGTCAAACGGTATCTAAGCCCTTTCCATTTCCCTTGTCCCAAGGTCCCTGACCTCATGAGCAGAGGGTAAAAATTTTAGCTATATTTTGCTAAATGCACTGGGTAATACAATACCTAAGTTATCCAAGTCTGGCACTGAGTTAGGAGTCTTATTAACTCTTTGGCTGTTAAGCATCAAATGGTCCATGATAACTCATTGACTTCTTAACAAAATAAAGTACACTCTTTGATAGTGTGATAGTTTAATTTTTTTTACCAAAGTAAAGTAATGACAAAGACAGAACTGTGCTATTTATTTTGTTCACCCATCCATTCCAGCCCAGGAAAAGAAGACTGAACATCTTGGTATGTAAAAGGAAATGGCATTTTCACGTCACACTTCAAGATTTCAGCTGCTTCTACAAAGATAAGGAAGGGTATTCTTCTTCCCATCTTCTACATTTGAAGTTGTCATGTCGACTTATTCAATTGAGTAGGGGAAGATTAGAGAAATCAGTTCTCATCTTCTTGTGAAGGAAAGGGTGTTTAGCACAGCTGGATAAAGGACCAGGAAATGACATGCAGGTGCTCGGATATATGAATAGGTCTGAGACATAGGACTTGTAGTAATACCTCTCACAGTGTCCTGCTCAATGAGAGCCTGATCAATAGCTCTGGGGACAGGGAAGAATTTTTCTCCAGCTTCAATCTAAGTCAGTCAGAGCCATGAAGACTTTCCAGCTTTCATAGAATAGGATGGTCTGAATTTAAATATACTTCAAAGATCATTTAATTCCAACCCCCTCTGCTGTGGGCAGGGACACCTCCTGCTACACTCAGCTGCTCAAAGCCCCATCCAGCCTGATCTTGAATGCTTCCAGAGATGGGGATTCCACAACTTCTCTCAAAAACCTGTTCCAGTTCCTCATGACCCTCACAGAAAAAAACTTCTTCCTAATACCTAATCTCAACTGACCCTCCTTCAGCTAAAGGCCATTTCCTCTTGTCCTATCACTACATACCCTTGTGGAAAGTCCATATTCAGTCTACTTGTAAGCCTCTTTCACTGCAAGATCATACTGGAGCTGTTCAGCATTTCTTCTTGGGTCTGTCTCATTTAACGTATTTGTTACTCTTGCTGATACTGGCAATATCTGTCTGTCCTCTGCTTTATCTATCATCAAAAGCAAAAGGCTTCTGAACTGCTCTGGAGCGCGGAGTTTCATGCTAGCCTGGACACTATCGTTGCTTAGGTCAATGAAACACATCCCTAACTGTGTGAACTGTGATTTTGTGTCATCAGCAGGAAGACACATTCACAGCTGTCAAATACCTTTGAACTCTCCCTGTGTATGAAAGTTTCTGCACAAGATTAAATAAACTGAAAATAGTAAAAAAATAACTGGAAGACATGCTGAGCAAGTGGAAAATGGAAGATGCCAAGCTATCTAGGAGGGTAGGTACATGTCATTGAGAGCACTATCATTTTGAAGTAGTAGCAGAGAAACATGAAATTTGGCTTATGACTCAGACATGTGTATCCAAAAATATAACAGTAAGGCCAGCAGGAAGTAGATATTACTTTATTTTGCTGGCAGGAAAGCAAAATTTGGAAAGTATTCAGTTCTTTGTCAAACATCAACTCAACACACAGTTCAAGAAAGCTGCTTCTTACTAAAAAATATCAAAAGAATATAACCCTTAAGAGGAGTTCAGCAGGAAAGAGACACTTTTCAAAGCAATGTTTAGGTCTGACTATTTTATAAATCAAACATGGGCCGCCTCTTCAACCTGAATAATGCCTATTCACTCTCCACATTTTACTGCTGTCTCTCACCCTCCCTCAGAGCTCATATAGTTAGCTTTGGCTGAGACCTTTACAGAGTGTGGATGAGGTTCCAAAGTAAGTTCATATTGAGGTGTCTCTGGTATCTCACTGGGTAACCAAATGGAAAACCAGCATAAATGCAAAAAAAAAAAAAAAACAAGGAAAAAAAAAGAAAAGGAAACAGTAGTTAACTTGAGCCTGAAATAAAACCTAAAATGAAATTGAAATAAAATCTAACATGAAACCCACAATGTCTTAATTCAGATCCCAATCAGTAAGAAAATGTCAATTTCTCTCCCTTCTACTGCAGTAAAACAAAATGACATCTACTAATGTGCATATTATACATGTACCTCATATAATACACCCTGCCTTATTACTTCTTATGGAGTGCCCATTTACTATGAAAGGCATCACAGGAAAGAAAAACTTAAGGTTTGAAATGTGAATTTGATATTCTAGTGAGGGAAATGTTCCTTTTTGCTTTTAAGTTATTATCCACAGAAGAGTAGAAAAAAACTATTAATATGGATGGTTCCTTTCCAACAGTTTTGTACGCTAAAATACTTATTCTTGAAGAACACTTTGGTAAAGTCACAGCCTTTCTCTCATCCACTATGTGGGAGATGTAGGTCATCCAAGGGTGACTGTTGTAGTGCTAGGTTGATGGTCAGATTAGATCATCTTGAACGTCTCTTCCAATCTTTATGATTCTGTAATTCTGTGATTGAAAAAGGTCAGGATAAAAGCAGCTGCTTCTCATAAACCCATGATGAGTGGACCTGACCACCTGGTTATCCTGTATGTACCATGTGATGCCACGGAAGATCATCTGCCACATGGCCCTCCTCAACACCAAGGTCACACAGGCAAACCTGTAGGTCTCCATTTGTTCTAAGCCCCTTGCCAAGGCCAGGGATATCTTTCACTACATCAGATTACTTACAGCTCCATCCAGCCTGACCCAGAAAACCTCCAAAGTAAGAAAATCCCCAAAATCTCTGGACAATCTCTTCCAGTGTCTCTTCACTCTCATAGCAACAAACATACTTCATTATATTCAATTTAAATCTACCTTCTTTCAGTTTAAAACAGTTGTTCTTTGTTCTATTACTACAGACCCTGGTAAGATGTCCCTCTTCATCTTTCTTATAAGGCTCTTTCAAGTACTGAAAGGCTGCAATAAGGTCTCCCTGGAGCCTTCACTTCTTCAGGCTGAACAACTGCAACCTTCTCAGCTTTTCTTTATAAGGAGGAATTTCATCCTTCTGACTATTTTTGTGGCCTTGTCTGGACCCCTTCCATCAGGTCCATGTCTTTCCTGTGCTGAGGATCTCAGAACTAGATGCAGCACTCCAGGTGGGGTCTCACATGAGAGCAAAGGGGGAAAATCACCTCCCTTGACCTGTTGTCAACATTTTTAGATGCAGCCCAGGACACATTTGGCTTTGAGGACTGCAAGTCCACATTACAAGCTGATGTCTAACTTTTCATCTACAAATATCCTGAAGTCTTTCTTCTGCACTCATCTTTCCTACTGAATCTCAATATAAGGTGAATTTTTATAGCTAGATGAAAAAAATAAGCTCCATGAAACGTAATACCTTCTAGTCCTTCATCACTTGACAATTCAAAATCACTTAAACTAATTGTCTGTACATCCTGGAGGAAGACATGTAAGAAAGGATTACTTTTGAAGAAAAGCTGAATAACATATTCCTGCAAGCCAGGATTACTGACATTTTATTTAATGTATGACCTTTTGAGAAGAAAACAAAAAGTTTTATGCACCAGCTTTATTTGAATCAAAAAATATTATTAAATCAGTTTCTTGTTTATACATCACCTGTCATCGAGTAAGAAGACACAAAGCATATATAGATTTGGTTACATAATAAGATTATTATGTAAATCTGAATATATACCATTCTGTTTCTCATTCTATATGTAAAACAGTCAGTGATAAAATTACTCTTTCTTCTTCAAGTAACATGACTGTCATACAACATCTGGATCTGGAGAAGCTTCTTTTGAGAATCACAAGATTCAATAAAAGTTCATAAGACACTCAGATCCTGTGATATGATCCACAAACACAAAAAATGCAGTACTGGTATTTATTTATTTATTTTTACACTGTCAAATTTAATAAAATGACCAGTATATCTGGAATGAGGCAAATGAAATAGAATGAATTCTAATTATACAGAGAATATATATAGTAAAAATAATATAATGGCTTTTTTTTTACCTTTCTTAATCTGTTTTATCTGTCTTGTTTATTTCATAACTTAAAAACATCAATAATGGATGTAAGAATACATTAGAAAGAATTTTTTGGCTCCATGAGATGGTATTCATAAAAAAAGCCTGCTTCATTGCTATTTGAATTGCTTTTTTTTTTTCTAACAAAAGATGCAGCAAATTCATGAAAATAATTTGCTTAAGCTCTTGTAGCTTAAATTTTTTCTCTTTGATTTTACAAAAGATGAGATGAAATGTCAATTAATAAATCAGAGACTAGCAAAATAAAAATTTATTATTAATTTCAGAATGGTATCATGCATATTTTAGCACACATTTTACATTTTATGATCAATCTTTATTGTTGAAGAAGTTCTATTTAAAAAATGCATACAGATGGCTGCAGCTTTAAAATCAAAACATGCCTAACTCAGAACAAATTTGCATAAAATATTTGAACTGACAGAAAAATATTTAGATGGTGAAATCATTTATCGGCTCTTTTGGTGAAAATTTGTAATGAATCCAAATAGAGAAATAAACAATTTTGCACTGACAGATGAGATGACACAAGAAGAAAAAGCAATTTAAGTCCCTTAAGAATGAAAAAACACAGTGGTAGTGACAATGTTCCAATGTGAGGAATGAACTAGATATGAGGCACTGTATTAATAATCCTGGGAGTTAACAACTAACTGAAGTTATGAGATGAGAATAAGTTTGTGATTGCATTTTTTTTTAATCTAATGGAACATAAACACTCATGTCAATGAGATCTCTTTGTATTGGTTTGTTCGCATAGTGTGTAGTAACAACTAAATGTGAGCATCTTAAAGACCATTTTTTAGATTAATAAATTACATAAAGTTTTCCATTTGATATGAAATAGCAATGACATAATGAAACAGAAGTATATCTTTTTTCTAGAGAAAAAAAAACCCTGAAAATATATAAACCTGAATAACTCGAATTTAGAGGAGTTAAATGGATAGGTTGGATGAAAAAAGGCATAATCAGTCATATTTTTGAAAATGTACAAATATCTCCATATTTTCATTATTTGCAAGCCAATTTCCTGTTTTTTTTTCTGCCTGGCTAGTTAGGAGAAACTGTCAATATTGCTACTCCTGGAACCAAGAAGTTAGGCAATATTTTACACCTTGCTGGAATAGCTTATAATATAAATGAGAAGATACTAATAGGTGGGTATAATCTCTTTGTAAATAGCAGTTTGGGGTATTAAGGGGGAATGAAGTAAAGGCAGCAAAGAGAAATGATTCCCTGAGTGATGATAAACACTAAACAGAACCAGCACCAGCTTTCCTACTCAGAAATACCCAGGTTTCATGCTGCATTATCCACCAAACTCAGAAAATTTTCACATGGTGATGCTTACAGCTGCATATCCTGGCTTTCTGGTGGATTTTATTGCTGCTAACATTAACTCTTAGGCTTTAAGTAAAATTAACTAGTATCTGTTTTACCTTTTAATGTCTTAGTATGAAGTCTGCAAATTTCTATTATAGAAAGCAAAGTCTTTGTGACAACTGAAGTAAACTTACAGATTATGGAATGAAATGCATGAGAAAAATCCCACTGCCTTTTCACTCTACACCTACCGGGAAGAGGGCTGTGCAAGCAGCTAGAACCTGATAATGCAGTAAGCCTGCAAAGTATTTATGTGATCATACCTGTAAACTACCACAGATAAAGCTTTTATTGATGCTGAACTTTGCAGTGACAGAAAAATGTCAAATTGCTCTTCTTCCTTATAACCTGGAAATATGTGCCTGGCAATATTTCTTGTCTTTAACAAGGTACTAACATACTTTCACATCTAAGACAGGAATTCCAGCATAAGCACTAAAACAAGCAAGCATAAATATTCATTCTGTGGCAATTAGCCATGATTTGCCATAATATTCTGTGCACTTGCTGAAGGCAGGTTGGCAGCAGAGGTTCCATGAAGCAAGGTGTTACAGCTCAGGGACTCTGCAGAAATTTGCAGAGGAAAATATTGGCTGTACTTTAAAGATCACAAATGCCCAGAGCTATTCTGTACCCTTGCAGTTACGAGCCTTCCCTGTCCATCTGCCACTTCACCTACTCTTTTGATTGCAAAAGGTAGATTAATATGTGGATAAAGTAAACAAACCGTTATTACAAGACAATTTTACCTTTTCTCAGCTGGCAGATGACATGGAAAATAGTCAGGTAAGGATGTTGCTGTTGATATCAGGCATATTAAAACTCAGGATGTGCTGCACTCTCCAGATTTATGGTCCAGAGAGTGTTTACAGCTGCATTCAGTGCTTCAGCTGCACACAAAGCAAAGCAAATTAGATGAAGCTGTGAGAGACTCAGCTGTACTTGAGCAAGGCATGCATCATTCCAGTGTAGTCCAGTTCACTGGAGATATACTCTGTGTGTGTGTGTTAAAGGGACTGCCAGGAACCTAATGAGTAACATCACAGTAATGTTTCAGGGAAAGTCAAAGACTGTACACCACGAAGAATTCCCCATTTGAGAACAGAGCTTCAGCTCTGCAAATATGTGGTGGGAAATAAGGGCACAGAAGGAGTGTAGGACAGGACACTTGGACATATTCTACAGTACTTACTTGTCTATGGAGCTTCTGAAATGAGCATGAGGTAGGTGGTGAAGCTAAGATACTGTTACTGATAAGCTAGGGAATCATTTAATGTGCAATGAGAACAAGTTCACCAAAGAAAAACGCATTTAGGATTACAAATATTGCAAGTACATTTTCCACATATATCTGAGTTGCTAATATCAGCCAGGGTGAAAGAAATAACTGAAGTCTTAGGAGACTCCCAAAGCAACATTTTAGAGCTATTTGGAACAAGAAAGATCTAGTTTATATTATGTCAGAGATTATCTCTTATTGCAGAATGTCTAAAATAACATCCTGACCAGTCCTAAATAAAATCAAAACAATGTTAACACGTGAAATGGAGGATTAAGGTTAATTTAGCTGTTGAGTTTTTGTACTTCTAAGGAGTGTCCAAGTGCCTGCTCCCATTTTCTGTGGGTAAAACAACAGAGATGAACAGGAACAGGAATAATTTCAGACATGCATAGACTCTTAAAACATAATGCATTCATTTTACACCTTGTTCTATGATATCCCATATTAATATATTTCTGTAATGTATCCTTTCAGGCTAAGGGACAAATATCAAATTTAAGCAGTCTGTGTGTGGCACACTCAAAACCAAATATGTGAGAAAGAAGCAAAGATGGCTTGCTGCAGTCTATTCTGAAAAGAAGTTCAGAACTCAGATTTCCAGTTTCTTGCTGTGAAAGTGATGGAAAATGTAGCCATATACTTCTATAATGTTTCTTCCATCAATCTACCACAGCCACAAATCTGTTATAAAAAGTAAAGAGAAATTCACAGTTTACGGGCAGCTTCCTCTGCCAGTGAAAGGAACTTATTCCACCAGTGAAGGCTTAAGCCATTTGCTCAGGAAGCATACTGGGTTTAATGTTGTTATTCTGATGCCTTACAGTCCATTAAGGCATGAATGATACAGCTTTTTATAGTTCTCATGCGGTTTGTCAGGGCAGAGGCTCTGTATACTGGAAAACTAGCCACTACATAGATAATGTGAGCTCAGATTTTTAAACTCATTGCTGTTCTCACCACCTCTAAATATCTGACATGCAACCTAAAGTTATGAATCACAATTGAGAAGGCTGAAGCACTGAGGAAGAACGATAAAATAATAGGTACCACAGCTTTTTCAGAACAGTTAATACAATAGATCATTAGAGTATGATTTTAAGTGCCAACTTGAATAACACCTTGTTTGTTCACATCCCATAACAACACCTTTCAGCTGTTATGCTACCTGTCCAGCTAACTGCTTTCAAAGCTGTATTTATAAAGCCTTAAATATATACAAGGCTCTATTATCACAATAGTTTGAAAACACATTAACAGACAGCAGGCACACATGAATGTGTCCAGAATACTCTCACACATGCTGTATTTATACACACACAGGTGACAAAAAAACCACACATAGGCATGCATTATATTTCTAGAAATACTTTTCAAACCCATGCAAAAAAAAAAAGTCCTATTATTTTGTACATCTGGCATATGCATTGTCCCTCATGAATAAATATGCAATTATAGAAAAATCCAAGTGTCACATCATATGTTGTTTAGGCTTTTTTATTTTAATGAGCAAAAATGAATACCTATTGTTTTTGAAATGGATTTATAATTGAAATACTGTCTGTTCATCTGGATAGCAGTAAAGATGACAATGCAAACAAACAATGCAAACATTCTTTCATTTATTTCTTTTAAATGCAGGAATTGTACAATACTTTCCACTAGATTTTCAGATTTGACAGCTGCATGGCTGAAGAGCTTCAGATATTTTATCCTCTTTTCTAATCAATTTTAATTTTCAGCACAACTACTTGGCATACAACCAATGAAAAATGCTAATTCTATGAAAGAGAAAGAGTGAAAGTAATTAATTATGGACTGTAAAAGTTATATGTGCTGTGTCCCTGAAAAGAATTTTTAAGAAATTTTTAAGTCGAGTTTGCCATTGTGAGAAGTGCATAATGTGGAGAGCTCACTTTTTGTATATTTATATACATTTACTTAGTGACAATTAATGGAAAAATAGTGCATTACTCTTCAAATAAAGCCTAAATAAAAAACAACCAAAAAACTCACAACAGGAACTCAAAAATATTAACAAGGAATTTCAAAAGTTTACTAACTAATGGGATGGCATTGCTGATCTTTGTCATGCTATTTAATTCCTTTCTCATAACTTTTATGTCATTTTTCATTCAAAAGAATAACTGACACATTTTATTTTACCCTAAAACATGTTGTCAGACTTCTGCAAAAGTTGTGCAGAAAAACATGTTCAATGGGATAGACAAGCATAGGCTCACTATTTGTACACACAATAATTTCTAGTATCATCTTGTCCTCACTCCTAATAAAGCATAAGCCTTAACCTTCTCCTTGACAGGTTTTAAATTTAAAACCTCCAGCTTCACATCAAGGCTATCAGTCAGCCTTAAAATTCTACTGCTCATCATAAACCATAAAAATAGCTGTGTTCTCATTTCATATGTCAACAGAAACCTTCCCTTGAATCTCAAGCCTTGAACCAAATCTGAGATCAACATTTATTTTGCTTCTTATGCCCACTCTCTCACAATCATTTCTCTAGTTGATAGGCTTCTGAACAGTGTTTTGGCAGTAATATCTGTAATAGAGCAGCCAGAAGTGTCCCTTCTAAAAATCAGTTCCCTCCTGATCTGATCATCAGTATTAATCAAGATTATTTGTGGTAAATACTGCTATCCACATTAAAAGCAATAATTACATAGCCTTATATTCCTAAAAAATATAATAGTATTTAAAATGTGCAAGTACAATGGCACATTTGACATACAAGAACTCCTTTCAGCCCTACCTGAAATGTGATCCTGATTTTCTTCTGTAGTTAATTGCATAAGTTATTCCTGGGAAGATTCCTGTACACTTGAAAACCTTTCTTCTGGATAATGAATTCCAAGATCAGTGAATTCTTTCTTCCAGTTTTCTAAGGTATTAGCGAAATTTCTCCTAGTACTTCACGTATGTAAAATTCCAAGGAGGTCTGTATTAAATATAGTGATTTGCCATTAATTTAAGAGTACTGGCCTCTTTTACATAATAAAAAATAACAGAAGTTCAAGAGGAACAGATAATAAGGAAGGTGTCCATTCCCACTGGTTTCACCATGTCAAATTTTACTCTAAATAAAATAACCAAAATTTATACAGAAATATAAGACAAGTGAGAAAAGACCACACTTTCAACTAATTCTTCTAGTTGCCTAGTTTGATCCAGCAACGTTGCTCAGCAGAAGGAGGGGAGGTAAGATGAGATGAGCAAATGAATTGCTTTTCACTTTCTTTAGTCACCCCTATTTGATGCTTCTTGCAACATGGTAGATGGTGCTGCCACTTCCTCTCCATTTTCTGTCTGATGATTTGTGCAGAGAATAACACATTTCATAAAGCTTTGATTATATTAATCACAGTGGAAGCAGCTCTTAAACTTCCTGTGATATATCCATGTTGACTCAAGCATTTCAAAACAGAGGTTCAGCTTTTCAATAGTGGGGTCAGACAATGCTCCCATAGGAAAAGATTCCACTATATTCAGAAGAAGGGTAACTTACTGTGAGTGGAATAGGAATATCAACTGGGAAAAAAAAGAAAGGCAAGGCAACATGTATCCATACGTTTATGGATATCCAATCTACAGTATCCTCATTCTATTATTTCATCTGTGCAAGAAACCTGAAAGTAGAGCAGGCTTAAAAAACTGAAGTAAATTTTAATCTAAAATATGTCATTTTACAAAATCCTTCTGATGCAGCTTCCAACAAAATCATCACAGAAATTTAGTCTTTACTTTCTTTTTCAACTTGACTTTAAAATGCCCAATGAAATACATCTGCTTGCAGATTTGCCAGAGAATTCACACTTGTTGTCTGCATATTTTTTTTCATTTCCTTGTATGTAAAATGGAAAAAAAAATAATGAAAGGGAAAAAAACATTACAGAAATAAAAAGACAATATGCTGCACAGAGAAAATATATTATTGCTCACTTTATTATGTTCCAAAACCAAGTTTTATTCTTGTTATATCTAATCTGAGCTTTGGTTTAGTGTATGACTTTTCTATTTTGTGCCCCTGACTCTTGTAAGAATAGGAATTCTTACTACAGCCAACCAAATTTCATTACAAGAAAAAAAAATCCAGTGAAGTAATACAGAGTTATAAATTACAAACTGAGTCAACAAATTACGTTTTGCACTATCATACAGAGATAAATGCACTGGTACTATATTTGGAATATAAAAGAAAAATATAGCAAAAGTAAGATAGAGAAACCTTTCATTATCATCTGCCTCGAAGAACTGTCTTGCATGGCAAGATCAACAAGTAGAATTATCATGTTAACTAAAAAAAGATTGTTAACTATTAAGAGTTCAATAAATCTGTAATCCTGCAATGTGAGGGAAACAGTTATTTTTGTGTTCAATTTATTAGGGTTTCAGGGATATGAATCTGAATTATTGCTGTATGTACTTTTGTAGGACAAGAGAATTACTTTTTTCAGTCTACTGTGACACCTCCTCAGTCTTTTTCCCTGGAACAAAAGTCAGTGTTTTTTAGATTTTCTTATCCTGTGCATCTTAAAAGAAACATTAAATTCTAATCACCTTAGCATTTTGGAAAGATAGTATATGATATAAAACTACACACTTAAATCAATCTTTATCACTTGGCATAAGAAAGGCAGACTCTCATGTCTTGATGATGAATCCCATATTTATTAAAGATATGAATGTTGCAAAAATCTAAACCACAAGCTACAAATTCCAGCTGTATACTATTGGGAAAAAAAACAAACAAAAAAGTCTTCACTTTCATCCCATTTGCAGTAACTCCTAACAGGCTGTTTTTTTCCTTGGAATTGAAACCTAGTGCTAGTTATTTTACAACTATATCAGAACTCAGCGCAAAATTTAAGAAGCAGACACCCACTAGCTATGTCTAACTAGCATTAGAGACAAGGACAAATTTTAAACTTTTTATTTATGGAAGACTTAAGATTTTACAGAGAAATCTCCATGCCATTTATTCCAATCTCTTTTTTTTTAATAATTTTACAATTTTTCTTTTTTCCATGGTAATGATTTAGTGTACATAATGAAATAGCCAACTGAAAAGAAAACTTGATGTCTACTTAGACATCTTGAAAGAGGTGGAGTGGATCACACCACGGTTCACTTAGACATTTAAAAGTTAGACTAACTCAGATTATCCCAGTGCTTTCTTTAATGACACCTGAGAGCAAAGCTTTCTCCACAGCATTTCTTCTTATATATCTTAAATACTTAAAATAATACAAGCCAGGATTAAGAACAGCTCATAGTCACACAATTGAAAACATTGACAGGCAAAAGCAACTTGCTGTGACTCAGGACAACTTACTTTAGAAACCTAAATATAGTGACCAATGTCTCATTTCTTCATTATATCAGTTTTTCAAAGTATAGAAATGAAGTTGGTAACAATCTGTGTCTTGTTTCAAGGCTGTGTTCCTATTTACTGCATTTATTTTCATTAAAATGGAAATCTATAAGGCTAATTAGAGAACAGTTGTTCTGTTCTTAATGCTTAAAGAAAATGGAAAGCTATGTGTGCCATGATCACCACAGGCTTAAATCAGTGTGTTTGCTCTACCCCAGACAATGTTACCTTCATATATCAAGTATACTCCATACCTTTGCTTTTCTATCTAAGGCTTTGCTTCTGTGTCTTTATTCATTTATACTCCTTCTCCCCAAACCTGCAGTACGGCACAGGCAGTACTGTGAGTCCTCATCTCTGTTTTTGAGATACTTGTGGGAAAAAAAGAATGTAAGGAACTGAAAAATTAATTAATCAATTTAAAATGAGCCAACTTGCTTAAAAAAAACAAAACCTAAGAGGGCTGATGATGAAAATTGTCTCTTCTTTCTTTCTGTTCTGTGCAAGATCCCCCAGAGAATAAGTGAAGAAACATTCTCCTTCTTCTTCCAGTAGTCTTGACTGATTGACCCCATTTGCAGGTTGCCCTAGGGAGGTCATAGTTCATAATTGTTTTCTCCTCCAGTAATGTAAATCAGCAACCTCATTACACTTGTTGAAAATTTAGGTTTCAAATTTAGAAACTGTGGTGACTTAACACAGTGTACTTACTCCTTTCCAGAGGAATGTTTCCCATTTTAATTGTATGACACCCACAGCAAAAAGGGAAAAAAGAGTTCTCCTTCGAGAATAAAACCCAGAAAGTTACTGGACAGTGATAAAGGTGAATGAAACCTGGGATTACAGAGAAAATGAACTTAAACTGTCCATTCCCTTCTCCCAAGTTTTGATCTAGGAGTTAAGTGGAGGTTGTGACAGGGAAATTCTAGCTACTTCTGTTTGCAAAATCTATAATGAATGAAAATCCAGACCTATCTTTGACATTATCATACATGAGAACACATTCAGACCTTGTATCTTTTTATATATTTTGGGAGAAGAGCTGCAAATAATGGTGAGCCATGCTTTCTATAGCATACAGCAGGAATATTGCAATTGAGCATAAAGTACAACTGTTAAGCAACTAATTGTAAGAAATGTTCATAGATAATTTCAGCAACTTTGTCACAAACAATTATCCAAGGAAATGTCCCCCACACTTGATGACCTCTAAGATGGGTGACTTAAATATAACTAACCTGCACTCATTCACCTGGATGAACATTATGCAGGTGAATTATTACATCAATAACTTGGAAAATCCAGCTATAATTGAGAAGTCCTTGAAAACATTTGAGATGATAAAAAAGGTTCAGCTTATATATAGGCAGTTTATACATAGTTAGCATAGTCAAAAATCATTATAAAATCATTAGGAAACATGTCAAAAAAAGAAAAAAAAAAGCCATACATTCAATGTCAAGAAAAAATCTACAAACACTTAGCATGAAACATATTGATGAAGGACTAGGTTTTTTGAGGAGATAACATGAATGATGTGTCACCGCAGTGGATGAGTAAAGAATGAATGACAAAATATATTGTTAACAAGGAATGATGAAACTATGTGTAGTGAAACCATCCAAACTGGATTTGTTGGTGAAAAAATAATTACTAAAACATGGCAACATTAATCTGAATTGTGTTTTTTTTCTCATCTCATGTATTCTATTAGCCCCAGTTACAGACATTTTAATTATATCAGATGAGAGAAAGTGGGACAGTCAGATATTCGCTTGCTTTGTCACTTCACAGTACTCATGGTGAAAGGGATTGTATAGGGATGACTTGTCACAGGGCACAGAAATTGGTATGAAATATTTTTTTCTAACCATTGACAGCTGACTCCCAGCATGGCTTGAGATTGGACGGTCAGCAGTGTGCCAGCTGTATCCCTGAGAACCAGAGGGCTTGAGATCAACAACTTCTTCCTGAGCATCAGGATGATAGTGCCCCAGAAATGCTTCATCATGAAAGCCAAGAGCTTTTGACTTCCCAGTTCTGCTGTTTTCCAATATATCTGCAAAACATGACTATTCAGATTTAGGTGTGCTACTTATTTTTCATTCCATGCTATTTCACTGTCTCTCCAATTTTCTGCTCTCAGTTTCTCCTTTTTTCATGCTGTGCTGGTGGCTAAGCCTCTAATAATTCAGCTTCGAAGACATACTCTTGGGTGGATACTGTAAAAAATCAGTGTCTTAATCCAGATGGCCCCATACAAAGCGAAGCAGTTCCCCTGCAAGAACTGTAAGCACGGTGTGGTTGCTGTAGTCAGCATGGTGCTAGGACAATACAAACAGAAAAAATGGCAAATGGAAGAACAGAGCTGTTAATATTTTCAGAATATCACCCTTCCCTGTCAACCATCCCCCCAAAACCCATCCCACAAATACAACCCCACTCCCAAAACACCCCCAACCAAGCAAGACTAGCTCATACTCTCCCCACAGCAGTTTATCTTCTGTTTTAATCTCTTTTTATGACTCACAGGCACCAAATATTGATTCAGTAATTGGTTGTCTTTTCCACAAGTTTGTGGTATATTTAGTTAAAGGATCTCCAAAGGTTCCTTCCAGCCTCAATAATCCTTCTGTGTTGTTTTGGGAGAAAAAGATAAAGGAATTGGGAATGAAGAAATGAAGCTCAGCATGGGAAAAAAATGGAGGGTGGGGGGAAAAGGTGTTTTGCACCTTCTGACCCTATTTTAGTTGTCAATAAATTAAATAAATTTTTTTCAAGTAAATAAATTTTTTCCAAGTTGACCCTGTTTTCCACATGACAATTGCTAAATGAACTTCCTGGGTTCATCCTGTTTCCTGCATGTGTTGCTCTGAGGGGGGGAGTGAGGAAGTGACTGGGTGGGCATTTGGCAGTTAGCCAGGACTGAACCACCATACCAGAAAGACCCATGCCCAGCACACAGGAAGAGATGAAAGATGCTGAGTTCCATCAACCTGAAAGACTTCACAGGAAGCATCAATGTTAGCAGCCCTAATAAAGACATCAATAACAGCTTTGGCAAATCAGATGAATCTCCTGGAAATGCAATGCAAAACAGTGCAATAAAAAATAACTTTTTTGTCATTCCATTACACAAACCGGGTTTATAATTAAATTGAAAAATAGACCTGAATTAATTTGTTTTAATACAATCAACAAAAGAGCCAAAACAAGTTATTTTCTTAGATTGATTGGCACTCTTTCCTTGAACATCTTTTCTTCTCCTCTTGGTGAAACTGTTCTCTGTGTGTCTTGCTTTCTGCACCTATGAAGTTATAGCTTCTCTTTTTTTGAAATGTGTAATTCCATATTTGAAACCTTTCCAAACAAAAATGCTTTAGATACTTTTCTTCTTTTTGTTACTTCTCTAAAAGTTATGAATATAGCCATTTGGGCAACATTTGTGAAACAATCATTTACTTAAAAAGAAATAATATGTATTTTCATTAATTTAAAAAGCGCACATTGAATCCAAACACAAAATTTATTTTTATATAAGAGGAATTTCAATCCTCTGGTTTCATTGGAGCAGACCAAGGTAAATGAAAGAGTTGTTTAGAATATCTGCTGAAACATATGTCTCACTCTAAAAGATAAAAAAACTTAGAAAAGGCAACCCATGAAAGGGTTTAAGTGGCTGATTCCTTGTCCTTACAAAATAGATGAATGAAAACAGGAGAACCACATTTCCCTGGAAACAGACGCTTGTTTGTTTCTCTTTTAGGAGAAAAGCGTTGGAAACACACATGAGTCACAGATATGAAAAAATGGATAAAAAAATGAGTGAAAGTGCCTAGGACACATCACTATCTAGCAGCTGAACACTCTAAAATCATAACATACTGTTTCTCATATAAATCAAATGTAACAGAGGACTGTAAAATATAATAAATCTAGAGAAAGAGGAAGAAATATGAAAAAATATAGAAAGAGAAAACATAGCAGCCTCACTTAAATTCTGAATAATTAATTATCTTTTGGCTAAAGCTCAAATTTTTTCTATTCCTCTGAAACACTGAGAGGGTTTTTTAAGAGTCACAGTCAAGCATATTACATTTTGAACTTAATTACTGTTCAAATATATAATATAACAATCAGAGAGCACTATTTATATATTTCTCTTTTTTTGTGTGCTCCACAATATTAAGTATCTTACCAAAAAATGTATATGCTTTTGTGAGTCTCTTGTGAATAGCATCTTGGGAATTTAGTGTTCATAATATATTAATATATGATATATAAAAACATATATAATAATGTGTCTAATATTAATTTACCACTAACATATTATGATTGTTACAAAACATATTAAATATTCCAACATATTTTATGTAATGATTCATATTATTTTATTTTACATAATATGCAATAAATATATTAAATATATATGTTATATATATTAGTATATGCATTAAAAATACCATTATCTTAACTTTGATCTGAAAATGAATCATGCTCCTCTTTAAAGTCATGAAGTATTTTGACTGCTTTTCAGATAAAGCAATAAAGACTATTTATAAACATGACAGGGTAGTGCTGTACAGGGTAGTACATTTCCTCAAATGAACACCCTAATAGTGATTTCTATAAGGCTTAAAATCTTTATGTGATAGACACCAGAAAACATGAAGAAACAGTTGTAAACAAGAAGAGAAGCAGCAGACAGAGACAACATTATTAACAGTTGATCAAAGTCAGTAACTGCCTAGTGCCTTCTTGTTCTTCTGGCACTCCTGGAAATAAAAGGCATTTTTGCTTCTCATACATAAGCAGGATCACACAACAGAGTATGACAACTGTTTTTCACCCTCATAAAAGAACTGCTCAAACTGTTGGGAAAACAATATTAACAGTGGAGCTTTACTACTATACTTGTTGTTTTTATGCAAACTACCGAAAAAACCCAGAGATAGGAATAATCTGCTTGTAACTGGTGAATTCAATTACATTTTTTACTGAGTTTTTGTTTAGTTTAATTGACAGCATACTAGACTGCAACATTTTGTTCTGTGAGCACTTGTATAAACTAGAAGATTACATTAGAACTGGTAATGGAATTTTAACTACAGGACTATAAAAGAGCTACAATACATTAAACATCCATTGTTTTATTTCATAAGCAGGAACATAAACACTAAAATGCAAATATGGTCATGAAAAAAGGTTTAATTAAGACACACTTCTTTAATATTTGCCAAGGATATGCTTGCAAGTCAATGATTGTGCACATGCTTGCAAAATGCCTTGTTAAAACAATTTGCTTCCTTGAGATCTAGTTTTATAAAGTGCTCTCTATGGATACATATACAATAGAGGAACATTTTTCCACACATGATCTTTCAGGCTGTTTAAGTTTGCTTATTACAGTCGGCTGTTAGTTGTGTATTCACTGTTAACATACTGCAAGAAGCTGTGACTAGCTGCATGCAGGAAATCATAGCAAAAATGCTTTGAAGTGATGATTTCAGATGGTCAAGCCTATAGAACAACAAAAAGATGCACCCACTGAGTAGCACTCAATCACTCTAGAACCCCATTTATGTTACCAGCTTGTCTTTCAGGGTCCCTGACTGCCCTTACAACCAGTTCTGCTGCCTTTCAATAAGCCACTGAACAGACAAGAGAAATTTCTGTTTTGGATACATCCAGAGTGTTTGAGCATAAGATGAGTATGCTGGCAATTTTGGTTTTGCCAGATTTGTAGGATAAGGCTGTCTAAAACCTTCAGTACAGGAGTATTGTATTATTGCACATAAGAATTATAGCTTTTGAAATCTGAAGATTTTATTTTTCCTCAAAATTTTCTCCCAAGTAACTGGTATTTTGCTGATTTGCCCACACAACTCAAAGAAAATTGATTATAGACAATTTATGGGATCTTATGGGAGATATATGTTTATAGTTAACATGTACGCACTGAACTTCAAGCAAAAATGATATTAAATGACATAAATCTTGAAAGAAGATATGGCATTTCCTGTTATTGAGCACTTCAGGACAGGAAGAGAGGCAACAGAAGTATTTAGGAGAAATCATGCACATTTCCATATCAACCTAGTATATATTACAGTCACAGAGACTGGGAAAATAAATGGGTTTGCATTTAAAAGATTTATTTAGGTGTCTAGAACTTTATAGATATTTCGAATTAATTGCTTAACCACAGAAACAGTAAAGATTAATTTTCTTCTGTCTGTTTATATAAGAAAACATGGAAAGAAATTTAGCTAGAATGGGCCATAAAACGAATTGTGTTTTGATTCTGTTGGCATTTTCAATCACTGTTGCATTTACAATATTTCTGTGATCTTTTTGTTAATGTGATAAAAAATAATGCCATAACAGGAAACAGTTTGACCTGTAAGAACCATATTGTAATAGGTTAGATTAGTTCTATTTACACCTGCCATCCCTAGGACTTTTATAAGAAAAATAAAATTTTAGATTTAAAAAAATTTATTATTAAAAAAATAAAATCCATAAAATTCCACTCATCCTTTTTAATTGCGGCTGGGAAGTTTTTCAGACATATGGAGCTATTTTAACAAAAACTCTTTTATTGCCACGTCTGGGGTCACCATTTATCACCATGGGTCTTCGGGGCAGTTAGGACTTGGTGAAGCGAAGGAGAGATCTTGACTCCATTTCAGAAGGCTGGTTTATTATATTATGATATATATTACATTAAAAAAGACCACACTATAACGAAACTACAAAGAACAGAGAGAAAGATTCATCAGAAGGCGAGACAGGAATAGAAAAGAATGAATAACAAAGTTCTGTGACTCCTCGAGAGTCCGAGAGCTGCTGCCTCCTTGACTGGCCACCAAGTAGAAACATCCCACACTGACCAATCGAGCACGCACCTGCTGCATTCCACAGTAGCAGATAACAAATTGTTTATACTTGAAGCTGAGGCCCTTCAGCTTCTCAGGAGAAGAAAATCCTAGCAAAGGGATTTTCATAAAATATCACAACCACACTCATTTTTGGAGATCTTTGCAAAAATCAATGGCACAGCATATCACATTGTCAACAATAATTAAGGAAGAAGAAACCCTACTTTCCTAAGAAAATTATTGGTATTATAATCTCACAAATGAATGTTGTTTAAACAAGAAAAAAAAAGAGCAAACCTTGACATATCACATCTTAGCTTATCAGCTACAGAAGTGCTGGATCAGATTCACTGAAGCAAATACTTGTGACCATAAACTGTGTGTTTCTGGTCCTTCCAGCTCAGAAGTGGCAAAACTGGATTTACTGCCCCAATCCATCAGATAGAATGAGTCCTAGTTTCTCAAAGACTATTTGTGCAATGTGCTCTCTACAGTATGAAATTTTGATGATATGAAACTCAGCTACTACAGACGTGAGAAGCTCATGCATGCTAATTCTGGAAAACATACTTATGTGTAAAGAGATAAGCTTACAAGTGAGGCAGAATGTTTCTTAAATGTATATCACTGTGAAAGCTGGTATAAACCACATTAGCAGAGTGCCATTGATTGGTATATTCCACGTATGTCTAAAGGGATTTACCAACACAGGAAGGATGGCAAAAGTAGCACTAATCACAGACTTCAGTGTAGGAGTAAAGTGTGGCCAATTTCAAAATATCCATCACATCGTGGTAACTCACAGATCATTTGCAAATCTTCTTTCTGAAAATCCGTAAGGCAATGCCTTCTTACCAGTTTATACAGGTGGAGAATAAAATTGTGAAGTCTTGGGAAGAAAGGTTACCACCATCCAAAAAAGAGAAGACAGGAAATAAATCAATTTCCTTGAAATTGATTTCCTCCCTCCACTTTCCCCTAAAGAAGGCAATCAATTTGAGTCTGAAAAGAACACTTGATTTACAGCAATAGAGATGACTGGTCATTAAGTTACAATATATATCTGTGTACAGCCAATGTATACCAGGATGTCTCCAGTAAAAAGCCTGAATGTTCTATATATATATATATATATATATATGTATTTTTTTTACTTTAAAACATCATTCAATGCATAATTGTTATTTTCTTTAGAGTTCATACCCTCCCTTTTCAGTGGCTCCACAGAAACAAACCACCAGCAGCTGCGTGACATTTTACTGAGTGATCAGCAAATCTTCTCTCCCCTGCATGTTTTTTACTCCCTTTTGTTATGCTCTTCTTCACAACTCATGATTTGCACTGTTTGACACACCGAGTGTTAGTACTGCTAAAGAATAACCTGCCTTTCAAATTCCATCTGATTTAATACCACCCTTCTGAGTGGAGAGAGAACACCAGTAACAGGGAGAGATAGTTTATCACATCTCAGATCATGCACAAAATTATTTTGGAGGTTGCCTAACAGTCAGTGAGATGTGCTGTCAAGGAGAAAGGCTAATAAAAGCTGTGACAGCCCAGTTTGTTCTTGTCAGCTTGTAATGTGCAGAGTATTGCTTTACTTCAAAGACACTGTTACAAACTTTAAAAATTGTTATTCAATTTTCTACAAAAAAGTACAAGTCCCAGAAATGCACAACCAGATTCTGGAAGCCTACCAGCATATTTGGGAAAGGAAGAACTTTCAGCATATTTCAGTTTTCTAGGTATTACTGGAGGAATACAAGATTATGTGTCATAAGTGCCAAAATCTTATTCTTGTTTTTAAAGGAATGCTGTATTTTTCATGAGCCGCCATTTTTAAGGACAGAAGTGAAGGAAAATGATCTTCAAAAGGACCAGTATAGTATATCATTTTGATAGCGTAGAGAAGTGCAAATTTTGACCAAATTCTACTATCTGCCTTTTACCTTACAAATTCTCATTGTACTTTCAATAGAGGTTTCTGTTCACCATTGATTTAGAACTTCATACTGAAAATACTTGTAAAGTAACACCCTAGACCTGGACATCTCCTACTGAAGCACAATGCAGAAGACAAGTATTAAGTAGATAAGCTTAATTCAGTTTTCTCCTCATCTGATGATATCTAAATTTCTGACAATACCTGTTCTTCTCAGGACTAGTGGTCACACACTCCTCATTCCCTTATTTGTTTCTTGTACAGGAGAGCTGCCACCTTACCTCAACCCAGATTAAATCATTTTACAGAGCAAAAAAAGGGATAGGGTAGCCAGCTTCCACTTAGATTCTCTTAAAACTGATACTGCCTTGATAGGCAAAGCAGAGAGAAAATGAATGGTAGGTGTGTGGGGTAGTGCTGTATCTGACCCTGTCATTCCCTTTCTAAGAAACATGTTGACCAAGGGCGTACAAATGCCACAGCAGACCCTGAAGGCTTAGGCTCCAGACATCCAGGCTGTGGTCCTGAGCAGAATAAGTACAGCTCTTTTACAACTTCTGAAACTCTGGTTCAAATCATGTTTGTGTGTGTGTGTGTGTGTGTGTGTGTGTGTGTGTGTGTGTGTGTGTGTGAGGACAAAGGCAGACTGCTGAAAAGTCCAGTTTCACTTCAGTAAAGATTCAGGGTAAAATTGAAAGGAGCATCAGTGAAAATTTATGAAAACCTTTTCCTAGTGAAGAAGGACTGGACAGGCTAACCATTCAAAGCTGCTTTTGATTATTTTGTTTGGAGGTCCATAATAGTTAGATTTTTGTTTTCACCAAAAATGATTTTAATGAAAAGCACAGACTATTTGGAAATGGCAACTGTATAGTTCTAACAGTCAAGAAAGAGTTTGCAATGACAAAGCATACGAAAAGTACTCTGTTTTTAAGAAATGTAATAAATTAAAATGCAGTCAAGGTTATGGAGAAGCATAAAGATCTCTGATGTATGAAATTCAGAAAGCAGATATATCTGAACACTTTTAAGTATAACATTGTTACTTTGGAATAATAGGAAACTGGCTGATATGCCATTTATTTATTGATGAAGCCCATTCTAATGGGTTTCAAAATGACTGCTGTTAGATAAAATTTCAGAGGAGTGAATTATTTAATGTTCCTAAATGGCACACTTGACTGCCTGCCACATTTTTGCAGTAAAACATCCAAACACAAATATACTACTTAATTATACCAAAATCAGCAGATGAGAAAGAAGCCCTTATTTGATTAAAAAACATCAACTCCATGATGACAGAACCTGTATATTGAGCATCAATATAAGGAAAAAGAATCATTACCTGAGCATTAAAATAATGAAGTCTTAATATCAATAATGATAACAATAGCAATATGAGTTATGGGAAGACTTCTCTTGTTGCTCAGATGTTGAGCACAGCAGGAGCTGAATGCTTCTTAGAAATTATGCAGCTCAGCTACAAGATATATCAAGGTTGAGATTCATGCCCATGGAGTTATGATTAGATCCCATAATCCTCTCTATTATGAGGGGACATGAATGATATTACACAGGAGGATTTAAGCAATAAAGACTTTTAACAGTTCTGATTCCCTTTCAAAGCACAAGTACATAAACAGCTTGGTTACTACAGCCACTTCTTAGCAACAGGAATCAAAGAGAATAATGGCTCACAAAGACAAAGCAGTAAGCTCAGCAGTAACAGATACAGTACAAATAGGTTGTCAGCAGGGCAGATGAGATTTTTAACATGTGAGCACCTCCTGTCACACATGGGGAGCTAACATGTAGACATGCAGGGAAAATGTCATAGAGTGTCCACAGAAATTAGTCAATATTGACTCAAAAACCAGAAAGTTTACTTTGTTTTATGTCATCAAAGATGACCAGGTTCAAGAATAGTCAGGAAACATTGGAAAATGCCAAAAATATTTAAATGCCCTCTCAAGAAATGAAGACAATAAAGGGAAACGGAGAAGGCAAGGGAGGGGAGAGGAGGACAGGGGGATTGCCAGAACTGAGAAGATTTGAGAACAGAATGGATGAAGGAAGCAGTGCCCAGGTCTTGTCCAGTTTTGCTGTCCACAGCTCATAGAGACATTCAGTTTCCATGAAACTTCACAGCATCATTTCCTGTATTTGTTCCTTAAGGGTTACCTTCCCCTCCTTCACCAACTCACGGTTTTTCAGTAGGTGATTTAGTGATACATTTAAATTAAATGTTTATGAGTGAACGTGAGCTACAATTGTACAGGTGAGAAGTGGCAGACAATTCTAGTACATTCTTGAGTTTTTAAACAATTTTATTTAACTGGCACAGCTGAAAATCCAGATGCAGCACAGACCGCAAGTATACGTCTATATGCTGACACTGAAGTCTACATTCTTCAGCTGATTTCCATCATGCTTTACTCTTTTTAGGTTTGACCTTGATTTTATCAAAATCGAACATGCTAACAATCTGCACTGTTTCTTTGATCTTACTTTGAACTTTACTGTCTCTTCTCAAATGTGTTTGGTATAATACAATCTCTAGGACATTGCGCAACAAATACAGACAGTGTAAATCCTTGTAAATTTCAGATAAAACCAGCAAAGTTTAAGGAATCCATAATAGGATAACTGAAAGAATAAATACAGTGGAAAGCTACCGATGCCTTCAGAGGCTACCTAGAACAGAGGCTAGATAGTGTTAAAGTGGATATTTATTAAAAAAGGCCTTCAAAGGATACACTTTGGGCAGTACAAGAACCTGGTCAAGCTACACCCAAGATGGACACTGCCTCATGAGTTTTCACACTTCTATAAGTTTTGGTCCATTTAGATATTGGGGTCAATTGTCCAATTACAGCTTCAGGTTTTGAAGTCGCATCCTCCCAGATTGCTTTCCTCAATTTGCTGTTGTTTATATTTTTTGGGTTCAAAGCTGCAATGGTGTCCTTGATTCCTGGGCTGGAAAATGATTGTTTTGTCTAATTAAATTTTGAAGAGAACTTCCAGACGCTTTATATGAAGTTCAGAGTTATATACTAATGCAGTACAGACTCTGGAAAATATGAAAGCTAAAACTTAAGGCATCACTACAATGAGGCTACTGCTATCTTACAGGACTGGTTTACATTTTTCTCCCCCCAGTGGGATCAGATGGAAAACTAGGAAGCATCTGGCACAGTCAGCACTAAGACAGAGGTAGTTTTGTTTTTACAACTACACTTCTCATAGTTCATAAGCAAAAACGGGAGAAGGAAGGAAGGAAGGAGGGAAGGAGGGAAGGAGGGAAGGAGGGAAGGAAGGAAGGAAGGAAGGAAGGAAGGAAGGAAGGAAGGAAGGAAGGAAGGAAGGAAGGAAGGAAGGAAGGAAGGAAGGAAGGAAGGAAGGAAGGAAGGAAGGAAGGAAGGAAGGAAGGAAGGAAGGAAGGAAGGAAGGAAGGAAGGATAGAAAAAGTCGCAATAAAACAATTACATTCAAAGAACCCATGAGACATCCTGAGGAAACCCAACTTACACAAAAAATTTACTCCATTCTGTCAATGCGGCGTTACTCCTATGCTGAACCTTAAATTCAATGAATGGTGTCCTACTTCTTAGGAGAGGCAATTTTGTGGTGCTGCTTATGCATTAAAATACTCTTGCACATTAATAAGTATGGCACATAGTAGCACTGAATGATTTTATCCACGGTCACTGGACTGTTACGCATCCTGCAGTTCTATCAGAAAGTAGCATATACATAAAGATGACTCACAGAAAGATAGTAGCAGACAAGATGAATCTGTGTCCTTTGTAATACACTTGTAGTACTTTGTGATGGAAGGAGAAAGGATTTGTCAGCAGGTGAGATAAAAATAAACCCAGTCAGATACTACATATTTTAGATTTAGCCAGGTACTACCTTATATCAGTAAGGACATTTCTCTCTGCAATTCAATGTGGATTCACAAATTCTGTCTCATTCTTCTCTTGTCTGGCTTTAAACAGGGGATTCTGGTCACAACTGCAACAGATACTGGAAGAGATGAAGCCAGTAGGCTGACATCCATCACCTGTTATTATTAGTGTTTACCTTGAGGATACTTGAAAATACTTGCTCTGATTTTCTATTGAAAATTGACTGCCAGGTCACACAGGTGAATTCACTGCAGCTGCTTGCCTGCCAAAGTGCTCTCAGTACTAAGAATAGAAGTGGCTTACTAGGATTAGTTAGGACAACACCAGTCAACCAATTGCATTCCATGCAGAAGCCTCAGAGATCAGTGAAATATTTTTTCTCCTAGTTTTCTAATTGTGGCTGCAACCAGTCACCTCAAACTTCTTAGGCTTTTAAGAGATGTGCATCCATACCCTTTCTTAAGCAGCCCTAGGTCAATAAAATTAATATGGAGAAAGTATGAATTTAGATGTGATTTTTATTTCTGATCGCATTCTGTCTACTATAGACATTTCAAGGATAAAAAACATACATTTTAAAGACAGAACTGAATTGGAATTGATGTATTTAATTGCTTTTTCAAAATATTTTTGGCGAAACTGTTCTCCTCAAGCAGGGAAATGTACAATGAACAGTTTCAATACATTTACATGGAGTAAGTTTGTACTGAGGACTCTGTAAATTGAGTAAAGCATGCAATAACTCAGGGGTGCTTCACAAAATGCATGAAAGTAGATTGTAAAGGTTGTGGGAGAGGAATGTGTTGCTGAGGTCCTCAAGAGCTAGAAGGTGGCAATTGTGGGAATCATAGGGCAGGACTGGGGGGATAAAAATATCATAGGTCACTGCTTGGTCTCTAATTATTAAAAAGAGAGATTAAATTGTTTGTATGTGTAAGAGTTCTGCCAGGTATAGATACAGGTTTGACCAGGAAGGAAGAGGAGGGTTTTAGGAGGCTCTTACCAATTCTAGCTGCAATCATCATGAAAAGGTTACTTTTTGGGAGGATATTCTTGTTCTACATTATTTCCCTTTCTCTGTCTTACATTACCAAGAGGGTAAATGAAAACAAAGGGTTTATTTTTTGCTATACGTACTAGAAAATCTTTAGTACTAATGAGGTTTGCCAGCTTGAAAGCCTGAAAGAATAATCTCTGCACTAGTAAATCCAGAGAATGAATATTAGATTAGAAACAATAATGCAAACTCTCTTAGACTAATCCATCCATGTGTCTAAGTCCTGACCTGAAGGGGAATACCTCCAGAGATGGGAGAAGTTCAGTCTCATTGAACATGCATCTCTCAGCTTCTTTTTTAGAACTGCCAATCTTAGCTATCAAAGAAACGGTGATGACATTCAGGATCACTGAGAACAATATTAGTAACAGAATTTAGATAAAGTAAGCTCCAAAACTTTGTTGCATCATCTCATTTTCTGTCTCCCAGATGTTTAAATAGTATTTGCATTTCTGTGGTGTTGTTCACTTCCCATATTACTGCAATTTTAATAAAAAATCTCTGCTAAAAAGAGAGTAATTAGCTAAATAGTTTGTTGGGAAAATGAAGTTTTAGTATTCCAGAACACCTGACTCTTTGAAATCTGCTCCAGCAAGACTGATTTATAAAATCACTTTGGGGAACTAGTTCACCTCAAGCTCAAATTTTAAGGCTATCCAGGCTTCCCAGGACTACTTCTCCTATTGGAAAGGTCTACTCCAAACTGTCATTGCTCTTATAGCAAGGAAACACCAAACATTTGGGCAAAACCATTGCCAGTTTCCTCCTGTATTTTTCTTTTTACATCACCATTCTTCAGGTTCATGAACAGTAGCCCTCATTTCCCTAATGTGTTTATAATTAGGTTTGTATGGCAGTATAGATGAGACCTGTTGTCACAGCTTTTGTCACAAGATATTCTATTACTCAGGAATTATACAGAAAGAACTGAATTTTTTTTTTATATTCTAAACCAAAAAAGCAAAAGTAGTTTTCTAAGAAATAGCCAAGGTAATGTAATGTCACTCTGAACAGAGAACCCAATCGCTCAGTCACTTAGATATAAAATGTGATACACAGGACAATCAAAGTAATAACAAAAATACTTGATTTATCTCAAAAACAACTGCAAAAAGAAAATAATTCTGAGCACTGCTAATAGGAATCAACCTACACTGCTTAGAAGGATTTATTATATCAATGTACCTACTTCTAGTATTTAGCTATCACTGTAGTGTTCTCGTGACTGTCACCAATCTGACTCAGAATACAGAAAACTTGACGTATCTTTGTTGAAAAACAATCTGGTTTATTATGGGGTTTTTGTTCATATTCACTACAATTTTATAAAATCACCCTAAAGACCCATGGTTCACTTTCTCCCAGGTAATGAGTTCAAGAAAAAAGATTCTGAACCAGAAATCAATTCTTACACAGTTTAAAATTATTTTTGAAATCTCAGGAAAATTTTCCACTATTCTTTTTTGTCATCATTTCTTCCCCGATTCTATTTAGCTACAGTGCATTCATTATTCATTTTTCTCTTGCACATCAGCCTTTAGGACAAAAGTTTTCTTAGAGGCTTGAGAACTGATCTGTAAAGAACATTAGAGAAAGTCAAAATGTCATAGTAGTTATTCATTCCTCAAATTTCCCAGTGTTCCTAAATTAGTCAAGAGTAACTCCCAAATTTGCCTATGTGGATCAAATTTAGAATTCATTTTCAGTTTTAACTTGTTTCTCTAAACTGTCTCGACCAAACTAAAGAATGTCTGTGTTACATTCACTAGCTTTTGTTAATAGGGTGAGGCCACACCTCAAATCCTGAAAACGTTCATTTTGGGTCCCTCATTGAAAGAAAGGTGTTGATGTGCTGTAGCTTTTCTGGAGAAGGGCAGTAGAGCTGGTGAAGGATCAGGAGTACAAGTCTTATGAGGAGTAACTGATGGAGCTGGGGTTGTTCAGCCTGGGGTAAAGGAAGGTATTATTATTATTATTATTATTATTATTATTATTATTATTACTCTTTACAACTACCTGAAAGAAGGTCTCTTCTCTCAGGTAACAAGCTAGAGGACAGGAGGAAATGCAGTATAGTTGCTCAGGGGAAAACAGTAGGAGAAGATTCCACACAGAAATGATCGCTGAGCATTGGAACAGGATGCCTGGGGAAGTGGTGGAGTCACCATTCCTGAAATATTAAAAAGACACGTAGTTGTGGCTATTAGGGACACAGTTTAGTGGTGGACTTGGCAGTGCTGGGTTAATGATTAGACCTGATAATCAGAAACTTCTTTGTCTACCCAAAAGACTCTATGATTATCGGTTATTTGTGGAGATTAAACCAGGCAAAATAAAATGGAGAGAGGCTGGCCTTCAATATGTACATGTTTACTGAATGGGAAAATTGATTAAGTCCTCTGATAACTAAATAAAATATGAACATGGCTGGTGATGATGTAATGAAAGAACTATGTTGCTGTTATATATTCATCAAGTTTTTGACTTTTTGAAAATGTCACCTCCCTGATTTTTCCAAAACATTCAAAGTAAAAACAAGGAAGCAAAGAAGAACATGAATAAATGGACAGATGGAAGAAAATCCTCATTTACTATTGAGACTAAATGGAACACTGTAGTTCATTGAATGTTGAAATATACCTTTCATTTTGAGTAATTTGAGAAAAATTTGGGACAATGAAGGTGGTAATTCATTATGGAAACCCTAGAAGATGACACAAAATAAAACAGATTCTGTTCTATCTTGATGCAGCTATGAGCTTCCCTTTACATTTATGTTTTGATTTGATGTACTCTGGGAATTTTCTGGTTCTGCCATTAGTCTGGAAAGCACAAGACTATATATATATGCATCTATGTGTCTATGCATCTTTAAATGTTTGGAGAAACTTTGCTCTTCAGAGGTCACAGTTTGTGACTTCCCATTCAAAGGAGAAAATTCAAGTTTTAAAGGCAATCAATCAGTTGAGGAGGATTCCATTAAATGTAGAACAGAGGTGACCCAAAGTCTAGGCACGAATGCCAGCAAATCCTCCCTTTGGAAGTGTAAAAGTAATATCTTCATGGGGTTCATTGCTTCTTTTCATCTCTTTCACATGCAGAGGCCAATGGCAGCCTTTATCACCAGAGTGAGGACAAAGTGCAGGAAGTCAAAAAGAGAGAGAGAGATTAAACAGAATAGATTGTGATCTCTAGTAAGGCAGAGAAATGCCAGGAAGGTCATAACTCGTATTTCTACAGCAAAGAAAAAATTACGCCCGAGGACACACTCAGCAATGCATTATCACAGAGACATTCCCCAACAGTGGTTCTGAGCCTGTAGGTGACAGAAGCAAGACGACCATGACCATGCCTTCCTGCTCCTGGGGTTAGAAGTAGAAACTCAATCAAAATGAGGCAGTGTAATTTTCATGCAGCACTACATAGCCTGCCATTAATATGTGCTAGGTGAACACTTGAAAACAGATCAGCTCACACAGTGCTGCCTTAAGTATCATTTTGTTCTTCATATTACTATTGCCCACAATTTTTGATGTATAGTAATATTTAGCTTGAATCAGTATCTAAAGACTAATCCAGCAACTTTAACATGGAAAAAAGCTTTAAAGTCCATCTCTTTAGCTTTCCTCTAACTTCTAAGAAAGTTACCTTTGTAAGAACACATGATTCATATCTAATGCATGCTTTTATTCTTACTCTCTTCTTAAGGTTTTTAAAAATAGTTTGGATTTTTCCATTCACGCTGTGATGAAGAAAATATAATGTTAAAGCAGTGCTGTAGTATCACAGTGCTTGTACACACAGCAGAGCACCAAATTAATTCACAGCATCTGTAATGTTTGATCACCCAAGGGGAGAGATACACAAAGAAAATCAGTACCATCTAAAAGCAATTTCTGAAGCAATTTCTTCTGCAGAGATTGTCATGTAAGAGACAATGAATTTGATAAACATCAACGCATTATCATCGGACCATTCAGGGTATGAGTACGAATAAAGTTTTAAATTAGAGGAGGACCAGAAGAGAACACTAGAAATGTGTGTACAGAAGAATATGAGAGATGTCTGGCATAGATAGTGGACAGAAACAAGTGTTCTAGGTTCTGCAACATCAGCTATCTCTATGAAATTGTTGGTGCAAGACAAGGAAAAGTCCACCACAAGACCACATTATGAAACTTTTTGTCCCTCTATGAAAAAACTAAAAGAATGGCACTTTTCTTTTAGCAGAAATTTTGTTTTCTAAACAGCAAAAACAATGCATTAAAAAATCTGAACCATCAAATTTATTACATCATGTAAAACATAAAAGGTCATAATTACTATTTGCATTATATTCTAGTAATAAACAAATAGATGCAAAGAATCTGGGCATTTCTATGGTGCATTCATTTGCTAAATGGGCAAGTGAAGCACAGTAAGTTAGGTTTTCAAAAATACAACAGGAAATTGGAAGCTAAACTTGAATTTAATTGATGATGATAGGAAAAATTTTCAACAGATATTAATAGGGAGTTTAGACAAAGTCTAAAGGGAAAACAAACAAACAAGCAAACACAGAATCCCCTCTTGGAAACTTAGGTGCTTTAGAAACCATTGCTGCCTCTATTTGTGTCAATTATGTAAGCAAGTAAAACTTCGCTACTGGATATGTCAAAAGCAATGTTACTTTGGCTGTTCTGAGCATATTAGGCATAAGTAAAATCATTCAAAATGCACAAAACAAGCCTCCACTTAGATAAGTCCCCCACAGGGCCCTATTTAGAAAATGTATTCAGAGCAGAATTAGTGTATAAAGACAACAAAGATTATGGTACCATGCATAAGAAAAGCGGCCCCAGTCATTTCAAAGCACAGCAAAGAAAGAGAAGCAAAAAGCAGAGAACCTGACTCTGTGCACACTGATGACAGTATCTCCCCTGTAAATAGAAAAATTTGTTTGCTTCAGTGAATGCTTATACATCTTGTTCTTATCAGCCATGGGGTAAAGTGCAATATATGTAAGCAAGCACTGGAACCGACCGCTGTAATCTAGGGATTTTACTGGCTAAATGCTCTGAAAAAACATCACTCGATCACAAATTTTATTTTGGGCCCATGTAGCCACATTTCTCTTCACAGAGAAAAGCAAGGCACAATTCTTCCCAAGAATATTTCTGAGATTCACATTCTCTGAACCTCAGAGAAAGGAAAAAAAATTCTTATAATTTGCTGTGTCTGTGTTTGTGCCAAAGTGGAATGCAATATGGAGATTGTTTGCCCAAGGTGATGGTGTTTTGTTTCCTTGGCCTATCAGGGCCAAGTGTGTGTGTCAGGACTGTCAGGGAACAGTCACGAGATTCTGTGCAGTGGTGTGCAGAGTTGAGTTCTTGGCAGATTCAGTTTAGATGTAATGTAACATAGTGTAATATAATATAGAATAATACAGTAAAATAGTAATTAATTAGCCTTCTGATAAGATGGAGTCAGATGCATCCTTCTCTCCCCTCGTGGAGGTTGCCTGCAAATTCTATAGGTCCATCACTCTGATAGTCTTAATAGCACAGCTTTATCAACAGAATAAGCCTACTTTCACCAAAAAAGTAAATCTACTTTTGCTTCAAGATTTGGTCTCAGGTGATAGGTGCTGCGGGAGAACAAGGTGAAGGACTTTCCATGGCTAGGAATGCTTGTTGTCTAATTTTCTGCAATAAGTGTGATGACTGAATTGTTATATCGTAAAGACAGTAGAAGCAATGATCATCACAAAACCCATTTTTTTCTTCTTCACTTCAGATCACCTGGTGATCTGAACAATTGTCCTGCTTAAAAACGTAAGGGCTAGTGTGTTAAACTATATGTATAAACAGAGTTTAGAAATACATTAAGCATTTGATTGTTGCATTTTTAAACAGAGATTAAAATCAAGTTCAGTGAGAAGACTAACAACTGAACAAGCAAGTCAGAATCCACATGGACGAAAATTCTGAGCTTAAAAGGGGAAAGGAGCAGTACTGACTCTTCTTTACTGCCCATGTGAAAAGGGCAACAGTTTCTACTGTAGGCAGATCAGAGAGACTTCAATTATAAAGAAAACTTAACTGTATAAAAGAACCTTAATTATCCTATTTGGACTGAACAAGTATAATAAACATAGTGAGAAGAACAGAGTATTAGAAAACAGCAATGACTTTTTCAGGAAATACTTAGGTTAAAGAAATGAAATGAAACCCTGATTTAGGCAGGAGAGACATGTGACAGCTGGCTTGACATCTTTAAGAGGTGCTATGAAAATGGCCATAAAGGAAACATCATGACTTTCATAAAATGAAGTCACCCTTACAGACCTACTAGAATTCTCTGAAGGGGTCCAACAGATACAGGAACAAAGATCATCCATTTCATGCAGTCTACCTGGTTTTTCTAAAATGCCTTCACAAAAGGTTCTGAAAGGAACTAAACAGCCCTCTCATAAAAGGAATGTCACTGCACAGATAAATAATTGATTAGGAGGCAGGGAAGTAAAGTGCAGGAGTGGAGAAGGGACACCGGGCAATTTTCACTTTGG
The DNA here is from genome assembly GCF_015832195.1 of Motacilla alba alba. Taxonomy (NCBI): domain Eukaryota; kingdom Metazoa; phylum Chordata; class Aves; order Passeriformes; family Motacillidae; genus Motacilla; species Motacilla alba. The sequence continues at coordinate 76,745,054 of NC_052017.1, forward strand.
TTTGTTGTGCTTAACATTTGGAAAACAGGATGAGGAACAGAAAAAGTGTTCTACTAAAATGATTTTTTTCAGAACAGAATGGACAAGAACAAATGAGAACAACTTAAGGTGAGAGACTTATGAAGTGAATGACTGCACAATAAAACTTCAAATAAAAGTCATCATGTATGAAGAAATTCAATCTGGGTAAAAAAGTATTTACTTCATAAAGTAAAAGCCAACTCTGAGACCACCTTGGAAATGTGATTATAAAATACAGCTCTATGAGAAATGTCAGCTTACTGTTTAACATCAATCAAAACACCCAAATCAAATCCTATGAAGTATTTCAAAAGACAGAGAGGAAAAAAAATAATGTAATTATGCTTTATAATAAATCCCTCATTTACCTGCCCCCTGAAAAATTTGTATAGCTTGGTTCCATCTCAAATCTTGTGCAAAAGCTCAGAGAGGTAAATTCAGGGCAAGAAGAACATTCAAAGTTATGGAATATTTTCTCACTGGGAATGGCTAAGTGGACTGTACTTTTCTACCTGTAAAAGAGCTGAATCCTAAATAAACAATAGATGGAAGAGAATTGGTTTTCTGTCTCTCATCTAATAGTAGAACTTATTCCATTAAGCCAGTAAGATCCAAATTGAAGAGAAATAAAAAGAAATGATTCTGCAGGCAACATGTGGATGAAGCAGAATTCCCCAGCACAGGACTTTTGAGTGTCATCTATTTGGGCTTACAAACAATCTGGATCTGTTTCTGCATGCAGTGAGAGTTACTTCATGAATACCTGACTCAGAAATGCAGATGTAGGTTTAACATGTGTGAGTGCATTTGCATATGTAGAATATATATGTCAGGGAAAGGGTTGAGAGGAAGCAAGTGGAAGAGGGAAGTTTATATATATGTTTTGGAATGAGCTACAATTCTTTGCAAAAAGCTCACATGCATAGGAGCAACAACATGTAGATAGCTCCTAAAAGAATCTGCCTCATTCATCCCATGTTAATATCTCAGCAGGAAGGCATTTCCATTCTTTCTTTTAATTTATCAATTTTGAAAGTTGCAAATTCAATAGATGAAACAAAAATCCTGTCAATCAGTGTCAGCCCACATACTATTCTAAATTTTGAACAAGCAGCAGAACTTTATATCTCCAAGTTCCACCTTCTTTAAAATTTTTACTCTTCTCATTTTCTCAAACCAGAAAAGGAAATAATTTCCTTCCTGAGGAAGTCAGCTGTTTTTCTCCTGAAAAAAAAAAAGGTTGAGCACAAGGAATGGACAATACTCCTTTCTAAAAAATCGGTGGTGGTGCGTGAAGTTTATCTTCTTTGGCTTTCCCTTACTCTAGACTGATTGATTATTATTTTATATTGATCTCTGTAAAAAATATTTACATATTTTGAATGTGTGAGGTGTCTTCTGGTTTTTTATCTGACAGTTAAAATCTGTTTGGTGTGGGGAAGAAGAAAGACATATTTAGCAATCAAGGTTGAGACAGGCAATAAGAGTTTACTGAAATGAACATTAAAAAACAAATTTAAAAGTGCCAAATAAAACAAAGCTCAATTTCCTATAGAGAGCTAGTTTTTATAAGCTTATCAAGTATACCTCCTGTGCTAAGGTTCTTTCATTTGTCCAGTGAGTTTCTTGTGGTGCTGCACCATACTCACAACTCTCTAAATCTATGGCCTTAAGGGCAAGTTAGGCAACCTCAAGAACAGCAGTTGTTTGCTTCTGCTCCACGAAAAATTTAGTCTTTTCTCAAGGTATGATGTTTTCATCTTGTAACTTCTGCTCACATTGAAATTTTGGTGTGCAGTAGATACAGAGCGTTAACCAACTCCATCCCAGATTATTTTGTGATTCAAAGGAAAAATGAAGTCAGTTTTCAAATACTGAGATTCCATTAACTGAAAACATATTATTAATTGATTGCAGGTCCTGCCAGATTGCATGGAGGAATGGCAGGAAAAAAAGAATAGAAACAATTTAAAGTAAAGGTTTGCCTTTTAATAAAACATTTTTTTAAAGTCTATTTAAACTAGGTACTCTATTTAGTACCTAGAATGGTCCTATTTTGCATCAGATTTCCATAATAATTAAACTCAAATATTACAGAAAAGCAACTTGGTCAAATTTCATTATAGTAAAGCCAAAGAGTTAAGTTAAAGTCAAAATTAAAACTGCTATAAAGACATGAAGAAAACTGTCTTTTGATCAATTTTTCCATTATACTTCTGAGTTATTCAAGTTGCATAATAAAGGCCAAATACCAAAGCATCCCAATTACCACTGTAACATTTTTCTTATTGCAATTAGGCATTCTGTTTCTGAAATAGAAGGTGCATACATCTTTCATTTTTCATTTTGTCCCAACATGATCAGTCTGAGGCTATGGCAGCAAACCTATTATAAACTGTCTACAAGTAGCAGCGCTGTCCTGAAAAGAGAGTAGGAAAATAATTGTCTCTGAAATTTATTTCTCTGATTTCCTTTTGCTCTGGGCAGGTAGTAAGTTTGCTGTGACCTCTAGTGGTACAAATTATGATGTTAGTTTAGCTGTGCTTGTTTTGTGATTTGGGTCAGAGGGGCATTGTGCCTCATCTCCTTTTTCTCTGCCTCTCCTGCTGACTGCAGTGCATGGATAGCAGCCACCCCTTTATGCACCCTGTTCACGAGCTGTAAGGAATTCAGCCTCTACCCAGGTTACTTTAAGGGCATGTCAAATAAATGACAGAAGACATGCTAAGAATTGTGTTGCAGCTAACGAGACAGTGTACATATTCACAACACTGACACGCCAATGTCTGTTTTTACTGTCATTGTCAGAGCAATGCACTTTTCACTAGGGGTGAAGACAAAAAGTATTAGCTACAATGAAGACATGAAAGCAATAAAGCGCAGTAGGACTCTTCAGTATTGCCTGCAAGAATATAAAACATTACTTCAAGGAATAAGTCCAAATATATTGTAACTCTGACAGGGTTAGCTATGACAAGCCATCAGAATACATGAGAAAAATTGGAACACTCTTTCTTGACATGTAAATAAAAAGGGTTCCTGCAGGAGTACCTTTTGAACCACAAGTGCAAAGCAATACCAATTCTTTACTAATGAAAAATGTACTTATTTAAATTTAATTTGCAAGATATGAACAACATTTTAAGACACAATTCTTTGGTTTAGGGAAGGAAGCTTAAAAATATCAATTCACTGCAGGACTGAAGAATCAGCAGTTATTGTTGAATATTGACTATTTGTGGGATGAGGGATTAGTTGGATGGTCTCCTCCAGGGCATAGTGGTCAATGTTCCAATGTCCCAATGTCCCAGTGTACATCAGTGACAAGTGGTGTCTGTACTGGGACTAGGACAGATGATGCCCTCATCAGTGGCATTGGCAGTGGGGATAGAGCACAGCCTCAACCTGTTTGCAGATGATACCAAGGTGAGAGCTGCAGGTAACAAGCCTGAAGGATGGAATGCCATCCAGAAGGACCTGGACAAGCTTGAGAAGTGGGCACATGGAAATCTCTTGAGGTTTATCAAAGGGCTGTTCCTGGGTTGGGGTAATCCCTAGTATCAATAGGGGCTAGGGGATGAAGAGATAAAGAGCAGCCATGCCAAGAAGAACTTGAGGATGAAAATGGAGGAGAGATTGGTTGTGACTCAGCAATGTGCACTCACAGCCCAGAAAGCCAAAAGTGTCCTGGGCTACATTCAAAGCAGCGTGGCCAGCAGGGCCAGGGAGGGGATTCTGTCCCTCTGCTCTGCTCTGGTGAAACCCCACCTGCTGCATCCAGCTCTGGATGCCCTAACAGTGGAAGGACACGGATCTGTAGGAGCAAGTCCAGAGAAGGGCTGTAAAACAGTCAGGAGGCTGAAGCACCTCTCCTACTAGGAAATGTTAAGAGAATTTGGATTGTTCAGCCTTGAGAAGGCTTCAGTGTGACCTAATTTGCATCCTCTCAGTACTTAAAGGGGCCTATAAGAAAGATGGGGACAAACATTTTAGCAGGGCCTGTTGTGACAGGTAATGATTTTGAACTAAAATATAAGTTAAATATAAGGAAGTTTTTGCTTGTTTTTTTTTTTTTATGAAGAGGGTGTTAAAACACTGGAACACTTTGCACAGAGATATAGTGGATGCCCTGTTCCTGCTCATTGCAGAGCAGTTGGACTAGATGACTTTTAAGATTCTCTTTCTGCCTAAACTATTCTAGGATTCTACGATTTTTACCATACATAAATATAACTCAGAATTTTAAAAGACCATTCAAATTTACTGATTTATATTAGTGGCCTTTCCTTTCTTGCTATATCAAACACTTTGAGGTGTCTGTGACTTCCATAATGCCACTGTTTATTGCATTTTTACCTATTTTTTTTAATCAGGAGTTTCATGTTACTCAATTTTATGCACCTTACTGAACCACCCAGACTTTGCAGGCTCCCCATACAGACAGTAAAAAAGATTAGTCTTACCTATAAAATTATATGGAGCAAAACTTTGTGTCTGCTCTTCTGAGTAACTTCTCTTAACTGTCTGCTGCGCTAAATATTTCAGATTGAGGTTTCTCTACATGTATTTATTCTTCTTGCAAGTATTTACAATCAAGCAAATTTTGTGGGACCAAATACTATGGTAACAATTATTACCTTTTTTGGTAGGAGTAAGGTCCCATTTTTATCACCTTCAGAAGCTCAATTTAATAAGGATTGACAGCTTCTAAAGTCTGTTGTGATGCTGTCATTCCAGGAATTGTTTTTGTTTAAAATTTGAGTTTAAGAAAGTTTTATCTGAGAAAAAGGCATTCTTCTGAAGAAATTTTTTTCACATCCAGTATCAGAATTAGTTCCAGAGGAGACAAGGATTTTTACTATGTCCTAAAAAATAAAACATCGTGTTTTTAAAAGATGTACAACTAAAGTGCTTGGTTGAACTTCAGTGTCATGATAGGTATTTTATAATAGAAAGCAATTGATGAATCTTATACAAAACCACTATTGCTTACAGTTAGTTATACTATAAAAATGAATGAAATTAATAAACCCATTTCCACTGTTGAAAACTACAGAAAACCAGTGTATTCCAATAGCACTTAACATACAGTTATCAAGAAACTGAGTATCTTTGGATTTTTATCTGGAAAAGCAGATGCAATTATGAATAAGTTCATCTGAATCAGATATTGGTCTTGTGACAAAGATAGACTTTTCAAAATGTCCCATCCTGATACCTGTGATAACTCCAAACTCTGTTACAAGAAATTATTCCTGGGGTTGTTTGTTTGTTGTTGCTGTTTGTTTGTTTGTTTGTTTTTAATAAATTAATTTTGGAGTAAGCTTTTGCAAAGCTGATAGTTATCAGCTCTGTGAAGTCTGTATTGTGAGTCGGCTGGCTGTCACTGCTGTGATTGGAAAAGCTCTCTGCAGCTGAGGAACAAACCTCCTGAACGACCGCCAGTGGGGTGGCAAGGCTGCCTCACTCCTTGTTCAGAGCGTGCCCGCAAGACAAGTCCTCACCCCCACCCCTTTCCTTCAGCACTTGCTTTCTGTGACAGTGACAGATGCAGTGTGGCTTCTCACACGTTTACTGGATGATCTATATATTCTGTTAACACTTCATCTGGGTCACCAAAGGAGTGAGGATGCTAAGATGAAGGTCCTGCAACATAACAAACACATTTTTCTTACTGCTACATCATGTTGTAGACTGTCAGTTGTAAAAGTATTTGAACTTTTCCAGTTCAGAAAACTCTGTTTTCCAGTTCAGAAAACTCTGTTTTCTCATCAACTTCCTTTAACTTTTAGCAGCAATCAAAAACTGTTCAGCTCTAGGCTGAACAGAAATATTAACACATTGCTGTATTTTTCCATCACTATATGATTTTATAGGCTAATAATTGCTTTGCTTCTCATGTCATTTCCTTGAATCCAATATAATCTGAGAGTAACAGAAAAATGTGCACATTTCTTCCACTTTCATAGGTACTGATAACTCAATTTTATTAACTGCTACCTGGTTTCTACATTACTGCCAACATATTTGGGTTTTTTTCATGTTCAGCTTCTTTATTCCAGACTTCATTCATGGTGAAACAAAAAAAAATCTATCTCTAACTATAGAACACATATTAAAAAAAGCCTACGCAGTTCCTAGCCTAAGAAAATCGTAAGGAAGGAAGCTTAGAAAACCTAAAGAAGACCAAGAAACTTCTGACTTCACTGAAATTTGTAACAGATACCCAATGGCATAAAAGAGAAAATTCCTTCTCCATGATACATTAGCTTTTGGTTAGGAAGTCTGCTATTTTCTAGTCTACTAGTAAAAGTGGAAAGAAAAATCATTTTCCTAGTCATAACTTTTAATGTCCGTATTCATATCATCAGCTGACTTTTACTACTTTCTTGCAGCTCCTTAAACTCTATGTAACTTAGTAACATATGTGAAAATTTGACCAACAAATTTGTTTGGAGTCTGCCCTTTGAGTGACTCAATGGGTATTAATGAATAATAGAGAAAAAATTTCAAAAAGGAGCACAATATATTAAATGCATCACCCTCTTTAAATGTCTGTAGAAGCATTGCTGAAATATTCCAAGTAATGCTACATTCAGTAATATAGTAAAACTCAGAAAATCTCATGACATGATCAGAAAATTTTAAGCTGAGTAGTGAAGATGCAAAGTAATTCATCCTGATAGTAAGGATAGTAGTAACTATCAAAGATTACTAACCTAAAACATATCCAGTTGTGTTAGTACAATGTCTTCTAGACCAAAAAGAAATCAATCTTTAATATCTTGCAAATATAATCAGCATTTAATGTGCTGTAGCAATTCTGAGTCCTCATGAAAAATTTTAAGTATGAAAAGGTCAAAATTTGAAGTTATTCACCAACATTATAAAACATTTGCCTAAACTATTCCCTCAGTACTTTTTTCCTCTGCCTTCTCTATGCCATTTTTAAAAGGAAGGACAGAAGAGTCTGGTTGCCATTTGAATATTGATCAATATAATCCATTGTAAAAAAAAACCCTGTAGATAATGAAAATTTCAACTTTAAAAACTGTCAAATTCTTGTAACCTGGGGAAAAATTGTGAAAAACGAAAACAAAACCTAAAAACCCCATAATGTTGTTGTATCAACCTAAAGGCAGTTTTTCAATTTTCAGAAAAAAAAAAAAAAAAAAAAGTGCAATTCAAAGTGTCTGAGCTGTCCTGGCTTTCTCCTTTGGTCTTAGCTATTTTAGGATGTCTCACCATTTGATTCCTCTCTGGATCAGCATGAGAGTTGAATCTTTCTGGTTTTCCCTCATAGCTTTCTCTCCACCCCAGCTGAAAATACTCAGCTAATGACTGGGAAATTACTTTAAGAATGAAATAGAAAGCACAAGGAAGGTAAAAGATGGGAGCAAGAATGGAAGCAATAATTACAAGTTGATTTTACATAAACCAGAAACAGACACTGTAGTTTTAAAGCGCTAGTTACCACTGCAGGAAGGAGGTGCAGAACCAGAAACAAAGCTCTTAAAAGAGGAATAATTGTTCAATTGCTCAAGGAGGTGAACCAAGTTACCTTTTAGAATTAACTTTTAGGAGCTCACATCTACAGTAAATTAGCATGACAGCTGCCATTGGCAATCGGTTAAGAGGGAAATTTACTAAATAGTTTACAGTGGCAAAATGCCAAGGGAAAGTCATTATAGGCAATTCTGTGTAAAGGCTGCTAATGCACACAAGACAACTTTAAATAGACAGCAGTTTAGAGGGGGTTTGATAATTTAAAACAAGCATGTTTCTTCATGCCAAAGCTGAGCAGTTGCTTATCTTACAGTAGACGACATGCAATGTTACCACTCTGTACTACAAATCAGAAGTTGGAGAATTCCTGTGAAAAATGAAAATATTTTCTGTGCTCAGAGAGTTTTTCATTTATATGAAAAATAGCCTATCTGTGTCAGCTTGCATGAATGGACTGCCAAAATGAAACTCAGTGTTTCCTGAGTATTTCATCTAGATACCTTCAGCTGAGATTACACAGACAGCTATGTTCAAATTACATTTTTCAACAAGGAAAGAAATAAAAAGAGACTTTAAACAAGACAGTTTTTTCTTCCTTTCCCCTGAGTTAAGTTGTGTACTGGATAGGTGCTTTTCATGATGTTCACTAATAAAAAAGCTACAGCCAAAAGAAGCACCAAAGTTGTTACCCTTTCCTATGTGTCAAGAAGAAAAGCCAATACATTTTGTTTTCATATAAATGCAGTCTACATCACAATAGGTAAGAATAATGTTTACTACTAAATACCCAGGTTCAATATGACTGACTGATTACCTATTTAGTATATGAGCTTCCTAGAAACGTTTTTTCCTCTTCAAAATATTCTGAAAGGTCTCTTGCTTCAATCAAGATTCTAAAGCTACAAAGGTAAATACAATAAAAGAAAATGTGTCCAAATACATTTATATATGCATCAGTAGGCATTTGTGAAAAAGAGAGCAGAGATTTGTGATTCAACAGCAGCAGAGAATATATGGATACATCTAAGAATGAGGGTCTGATTTTTAACAAGCTTTTGCTTATATGAAAGAGCTCTATTTTCTCCTTTTAGGATTTGCATTTATGCTATAGTCTCATAGGGTTATTTTAATGGGGAGGCAAAAAAACCCTGTAATGAAACTTTCAGACTTCCTGTCCTTGAATTCCTTCCAGAAGGTCCCAGAAAATGCAAGTTCCCTGTACTTACTGTGAAGCCTTATGACTGCATATGGAGCAAACAATTGAGAATTGTCAGTTCCTGACCGCAGTACAAGGAAAAAGTAATAGAACAACTAATTAGAATAGCATTACTTCACTACAATTTTTCTCCTGGGAAAACAGCTACTGCAGAAGGGCAGTGGAGTCACAGACCCCATGTCACCTTGTTTACGCTTTTTTTTTTTTTTTTGCAAGCACTGCAAGTACTATGGATTCAGCTTGCTACTACACCTTCAGTAGTCTAAGCTTTGCTTCTCAATTTCTTAGGTACTAAAGTGTTTAAATAGAAAGAACACAGGATCCCTAAATCTCAGCAAAAAACCCACAGACCCATAAATCTATTTTCTTGATTCAAGGATATGTTGTCACTTTTATTTTTTAGGATTTGACTGTTTAAAGTTTTTTGCCCACCATCACTATTTTCTGTTAAAGAAATAATATAATCAAAACATTCAATTTTTTTAGTACTAATAGAGTATTGGTAATTTATTCAGAATTGTGGTATGAATATTCAAATCTGGAGGAGAAAGCTCTCCTAGGATACATTTGCTTTTCCTCTAAAATTAATAAATTTTAATTTTCCTTGAAGTCCTTATTAGAAGTCAAATCAAATTATTCTGGGAATCAGGCACTATGCAGAAAAAAACCCAGCCAAATCAGGCTTCCATTACACAGTTACTTCTATCTCAAAGTATCTATTACAGGTCTAAGGAGAAAATGCAAAACCAATTACAAAACACTTATATGGAGAGAACAAAAGTGTGGAAGTGAATAGAAAGTTTAAAAGTTAGAGGTTTGAAAGCTTTCTCAGAGGAATAGGATGACAGCTTTACAGAACAAGGATATTGCAGGCTACCACGGTACACAATACACCCTGCATGGGGAGCAAGTCCTATTTTTGTCAGACATCACCTGGATGAAATTAAGATTAAGGATGACACATATAGTCATGCAATATTTATTTTTTCAGGGGAAGACTGTCAGATTAAAACTCTACATTGTTAAGTAGATTATAAGGTTCATGCCTGTAAACTCTAGTTCACGTATTTTAATTCTTTCATAGATACTCCAATTAACAAATATAAGAGGCATGGTCTTGTGTGAAATTTCAAGAGTACTTTGTCTTTTGAAAGAATCAAATATATAGGCATTATATGAATCCTCAATATAGATGTTATTCATGAGTTTCCAAAGCATGAAACATAATAGAAATGTACGTTTAACCTTTTTTTTTTCAGAAAAAGATAGAAACAGGCAATGTGAGTCTGACTGTCATTTCAGAGATTCATAGTTTTCTTCCAAATTGCAAAGACATTAGGATTCCCTGGAGTTCTCTAAATCCTAAAGAATTATGAAGAGTCATATCAGGCAGTAAAAGGTGTAAAGGCCACAAGCAATAATGACTGAGTTATTAAGGCTGGAATAGTTAATAGGAGTATGATATTGGGAACCATTTCCAAGCAAAAGTTTCTGACTTAGATGCACAATATTCTTTGAAGTCTTTAAGAAAGAGCAAGCTGCTCAACGTGTAATTTATTTCCATTACCTTTTCAATAAATTGGACTTTCTTTCTGGATTTTCAGTCACAAAGTATATAATATTCAGATAACAAAGAGACATAAATAAACCAAACAGCCCTGTGAGGCTTTCCCAAAACCCACTGAAAATTGAACATTATTAAACTGTAGAGAATGACTGAAGGAGGATAAACTGAATACTAAACTGAAAGAGGAGGGATTTAGGTTGAATATTAGAAAGATATTCTTTGCTATGAGGGATTTGAGGCACTGGAACAGGTTGCTCAAATGAGCTGTGGATGCCCTGTCCCTGGAAGAGTTCAAAATCAGGTTGGATGGGAGTTTGAAAAACCTGGTCTCGTGGAAGTGCCCCTTCATGTGGCAGAAAATGTGGATCTAAATGATCTTTAATGCCCTTTCCAACCCAAATCACTCTATGATTGGATGTTCCTCAAGACAAACAAAATTTAAATGATGCATCAGTGACAGTTTCCATTTAAAGGCATTTATTCAACGTTCTGTTATGAATAGTTGTAATATTTTTCTGTTCATTTAAATATTATATCCAATGGCATACAATACCTTTACAATTGTGTTTTTCCTGCAGAAGAAAACCATTACATTTTTTAAAATTACAAGTTTTCCACTGAGTTTCCGATGGTTCAGAAAGACTGTTTGAGGCTTGTAGCATGCATATTACAAGCATTTTCCTCAATATTGAGACAATGGTAATGGAATAAGAACACAAAGAGGATAACACAATCCAATCTATAGATAGTAAGGGCAGTATATTGGGTCCCTATTTAAAATTGAGCCTTGCATGTCTACTAAACTTTCACCAATCCTATAATGATGCATGCGAATTCACACCAGACTTCTGATACAATTTCAGATACAGCAAAGTTATTTGCAAAAATGTAAATCATACCTTAACACCCTGAGTCAGAAATCTCCATTAAGAAACATATATTATTAGCAATATCTATTTCTTCTGTGCTAATAGAAATTACTGATTCTGAGGAAAATAGAGTAAGTCTTGAATCATTTGTTGTCTGATACATCCAATATATTGAATGAATTTCAAACTGTGCTGATCTCTAAATCAGACAACAGCTGACAGATACAGTTTCTGTAAAAGAGACACCTGTTAAAAACTGTTCTTAAAATGGTACTTTTAAAATTGTTATAAATAGTACTGAAACTGTAGCATAACTGTAGTATAACTGCAATATAACCGCAATATAATTTTTAAAGGAAATAATGAATATAGTACGCCTATGGACAGATTAAGAATTAAGTTTATATCAAATTATTTTCTTTACCTTAAACACATTACCTTATAAAGAAACCCAAATAAATTCTACTGAGTGAGACTGAAAATGTTGCTGAAATATACCTAAGTAATTCCCTATAGAATTCCACAGGGAAACTATTTTAAGGGGGAAAGCATTAATTTTGGCAGTAGTTAAGAAACAAAACCTAACAGATTTGGGCTTTGCACAGAGGTTTCTGCTACACAGAAAAATAGAATTTAGAAACAGTCAGAAATCACATGATCCAAGCAAGTATAAGATTATATCAAAGGCTCCAGTAATATATTTGTTGTCATTTTTAGCAGTAAACTGTACTGAATAAAAGAGAACCAAATATGTAAAGAAAATTCCTTGAAAACACAACAGTGTTCTAACTATAAAGATATGTTTCTGAAAAACTCACCTCCCTGATTTAAAAGGAATTACTTAAAACTTTGCTAGTTCTTATGTGTTACAGCGCATACTTTTTGATGTTTATTCATTAAAAGGGGGCAAAAACACTACAGACTATTATATGAAGCCTAATGTTTTAATAAAAACAATAGTATACATACTTCAATGAAAATATGCTTATCTACTATATATTTCTACTATATATTCTACTTATCTACTATATATTTCTACTATATATTCTACTATATAAACTTGACGATGATGTCAAGTTCTCCTGACTTGACATCAGTGGCATCCATTTCTTCCACTATTTTATCTCATCCAATAATACAAATTTCAATGCTTGTTTGTTTGTTTGCTTTTCCTGATTTAAAATCTTACCAAATACACCAAATGTTATCTTTACTACTTAGGCTCATACATAATGCAAGTATGTGTTGTATGGAATTGTATTTGAGAATGTAGTATACCCGAAATTACATCTGGAGGAAGAGTTAACAACAGTTAATAATTTTAGGGTTTTCAGTATCCTCTATTTGTTTCTTTTTAAAGATGGAGTATGAAATACAATTGTCTCAGTTTAAGATGGAGGAAGCATAGAATTTTATATTTATTCAGAATATGTAGACTTTTTAAAAGAGTAGTTATTTTTTACACGTTCATTAGTTTACATGTACATTAGTTACTTTTTACACGTTCATGTCATAAAAAAACGAAGCATTAAGCATATGGTGCCCATGTTTCCAATCTTTGTTAAATCATTTTGCATTTGCCGTTTAGTAATAGCAGAAGGAAACAAATATGGGCAATGAGCTATCAGGAGAAGCATGTGACAAATCTCTGCTGATCCAATTAAAACTGATAATTAACTCTATCCTGTCTCACCATTGAATAACACATCCCACTGCAAAACCAGTGAAATGCTGGGTGAACACTTGGAAAGACAAGAGTAGAAAGTGCATACTTTGAGATGAAAATAATCCAGAGTGAACATGTCTCCCTCATTTTTTTAGGGTATTTCTGTAGATATTCCAGATGAGAATATTTCCAAACAGAGAGATGAGGAAAAGAAGCCATACTTTTCTAGATTAGTCTTGTAGATAATTATGGACATGAATATTTTTAAGTATATACATTGTGATGTTATCTTTAGAAATACACAACCTCTGCCTCTTCAACAATGGTAGCTCCAATTCTGCTTCTTTAAGAGAAAAATAATAGATTATGAGAACATATAATAATTATGATTACTATTTCATCTAAAAAGCCTCTTTCTGTGGGAAAGAGATAATAAGTACACTGGGTAACAAGAAACAGTAGACAAAGCTAAGAATAAAACCAGAAAAAAGGGGTAGATTAGCAATGTTATTAAAGTACACAATCAGTTACAATGCACCTAAAGGACAGAATGATCAATCTTTAAAAATCAGTTTGAAAAGGAATTTCTCCATACAAATCTTTAGAGTTCTAGGTAATAGGAAATAAAATCCCTCTTGGATTTTATCCTTAGTCTTTAGATTTTAGCCAGCTAGATTTTCATTTATTAGTCCTACCTCTTTTTTTATTTTAATTTTTAGCTTTATCAAACCCTATTGCTCATCTCTGAAATTTGTGCATTTTCATAGGAGAATGGAAAAAATTCCAAGCGGCATGGAAAACTTTGGTATATTTGAATTTTAATTAATTCATGCTCCCAAGTGTCAGTTTTAAAAGTGAACCATTTACAGCTTCTTGGAATTTAAAGCTAGAAACCACTTTAATGATGCTTTGAAAAATTCAGATAACATTCTGACACACTAATTTCACTGTCTGCCAAAACCAATCATGAACAGTTTCCAAACGACAACACAATCTAAGTTGTTTTTTCTTTTTTTTTTCTTTCCTTATTTAAATTTCATCCAGATGATTGGACAGCATTATGCATGATGTAAAATTGTTACTAGAAATAGAACAAAAACAGGAACGTGCTAAGCACCTAAGCATTGATTGGCTAAACCCATCCTTTCACAGCTTGGGACAAAATATGTCACTGTCAGGTAACCTGATTATAATAGTATGATTCCTCACAATAATCTTCCACAGAGGTTAATATTGTTGACAGGATCCAGAGTTCTCCAGGCTTCTTACCTAGCATTTACCATGTGTAACATACATAAAAAATCCTTTAAAGCTCTCTGAGTATATTTTGAAAAAGGCAGTTTCTACTTTCTGCTTATCTAGAGCACTGTAACTCCTGGCATTCCTTCCCATTACCCAATCTACTTTATCTATCCATATGCCATTCTGTAGAATTTTAGTGTGACCTTAAATGAACATCACCACATATGCATACCAACAACACTGGATTCCAAAGGCTGAATCACCTAAAACATTTTCTTTACTGTTCACTCATTAAATAATAATCAGCTACTAGAAACAAAAGTGGCACTCTTTAAAATCCACAGCAAAATTCTGGCAGTGAGTAGCACCACAGCAAGTTAAAAACTTAGAAAAGCAAATTTCTGGCTACATGTTGTACTAGAGAAGCAAGATGCCTGTTTTACAGAGAAGATGGAACCATGGATGCAAAAATTATCGGACACACATTTCTCTTTTTAGGAGTCAGACAGCTCCAAAGGACCCAATTAGACTGGAAGAAATTCGAGCAGACTTTCAAAAAGTTTGCCATATATGAAAAGCTTATTATGCTTTCCTGAGTGAAGAAAACTACATCAGTATTTAGTCAGTGTAATATTCTTTAAATCAAGACAATTATTTCATGTATACCACTGTCTCTACTGTAAAAGGTGTTTTATTGTAGTGTATTCGTACTTTAATTCTTCTATAATCTTTCTCAGATACTAACCATGGATACTGGTCAGTAGGAGCAGGACAAGAGAAAAGTGTGAAAAAAAAGAGGAAACACAGCTACCATTAATACCAGTAGTAGTAGACTACTTGAATGTGAAATGTATTTTGAGGGAGGAATATCTTATATATGTATATAGGATCTATTTGCATCTTTCTTCAAATGTCACATAAGACACTAAAATAGTGGGGGGATACATAAATACAAGAACAAATTGAGAAGAAAAAGCATGGAAGTAGGTATGTCTGTAAAGGCAGAAAAATCTTTATTTATAATGAAATTGTGTAGGAGGAATTCTTGTCCAATTTCTAAATCTGTGGAGGATTTCGAGCATATTAATTTCATTACTGAGTGAAAGCTTCCTCTGTTTTGACATTCAAAGTAGCCATGACCTGGGAGAGACGGGACAAGGTCAGCACAGCATACTGGGCATATCAGTAGTCTCTGGTTGTTCTTGGCACAGAGAATGAGCTCCAGGAGCTCCATAATGCACGTGCAGACAAACTAGGGTGTTGGTGCCCCTCTAAGCAAATACTGATTAAGCAAGTTCATAGTTACTTGTATTAAATATCATTAGAGCTGCACAAGCAGAGCACAGAAAAATGTGTATGCTGCAAAATGTGCAATTCAAGAACTGAAGAGCTGGAAGAAGCAATAAAGACATCTGGCAAAAGCAAAAAAAGGCCTGGAACAGGTGTATCTTCCTCTATTCTTTTGAGGATGCAAGAAGTACAAAAAACCCAACCAACCAAAAAACACTAACAAAAAAAAAAAAAAAAAAAAAGAAAAAAACCAAAAATACACCCCCAAAAGACCAGCCAAAAAAAGCAAAAAACCCCAACCAAATAAGAACCTAACACTGACTGAGGGAAGGAAATGAAGGAAAATTATTTGCATTTTATTACCTGTTCTCAGGCCTGATGACCTCAACCTTCATAGCTAAGACCAATGAGGACCAAAGACAACAGCCAGCATTGAGAGCCAGCATCAGCCCTGGTGAGCTTTACTTAGTACTGATCAAAACAAGATAGTTAAGGACTGGTTCTTTGAGAATCTAATGACTGCTGGTCATTAAAAACAAACCACTGCTCATGTGTACCCTTAATGAACATCAATACAGTAAAGCACTGTTTTAACTTTTTAAACTGGTTTGATTTGTCAGTCTTCCAGGTACCTGATGAAGGCAATCCCTCAATCTCTGACGTATATATACATACACACTCACAAATATATATATATATAAATACATGCACACACACATTCTGTTACAGTGCACACCACATTTTTAAGTCCTGAAAACATTCAACACTTCTGTCACAGTGTTATTATTTATTCAAAAACCTTCCAAGGATACAGCTGCAGACATATTTGTGCTTGTTTTGTTTCCTGCTGAGATGCTGGTTTATGATGTACAGATGACCATTTATTCAGAATGAGCTGAAATAGGGATATCTTCTAGTCATCAATTGTGCAGTTGTTAAATATGGTTGGCCATGACTTGACATTTAGGCATTTTATATTTACATTAAATTTTAAAGCAGATGAAATAAAGATGTTATAAGGTCTTACAGAAGATTTAAAGAGAATCTTCACTCAAAGAAAAACTTATGGACATATTCATAATTTCTTTTTCCTCCTCCACTCATTTCTAAATAGTCAAGGGATAAGACATTTTACCCCATCTTTGATAAGCCTTATTTCTAAATTAACTTATTTAACATAGTCTAATGACAATACACATCAGCACATTAATAGGATGTGGAACTGTGTTTTAAAATGTCATAATTCTGGAACATTAGGAGGACACCACTGATGCTGGTTTCTGAAGAATGTTTCAATTAAAAATTAAGAAAACATTAATTAATCAAGTTTTCACTTTGTATCTTTTGCATAGAATACATGCTTCAGAAACAAAAATTGACAAAATAATCAGGAAAGAATACAACTTGTCACCAAACTAATTTTTTTTTTTGAGAAAAAATATTAAGGGCAGTAGGGGAAAACTGAAGGCATTAAATAGTTTCAAAAATATTCTGAAAACAATAATATACAAATACGTAGAAAACAACATAACATAATTTGCAAAGGCTCTACATGCTAAATTAATCTGTTAGAGCTCTTGAATTAAGCATTGCTTGAAAAAAACCTAATCTTTATCAGCAAACCATGGTAGGTCTAGAGTATAAAACTGTCAGTGGTCAAAGCTGCCCAGCAGCCTGAACTTGAAGAATTAATTTTTTTTTCAGCACCAGATAAACTCTTTTTTTTGTCAGCACCAGATAAACTCTTCTAGATTATTTCCTCCATGCATACCCAAAGAAGAACTCAGGGTCCAGACTTGAGCAGTGTTTGACCATTTCATTCTACATGTATATATTTATATAAAGATATATGAGAAGAGCATTTTTCAGTTTGTACATCTTCATCTTTAATCAGATACAGTTATGTTGTTTATTGGTCTATCATAGCAGCATTAAATGTAAAACTTTGTATTACTTCACTAGTAACAATTAAATGTATTCTACTTTGTGTTGAACATTCCTGTCTTTGCTTGGGCTTTGTTGGGGAAAATGTCAAGCCACAAAATTTCTAATATCTCCTTCTGTCAAGGTCTGTAATAATAATTGAAAAAAAAAACCTACTACAATAGATTTAAACTCATTTTTCTGGTTAACACAAAACCCTTCAGTTATGAAGCTCTAGAGCTGAAAATTACAGAAAAGCACTGAACATCATACATGGCATAGGATGACTGTAAATTAGCCTTAGTTGCAAAGAAGACAAATATAATCCTAATATTAGAATAAATATTTTCATCAGAGAGCAAGAATCACTAAGTGCAGGAGGTCTTAGAGAGTTTTATTTGGAATATCAGGTCCACTGTCGGTATGCATGTTCATCAAAGAGAAATATGGAAAATGGAAACCTTATCCTGTAAGTTAAGACCAGAAGAACAGGACTGTGTTCACCTGGAGAAACAAAAGGAGGTGAGAGGAAGGAATTACTACACAGGAATATGGCAGAAATAGGTCTAAGCACAGAAGGAATATGCAACCTCTAACCTAAAAAGGCAGGAGTAAATGACATGCAGAAAGCTGACTGCTCCTTGGAATTTCCTAAGTTTAAGAAGTGGGCTAAATGGCATATTGCTGGAAAACTAGAATAAAAAGATCAATTCCACTTCATACGCACTAATAATCCCTTTTCTGAACTGCCAGAGAGATAGAGTAGAATAATAATGTTAAAAGAAATAAAAATCATAAGCTGTCTTCTGTAAGTGGCATGCAAAGACTTAGAAAGACTGACTAACTTAAGATCATAGAGGAATTAAATCTATTTTGATCACAAAAGACTATATATTAAATATTTACTTAATATACAATGACTGAGAACTTTCCTGACCTTTACATCAAAGAGTCTGCTAAGCAGTCCCAGTGGTACCCAAAAAATACAGAATTCTGCAGAACAGCTTCTCAGCCATTCCTTGCAGGTCAGGGGTAAGAAAATTTAGTATATTTCTTTCACTCAGTATAACAATACCTATGTGCTGATTTCAGATATATAACCTTAAAGAAAGAAAAAAAGAGAAATCAGGACCTGAATAACCTCAACTATTTTTTTGCCTCTTTTTTTTATTTCACATGCAATGATGTCAAAGCACAATAAATTAACATAGATCTATATGTGGCTTCATAAGAAAAATCTAAGAAAGTCTAAAACATTCCAATTCTTTACAATTCTCTTAAATATTTTCTCTGCTCTTCATCTGAATAGATACTCTGAATTAATTGTGCCTGGACTTCAGACCCCAGATTACTTATAAAAAATATATTTTTGCAATAGCATCAAAGAATTTAGTTTTTTCTCACCTGTTTTCATGGTATTCTTTCTACTGCTAGATTATTACATTTTCTGTACTAATTTCTTACAATTAAGATGCATATTCAACTATTCTTTTCCTACTGTGCCACTCTAACTACTAAAGGTTTGAATACTTGCCATAAAGGCTTCTCAACAGACGAGAAGTAGATTTATACCCTAAAGGATTTATTATTTATCAGAAAAATGACACATCTTGTCTAAGTGAACCTTAAGATTTCTATTATTCATACTAATAAATTAAAAGTGTGCTAACTCACTGTCATTCTTTAAAAATACACAATTTTTTTTTCTTCTGGCATTTCTCACAGAAATGTATGCACTTCTCTGCTGATGCTGTATTTGAAAGAATTAATTAAAGGCAAGTATGTTTACAATATGAGCAAATAGTTCATTTGATGTTCAAACCTGATTTCCAGCATTAATGGATAGATAAATAGCTATTCATGCATTATCAAAAAATATAAATATTGTATGAGGTATTAACTAAAAATAATGGGTCATTTTGATGATTTCCTTTGCAATTAGAGGTAGAGATCAAAATACCCAGCTTTTAATTGGAGGTCAAATAGAAAAAGAAAAGGAAAAACAAACTCTGTTTTCCAAGATATAGAGCCAGTAAGGAGCTTCAGGTGCAAACTTAAGTGAAGGGAGATATGTTTCCAACAAAAGGATCTAACAAATGAATAAAGAGATAGCAAAGGCAGATTTAAACAGTTATGTTAGCCTCTTCTGATAAAATCCTGAATTTGGCAGTGGCTGTTACAAATTTTTCTACTGCTGCAGACTTTCGAAACAAGTCTAGAAATTTAAACTTTTCAAATATGCTCAGCTTCAAACAGGAATTAGTATTTGACATTTCTATATCATGCATTATATGGGAGGTAAAATCAGATCACTGATATTGTTCTTTCTTACTGCATAAGCTCCAAATTCCTTGCCTAGGCACAGAAAGCATCCTGGGCAAGAGAACATTTTTCATTTTGCAGAGATATTCTGCCATCTCTCTGACTGATTCTTAATCCACGACAGTTCTACATGTATATTTAAGGCACTTTCACTGTCAAGATTTTCATTTTTACTAATTAATCTTGTGATTAGGAGACGACATTTCAATACTATCTGCAAAGAGTATCTTCAGTTTATGTTTTTTCTCATTTTTTTCAGTGGTCTTCATTGTCCTCTTCATGCATCCTGACAAGTTGCATGCATCACACAGTAATGGCACTGCAGAGCCCACTTTTGCCAGCAATAGAGATTTTTCAGCACATTTTGTGAGATTATTGTTTACTGAATAGCTCCAACATTACACTTTGTCAGCACATTACATATCTGGGGGTGTATCATGACTACAAATCCTGAAAAAAAATTGTTGCTGAGGACACCAACATGTACCAGGCAACGTAGATTTCAAGTGGCAGCTGAGAAAGGCCACATTACCTTTCCCAGCTTGAAGTCCAGGTTTTCCTGGTGAAGAATGGGTATTAAGCAAGACCAAATATCTTTGGCATGCCTGCCTTCCATGCACACATTTGCTTACATAAAATCAATAGACTCTAACTAGTTGTGTGACTTATTAAAAGATTGCAGACAAATATACTTCACGGAATGTCTGCTTTGAGGAAATGTATGTATTGAATAATTTTCAAAAATTTTGCTATGTTATTAACAACTCGTTGAGAGAGCATTATCTGCTACAATAGTCACAATCAATGTTCATAAACTCTTGATCCAGTTTTAAAATAAAATCCATGCTGAATGCTCAGTTTTAATAGATTTTGACTAAATTAGTAAAGCAAAATAAAATTTTAACTTGAGAAATATTATCTTTGCAAGAAATCTAAGATCCCTCAGTGACTAATTTATTTTTGCTATGTTGCTGTAATTATAATAAAATTTTAAAAATTTCTCTGGCACAAATATCTGAAAAGCATTTTTTTTTTCAAAACTAATTCCTGCTTGGGGAATTGGGATCTGTTTCTGCTTTACCAGACATCAATGTCACAGTGCAACTGTCTCAATGCAGTATTTTGCTCCAAATCAGCTGTTAGTCAAAAGGACATATAACTGACTAAATATTGTTCTCTTTATTCCTCTCATCTTTAAATTTTTGTGTTCTATATTGATGTGAAATGTTAACTAGTATTAGCATCATTACTGGCTTTTTATGTTTTTTCTTGGTAGAATAGGAAGCTCTTAAGTAATTTTTTTTCCTCCATGGAAGTACTACCCATCATCAAGTAACCCACTATTCATAGTAACATATCCACTTAATTTTTAAAGACTGAATTATAAGACAAATTTTCTAAATCTTTAGCTGTTTTCGTGAACTTTGCAAAATGAACTCATTTTTCAGCCATCCTTCCAAGACAGAAAAATTAAATGAATCCCAAATGCAAAAAGTTGCTATTCCTTCCATTTCATGCATTGAATAATTTAGGACTGTTTTTTTCTGTAAAAGCACATATTTTACAACTGATGACTTCTCTACCAAAAATGCTGCCCATATTCAATGACAAAATTCCTACTTTTTAGGAATGGAAAAGCAAATACTCTCTTCATAGAGCTACAATAACTATACAAGAAAAAGCATAAACAGTAATTTTCCCAGCAGTAGCTCAAAAACTTGAGTCTTGTTTTGGTTTTTATTTATTGTATGGCCATGGTTTGGTATTTGGTCGTTTTCAGGGGTTTTTTTTGTTTTGGGGTAGTTTTTCCCACAAAATTTAATATATGACACCTTCTTCCCCTGGGATTACAGCCTCGCTGAAGCCAATGTAATTTCCTTGATATATTTGTATTAAGAGAAAGCCACCTCTGAAAGCATTGAGTACCCTTTCTTAGTACAGAAAATGTCCTGCTTTCTTCCCAGGTGGAGGTTGCCATTTGATTTTTTTCTTTAAAAGCTGCTTAATTTGAAAATAATCCATTAATTCATCACTAGTCATAATCATCCTGCAAGAGAGACAGTAAGGCAAACAATTCAATTGACATAATAAGCAAAAAATGTGTTATCTTTAACTTTTACCAGTGCATTGTGCAGCAGAAAAGCATTACAGAATGGAATATTGACACTGGGAGCCTGTTGCCTTGAAACAGTGAGTTGGATACAGCTGCTGCTGAAATGATCATCAAACACCCAAAGATGTTATTTTGACATTTCATCTAATGTTTTTTTCTGCCCCTCATTTGTCTTTATTCTCTTTTCCTCAGAAAAGATATATTTCTGAAGAGGGGTCTTTGCTTTTACTTCACTTTGCTTTTACTTTACTTTGCTTTAACGTTTACAGTTCTTTACTGTTCCCTGAGTTTAGGTCAACAGAACTCTGTGCACATAGCTTCCAAACAGCCAGAAGCACATCATGAATACCACCCTATTTTCAGAATCCCCCGAACAAGGCTGCCAGCAGCAGCTTTAACAGCGGGCACCATCGGTCCCAGGGGCCGCAGGGAAAGCGCAGCCCCGCCGGGCTCTCTGCCAGGCCGCAGGGCCATCCCTGCCGGGTCTCTCCTGCCCCCGGCCCTGCTCCCGCTGTCCCCTCGGGGCTCGCAGGGCTGTTTCTCGCTCGCCTCCCCTGGCTCAGCCCTGGCTGCCGGGCAGCGTTTCGCCCTCCCT
Organism: Motacilla alba alba; assembly: GCF_015832195.1. Taxonomy (NCBI): domain Eukaryota; kingdom Metazoa; phylum Chordata; class Aves; order Passeriformes; family Motacillidae; genus Motacilla; species Motacilla alba. The sequence goes on from NC_052017.1 coordinate 76,767,384, forward strand.
TGCCCAGGCTTTCCCCGGGGCTGAGGGGCTCAGCCGTGCCCTGCGCTGGGGCCGCTGCAGCCGCTGGCACCGCCTGGGGCCGGCCCGGGCAGCCCCGGCAGAACCCAGTCTGCTGTCAAAACCTAATATACGGAAAAATGCCGACTTCCAAAGATTTTTCAATTACTTAAGTACACTGCTATACTGGCTGCAACTAACAAGAAATACCAAAGTGCCTGTGATTTTGGTTGTGTTTGTTCTTTGCTTTACTTTGTTTGTACTTTGCTTTACTTCAAAACTTTACTTGAAGTAAAGTTTTGAAGTGAAGTTTGAACTTTTTCAAGATATGTCAGGGATTAGGTAAACTCAAGAATTAGGTAAAATTCAGTTAGGACTGAGACTGTAAAGAGATACTCTTAAATAACAATCTATTATGTATGTGCCAGTAAATATCTTCTAAGGCTTTTTTAAAAATAAAGGCCTGTTGGTCCTGAACTAACAGCCAAGCCAACATCCTATCCATCTTAACATATTAACAGCCGGCCATAAAAAAATGAAAAACACTTCTAGAATCATATAGAGATTTGTGGATATGTGTCTTCACCAAAATTTCTTGAAGCATGTGAGTTTGCTTTACCAAGACAATACTCAAAGGAATCCCTCAGGAAGAATAGAGGAAGTATTCCCCTGGATACCAGATGCACTCTCACCTGCTTCCTAGCCCAGGGGAGGGATCACTGATGTGTTCTCTCCTTTTATTTCACAAGTCTTCTACTACCTTGAAGTAAACAAGAGTTTGTCCACAGGACTCTGTCTAAAGGACAGAAATGGCAAATGTAGAGAATGTTAGAACTTGACTTCAAGCATTTTAGTTTAATACTTCCTGGTCTTTATTTTTAAACAAATCACCATCAGCTGAGTTCTGATGTCAATATGATGAGAATACAGATGAATAAGATATTTTTCCACATCAGAGAATTTCAAATTTCATATTTTAATCTACTTCACTCCTACACACTAATTGTTATACATCTAATATACACTTAACACCTACCATTTTATCATTATAGACACCTACTCAGCTAATCAAGGAGTTCAAAAATTTCCCTTTGCTTGGGGGAAAAATGAAGCATATCATCATTATTTAAAGCAAAACTATAGAAACCACTCAAATATGCTCTGCTTACTGTGGTAACAAATCAAATTCCATAATACAATTGGAATTTAAATTATTTAAGTTTAGAGCCCTTGCCTAATATTTATGGCCAAAGTGGTTTAAAGTATAAATGACAATATTTCAAATTTTTATTCTTCTGATTTGAATTTTGAACATCACTCAGGAGAAGCATTCATTATCACTGTAACAAAAGTGTCATGATTACAAAAGAAGCAAATGTTTCCTGCCATGCCATTAGAACTTGACAGTACTCAAAGCTTATAATTCAATACTTCAGTTTGTGTAAGGGCAGAGAGCACACATAAAGCATCAATTGCATAGCAAAGTGCATTTCAGACACTACAACAGAAGAAAAAAAAAATACCCAGTGTTAGTTATGACCAAGGTTGCTAAAAAAATTTGTCTGTACAGCTAAAAAATTAAAATCTCAATTTTCCCACAGGTTTCATTTTAAAATTTTATTTTATTCTGATTTTATGCTAGTTCCCTTGCCTTGTTCCTTTTACTTTCAAAAACAGGACAGCATTAAAGAAAAACTACCATTCATCATCACTAATCCACTTTGCCTTCCTTCTTAGAGGTGCTTTTCTTCCTTCCTCCTCTTAAAAAACTCCACAAATCCAGATTTGGTAGAAAGGCACATTGAAATACAAACTGTCCATGTTGATTTATTGAGGTGAAAAAAGAGAAGGGAAAAATAATTTTAAAGCCCCAGTTGATTAAATAAATCTTAAATAAATATTTGAACCTAACTTTCAGGTTTTTGGAAGGCAGAAAATAACACTAGGATCTGTATTTCAATACCAAAGTAAACTACATGAATAAAAATTCTAGATTGAAAGCTCTTGCCCAAAACTATAATATTGTTTACAGTATTTGAAATAAAATATCAAACATGAATCCTCCATGATTTAGGTGAAAATCATGTTATATTTTAGATTTCCAATTAAAATATAGATACAAAATTTGTTTAATAATGGATTTGCTATAAGCTCTCCCAGACTTTTCATTTTCAGAAAATATATTCTCTTGATAAGACATTTAATTGTATTTCCTCTTCTTAATTAATTCTGAAACAGAAAGTCCCTATAAAGGAATCAGACAAACAACACAATGTGCCTGTTTTAGTAAGAAATGTAATCTCACTTTCTGCTACAGAAGCACACAATGGCTGAAGTTGAAAGGACCTCTGGAGATCATCCAGTCCAATCCTGCTACTGAGAAGTTCATAGTCCAGAGCAGGTTGACCAGCAGCACCATGTTCACTCAGGCTATCAATATATCCAAGGAGAGAGATACAACCTTCCTGAGAAAGCTGTACCAGTATTTGACCAGGGATATTTGTTTGGTTTTTTTTTCTTCTTATGTTTTGATAGGATTTCCTGCAATATTATCCAAAGGGCTTCAATAAAAACACTATTTAAAACTCTTATTTTGTCTTGCTATTATTTTTGCTGCTCCTGCTTTTGATATTTTAATTGTTAAACTGTTCTTATGTCAACCTGTGTGTTTTACCTTTTTCTGAGTCTCTTCCCCATCCCAGCATGGGTGAGGGTGGGGGAAGTGAACGAGCATCTGAGGGGTACTTAGCTTCCAGCTAGAGTTCAACCACAACACATGCAAAATGAACTTCTCAGACCTCAATATAGAATAGACTCTTATTTTGGTACCTTAAATCAGTAATACTAACGTAACTATAGAGAGTGGAGAGATTAGAGTTGTGTATTGGTCATGGTCCTTACACTTTCCCAGGATAAAATGTCAGAGGCTGTTTAAAGTTTCTTTTATTTCTGGGTGAGTTCACACATTTTCCAGTTGCCAGGTGAGATAAAAGATGAGTAATTACTAGAGAAACATACCAAATAACCTGGAAGAGTAGAAAAAAATCCCAATATAAAAACTGCTGTCTGAGAAGAAAGTACATCCTAGAAATGGACTTTTCAGTATTTGTTCTTGTTTAGCTTTTCCTTATGTGCTGGGGCAGAATAGAAGATGAAGTGGTGGCAGGAGAGATTGTGGAGAAAATCAATAAAAGGAAACAAACTGCCAAGGCCAGGTGGTAATCAGCTAGGGATCTTAAAAACGAAATAGCTTAATGGCTAACCTCTTCCCTTTCAGAGCAGGGAACTGGAAAATAGCCAAAGAGACTCAAGAAACTCTGGGTTTCTAAGCCTGACATTCACAGTGGGAAAATCAAAATCATAATAGAAGGCATAAATGAAAAGTCTGGTCACCTGACTAAAAGTTATATTTTAGGGACGAGAACATGAGTTTTTGTAAAACAAGATGATAATAATAGTTTGTCACAGAATCACTGGATTCCCTCTGCAAATTTCAGCAAGTCTAGGAATAATGAATATCAAAATTATTAGAGGCAAACTTGAAAGGTTTCATTGAGTGTTCTTTAGGAAGTAAAGGGCCTCTGGCCTGGGAAGAAAGGATCCTTCATGGATAAGTAATTGGTGAAAAGACAGAAAGTAAGAATAAACTGTCTGTTTCACCATGGCGAGGGTCACCAATAGAGTTATGAATTTATGCTAGGATCAGTGCTGTTGTATAGACTGTAAAGAAACCGAGAAAGAAGAGTAAGATCACGACTGCTGATAAAGTAGTTCAAAAGAGGGAGAATACAAGTCATCCCTGAAGAACTGCAAAGGACTTATGTAGGATTCAGTAGACCACTAAATACCTAAATGATTCACACCCCAAAATACCAAGATAAGATTATGAAATAAGATTATGATCTCTTAGATAGCCCTTGATATTCATGGAAATGTCAACTCAGGATCCAGCAGTGATCTAAGAAGCAAATCAGGTTTTAGGGACAATTAGGAAGGAACTTCGTAAGAGCTAGAACTTCATTATGGCTTGCTTAAGTTTCCAATGGCTGCAACCTCTAAACTGTGTATATTCTCTTCCCAGTCTTCAAAAGGATGCAGCAGAGTGGATAAAGCTTAAAGAAGAGTGGAAAAGGATAGCCAAAGTTGGAAGAGATTCTTTTGATGCCTAAAGAATTCAGCTTTTATATATTTTTCATATATTTTTAGCTTTGAAGATTATTAATATGGGGTTATAGAGCTGCTGGTATTTTTCCTATCCTTACTGTTAGATTTTAGAGTAATAAGTTAACCTTCTAACACGTTCCTGAAATATTGTTTAGTCTTATTTTCAAGAAGAGAACCTACAAGAAGAACATGTTGTTTCCTAGCCAGAGTCTGAAAAGACACAAGAAATGGGGCAAAGAAGCCCTGGACCATATCCAGTGGGGCAGTACCCAGGGGAAAATTATGTAACCAAGTGCTATGCTAATTGGACAATATTTGTTAAATATGACAATTTGTTAAACTTATAAAGATTATAGAAATCCAGTGTCTTTTGTGCCCACAGACCATAATGAGCGAGGCACCTGGGATCTTCCAATAAAGAACTGCTTTTCTATCTTACCATTTTAATACTGTTGCAAGAGTTTTTGTCTTTTGATATCAGGCAACACTGTACATTCAAAAATAAAATCATTGAAGCTTCTTCAGCCTACAAAAAGACAGCTGACTGAGGAGATAGGACAGATATTCACATTCAGGCACCATAATTTAATTGCTTCACACCTTGTTTATTCAACAGTATCCTAATGTCACAGTCATTGTGTCAATAATAAATATTTAAATGCAACTCTTGCAAGAAGATGAGTGGAAGAAGCATTTCCAAACAATAATTGTGTGGAAAAACATTCCCTTGTTAGCTGTTGTTGCCACCAAGTAGAAAATGTTAATTTTTGAACAAGCAATTGGCAAACACATCAATGAACAGCTCAGATAGACTTCTACCTTAAAACCAGATTGGTTGGCTGGTCAGTTACTAGTCTAAATTGTGTATTACAGATGTCCAAATTCAATGATTATCAGTTTAATTTAAAATAAAAATTAAAAAAACAGAAGGGAAATTCCCTGGAATTATGTGGAGCCATCAAAATATCCTGTTATATTTCATTCAACATAAAAATAAAATAAATAAATAATAAATGAATGAATAAATAAATAAAAAGAGCATCAATGTTCATTCCAGTCATAACTATCACAAAATTGACTCTTCCCCTCAGTTCCCTCAGTTTATAAAACCTCACTTAGGAGCAGGTGTTTGCAGTTTAAGAGGAAAGACTAGAAACGTGGGGAAAATAAAAAGCTGTTCCTCACTTCATGTACACTAAACAGTAATCAACACCAGAGGTGCAGCAATTGAAACACTGGAAGAAAGGTTTCTTAGATCTATCTGGAGAAGTCTTTAATGTTTCTAAATACAACAGACATCAGTACAACAAAAAACCTAATGGCCGCTGTGGTTCTCACAAATGGAATCAGCCTGGTAATTCTACACATCAAGCAGACCAGCAGTTAATTAAATTTATAAATGTAGTATACTAAGTTGATTCCAGCCCCAGATAATGGAAAACCAGCTTCTAAATAAGTATAACAAAAAATAAAGACACTTCCCTACAACATGAAAATTTTTAAGTGCACATGCCTCAAATGAAATAAAATTTAAAAGCTCCCAAAATAGATATAAAGAAAACATTGCCAACATCAGAAACATCATTTCCAATACTAAAAAGTGACATAGAGCATCAGGGCTATAATAAGCAGAATTACTTCTGGTCAGTTTAAAAATTAGAGTCTCTAACTATCTTCAAGCTTCTTCATTTTTCTGAAACAAACATAATTTAAGATCTGACAGTCAACTCCAGAAATTATGGTAAAGGAATTAAAAGACACATGCAGAACAAAATTATTCAGAACAAAAACCCCATACAGTAAAAAAACCACTATACATTAAAAAGGCTGTACAGTCAGTGTCATAAACAGTACATCTCCCTTTGTCTGCAATTTACCTTTAAAAAGCCAGCACCCATCCCAGCTTTCTGAACATCTACAGGCTGACCTTTCCACACCTTGAAATAGAAGCAGTTTCCCAGCAATACAGCTATGGAATATTCAGAAAAAATATCTTCTACAGCAAAAGAGAAGCTGTCAAGTGGTGGAAATCAGAAATTACTTAATAAAATGACACTGATTTATGTAATTAAATGGGAATGCATATAAATGTAAAGCCTCTCAGAAGAACAGCAGAAAAAGGGATGATTAACAAGTAGCATTTTGTAGAGAGATTTGAGTAAAAGACAATATTGTTTTGGGTTGGTTTTTTTTTAATTTGGTTTTTTTTGGGTTTTTTTCCACTTCTTTTCGTAATTATATCACATAGCTTTTTTTTTCAGTTTGTTCCAAGTAGTATTATGCAAAATCAAGGTCATGAAAATTCTTCAATCTTTGATGCAAATTACTGCCCTGATGTTCAGCTTGTCATCTCTTTATGGCCTCACACAGTAATTTTAACTGTAGCACAGAAATACCAGTGTTTGCTGTAAACCAGATGGCTTGAAAGAGAGAAGTACTTTATCCATGGCTGTCTGACCATACATCCTGGGCAATTTAACCACAGATTTTGTGCACAGAATGCAGCTTCTCGTTCTTGAGCTGGCTCCTTAGAAATTAAGGGAGATTCCTCCAACACTGCCCTACCAGCAGTTGCATAGAGAATTTCATAATGACAGAAAAGGCCTTGGAACACATTGGTTCCGTGTAGGTTCAGACTGGCATAAATTATTTAACAATGGCAGGTGCACTCCCAGAGTTCCCTGCAGTGTTCAGAGACCAAAACACGGATGGCACTTTGCACTAGAAAATTTCATCTGCCTTCATTTAGATTGTACAAATAATCTACAGTCTCAGTAACCTGGTCACTTAATATTACTATGTTGAAGGCCAATATTGAAGTGGTTTGATTAGAGTGCTGTTCTAGTTTTTATTTATTCTGTGACCCAACAATGTGACCTCTGTTGGGGCATTCAAAATACGTACTGCCAAAAAGTTAATTACTAGAGACTATTTAGTATATAATTTCATTATACTAAAAAAGATTGTGTCATTAAGTAGTGTGGCTAAAAAATAGAATAAGATAAAAAGATAGGTTTATTTCCCAGTAGATATGTTTCCTGTTGGCCAATAGGAAATTCTATTCAGTTAGGAAACACAATGACATTTTTTTTCCTACATGAAACTCAAAACTTTTCGGTGGAAAAATAAAACATCAGTTATTAAGTAATTTTGTATCCCTTGCAGTGAAAATAAGTAACCTGCTGCTCATTGTCTAGTTATTCATCCTGTCTTTTAATAACACTGCAATTTTTGAGCACACCCAAAGTAACACGAAGTGCATGAGTTTTTTCTAGTTTCTAGTCAGCTGAACTTTAATGCTTAAAATAAATATGTTTTATTTTGTGTTGGTGAAGACCATATAAAACAGCTTCACTATTGTGTGTAAACCAAAGCAAATAAATGGTGTCACGTAAATATCGCTCCATATTTGAAGGACTTATGAAATACTTTGGGATTACTGTAGCTATTTTTCTCATTTCTAATACACATATATGCATATAATACATCTGGAACTTAGATAAGGTTATACTTCAACCCTCACACTTGCGTAGGAATAACTTCAGGCATGATCCTAGTTCATTTTATCTTCCAGGGTTTATACTACCCAATAGCAGACAAATTGCTGTAGAGACCACTCAAGTAAAAGTAATGTCAAATTTCTATTCCACTAGGCAGAGTAAAAAGATAGATATATAAGAGCAATTCCTATATTTTGAATTTGTATGCAAAATTAAACATTTTTTCCTATTGTTCTTTCTGACCTAGACCCACCAGCTGCCGCAGCATCCTTACTCTAAACAATGCAAGTGACTGAAAATTTCAGTCAAGCCATACATTTCCATTTCATTCTTCCATTCACTGCATGTCTGAGAACATTGACAGCTATACCTTGAAGGCCTATAAACATCCTTATAAAAGTTAGGAAGAAGAGAATTAGGTTGAATGATATCTGAAACTTAATGCACTAAGAATATGAGACACTTCATCATGTACAGGTTAATACTGGGAACAGAGCTTCTGGATGATAGTCAGCTTTCTTCAGTGACACAGGCAGTCCTTTATAAATTAACTGCTCAATGTACATTCTAAACTAATTCATCTGTGCTGGCAGGTAAGATATGACTCTTTAAATGTCACTTTGCTTAAAATATTATAGCAAAAGAAGAATAAGACAAAGTGAATTTATGAGATCGTTTAGCATAAAGAATGTCTTTTTTATTAGAACAAAAAAAAACCCCAAAAAACTTACTTACATCTCAAAGTAGATAAAGTACTCTCTTTGTCATTTTGATGTCAGTTTTGTCAATTGAATTTGAAAGACCTGCAGCTAAATGCAACGAAGGCTACAACCATCACTCTGAAGCATCTAACAGAGAAAGTTTGTTTCCTTGAAGTGAACTTTAATGATAGCTGCTTTGAGGCCAAGTCTCAGTTTTTTCTTCTGATAATATATTCTACTCAAACAAGGAAAGACAGTTCATAATTGCTACTTGCAACTCAATAAGGACATATTCATTCCTTAGCCTCTTCAGGTAATATTTCAACTTCAATCACAGCAAGTAGGATCAATATGACAGATTTTTTCTTAGCAAGTAGTATAAGATGACTGTCTGTGACCAGAAAAGTGCTTACATTCTGAGGCATTCTTGATGTTTTGAAATACATAACTTGTTGACATAAATTGCTTTTAAAGTAATGAACTGACAGAACTGGACATAGAATTATACACATTTACCCCTGTGGGGAAAAAAAAAAAAGATAAAAATAAGTCAGAATGGCAAAGAATGTGATGTGTGTGGCTACAAGACAGCAGTTCAAATACAGATTTTCAAATAGATTTCCAAAAGCAGGAAAAAAAAAGAAGCTAGACCATGTTTTAGTATTGTCTAATGTTTTTCATTAGAGGGTTTTATTTGTGTTTGGTAATGACTTTGACATGTTTTGGCCCCTCTGTTTATATTGACTAAATTAAATTAGGGCAGTTGGGGGAAGAGGGGTCAGGCATAGGTCTGTGAAGGAAAGAGGGGCACTCATCTTCATTCATTTGTTAGAATTCAGGTTTTTAAGAACAAGGTTGAGGTGGGGCAAACAAGAAGAAGATTGATAAATACTGGAAGACCTCCATTAGAATAAATCTGGCTTTTGGTATAGGGACTACAGTTTAGCCTTTGAACTTAAGTTCATGTCATCTGAAATCTCCATGTTCATTACAAATGCATGCATTTGGAAATCATTAAGACATGCTTAAGTTGAGAAACAAAGAATTGCTGAAAACTTTCTCTTCCTGAGCCTGTCCTGCTTTATCAGGTGGTAGTACAGACCAGTGGTTTATGGACTGACCATGTAACTCTGTACACTCCAGCCCAGAGGGCAGGAAGGAGTGTTGCAGACCTGTAGAGTTGAAACTGAGACCCAAGGTGCAGACTTTTCTTTGCCTTAATGTCCATTAATTATAACTCGGGCTAATTTAGAGGGAATTGTTTTACAATATAAGTGCTTTGAGCATTACCATAATGTAGATAAATAATAATAAAACATTGTATGAGAAACCAAATGGTGCCATTCCCAAGCAAAGAATTCACAGAACAGAACAGAACTTAATAGTTACAGAGCAGACGTACAAATATTAAATAGTCCAACTGCCTGACACTTCAGGGCTGATGAGCATACATTACCTAAGGTTTATTCAAGTGCCTCTTCAACACTGACAGTCTTGGGGCATCAGTCACCTCTCCAGGAGGCCTCTTCCAGTGGTTGACTACCCCCTAGGTAAAGAAATGTTTCCTACACTCTAATCTGGACCTTTGATCTCAACCTTCCCCTTTTTGAGCCACTGCCATGTGTCCTGCAACTGGATTCCAGGGAGGAGAGCTAAGCACTTCTGTCTCCCCTTCCCCTCGTCTGGAAGCTGCAGAGAGCAAAGTGCTCCCCTCAGCCTCCTTCTCCTCACACTAGACAAACTCAGAGTCATCAGCTGCTCCTCATAGGACATTTTTTCCAGCTCACCAACACAGGACATTTTTCCCATTTCACCAGCTTTGTTGCCCTCCTCTGGATGCAATTTTTCTCGCATATTTGGTAGAGATTTTGGGAATGTTTTGCTGCGTTAGGCAAGCACTTCACTTGCAAGACATTAAATACAATAATATGGGCAGGATTTTACTGGTTCTGGCTGGGATAGAGTCAGTTTTCTTCATTCAGCTGATATAGTAGTGGTTTGGCTTTGTTAGTGATTTTCTTGCCACATTGATATTTTAGCCATTACTGAGCCGTGTTTACAGACCATCAACATCTTTTTGGTTTCTCATGTTGCCCCATCATAGAATAGGCTGGGGGTGTGCAAGAAGTTAGAAGAGCACACAGCTGGGACAAGTGGTCCTTTGTTCCATCTGCCTGTGCAGCTGGGGACACATTGCAGCTTAGTTGGTACAGGGAACCCTAGCAGGCACCTGGGCCAAAGACTCTGGCTGCGCCTGTGCAGTGATGCTGGGGCTTAAGAGTTCATCTCCACAGAGCCTCTGTGTCAGTCCTGAGCCCTTCATCCTCCCTGAGGCTCAATATTTGCTCCTGCAGCCCCATGCCCTGGTGAGCCAGCCCACACCGCCTGCAAGCAAGGATACTGTCGCATTCTGCCACCACTCCCGAGGGACACGCCCAAAACTCAGTCACTTTTTACCTCAGATGCCCACCTGGCTCCACCTGGTTTGCTGAAGAGGCTACAAATGTGACCATTGTTTTCTTTAGGATAATTACATTGTTTTAGGATCATGCTTCAGTACTTCCATTTATGCAGGCAGGCTTTATTCCAGGGATATCACACACCAAATGGCATCATGCTGAGCAATAAAAGCTGGGAAAAAAAAGGAAGGGGGGTATATTAAAAGTTATGGCATGTGCCTCCTTAATTAACTGTTATGGATGATAAAGCCCTGCTAGTTTTGGGTATATGATGATGTAAAGTAGTGAATAAATTCCTTATTTTGATTTGATACACACACAACTTTTGCTTTCCCTAGTAAATTCTATCTTTACCTTAACCCAAAAGTTCTCCCATTCACCCTTCCCATTCTCTCCCACATCCTACAGCAGGGGGAGTGAGCAAGCAGCTGTGTGTGGGTTTTGACTGCCAGAGGGATTAACCCACAACACATATTAACATTTCAAAAAAGTCCAGTCTCCTTTTCAGTTACATTAGAATACCAGATAAATCTCCATACATTCTACACTTACATAAAATCAGTAATGAAAAGGAAGCTGGAAAGCTATAAATTTATAGAACAAATCTAAGTATTTCAAGATGCTAACTCTTACCTTAATAAATATATATTGCACATGTGACATTCAAACTCGACTCTACATTGCAAAAAAAAAATTAAAGGAATGATAATTATTATTATGCATGGAAATCAGTATCAAATCTAAGGATTTTTGCAGTGCTAGAGACAAATTTGGAATATTTTTCTTCCCTTTTTTTTTTTTTAAGTGATTTTAAAACCAAAACAAAAGCAATCAAGTTCTGGAGGATTTAAAGCAAATATTCTATTTGATGGATTATCCTCCATTGGATTATTTTATTTTAAGGAACATTTGAGTCACATAGCTTGCATTTTGTCAATCAGAGAGCCTCACTGCAAGTCAATAAAAACAATGTTCAATGGTGACTCAGTCAGTATAAGTAGTTTGTGACCCACTGACATAATCCATTGCCAGTATATCACTCACTCTTATGTGAATCCATAGAGAGCAGAAACACATTACATCAACACACAGAGAGGAGATATATGATGAAGGGTGATTTAGAGAGCCTCCTCATTATGGAAAGTCACCTAGATTTAGAAAGGTAAAGAGTATGGAGTGTTGCCTAAATTTCATACCACAGACAATTCAATATAATGTCTTTCAAACCCTATTAATATAAAGAAAAATTATCTGGGAGTAAAATCTCAAGGAGAAGGAAATTAAATAGGATTTAAGCTCACTTGTAAGCTGTACACTCACAATGGTCATATGAATATCTGAGAAGAAAAATATCAGGTTCAGGGCTTTACTCTGGAAAGTTATCAGTTATGGAGTTTTCCCTTGGAGAAACCTATTCTTTTTTCTTTTCAGGAAAGGAAAGATCAGGAGAAGGAGATAACCTTTTCGTGATGTAATCACAAGAATAACTGAAAATGCAAGCATTTTAAAGCCATCATAATCAATGAGAATTCCTCATTTGTCTCCAGAAAGTTTTAGAACACACATCACTGTTGAGACAAAAATCATGAAATAGCGGCAAACATGCGATTCTGAGAATGCCATGGATGCTGTGAAAACAAAATATGCATGCACTGTTTTTTCTTTATTGCCTTTGGCCCATCTTAAATAAAATCTTTTGCCTCACCTTTACTCCCTGCTGTCTAGAAAGCAGTTTAGGGATCAGACTGCTTTACTCTTTTATTGGGATATATCCTAAAGTAAAATCTAGGTACTTCAAAGAAGGAAATCTCTCATAAATGTGTCACAGAATGAACTACCTGAATAAAGAGAAAAATGAAGACAGAGCCAGTAAATATATTTTGCTGTGTTGGAAACTAAAGCAGTTTAGACAATATCACAATGACATTGTCTGCAATCAATGTGCAGAAAACCCTTTGTGACATCATGCAGTCACTTAATGCCATGAAAACAAAAAATCTAGCATGCCATTTATAGATGCAGCTTGAATACATTCTAGCTGTGGCTAGATTGATATGACTTCTGGAAATACACAGTTTTGCCAGTTTGCTGATTGCAGTGAATGCTCAGTCTGTACCTTTCCTAAAGTTTAAGTTTCAGGGCACAGGATCTCCCCATGGACCGGCGGAGCGGTAAGGGGAAAATGTAGAATTCACACCTTAAACTTTGCAACCAAAGACTTCCTTTGTATCCTTCTTCAAATATACTGGAGGACATAAGTCATTTCAGCACTGCTAACTAAGCAACAAATTGATAAAAGGTTGTCCCCAGCTGTTTTTGATATTTGGGAAACAATTCAACTTTCAAACTAAGAAGGATGGTGGGAAATAGTTTTCATAGTCTGTTTTTTGGCTAAGTATGAGACTGGTCATAAACTGTCACTTAAAAATGTCAGTGGTCTGTTGCAAGTTTGACATTTCTCTTTTTTCCCAGCATTCTTGACTGATTCAACATTGCACTAGCAAACAACAGGGACTGCCAAAAGCTGAACTCAGTGTATAAAAACCTAGCGAATAAATAACCTGAAAGCCTTTTGGCTATGACTGTGTAACAATAAAGATGAAGCAGAATTTAAAGGTTTCATGTGCAGCCATAGAATAAATATTTTATTCACAAGTGAGCTGCTAGATAATTTCTATTAAATGTTTATAGACTTTGCACTAGAAAGTCTCGGTCTAGCAGATTTACTCCAGCATTCTGTTCATCTTTTGAGGGAGTAGAACTCCTGCTTCACGTCTCTCCACTGGACCTGCTTTAACAGGTCCGTGTCCTTCCTGTACTGAAGGCCCCAGAGATGGATGCTGCACTCCTGGTGGGGAGTCATCAGAGTGGGTTAGAGGGGCAGAATCCCCTCCCTCACCCTGCCGGTCATGCCCAGGGTACTGTTGGCTCTCCTGGGCTGTGGGTGTGTCTTGCTGGGTCATGTTGAACTTTTGTCAACGAATACCCTCAACTCTTTTTCCTCATGTTTGCTCCCAATATATTTGCCCTCTGTGAAGAAATATGCTTAATAAGGGGAAAAGAACAATATTTTTCAACTTTAATTAAAATATTTATGGGCTTCTTTAATCATTAAAGTTGTTTAGAAATGTTTTAAATACCTTCATGACTTATCTGCTTTTCACAAACAGGAAAAATTATGGCTATTTATTAAAAACTATAACACATTTTAAATGCTGCTTATGGCTCTTTATTCAATTCTAGGAGAATATAATTGATTCTTTGGCTTATTTTCTTATAGATCCTCTTCAAAGGCCTGTATTTCTATTAAGGAAAGAAGTCTATCTATGATAATTGAACTTGCTGCATACTAAACAGTTTTATCTCTGCCTTAATACAGTTTTTCCTTCTAAAAGCTGTAAGAGATAAGCCCCCCTGAAGTTAATGTGTAGTTCAAATAAAAAATAAGATAGATAAATGAAATGAGCTCAATAAATGGAAAGAAATCTACTCTGAAATTATGATATAAATTGTAACTATGGAAACAGCTTTTGTAATTAAGAATTATTTAGAGAGGCATAGAAGATGTTTAATCAGTAGGTAAATTAACTGATTTTTTTTTTAGAAAATTAATGGAAGATAATCCAATAAAATCTTATATAACTTTCTTAGTGGCCTAAAATAAAACAAACAAACAAACAAACAAACAAATGACCCCCAGAATGTGACTTCAAGTTATTTGCAATTTTTCATGAGTACAGGGTTAAAAAACAGGCCTTATTTTTACAGTATTTTCAATATGTGTCTTAAACCCAAATCATAAATTGAACCACAATTCTCTTTTGATATTTTTAAGTCAGCATTAATACATGGATCCTCACACACTTTTCAGTGATTCTGGTAAATTTCACTGAGGTGTGGTAAATAATTTTATAAAGGAAAATAATAATACAGGAAATTAATATTTCCTTCCAAAAATGAGATGGGAGGGAAAATATAAAATGTTCTAGCTCAGCCAGCATGTGAGAGGCATGTAGAGGCAGAGTAGAGAAAGGCATTTTGTTTCTAGACTAGTCATGTGGTCTAGGTCATGATCTGGGACGCAAAATGATATGAAATAACACTTAATGCAGAGTGCCTGTTTGAATATATTCTGAAAGAAGCAGCAGAACTCCAAAGTGAAACACAGACTTGAGTTGAAGCTCGACTGGGCTTTACACAGTAATGGTAAAACAGTGACTTCTCAATAAATTTGTTTTAACTACTTGCTTTTAACACACTTTCTTGTGCTCTGCATGTATTCTGCTGTTTTTGTTTTTTTTCTGTAATACTTTAGCATAAGACACTCCAACCAAGAAGTTACAAGTGCATCCTTGTAACTTAAAGTAAGCTGTCTAAGGTGCCAGAGCCAGTGTAGCCTATAACCTTTAAGACCATTCTACTAAATCTTTACTCAGTACAAGAGATCATCACTTCCTTGCATGCATTTTGTTATATATTGGTTTGTAAATACAGACTGTTTTTAACTCATTCTTTAAGCTTTATTTCAGATATATTTTAAAGACCTGTTGGAAAGACAGCAGATTTCTGTGGCACTACAAAGTTGTGTGAGGAAAACCAAAATGGAAAACCTATGTTTTGCTAATACCTATTAATGATCTATTGTGTTCAAAGCAATTGACTTATTTGACTGATTTTCACAAATGTATCAGATGTAGTCAAAGAAGTACAACCTCCTATGCACACCTGTTATATCTCCATACTAGTATCTCATACATCTATTAGAAATGTCATTATCAGTAAAACTAAAGCATTTAAGTTCATAGTATCATGTTACAGCATTTCCAAAACATTGTGTTGACAAGGTCTGATATAAAACCACAGCTAAACCTTACAAATACATAGGGGTGAGTTACAGATAGAAAACATATTTTAATAAAATCAGAGTTAAAAATGAGAGAACAAGTACCTTGTAAACATGAAGTGCATTCTACCTATTTCTTCATCATATTACCAGTTACTTTAAAATGCCAACATTAACTGATTCTGTGGCAGAGACCAAAACTCACCTTTGTAGTTTGGCTTTTATTCTTTCTCCCAAGATTGAAATTCAGCTGTCACTATCAGAAAAAATCTCCAAAACAAACAGACAATCCTTAACTAGGCCTGTTGTATTTTAATAGTGCTGTATGTTGCATTGCATTTCATTTCCTCTTCTACTGAACTTAAAAAAAAAAAAAAAGAAAAAAAAACTTGGCAAAGTTCAAAGCTTGATCAAGTTAACCAAAATTTAAGTTATTTGTGCAGCTTTTGTGGGGTTATTGTTTTTGGTTTTTTTTCTTAAAGACCAGCATCTCCCAGAAACTACTTAAAGAGTAATTATGTAACACAGGGTGGCAAAGAACCTTTCCTGTGTATTCATAGGTCAGTTTTATCTATTATTCAGCTGCTCCAATTGCAGAAATTAGCAGAGGCACTAAAGCATCTGAGGAGTATAAGTCTATAATTAAGCCTTAAAAGCCCACAAGCAAGATGTGAAAGTTTTGTAAATAGCAGCCCCTTTTGGCTCAGCCATCCCTCAAGAGCGCGGGTAAAATGCAATGACCACTGTCACAATCAGAAGAGGGAAAGGCTGGCCAAAAAATGTCCTTAGCTCTTTATCCAGACCACCAATATAGGGAAGATAAGAATGTTAAAGTGCATCTTGGTTTCCTACCCAAAATCACCTGGAAATTTTTAGAAGGGACAACACGGGAAGTCAAGGTAAATATGATGTTAGAAAAACTGCTGCTATTCCATATGGTAAGATAGAAGTACCCTGACTGCTGGAAATTAGGGTTAGTCCTAGTTAATGAAAAGCATGTGAGGGACACCGCTGATGTTTTTCCCAAATCCAGTTTGGGAAAGTGGAAATCTAGTTTTATCAAATCTAGTTTACTATCAGCCAAGATGGTAAAAAACATCTTCACTGATTTCAAAGCAAACACTGTGGAGTTCAATATCTTATTATTTGCTTAGCTACTTCTTCATTGTTTTCAACAACTGGACAGATACTATACCTACTTTTTAAACTAAGAAGTGGCAGACAATATTTTTTAACATTGTTGAAGACAGCTTAGCTATTATGACCTAACTTGTAAATGTAAGACCTAGCCACAAAGAGTAGCAAGGCCGAGAGCCCCACAACATGAAAACAGAAACAAGACAAATTATTTTAAAAAAAATTTATCAGAAGTCTGATGAAACAATAAGTCAGTTAACAAAATCCCACAAGCACTATGTGTATGGAAAGACTGATTAGACAAGAAAAAACAGAATAGTGAAATTCTGTTTCTTTTATGAAGAGTCAGAGAAGAAGGATTTTCTCCACTTCTCCCTGGAGCTTTTTCCCAAGCTAAAGATGATGCTACTCTTTCTTCTACTCTTCTAAAGTGCATACTGTTGTCTGTGATACACACTGAACAATTCTTTAATATGTTTGCAATCAGCAACATAAATAAAAATATTCCTCTGTTGTTTTGGAGATTTTTTTTTTAACTTGCTCCAAGCCATTCTGGATTATTTGACTAACAGACCTAGCAATACAGACTCACAGCTTCAGGGCCTGAGCAGCAATTGTCTGAGCCTTTCCTTTAAAAGCTTCCAAGACACTCCACAAGAAGTAGAGTTTGGAGGGTGAGATAATTTTCAAAGATAATGGATTTTCAGAGCAAGTAATTAAACAGCTAAGACTGAGTGTGAAAAAGACTGAATAGAAAACCTGAAAATCAAGTCTACCCTTCAATGACTGTGTGGAAAAACAGTGGTTTTTTTACCCAGTCCCCTTGGCTTGCAGCACATCCCCTCTGGTTACCACAGATAATGTGTTGCTTACTACAAAACCATTCCCTTCACTCCTTCTGCAGGCTCCAAATTAGTCTGTTTGTCTATCTGAGATGACCCTGCTCAGTTACTGTAAGGGAAAGGCACAAGCACCTTTCCAAAAGTTTTTGCTATGATGAAACATGACTGACACTGACTTTTTTTTGTCTTTCCCACCACTTTGCATAATTTAAGAGGGATGACACTTCAAACACTGAACCAGAGCTAAATTATGTTTTTCATACTCTCCATCCTCATTTCTTTTCAAAATGAATAGATATAAACATCAATAAGATTTCTGCAGTCTTCAGGGAAATGTTTGTATTCTGTTTCAGATTTAAAATCTGTTACTCAGAGCTTTTGAAATGGGTGCTTTACTGCATAAATTTTTTGATGCAGTAAAATATTTAAGGAAGAGCAGCACTGTCAATTTAGGTTGTACTTTGCTAGGTACCATTAGTTTTGTAATATTTCTTAAGCCATTCTGCAACTGAGAGGTTGGTTAGTCTAAAACTTCCACATAAACCCATAAATGTTCATAAAGATTTCCTCAAAGAGATGTACTCCTACTCACTTTAATTGTCTAGTCTATAGGTTTGCATGAATGGGATTTAATTCACACAGACACTTTGAGTATCCACATTGAAAGATGAAACTTATCTAGACTGTATTTTTATATTATTTGTCATTTGCTCTCTTATTGTATTTCCTTCAACCATTTACTTAAAAAAAAATGCTAGCTCAAAATAAATTATTTTATGGTGATAGTTTCCAATTTGGCAGCAACCTATACATCGAAAAGTAATATTTCTGCATTATCCATAAAACATTTTACAGTGGTAATATATTCATAACAGATGTAAAAACATAGTTTTTTTTCTTTTACCCACACAAATTCCTTTTCCTCTCTACTTATTACACAGTTTTGGGGTTTTTTTCCAACTTAAAACCTCAAAAACAATATCTTCCACAAATATTTATTTTCTGTGCAAACACATTATTACATGATCAAATTTTTCTGTATTACATAAACTAACACCGCCCAGAAGTGCTTTTGTTGAGCTCCTCTTTTAAATGATGATAAGCAGGAGGAAAAGCTAGCCAGCATCTCCCTCCCTCTTTACACAGCTTTCATGAAAACTGGGGAGTAAAACAGGTAGCACAAATATGAAACATCTGCCTGAAGACCATGTCCTGGACTTCAGACTGAATATAGTGACATGTGCTTTATTCCCATTTTATCTCTTACACAACAGCATATAGTAACAACATGCCAGATAGTTTGACACCTGTACTGTCTTCTGAGAGTATGTGAGGTCCTAGATGTTCCCTTTTCCAGAAGGACCATGACAGGCTTGAGAGTCAGACCCATATGAACTTCATGAAGTTCAGCCAGACCAAGTGTGAGATGTTACACTTGGATCGGAGCAATTCCAAGCATAAATACAGGCTAGGCATGACCAGCAGGCTGAAGGAGCTGATTTTCCCAACTCTACTCCTATCCCATGAGAACCCATGTGGAATAATGTGTCCTGTTCTGGGGACCACAACACAGGTATGTCTTGGGCCAATTGGAGTGAGTCCAGAGGCAGGTAACAAAGATGATCAAACTGTTGCAGCAGTTCTCCTATGAATACAGGCTGTCAGAGCTGGGGTTATACAGCCTGGAGAAGAGGAGACTCTGGGTAGACTTTATTGTGGTCTCCCAGTACCTAAAGGGGAACTGCAGGAAGGCTGGAGATAGACTTTTCACAAGGATACATAGCGATAGGGCAAGAGTAGTGGCCTAAAATTGAAAGAGAGCAGGTTTAGATTGTGTATTAGGAAGAAATTCTTCACTGTAAGGATGGTCAGGCAGTGGGACAGGTTGCTTAGAGAGGCTGTAAATACCCCATTCCTGTAAATGTTCCAGGTCAGGTTATAAATTTGGAATGACCTGGTCTAGTGAAAGATGTTCCTGCCCAAGGCAGGGGATTGGAACGAGGTGATCTTTAAGGTCTCTTTCAAACTAAGTAACTTTATAATTCTATGATCAATTTGGCTTAATTTTCTTTAAAACTTCATTGCAAGTATGCATATAAATCACAGAAAACCTCAATAGCTGTTCATACTTTTTTCCAAGAGCATGCATACTTTCAGATAATTAAATTTACTATTTTTGTAAATTAAATTTTAACTCTCCAATGATTTTTTCATGAATTTTTAATTTTTGAAAGCAGTGTAAAGAACTTATTTGAGAGTAAAAAATAGTTTCATGTCTGGTAGAATAAAACATTGTCTTTAGCAAATAAATAATCAGACATCTAAACATTATGTTCCACACATTTTAATATTGTGATGAGGAGGAAGACCTCAGCTTCTGCATTCTTTATCACCTAACTCTAGGGTCTATGGCAATATCTACAAATCCTAGAAGCACACTTTTTTTGTTTTTTCTTGAATGCATGTAAGGAAAGTATGGCCACAGAGGGATTTTTCATCACTATTTTTAGTTATATCTCTGAATTGGAATTCATTCATGCATAGCACTCTCAGAAGGACAGTGGGTTTTTTCATCAGAACCAGGGAAATGGAGAGGTGGGGTACTAGTCATCACTTGTAACTGGGGTATAAACCTTGTTGTTCACAAACACTGCATACTAACTCTAAAGCAACCAAAAAACCTCCACAGAACCCAAAACTCCTTTTTCTGTAATATGCAAACAGCTTTGTTCTTGACTAGTGCTTGTTAAAAATCAGTAAGAGCCATTCCTGAGCCTTATGCCCACTAATCAATAAACTTTCAGTCTTCTCAGCTAAATTCGTATTTTACAAAGTTCCTACAGTGAAGTCCATTAGCTTGGGAGACATAGTTTGTCTAAGAGTTGAATGTATGTGTAAATCACTAATTCACCACTTCTGGAGATGTTCAGAAAGGATTATATTCCCAAGAGCACAATAAGGAAGTCTATCTGAGCATTTTCATATGCTATTCTAAACTGAAAGAAGGAACGTCCATGTTTGTCTACTACCTCTCTCACTCCAAAACTTCATTAAACTATAAAAAGGAGATTAGATTAGCATAGTCAGTATTTTGTCCATCACAAAATTGGAAAATATTTCAAAGGTAG
This sequence comes from Motacilla alba alba, assembly GCF_015832195.1. Lineage (NCBI taxonomy): Eukaryota > Metazoa > Chordata > Aves > Passeriformes > Motacillidae > Motacilla > Motacilla alba. Next base: position 76,788,155 of record NC_052017.1, read on the forward strand.
TAGTCCTTCAATATGCTAATCAAAGAGGATAGGAGTAGAATAATATTCAAAATTATTTCTAAACATACTTAATGTAACTTTATTTATGGAAAAGATCTTCTGGCTGCTTCTATAGAAGGATTGCTTACATGTTCAAAAAAAAAACAACTTACAAATATTTACTGTGTTCCTTGACATTTTAAATCAAATGTGCATGAGTGCTTATGAGATGCAATTAATCAACAGTGAATGTTCTCACATTTATGGATGGATTAAGCACAGTAAGATCTAATTAGCTTATGCTTAAACATGAAATTGTAAATAGTTGTCACGTTTCTTAATTTACCTCTCCTACCATTTTCATTCTACTTTCAGAAAAAAAATTGATCATTACATGTTACTTAGGATAAACACAACAGAATGTTACATAGGGAATGGAAAATTTGAATACATTTGCCAAATGTACCATGCAAACTTATTTCAGCAAAAACATTGGTATGTCTCCAGCTTTGAAATAGCTTTTCCTCTGTGTAGAAAGCAAATAAAATGGTAGAGAAAAAGGATGTAGTCCTTCATGTTGAAGACAACAGAAACACAAAGTAGCTTTCAATTTCTTTTCTCCCTCTGTTTTCATATTTCAAGAAAAGCTTAGAAACAGATATCTGTCAACACTCCATCTCTCCAGATGTATCATTTCACTATCAGCTAAAGAGGCTGAAAGGACAATAATGTGAGAGATACCCTAAATCCATGAGAAAGTATTTGGTGAAGTGCAATTTCTTTCCCTGACAGAGATAACTATACTATAGTCTCTGAGACATTTTCCCTAATTTAAAATTCTTTAACAGTATATAAAAAAGAACCAATACAACATATTATAACAATAACATCTAAAGAGAAAACACTGTTCGCTTCCTATGCTTTGCTTTCTCACTTTTAATAACAGCAAGATTCATAAGACAAGGGAAAATATTCTATTTTGCAAATAACTCTGAAAGATAAGAAAAGTACTTGTTCAGTGCCTTAATCTTAAGTGGAAAAAGTTAAGGGATGTTGACTGCTTTGTCCTGCCACATTTTATTTCAGTTTTCAGTTTCCTTTAAAGAAAAATTCTATTGACACCTTTTCTGCCTCATCTGACATTTCTGTTGTTTGTGGAGGCAATTACCAATTGCAAAGCACCCATCCAATGAGATAATATTCACTGATGTAAGCTTTGGGAACCTTCAAATGGGGAGTGATGTTTGATTTCAAAAATGTGCAGCTGGTGTCTGAGACTCTTTTGGTAGATACTGTGCTCCTCTGAAAGATAGGTAAACCACTTACAGTTGATTTTCAAAAGTTCTGGCACAGGCTCTTCTCAGGGACTTAAAACCAGGAACACTAGTTGAACAAAATGCAGCAGAGAGGGCAGGGGAAATAGTCTTGTGAATTAAATAGTAAATGAGCTGGAGATGTAATAGAAGAAGGATCTATGTCCTTATTTCTCTCTGGTATAGCCAGTTTTCACAGCTAAATTAGCATGAAGAAAATGGAGGACGCAGCTGAAATTTGGAAAGCTGCATTGGAAACTGATTAGATCTCAGGATGCAGTTTGCTTAAACTCTTTTAGTCCTTAAAGTTCAGAGATAAGACAGCCAGCTTCTGCAGATAACAAATGTTGAATCCAGTGATGGATGATTCCAATTTGCATTTGGATAATTCTAAACTCCCTGCTATGAAATATTTACAAAACCACTGATTTTCTAAGCTGAAGACAGTACTTTAGTATAACTATAGATAACAGAGAGCATACAGATAGCATTAGAGGGATATTTTCATGTTCTAATGCTATAAAGCATTGTGCTGTATGGAAAAGTGATAAGAAACACCTCTCAATTGAGGCTCAGCAACTACAGCAAAATTTTTTCATTAACCCATGGGAGCAAGGCACATGTGAGACATTAGAAGCAAAGTAAGAGACTTCTGATGTAGCAGAGGTTGTCTTTATAATGTATTCATTAGCAGTGAGCCTCCCATAGCTTTTTTCTGACTTCACTTCTCATCTTCAAGAAGGTTAAGATTGATAATAGAGAATGTGTAACATGACAATATGGCAAACTCTGCCAGTATATAGGCTGTCAAAGAAAAAAGTCTCAGGGCACTTAACAGAGGGTGCAAAGCCAACAGAAGTGCAATCAAAATTCCTACCCACTGGAAAGCAACTATCTTCATACACCAAACAAGCTGTGTAACTAAATAAGCTGCGACTGCCCATTGTCACTACCTAGGTAAAGGGACAAAGTGAAGTAATATAATTACTCTTTGATATCTATCAAAAAATTGGTCTGCTATTTATTATGCAATTTGATATCTATTTGATCCCACTTGAAATCACCAAATAACCTAAAATTAAAATATTACATTATTATGTATCTAGTATTTCCCTCTGTGTTATTTTATTCCTTTAATGATGTTTAGTGAGCTTAAGTCTCCCTGATTTTTCCCTTCCCAACTGGAAGATTAAACTTGCCTAACTTAGAGGGAAACTGCAAAACACCAGTCCACCATAGCCATTTGCTTTCTTGAAGAGAATTTATTTGAGTGATGGAAATGGAAAATGAAACTCAGGAACTTGGAAAACTCAGAAAATTTAACCTCTAAGTATTAGAATGAGAACACATAGATCTTCATCAATGGAAGTATATTTGTGTAACAGCATATGATCCATAGCTGGCAGTCCTCCTGCTCCCTGAGAACCGTTCTTCCACTCTCCACTCCTGAAAAATTTTGAAAACAAGAATAAAACAACACTGTCACTGGTAATGATGACCCTCTGACACCACAGTTTAGTTTTGACATACCTCATTCCCACACTTTCACATCCTATTTGGCAGTGGCAAACAACATATAAAAATTGGGAACTTCTATTATACTCTGGTTGCTTATTTTAGTCCCCTTGCCTCCATGGTGTGAAGACAGTTTAAAATTACCTCATTTATTATAGCCATACCAAGGCAAAACAAAGCAGCCTGTGCATAAACAGAATTCTTCAGATTCTGTTCCATGAATACTTTCCTAAACATCAAGTTGACTTTTTCTGTATCATCTGTGGCATCTTTAAGGCTGGACATAGATACAAAAGTGATAATAATGGATATCCTGGTTGTAGTGGAGGAAAGAGTTAGAGGTCTGTCTACCCTACCTACCTACCCTCTGGATATAAGGAAAGCAGGTGGCATTATCCTGGCAAATATGCATAAATCGTTAGGAAATACCTTGGAGGGAAAAGTGCTGCCCACAGATGAATAACTTAGCATCTGTTCACAAAGGATTCATCATGGAGTAGGGCAATTTCCACAGAATATTTTCACACAGGCTATTCTCAGTGAAGGATTTAGTTATGTTGGTCTAGAAAGGCAGAAGTGCACTCAGAGAAAGCTGGTAAAAGTGCAAGAGTGTTTTGCCATAAAAGAAATATTCTTATTTGCTCCAAGAGTTGCTTGGGGGGAAAATTATAACTAAAACCAGTGCAATTCCTTTACACTAGATAAATGCACTCCTATAATAGGCAAACATTTAGTTGAACCACTAAATAGCTGTGTACAGTAGCAGAATGGGGCACTGACCACTTTTAGCAAAATGCAGAAAATATAGGCCAATATACTTACAAAATTACTGCAGCATGACATCTTATATTGCAACGGACTCTTTCATGGTTCAAAGATCTGTTCTTTTTCTCTGTTGAGCCCTGGAATTCCTTAGAAAACTTGGTTTAGCTGGCTGTTCATCCGTGGCCTATTAATATAAAATGTGGTAAGTCTCTTTACTTCTCTGTCAGTCAGAACCTCCCTTGTAAAATCAGAATAGTTTTGATTTATTTCCAGAGTTTTAAAGGAGTAACTCTTATCAGGAATGCTCAGATGTTTTGGTACCATAAAAGAACTTATATCAGCTGGGTATTTCACATGAATTTGTAATAAATTCTGCAATTAAATAGCAAAAGTTGTCTAGAGTACACTTTTGTAGGAAATTAATGATACACAAGTTCTTCAAACTACAACAGTAATCTTCAATATATAACAGAGATTCTGTTACAGCTCAGTATAAGCTAACACTGCAGAGAGAAACTTAACTTTGCCCTGAATTTGTCTACATCGCTGGGAGATATTGAACTGGTACAAGTGGCCATGAAGCTGGTTTAGTTACATGCTATTCTCTGATCCCATTATATTCATTATAATGAATAATTTCCCAAACCTTTCTCTTCTGATAATTTTATGGTTTTAATTTTGTATAACAGGAAAGCAAACGATTCGTAATGAACATCTTATCCATTGCAAGAGGAGTGGGAACCAGGTGATCTTTAAGTCCATTTCAACCTCTTAACATTCTATGATCTGTGACTCACTGTTTATGTAGGAGATTGTTCCTGCTTTGACACATTAATAAAATTGGAGTGAGGGATGAACCAGGCCCATTTATGAGTCTATTTAACAGTGCTTATCTTTTCTAATGGCCTCCCCTTGTATCATTAATAATGTCAAGCATGCTTTACCTGCCTACCTGCCACAAAAAGCATTTTATTTGAGAGCTGGGTCACACAATCTCAAGGAGACATGATTTAAGGATGATACAGGACTGTAGAAGCCAGAGACCCCCTGCACTGAAAAGGCACACGTATACAGTTCTGAGCCTTACTACTTCATTGCTTCCAAAGCTGGAGAAAGATGGAGAAATTAACATCAGCTACCAGAAATATTCATCTAGTACCCTCCATCAATTAAAAAACCCTAACAAAAACCCCAACAAAAACCAATGAAAAACCCATCACAAACCAAATAAAAAATAATACACCCATAAGTATGCATCTAGATTCCAGTCACCTTCTTACTTTTTTTCTATTTTCTACAAATGAATAAATATTCACCAAAAAGAAGTTAATATTAAGCTGTGCAGAAGATAGATACTCTTCAGAGTATTCCTTCTTTTATGAGTACAAATTTGAAAAGCACAAAAGTCATCAACTATGATGAGCTCCAGTTTAAAGTTGAATAATGATACTGTGAGGATTCAGCAATCTGTGGCAGCCTTGGCCATAGTGGGCATGAAGAATTGATATGAAGATCCCAAGGGCAAAGAAGAAATAAAACAGCAGATCCCAGACCTCAGGCATCAAGGAAACAGCCTGAGGCTTGTTCAGGGAGCAGGCAGGTGGAATCAAATAGGAGCAGCTCTGAAGAGCAAAGAAGACAAGGGAACATGAAAGGTCTTAAATGAAGCATTCTCCAAAAGTTCTAAAATAGCCAGTCCAGTCTCAGGAAAACATATCCCATCTGTTTTTATGTCCAGTCTGAACCTACTACTTTAAATTTACATGTAGTCTCATATTTTTTGCTGAAAATGCAACATAGTAGAAAGCTTAGATTGTTTCTTTCAATATGTGCCTCTGTAGCCATCTCTTCTCCAAGTTGAACAGTGCTTCTGCACCCCACTAAGTTACAGGCTAGTCCAATTTACTAACATATTTCTTCTTTTGGGTGCCTGAAACCAGATACAATATTCCAGAAACACTCTAAAAAGTGCTAAAAATGTGCATTTAAACTTCCTCCAACATACTATCTGTGTTATTGTCAATACAGCTCAGATGTTAAGGTATTGTGTTTTGGGGGATTTGTTAATGTTTCAAGTGAATTATTGGCTCACACAGTATCCGTGAAATAATGCATTCCATCTTTCAGCGAATGTTTATTAGGATTGCTAGAAATAGCAGCACCAGAGGACTATAATAATATCAAAGGACTATTAGAATTCAAAATTATCTGAAGCTTGAAATAGACTATGCAAAATTAAATGGAATTGATTTTTTTGGGGATGAAAATGAGATTTCTGTCACATTCTAGAAGTAGTATCAATCACAGGAACAAAAAACATTGATCTTTCAGGGATGCTGAAACCTATGAATCATCAGGGGATAGTGCCTCCTAATTAAAATTAGCTCATATATTAAGTCATAAACAGGAGGCTCCTACACCCTCCTGAGTTAAAGAAAAAAAGCCACTTTCAGCACTGAACAAACAGCATTACGATAACAAGGTGGGAGTATTGCAAATGAAACTGAGAAGTTAATACATTTAGCAGAGCAGTCAAGTTTGCTAATATGAGCAGGGAAAAGAAAAAGAATGCAGGTATTCCAGGGGGTCACCAACTTCAGCTAACACTGAAAAAAAAGAGCAAATATCATAGGGGATATATTACAGGAATATGGATATGAGGTGTTGAACATTCCAGTGTTCTCACTGAGACTAGAATATTGCAGAATAATTAGCTGCAAATATTCGGAAACTTCTGCTGTTGGTGAGAAGGCCCAAAAAACTTATGTTAGAAACAAGGACAAATGAAGTGAAAAAAAGAAAAAACCCTGAAATGTGAAAAAAAACAAAATGAAAAACCAAAACAATCAGATAAGCTTTTGAACCCCAAAACTCCTTCCATTCCTTTCCTTCTTATGAAAGGAATAAAAGATATATTAGTCAATCTCTTGAAGATGAAAAGGCTGCATTGCCACTCTATCTACATCCCATCTAATGTCTCCTTCATCTAGGCTTGATTTTCTGGTTTGACCTTTGGCCTACCTCATTGATATGGACTTTTTGTGTGCTTGCTTGTAACAGATTCAATACGCTTTAGCCTATTCTCCATAAAACTTCTTCCATATCTTCCTTCCACATACTACTTTGTTAAGTCCCTAGAAACCTCGACCACCACATCTCTTACAAAATAACTGTGGAAAAACAAAGGCAATTTGTAGATCAATCTCCTTTTTTTTTTTTTTTCTGAGAATTTAGAAGATGTTAAGAACCTTGGACTTTCCCCTTTTAACAACAGACCTGTACCTACCCAGGAATTTTAGGATTTACCCACACAGAAATTTAGGAACAGGTGAATAGAGTGTAAATTAGTTCACTGTTGCTCCTAAGAACCCACTGCACATACTTGTGGTGTTCAAAGATCATGCCTGCCTTATGCCGATAAAACACACCTCCCAGTGTGGTGTTCACAGATGACTGCTCTCCCCTGCCCATGAAACAGCACAATCTGCTTTTGTTATTCAGGCTCCAAAGTTTCCTGTAATTAAGCCAGTTCATTCCAAACTAGATTGAGTAACCCTGCATTACATTGCAGTCTGAGTTGTAAATATGGTCCTAGTGAGTTCAGTTATCCATAAAAAGTTTGTGTACATTTTTTGCCAGTAAGAAGTAGTTAAGAGTACACAGGGAACTGGTGCATGGTAGCCAGAGCAAAGTGTATTTGTACCATCCATTTAGGGCCCCAAGTCTACCCTGATTTCTTACTATGGATGAGTCCTTAATAAGGATAATAGCCTTGACCTTGGGGTTTCTGCTGGTCATTTTGCATATTTACATTGTCCCTGCTGTGTTATTGCCTAAAGCAATTTCATTAGCCTCAGAATAAAACTAAATTTACTGCATTTTACCCCATCCATTCAATGGATTTTTTTTGTTTTCTCCTAACATGACCTATAATATTGGACCAACTTTTGGAGCTTATCCTTTGAATTTTCTTTATAAGTCTAATTGCATAAGGGGACAATATTACCATTCAGCCCATTAAACAATTATATTGAGGACCCAAGTTAACTCTTATGGTAGCTTATTTAACAGAAATAGACTTAAAATTAGTAAAAGACTGATTTTCTGATAATTCATTATGCATTTTATTTGTCTTATCTTTATGTGATTGTGTTTGTGCTACTCATATAGTTCTGAAGATTATTTATTTGGGCTCATTACCAGAGATCAAGCAAAACAATTATATTGGACTGAAAGTAGTTTATTAATAAAAGCTCAATTGCACCAGTTTGTGCAGTAGAACAGTTCTCAGTTCTCCAATATTAACACTAAATGGAAAAGTTGTCCAGCATATGCAAACTCCATCCTTCATTACCCGAAAAAAGTTGAGAGCCATTTGACTTACAAATGTGTTAACTAAATGAACTAATATATTATGACTAAGCAAATATATTTTTGCACTTGTAAGAGCTAAAGTCATAAGACACAAAAAGATATCTTCCCTTGTCAAATATTATGCATTAAATAAATTATATTAAATGTTCCCAGAATCAAAATTATTTATATTGCATTAAGACACAAGGTCCCATAATCATGAGTTATTTAATTCAATATTGTTCTCCAATTGATATAAGAAAGAATTACCCTCCTTGTACAAGTCAGGAATTGTCATTCTTTAGCTACAGAAGATCAAACACAATGAAAATAACTTTATCCTTTTGGTACCGACTTCTATAAATCTATGAATAAATTTTCAGGCTAATCTAAGTGTCTGATTCTTAAATGTTTGCTTTCAGTATAGGCACAGTGCATATTATTTTAGAAATTCTCCATCTGCTGCTGGAGTTCTTTTCAGATCACAGAAGGATCTAAAGGGACCCACAAGGATCATCAGGTCCAACTCTTCAGTGAATGGCCCATACAGGATTAAACCCACAACCTTGGTGTCACGATGATAGCACCATGCTCTGACTGACTGAGCTGATCTCAGAGTCTAATGTTAGGTTCCAGACCTTTAAATTCTGCTCTCAATTTGTCGAAGATTTGAGTTTGCAGTTCTATTTTGGCGGGGGGGGTGGGGTGGGGGTTTTTTTGTTGTATTTGTTGTTGTTGGGATTTTTTGGTTGGTTCGTTTGTTTTGGGTTTTTTTTTTCAGAGTTCCAAATAAAAATTTCCTAGAAAAGTGTTTCATATTTTATCACTGAATTTCAAGGCAGACTCAGAAATTTAAGCACTGTCTTCAAACACACAAAGTACATTTTCAAAGTGTTTTCTAAGAATGAGCCTATACACCCTGTAAGAGTTGCTGAGCTGTTGTATGAGCTGACTTTGGCTGGATGCCAGGTGTCCACCAATCTCCTCTACCACTTCCCTTCTCAAGGAGACAGGAGACAGAAACAAAGATGAAAAACCTTGATTGTTTAAACTCAAGAAGTGAAGCAAATAGAGGTAAGAAAAAGGTCTAAAGAAATTTCCTTAAGGGGCAAACAAACAGACTAGACTGAAGAACTGCTGATTCTTTGTCTTTATCAGCTAATTCATCTCACAGTTGATGTATAATGCTGTAGTAGATCTGAAGTGTGGAAGCTGGATATTATTTTACTACAGATTTTCAGTAACCTGCACCATTATACAGTGGTTGTGTTGCCGGTCACTACTTGTTCACTCTAACAACTGGTTCTTTAATTCTAATGAGGTGACAAGTGACTAAGTGACTAAGTGACTAAGGACAGCCCTGGAAGGGTTGAGGAACATGAACTTCACAGTTGTCATTGGCTCAAATTCCTTGCTGGAGCTTTAGTAGGATACCCTGGGGGTTTTTTTAGGTATTGTGAAATTTTGTCCTCTTGCTTTCTAAAACAAAAGTCTTGGCTGGATATTTAATAAAACTATAATTCTTATTTAATATGCCACTCCATCTTGGTTAATCCCTAGCATGGTACAATAAAATCAAAAAATATGGCTTAATTGATAATGCTCTAATTTGCAGCCAAGTAAGGGTTTTGACTGTCTTGTGTGAGAAACACAACAGCAACTGCGCTGTAAGAGTTGTCTCTGTCTTTTCCCTTAGGGAGGAAGAAATCTCAGGCAAGAGATATTCTGGATAGGAAGACTAAACTCTCATGAGGAATAGCTCATTTGGTTTCCAAAGGAGAAGAGTTGATAGAAATTTAACAGTAGTTAACATAATGACATCCTACACTGAATATTTTTCATATTCATTAACAGGGCATGAATGTTTGAAAGCAATGTAACTTTATCACAGTTACAACATATCATCCTGTATCTGTGTGTGTTGTATAAGTAAGATTTATTATCTTCTGCTAAGCAAGGATATTTTGAAAATCTATGTCTTTCTTCCATAAGTTTAAAATTTAACCAAGATTAAAATGTTCTGTTCCTATATCTTTTAGTTATTGGAAAAAAAATGAAATCAAGGTATGAGACCTCCCTCTTTTCTGTATGTGAATATCTTAATCATGAGGGGTTTCTCTTTCCACTCAGTTAACTTTGCATTACTCTATGCAGAATTTGGTCAAGAATTTGTGCCCATGCATTTCTGTTTTAGAACCAGATATCTATTCTGCTTAATTAAAAGATGGGCATGTGTTTTGATCTGGATTAGGATGGGGCTTTGAAATTACTAGTGTAAAGTTTTGCTGTATTATGAAACACGAGATATAGAGGTTTAAGAGCAGCTCATTTTCATTTTTTCTGTGTCCATGGTTTATGAATGAGAAGAAGGGGCTGTCTTTGGAAGATAAAGATGATATCTGGTTCTAGGAACAAGCAATGTGGAAGAGACCTACAACAGTGAATGAACATTTTTTCTGTCCTCAGGGCTAAATGCTCCTCTCTTCAGCATTCCTTTTTTCAATGCAGTGAGTTTCCTTAGATACTTGACACTTCTGCCTTATTGACAAAGATCTTTGGGAAAACTCTTGACTGCAAGGCTCAGTTTGGGATCAAGGGACAGTAAAATTCAGTGTCATAAGCATGAACTCTATTTTACCATGTTCATATTAATAAATTAAACACTGCCAGAATAGGCACAAATTTTTTGTTACTTTTATGTGCATGTGTATGTTCAAAGTGTTTCAACAGTCCCTGTCATGATTTCATCCTAACAAGCAAGCACTCTCTCAAACCATTTCTGGGTGTGCCTCAAGAGCTGTCACAGATATGGACCATTCCCAACAGAGAGCTTGGCAGCATGGCTGACAGCCATTCCACGCCAGATGACAGCAGCACTGGATAAAAATCCTGAGAACGGTCAGTTTAGCATTATAGGCATAGAGACAGTGGCCATTTAAACAGTTTAATGCAAATGGGAGAAGAAGGAGAGCAGTGTTATGGGAATGGCTAAAATCAAAATACTGCAGCTGGTGTGCATGAAACTGACTAGAGATGCTTTTGTCTTGTGTGAAAGGAATCAAGAGTTTTGCCATAACACGCCTCTTTTTTCTTTCAAAAATAAATAGAGAGCTTTCTCCTGATGTTTTCCAACTTAATGAATCAGTCTTTTAATATAAATGACTTGTTGAAGCAAGTCCTGTTCAACATTAAAGCATGTAAAACATCCACCAATGCAGATAGAATTAAAAGCTGCCAGTCACCTGAACTTTGCAGGGAAGGTGCATGGAAACAATATATATATATATATATATATATATATATATATATATATTCACCAGTGACTATTAGGATGACCCATTTCACCCATACACTGGGCAATTTAAAGAATTTTTTTTTTACTTTTCTGGGTTTACTGTCTCAAAAAGTAAAAGGAACTAAAAAACAATCAATTTTGTAGTATTTTAGTGGCCACCTTAAAATGTGAAATACTAGGGTAGTTTAAGGCTCTTTACTATATCACATTTTCATCAAGTCTAACAGTATTCTGACTGCTGCAGGAAAACAATGTAATGAACTGCTTAACCCACCTCGTATGAATTTTAATGATAATGGAGGTAGTCATCTCTGTACTTTTACATTTGCAGCTGTTGGTATCATAAATGGAATCAGTCCTCCTTCAAATTAAATTAGTAATATGCAGTTTGTAATGAATGCCACCCTTAGCAGGCACACTTGAGTTCTAAAGAATATTGTAAGTCAGATCTCAGTAGTGTCTGTGATAATAAGGATGTAGTATGGATGAATTTCAACTTTTATTATAATCAAACTCTTTCAGCTACTGCTTCATTATCATGCAAAACCTTTCCAGGTGATATGTTCCAGATCTGATCTCAGTCCAAAAACATTTAAAAGGGCAATCAAAATCAGTGCAAATGTTGCTGAGAGTTTTGAGTGCAGGGAAGAAATTGATGGTGTTTTTCAACAGATTTTTTTGACAAATACTATCAAATTGTTACCCCTTTTCATAAGCTTCCTGAAGTACAGTTAGATATATGGATATGTTTTTCATCCCATGCATTCCCAAGGAAACAAACTGACTTAACCTGAAATGGAATGATAATTTTAACCATATTTTAATTTTATACAATATTATAGGCTGGTGGCTTTTCAGAAAGTAGCTAAAGTCCCTAAAATAAATACTAATTTCTTTGTAATAAAACTAAATATATTCAGCAGTGATTTGCTTTTTACATATTTTACTACAATACATTACTAAACAACAGGCTCAGAAAACTAGGAAATTAAGATGCAAAGTAAAAAAATGTGAAAAATATCAGCATAAAATTTTATGCCAAAATTGAAAATGAGGATTACGAATTGCTTTCTAAAAATAAATGAATGGCTATGCAAAACTGGCCTCTTCTTATGTTTTAGTGAGCTCATAACCATGGCTTCAAACAATTAAAGACTTCAGGAAGTAATTTGATAAGAAGATGCTAGCCCTTCACACATGACTGACAATATGGCCACAAAATTCTACAGGTCAAGTGTCATCATGAAAGCTTCTTAACCATTAATTGTAATATGTCCTATTTTGGAAGCATTCTTAATTTGCAGCTATACTTAAATGAAACATTCTTGTATATTTCTCAAAAATTTGCCTTTCTCTGTTTGCTTTTAGGCAAGGTGCATTAAAAGCCTTGTAAAATGTGTGGAAAATGTGCTTCTATACTTTTACAAAATTTCAGACATTATTGATGGGATGAACTGTAGAGGCATTATAAATTACATATATCTTATCCTTCTAGCTTGCTAAAAAATTTCATTATGTCTATAGTATATTGAAACACTGACTTGTTTCAGTATTAAATCTCCCAAAAGTTTTAAATTTCCATGAGGCAACCTCTACCTGAGAAAAATTTTACTATTAAACATAAAACTAATTTTTCTGTTCAAAAAATATTTCTGACTCCTGAGCAGGGACAGAATTTTCTACAGAGCCATGTGATCACATAGTATTCCACCAAGATAATAGATACCAACATATCATTCTATATTCCCACTGTATAAAATGCATTTGTACTTGAATATTAAAATATATTCTGTTTAATGCATCTTTTCCCAATACAGCTATGTAAAATCCTATTCATTAAATTGGCCAGGTGTTTTAATTTTCAAATGGTCCTACAGTATACACTAATTTCCACTTTGCTACATTTTCTCATACATAATGTATTAAACTGCTTCTTTTTGAGGGCAGGTTCTTTCACATGCAGTGCAGAACTGGAGAGAGGCAGAATCCCATGCCTTGTCTGCTTGAATTTTAAGTACCTTTGAAGCAATTACAAGAACAAAATGCTTCAGAATGGAAAAAAATGCCTTAGAAGGCAGTCACATCAACTGAAACTTTTTCTGAATGACCATGATGGTTCTTGGAAAGGTCAGCCTTTCTGGAAATTGTGCTTTCATCATAATTTCTCATTTATTTAATGTCTCATCTTTTGGACATGTTCAGGATGGATGGATGCAAAAATCAGAATGCTGCTGAGGAACATGGAAAGAAATTAAGCATTACTGAGAACAGACATAGGAATCTAGGACAGGGATGCACCATAAATGCAGTATAAAGAAAAACTGCAACAGGAATACTGATGAATAAAACCAACTTCACGGTGACTCTGTCTCAGGCCAGTGGCACAGCCCAGCAGCTCATATGAGCTGACCATGGCATCCATTCTAGTAGTCTACTCATTCTAGCATCAGAATCATTCTTGCTGAGCTTTCACTAAGTGCTGTAAAGCTACCCAAGGAAATTGTATAAAAATTCAATAAACAAAATACCAAGTGCTGAAATACTATGTCAGAAAAGACACTAGAAAATGTCGTGCATTGAGTAAAATTAAATTTCCACCTGCAAGGAAATTCCTCATAATATTGCATTGTGCATAATCTGTGAAAACTAAAATGAGCCACTTGCCAGTATTTTAAATTTCAGTTCAGATTTCATGATAGTTTTCATGCTGCAAGACCTTATGTTTTCTTTGAAAATAACATATTCAAAGTAGTCTGCCATGGGCAGATTGTGCATGCAACACAATATTATCATCAGATAACAAAGAAATTACACTTTTCAGTTTATTTCTTGCTTTCTCTTCAAAATATTTATGGTTTACTTCTGAATTACAAAACTAAGTGACACCCAATATAAAAGCCCCTAACATCATTATGATACTCAGTTCTACAAGAAACAAAATATAAACAAGGAGACAGTGATTGGTGAGATTCTATAGAGACAAATTTCCCAGCTCTGCGTCAACCCAAAATTTCTGGGTTTTGGTGCCTCTTTTTTTTTTAAGTAACAATATGTATAAGTATCCATTCGCATATTTAGTCTTTTAGGTCTGGGCATAAAGTTTTACATAATGTGCCTACAACCATGACTTTTGGGTGCAAAGGATATAAAATTTAAAAATATAAACTGAGCAGTAATTGTTTTGAAAAGGATAGCAATAATCAGCATAAGGAAGAAAAATAATGATAAAGGGAGCCTTTACATTTCCCATTCTTTCTAATTAGGAAAAAGAAAGAAAAAAAGAAAAGAGGAAACCATGCTAAAACTCTCAGGAAAATGATGTACTCTATGCTTTATTTTCTTGTCATGTGTTACTATTTACCTACTGATAACATATGAAGAGGTTTTAAGTTAAACTTTAGTTAGAAAGGTTACTATGTGGTTCATTTTTGAAATCTAAACTTATTAAATAATCATAAAGGAATCAAGTATGCGTAAGTTACCTGCAAAATAGGCAATCATGTCAAAATAGCAAAAGTGTTTGAGTGGGAGAAATAATCTGGAAAAAGAGAGGAACGAGTCTTAGGAACATGTAGCCTTTTCTTTCAGTGGATGAAGTCACTATTGGCCTTCCCAGAGACATGTGGTGTATGATATCAAATAACTTCTAGATAACCTGAAAAAAATGAGTAACTAGCAATGGCAAAAAAACTCTTGATGAATGAATTGTGTAGGGTATGAAGAATGAAAACAGGCATGAAAAATTGCAGGAAGACCCTAAAAGATGTATTATTTGGAAGCAAAGAAGCAGATTAAATTCTAATGAGTTGCACAGTGATGTCCATAATTAAAAAAAAAAATTAAAATCTTAACTTCATAGAATCATAGAATGGCTTGGGTTGGAAGGCACCTTAAATAACATCAGGTTCCATGGGCAGGGACACCTTCACTAGACCAGCTTGTTCAAAGCCCCATCCAACATGACCATGAACACTTCCAGGGATAGGACATCCACTGCTTCTCCAGACAACCTGCTCCACTCTCACCACCCTTGCAGTAAATATATATATTCCATATATCTAGTTTAAACCTACTCTCTTTCAAGTTTAAATATTCTCCCTAGTCATGTCACTACATGTCCTTCTAAAAGATCCCTTTCCAGCTTCCTTGTAGGCCCTTTTAGGTACTGGAAGTCTGAAAAGAGGCCTCCCCAGGGCCTTGTCTTCTGCAAGCTGAACAACTTCAGTTTTTCAGGCTGTCATCATAGAATGCTCCAGCCCTCTGATTATCTTTTCAGCCCTCCATTGCACTCAGTCCAACAGGTCCAAGTCCTTACATTTGGAGTCCCAGAACTGAACACAGACTCCATATGGGTTCTCCTGAGAATGGAGTAGAAGGATAGAATCACCTCCCTGACATTTGGTCATAGTTCTTCTGATGCAGCTCAAAATACCTTTGGCTTTCTGGGCTGCAAGTGCACATTGTTGGGTCACATCAGTCTTCTTGTCAGCACTATTCCAAGTCCTTCCCCTCAGGCCTGCTGTCAGCCCATTCTCCGCACAGCCTGTGTTTGTGCTTGGGACTGTCCCAGACCAGCTGCAGCACCTCACACTTTATGAGGTTTCCACTGGACCACCTCTCAAGCCTATGAAGATCCACGTATTAATATTAGCAAACCACTACCAGTTAGGATACTTAGGGAGTTTAACAGCTTAGGTCCAATGAAAATACCAGTTTCATATTCCATAGCTATTCAAAAACAAATTAAATATCAAACTTTTGCAGTGAATTGACCTTGACTGGCCACTAGATGCCCACCCAGCCACTCTCTCACTCCTCTTCCTTTCCTGGATGGAGGAAGGTGAAAGGAATCCGCTGGAAAACTTTGTGGGTTTAAATAAACAGAGGGAGATCTCTTATTAACTATTGTCATGAGCAAAATAGACTTGGCAACTTTTCAGGGAAAAACGTGTGGATATGTTATTTTCTGTTGTTCCCCATTTATTCAGTTTTCATCTCAGTATCAGGTAAGAAATGGGACTAAAGTTGCTTTCCTTGGATAGTGCAGAAGTGCTGAAAATTTGCTGCTCCTATAATTCCTCTGAGAAGTGATTGAGAACTAATCAGCAATTAAATAATAAGTACAGTTTCAAACACTGCAAACAATCATATATGCAGTTAAATTTCATCTTTAGAGGTCAAAACATCAAGATCTACACTCTGCAGAAGCAAAAACCCCAGCTTAAAATAGGTTATTTAATGAGTAACTTCTGTTTGTGCAACTGTGACTATAATGCATAAAAGAGAATGCAAACCCAGCAACAAGGCCTGTGGGAGAAAATAATATCTGTTCACATTATTATATATACTTCATGCTGCTCTTCTGTTGATTTACTTTAGATGATAAATCAGCAGCAGTCTGACCTTCTTCCTGAGCACAGCCTCATTCTAATTCCATAACTTTTATTTTCTCTTAGTATCATAAGGTAGATGGTAATTATCAGTTTCATTTTGATGACCCAGCCACTTGTTTTGAGTGACAGACATCATATAATTTAAACCTACTAGCTTCTGCTTTTTTTTCTTAATGTGCATATACATCAGGATCTTACATCATGTTAGTCAAGCTTGGCTTACTTCTTGTGGTTTTTGCTGGAAAAATTATTTCAAACATTACTTACATTCCTCTTTTTACCTATACACATCAGTGAACTCTACAGTCCAGTATCTGATACCCAGCTAATAAAGATTAATGGATTCATTTACCAGATTGTTAGAATGTTATTAAAATGCAAATGGTTGGTTTCTGTTAATTGTTCAATATCACATACAATTAATATGGGGACTTGTACACTTTCTTGTTGTTTTGGTACAGTTCATCTGAAAAGCTTGAGAAACAGAAGAAAAATCTGGGCTTTTCATCCCAAATAGTTAGATGAATAATAGTACTTAAAAGGTAGCAATTGTGAACTGGAAATAAATTGGAGAATTGTGAGGTTTAGACCCACTAGATGCATATATACAAGATGGACAGAATAATTATTAGATAGAATTGTTAAGAGAAGGATATTTCTGTAAATGGAAGAGAAAAAGAAATTAACAACTTCCAATTAATAACAGCTAGTTATCAAAATTTTTATTTTGAATTTGCGAAACTCAATTTAACACATAAATCTTTTGCCTGAACTTTTTGCAGAGTCTGGCAAAGACTTTGGAAGACTAAGTCCCAGACAAGTCAGCTAAGTTGCTGCAGCTGTAAACTCTGGAGCCAAAGGCCAGATGGTTTATTGTATGCAGCAGCTATTGAGCTGTACCCTGAATGTATCAAATTCCCCCTCCCCACTTCTCTTTTTATACCTGAAGTACTTCAGACTCCTCTCCTCTTCCTTCCTGAAGGCATAAGGAGAACCCTTTCACTCAAACTCTGATGGCAGAATACATAGGAGTTTGCAAATTTTCTGAATACAATGTATAATATTACAATCATATGTACCTTGCTAACAGAGAATGAAGTAGGAGTATTTGCCTTTTTCTATGAGTATATCCTCACTCTATGCAAAAGGGATCTACAGTGTACCAGTTCTGTTTCTTGCAAGACTGCAGCTGATGAGGAGTTATGATGCTTTTTAATTTGAAATGCCTTTGAATCGAATTCCAAATCTGCATGTTGTAATTTATCTAAAGACAACAATATTTCAAACATCATCACCCCCACTGAAAAATAATAATTTATGTTTTGTCACTCTCATTTTTAAAAGCTATATTTAGCATTACCTTTAAAAAATACTATATTTTTTTACACGGTTAGATATTTGTTAAGTATACTCTTCTAAATATGATAATGTAAATTCACAATCTATTTACAGTCTTATGAAATAGAATTTTTTTTAGAGATCCCATTTTATTTTTCAGGTACTTTCTACAGACAAAAATCCCTCTATCTAGGATTTTTGTGGTTAGGTTTTCTTTACTGTTATTACCATGGTTTATTTCAGAGAGGAGTATGTGGATTAAAAATGTTTTTCTCTTTTGTGTGCATTTCACTTCTTGAAACTGCAGACAACTGAATAAAGCAGCTTCTTTCACCTGTTTAATTACCCATGTCTTCTTCTTCTCTGCATAGCAGTCTTATCAACAAAAGCCAATTATGAAACCCAAGTTTGACTGTCAGGTGAATATTAAGAATTATGAAACAGTGCTGCTGGATGACTGTTATATTGTGACTTCCTGAATTTATTTTTTTTCCTAGTGGTTTAAGTATGCTTCCCCCACTTCAGATGGTGATATTTGTAAAGGTTAGGTTCCCATGAGTATCTGAACACAGTGGAAGAAAAGTTCAAAAATTATTCTACTGTTTCAACTGAAGTAATTTCAACATTAAAATGAGTCAGATTTAAAATACAAATATATTTAGTATCATCTGTGGATTAATTCAAACAGAAAGTGACAGTCTCATTATAGCCTTCACTAAGAATTTAAGTCCAAAAGTTTTTGAAAGCAAAGCTGTGTAAATCCAGATTTAAGAGACCTGCACCCCAAAACATAATGGCAGGAAAGAGTACATTGAAAGTGGGTTCCTTGCTGCTTTATAGCTGTTAAACTAATGATGTGAAATGGAAATATGCCAACACAACATACCACTTGTGTTGAATTGCTACTAAATGATGGCTACATATATATACTCCTATTTCTTAATTAATACATCCTGTCTACTAATTTTAGGTAGGTTTAATATTTAATGGCTTTGTGCTTCTCTTACCTACAAAAATTACTTAAATCCCCTATAATACAGTTCAAAATTATCCTTAAAGTTCAACCCATCCACTGCACAAGAAGGTACCTACTCTAAGGTGGTTGATACTACCAGCAAATCTATCTGGATGGTTTTAAAGAGCTGGGATTAACAACTAGATTACTTCTACTTAGCCACAAGCCCAGTCCTTCATATTCCCTCCTTTTAAATAATTATACCAGCATTGGAAAGAGTCTGGTATATACTATTATTGATTAAATCTAATATTATTTTCCGTCACAGTAGATCCACTTCTTTGTCAATTTTCCAATACTTATTTGACATTTCTTTGATCTGCCTCCTCCATCACATGATGTCAAAAAGAAGGAGAGACAAAGAGTCTGAAAGATCAAAGAAGTAGGTAAACAGAACACTGGAGAGGAAGAAGAATATTTTCTCTCAAGACCTCACCATTAAGCTTTGTCAACAGAGTATGCATGACACAGCAAGTTCAGTAAATCAGAGGATTGCCTTAGAAATAAAAGCTAAGGAGCTCATGTAATCAAGGTTCATAATTTCTTAAACTGATATGAGCCACTGAAAGGAATAACCAAATGCATGTAGAATGAACTTCTAAAGTAATTCATTTTAGCTGACCTACCTTCATCTTTCCCTTTAATAAGACAAAATGCTTTAATGAACCCAATATAGAATAGTAAATATCTCCAGAACACAAGTTGAAGAAATACTTCAGGTAATGGCAATGCTATCAAACATATCCATCACATCCTTAGCCTGGCACTTCAGCACTGTGATGGTTGTCATGGCTCAGGTCTTGCTGGCACTGCAGTAGGATATAAAGTATATATTCTGCTAACCCTATAGCCCAGGGAAGGCAATGTGGTACAAGAGAGGGTGTGCTCTGTGTATGCTCCTGCAGCATACACAGCCCACCACTTTCTGGGGTAGTTGCAAAGCTGTGGAGAGTCTGTAGAGAAGCAGCTTCAGCCTGGTCGGTGTCCAGTGCCTTGAGAGCATGTGTGACCCAGTTGGGAGTAGGGTATTCCCTATCCAATCTCATGGCCAATTTCATCAGTCAGCAGAGGGAGGCTCCAGGGTATCAAAGGCAGAAACACTCAGGACAGAACATGGAGAGAGGGCCAGAGAGTTCTTCATATACCCAGCATCCAGGTCCCAGCTGCATACTGCCTGTGGGCAGACTCACCTTGTTGATCTCCTTTTGCCTCATGCCATCTTCCTTAAAGAACATGGAAGTCATTGACTCCTAAAACTCCTTATATAACACTCATTGAACTGTTTTGGTGTCTGAGTCCATTCAGACTACTCATTGCTCATAAATAGTGACAAGCATTTTATCATTAAGTGCATAATTCAGCTAAATCAGGTTTCTTCCCTGGTGGATTATCTACCAACAACATAAAAACTAGCCTTTAATATGTAGGAAAAAACAGAGGGAATTATGTTGTCTTAAAAAAGTTGGAAGAACAAAGGAAGCAAGCAAGATGGCTTTCCTTTGGTCTTCTATCCATTAATGAATATCAGTTGGACACAAAATTCTATTTTTAATGTGGCCCCATAATAATTCTTTCACATTATAAAAAAAAAAAAGAAAAAAGGATTGACTATCATTTTAGCTGTCAGCTAGATGCTAAATAACTGATCATCTGGAAGCAGAAGAGCTAGATTCATATTTTTAAAGGTGCTAACACAGGAAGATAAATGAGAACAAATATTGAATTACACACAAAGAAAATATTACTTCTAATAATTCTGTCATCCTAATTTAATAATTTATTATCAAGCACAGAAAAGAAAGAAATATACAGGAATTTCCCTCAGAGATGCAGATTCTACTGAAAAGAATCTTTATTATAGGTATATCATTAAAACGAAACTCAATAGAGTTGCATAGTGATAGCAAACTTGAATTAAATAAACAAGCTGCAGTAGTCACAGTGGTGTCAGCTAGAACTACTTTTACAATTTTGCTTCAGTCCTGTATACTTCAAAAGTGCTTGGAAAAGAAAGCTTTATTCTCAAAGTTATCCAGAGTTGTGCTCTTGGAGTTTAAGTCATCAGGAAAAATAATGGATCATGCCTTTCCCTAGACAAGGACAATACTTACTGATGTTATATTTTTGGCACTCTATGTTAACTTAGCAAATGAGATGTCTATGTTGTCATCTTTATGTATTTCAGAAAAAATAGCAATTGAAATGGAAGTCATAATATTTTGGTCAAACTAATTTTCCTCATTTTTTATCTTATCCTCAGCTTCTTTCTCTACATGACTTAGTTGATTGCTAGTGGTTTTTTGTTTCTTTCCAAGGACCATCATATTCACAGAAATGTAGGTATTAATTATCTTGTATATTTTCTTATTTTACTATAAATATCAAATAAAGACAAAATAAAATTGAAGCAGATATCAAAATTAAAAAGAGGTTTAGAACAACACACTGACAGGTTAGGGAAAGAGTTAAACTTAGGCAAAAGGAGAGACACTTTTAGGATATAGAATGTTTTAGTTAAATTACTGGTTTATTCTAAAAAATGTAGTACTTCAAAGTGTAGATTTTATTTAAATGCGTTTGGGTTTTTTTTCCTTTTTTATTATTTTTTCCAACTGATTTTAAATTAATTTTCTCTGTGTTATCCTGTGGTGAGAATGGTGGCAACAAGACAATTTTACGGCTCAGACTTTCTTAATCTCTTCTTCCCAATGCTACAGCAGTCACATTTTTAAAAGTTTTTACAGCAAAGGGCCCCAGGGATGGATTTTATTCAGATAGTTTCATTTCTCATCTCTTTTCTCCATGGCTGAGGGGCACAAGATACAGTATGGAAGGTACCAGTACAAAATAGGTGACCAGGTGTGAGTAGAAAAAAAGGATGCACACTAAAATAAGTAGAGAAAAGGATGCACAATAAAATATCTGTGTGAATTCTTAAATTTTACATCTCTTTCTGTCTGTATGAGGTGAACACCTACTGCTTGAGATAAACCTATTTCTGGTACTTGGATTTTGATCAAGTATCAATACTGAGCTTCAGTAAATGTGAAGTAAGATTTCACAAGAAGCAAGAAGATGGAATAGTCCCTATAAGCAGATTGACTTGTTGTTGCATACTCAATTATCTGCATTTACAAATTCAAACACGCAACATAAAACAGTTTAAGAAAACTTGTTTATGTTTGTTTTTGTCCAGATTGGAACTTGTGAACATTTCCACCAGAGTCCAACAACAATTCCTCTTTTTGGCTCTGGCCTGCATTTCATTTATTCCGATGTCTGAGTCAGATATTGGAAATAGAGGGACACATCTTGAGTTTTTATTAATGGCCAAAAAAAAACTAAACAAAAAAAAAGAGAAAGAAAAAACAGCTATGCATGTAGCTTCCGTTCACTGGACTTTCTCTTTATTTTCTCCTAAATATATAACTAACCCTAGTATTTTGCTGGGCAAAGTCACTCATATTTAGTGAAAAAAAAAAAAAAAAAAACAGACTTTGAAATTGACATTAAAATAGACATTAAAAATGTTAGCAGGGAAAGTTAAAGATGGGACTGACTAATTAGGAGTAACAGTAAATGTGGAGTTAAACCTTTACCTGTGTTTTGTGGTAAGCTGTGTTTTTGAAACAAATGACACATATGTACACTGAAGGGCACTTAATATCAGTGATCATAATGGTACTTCAGAATTTGTTTTACCTTTTCTTCCTGCCACTGGTCATCATAATGATGGGACATTACATGGAACAGCCATATGTTTATTTGAAAAATATATTTTAGAATCTACTAATATAGGACTGTACAAAATCAAGTT
Organism: Motacilla alba alba; assembly: GCF_015832195.1. Taxonomy (NCBI): domain Eukaryota; kingdom Metazoa; phylum Chordata; class Aves; order Passeriformes; family Motacillidae; genus Motacilla; species Motacilla alba. Next base: position 76,810,938 of record NC_052017.1, read on the forward strand.
TACTTTCAAAACTATGTTTGCCTTGCTTTGTTTCTAATACAAATCCTACTTCTATCAGAAATTGGATCTTAAGAATTTTTCACATGAATGATTAAGTAAAAATGCATTTGTGATTAGTTTCTCCCAATGCATTTAAATTACAGACTCACTTTGTCTAAAAATTCAGCAATTCTATTAATTTTATAATTGTTTTAGAATGTTTTCAATTTTGCTGAAAATCTGATTTGCCTACTTTATGCCTTCATATCTGAAGACTGCATTACATATGAAAGAAGTTAGCATCTCTTCTTTTAAAACTCCCATTTTATAATGGAAAAAATAGACTTTTTTTCTTGCTCACATTGATAAGAGATATTAAAATTACATATTAACTAACTACCTAATAAAATCAATCTTCTTCCCCATTTTACACCCTGAGTATTTCCCACTTACAATATTAACTCCTCTTGTTTCTTTCTATAAACAAAGCAGCCAAATTTGTATCTGCAGGACAATTCCTCATCATTCATCAGTTATATGAGGCTAGAAGAAGCTATACACAAAGTTGGTGATCATGACTTAATTGAATTTTAGCTTTGATTTTTGACAATACAAACTCCATCAATTTACATCCTGTAGAAGTATCTTTCAGTAAAATTTTCAAAAGCACTTTCTTGATCAATAACTGCGTCTTCAGTAGCTAAAATAAAGTGACAAACATTTCAATCTGGCATGGAAACTTGAAAACCTTTTCAATGTGGAGCTCCCTTTTTTTTGTTTTTGTTTTTGTTTTTCAGGTGTCTTTTAATCCCCATTTGACTGGCTGCTGATCAAGAATTGTAGATTTGATTATGTGGGACATATAATTCGATTTTTACTTCCTTATTAAAGTTGTATTTTCATGCTGTTGAATTATTGTTCAACAGCCTATGTTCTCAGACTGTATTATAGACAAAGTAGTCAGGGTACCATAGTGAATAACAATAAATATATTTGTAATTATGCAGGCACTTCATGAAGCCAGCAGTCTGATGTTCAACTTGAAATTAAATCAGCTTAAGGGTAATGGGTTTTGAATTAATTCAGTTAATACTTCCCCAACCCACAAGCACATTCTGAAAAAATCATTAACAAGTAAGGAGAAACACCTTTATCACATAAGACTGCTCATTCTCTTGCCTAAAAATTCCTTAAAATTACTCAGTCTGTTAAAAAGACATTCCAACATAAAAAGACAAAATAAAGCCTTCTTGTAGTAAAAAAAACCCAAAAACCCACAAACTTTAGCCATGCAGTCTTCCATACAGCAACCAACTAATACAAGATTTTGAGGCTATCATAAAGAACTTTGTCTGCTAAATTTATCCCGTTACTTATCTACGAAAAATTATTCTGTAATATCTTTATAAATCCATGGTGACAGATCTCACTAACAGATTTTGAGAAAGACAAGTAGCCTATTAATGAAACTCAGTCCTTGGTGTCTTAATTTATAAGGAGAAAAATTGATTCATAGTAAGTCCTGTCAGATATTCCTAGAATTTAACCTGGCTCAATATTTACCTCTGTGTAATTCAGGATAGCATTGTTACTTGAAATCCAACTATTTAATGAGAATCCACTGAGTTTATGATCTCCCACATAATCTAAAGTACTTCTAGCTCTAGCTCCAGCTGGGAATTGCCTCCAAGCATAAATGGATGCAATTCCCAGCTGCTAGTAGTGCTAGATATAAATCATTCAAAGTTTATGTTGATAAAAGTAGCCAAGTTATATACAATGCACAGCTTCATGCCTTAATTATCATATAGTGCCAATTTGCAGAGCCAGTGTTTCAAATATCTCTGAGATCAGGAATGACTAGATGATTTTCATTTAATTTATGCAAAAGTCACTTTTCAAATTATCACAATATAGAAAGGACCTCAGAAGATAGTTTTTAGAAGAAGAAACGTGGATAAATTATCTTTTTTGAATACAGCAGAAACTCAGTAGTAAATAGATTTAAAGGGAAACACATGCAGAACAAAATTAACTTATTTGAAGGCTGAAAAGAAATACAAACACTTTTAGGAGCAAATGGTATAAGGAGCCAGTTATTCAAATTAAATAGGAGGCTAAAAAAACCCAGAGGAATGTTAAGAGAAGTTTCTTCTTACTCTTTTCTTCTTACAATGTTTATGTCTCAACAAGAATTGAACAAGAATTCTTATATGCTTATATATCGTCAAGTAAAATTTTCTCACTAAAGAGATTTTGAAGCTTCTTTGTAATATGAACATATTTTGGGTAGGTTATTTTCTTCAAATAAAATATTCTTTTTCTCTTATCTTTGGAAGGATTTTTCTCATGTGCTGTTAATCTGAAAATGTATTTAATTCAAAGAAGATTATGCAACCAGGTAGAGCATAAAACTATCAACTCTTCAATCTTCAGTCCTTCTCATACTTTTCAAGCTTTCCTTTTTATTGACCATCATTATGGTTTAAAGTACACAGATCTCTGTTTCTGTAATAGAGACATGATATCTTAATTTTTGGTTTGTGTCCAGTACAACAAAATGTACACATTTTTTCTATATGTAGGTAACTCTTCATCTGACTGTTTGCTTTCAGCTAGTGAAATGTTTGCAAAACTGTCTTCAAGGACCTGTGCATGCCACATGAAATGAGAAAGGTAAAGTTTAGTTAAAAAGAAAAATAAATAAATAAATAAACCCCATGTTGTTATGGTCAGTTGTTGGCCTCCCTGCTCCGCTGAACAGGGTTTTTACTTGCCCCAGTGTTGCTGGTGGGGCTGTGCTGGGGCTGCCCCAGAGTGACCACAGAGGTTACAGAGTGACCACAGCCCCCCGTTCTCTGTTCCTTGTGCCCTTCATGGGAGAGAAGGTAAAAGAGTCAGGACTGAAGAGTGAAGTTGAGCCTGGGAATGGGATGAAGAAATATGATTTTACATGTCAGATGTTTAATATCTGTCTTTTGTTTACCACTACATATAATTTTTTTTTAATTTGTAATAAATTCATTTCCCCCAAGTTGAGTCCATTTGTTGCAGTAAGGAATTTTCCTGTCTTTATCTTGACCCAGGAGCTTTCTTGATCCATTTTGAAGTATTTCATTTCCTCTTTCTGCTGAGGGCAGAGAAGGGAGTGAGCAACCAGGCAGGAGCTCAGCTTTTAGCCAAGCTTAACCCACCATACTTTCCTTCTTTGAATTAGCTGTAGTTCCTTTCAGATACCACAGATTTTCCATTAATATTACTACTAAAAATGATTTCTACTGTAACAATTAGGCTGGTGCAGTATGAGTTCTGTTGGAAATGTGAGTCAACTACCAACATAAAATGAAAGATGAGGGTCATAAATAGTTAACTATTTTTCAGCTTTGCAGATCACATAGCTTTCTTTTCCACTTATGACTTATTAACAGTTAGTTGTCTAGGTAAAATGCAAGGTGATTTGTACACTGGAGTATAAAATCTCCATTATGAACTTTGATTTAGTTAGGACTGAGAGAACTTGAGTTTAAAATAGGTGTTTTGCAATGGTTCACAGTAATATATTTTATTGTCTACTATGGGAACAAAAAGGATGTCTAAAGTCATAGTGAATTATATCCAAAACAACTAAGAGAATAGTTTTTGCGTGATCACAGCTTTTGAAGCAAAAGGTTCAAATGTCAGAAGAAATTAAAGATTATGTTTGATTGAAGAAGGAGAGGGGCTGGAACTAAAAATTTCTGCAAGGTCAAGGAAAGTGGAATCTGACATATGAAAAACAAAAAAGGTTCCAAATGGATGCACTGCTGTCCTCAAAGCACTGGCAAACCAGTATCTGAGAATGGACAAGTCTTTCTGGAGTGATCAAGAGAGTAAAGCAGTTTCTATGATTTCTGTAATCGCAGACCTTTACTGTTTAAAATATAGAACAAGTTAAGCATGCATGAGAAAGGAAAAAAGTGGTTAATTTGATTAATTCAATTTGCCTCAGTATATGAAACCACTTTGCAGCTCAACATTATTTAAATAAATAGAACAGCATTTGGTGCTGTGGAAATGCAATTCAATCATATTGGAACTTACACTGACACCAGCCAAGTACAATGTACTATCAATCTTATTTTCTCCTTTGTCTCATTATATTATAAGTGGCAATAAGAGTTATGAGTTCACACAATACAAAAGAATGTGATATTCTATCAGTTGGTATCACAAAACTATCCTTTTCTTAAATGGGGAGAGAGTAAATAAAGAATAGCAGCCAGAAGCAATTATGTAAAACTCTGAGCAGTGTTCTCTAGAGAGAAAGATATGCACATTTTCCTGTCTAGTTCCATTACCTACATTCATTTCAAAATGAGACACTTCCCAATGCAAACAGAGCAAATTCAATTTTGCTCAAACAACATTCCCTTCTAACACTTCATGCGCCAAGTGAGAAACGCAACACAACACTTGAACAAATTAAACATCTCTTTTAAGAACAATGTAAATGTTACTAATTTACTTTCAGTAATGGGAGTTTTTCTGATTCGTTGCATGACTGCATTTGGGTGTTGCAAAGAATAAGCTGTTTGCTTCAACCTTAAATCTTGTTTGTGCACAAAAAGATTTTGTCAAACTCATGAATGTCAAATAATACATTGTAAATACAGCCTTTGTTAAGTGCTTTCGCAAAGATTTATGCAGGCTTCATTAAAAAGAAAAAAAAATAGCAGTAGGTGAATCCATCATAAGTACCTTTGCTGAGATGGAGAGATATGGCCATTTTATTGAACTTATGGAATCAACTGGACAAATGCCTTCAACAAAAATCTGCAAGATACACATATAAAAATTCATGTACATTTTTCACCTAACTGCTACACTTGAGTGGTGATTGCATCCCTGCTTGATTGAAAATGAGCTACATGATGTTACTGACCACTAAAAAGAGGGCATTGAATGAATAAACGAAGACTTAAATAAAGCATTAGAATTTTTATATGCATATATTTGGAAGTTTATGATTTGATAAAGAGGAAAAACCTTGGAGGAATTATCAACGAGAAGGTGAACTTGCAAGGAACAGGGGAGGAAGACAGCATGACAAGATGACAGTAGAGACAAAGGGGCCAGGTCGCTCACTTAGAGCTTGATATCAAGCTTGTCTGTTATAAATTAGGATTTTTCACTGCAATCCAAGGAAGGGAAGGACCAGGAATGTTAAGTAACCAAAATGGGTGAATATGAGTCATGGGTCCAATATGGAACTGGAAATTTTTATTGATCCTGATCCTGATCCTGTAGTTGTCAAGTATACAGACAACTACAGGAGTATTAATGTGAAAAAATACAAGGTATTGCTATGACCCTAAAATGGACACCAAACAATTTTTATAAACTGGGTTTATAAAAAAGAAGATGAATTTAAACAGGAGGGGAGGAAAATAGCTCTCAGCATGATGAGAATAGAGGATTTTGTCCATGGAATGAAATGAAGAAAATTCAATTTATTCATCTTGGCACAATAAAATGAAGAGGGAATACACTTCTGCATAAACACAGCAGAATATAGCTAATGGAAAGGACAGAAAATATTCAAATCCAGGAGCCTACTGCCATGGAAAGAACAGTTGCAGAGCAGTCTGCCTGTATGAGTGTCAGAGGTAGCAGTGCAGTCTAGCTCAAGCATGAATATGGTTTTCTTTAGAACAAAAGAAAGGACAAAACCCTGTGATCTGATTCTAGTTTCAAATGCTTCCAAAATTCCTATAATTCATGTTAAGAATAAACTAATTAGTATTGTGCCGAAGTCTGTATCAATTAAAAATATGTAAAGGAACTGACAGGGTATTCAAGCTGATGGTTCACAAAGAAAGGGGGAATATTTCTTTTGTTATCTCTATCCTCTAATAGGCAAGAGAATAAACAGGGACACCCTGTGAAAGTAAGATATTAATCCTTGAGGCAGTAAGGCTGCAGGGACAAATCAGTCAAAGAAACAAAAGGACCTAACAGCATTTCCAGAGAGTCAGGCCAAGACTGCAATTAACAGCCCAAGTCTGTGCAGTATAAGAATACTTGCACAAGAATAAGGATACTTATGTGTTTATATCGCATTCATATGTACACTGTGATAACCTTCAGGCGTTTGTTCTCCAGATCGTTTCTAAGCACTGAGTAATTTGAATAGATTTTTTTTGTTCATAAATTTATTCAGGATCATCCTTTAAAACTCCATGAAGGTTAGCAATATTGATAGCATCCTATGCCTATTATTTCCATGGCTGACTTAAAATTTGTGGTAAAGACTACTTCTTTTCCCTTGTTCTGAATTTCCTAGTTTATAAATTCCTTAAATTCTCCCTAATTTTTCTATTAAAAGAGGAAAAAAAACAATTAAGCCCTGTAGACTTTTATCCCTGTTTCACAATATATCCATAGATGCTTACAATATTCCTCTCATTTATTTCTTTTCTAGGATGAATTGTTCTTTCCTTAATTCTCTCTTGCATAGAAGTCTCTTGCCCTGATCATTAATCAATGTACTTCCTCTGATCCCAGGGAAACTGTCACACATAGATCCTACACTGGAGTTCAGAGATACAGTCCATAAGATATTTTGAACATGACTCTAAAGCAAAATAGAAGAATCATATTTTGAAGCTTGATGATAATGTAAACTTTTGCAGACTTCAATAAAAATCTCTTAAATACAGAGCAAAGATTTGGGGACATAATGCAGAATCAACATTCCAGAAAATAATGAGCACTTTGTAAGGGCCTTTCTCTTCCATGCTGTTGTGTGTTTTCCATACTAGAAAGGAAGGCTACTCAGACCCTTAGCCTAAAGACAGAAGCATTCTTTTCTGACTCAGAATATTTGGTCAAATTAAGTGCCAATACATCATAATGACACAACTAGAACACAACTCTACTAATGTTTTGTTACGTCAAGACCATCACTTCTTAACCCTGATAGCACCTGTTGCACGAAACTGAACATCATTTTGGACACCATCAAAAGCAATAGTGAAATGCAATGTGACACTAATAACCACAAACACATAATCCATTAAATTATCCCATGATCCTTCTTTCAAGAAATGTTGGAAAAGTTAGAAAATGCAGTACTTTAACAACTAGACCAGAGAATATATGTAAGTGCCAAAATATTTAATAGATGGCTTCAGCTTTGTTCAGTTTGTAACAGTATTTGGCAAATATAAGCAATAAAAAAATGAATTAGATCCTTGTCTTTATTATTCATCTGCTGCTGGTTAAGCAGGAAATGCATAAATATATCTGGTGTAGTTGCATCCAAATCCCTATCTGAGATGATGTGCTATTTTAGCAGATCTTTTAGACAAATAGATACTGCATAGGTGTATTAATCTCCAGTAAAAACAGCTGATCTGAATGACTGAAAGCTAGAAGTGAAGTGTTGTGTGATACTGTAGAGTGATGAGCTTAGAGGGACTTGAAATACCACAGTAAGTTGTTTGTTATGAACATGCATTATTATTTCAGCAAAGAATAAGCTGCATCCCAGGATAAAATATCAAAAGAAACCTCAATGACATGAATAGAGGAAAGCTTGCTCTATTGATATACACAAACTTAGGCAATTTTTTGGCACTTCTCAAGAGCACTGTTAAAGTTACAAGCTTGGATTTCTCCACCTCACCAAAGAATATATCTCTGATCTGAAGTAATTTGTTCAGCAACAATATTGATATTCTGGGGTTTTTTTACTATAAATGTCTGCCCTCTAAGCTCAGATGAATACAGTTGATTCAAACACGTCTCTATGAGCATGAAAAGAGGCCCAAATAGAAAGAGACTACAGTGTGTTCCCATGCCCCAGATGTGTTTTCTCTTATTCTAGTCAGCTTGTGTCTGGATTAGAAAGGTATCTTCTTAAGACAGTACATCTCTTTGGTCAGATGCATGCCACAGATGTCTTTCTGAGCTTCTACAACAAAGTGATTTAAATAGCAAGTTAGCAGAAGGGACTTCAGCAAGGCAGCACCCACCTCTTTCCCTGAGTACTTTGCCCAAAGGTATGTATTTTTAAAGAAGGTAAAACTAAAAGGGTTTTTATACTCACTAAAAGCTGCTAAATGCAGTAGCCCCATAGGTGGGAGGCTGCCAGTTCTCTGTTCCCAGGTCCCCACAGACAAGCATTCCCAGACACACCCTCACAGCCACAACCACCCACATCACTTGTACATATACATATACATATACATATACATATACATATACATATACATATACATATACATATATATATATATATACATGCATGGACATCAGCACTGACATGAAACACAGCATTCACTCAGCCACAAACAGCAGAAATGACCTCATCCTGTTCTGCTCTCAGGCTGGTCAAAATGAAGCGTCTTAGTGGAAAATATACACATGTATAAGATATGGGTCCCTCCAGTAGCTGGTCTATCCAATAACTGCATCCTCTGATGGCATTTGGGTATACAAACTCTAGAGCCCACACCCCAATCCAGCTCCTGGTACTCAGACGTCCTCTCTGACAAGGTTATTAGAACATGAAGCTTCCTTTACATATGTGTGGATGGACCTTTTATAAAAACCTAACAATATTTTGGTTTTAGCATTTTTTTCCTGTCTGCCCTGGGCATCCTGCTACTGGTCCTGGGCTGATAAATCATCACACATCGCAGAGCTGTGTGGTTGCCTCTTAACTAAATAAATTGATGATGAGTGTCTTCCCAGCTCTAGGATCTTCATGGGTTTAGACTGATCCTAAGGTCAGTCCTGTAATGAATAAATCTAGACAGTCTCGCTGAAGGCAAAAAGTAAATTCACCAGCTATTATTTCTTTACACTGCCTCTGTAAGGCTTAACAACCCTCTCATTATTTCTTTTTTTTTTAGTTTTTCTCGAACAAACTCCTTTGATTTAATACTAATCAGTCAAGTAGTACAATATTGCACAGTTTAAAGCAAGGCACATAAAGCATCTCCAAGCTCATTATTGCCCTCTTTCCCCAATAAACATTGCCTTCTTGAAGTCAGATTGTGAAAGAAAAAAAGAGCACTCTGGTTTCTAAATACACAATACCTGGGTCTTTTATATTTTTGGTTTGGTTTTGTGGTTTTTTTTTTTTCTGTTGTTTGTTTGTTTTACTTATTGCCTTAGTTTTCAGAAACTAGGAAATTCAAAAAGCACTGCACTTTATTCATACCCAAACCAAGTGAGTTCTCCCTTTGCCAGTGATGGGGTTTTACTTCTAATTAAGGCAACTTTCCTGTAAGAAATCATCTTTATACCTGCTGCAAGGATAACCAGAGTTCCTAAGAAATTTGTAAGAAAGGTATTGTTCCATGCGTCTCTCCTTTACATTTATTGAGAGGCATTAGCTACTGAGGTTTATTTATCTGTTTCTGCTTCTGCTCCTGTTTCTTGAAGATTAACTCAGAGAAAATCTGCCAATAGAGAGACTAAACATTTATTTGGAAAAAAGCAACAGGATAGAATTGCAGTCTCCACAACAAGTCTTAAAATTCCAATCCAAGACTGAACTGATATATAAGAAGGAAGACATGCTTTGAAGGAAGGAGTAGCAGCAACACTACAAGATTTCTCCTTATGTTGAGCTAGTCCACAAGGTAACATATACTCCAAATATCAGATACAGTCTCACAGCAGCCTCACTCTAACCTGCAGACCGTACCACCACTGCTGACATAGTGCATGTTTACAGCATCAACACCAAATTTTTTTCCTATTATTTAAGGCACAAGCATGAAGGTGACCCACACAACTTTATGAAAATCTTTGGGAAAAAGATAATAAATTATTCCTCACTTGAAACTTTATGTGAGTGATTCCAGAATCATAGGAGGATTTGGATTGGAGGGGACTGGTGTGGTTCATCTGATTCAAACCTCCGGTCAAATCAGGGCCAAGTTTTAATTTACTATGTTGAAGGGTATTTGAAAACACATGATTTTCCTTCTGGAGGGATAATTTGATTTTCCATCATATTACTTACACAATGTCATTTATGACTAGCAATGAAATCTATGTTTTGCTATTAAATACTTTAATGAGGAATATCGTATAATCTCTTATTATAAAAAGAGAATTGTGTTCAGCAGGTGAAGAGGAATTTTATTCCATGGTAGGAATCTGGACTTTTGGAAAGCAAACTTTCAGATCTTTAAAGAGTTACTCAGAGGACTCTCTGGGAAACTGTTCTCAGGAACAAGGGAGCAGAAGATAGTTGGCAGATCTTTAAGGACTCCTTTCATAGAACATAGCAGCTAGAGATGCCCAGGCACAAGAAATGGGGCAAAGAAGGCAAGACACTGTCATGGGCGGACGAGGCCTGCTGGTCAAACTAAAGGGCAAGAAGTAAAAGTATAGGCAGTGAAAGCAAGAATAGGTATTTGGGGAGGAGTGTAGGGATGCTGCCTCTTTGTGTAGGGATGAAGTGAGGAAGGCCAAGGCACAACTGGAGCTGAATTTGGTGGAGGTAAGAAAACAAAACAAGAAGGGCTTCTAAAGTAATGTTGGCCAGAAAAGGAAGGTCAAAGGAGGCATATTCCCTATTATAAAGAAGGTTGGAAAATTCGTACCTACAGATGAGAAGGCTCAAAGACTTCTGAGTTGAGTACTCAAGTTTTTTGCCTCATTCTTTAAGAGCAGCCTCTCTTCCCACACCTCTTTATTGAGTAGACTGCAAGATGACAATTGGGAGAGCAAAGTGCTGAACTGCTGCAGCAGTAAAGCAGACAGGACTGTTTCTTCATACAGGAAATTAATTACTTCAATTAATTACAATAAAACTAATATGTAAAGTATATTAAAGACGAGCCTTTCTCAGTTCACCAAATCTCATTTTCTCAAAAGTTTTCTGTTCAGGGGGTTTCTGTTGTTGATCAGAAATGACAATCCAGAATATTTATCCAATAGAAACATTTAAACTTTTTAATTTAGCCCTTGAAATAGATTTGTATGAATTAAGTTTTATAGTTACATTAAGTTAATTATTTAAATAATAAGCATACAACAGTGCTGCAGTGACAGCTTGACAAAAATATCCCTGAGCAAGTTCTAAGTCATGTTGACATACTCCTCTGTGAACAGACAGATCTGTCCACGGGCTGTCTGAGTTGGATACTTAGAAGCCAGCTCCAAACACTAAATCAATATAGGGTTATAAACTGAAGCCCACCCCTTGTGCCACAGTAACAGACACAGTGACAGAGTGTCCTGTCTGAAAAGTTAAATGACTGTGAGACACACACAGAGATGTTGTACAGATGTTGCTTATTTTTAGGAAGATTCATACATTATCTGAGAGGTTGCCCCAAATGCTAAGAGTGAGAAGAGTTAATATAAATGATCTCATCCCAGCCGAGGAATATCTGTTTCTTCTGAAACCTCATTAAAATTAAAGATTTTTTTTTTAATTACTAAAAAGAACATATTTGCAAATGAGTTCAGGTTGCAAAAAAACCCTGTATATCTATACGAAAGTACTATCAATTTCATATCAATTTCATAAGTTCAGTATGAAATATGTTTCCCTGAGGTCATAATAAGATTAAGTAAGGGTACTTGATAAAGATGCCAAAGTTTCTATAAATAACCAAAATTATTTGAACTCTGCATATTCTGGAATAAGCAGAATAATTTTGTGAAAATCTTAAGATAAAATAATCACTTTTTCAAAGTTATGGAAATATCAAAATCTTCAAGTAGCACTGGTTATTTGGATAACATACATCTAAGCCAAATCTAAAAGAAAAAAAATATAATATTTTATTTTTTTTCTCATTGGGATTCCTTTTGGCTCCTTGGCAGCACTCTTCCCCATCATCCATTATCCATCATTAACAAAGATATTGAGCAAGAATGAACCCTGTGTTGACTACTGTGGTATACTGCTATAACTTGACCTCCAACTAGACTTTGTACACTGATTAGCACCCTGTGAACCCAGCTGCTAAACAGTTCACAATCCACCTCATTCTTTGTCCGCTCATTCTGCCCATACTTCATCATTCTTCTTTATTAAGGTCCTATGGGAGACAGTGTACAAACCCTTACTGAAATCCAGGTAAAAAATACTCACTTCTCTCCCATTATATATCAAACCAGTGTTTTCATCATAAAAATCTACCAGTTTGATTGAGCATGGCTTCTCCTTGATGAATCAATGCTGACTACTCCCAGTAAATTTATTATCCTTCATATGCCTAGAAATGGTTTTTTAGGATTAGCTTCTTCATCATTTCCACAGGAATTAAGGTTCTTTTATCTACTTAGTTAATTTAGATATTTCTAAAAGTATGTTTATTTTATGTAGAAATGGTGTGTGTGTGCACATATAATTTTTTGAATGCTTTGTTATTATTTAAATATCATTATCATATATTTTCCTCACAAATAGCCAAGTAATTCATAAAAACATGTATCATCATTTCTATATATTATATATGTGAATGGAACCTCATTCCTCTGACAAAGTTTTCTTTATGTACAACTGCTGAAAAAAACCCCAATCATTGGACCATCATTTATGGTACAAAGTAGAAAAATAAGTGGTTGCATATCAGACTTGGCTAAAATAGAATGCATGTGAAAGTGAATATAAATAAGATCCTTATCTTTCTTGATGTATCTTGGAGGGAGAATGTGAAACATCTGAAATTGCAGGGATTTGTCTGACAGGGTTTATTATCTGCACCTCTAATGTGCCAGACAGAAAATGCATACAGGAGCCCTCCACTGTGCAGCTGGTCCCTAAGACACTATACACAGCCTCCATCACATCCTTGGCTGGCAACTTGAATTAATCTTCTCTGCTGCTTCCTCACACCTCTGCTATGGCCAGTGTCAAAAACAGCACCTGTGGTAAGTGTCTCCAGTTGTCATCTCTGCACAAAATCAACACGGCAAGGGCAGAGGGGAAAGTTGCAGGCTGCATGAATTTTTCAGCCCCTCTAAAACACTTAAACACTTGCTATTGTGTCAGTTCATGAATGGGTCATACTTGTGTGTCCCTGGACTGTTGCCACAGGCACTGCTGCAAGTAACACTATGACAGGTAGATAATCAGACCTTGAACCTTGTCCATGGGCTCACTCTAGCAGGAGTGTAGAGATAGTCCTTGTTCTGTCTTTGGCCTGGCCCTCGGGGATTAGTGACTCAAAGGAAATCTGTTTTAAGAACTGCAGCTTATGAGGGTGGAAAGTCATCCCAGGTTTACATTTTTAAGTTACCTTTATAGCTTAACTCTTTGAAAGAGTGTGAAAGTCTGGGCTAAGTACAGTTGGAGACCAGTCCTTAAGGCCAGAAAATAAAATAAAAAAAAAAATCAGCAAACCAATCACAAATCATTCTGTACTGTAAAGCTTCTTTTGAACAAGGCTCTGATCAGGAAACCTGAGAAGATAAGAAAGAATTGCATGGTATTAATGTGCTCTCTCTCAGGATATAGCAGTAATCAGTTACAAATCAATTCCTTGGAAAAAAAATCCTAATTCACTAACATCTCAAGCTAATAAACTAGGAAGGCTGTCGCTATACCTTTAAGGAATATTAAATATATTTTTCAGGAGATTTTCCAGTACTGAATCTGAACCTATACATAAGGACTTTCACTCACAGAGATTAAAAAATACCCAAGATTACTTAATTATACTCTATAGTAAAAATGAGTGAAATCTTGTATTTCTTCTAACCTCAGACAGAGCTGTTGGGCACAAAAGTTTCTGGCTGCAGTACAGGAAAGTTCTTACCTCCACGGGTGAGAAATCGTGTTTCAAATTCACTGATGCAAAGACAGCTTCACATAAAACTTAGCACCCATAATAGCAACCAGGACAGAGACCAAACCTGATCTTTTAAATCCATGCTGATGCAGACATGGTAAATGTTTCTTATGAAACAGCTCCTTTCCTAAAAAGAACAAATTTTATTTGAACACAGAAATTGATATTTGGCTGCTCATCTGACCTAGTCATAACTCTGTTCCATTACAGCACTATTTTTGAAAAAAAAATATTGTGCGGCCTTGAATCTGGAAATTGGTATATATAAAGCAGAAATTAATGAAATATAGATTTCGGGATGTCTTTGTGCCCATTAGAAGCACACCAGTTGCCATAGTCCTGCTTTGCTACTAGAATTTGTGTTGTTCTCTACTTGCATCTAATACTCTGTGAAGTCTATATTCTCATAGGTCTGAAAAACTGCTGTATTTAAAGTATCTCCACCTCATTTTTTGATATTTTTGGCTCATGAACATAGGATCATGGAATAGAATCACAGAATCATAGAATGACTTGGGTTGGAAGGAAATGGTTACCAAAGTGCTCTTCTTCAAGACAATAATTTTTTTTTTTTTTTTTTTTTTTTTTTTTTTACCACAAAGCATGCAAAACCACTTAGTAGTGGTTAGGTTGAAAATACTACTTTTTATCAGGCAAACTAATGTTGTCTCTTTGGACGGATATGTCAATTTTTATTCAGGCTTCATCCATTTTCCCCTACAAAGTAAGAGAAGTGTAGTCTCGCTGGCCTTTGAAACAAGGATTTTCTGATTTATAGGAATAAAACCTGATAAATTGTCTTTAATGTCCACCTGCCTGTGAGTCCCTAGTTACATTTTTCAGCAAAAGGAAGAGAAAGTAGACGCAAAGAAAGTTCACTGTTCTGGAGAAATCAACCAATATTTTGGTAATTCAGTGACTCGGGCGTATGCAAACCTCTCTGTATTTGTAGTACAATTGCTAATCTGTTGCTGGCAGTCTGTTTGAAACAGACAGATTCTTCACTAAAATTATATGTGGATTTCCAACTCTTGTGGCATTTTTAAAGTCCATGCTAGCATGCTAATATGCAGGAAAAAAAGAAAAAGCTATAGAAGAAACTGGCCTGTGTATATTGCCTGAGAGTTTCCTGATGACTTTTCTGATTGAAAACCAGAATACAATATCAATTCATAAGCACGTAGCAACAGTGTTTCTGAAATTAAAAATTCAACCTATTTCTCTCTTTTTGTACATGTCTTTAGCATTTTGTAAGAGAAACATATAAACATGGTGTGTAACCTGATATTTAACCCATGTAAACAAAAGATTTCTAAAATTTCCGGTGACAGGGTAAGTCCATTCAAAATATAAGTTTTCACACAACTTCATGCTGGTGTCAAACACTGTTAAAACAGTCATGCAACAGTCATATAATTACTGTTTTCTGTCATGTAGTGGCAAAAGCCCCATATTTTTTACAGCAATCTAGTGGGATTTATCTTTGCTTTGAAATAAGTGGAAGGCAATATAAGCTAAGTGATTTATTTCACTTCTGACTACAGTATATATGAAATATTTTAGATTTATTTCACTATATCAGGAAAGAGTAAGTACATACTTTACTAACTCCATCAGTAATTCATTTATTTACATGTCTGTCTAGTTGCTAAGAATATTTGGACATAATTACTCTCTCACTGATCCCTTTGTGCTGTACATTATAGCAAAGTTGCTAATAATTAATGCACTGACTGCACTCAAGTAGCTACAATCAGATGAACTCTGATAGTGCACTGCCATCCATTGTCCAGTGAAACGTTTTAGACTAAAACCACACAAAACTCTTGAGAATTATTATCAAGCCACAACTCAATATCTGTTATGGTGGTCCCAAATCCCTTAATTCTAATATATATGGTGTGACTACTTTAAAAGCTCACCAAAAGGAGGATTGAGTAGAAAAAAAGACTAGACTGAAAATAGTGAGACATGAACTCTTACTGACCTCTTGTTTAAATCTGACAAGTCACTTGATATATTTAAAATTCCTTTGTGAAGCAGTGAAAAAATCCTTTATTTTGAAGGCTTATGGTAACCTTCCATAAAGAAACTAAGTGAGGTGCTTGCATAATCAGATGGTTTAAACTGTCTGATTCTGGAGAATAATGGGAAAACAGTTTTAGGAGGGGGGAAAAGGTCAGTGTAGTAGCTATTCGCAGCACACAAAAGTACCTGTTAAAGTCACTGATGACAACACAGGTCAGAGTGATTAAACAAAGGAAGATTTGCAACCTGACTGGCATTCAGCTGTCTTTCCTTGCCTAATTTCTCTTTTTCTCACTGGGCATACTGCATTTCTCCTTCTGGGAGATCAATGCAAGCTCACACAGATCATTAGCCCAGATGAAAAATAGTTTGACAAGCAATGAAATACTTCCAAGTGATATGACAATGGCCTGTTTGTGCGTGCTGAGCCTGAAAATATACAGGCAGGACAGAAGTGGGAAGGAAAATGATTCAGCCGGTGATGCTCACAGCTTGCAGAAAGTTGTCAACCTGATCCATATAGCATGTCTGAGCTCTGTGAGTAAGCATCATGCAAGCAGTGATAATCCTTCACTTAACAGTTGGATGACTCACAGAGGAGAATTTTTCAATAGATCCTTCTCTGACAGTTACTAATTTGCTTGCTGCACTTCTCTGGCACAAAGGTTTTAAGTCAACTCTGCAGCTCTTAAAGGGCACATTAAATGAACAAGAGCAGACAACTCTGCATTTATTGGCAGTGCCAGTATCACAGTATGGAATGAGTAGTTGTAGCATAGCTTTGAGACTAACATATTTCCAAACTGTAATGTGTATGGAGGAGATATACGATGGTAGACATTGACTTTCAGGAGCAGATCCCAAACTACTGAAAAGCACAGTTAGACAATGTGGTTAGACATGCCTACAGAAAACAGAATTCTTCCATTCTCTTGGACTTGGGATTTCATAAAAAAAGTTTTAATTTTTTCCAGCAAAGACAGTTTATTCTGAGATTGAAAGATTGAAAGGAGCTCAGTTCTGGGTAGTTTTATAGAAATGTTCTACTATTAATAAAGAGAAGGTTTTCCTACAATATACTGCCTATGCACATTGTTTGATATATCTGGGGAGATTGCTTATGCTCTATTATGTATAAAAGAGCTTCTGATATGTAGGTTCACATTAAAGTATCAGACTTTGCTAATATCTACAAAATGTTTCAAAAGATAAATACTTTTTGAACCTGATTTTGTCTATATGGTCAATGAAGGCTCATAAATTTATCCATGAATACAGAGAAAAATCTGAAGGCAGAGCCACTGATCACATATATGGACCTGCAAAATACTTTGCTTTTAAGACAAACATTTTGTAAAAAGACTACAGTGGGAAACTGGTAAGATGGTAAGACAAACCAGTTCCAGAAATAGCATCAGCCAGAGTCTGCTTTATAGTAATGTAATAATGTTGAAAAAGAAGGAATGTAGTAGGTGTTTAAGCACACAGTCTAAAATAATATTTTTTTTTACTAGGGGCATCTTCATAGTTTACTTTTTGCATCTATCTCAAATACTGTTTTCATATGTCACAATGCTGTTACAAATTGTGGCTCACTATTGTTGTATATGGCCCTTAATAACAAACATAGGATATGATGGCCGCTAACAGATTCCTTATCTATTGAAGTTGCATATACTACCTCAGAAACCCATGGAGAAAAATGGGCTGTACCAGGAGACAAATCTTCCTTTAATAACACAAAATGAAACCCCTTCTACCAGCGGTTCTTGCTACTGCTAGCAGCTTCAGGATCTTAAAAGTACATAGAAATTAGATTTAGCAAATCAGAACTCCACCGCATGACTATTGAACACATTGCACTCTGCCTTCCAAAAATTCCCAAACCAGTTTCACTTAATCTCTCAAGCTGAACAGAAACATATCTATCATAATACTATCAGTATTATGACCAAATACATGATGTTGGGATGCCTGCTGAACTAGGTACTCTTGTTGAGAAACCAGACCTAAAACTGTTGCTTTACTGCTTCTATCATCCCTGATTAACTTTTAATTTTTTTTTTCTCTGCCCTGAGCATTCAGAAAACAAATAGTAGGAGTTAAAAAACCAGCAATGGCCATTTCAGGAAGTCATGATGTTTTTCATTCTGCTTTTACTGCTTATAGTTAGAAGGACTCTCTCCAGTCATTAAAGAATGCAAGACTTTAAAATATTGAGGAACTTAACTAGTAATTCCTTTTTTTCTGAAACATTTTTTCTTTTTCATGTACATTGCCTTCATTTCAGTCCATGTTATAATTTTTATAGTTCTTGTTCTATTTTCCACCTTTTAATTTTTAAATTTCTTATTTAACATGTAGTACCAAATCAAATGTTTTACTCAGGCCCTTACACTGTCCTATAGGGTGTCTGTGAGGAGTGGCCTCTTCTTGGGACTGGGATGGCACCTGAGGATGGAAACTTCCTGGGACGAAGTTCCCTCACCTCACCCCTCCAGCTCTCTAGATGTTTAACTGCTGGACATCCGTGAGTGATCCTTTGTCTTTGGGGGTGAACCCATCTCCTGGGTACCCATGGATGACAATCTCGTGTGTGTTTGCGTGTGCAGTATGTCATCATTCTGGTCCGTGCGGTAACAATATCCCCCCAGTGGGTACACCAAACCTATCACCTGCCAGAAGTCTCTGGCATGCCATCATCACCCTTGTTGTTGGTTAGTTTTGGTTTTGTTTGCACATTGAGGTTTGTCTGGGGTTTTGGTCTGGTTCCTTGCACCTCACTGCCAGCTTACCATGGGATCACAGCCTCCCTCAGGCACATCCACTTGCTTTGGCATGAAGTCCCTCCCAGGCTGCAGGTGGGTCACTGTTTCCCCATGGCCCTCCATGGATGGAAGGGGCCCAGCTGCCTCACTTCATTCTGCTCCATGGGCTGCAGGGGAACCTCAGCTCTGGCCCTGGGAGCACATTCTCCCCTCCTTCCTCACAGATCTGGGTGTGTGCAGGGATGTTTCTTTTGCAGATTCTCATTCCTCTCTCCAGCAGCAGCTGTGCACTTTGGGTGGATTTATTACCACTTCTTAAATTCATTATCCCAGAGGTGCTATTACTGTTGCTGGGCTTGGCCTCTGCCAGCAGTGGGTCCAGCTTGAAGCAAGCTGGCATTAGCTCTGCAGGACATGGGAGAAGCTTCTGGCAGCTTCTCACAGAAGCCAACCCTGTAGCTCCCCAACTACCATGAGGGAATTTTCATGTCAGACCAGTACAAACTGAAATTTGTTTTTCAGAGGGCACAAAAATGTACTCTTTCTTTTTTTTTTTTTTTGCTTAATGTGGTTGCTCTTTTAAAACTGAGCACCAGTTACCATTTTCAGTTTCTTAAGTTTTATTGAATCATTCTTAATAATTTTGCTAATTATAGAATGATAAAGTCATTCAGTATAAGAAAAGAAACAAATACTGAGGCTCATGATAGGAATAATGTATTTATCATCCAAATGACAGCAAGAGCTATATTTTTTCTCTCTTTTATTAGTCAGCCTGGCTCATTGCTACTTCATGAAAAAATGTATTGCAGATAATACTACAGCATACAATCAGATACAAGGCTCCAGACAGCTATATCTGCTTAGAAATTAACTCAGATTAATGTGGCGATAATTGTAGGAGCTCAGTTACATGGTTTTGCTAATTAAGGATTGAGGGAAATGCCATAGAAGAGACAGTACATTTGTTAACAAGAATACACTAGTGACTCGGCTGTTCCCATTGACTTTTGAAAAGGTTAAAATGCTAGAGCTTTTGGTGGTAAATATGTCAAAAGGGTTATTCTTTGTCTTGTCTAAAAGAAAGAAACTATACGTCATCTCACTTATAATATGAGGAAGAAAAGTAATTGATTATTCAGTATATTTCCCAAAATTAATCATAATTTTTATGCATGGCAATCCTTGTTCTTGCCTTTTGTTATCTAGCTTAAGAAACTAAAAAACATAAACTCATTTTCTTGTGTGATTCCATCTTATGGATCTCTTCATAATTATTGAGCCCTCCTAAAACAATATATACAAATTTAACAGAGAAGAAGCAGTCTTGAGCCTACATTCATTATTGTGTCAGGTAAATGATTAGCAAATATCAGTTGAAACTGTTGCACATAATGAGTAGATGATCTCTATCAAAGATAAATGCAAATGTAAAAAAACCATACATAATAAATAAAACTTCTTCTTTTAAAATTTGAATTAAGGTCATAATTTGCCTAAAATTAATTTAAGTAGCATATCATTGAACTCCCTGTCTTATTTTGTCCACATGATCCAGTTAACATCTTTCCTTCTTAAAGCTCAATTCAATCACTCCAAGACTCCAAGTCACTAAGGATTCTGAACACTATCTTATAAACAAAGTAAGCCTTAAAGTAATGATTATTTGACTCTGAAAGTAGCTCAGTTGCTTAGAGCATGGTGCTAATAATGTCAAGGTGGCTGGTTAAACCCCAGTACAGGCCATTCACTTAACAGCTGGGCTTGATGATCCTTATGGGTCCCTTTTAACTCAGAATATTCTGTGATTCTGACTAGCATGACCTTGATCTGGCTACTATGACTATTCAATCTGGTCTGTCTTCAGAATGGATATTTTAGTGACATTTTTAGAACCATGTTCTGGCTGTGTAATGTCCCTACCGGTCTTGTGATCAAACTTTTTACTTTTACTAAAGAGTTTTGCAGTTTTTATTGGTCTATTAAAATCAATAGATTTGGCCCCACATCATTATTTTAATGAATAATGATGAAATAATCATAAAGTCTGTGAGCCATTCTGGCTATCAAATAAATTTGTTCATGTTTGCAGACCTCTTTAATAATGACCATTGACTTTCAGAAGCAATATACTGGAAAAAAGGAAACACTATCCATACAACTTCCTGAGTACTGATGCTGCTATAAAAATGTTGGAAATTTGACTTTGAAGAATGCAAGATATGAATGAATGTCATATTTGTATCATTATTCTGAAGTGGAAGGATGGTAAAATTAGGATAGTAAAGCACAGAATCAGAAGATGCCACTTCTTTGAACAGATTACCAGCCATACAAGTAATGGGACTATTTGGACCTACTTTTCCAGTATATAAAATAGGGATTTCAGTTTCATTCAAAAGGTTATTTAAAATATCAGCTCTCTCTGAATTTTAAAGCATTTTCTTGATGGGTGTTACATAAGTTTACAGGAGACATTATCTAAAAATTAAGATAGTTCAGACATCTGACATTTCAGAACGTGTATTTGCATTCAGAAGCAAATGTAAGATTATCTCTGAAGGAAAAAAAATATTTTAAAGCAAAAGGAAAAATAAGCCAGTGCAGGCAAAAGAAGACCTGATTTTCCAAAGTAAAAACTACAGCAAGACAGCAGAAAAAGTAAATTCTGCAAGAAAAAACGAACTACACTTTTTATTATGAAGATGATTCCACTGCTAGTACAGAAAATTTCAGTCACTCTACTGAAATGAGTCTCATTTTACTTCAGAGTTTTGATTTGTTTTAAAGTAGAACACTTCATACTTTGGTAAAAAAATACCAGTCAAAATGCATCTTCTTGCCATGACTACCTACAGTGCATGCTATCCATTTTGTCAAAGCCAGCAGAAAAACTGTATCCTTATGCTGTATAATAGAAAACAATTTTTAAAAGAGCACTGAACTTTCTTGTTATATATGACTTGCTCCTAGCAAACCACTAATTCAGTCCCAGGCTCCACAGAACTCTAATCTTACGTTCTGGCCTCTATCTTGTATTCTAATTCCTCTTAGGCACATTGAGAAAACTTCTACAGCACTTATGTAACTAAATGAGTTTACAATTGAAGATCATCTTCAATGGTTTTTTCATAGTGTCATAATGTCACTGCTACTTAAATGGTGAAAGTTATATATTTACCAAATATAATTTTCTGACTGTATTCTCAAAACTTCAAAAGTTTTCCAGTAACAATCTTCTTAACCTCCTTTTTCAGAAAGTCATCACCTGTGCAGATGAAAAGAACACATACTGTTTAGAGAAGAAAGGACACAACTTTTCTGCTGTCTGCAGAAAAGGGCCAAGCAACAGTCTCTGGCTTGTAAATAATAGGGGTAATGAAAAAGACTGGATATGTTTATCTTAAACTAAAATTTTATTTCTAATGAATGCCCTTTATCTAAATTTCAGTCATACAGAAATTGATAAGAAGCTGTTCTGAATATTCTCCCTTATGGATCTGTTTCTAGATATCCTTTTCTAGGTACTAAAATCCTCCTTTTGAGTAAACTCAAAAACATACTGCACCAGCAGACCATAGATAAATTTAAATATTCTTCATTTCCCTTAGCTATGAAATCCATAGTTTAGAGAAGAAAGAGCCCATAGTTCTTACTACTCAAAATAATTTCTTTGTATTCAGAGTATACGGTTCAGCTTGTCATTATATCATTAACTTCTAGAAAACAACACAGACAAGGAAAAGGTCATTCATTAATGCAATATTATTTCATCTGATTGTGTCAAGTATTGAGCAAATCAATGGTAAACAAGTTAAAATCAGCCATTGGTCCTCCAGGCCTATAAGAAGTGTACTTTTATATACTTGGCATTTTACAAAAGGAAATATTTGCATTCCTAATCATTCTCAGAAATATAGTATTTCAGTCATGAAGTTATAATTTCTTGTTTATGCATGCTAATTATGTAAATATTATGTAATCTGATGTATAACTGCAAATTAAATAATTGCTTCGGAACTGGTTGCCACAATAGATCCACTGAAGCAAAGATCTTGAAATTATAAATTAAATTATTAGATATCTGTGAAGTAGCTTTAAAAACCTTATTTGTTTATGGAAATTGAGAAGAAATTATGCTCAAGCAGCAGGACAGAAAATGAAACAAAATGAAATGCAGGCAAGAACCAAGCAGCAATAGAGTTTCTTTTACTATCAGACTTATATTTTGTATTCTGCAGCTACTAAACAACTACCATGCTCTAGTGAGATCCAATTACAATTTAATAACTGGAAATATATTCAATTTCTTAGATTTACTTTTGCCTGGGTCTTCATGATATTTGGGAGCAAAACCTAGAAGGTACTATTACACAGGTTAAAAACACTTCACTGTGTGATAATTTGCCTTTTTAAATTCTGAGTTTGGTAAGGAACTTTTTAAAAAATATCACAATTTCTCAGAATGAGTCATGATGTTTAATAGCTTATTTTCTTATTTTTGCTAATATTTTGATCACTTGCTTATATCAAGATCTTGGCTAATATCAGGATCTGCTTGAAAAAAGTCAATGCAGAGGATAATGACAAGGAAAAACTATTCAGGATAATTCTTTTCTTATCACAAAACTTACTAAGCACAATACCAGAAAGTATGTTGTACATAATTTTTACTCTTCTTTAAATAGGAATGCTCAAATATGTGGACTACCAAGGGGCAAATTACTAGCTAGAATCATGTGTCTTCCACTACGACCTTAGTCTAATCCTCATGTATTTTTTTCAGTCTGTCACTAGATTGCCACATATTCTTCAGTATATGTAATAAACCTCAAATAGGAAACAAATGTATAGGCTGAGGTATCCATAGAGACATATTTTAACAAAATTTGTGCATTCTGATTGAGGTATAGAGATTGCTTATTTCTACAAAATTATTTTCATTATGTAGCTCAAGCTGCTATTTTCCCAGCTTTTGTATATTCTAAACAAATTTTTTCCTCACAACATTTAGTTTTCTTGATACAATCTGAAGGGAAGTAATTTGTCCAATTCTACTTTTCTTGACTAAGCAGCACTACCTGTTTTTACTGATGTATAACAGAATAGTTCACAAGCTGAAAGACTCATCTGTTCAAGAGGACAGAAAATAAGTTTTTCACTGCCCATTTTTCTACAGTTGTCATTTGTATTTAATTTTCTTCTGTCCTTTCTAAATTTGTTCCTTTGGTCAATTTTTCATCCTACTTTTCCTTTCAGCTTTTGTTATGTTCCTTCCCTTTGTAAATTCCTACTGATGTTTTTCTTTTGCTATGGTATTATTTAACTTGACATGAAAGCATGATCATGTGGATTTGGTGCTCCCAGTCCTTCAAATCTTGAATTGTTGTCCTGAATCTTTTGTTATATAAGTGAAACATGGTTTAGGCTTTTTTTCCAACTCAGCAAGATTTTGGTTCCTCTGTGTGTCACTCTGTAAGAAAAAAGAGCATCTGTATGATCTAAAATTTTCATCCTGCAATGTGTGATGAGTGTGTCCCCGTTTGCTTCCCTGTATCTTTTTAGGATACAATTTAGCAACCATTGGCAGTGGTTTTCTAGCTGTCTGATCATTTTTTATTTCTGTCCTTATTATTTTGTCCACCAGAGAATGATATCTTGAGGAAACTGATCAGGAATTTGACTGGGATTTAATTGAATGATTCCTCGAGTAATATTTCCTCAGCATCTGCTCTGCTGACTCTTTGGTATTTCCCCCTGTGGTCTGAGCAGAGCTTATTATCCTCCCTGAAATTCATCTAGCATGTACCCACCTCAGAACGTCACAGTCTAGCCTCACCAGGATCTTGAATTCATGAGTACCTGCTTCTCTCATTATCTGAGAGGACTTTGTTCAAAATGTCAACTTCATATCATTAACTGTACTTTAGAAGATCCAGATATTGACCTTCACTTCTTCATTCTAAACATTACTTTGAGTGGAAAGGAGGCATAATCAATCACTTAGAAATGTCAATGTCAGTTACATGAAAATTTGAAAGATGCAGGTAGTAGCTGATCATATATTTAATATCCTTATATTAATCCACACTAATCTATTAAATTTAACTGTGATATAAAAAAGCCAAGGTCAAAACAGGTTAAGATGTAAATATATACTACATTAAGAGAAATTCAGACCTGTTGCTATCAATAATTATGCTTACATTTTCCTTCACCCCATATCTTACATTGCAATAGAGATTTTGTGCTAAATTCTCACATTTTCTTTTAAAGAATTGTTCATTCAAAGTTGCATATTTCCACAGTTATATTTAATCTCTATTCTTGGAGATTAGGTACCTTTTTTTTCTTTCCTAAAAAAAATAGATCATCCTGATGATAACAGTTCTTTGATGTTAAACTGGTTTCGTTGTTTCTTTGTTTTGAACATTAAGTTATTAAATTTAATTCGGTGAACAAAATTTTATTTGTTACTGCTCATGGAAAACAAGTGCTAAAATTTGCGAGGATTCACAAAGAATTCTGTGGCAGTCCTAATGGTCTAAGTAAGGTCATTATAGGTAAATTTTCATTACTAATATTATTAGGAAATGTCAAAATTAGCTCAGAACCATTTTTTAAAATTAATTTAGACTTCTAATGTATGTTAGATTTTAATCAAAATTTTATAAAGCAGTTAGATTTGTTATGTGTTTTAGAAAATTTGTCTGAAGAAAGATTCAGAAGAAAATGAAAGACTGGAAAATTTAGTTATATTCACTCCCTTTTCCCCAGCTGATAGTAGGGACTTGAAACCAATGCTTCAATAAACAGTGTCTCCAATGTGGAGATCAATATGAGAAGTTCTATCTTGTATTAATCAAGCTAGTTAAAATTTATCTTATTTATAGCCTTTGTTTATGCATTTTTATCGCCTTTCTGTTCAAATTTATTAGGTACTATGGATAAAAATCCAAACCTCTCTTGAGAAATTGTGACA
Source organism: Motacilla alba alba (assembly GCF_015832195.1). NCBI lineage: Eukaryota > Metazoa > Chordata > Aves > Passeriformes > Motacillidae > Motacilla > Motacilla alba. Next base: position 76,836,503 of record NC_052017.1, read on the forward strand.
GCAGAAATACATTTCTTTCATATCTCTCTTTTAGCAACTAATTTTCTTTAAAGGAATATTCCTAAAGGACATAGAACTCTCAAGAAAAAGTATACACTCTACCCACAGATGAAACTGAGTCTCAATAAATATAATTTAACATCACAGACAACTCAGTGCTTGCTAATTGTTGTAGAACTGCCAGCCTGAGAATGAGTGCATGCTGCAGTATGTGCTTTACTGACACTCTGAAGAATCGTTCAATGAGATGGTAGGAAATACTTCAGATACAGTTTGTTTGCATCTGTCAGATTCATATTATTATAATAAATGAGTTTCCCAGTTCAACAGACTTTTCTGTTATTTCCCAGGGACAGGTTTTAACAGTCATGTAAAAACTCTACCTGTTATCAGTGCTTTCTGTAAGTTCTTTATTAGTAATTGACGTATTAAGCCATCTTTTATTTCTACAGTATATGAATATAAATGTTCGTCTCATCATAATAAATAATTCAAGCTGAATCGCACTTATAAATTATGCACATTTAAAATAAAATTTATCAAGCGCTACTGAAGATTTTAATCTATGAATCTCATTTGTTTTACAAGCTCCACAACCACAATCCACACGGGATTATAGTTATTTTAAAAAATATTTGAAATTGCACTGGCATTTTCAGAAGAAATTTATCGGGCAGAAGAAGCTCAGAAAACTTTTTTTAATCTAAGAGGAAGATTTTTAAAAATTAGTTGTCTGTGTAAAGTGTTCACACAGCACATAATATTATAAATGAAACAGTTTGAAAACAGACAAACCCAAGGATGAGTTATGTTTTTGTCCTGAAATTACAAGCTCTGTGCCTGGATTAGTTACAGTACATGTAACCTACAGATAGAGTAATTCAGAGCTTATTAACACTAATATTCATTTGCCTTCTAATTCCTGTCACAGAATCTTAACAAGATAATTATGTTCTTCTTCACTCGTTCTTCAAAGCTGAATAATATCTTTAAGGAGAAGAAATTGTGGTTTTCATTCCACCCCAGAAAGCACTATATTGTCACAATATTGGAATAAAATATATGCGTTGTCTGATTAAGAAACAATTAATTTGGTGCCATGGAGCAGCACAATTCATAGAACACAGAACTACAGCATCTCCTTCCCCTTCCTCCTCCCCTACGAGCAACAAAAAGACTGAAAAAGAAGGTATAATGTAGAAATCTTAAGGGCTGTATTTGCTATGATTTTGAAGTGAGGGCAGATCATGTTCTTTCAGAGGAATGTAATGACCAGGAAAATATAAAATTCCTCCCTATTCATCAGTGACTTCATAAGCATATGTAGGGCATAGGAGCTGCAATTGCCAGTACTGGTACTACATAGCAATGTCCTAAACTGAGTTGAGTAATACTCTCAGTTCAAACATAATATAGTCACCTGAGAGGTGCCTAAAGGAAGGTAATTGATAGTTCTCTATTCAGGTTTCATCTTTTGTGCATCATCACTGCACTGCTGTTGTCCGCTTTTTACACTGCTGTCCGTGACCAACCAGAGAATTTGAGCCTCCCACCCGCTGCTCTATCAACCACACTTTGGCTGTATGTGAGTATAAGGAAAGAAAGGGACCACCTCTGCACAGTATCACATTTATGAAGGCTCAGTACTCTACTTGCAAGGTCATGAGAGATTAACAATTTTTTAAGCATAACTCTGTGGTTAAACAGAAAAGTAGTCTTGATTTTCTTTTGTTCTCCACATTTATCACTTCTTGGTTTATATGCCTTGACACTCAATTCCTCCTTTCCTTCCCCCTTACTGTGTCCTCATCCATTTGACTTTACCAAACTTCAAAATTTTTTTTTTTTTTTTGCACAACAGAGTGCAACTTGATCTTGCTATTGGCTCTTGGCACACATTTCACTTGATGCTAGCTACACAGCTGACTAAACTGTATGCTTTTGCAATCAATGCAAAGCTGCATGAAAGATTACAGTCCTAAACTGAATAATGCCTATAATTATTTTTATTAAGAGTCTACTGAATAAAATGGACTAGAGAAAGAACACAGTGAACAACACCAAGGTGCAATTAATCTCAAATGTTTTTTCTTTCTTAATTTAAAGAAAACAACTGAAACAGTTGCTGCTTCTCCTTACAACTGCAATGTGCCTGTGGTGCTGCTTAGGTATAGACTGCATTAGAAGCCACTTCTCCTAAACAGCCTGAAGTTGTGAAATTTTAGGAGCAATAGGAAGACTTTGAGAAGGCAGGAGAAATCTTCCCCTTGGGGAGAGCAGGTACCAGAATGGATCAGGGAAGCACAAAACAAGTTTCATACCAAGGGCTGGATTTGAAAGCCTTCAGGTCCATTAAAGTGCAGCAAGGTGCATCAGCCTTGTGAAGTCTTTGTAGTGAAATTGAAAGAATTCTGCCTTTGTTCAACCCATCAACCTCTGCTTCTTTATCCATATAGAACTCCTTGATGTATAAGGCTTTATAACCAAGTGTCATGGTTTGACACTAGCCAAACACCAGGCACCCATGAAAGCCGCTCGCTCACCCTCCCCCGCCACAGCTGGGCAGAGGGGAGAAAAATTTAATGAAGGGTTCGTGAACTGAGATAATGACTGGGAGAAAACAGTTCAAGGGCAAAACAGGCTCAACTTAGAAGTACCTAACACTTAAAGTGAATTTATTACTAAGAAAATAAGAGGAGGATAATGAGAAGTAAAATAAGCCCTTAAAAACACCTTTTTGCTCCCAAACCCTTCCCTCCTTCCCACTGACAGAGCAAGGAGACAGGGTGTGGGGGTTTTGGTCAGCTCAACACCCACGGTTTTTATTCACTGCTCAGGGAGAGGACTCCTTCCTCTGCCGCACCGTAGAGTCTCTCCCATGGGAGACAGTTCTCCGTGAACTTTTCCAATGTGGTTCCTATGTCACGAGCAGCAGTCCTGCCAAAACTGCTGCAACATGAGTCCCTCCAACTGGCACAGAGTCCTCCCAAAACTGACGGTGTCACTCTTCCACAATATGCAGTCCTCCAAGGAGGAGCCTGGAAGCAGGAGTCCCTCTCTCTACTAGGTCTCCCATTGTATCACAGTCTCCTCCAGGCATCCACTGCTCTGGCATGGGCACCTCCCCCATGGGCTGTGGGTGGATCTCTTCATACTCTGTGGATCCCCACAGGCTGTAGGTGGATCTCTGCATCCTCTATGGATCCCCAAGGGCTGCAGGGGCACAGCTGTTTCACCATGGTCTCACCACGGCCTGCAGAGGAACCTCAGCTCTAGCTCCTGGAGCACCTCTTGCTCCTCCTTCTCCACTGACTTTGGTGTCTCCATGTGGTTTCCCTCACATGTTCTCACCTCCTCCTCTTCCCTGGCTAGGGAAATACGTTCTATAAGTATCTTCTTAAATTTGTTATCACAGAGGCATTATCATCATCTCTAGTAGGGCCATCCTTGGCCAGCAGCATCTTCAGAGCCATCAGGATTGGCTCTGCCGGTCATGCTGGAAGCTTCCAGCAGCTTCTCACAGAAGCCACCTCCTTGGCCCCCTGCTACCAAAAACCAGGCTGTGCAAAACCAACACACCAAGTCTGATTAATTAGTAATATGCCATGCAGCTTATGAGCAACTTTAAGTTTTTATCTACAAAACATACTTTGTCTACATATGTTTATCAACAAGACATATTGGCTACATCTCAATTGCAATAGAAAAGTGCAGCTGAACTTTTATAAGATGACTTATTGACACCCCTTATTACAACAGAAACAAATATATATTTTTGAATCCCTGGAACTTCTCCCTTCCATCCCTGAACTCCACCTAGATCCAACTAGGCCAGAGTAAAACATAAACTAGGCAACCAAGTATTTCTCTCACACAAAAAAAAAGAAACAAAGTTACCAGTAGCAATGATCCAAGACAGGAGGAAAATGATCGTGTAAAAGTAACTCCACTCAAAATCAGGTGAGGAATACTGGCGTCTCTCTTGAAAATTGCCATTCATGTAAAGAATTTTGGAACTGTCTGCCCTTGGGTCCTAATGAGATATTACACTCTGGCAGCATTTTCACATCCTTCCTGCAAGTTCATTCATCTCTTAACACATCGTTCTTACTTTTTATCTGTTAATACAACTGCAGTCCCTTAATATAGTAGTGGGTAGCATACATGATTATCTTAAGAAATGTTAATTTGTTGAGTTCTAGAACTTTTGTGGAAATTGAATTTAACTAACTACTGAAAATGGGAGTGAAAAAAAAAATTGCACAAAAACAAAAAAAGAAAACTGTATCAAAACAGAGGAACATTTTCTTTTATTTTCATATATAGTCACTTACTAAGCCATGGTTTGGTAATTTTTTTTTTTTTTTTGCTTGTTGATCTGCTATATGCAGACTGCCACAACTTAAGTCTATGGTCAAGCAATGCTTTTATTGGCAAATAGGTGCATTACTGGACCGTTCTACAAAGGATGAGGTTAGAAAGAAATTTACAGTTTTTGAAGTCCCTTTTTCCAAAAATTGAAATTTTGTTTGTTTGGATGGTTTGGTTGGTGGCTTTTTCATTTATTTTACAAAATCTGTTTTGGCAGAAGTCAAATGTAATGTGGAGTGTGCAACAAGAATGAAAAATTCAGGAGGAAACTGAGTTTACTTAAACATCTTTTCAATGTCTCAAATATGAAAATGAGCATATTAAAAAGGGGAATATATCTGCAGAATGAGCAGTTTTGTCTTTCTCTGAATTTTTAACAGTGCATGCTCAAGCAATAAACGAACCAATAACCTATAGCTTAGAAAAACAACAAAAAAATCTTTTTTTTTGCAATAGTCATTTTATATCTGCTTATAATAAAAGACTATTCATGTTCACTGTCACTTAATTACAGCTTATCCAACTAAATGAACTGATATTTATGACATACAGAATGGAAATTATTTTAGAACAGTTCTGCTATTTGCATTGTTGACAAAATTTCATGCCCATTACAAGTTTCTCTAAAGCCATATAAATATTTTGGCAACACAATGAATTTTCTGGGGCCTAGTAAAGCGATTAGTTTATGAACATTCCTAAATTAATAAACAACAGTAATTTATTATTAATAGAAAACAAACCCCACACAATTCCTTAATTTTTAATAGAACAGAAAATCCATTTACACACTACAATTGCTCTGCTGATTGAAAAGCTGTAAATTAAAAGTCTATGTAAATATCTTCTTAGTTAGTCAACAGAAAATATTCTCTCTTTTCCCACAAGAATGGATGCATTTCTTTTAGATATCGCAGCTTCAAAACATACAGTTTTTGTTTGTAAGTTTCTCTTATGATAATGAACAATATTTGACTTGTAGACAATCTCACTTTTTTTTTTCATACAGTATTTTTGGTAGATGTCTAAATTTACTGTTACAAAAAATGATCACAGGCATTTAATTTGTTACTTAGTTCAATATCAGTAAATTTTCCTCATAAAGAAGCATGAATACTTACAAAAGGTCTTGTCCCTGAGATATTTCAAAGAAAGAAGTGACACACAGAAACAGATTTGTGAAGCTGGGAATTTCAGTTTACCATTATCTTCTATTCCTATTTTCCCAAGGCACTTCTTTAGAAACACAAACTTGGGGTTTTATTCATAGGAAGGATGCAATCATTATTAATTTTTACCTTTTTGTGGTCATAATCGCAGTTTTTAATTCAATTTTCAGGATAATGAAGTTTTTTGTGACTCACTGGACACAAAATTAATGCCTGAAAAAAGACAGATTAAATTTAGTCGATATTTGTTACAGATAAGAGAGCAAACAATAATTGGAAGTCTTTTCTCTTAATCCATTTTAAAAATGGAAAGATGATCTATGCCAGAATACAACCTAGCTATGAATATTATTGGTTTTCAGTAACTTAGGAAAACATACATAGAATTTTAGAGATAATCAGTAATTTCCTGGTGTTTCAGCAATATCCTTACAAATTCATAAAGATGAGAGTTATCGCTCTGAAATATCTAGCAAAAAGAATCTAGTTAGATGACTTACTTTTCAGCTTTGAGATCTGTGAAAAATTTAGGTTTTAAGAGCTTTGATTTTGGTAAGTAGCAAGGCTTTTTTCACATATTTCCTTATAGAACAATTGCTTGATAAAAATGAAGCTTCATAAAAATAATTACCTTTAAGCATGAATCATTAATTGTCCCAACAACAGGAAACTTCACCAAGTCAAATACTGAGACATTCTCATTTAACTTCATGCAATGTAATACTCAAGGAAGGTATTCCTACATTCTTTAATACAACCTTAGGAAAAACTGCAGTAAAATGGCCTTGATGGTAACAAAGGTAACTGCCGAAGTGGTACTAACACTGGTAACAAAGCTACCCAAAGCACAGATGTACATGAAAAATAGTCTACTATCAGAGGTACTGTGAAACAAAATGAGGAAAAATAAAACACAGTACAGATTATCTCACATCTGTCAATCCTAGGGTAGCTTTTTGCTTGAGGCAATGGTTACCAGTCACTCCAGAACCTTACAGACATGCATTCGACCAAATAATTATATGGTATTTTTTTTTTGAGCATTTAATTTTTATTTACCTTTTCACCAGTGCAAGAGAGGAATTTTACTGGGGATGCAAAAAGAAAAACACACCTTGGGTTTTTATGCAGTTGAGGCAGTGTCCTGGTTTGGGACAAATTTGGGAGGAACTTCTGAAGTGGTCTCCTCTAGAAAACAAATTCAAGTGGCCCCTCTCCCAACTGGTTCAGGAAACATTTCCTTGGAGGAAAGTGGAAAAAGCTGTTTAACAAGCAAAGTACTCACAAATATGAGAAAAATGAATAATATTAAACAATAAAAACTCTCGCTGTTCTGAAGAGATGGCAAATTCAGAAAGTCTTTCTGTGGGTGTGACTCAGTCTCACGGTGTCTCCGGGGCTCAGGCCCACCAGTTTGCCAGGCCTGGCGTGCAGCTTGGGGATCCCCAGGAGATTCTCCTCATGTCCTGAACTGCAGAGAATCTGAGCAGGCCCAGAGAAAGAAGGCACAGTCCAGGGAAAACCTTTATTACCATTGCTAATGAGGAAAACCAGTGAAAAAAGCAAAGAAAAACTCCCTCTCTCTCTCTCTCTCTGCAAAAAGCCGAGAACTCCAAGAGAGCAGTGGGAGCCTTCTCTCCCTGTCTCGCTATCCGAGCGGGCAGCACAGTCCATGAGAAAGAAGGTGGGGCAGCAAGTGCAGGTTCTGCAGAGAAACTATCTGTTTCTTCTCCCCTTCACTCTTAGAACCAGTCTTAAAAGCACAGAACTCAATATCCAGCATAAGCAGAACAGAAGATTGGGGATATAAAGCATCATAAAGGCACCCTAGGACAGGCAGGCAGCCATCAGAAAATTCAGGAAGTTTTCTGACAATGCTTTTCTTAAACCACTACCTTGGCCATTCTACAAAGGAAGTAATATTTCCTTTTTTTTTCTTTTTTATTTTTTTTTTAACATAAAGCTTAATGCACTGAATGATGTTTTATTAATGTAGCCAGTAAGAGAGAAGGCATGTGGAATGTGCCTGAGATGGTTTGCCAAAGGAACCGTCTTCTTATAGTTTCCTGAGTTGCTTTAGTTATCAGCATTAATATTTTATCAGTGAGAAAAACACTTCTGCTCTCATTATACCTTTGAAATATGTGGTGGGATATAAATCTGACATCTTAGCTTTAAATGGCATAAACATTATTTTATAATAGCTAGTACTGGTCCCTGAGAGTTACAAGCTTGGGTTCTGGCGCTGGATTTCCCACAGATTGCACCACAGATATTGGAGAGAGCAATCACGGTACACAAATTTTCTTGTCTTTAAGCTAGGAACAATAATGACCTCCATTCCTCACTTTTACTAATTTTTAATAAACAGATGTGAAATATTATATAGGGCAGGATTGAACATGTTTGAAGTACATTTGAGATTACAAACTATTTGAGATCTAGGTAAATGGATGAAATTTAAAACCAGGCAAAGAGAATTCATATGTGACTGCCTTCTAGTCCTTTTTTTCAGGCAAAATCTGTCATAAATTATTGGATTACATTAGGTAGGATGCAGCTCAATGGTAAAAGACCATGAATGTCTCATCAACTGTAAATTATGATTAAACAATTTTTTTGTGTTGACAACACATAAAGTATTTGGACATGTGCTGTCATTCTTACTGCCTAATTATCGTTTGACCATAGAAATCTTACTTGCTTAACCATGAAAATCTAAGGTCTATCACAAAAATCTGTTTTATAGCCTGAAAATTTTTCAAGAATTTAAGATGCAAGCTACCAGTAGAATACAAAAACCCCACCAATGACTAAATATTTCAATTACTTTATCACAGAAGATGTGGTTAGTGGTGGAGCACAGAAATGTGATGGAATACTTTACAACATATTAAGAGGAAGATAAGCTGACATGATGGAAGAAAATTTTTTTGAAAGAACACTTCACAGATACAAAATAGGAGGAATAAAGTGGTTGGGATTTTCAGCAGAATATAATCAATATTGATATCACTCAAAGGTCAAAACCCATGCTGTTCTACATAGAAGTGATTTGGATAATAAGAGAGAACTGAAAAGTAACAAAATTTGCTGATGTTACGAAGATTACTTGACATCCAAAGAGAAAACAATTGTGAAGAATTAGTGGTTTCTATCAGCACCATTCAGGAAGGTATGAAATACAGTTGTGCCAAAGAAATGTAAAATAGAGAAGAGAAAAAAAAATTAATCTTCTTCTCCTTGAAGAATACTGTGAAGTATAGCTCTCTAAACTGAAAAAAATAACAGCCTTCTTCTGAGACATTTTGAAACTGGCCTATTCAAATCTGTTTTCAGGGTCTTTAGAAATCATTGTTAAGGAGCACAGTAATTTTTTGAGAGAATTTCAATGATCTATTAATTAGAAAGCCTTTTCATGCCTTCCAGAATTTTGGTGTTAACTGTGAAATAAGTGGATTAGCCCTAATGAGGACAGGTGGAGGGATCTGCTAAGACACTGAAAGCAATCGTAGCACCACAAAGGGTACAATGGAAGCCACTTCACAATAAAACTGACAGTGAAATTTACTGCCAAGAAGTACAGTCATTTAGCTGACTGCAGAGAGTTATGTAGCAAAAACTGAAAGCCTGGAGAAATACCTCAGGTCCAATCAGCTGTAAATTTTGTGATTTGAACTCTGCTCTCATCTTCAATCCATGTATCATTCCTTTTTACCTGATAAGCACAATGAAACATTAGATATTCTGGCATGCTACAAATCAATTTCTATTACTCTATTGATCAAGATAATTTATCTTTGTCATAGTTCGAGCCATTCAATCTCAGTGATGTAGTTTCGTTCTAATTTTTAGTTTTCTCTACAGCAAGTGGTTTTGTTTTGAAATAATGTCCAAAAATCCCATATTTAATCAAATATACATTACTATTCTAACAATTAGAAAAGAATAGTATGACTCACTACCAATAAAATAGTCATTTCCCTGTATTCACTCTATTGTTTACCATGGCATTGATATTTGCTTTGTATAAATAGTTTCTGTAATATTGACTCAATTTATGTCAATCTACATTTTTTCACATCCTTGAACAGCTTGCTTTGTTTTTTCCCAAACTCTAGAAGTAGTCTCAGTCTTATTTACTTTCCATTGAAACCACCATCTCTCTAGAATAAAATTTAGAAATGACAAAACAAAAGCTTATTTAAAATGCTTCCATGAACATAAGCAAGTAATATATATTTGAAATTTTAAATATCTCTCATTTCAAACATATCGCTATTTCTTTCCTAGGCAACCAAAACTGAGGACTTGCTTCTAAGGGTGCAGGTACACACAACCTGTTGAAAGCAATATTGACCTGTTAATTAATATTTTTTATCATAAGAAAATGAAAAGTTAAGCATTTAGTCCTTCCATTTAAAAATCCCACTGTCCACAGCTTAGTGGAAAAGAGCAAAAACCTTCCAGATGTCTCTAGTCATCCCTCAAAGGATGTCCAAAAGCAAAGAGCAGTGGTGGTTCTGAAGACTGGTGGTAAATTTATCTTGATAAGAGATCAAGGAGGGATGAAAATCCTGCCTGTTACTCAAGAGCAGCATTACTTCTGATGTTTTGGCACATACCCCAAATTAATATATTCATGCTGGGAACTGCAGATGCTTCCTTTAGCAGAAAAACCAGAACAGGAGAAGTACTGAAAACAGAATAATATTCCTGCCTACACACAGTTTGGGGCAAATGTTCTTTCATTTCTGAGACAGGAAAATCTGAAATTGAACACTATTAAGTTGCCTTCCAAATTTGAACATTCCCAAAGATTCTTGTCTTCACTCTATCTTCACTACAAACAGAGCAGCATCCAACACAGCCCAAGTTAAGGCCACCTATTCATGAGCTTTATTTTTTAAGTAAAAATTACCACAAATGAAGACATGTGTGCTCTCATTTACACAGTCAGAGAACGAACATCTAATATAGGAAGTTATTAAAACTTTCAGTGCAAATCTTTTTGAATACAAAACAGAGATACAGGATCCTAAATTAGTCCAGAAAGCCATATAGTCATACTGAAAAATTAAAATTGATATCCATATAGTTTTAAATGAATGCTTTTATCTTTCAAAATGCCTTTCCTGTCTGTTCTTGGTAAGCTCTATAGATTGCGCCTCTATATCTGTAAAACATTGTTAAGGAGACTATATTTTCGGTGCACATATTACAAAAAACTTTATTCTGTCTGCATATAGTTGATACTCCCTCTTAGCAATGACAAATCAAAAATCAAATATGTTTTTCTAAATTATCAAATACATTTATTTGTACTCTTATATATTTATAAGAGACTTCAAGCACGGCTTTAGCATTAAAATAAATTGCCTTAGAGCATTTTCATGGGAAAACAGGTTTGGCAGGGAGTAATACTAATTATTTAAAGATAAACCTTCCTTTCATGTTTCTCAGATTATTCCAATCAATGTCCTCAGGCCCCTTTTCAACAAAGGAGCTACAAGAGACATGCCAAGGATGGAAGCAACATGCCAAGTCTGAGGCAGCTCCTTCCCTACCCTAGGCTCTCAAGCTGCATTCATTCATTCAGAAGGCTGAAGGAGAAACAGGAAACTTCACCCTTTTTTTCTCGTAAATGCATAAAACACTACCAACTAAAAAGTTATGATCAGTTAAATAACTGGCAGCAATGATTCAAACCAAAATGTAACAAACTATTATCCCAAATTAAATTCAGAAACAGTTTACATGTTAGATATTGATTTTTTCTTATGTTCATCCATAGAACAAGATATGACTTGAGATATGGCTTTCAGTGGAAGAATAGGAGGGCATGGACTACCTTTTCAGGTAAGAAGAAAATGTCTCTTCTCTTTTTGTTCACTTAATAAATACTGAGCAGGATCTCTAGCCAGGGTATTAAAATCTCCAGCTGAATGCTCTCCTCTGACAAAGTCTGAAGTCACAGTGCTGACTCCCAAAAAAATGCACTACTTTCCAGGGTATCATTAAATCTTTATATTGATATATTCAATCAGGAAATATTACTTGGAATAAGATCTGGAACAGGCATATCATGTACCTGCTGAGAGTGTTAACTATCCAGAAAACAGATTTTAGGAGATTAAAATGTCATTCTAAAGCAACCTGTTTCTAGAGAAAGGTTTGGCAGGACACACTCATTCAATCTGGCTGAATTCACCCATGGTTCTGACATAGCGCTTTTCCTCCAGACTCTTCACCATAATTTTGATGGATTTATTTTAGTTTACCTGAAACTGGCTCTCCTTCCCTCTGTTCCACACTCTCATTGCAGAAACCACTTGGAACAAGACTCTAATAAGATTGTGGTTTCATCATGAATTGATCCCAAAACTTTTTTTGTTTGTTTTTGTTGTTGTTGTTGTTGATGTTGTTGCTGTTGTTGCTGTTGTTGATTTTTTGTTTTGTTTGTTTGTTTTTACAGTAAGAACAATCACTCACTGGAACAACCTCTTCAGGAACTTGATAGTGTCCCTGTGACTGAAAGTTTTGAGGACACAATTAGATTGCTGGATAACCTCATCCAGGCTGTCATTCTCATCAAAATTTGGACTGGATGATCTTTAGGCGGACCTTCCAGCCTGAATTGTTGTACATGTTTCTATGATTCCAAGTTCAGAGGTGCTGTTCCTGGACAGGAGGATGGGATCTGACCCAGGCTCTACCAGATTTTTTGTGACTGCTGTGTTAGTCCTAAAACCATGTTTCTCTACAGTTGGTAATTCCAAGTCAGCTCTTAACAGATCTCCCATTCCCAGAATATTCTACATCATGGTAGCCATTATACAGAGAATGCGCATTAGATAGATTAGGAACATGCAGATGTCTTCATATTCTGGATTATGGCCTTAAACACTAAACTAATTAATATAAGCATAATGATATTTCTTTAATAATATTGCAAGTATTTTATTAAAAAATGAAATAAATTTGAGTTGCATTGAGAAGGATGAATACATAGTCCTAATGATTAGCCACAAAAGATTTTTTAATACACGGCAGTGTATAAATTATGGAGTAGATTACTTGCTTCTGTCTTTGCAACCTAACTCTGAAGGAATTTTCCCCAATAGACATTCCATTATACAGGAACAGTAGTATAAAATTTCTTTGTTTATATATCTTTCAAGCACTCATATTAAGCATAAATACTCACCAATTTGTCACAGAACTATGCATTTATTAAAAAAAATTAGAAAATACAGATGTCAATACAAATCTTGATATATGGACTTATACTATAATAATATCTTTCCAGACAAAACACTGAAATAACACATGGTCTAACAAAATCACTGAACAATCGGTCTGACTCGTAAAACTTTGGAATGGTTTTACCTGAGGTCTTATGTTATAAACAATTTTATATTCAAAAAACTGCAAAGAAAAAAAGTACTTAAAAAAAGCCAGAATATTTAATTATAGTTCAGCTGCTTCTCTTAATTTTAAAAAGGTAGGCACGGCCTGTTCACTGTGTCCAGAGTCAGTCAACAAAAAATCATTGGAATTATTCTGGACTTGCATATCTGTAAGATAAATAAAATTCACACAAAAAAAAATGAATTACTGCAGAATGTAGCAAACGGTCAAAATAAATCTGCAGAAATAATTGATCAATCCCTTGAATATACAAAATCATCTGTATTTCATTAAATACTTCACCAAGAAGACATAGTGAATTTTCAAACTAATTCAAGCTTTTCAAAATTATTTTTCAGTTTTAAAAAAAAATTCTAAGACTGTTTTTTCTGAGTAAGATGCTTTTTTGTATGAATTATCTGTCTCCTGTAATGCATGTTAGTCTCAGACTTCTGAGACCAGCAAATAGTTCAGATAATGTTACATTCACCTAATGAGGATAATCTTGGCAAGAGACAAAGCATTCTGCAATGACACACAATGTAGTTCTAAAACTGTCTTTGTGGCAGGAGTAATTTTTCTGTTTTTCTTCTGCAGACCTGTATCAAGAAGTGTAGGCTGTATGGAGGAGCCAGTGACAGAAGTATTCTCCACATCCATTCCATCTTTCACTAGCCTTGTTTGATCGTTATTCTCAGCCTCATCTGATATGTGATACCATTCCACCGCCATTTTATCTGCTCATCTGCTGATTGCTTTCCTGACACTTTGCCCTCCAGTAACACTAGCTTTGATTGTTATCCAATCTTTTGCTAAAATAGAAAAAGAGTTTCAATGTTGTATCTCAGATGTGTATATTGAATGTCAATTACACACCAACTGTTCAAGTATCTACCCACTAGCAGTTCCAAACATTGGCTACTACAGATCAACAGGTATTAGAAAGAAAATAGATAAAGATGATTATTTGAGCATAGGCTGTTTATCAAGCATTGAGAATTGTAGATGAAATAAATCTACACTTTTGATAGAGTTTTTTTTTTTAATATGGATTCTCTATCAAGGGGTTTTAAAAGCAAGATGAAGACAAAGAAAGAAATTTGAAGGTTGCATATATGCTAAGTGAGGAAAAAAATATCTCTTAAACACAATGGTGTTCTAGTGACAATTTAAATCAGTTATCTGCCTAGCCTTCTGAGAATGAAAACACTCAGAAGCTCACAGAGATGAAGGATTGCTCTAAAAGTGTGAATAAGTTTGAATAAACCAGAAGTTCTTCAATGTGGAACAGATTCAACTCACAGCCTGTGGCAGGGCAGATATGAGCACTGTGCAGACAGTGCTGGCTGCAATTTTGACACTCTGTTTACCACACAGGAGCTTTGTGTTGCTGGGCTGAAATCACTGTCAGAATGCGCAGCTGGATGAATTTCCCTTATCTATTGACCCATGTGGAGCTATACTGTCTCTTGGGTTGGATTTCTTGTTGAAATGCTCAATAAGTACTTGAAAAGAAAGATCCATGCTACCTGTCCAACACTGCTTAACCCTGTTATGAAAATAAACAGAATGCTCAAAACATGGATTTTAATTTCAATGAAAAAAACCCAAAAAAACCAAAACCAGAACCAAAACAACAAATTGCCTTTCTCCCTCATAAATGTGAAATGCTGACATCATCAACTCTGACAAACTGCCCATAAATTTGTTTTTTCTTTGAAGTTTCAGACGGAAATTGAAATTTTAGTGCAACGTCATGAAGACATGGAAAAGTTTGCTGAGAGCAGCTTTCTGAAATAATAAGGTCAAAAATGACAGATGCAGCTTAAGAAGTCATCATATTTCAGGAAAATGCAAATTATGAGTGCTATCAAGACAATTAAGATCTTGCAAAAAATAATGCAACTATTAATTTTTCCAGAATGTTTGATCTTTCTTGTGAAAATCTACTGCCCATCCAAATATGAAACTCAAATATTTTTTTCATTCTGTCCTTCTTAGAACAACAGAATGATAGAATGCTTATTTCCAAATTGAAAACAAAATCACTCACCTTTATGTTAAAAATCTCTATATTAATAAATTAAACACTATCCAAAGTACTGCCTTTCATGCAATTTGTACTCAAAGGCCTTTTATGCTTATTATTTCAAAACATGTTGTCCCAGAACAATGTCTGAGTAAGGCAATCTGTGATAATTAGAACAAGTTAACAGCTTTCACACAAGATTTGTGTGGAAAATACTACTTCTACTAAGCCTGTTTCTACTGAGAAAATATTTAGTAAGATTTCTGTATTTTAACTTGTACAAAATTAACATTTTATTTCAGGCCATAATGTTCATTAAGAATACTAATTAATACTTATTTCCTTTTGCAGTTTGGTTCAGGTCCTGATGACTCACTTTCCCGAGAGGGATTCCTATAATGTGCCTCAGAAATTTTGTTCAAGCAGGGATTTCCAGCAGATAAAGAGAACAGGGATATATGAGACCTTGAATGTTATTTCTTAAAGCAAACAAGCAGTACAAGAGAGATAAAGTTAACCTGAATGCAATATTGTCTTCATAACCCCCTCTTCCCCTCTACAATGGGTAAAGAATTAGGAATAAAAAGCAAATGAAATATTTTAGCAATCCAAAATTAGATTTTAATGTAATCTATTTTATAAACAGTTATTTTTTCCTTAGAGATAATACAGAAAAAAAAATCATTACTTATCTTCT
The DNA here is from genome assembly GCF_015832195.1 of Motacilla alba alba. Taxonomy (NCBI): domain Eukaryota; kingdom Metazoa; phylum Chordata; class Aves; order Passeriformes; family Motacillidae; genus Motacilla; species Motacilla alba. Next base: position 76,852,179 of record NC_052017.1, read on the forward strand.
GCTGGTTCTAATTTTGTATGAAAATTTACTTTTAGAAACAGAAATATGAGGGACTATTATAAATGAAAGTAAACTCTAAAATTTTTATTCCACTCAGGGGTAGAAAACTGAAATATAAAACTACTCTGAAAAGACTACTGGAAAGATGACTCCAGATAAGAGATCAAACCTTTTCCATCAAGGCCAAAGAAATACCATTTTATCCATTATTAAATTTATTTTGCATAATCCATGGAAAGATTATATATTGGGTTTGCATTGCCAGGTTTTTATATCAGGCTGTCCACCTGCAGCTCATCAATGACCATAGGGATGCAGATATCCACCTGCAGCCCATGGAGGAAACGCACGCTGGAGCAAGTGGATGCCTGAGAGGAGACTGTGACCCTGTGGGAGGCCCATGTTGGAGTAGGCTCCTGGCAGGACCTGCAGACCCAGGGATAGAGGAGCCCAGGCTGGACCAGGTTTCCTGGTAGGACTTGTGACCCTCTGGGGCACTCATGGTGTAGCAGGCTGTCCTTGAAGGACTGTACCCTATGGAGGAGTGAACCACATTGCAGCAGTTCACGGAGAACTGCTGTCCATGGGATCAATTCACACTGGAGAAGTTCGTGGGGAACTATCTCCTGTGAGGAGAGATCCTGCACTGAAGAAGGAGGAAGACCCTCCTCCCTTGAGCAGCAGCAGGAACAATTACCATAACCCCCACCCATCCCCTGTCTCCCTGGGCCACTGCAGGGGGAGAGGTAGTGTAGGGAAGGAGGTGGGGGGAGGAGGATGTTTTATTTATTTCCCTTTTCGTTATGCTGCTCTGCTTTTGACATAAAATGTGTGAATTTCTTCAGCCTAATTTTAAAGTATTCCTGTGGAACAATGTATCTTTTCTGTACATTCGTTAAATTACCTCTAGTCTTTTAAAATAATGGAGATTAAGCAGGTCTCAGTCTTGTAATACACGGTTTTAAGGTATCTACATGAATATCCAATATAATGTCTTCTATCTGACAATTTCAAAGTTTATTATAACAAGAGGAGAACATTACCAGTATTTCAATTTAACCACAGGTAGAAACTAAGCACCACACAGCCAATCACTCACCTTTCCCTGATGGGGTGTGAGAGAAGATCAGAAAAGTGAGCAAACTGATGGGTTGAGATACAGATCATTGAATAGGCAAAGCAAAAGCCATGTACACAAGCAAAGCAAAAGAAAGAATTAATTCACTGCTTCCCATGTCCAGTAATCGCCAGGAAAGCAGGGCTCCATCACACATAACAGCAACTTGGGAAGACAAATGCCATCACACAAAATGTCCCTCTCTTTTTTCCTCCCTCACGGATTTTTGTGCTGGGCATGGCATCATATGGTATTGAACATCCTTTTGGTCAATTGGGGTCAGCTGTCCCAGCTGTGTCCCCTCCCAACAGTTGGTGGACTCTCAGCCTGCTCACTGTCGGGGCAGTATGAGGAGTAGAAAAGCCTTGACTCCATAAGCCCTGCTCAACAATAATGTGTTGTCAACACTGTTGCCAGCACAAATACTAAACATGTCCCCATACTACCTACTGTGAAGGAAATTACTACAGCCAAACACAGCACAACCAGAAACAGCAAAACAGGAATATCAGCAAAAAAAGGATTATTCCATCTTGGGTCTGTAGAGAGTGTAAAGTCATGAATGCAAGCTCATGCTGAGGATACTAGAGATTTACTAGCCATCAACTGCTTGTAGTGGAAATACTTCCTTCATCTTTTATAATTGGCTGTCATTTCAGTTGTTTGATTCAGCCATGTCTTGAATTTGACTTTCACAAATTTAGTAGAATGAAACATTTAAAAGCTTCATAAACAGAGTTTTTGTTAAACTGAGAAACAGATGGAAGCCAGCAAGCAAGAAGTGTCAATACATCAACAAATTACAGGCTGTCTCTTGAGACAATCCCACTGGGCTCAAATTTGTTACCTTTACTTAAACTGAATAATTATACAGATTTAATTTCACCAAAGGCTACATACAAAGTAGGATATTAAATGCCACTAATGAATGTAGAATCAGGCCCACTGACAGAAACAGGAGTGCAATCACTACTCTAAGTTAGATTTGCTGAAACAAGCCAAATACTACTGTTTTAAACATGCAGTGTCAGGTCATACATTTGAACCTTACTTGCAGCCATTTTCTAAATCTTATTTGCATCCTGACTATTCAGCTCATTTACTTTGTGAATTATGCATGTTGCTTAAATCCACTTAGAACTGTGAAATCTTTGTGACATGATGAAGTAAAGGGGAACATATGTGAGCATAATGTTTATAATAGATTTTCCACATCTGTCTTTTATAAACAAAGAGCAAATATCATTATACGCGCAAAGTCTACATGATTAGATGACTCATTTAAGAGATCCTTGTCTTTGATTCATCAACAATAATCAACAATAAGATAATCAGTTTGCAACATTTTATAATAGAAGTTTTCTTGAGAAAAGTATAAAATATATTTGAGTTTTTTACAAATGATAGATTCTTGGGATAGCTGCACACAAACTAACATGTTTGTAATGATCCAGCCTCTACCAAGAATACAGAAACATCATCCAAGCATGAAGAGAAGGAATAACAAACGGCAAAGCTTAACTGCAGGTGAATTTGGCTGTGGAAGGGAAGGACAGGGAGGGCCTTTACTGTCATTTTGCCAATCAAAGACAGAGTGAAATAGTATGTTCCTATACTTAGAGAACTTTATTTGACAACAGACACAGAAATAGAAAAGGTTCTTGCTAGCTTCTTGTCTCTGTCTTTGGTGATAAATCTGCCCTCGAGCCTTCCAGATCTCGGCCCCAAGGCAGTGTGGCAGAGGGGAAACAACCTACAGCAGAAAAATTAAATAAGGGCCATTTAAGCTAACTGGAGTTCTGCAAGCCCATGAAATCAGCTCAATGGTGAGAAGGTACCCAGGATGGTTAGACATGCTGGATGATAGCATTGTGAGGTCTTGGTTAAAAGCAGAGTTCCCTTAGGGCTGGGAGATATGAATTATGTCTATTCAAGAAAATCAAGAAAGATCTCAGCAACTATTGGTAGTTGTCCTGACTTTATTACTAGACAAAATAATACACCAACTTTTCTTGGAGACAGTGCAAAAGGATAATCAGGACAAGAAGGTGATAGAGAACGGTCAGTGTGGACCCTTGCCCAAAACAGAAGTCAAAGTCTCAAATGCAAGACACGCTCTATGCTAACCCAAACCCCACATTTTTTTTTCTCTGGTTATGTGTATTGTTTTCTCTTAATAAGTATCCTTTTTTTCTTTCCTCTAAAAGCTAGGATGTGCTAAATTTATGGGCTGATGCTGCTATCTCTAAAGTCTACATGGTCCAGTTTATAGCATTGTAACTAAATGACTTCAGGTTTTTATGGTGATAGATCTTTGTTTACAGTTCAAAAGGGAAAATATAATTTGATTTTCAGGGTTTGAAATGATTTATGCAGCATTTTCTGGCTGCTGTAATCAAAATTGAAGAACTTATACTCTATGCACAGCGATCTAAGATTCCATTTATAAGCCTAATATAACATATAATAAAATATTGACCTATCAATCAAGAAATTGAGACACTGATGACTAAATTACACAAAATGTGAAAGATTCATGACTCAACTGCTGAGGTTGAAATTTCAGGGTACTGTAAATATCAGAGAATTCAGCCTACATTGATGCAAGTTCATAAATTCAGTTTACAAACATGGAGTCATGCAGAAAGGAGAAATAAATACCAAGAGTAAAACATTTCTCCCTCAGAAACATGATTTTCCTATTCCATATTTTAACCAAGAATGCATTCCAAGGCAGAAATGCTGAAATAAACAGCACACAACTAAAAATATATATTTGAATAGAAAATATTTTCCATTGGCACTAATAATTTAAAAAATACCTGTAATGTTACACACTCTGAACATCAGCTTTACATTTTCAGGTACATTATGGACAAATCAGAAGCCAAATCATACCTGACACCTATTTCTTAAAAATGGTACTTCAAAGAAATTCTGACTAATAGACCTAATTTGCCTTTAATTAATTTATAAACATTGCTAATAGCTATTGTTTTCCATGGACCGAAATATTAAAAATCGTTCTTTATGTAGCAGAATAATGAGGAATACTGCACTATTTCAGTGCATAATAATATGACTTCATGGTCACTGAGTCTTCATTTTTTATACCTTTCCTCTGAAAGTTTGATCTGCGGGGCAAGTGGTGTTTCTTCCTATGTTTTGGCACAGAGAAGCTTGGCATTGAAGCAGAACTTCAACTTCTGTAAGACAGTGAATGATTAAGAGTCACTGAACTTAACAGAAAATATAACTGAACCATAGAAAGCTTGTGTGAAATCTTTACTGGAAGTTCTGTTATGGGCCGGAGTGGGATTTAGAGGCTGGCATTGACATTCTGTGGGGTCATCATATTAACTTGTCTACAAATTTAGCTTGACTTCTGGCATGCAGAAAACTATGAGAATGAATATCACCCTTCTTCTATGCCCATCTGATCATGGGCAATCACTTTGTAATGGAAAAATATTAATTAGGTAAGTCTCAGACTCTTTTGTTTAATTCTTTCTTTAATCTGTCAACCACTTATTTTCAAATTGCAAAACACCAGAAAAATGTTAAATAAGCATAAGAGAATTGTCCCTTTAAATGATAGATTGCCTTCTATGTTAGATCTGCCTTAAGGTAATTTGCTTCAGTGACATTGTGCTTGATCTGTTTTGACATTAACAACTTTCAGCAGTGGAAGAGGAGGCTCACTCTTTGAGCAGCAGAGAGCCATATGGTACCATCATTTTTTTTAAGCAGAACTCTGCATTGAGCTAAATAAGCTGCTCTGTGTAAAACATTGACACACTTATATACAGTATAAGCTGAATATATTTTCCAGCATGTTATCAATGGTTCTCAGCACAAATCAATAAGGACACATTGAAAACTGTTTATGAAATAATTTTGATTACCATATTTTATATCAGTGTTATGCTTTATGGTATTTGGCCCTTTATTACCTCATTTTTTCTAAGAAAATTAACATTAGAAATCTATCAGGGTTTAAGTTTGTTTTCTCTGAATTAAGACTATATTAACAGGTATATTCTTAAGTGATAAGGAAATGTTACATGCTATGCTCCTGTAAAGTAATGCAGAATCAGAATAAAGGAATAAATCCTTATTCTTTTACTGTAGGTTTTTATTTGACAGTTCTCCAATAACAAAGAGTTCCTACCTGACCTGTTATACTATGCCCTTCTATTATAAAAGGCAAATAAGGAACTGCAACCCCAAGGTTAAATGAAAGCAATTTCTAATACAATATCATATTTATTTATTTTATAAAGCGATGGTTATAACCCTATCTGGAATAATATTAATATTTTATGGCATCTAATAGAACATGAAAATTTCTGCAGTATTAGTGAGAATTTCTTTATACATTTATTGTATAAAACCATTTTTTCAATTTAAATTACTCATGGGTGATGCTTGAGTAGTCTAAGTAGTGTCACCACTAATAAATGTGCAACATGATGTTAATGGCAAAATTTTAATATTGTTACAAAAATTAATTGGATTATTCAACTTTCCAGTCACTGCTGGCAAATGTCTACTTGTTCAGAAACCACAAAATATAATACTGATATAATACTAATACATTGTTTTTGATTATTTATTTGGAAAATATTTAGTCATTTCTGATGGCATTACTCTGAAAGTAAAAGACCCTGCAGATTTTCCCTCTTAAGCTAAATACTAAATATTTACATTCCTTGATTCTCTCAAACCTGTATTTTCACATACTAACATAATAAATTAATTTCAAGACATAGACAGAATAAAAAATATTTAACTTGTTGAATCAAGAATACCCGTCAACTTTTCATAGCGGAATCCAGGTGCTCTTGTGATAACAAAGCAAGATTTAGAATATATTTCAGATTGGCTGCTCTTCCAGAGCTATCATACACTTATTGTGTTACATTCCTCGAAAATTGCCCTTCCTACATTTATGACAAAATGTATACTGAATGTCATAGAAAAATAAAAACGTTTTCTGTAGTATATTTGGCACACATGAAAACATAATGCAAAGCCATACTACAATTTCAACTCCATTCTGTGAAAAGAAATAAAACCCAAGTCAATTAATTATTTCCAGGATGTCCAATCATGGTGGAAAATTTCCTGGTTACTAATTAGAGGAAAAGATTTACTTTTCCCCTTGGAGTTTATTAATACAGTACATTATTTTGGTTTCTCAATATAATTCTTACACATGCAAAGTTACATCGTACAGTGGCATTTCTCACTAACACATAGAGTGACACAGTCATATTCATCAGTCATGGTATGTAACAAGCTTTTTTCCTTCCTCTTGCAGCTTGATAGGGCCAACATTAAAATCAGCTACATAAACATGTAGTTATGTTCTATTATCTGCAATTGTGTTGTAGGAACCTTCCTACATCTCTTTGTTAACTTGATAAAATATCTGTGTTTAACTACAGCTAGAAAGAAAAAATATTACCACTTGAACTAAAACCCGAGTTTTGCTTCAAACATGCTCTTTTTTTCTAACCAGAAAAGACAATCAAATGTTTTTAGAGGTGCTTTTATTTTAGGTTTTAACTTAATTAAATACTTGGGTTAAATAAAATAAGCATATCCATATGACTTCAATGGATGCTGAAAAATTCTAAAGGTCTTTCACTGACTACCAGTCAAAGATAGTGATGGCATTCCTGAGGTATGAAACTAAAACTGCAAGACACAGGAAGAAGCAGGGGAAACTAATAATCAACATTTTCAGAATTCCTCCAACTTAAAAAATCCCTAGTGGAATTAACCTTTAATACATGTCAAATATTCACCTCTAGAAGGAAAATAGAGGATTAAAGATGAAGCATACTGCAAAAAATATATGCAGAATATGAAAGGCAACAGCACTAACCTTGAATATAATGTCACAGTTTTAAGATTTAACAACCTGACTCAAAAGCAGTGAATAACTGTGAGATTATTACTTTTCAAATTATTAACTGTTTAAATACAAACACTGACATTTCATTTTTTGGATAGAATCTCTAAGCATAATTGCGAGCATAAAAGTTATTGTACAAAAATGCCATATCATTTCCTTAAAGAAAGGAATGCCTTAAAATCAAAATCTTTCTGAATAAACAAGAAGTTGCTATATAGAAGATAGTGAAGGGCCTTGAGGGGAAGCTGTATGAGGTCACTTGGTCTGTTCAGCCTGGAGAAGGCTGAGGGGAGCCCTCATTGCAGTTACGACTTCCTCCAGAGAGGATGAGGAGAGACAGACACCGATGTCTTCCCTGGGGTCACCAGTGACAGGACCCAAGAGAATGGCCTGAAGTTGTGTCAGGGAAGTTTAGGTTAGGTATTGGAAAAAGGCTCTTTACCCAGGTGATGGCTGGGAATTGGAATGGGCTCCCCAGGGAAGTGGTTACAACACCAGCCTGTCAGAGTTCAAGAAGCGTTTGGGCAGTGCTCTTGGGCACATGGTGTGGCTTTTGGGGATGATCCTGTGAAGGGCCAGGGGTTGGATTTGATGATCCTTGTGAGTTTCTGCCAACTCAGCATATTCTATGAGTCTGTGATATTTGAAGGATGCACTGTGAAGTTAATTTTGTTAAACCCTGGTAAAGTTCACTTATTTATTTATCTAAACTGTGGAATAAAAATCTCAGGTATGCCATTTCAGAAAAAAAGACTAGTTACCAGGGGTCCAAAGAACCAATTTTCCAGTCATATTAAACCTCCATGTCTGAAAAACATTTAAGAGCACATACATACCTCCCTATTGATACATGGGTCTACCAAAGGTGCAACCAGTGAAGCACACAAAACAAAGGGCTCAAATAAACCTGACAGGAAGAATTGCAAGTTAAAAAAAAAAAAAAAAAGTGTTTTAGGATAAATGTCTTTTAACCATAGCCAGACCCTAAGGAAATATGTTTTAAATTATACACATTCACATCCTCGTATTTACTTGTACTTTTTTCCAAAGAGCACTCTGCTGCAATATAAGGAATTCTCAAAGTGAGAGTCATATTCTGTTCCCTGAACGTGTGAACTGAACTTTTATTTATCTCTCTTCAAACATAATTTTGAACTATCCCACAGGGTTTCTAATACATATCTACATAAACAATGGTTAGAGCTGTGAAAATAGCAAAGCTCAAAATAAATTTTACATTTTCCAGCTACCTGAAGTTGCATTATCCATTTAAAACTAGCTCCCAAAACTCCTTTTACGGCCAAGAAAAAGACATCATTTCTCAAAGACATTTGATGTCCAGGATAAGTAGAAAAATTTTCTGCCTGAAGTTGACATTTCTTCTCACCTAAGTAAGGACTTAGGCATTTCAATAACTAGTGACAAAATTTTAGAATATTTGCCAAAATTGTAGGTGAGATGAATGGTAGGCTTTGAAGGTGATGCCAGAGTGTTGGTTTTTGCTTAATAACTAGAAAGAAATGGATCCTGAATTCATCTTCTCTCTGCTTCACAACAGAGTCTATCTGTGGAATAATCATAGTTCACACATATTAATTTTTAAAATACATTACAGTTATACCTAATGCTCTGCATGTGACTCTTAAACTGGCAAAAGAAACATCTTGCACACTTTTCCATTGCAGAATAGTGTCTGTTAAAGTGTTAACTCACTTGAAGAAAGTTATCCTGGTAAAATTTTGTGGACCTAAAATTAGAAAATTACATTCTAGCATAATATATTCCAACAAAAAGTTAAATTTTAAGTATCTTCACTTGTTAGGTTCCAAAACAATGGAGTTCAGATTGAAATACAACAAAAGAAGAAGGTGCTATAGCTTATGAAAACTGCTGGCAGTGGCATGGTATTACATTATTTTACAAAATTTTTTAGTCTGTCAATTTATTTCTGTATGAACACAAGGCCTTAATCAACCATGTTTGAGCCATTAATTTCATATTCTTAGAGATCCACAGCAAATTTCAACATATATTAACATAGCATCAAATTGCACCGATATTGCAGTTTGCATTCTGAACAGCAAGTTTAGATTTTTCTTGCCTTTCTGTTTCTTGAACTGGATAATATATTTAGGTAACACATACTGAAATGAGAGCTATGTTTTGTTTAACATTGTAACTTAAATACAAGTCTCACAAAAAGGCCACAGTAATTATTTACATCTTCACTAATAATGACATACGTTTAAACATTTTTCTCATGAAGCATGTTTTTCATTAACTACATTTTTTTGCATAAGAAGACTAACATCTGTTCTTTTCTCCTGAAATTTACATAGTTGCATGGCAACTGAGACATGACTGTCCCTCAGTGACTATGCTTGGTAAACTATTCAAAAATTACCTCATGCCAAAAATTGACTGAAACATTAGCCTTCTGTCACATACAACTGCTACGCAATTATGGATACAGTTACAACTCCTAACAGTGATCTGTGGAAAATTCTTCCTTTTAAGACATCCCTTCTTCTAGGAGCAGCCAGATGAATAGTCTAAGTCTTTGACTTACAAAAAAGTGGTAATTCTGTCTCTTTTTTTCAGAAATAATGCATTAAGAGGTCCTTACTTTTTCTGCCATAGAAAATATTTTCCTATATAGCTGAAAACACAGAGCACTGCAACTAGTTACTTGATCATGATCAGTGCATCAGCTGAATGGCACGTAGTCAGAACAGATTTCTGTTTTTTGAAACAGAAGCTGATCCCTCTGTTCTTTTAGGTTTTGGAGCCCAGCCGAGTCAGGACTTGTAACATGGCTCACCCCATTCTGCAGAGTGTGAATATTTACTTGTTCACATACTATGTAGGCAGTTTCAGGATGAAGAATGGATGAATAATTAATCAAAACATTGGAAAAATGGGACAGGAGGGGTTTTTTTAGTAAAGGAAGTTAACATTAGCATGTCAGATCACCAAGGGAATATGGAATTCAACATAATTTCAAAAGGAGTGAATAATATGACAAATTTTGTTATTGATGCTAAGCTACTAAAGGTAAATCAGGATCAAGGGAAGAATTTCAAACTTTTTTGTTAATAATTACAGATTAATTTTAAATAAATGTCAGATGCTGTCCATTGGATATGTTACATATAAAAAGGTGCTCTTTTGACTGACAGCTCAGATGAAAATTTAGAACTATAATAGATAGATATAAAATATTGTCTTACTATTCAGAAGCTATCAAAAATAATCATTTTAGAGCCAGAAGCTGTTGAGAAAGAAGAAGGAAACAAGGGGATTTATGACACACTATGAATCCATGGTTCAGTAGCATCCTGATTACAGTGCTGTTATGGGTACTGATCCCCTACCTCTGAAAAAGGATTCAAAGGAATTTTTGAAGATGTACAGAGAAGGGATTACAAGAGTGACTTGAAATGGCTTGTGTGCACTGAACAGTGGAAATGGAAGAACAGATGAATAAAGGAGATATGAAACAGGTCTTCATGGTCATGAGGGGCAATGAAAAAAGTAGAAATCCATTTTTCACTGTCAGTTCCAAAAAAAGAATTAGGTGGTATCAGATGAAACTAATGGATGGCAGTTACAAACAAAAGTCTTCACATGATGGATAAGTAATCTGGAAAACAGCCAAAGGGGACTGAAGGCAACAAATTCTTTTAAGGGTTGCAAAAGCAATTTGATTTTTTCCTCCAAGGATTTGTTCACTGAGGGCTACTGAATACAAGGATACATACTCCGGTGTGTTTGGAACACGTATTGTGGTGAGCAAAATAGAATCAACTTGGGGAAAATTATTTTAATTTATCACCAATTAGAAATTGAGTTGGGTAGTCAGAAGCAGGTAAACAAAGCTCTCCCCTTCTTCCCAGGCTTGACTTTATTCCTTTACTCCTGAATCCTCTACCTTCTTTCCCAGAAACAAAGCAGGGATGTGATCAGGAATGTGGACTGTGGTCACTCTGTAAGAGCTCTTCTCTGACATTCCTTCCTCGTCACGATTTTCTCTGCTCGAGCATGGCATCTTCTCACAGGCTAGAATTCTTCATGAACCTCTGCAGGCTGGGCTACAGTCATTCAGTAAAAGACTGGCCCAGCTTGACTCCCAACGGGCTGCAGTTCCTTTAATTTTCAAAATATTTCAAGTGTATCTTTCAAGTGTTAAACTGGAAAGGACCTTTCTCTCTTCTCCAACAGGTGATATTCTCTGTTTTGTAAGGCCAACTGCTTAGTCAGCCAACCTAGATATTAAGGCTACCCTAAATTATTCATACTTCAACCAGGATCTAGAACACAAGTCAGAAAAATTCTGAAAGTTTTTCTTAAAAAACCAGAAACCATGAGAGGTTTTATCCAACCCTCAATTTTGGTTCCTGTATGGTTACAGCTTTTACTTTTTTCCATGTTAATCAAAACTTGTGTTTCATTTCTCTACATAGAAACATCTGTAAACTCAATTAAAAAGACTGAAAACTATATGAGACTCAATGATAATATTGAAATAGCATTAGTACATATTTTTCAGTTTGAGGATGGAGGGCCTTAAATATCTTCTTTTGGGTTGTGGCTTTTGCAGAACCACAGGGATAAAAACAGAAATACTTTCTAATCTTTGGTAAGATTAGGGGAAATAAAGAAATGCCTGTATGAACAGAAAACCCACCAATATTAATTATGAAGCATTTTTTTAAAAATTGACTTAATTCCCAGTACAAATGCAAAGCTGAAAGGCCCATAGAGATTTTGAGTTGCTTTCAGTAGCCTTCCCGAGTCACATTCTCACTTATAGTACAGAAATAGAATGAAAGAGTAGGAAACAAAAACGGGCTTACTGAAAAGTGCATCTTGCCATAAACATGATGGTTTCAACAGGCTGGCAGGGCAACTGAAGTCCCAAGCACTACAGAATTCCATTTCAAAGCTATTAAGTGAGAGTTATCTTTTCTTCTCTGTTGATCTTTGCATCTGCACGCAATTGCATTTACAAACTGTACCCCAGGCTTCCTCTTCACCTTCTCAGTTCCTTTCTACCACACACAAAGTATTTGGAGAAGAAGGAAGGGAGAAACACAGCTGACACAGAATAATGTTTCCTCTTCTGCAACCCCACTAGTGGCTTCCATAGCCATAGACCATACCAGTGTTGAGCACAAAATCCGTAGCTGATCCCACACTTTTAGTAAGATCACCTTAGATATGAGGTGCATGTTCCCATGCTGATGAACTCTCTCCCACCTTTTAAGCACACGTGGATTAATCTCATGAGTTGCTCATTCAGGATTTGATTGAACACACACACACTTTTCCATCAGCTGGAGGAAGGATCCTTTGACTGGGTTTTGACCTGAAATCTAAGGCAAATCTCTTTGTTCAAATCTCTTTGTTATCTGAAGTTGATTAATTTCATTATTGATTGCTGCAGTTTGTTTACCACAGCTACAATGTCACAGGTTAATTCTACTTGCTGTAGTCTTGATGCCGTATCTCCTAAATTATTGACTTTGTGCATGCTACTCTTTCATTTTGTGTATTTACAGTAATAAATCTTCAACTTGGTTTAAAAATAAACAACACAACACTGCTTAAGTGATTTAAATGTCACTCCAAGGGAAAAAGCTTACAACTACCACAAACCTTTCCCCCAAAGTAATGTTACTTTCTAGTATGCTTAGTACCCCATTTGCTTCAGAGGCTACAGTCTGTTTTACAAAAAAATAATTTTCTTGATACTTACATGACTGTTGTAATAAAGTGTAGTTAAGTTCTTCAAAATTCTCCCAAAGACCTCCAACCTGATCATACTCTGCTTTGTCTGAGTATTTCTTGAAATTCATGAGGATCCCATGGCTGTAATCTTTCTGCTCTCTATGTGTCCTGTCTTAAAGCTTGTTCTACTCAAGACCCATGTTGTGGGGGCAAGGAAATGTGCCACTTGGAGCTGATGTCACTAAGCTGAGACAATCCTGCACTAAAGTAAGCTGGATTCTGAACTTCTGTAATTTGCTATTTTCATTTCTGTTAAAATGGCAATGAGTGAGTATTTAATCACACAGTGCTTGATGTAAAGATTATAGATCTTTGTTAAGCCACAAAAATAAGAATTCCTTATTTTTAAGTGTTTAGTGAATCAAAAAATGTTGGCAGCAAAGGGAAGCTAAGCTGCTTATTGTGTTTTTAGATAATAGAATGATGCATATATGTCCTGAATATCATTGCTTTTATATGCCATTCTGATTTCTTTGCATTCAAAAAAGTCATGCTGCTACACATAGCTTAAGAAAATGATGTAATTACATCCCAGGATTTACATTGTCATATCAGTCAAGAGTCACCACAAAGAGCAGTTAAACATCATCTTTGACACGTCCACAATGTATATGTACAAATGCCTACTTTCAGAAAGAATCATCCTAATGTAGAATTTCATTACACACAGTAACAAGCTGCAAAGTCGCAAAAATTTATATGTAGACATTTTACCTAACATGTTGATTTCACAAACTGTCTGTAAAGGTCTCTGCTGGAGGTATATTTAAAGTCACATTGCAAAACAATTTAACACAGACTGTTACAAATAAAAGTTTAAGAAATTACATAGGACTCCATTTTTTCATGAAATGTTTACTTATTAGTAAAAGATTTCAAATACAATTGAATCAAAAACATATATTTCATTTTCAGATTTGTCTACTTGGCCTAAAACGGTCAAGGATCAGACAAAATAAAAGATCCCAGAAAATATACAGTATAAACATTCAAGAATAATTAACCAGACATGTGCTTCTCATGGCAGCAGGCTTCTCCAGCAGCAGACCCATGGGCCCCGGGCTGGGCTGGATCACAGATGGTCTGGAGCACAGGCAGTCAAACCAAGGATCCTCAGCAAGGTCTTAGGAGTCCTGGCCAGGGAGGAGCAAACATGTTTTCAGTAAAGAGTTTCTAGCACAGCCTCTTCATGCTGTGACTGGTAGTTTTCTTTTCAGCAACAGCTTTCTCCCCAGAGCTCCTATTGGAAAAGCTGGACATGAAAGCAGTCATTTCCAGAAAGCATGGAATTTTTGAAGATGTACTGGGAAAAATAAGGGCTTTGATTCATCCTATGGAGTTGGATGATTTTTTTTAAGGATTTATATAGTTGTTGAAAAATCTTAACACACTTAGAAAGGGACTAAGAAATGAGTTAATACTGATATAAAGAGAATGACCACTATAGAAGGAAAAAAAAAAACCTATAAACTGTGCAAGTCGTATGAGATAAAGAATTAAAGACACTGATTTTCTTTGAGAAGTATTCTGAAAGCTAAGTCGTATTTATCATGTGTTCTGATTTAGAGAAGTAAGTTACTGAAGTCATATAGCAATTGGACTGGCACTATTCAGGGCATTGGCAGACCAGATAAAGTAGGATGAATGTTCTCTTCAAGCTGCTATTTTACCTGCTTCATTAAAAATTAATAGATTGTCTCAGATGAATAATCCCCATAAATGTTTACTGTATTTGTGTACTCACATGGGAGAGTACCTTTACTCATTTTCTAAGCATATCTATTTTGTACTTTCCAAAGGCCTATTTTGTCTCCAGAAAAGTCATCCATTTGGCTATACCAAAGCTATATACTTAAATTCTACCATTTTAATCCAAAATTGGGGTGACTTTTTCAGATATATGAACATATAAGTATACAATAGTTAAAAAAATCTGTTCTAATATTTTGCATACTTTTATGAGTATATTTGTCCAAAAATTTTAGTTAAGAAAATATAATGTCATCTGTCTTCCAGACCTCTCATTTCCTTCAGTTTACGTAGAGGCTTCAAATTGTTTTTTGTGGTTTTTTAGAGCTCTAAACTTGCTATGAACTCTTATAGTCTCAAATGCCTTGAAATCCATTTAACAGCATATCTGACCCTCTTGGCAGATTTCAGAAAGAAATTTTAGGTATTGGAATGAGAAAGTGTGGAGTGGGGAACATTGCACCCATAACACCCGAGGTCTTCTGCAGGGATAAAAATCTCTGTAAATTATTCTTTCCTAAACAAAATATTAGAGGAACAGAATAAAAGCAAATGCATCCTAAAGTTCATTGATGGCTTTTTTAATAAAAGACACATGGCAGGGTAACTTCTGAAAGGAATGGGTTCAGTATCCACAACACCCAGTTTTAACATCTCATTTCTATAGCGGGTGTTTCCAGGGTGGTTTTTCCAGGCTCTCGAGTGCACTGCTTTCTGGCCCTGTCTGTCCCAGGCCCAGGGCATCACTCCACCCTGTTCATGATCCAGACTCCATGTCATCTCAGCCCTTGGAATATAGGCACTGTCTGTGACACCTCTCAGGGCACTGAGGTGGTTCCCTGGGGCTCTCCTGGGTGAGCAACGGCAGGACCTGGCAGCCAGGACCTGTCCCACACCCAGTCAGGGGCAGCCCCAGCCCTGGCAGAAGAAAACACAAGCCTGACAACTCAGGGATCGGGACTTGTCTGTCTTTAATATTTTGGTATGTGTTAGTGTTATTTTAACTGGACTAATGGAAATTCTATCTTTATTTTAAATAGACTGTTAATATGCTAATTTGCTCACTGTAAATTGCTTGCTCCCCATACCAGCAGGGTTCCAGTTTTGTCCTCAACAGGGTTCTGAATTTATCAAATGCAATTGATTTTCTTTGATCCTCTAATTTTAAATTTAATGTAAATACACTACTGTATCTGAACATAAGTGAATGCAAAGGCTGATATCCAGCCAGCCTAACATTTACCGAAATGGCATTCAACTTAAGACACCTCACATGGGAGTCATCTTAAAGTACCTGTCTAAATGCATATATACTTAAAAAATTCTGGATTTGTTAGGGATTAAAACAAAAAAAAAAAAATTAAACCATCCATATGGCTTTTAGAAGACTTCTGAATGCAACAAAATTAGCATTCACTAGTACTGTATCTCCTGAAAAATACTTGAGATATCACTCAGGTAAGGTACTGCAAAACTGTTGTTTATTCCACTATCCGCAATTCATAATTCAGTGCAAGAATTTTACTGCAACTCCTGTCTGTTCAAGCTAACATATAAGAACATAAATTTTTCAGGAGTAAACAATTAAAATTTTCAGCACCTTCCTCCTCCACTTGACAAATTATTTTGGTAAGAAAGAAGCCTGCAAAATTTGGCCAGCCCTAGAGTGACATCTACAGCTCAGAAATATGTGCAAGAGAAGCAAAATTTACATTCACTCATCCAGCTTTAACTAGGAAACAGGCGTGTACTAATGATGACTGATCTATGAATTTAAGATATGAAAAGGGGATACATTTTACCACAAAGTGTCCTGATGGCCAGGCATCCACAGATATACTTCAGCCCACCTGTCAATTCAACTCTTTTACCAGTAGGTTCCCAACTCTACTGTTTCCTAGCAAGTCTAGGAAGTTTTAATCTTGGAATAGGAAGAGAATATCGATTAAGTATAGCTGTGAAATAATCAGATCTGGAGAATAGAGTCATCTGATGAGTAATCTTTTTGGACAGCAAAAATAATAGAAAGGATAGACTGAGTAGGAATGTAAAAGATTCAGTGCAATTATTGTAAGACAACAAATCTTTACATCATCTTTGTAAATAAAATTCCATCACATGGTGATTGTGTAGTCTACAGTACTGCTTCAATGATAATTAACAGAATCAAGAATTTTAAGGCCAGAAAACAAAATTTGATTTTTTTCTTCTTAATGTGGTATGCTACTTAAAAGCTATTTTATGGGATAGATGTGTTTTCAACTCATCAAAATATGCAAATACTAATAAATTAAAAAAAAAAAAAGGTTAGTAGGCATTTATGAAAGAGGAAAGCATACAATATTGGTTTTAATACAGAGAGTAAACAAAATAATTCCACCCTGTTGATCAGGTCAGTATTATTATTGACTAATTTGATCTGATGGTGTTTCTGGAACTGTATATATGACATTTTAATCCTGGAGATTAATCAACAGAATAAAATGTAGTCTTATGAAATGGATTAGCATGCTGAAAGTAAGAAGAGCTGTAAAGTTCATTAGAAGATAAGAGGTGATGATTTCAAGACAATTCATTATCTCTTTAGGCACAATAATCAATGATAATTAATTTGGAAATCTGAGTCTATTATAGGTCAACTAGCTTTGAAATATGAATCTCAAAACATTTTTTTGCTAATATTGGGTTGTGGACACTCAGTGCAGTAATTTACTTCGAGAAGATTGATAATTCTTTTGCATGTTGTTAAAACAACTTTAGAAAAAATTACCATGGCCTATTAAACCACTTTTGTAAGAAAAAATATTCCATAAATTTTCCCTTTGGAAGTTCCTTTGGCTTGCTTATTATGCTTTCAATTTTGTTAGTCTTTCAGTATCTAGAAAAGTGAAATCCTGACTTTTGTGTACCAATGATATTGTCCATGTGAGAGGATTTGCAGGAGAATACGGGTAGGAAGAATTAATTTTAAAGGTGACAGAAAAGATAGGAAGAAGAACAGGGGAAGTACCGCAATAAATAAAACATTTGCAATAGTCTTACTCTCCTTGTCAGAGAAGAACAGATGGTTTTAAAAGATTTAAATATTGTGGACATGGCAAGTCTATTCTTACAGAACATAAGCCAGAGATAAGGTGAGCGAAGGTGAGATGAAAACACTGATTCATGATGACTGCTTTGTGTCATTGTAACAACTTAGCCTTAAATGTGTATGTGTCTCTTATAATTCAGAATAGGTATAGAGCTCACTCATTTAGATGTACTCCAGTTCAAATGAGGCTGCTGCATCTATCATCTTTAAAATCAACCAAAAAATGTGAATGAAAGACAATATTTCTAGTTTTTCAATGCTGAGGCGGGCAATTGGTACAAATTGAAATGCAGAAAATTTTATTTAAACATCAGAAAAATAATTTAACTGTGAGGGTGATGAAACACCAGCCCAGTGAGGTTGTGGAGTCTCTGCCCTTGGAGATACTCAGAACCCAACCAGACACAGTCCTGCTCAACTTGCTTTAATTGATCCCATTTTCAGCAGAGGTCCCTTCCAACATGGCTCTATGACTCTGTGATATAAAGCACTTTTATTGGACAGGGTAACATTTTTGTCAGATGACCATTTCCAGAAATTGTTATCTATATTTATTTACTGCTCAGGTTTAGGAAGGTTAAATTAAAAATAGTCCTTCCAATAAACCAAGCCAACTATACATGTCTTCCAGCAGCTGTATTTTTAAAAGGATGTAAATTTAGATGTTTTTCTGGATACATAGATGTATGAAATTACTTTTCAAGCTATTATTTTTTATCCAATTCGTGTTCATGCTCCCAGAAGAGTGGTGTGAACATGTACCTGATTTATTTTAATAGGATCTGTTTAGCACAGATGAAAAAAAGATATTTTTGATGTATTGCTCAGTACTATTCCTGCAAGACACAAAGTCTCTGGAGTAAATGAGAGGTACTCCAGAGAAGCTGAAATCCACTTTACATAGCTAAATGTTTGGAAATTGTATCTTCCTATAAAAAGAACACACAGTCATGCATTTCTGATAACCCAAGATGTTTCCCATGTCTCTGTAGAGGAAACTGAATTAAATAGATACTACTGAATTTAACATGAAATCATACAGGACTAAGACTACATTTCGGTGGAGAAAATTAGCTAGTTTAAAAAAGCTACAGAGAAAACGTGCAGGAAAGCTTGTAATGAAAGGTGTGTAGAGAAAATGCTTTTATTTTCGTCGGATTATTCTAGTTGGTTTTGTTGTGGGCTTTTTTATTTATTGTTCACTTAACCTTTTTTTTTGAAGATTGCAATCATGATTTGTCTTGAAAGCTATGAAAATACAAACTCATGACAAATAAGAATATCTTTCAGATAGAATGAAACTACAAAACCATTTAGTTAACGATTTATTTGATTTATAGACTTAACTATAGATTTATAGTTTACTTAATTTTTTTATAGTTGTAGTAAGGTAACCATATGAAATCTCAGATTATGCTGTGTTATGAGCAAGTAATATCAATTTTACAGCAATTATAATTGGTTAATTTGCAACTATAATCTGTTAATTTTTCACGTGACAATTTATTCCCACAAATATCACTTGCCTTGGAGAACTAATGTTGATTAACACTGGAATTATATAATTCATTTAAATAATAATTTATATTTCAGTGATACTGATAAGCATCTATTGTCTTCCCTTTATTATATATAAAGTACTTTTCAAGCATTAGAGAAAAAAGGTTTATTGTTTGTTTGTTTCTAGTAATATATGTTTCCTTATTCTTTTAAGTCATAGTAAAAAACTGAAATATATAGCAGGCATAGATACTTTTTGAATCAGTCCTATCAAAGACTAAGCAGCAATAAAGTCTTTGGGCAAAAAAGATACACACTCATACTGAAGATTGCAGTTCTCTTCATAAATAAGACGGGCAGCAAACTGGTGGTTAGAACTTTTCGGGACATTCTCCCACATTACTTTGTCTCAGTATAAGGAAAACAAGAAGAAATGGGTAAACAGCAACCAAAAGTTTAATATTTCATGCTCCTACAAGAATCTGGATCAAGTATAAGAGCTTTACACCAATTTTGATTGTCTAGTGTACTGTAAAGTGAGAGTTAAAAAACTGTTACTATACCTTATCTGGTCAGCTTGATAACTCTCTACTATGAAATTAATCATTTAATGGGATGAAAGCAGTAGAAATAAGTTTTATGGATTTTAATAAAAATTTTGACACCATCTCCAGTAGCTGTTGGAAGATCCTTATAGCCTATGTCCACTATTTTCAAGGCACCTTGATTTCAGGTAGTAGTCCCACTCTGGTTCCATTACTCACCACTCTCACCATACTGCTCATCAGACTCAAGCCATCAGTATGGGCAAAGACGATTCTAAGACTTGCCAGACCATGGCAGGAGGATTAAGCTCAGTTTAGCCCTCTCCACACAACCAAGGATACTAGCAAGCTGCAGAAAATGCCCAAGAGGTCCTGGTGAGCAGGCAGACAGAACATGGATTTTGTGAGGAAACGTTGCACAAGTGACTTGAGTCACTCTGGAGAAGAACCGTCGATGAGGCTGCATCCTGCTCTGTTCAGCTGTCCTTCAACATTTTTCAGAGGACATAGCCAGGCTCTTCTCACAGCTTCACACTAAAGTCCCAAGAAGCCAGAAAAGATGCTCAGGTGACATCTGCAACCATTGGAACACAAAGGAACAGCTGGGTCTCCTGGTGACCTCATGACAAAAGACAGGGAAAAGCCCAAGGGCCACAAAGGTTTCTTTCTCCTCAGCTGTGCTGGAAAGATCTGCTCTTGGACTGCCCAGATGCCTGCATCTAGTAGCAGAGTGGGAGTGAGCAAAGAAGCCTGAAATCTTTCCTCTCCTGAAAGGGAATTCAACTCAGCGATCACTAGAAGCTGTTATAGTAGGGCAATATCCACGTTGGTAATATTAAAAATTTTGCATCTCTTCTGAGCTATTAAATAGAAGTAAGCCCTGCTAATATAAATTTGCAAAGACATTACATAGTAAAACATGTCAACTGTAAACATATAATTTGTAACATTGTAGTGAATGTCATCTAGTAAAACAGCGGCTTCTTCCACTGCCCTGAAAAGGATAATTCCAAGCATTTTTATGGGTGTAATCAAGACAGTTTTGCCCCATTTTTCATAAATCACATGAGATTTTGTTCTTATACTAAGAAGGCAAATCTCTCAAACACAGTACAGATGAAATACTGTTGACAGAATTTTCACTTTAAATGAAAGTTACATTCCAATACCACATTAAATGCACCTAAATCTAGTTCCACAAAGTAGTAAACAATTTAGGTCAGCCACCTTAAATAGCCATAGCAGTCCATTCCAAACACATTTCAGCATTTATGAGGACAATCAGCTGAGTATTTGCCCTGCTTCTTATTTGCATCAAACAGTATTGTTGCCAGAAAAAGAAGCAGCGTCCTGTTATCCCATGTGTGTCAAACAGAGAGACTAGCCCAGTTGTGTTGATGTGTTACTCTCTTTTAACGGGACACATCTTCAGCAGCACTGATTTATACAAGGCATTTGTTTTGTGCTTTTGAATATTATTCTGCATCTGTTATGGCAGCCATATAAAAAGTCAAACAAGTCTTTGTTTGATTCAAAATAACTTCTATTGAAAGACACATAAGCTTTGTCTGCACAAAGACTTGCACTGTTAGAAACAAACGAGCACAAGAGAATGTTATTTCTATTTTTGTGCAAAATCTGTGCCTTCAGCCAGTCATTGTACACAAAGGCCACAAGATGGTAGTCTTGTCTTTAAATGTTATATGCTGACTCGTTTTTCTATATAAGGTTCTCCCCTTTGTGGCATCAGGTATTTTGAATTCCTATCCTATTTTTCAAATAACTTGTCATGTACAAGTAAAACTAAAGCAAATAGGGTTTAAATCTCAGCTCAGTTTTCAGCATGAAAGCACAATATATTTTTAAGAAAATTAAGAAAGTTCCTATATTAGTGGTAACTTTGGGAAATTCAGAAAATTAGTGCAGCTAAGAAATAACAGTTGTATTTTAGTGGGGTAATGCTCTTTACTTATAGGAAATTCATTACTGTAATTTCAGCCTAGGACTGATTGTTTCTTGTGGTAAATAGAACTATGATGGATTATCTGTAATAATAAACTACTTCAGCTTCCATTGTACTAAAAATATACTGAGCATCAGCAATTTTAAAAATCTGGGAGATATTTCCAAAGGTTTAATACAATCAAGCATTTAATTAGAGGAGTCTAACACCAGTTTTCAAGATCCATGACTAATTCTAGCAGTTACTAGTTCTAACAAGATAGAGCAGCTAATTTCTTCTTCATATGTTTTGACCACTAGGTGATACAGTTTTATATAAGGAAAGGTGGAATTTAAAATAAATTGTTTGAAATAAGTATACAAAGTCAATTCTTATATCTGTAGTCTAAAGTAGCCCCCTAAAGGTACATGTGCTTTGAGGGGAGAAACACTCAAGTAAACATTCGTGAGAGTTCGATTTCTCTTCTGGCTCCTATTGCCACGAAGTTGATGTAGCTTTTTGAGCTGGAAAAATAGTTTCTTTGCCAAAATTGGTAGTACACTCCATGGTGAAGAGTCATTTCAAGCATGTGTAGAAAGAATGAATGGAGTGTTATCCCAGTAATCCTGTGACACATTAATTCATTGTGATGCAGACAGATTAATCAACAGGTGCACAGCTTTTATTGATAAACCTTGTTTTGCCACTAATGAGGACTTCAGCAATCATTCCATACATACTTTGCCCTCATCTCCTTATATTCTACTTTTGGTCTTACCATTGATGGTCTTGTTTCAAAAAAAACCATATTTCAATTTCCTTAAGTCAAAATTTTTCATGTCTTCAGGTTTTGATAATAATCATCACAATGACGACTGCCAGATCTTTTTTTTTTTTTTCTTTTTAACAGAAAACTTCAGGCATTTATAAAAGCTTTTAAGCACTTTCAAGTAATGCTGAAAAATGCATGGTTTAGGATTCAGATGAAAATAAGAGAACTGCTGGTGGTCTACACTTAATCTATGACATCAGAAGTGTTAGCTGTGTCACAATGAGATTATATGACTAGAAAGGATTTACAATTCTGTGGTGTCCAAGAGTTACCACTTCTGGCAAAGAAAAGACTTATCTCAGTTCTGCTGGCTAGGAATGGCTGAAAGGCTCAGAAAGCTAGCACATCTTTGGGGAATTAGAAGATTTAAGTAGCTAGCTACAGGATATGGCAATGGAAGTTATTCTTATATCAGTTTGGTAAATTTCAAACAGAGTTTTTGGATTTCCTGGTAAATTTATGGTTTGGTTCCCCACCCACCCATCCCAGTAGTTTTTCAGAAAAAGCCTTTTTCAGTAAATAAATAACATATTCCTGAAGTATATTACAAGGAATTCACTCTGCAACTCTCCAGAGTTAAGTTGCCGTAAATATTTTGGAATCTATAAACAAAAAACAAGCAATTATGGAATAACTTTACACAAAAATAAGGCTATGAATAGTTTCTTCAGGAAAATATATTTTATGTGTGAATAATTATATTCTACCTGAGAAGTTAGACTTCACATGTCTTTTCTAAGAAAAAATAGCAAATGCCATAACTAGCAGAAATAGTCTGCAGAACAATAAGCAAAATTGTTCAACACTGCCTGCAAGATCAACTTTTGGGCTGGACTTTTCTATTAACACCAGAAATGGAAAAGCATTTGAAGCCCACCTGCATCTTGTAATTTAGCTTCCTTGGAAACAAATCAAATTTATTTATACACCCCAAGGTTGCACGTATTCATAGGCATCTCCTCTAAATGAAATATTTAAAAGTTTCTATGAAAGGTTTAAAAGCAGCAAATTAAACCTGTGGAGAAATTATATCTTTCTTAATAAAAAAAATATTGTGAAGAGGATTTTTAATACATTACTTCATCGAGGCTTTCTTGTTTTACACCACAGCACAAATATGATGTACACATAATTTACCACACATACACACAAATACTCTCTAAACTTATTTGGATTAGAAATCCTCTAGTTACTCACAGATGACCAGTTCAATTAAGAAAAAATATTTTTAAGATTATAGTGATGAAGATGTATAGTTTTAAGATTATAGTAATGAATGATGTGCATTACAGATTGCCATCCCAATTTAGGAAAAAGTGAAATAATTACCCTAGTTGAATGACTTTTTTTGCACCTTTTTGTCCCTTTAGGTTACTGACCATTGGCAGAAAAATAATTTTGGGGAGAAGAATTTTTTCTTTCCTTTTAAGCTTCTGTTTAAACACAGTTATTCTTTAAAAAATCCTAATACCTTCCTAAAAAAAAAGCTAAAAAATCATTCTAGAATTCTGTCACATGTACCTTCTACCAGTTCAACATTGATTCCTCAGAACAAATGTGAAGCTAATGGTTGTTACTTATTGATTCAAAATGTGAAGCTGACCCTGTAGTTCTGTTCCCTAAAATAGCCACCTTGTTGTTGCTGACTAGTTCATCCTTCCCTCCTCTGCCTCTATGTATTTTCTTTTACAATATTAGATGGCTTTTGACTTAATGGATAGACTTTTCAGAGTGCTGTCTGGTTATATCTGACTGACAGAAAAGTGGTCCTAATCTTTCTCCAGAAGATCTGGATTAAATAGCTGTACAAATATTAGAAAGCAGAAGAGGCATATCAATACATTACAGAACAGAGCTGTTTTGTTGGTTTCATAGGTTTGTGAGATGACAGATAAACTAGCCCACTATATGTTAGAGGTCCAAATATTTTGATATACTAAAGCTATTCATCATTAATTTATGAAAGCAATATTAAAACCTATATTTCAAAGCCTGTTCTCCCTTAGCTTCAAGTAGAGCAGAGTGACCACCTCTATTATTGCCAGCTCAGAGAGCCAAGAGTTTGTTTTTTTCTGAGATTCCCACTCAAAGTATAGTATCAAAGTATATCAAGTATACTTTGATATAATCAGGAAAATCTTTCCTACTAGAATGCTCCTCTCCTGCATGAGTCTCTTGGCCCTTGCAGTTTATTCACATAGCCACTGGATGACACTGCTAGCAATGACTATTTTTTAATATGTAAACATTTCAACGCTTTCTGTTTGCTGAAAGACTTTTCACTTTTTCATCAATGATCACAAAATGACATTTTCAGATTCTTTGACAAATAAGGAATGGAGTCACCTTAGACATATATCGTGGACATCAGGTAAAGACTTCAACACATTTTCCCACAGAATTCTGCATTTCTCACTGGGTAAGTTTCTTACTGGCTGGGTAAAAAACTGCCTGGATGATGGAGCCCAAAGAGTGGGGGGGGGGACTGGAGTTACATCCAGTTGGTGGCCAACCACAAGTGATGTTCCCCATGGCTCAGTGCCGGGGCCAGCCCTGTTAATCACCTTTGTCAATGATTTCAACAAGTGGATAAAGTGCACCTTCAGTCAGTTTGCAGATGATACCAAGCAGGGCTGGAGTGTTGATCTGCTGGAGTGTAGGAAGCCTCTGGATGGGTTGGATTAATGGGCCAAGGCCATTTGTATGAGGTTCAACAAGGGAAAGTGCTGGGTCCTGCACTTGGGTCACAACAACCCCAGGCAGCACTTGCACACTTGGGAAAAAGTGTCTGGAAAGTGGCCCAATGGAAAAGGACCTTGTCGGGTCTTCTGCCCACCCAGGGACGCCAGATGTGGGGTTTTGCAGCCCCGGATTGGGGTGACCTCAAAAGATGGAAAAGTCTCTCCTCCAACCCGTGCCTTCGAAGAAAGACTTAGTAGTCTTCTGTTGTTTGTTCTCAAGGTAGTTTATTGTTGGTTATCTAAAAGATTCTTCTCTTGAACTGCTGTGGCCCATTCAGCAGGTCAGACAAAGGCACACTGCCCACTCAGGGGGCTGGTGCCATCTTTTATATCATATATTACGTACTAAATGTTTATATCTTTTCTCCAATACCTATTATCTATATTGAATAGTGACTTTCTACTTTAAACCAATCTGTGAGTGCTAATATCACTAAAGACATGGAGGCTAGGAAGGAGAAAGAAAGAGGACAGGGCACACCCAAATCTCTCCATCTTAGAACTCCTTACCCCCATGTACAAAACTTAGACCCTTGCATACAAGGCTTAAAACCCCCCTGTACAGCACTCAGAAATCCTTCCTTTCACTTCGTGACTACTTCTACTACGCTATCTAAACTTGTGTGTGTGTGGCTTGTAATTCTTCATACAGAGCTAGTAACTTGCTCCATGGGCTAAGATTAAAACTCTACGTGTGTCTTTGGCTGCATGCCAGAGTCTCAGAGCCCCCTGCCAGCGGCTCTGGCCATCCAAGGCACCCAGAGGAGAGTCCTGGACTCTGACAGACCTGATAAGGCTTATGAGGAGTGGATGAGGGAGTTGGGGTTATTAAGTCGGAAGAAAAGAAGAAAAGAAGACTGAGGGGAGACACTGTTGCTCTATACAACTACCTGAATGGAGGCTGTAGCCATGTGGGTGCTGATCCTTCCCTTATTCAAGATTTCATTCATGTTTAACTCTTTAAATTTTTTCTTTCCTCATGTCATCCTCAGTTAGCTTTTTTGAAAAGAGCTTTTTTGTAAAGTGGGCATCTGTTTTGTTACAGTGCAGACCTTACCTGGAAACAGATCACAGGGCAAACCAAACCTTATTCTTCAAGAAATCTCACCAAGGCATTCTTGGGTCTCTAAATACCTTTCTCATAGCAAGAGGCAGTACTGTGTCCCTTCAAAACCTTGTTCAGATAATTTAACAAAGTTTTACATTTGAGCCTTTAACTAATGAACTCATAAAACATTAGCTGGCTGAAGGTCTCTTTTATGGTTTGGAGTTTTTCTCTTCACACATGGTACAACAGCTAATTCACACATTTGGCTGTGTTTGTCACTCTCCTGTATATGAGAACAAACACTCAAAATGTGGCCACAACATTTAAGAAACCAACAAAAAGTTTTACAGAAGTAAGCCTGACTTTTTTGATTTGGATTTAGTTGGTTTTACACAATCTGTTGCACAGACTTTTAGTGATGATGACACTGGTTTTTCTTAGCTATTCATATTGTAAATCACAGCATTTTCTAGATGTAAAACTAAACCCCAGATAGAATAGTTCTATTCTTATTAACTTTAATGACTTTATAGAATATTGTGTTTTTTAAATTTAGTCACTTTCTTTCTACTAATTTAAATCACCTTTCCTAACTTTCATTTCTTCTGTTGACAGATTTTGTTTAATTTCTGTAAAATGGTAATGCATGCTCAGAAGAGGATAAACTCTAATCATTATTTTTTGTCATTCTTTGGTTGCACTTTTCTAGGAGGATTTCTTTAGGGCCTCACAACAGGAGTATTTCCTGCAAGAGAAAAAATTTAGCAGAAATGTGACAAGCTCAACATGGCGAAGAGAATGTTTCTGTTGGACTTCATAAATTCTTTCCTTAGCATTTTTCAATCTTATGGTTGAATTACTCATATTTTGAAATATATGGTCTCATATTACTCCCTGGTGAGAAAATGCCATACTCAGGCAATTTCAAAGAATGATTATACAACTGCAAGGCATGTACACAGAGATATATTTCAGTGAGTTTGCTTTGGTTGCATTTCCTAGATAGGGATGGACAAATCTAATGTCTAATCTAATTCTAATTCGAATTTCGAATAGCTGGGTTGTCCCTTGACATATGAAGATCAACAGGAGGTTTTATTCATCCAATTCATAAGGACTTTTGGCTAGAATCAATACCTGCTTTACTTGTTTAGCTGTTAAAAGCAGTAATAATTTAAATGTAAGCACATCAATACATCCCTTTCCTACAGTCCTGGACGTTGCTCAGGTATTCTGAGACCTATTATAAGCAGTGATAGATTGAATTTCTCAGCTTTTATGGTTCTTGAGTTAAACACCTTGCCAAAATTGAATGGTTTTAAAACTGACCTCCTCCATATTTTGAATAAAAAATATCCCATTATAACAATTGTAAGTATTATTTATATGTAGGAATGTGCCCCTCAGAGGCACATCCCTACACTTATGTTCTTCCCTTAAATGGACAGTAATAGTATTTACTGCTTATCAAACATAATTTCCTTTTGTGAAAGGGCAACCCACCTAGCTGGTCAACAGCAAAAAATTTTTTAAAAATTTCATTCAGATTATGAGCCAGGATGGAATGAATGCCACGATGACACCTGCTTGAGTGGAGTATGGTATAGTATAGCACACTATCTTTAAAGAATGCAAACCAAAACAAACCAAATAAATAAATGCAAGCAACCAAACCACAAGTGAATATGGTCTTGTTAGGTAAGGCGAGGCACCACATCAAAGCGACTTCACCAGAAAAAAAGCAAATATTTCTAAAGAAAGATTTTTAGTTTCTCCAGATTCTTCATTGCTTCTCCAGAAGTAATGTGTGGTTTTCAGTACACATTTCCTGTGCTGTAATAGGCAACTCAGGAATTTCAACATGTAATGCTTTCAAAATTTGGTTGAAATGCCTATATGAAATTCAGCTATGTGAAAAAGAGAGTGCATGTTGTGTCTCCAGCTCTTTTGCTCAAAACAGGTGGAAACATTTCATAAAAGAAGGTTATTTGAGAGGACAATTTATTTAATGAAGGACAAAGGTTTGGTTAAAGAATGTGAAAATTCACAGTTGAGGTTTGGTCTTTGTATTGAAACGAAGTAATGAAACTATGAACAGAGTTATAGACATAAATAAAAAGAAATAGATAGATAGATAGATAGATAGATAGATAGATAGATAGATAGATAGATAGATAGATAGATTTCTCTTAATTCATCAGAAATAATAATTCAACAAACATGCAACAGATATCAAAAGCAATGCTTTAAAAACCTGAGTAGGGAATTCATGAACTAAATCACGAAAAGGGGCCACGGTCTGAAAAGAATAGAGATGTACCTACTGTCAAATGGGAGAAGGGAGAACTGGTAGACACCTCCTTTTAAAGGCTAAACTGTCTTTTGTGTGAAAGAGTGTTCATATTTATATTTCTTATTGTCAGAAAGAAAGGCCTGGATGTCAACAATGGGAACTGTTGTAATATTTGTAATATTGTAAATATTACCTGTTTGTAATATTTTAGAACAAGTGATGTCAAAAATAAATTTATATAAAATGTTAACAGGCTTGCAAAGGAAAAAAATTTATGGAGCCGAACTAAATTCAAAAAATATGGTATGGTATTCACATAAAAAAAAATGATGCAAATGTGTCTCTCAAAGTGTATAAGCCAGCTAAAAACTATTTTTTTAAAAATTTAAACCAGTTATGGTGTTATTCTTACACTGATAGCTTACATATTTCTTCATTAAATTGTAGCAGTATCCCTGCAAGAAGCATAATTAAACATCCTGCTTTTGTTTTGGTTTGTTTGTTGTTTTTTTTTTCCAAGAATCTAGTAAAATTCTAAAGCTTGCAGAACATAAGAGCATGAAATATGCATCATATGGGAAACTCACAGAGTGTTTCCCATGTACTTTCAATTTAAGTTTCTAGAGTAAAGTAAGCCATGTATCTCAGAGGCTTATCTGTACATGAACTTATCTCATTCAAAATTTGGAGCTTGTCTAATTTGTCTCAGATGTCTCATTTTCCTTTGTATGTCTCACAGGACAAGAATATGCAACATCATATTCTTATTACAAAATATTTAAAATTAGACTTGTTGGTTGCATGAGTAGCTTTTACTTTCCCTGTTAATCTTTGTTTATCTCAAACCATGAGTTTTCTCACTTCTCCATTTCTCGCCTCCATTCCACCCAGAAGAGTGAGCAAGCAGCTCCGTGGGGCTTAGTTGCCAGCTGGTATTAAACCTAGCCATTCTTAAAAATTACCTGTATAATTCTGTTTTGATCACTTAATTGATATTATCTAACCCTTTAACACACTTATTAAGGCCACCTGTATCAAAAAGAGGATTTTTGAGGGTAGGAAATTAACCTGCTTGTTTACCAAAGCTCATCAGCTCAGATTTTTCTGAAATTACAGTTCCTCCAAAGTTGTCATTCCATGAGTATAGTGTCATCACATCTATGTTTTCTGGAATTTTTTCTTTATTTATTTTCTTATTTCACTCCCTGAAGTCCCTTATCTCTGTTACTAACATGAGGCAAATGTGAAATTATTGAATCTTTAGATATCTGTGAATTAGAGCAAGTTGTTTGTCCCAACTCATTATATAAATGCAGCAAATTAATGTTTTAGGGCACAGGTTTATTGAAGGCAGCATATGAATTCTGTATGAAAGCATCTCATCAACTTTTGTGAGGTTCAAAAAATACAGAACTTTCTGCACAAGACAATTAAAAAGTATATTCTTGTAAGGAGAAGTGTTACAATGTAAGAGCTGTCATTTCTACTCTGGGAAAATTGAGTGACTGATTATTAATTTATTATATGGCCAACCAGAATTCAAAATTTTTTTACATTGTCATCCTCTGGGGTCTTAAAACTACATATTTACAGTTATCTGTTTATGTCTCCTAATTTCAGTGGGACATTTTGGGAACCAGTGAAGCAGTCCCTTTCTCAATCCCTTTCTCTGGTTTGCTGTCTGCCAACACCTCATATTCTCAACTGTGTTAGGTTCTTCTGACCCTGCTCAAGACAACTTTGTAAGCAAACAAATTACATAGAACTCTTTGCTTTTATCAGGTATTCAACGTGACAGTTTTCACGATAAAGCTCCAAAAGGGAAAACAGCCTGCAGGGCGCTGTGCTATCGTAAAATGACAGAAACAATATAATTAGGTTAAAGAGTCTAAAACATTACCCACAGCATTGTGTAGAAAAACTTCATAAGCCTGAGTAGTATAATAATTGATGACAGTTATACCTAGAGGATTTATAACAGATAAATGTTCACATCTGAGGATTAAAGAAATAATTTCAAAACTCAAATATAATAACTATTAACTTGGTTAAAAGATTATTTAGAGATGTAACTTTACATGTTTGAACATATAGGCCTCCCTCTGTATTTCTTTTCCTCATGTAGAAAAACAAAAAAAAATTACGTGTGTCTATTTTAAGAAGAGCAATAGAGTATCATGAATAATATAACACGACAATGAACAGTTCAAATAAAGTGAATAACTCAAGAATGCTTTAACTACTATATATTCAATATAGTATACTATATATTCAATATATTAATATATATTCATAGTATTTTTGCAGAGTCACAATACAAATATTAACTAGATTTGAGGAATTTAATCTCAGCTTTAATAGAAAACATGCAATTCCAAATCAAATTTCCCAGGGCCATTGTAATTCCCTTAATATTCCGGCTCAAAAAACTTTTCAGCACTCCTTGGCATTTGAAGGAAGACATGACCTTCTACATCAAACAAAAGATTAAAACCTGAACCCTTCAGATCTCAGGATTAGTAATCAGTGCAATACAAGTGGGAGCATTCTGGCTGCAGGAACGATCGATCACTCACCACTGTGGGAGTAGGCTCCTTCCAGCTGGGGCTGCCCATTAACTCAGGTAGCAGCAGTGAACATGCAACATGCAGCCAAGTGCTGTGGCCAGCAAGCAGCAAATCACTGCTGTAAAATATGTTCAGTGCTCAGTGTGTATGACCACTAATACTGCACATGAGCAGAAGCACTTATTTACCACTGCTTAAACTATATGTGCCCTCTGCAGCGTAAACCTGAGTCAGCTTAGACTTCTTTCAGAAATGGTGACTGTATAAGGCCACTGAAAAAGGCAGTAGTTTAAAAAATAAGAAATTTACTTCCAGATAAAAGAAATTTCAGTGCAATAAATGTGAAAATATTGAATATATCATTTGTAATCTGATCTTTTACACTTTGTCCAGCTAAACAGGAAATAAGATGTGGCTGGATTTGCTCCCTTTTCTTCATCCTAGGAAATAGGTAGTCTCAGACACTGTGTATCTTCAGAGGTGCTATGTAACCCAAGTGGAAATATGCAAAGTGCTCTTGAAGAATGTTCAATTTCAAAAATTACTAAACTTCATTGCTAGAGAAATTTAGACTATATATGGACTTCAGAACTCACAGAACTCACATTATTAAATAATATACATATCAAATTCAGACATAGGAAATTATGTATCAAATAGTAGTTCACTTTTAGCAAGGTGTGCCACGTTGACTGTGCTCTGTTTAGGAGACTAAATATGTCTGAGTTCACCCTCCAGTCCAGAGACCAGCTGCCACTGAACAGTCTGGATATCTAATATTAAACTTAATTATCATTTTAAACAGGTTCACATAGTAACTTGCAGCTGGCAATGATTCCTGAAAATGATCACTCTAGCTTGCAGATTGCACCCACAAATGACCTGAGGGACAGGAGGCACACAAGCTATTATTTTAACAGTTTGGTTATACAGGATGCTCCTGGTCACTATTTAATTTAGAGTTATAGATGCAGCCTACAGATCCTCTATTTTCAGCATTTAAAGTATGAATATCACCCAAAAGTATGATAATACAAGACTAATTCAAATAAGAACTTTGCAAATTAGGTGAGTTACTTTTGGTTATTGTGCATACGTACAAAGCTTGGTATAAATCTTAGGGTGAATGAAAAGGGCAACATCACCTCACCAATAAATCCCACCTCACTGGACTTTAAGAGTACTCTTTCAAAGTGAAAACAATTAGGTATCTAGTTTCTATAGTAGCCTTTAAAAATTCTGGTAAAGGTGTCTTAATTATTGCTATTTTACCTCAATTAATGCTACTTTACCTGGATTGTCTGTATATGAACTTTTGCTTGAATTTCCAGATCACAGTCACCACACTATTAAGTCAAATATCCTGTCCTAAACAGAGATTGATCTCAAACTTTCAGACTATAAAATAACACAAAATAACAATTGCTGACAGCATAACCGTTTTAAATGAGTCTTAAGATTGGCATTTAGCCAGACATGTAAGATAAAAACTGCGCAAATAATTTCTTGGCACTATCAGGCAATTAAAAAAAAAAAGCCCCAAAAAAACAACCAACCAAAACAAGGAAACAACCAGAAAAAACCCCAAACAACTAAACTTTCATGGGGAATGGAATTCAAAAAATATCTTCTGCTTAATTTTGGCATAAAAACTTAAAAAGGAGGTGCTGTTTCAAAGGCAAAACCAAAAAATAATTGCCAAATGTTTCATGTATCTGTACTTGTATATATCTGTATTTATAGGAAAAAATAATATTTCGAACGATAATTCTTGCTCAGCACTTACTTTGTCAACATTATTTAACACTGCTATTCTTGGAAGCAGTCACATTGCTTGAATTTTATTAAATTTACAGTTGCACAGCTGTTTAATCTAAGACAGAGGTGCTTCCCATCCCTTGTCTTCCTTATGCCGGTACTAGGACCCATGCAGCCAGATGTTCAAAATGAGTCAATTTGTCCTAATTTTCCTTCTGGGTGAGATCCTGGATCTACCTTTTTGTGTTTCCAAATATCCATTACAGCAAACTCGAGTGGGCTGGAGCACCTAGCCAGAAACAAGGTGAGAGAAGGAATATAAGACCAAAGTGGATACAGGGGTAACCCTTTTATGGCAGTAGCTTATTCGGTTGCTTCTTGGCACTTGCCTCAGTTTAAGTAAATTTCAAGTTTATCAGCATGTTTTCTATGCTATTAAATCCTTCATCAGAGAAAATTGTTCAGATTCTTATAAAAAATAATCTCCCCAAGAAGGAGTAACTGTAAAATCATAGCATCATCTGTTGCTTTACCCTTTAGAATAGCCTTATGTATAATGTAATTTGAACTTATTTAAATCAAGAATAGCTTATTTGCAAACAAATAGTAGTTATATGAGAACCTTCAATAGCAAATATTTATGATGAAATTGAGAATTTTCCTTATGCCCAGATCTTAAATTAATATTCATCAAAGCCTTCTCAGAGGTGTTTCCCCTGGGCTGAAAATGTTCCGGTAACAAGAGTTATACGAAGCTTATGGGGAGACAATGTCAAGTGAAGTTCAGGTAGACAATATTCCCTGCTTTTCTCTTGTCTACCAAGCCAGATTTTTCATCATAGAAATTGATCAGGAAATTCAATATTACAGTGCAACTAGAACTTCAGAGAGACCCCTGAGCTTTTCCACAAGGAATACAAATATTAATATACATATCAAGGTTCCTCAGCATAATGAGAAATATAGGGGGAAAAAGTATATTGAAATCCTTCTGTTTTCATCACACCTTGGTTTACTGGATTATTTCTTTCATATATTGCTATACTTGCAAATATGCACTCCAAGCTTCCTTTCTAAATACAAATGAAATATTTGAGAGCTGTGGGAATGTACGCAAGGGAGAATGCCTTTATTTTCTGCTTTATTAAAACACCAGTAAGGCCCCATTAAAACCTTAGTGTCTCCCTGGAAAGCTCAGATGTTCCCACACTGTTAAGCAGGGATTGAAAGCTGAATCTGAAAGACAGACATATAACAGGTGGAGTCTTGTGATGAACAAAAAACTGGCCCAAGCATAATAAAATCATAATCTTTTGAAAAATTAACTCCTATGAGCTCCTCCTCCCCCCAGCCTTATTTAAAGGAATATGCTTACTGATAGCTTTCAGACTTATGCTTGCAGATTTTTTCCAGTGATTGCAGGTCTTCAGGTGGCCCAGATCTTGGCTTTGAGGAGACATCCTGGTTCCTTGCAGGGTGGATAAAGAGTTTACCCAGATCCCAGGCTAGTGGGTGTAGGATAGTAGAGGCAATGGATATGTTGAGGAAAACTGGGAAGAAAACAGAACTTTCTTTTTTGGAAAATGAATAGATACTTAAACAATACTGGGAAATTATTTAAGAGACTTGGGAGATTTAAAAAAATAACAAAGCAGAAAGAAAAAGATGGAGGGGAAGAGGACCTCATTAACTGGTTGGGGAAATTTGGTCTAGGTCCAAATGAGTGTTAAGCACTGAGCAAAAGCAAGTAAGTATAACTTACTAGGAGACAGTTGAATGCTGGGGGAAAGGCTAACAGAGAAAAAGGGGCACCATTAAGTGGAAACAGGATTTGCTGCATACAGGGACTAGAACAGCAGCCTAAGAGGAAAACAGTCCTTGCAAAATGAGAACAGTGGAATAGTGATGAAGAAAGTAACATGGAAAGGAGATAGGCAGGCAGAAAGCCTCAGCTATATAAAAACTGAGGGTTCAGCAAGTTTTATAACATCTGGCAAAACACATAACATCCAGTCATGGATGCTATTTTCTTCCATACAAGGTGCTGTTAGCTAGAGCTGGCAGTCACGTCATGATCCAGACTGCTTGGCTCAAAATGCTTTGTTAACATATACAATACTGTATTAAAAATGTTGGTCATTTCATTTATTGTGCACAACTCACTCTAATGATACTTTTGCACACATCTGCCAGTGAACTACCACTTTCTCTTGTTCCCAAGAGGGACACTTCTCATTAAATGGGCAGCTTTTACATAGTTTATTCTCTTTTTCAGTGTCATTCCTAAGTCTTATTTATCATGCACTGTTTGATTCCACTTTGAAGAAAGACTTGCTGAATTGTTGATTTCCCTGGGGCTTTTCACTGCTCCATCATTATAGCATTTGAAGACTCTGCCAGATTATGTATATTTTTTACAACACCTTCTAAGTGAGGAAGCACTCTAATCTGAGTTTGAAGATAGAACCTGAAGAGCTTCTAATAATTCTGTGTACCCATTTTGAAAGAGATTGCTGTTTACAGATCATACATTCCAAACCCAGTTTGAATAGATTCTTATATTGCAGCTCTGAGCATTCAGCCATTAGCAATTAAGTCTACGGAATCTCAAAATGATCATCCTAAAATGAAAGACACCATCCAAAATGTTTAGGCAGGTTTCCTAGCATTGCATATACTGATGCAGACTCTGAGGGATGTAAGTTTGTTTGCTTTTGTGACTTTTTGTTTTGTGGGCTAAGAAATTATCTTTTGCCTTCATAAATGCTTATTCAGCTGCACAGGAACACACAGGCTAAAAACCAGAAAGTGATTGGCTAATAGCTTTCACCATGGATTTTTGTTCATGAATCTATTCAATTCATTATTTCCACCTCCTGGGTTTTTCC
Organism: Motacilla alba alba; assembly: GCF_015832195.1. NCBI lineage: Eukaryota > Metazoa > Chordata > Aves > Passeriformes > Motacillidae > Motacilla > Motacilla alba. Next base: position 76,887,963 of record NC_052017.1, read on the forward strand.
AAAGGAAACCAAGGCAGTTAAGTATTGCCATTTAAGACATTTTAGAATAAGATTCATATTAGGAATTCCATACAGATATTTCAAAACCTAGATAGATAACCACAAAAACAAAAGCATATGTTCCAACCTAGTTAATTCTGAGAGTCTGTGATTCTGTTCCATATGAAGTCAGTCAACTTTTAACCTTTCTCTTCTATGAAACAAAAGGAAGAAATGAAAAAATAAAAGAAGAAAGGGAAAGTATTGTTAGATAAAGAAATAATTTCTCTCCTCACAACAGTAATGACATAACAGTAAGAAGACGAAGATCAATACATACAGCTTCCCTTAATGACTGCACAGGTCTTTAAGGCATATTTGTTCAATGCAAGTGTGGATATAGATATATAACTACACAAAACTGTCATGTGGAAAAAAATTCTGTACAAAGCAACTATAGCTCAAATTGTCGCTACTAGGGGTATTTTCCTACTTATGTGTTTTTCCTTTGCATTTGAATTATGCATGTTTTCTGTATTTAATTTGCCCACTTAACAAGGAAAATGCTGATGTTAAGATATTTTTGAAAATATATGCTGAACTATGCCTAGGAAAATGCACTGCTTCAATTAAACTCTGATACTCTCATCTTCAACAAATCAGAATTTTCATAACAGCAGAATTTAAGTCCTTTTTTACCATAAAACACATTACAGGAATTTTGGGTTTTCTCATTTGAACTGCTCATGGCAACAAGCAAATACATGTAGCCTACAGACTAATCATATAATATAAGCCTGCAGTGAGTGCTCCTTGCCTCCTTTAACCTGATCTAGATGGCATTGACACTTAGGGCCTACAAGGGTCTATATTCTCATCTCCAGGTTAAGTATCAAAGCATCTGCTAAATCTGAGAGTACAGGGAAAGGCTAAACTTTTAACAGTTCTGCCAGTTTCTCTTAATCCTTCCAAAATTTTCTGCCTCACTTTTTGGCAAATCTTATTTCTATATCCCTTAACATGATTTTTCAAACTCATTATCTCAGCAGATCATGGAATTATTGAGAAACATACATTTAATACTCCATTTTCCTGTGTGAACATGTAAATCTGATTTCAGGAAACCTCTTGTTCCATCTATAGAATTATCAAGTGTCTGCAGTTTTATGTTTAAGAAAAATAACTCATTATTGACTCTTTTTGCAATCAGATAAATTAGTCTGTCCATTACAGAAAGAATGGTTCCATCTTTCTTTATAGACAGTATCAAAGTATCAAAACTACTATTTTCTTTTTTCCAAGTATGTCCCAAAGTATTTTAACACACAGATTTTTTGTTTGTTTGTTTTTGGTGTAGTTGAGTAAACAGCTTTATTGCCTTTAAGAGTTTCTTTCCAAGCTCCTGAATAGCAAGCTACATCTATGTATTTATCCTATTCCAGCCTATGAAGAATACAGTTCTGGGACCTAATTCCAATTATTTACCTTATCAACAGTGAATTCTACTTAGTTTAAAGCTTTTATTTCAGATGACTATGTTGAAAGAACTCTTTTGGGTTTTTTTCAGTATGTCAAACCACCTAGTTTTAATTCTGTCCTCTGATTAAAATTAATTATATATGTGCTTGTATATCAAAATAAAAATAAATTAATATTCACCTTTTTTAATAAATATTTTCAAATTATCTCTTCCATTCTGGTATTGGTTTACAATTAGCATATTTAAATTCAAAGGGCTCCAAATCAAACTGTAAATGGATAATAAAAATTAATATATTTTTTAAAAATCTTTTTACCAAGAACTCTTTTTAAAAACCTACTTCAGCTACTCTTCTGACTATAAAAAATTTTGTTGGATGCATACTGATTTTGTAGCCTACTGTAAAGTGGGGTCAGTCATATTGTCTAACCCAAACCAAGATTCAAATTAAACTAAGTTTTTTTGCACTTTCTTCAAAAGCCAGACATATAATGGTCTAAGCAAAGACAAACTTTTGGAAATAGTTGTGCATATCTTCATATGTCTTCTCTGTAAGGTCACACATTAGTTATCTTCCTGGAATTAAACACTACAACAACAGCAGTCATAAAAAATTTGTGAACTGGATTTTTAGCACTATATAGTTTGTCATATTGATCACATTGCCTGCAGTGTTATTTTTACAGACAAAAATTGAATCAATATTAGGATCCAAAATAGCAAAATAGGTCTTAGCACTGTTTTTTGGAACTTCTTAGAAGAAATGTAGCATTGACAATTGTATGATTTTGTAAAAAAACATGCAGCTTTATATTTCTTGATTTTTTGGGTGGTTTTGAAGTCTTGGTTTTGTGGGTTTGGTTTAGTTTGATTTGGTTTGGTTTATTTGTTGGTTGGGTTGTTTTTTACCCCTCCCAGAAAAGCAAGCTTTCCTCAAAATCCAAGAAAGAATGACTACAGAGTGACCTACAGAAAACAGCTTTCCAGCAACATCTAATCTCTATACTGAGCAGGTTTTAGGCTATGGTATGACTTGTACGGCTCAGTGCTTGCCTTTCTAGATGAGGAGAAAGATTGAAACCTGGAAAATATCTCAGGTGAGAAATGCCAAAAAAAAAAAAGGGTCTCCAAGCCTGTGGTACTCACGCAAAACCATTTACTCACCCCATTAAAACCACGAAAAACTTTCCAGGCTTTAGACTGATGTAGGCAGTTTGTGTTAAATCCTCCAGTCCTCTTCTCACCAGTCTTGTAAAATGAGAAGTATTCTGACCAGCTTTTTTTTTTGCTATTCAAAGATGCTCACCAAAATAATTATGCAACAGATGGAGTTACATTTGTCTTCAAGTAAAAGGAAAAGACACTCAGTTCAGCACTGGAAGAGGTGTTAGAGGACACCAAGAATTGAGAAAGCATTTATTTCAAAGAACTGCGATGACTGCTCATGTGGGTTTTTTTTTTTTAAGTATTGTAAATAAAATCCCACGTTCATTTCTTAAATTCTTAAAAATCCATTAAGTTAGTAAGAAATTATGTGAACTAGCAACTGAAAAAATTCTACGAGATATGTAGATTTAAAAATGGGAGAAAACTGTACTGCAATGATGGATTTTTAAAAAGCCAAAAGATTTTCAAGACTAATACATTAATAAAACATCAAACCCCAAAATATTGATTTCGCTGCAGAAAGGATTTACTACAGGATTTTATTCATATTTTAGTTTTCCTGTGTCAAAAATATGTCATGACCCACTGGGGAGCAGGGGAAGAGTGTGACAAGTCTTCTCCCTGACAAGAAAGAAGCAGCAGGGACAATGTGTGATGAACTGGCCACAGCCCCAATTCCATGTCCCCTGAGCCTCTGATGAGTGGAGATGAAGAACTCAATCCCTGTGAAGGAGGCAGCAATGTGGGGAAGGTGTTTGGAGATTTACTTCTTGTTTCTCATTACCCTCCTCTGATTTGACTGATAATAAATTAAATTAATTTTCCTGAGTCAACTCTGATTCACCCATGCCGGTAATTGGTGAGTGAGCCCTACCTGCCCTTATCTTGCCCCATGGACATTTTTTTATCTTTTCTTTCCCCTGCCCAGCAGCTTTGGCAGGCACCTGATATCCAGCCAGGGTCAATTCGATGCCACTTCTTTTTATTTGGGGCCTTTATTCACACCCCCTACCCACCTCCCCACCCCCCCCCCCCCCCCCCATAATTTGTCCCATCTAAAAATGATTACATGAACTTGTTTTCATGAAGATAATCTCATTTATGATTTAACATTGTCTTTGAATTTATACCATCCATCTAGAGAAACTGCAGATACACTGACCAAGGCAGAGATCCAGACAAGGAGAGGAAATTCAGTCCTGTTAAATCAACACCATTTTTTCAGAGAATGAAAAATGTAATTTGTAGGCAGCAAAGTCTGGCCTATACAGATAAACCTCACATTTTTTTCAAATTTGAAGCTGCAAAACATCTGTTTCAAGGTGAGCATGGATATCTGCTGTATGCTGAAGATATCACCACAGGAAGTGCTATCATTGTCACTATCTGACACCCAGAAAGAGGTAAGACACTGCTTTAGTGGGCTTATTGGCATCTTCACGTGCATTTAAGAAGGCTATGAGCAGATGTGCTTTAGGACAACTGGAGGCTTACACTAGGACAAAAATAGATTAAGTGGTTTAGAGAGGGTAATGTTGGAGAGGGTAAACTAATATCCTAAAGAAAGAGGTATATAAAGAGAGAGATTTTAAGGAGCAAGTAAAAATAGAAAACCTAAGCAAAGAAAAAAAGGTGCTTGCAAGACTTTGCCATTTATCTTTCTACTAACATATAATGTGTTTTTCATGAAACAGTCTTTACTCAGAGCACTATCCCTTTGTTAGTGCTGGGAAATGTGTACCCTTTAGCATATGGTTACTCTCCAAAAGTCTTTGCTAAAGGAAAAAATTCTTTCTGTTTTACCAGATGAGTTTGATAGTGACTTAATGATTTTAATTGACCTCCGGTGTTCCTTTTCATGTGCCAGCACTGCACCTCATTTGACCTCAGGCTTGCAGAAACTAATTAAATATGAGCACAGAGACAACTTAAAAATTCCAGAGCCGACACAGATAACAAAAGAAGACTTCCTCCACTTTTTTTTTCTCCTACTTTTATAGAAAGGAGTTCTATATTCTGAGCAAAATCCACACAGTGTCCTAGTTAATAAGATCATCTGGGATCAATTACTGCTAAGCATAATGATTCTTTATTCCAGATGTGAGAATGAGATAGCTGCCTGTCTCTGTAGAAAATGAACACTGGCATTCACCTGAAAGATTTATGCCTGCATCATTTTCATACACACATATTTGGAGGGGCTACTGTCCACTATGTTTCTCCTGAAGGGGACAATCAGTGAAGCAAATGAGGTTGTATAAAGAGTAGCACCCTCTAAAAAAACCTTTTTTATTCTTTTTCTCTAAGTAGTAGACAACTGATTTCAAAGAATTATGCCTGCATGTACATGTTCTCTATTAAACACAAATTTCTGCCCAAAGAAGAATGCATTTTCAAAAGCCAGTCTAAACCTGAGTTGCTGGAGGAAACGGTTCTGTATTCCTCCCTGAGCACTCTGTGTTTTCCATCTTCCTCCAGCTCTTCCACTCATGCAGCTATGCAGCCATCCAGACCAAAGATATGATATGCTGGAAACAAAGAGAAATACAGCAAACCAATCAGGTTTAGCTCAAGTAGGATTTTGACTGTCACACAGGCATCAGTCCCACAATATGCAAGAAAATTAAGAATTTCAATAGCAGGAGGTTTAAGGTAATTTAAGTCAATCAAGAAATTAAGTACTAAGAGGAAAATGAGGTGATTTTCATCACCTGTTCAGTGCAGGGTTTGCAAACAGGCATTCTGTAGTTTGATCCTGCTACACCATGTATGGGAGTTTTGCAGGATATTGGGCTTTTACAGAGATTTTTTTTTTCATATGTTGCAAACTGGTTATCAGCAAAAGAACATGCTGAAGAAGCCACAAGGTTACAAATGTGTTACAAAGGAAAATGTACATAGTTCCATCAACTTCCATAGGAAGTCTCATCTATTGAGATGTTTCTTGCATTTTTCTATGCAATATTATTTCTGAACCAAATAACCTTATCTCAATGTACTGCATCACAAAAGACTGCCTGGTATGATGTGAAGAGCACCAATTGCTGTAGTGAATACATGCCAATGCCTTCAGGACAATGTGTGTTCAATCTCAAAATATTGAGCCAGAAAATAAAAAAATACTGCAACAGAGAAGCCCCCGAGAAAACAACAACACCACCAAAAAAAAAACCCCAACCAACCAACAACAACAAAAAATAGCTGCACAGAGACACAGAAAGTCTTCATGACAGCCACTTACATTGTCTCATCTTCTACTTGCAGCTTCTAGATGCACAAATAATTTTCTTGTCTCTGGTCTAGTGTTGTAGGCTTTGCACTTTTCAGAATATACCTGAAAGCATCACTTGCTGTAATCCTCCCAATCAAATAATGGATATTGCCCAACTAGCTGTAAATATTTCTGCATGTTGTACATGAGTGTCCCTACATGATGTCTACATGTGGCTAGCTAAGACACTGGAAAGGCCTCAGAGGTGGTCCTGAATAATTTGTTTGAGATTGAACAGCAGAGGCTGCCTTCACAGAATTGTCTCACTTATAATAGAAATATGTGGGGCAATGTTATCTTTTGGATTGCATCCAGTTGCCTTGAGTGAATGAACTAAAAATAGACTAACCTACTCCAAAACTACTTACTACAAATGCAGCAGTTTCGGAGCATCTGCATAGAAATATTGTCGATCCCAAACAGGCTTTTATTATGCAGGTATTCCATTGCCTGTATGTAATTCTCTGCTTATAAGGCTGCAATATCGTCCTTGGAGCCAGCAGGTGGAGAAATACTTCCATTTAAAAAAAATGTCTGTGGGGAAAGGCAAGTTCAGCAGCTATGGAGGGAAAGCAGCTGTACTTTCCAAATCTATTCCTTCCTGATCATGAAATCTATCCCAGTCAGTTTCCTAGGTAACCCTATGAAACTGAGAATGCTAGTAGAGACTGGAGGAAGTAAAAAACTAAATATAATTTTAAGTTAGCCTTCCATAAAATAAGTCAAGAAATGTCAGCTTTGATCAGATTCAGAAATTTAGTTTGGTATTATTTCCCCACGCACACAATGGGTTGTAGATGACACTGCCATTTTCACACAATGGCTTGGAATGATTTTATAAGGTACTAGAGTATTGCACTTTTTTTTTTTTTTAATTAAGATTCATACACTGGCCTCTTCTGGTTATTACAGTTGAAATGCAAGTATTTTTACTGATCAGTTATCCTGGATATAAGCATGAACACTCATACTAAGGAATATGAACATCATACTGTCACTTTCATGCGCTGTAATGTGGAATTCTTCTCAGATAACAGTCAGCAGATGATACATGTTAATGCAGGAACAGAACAATAGATAAATAGATAATAGAATATTCTTCTTATCTGTTCTAAGGAAAAAAAAAAGCAAGGCAGATTGTATTGGAATAAAACTTCATTAAAAATGTATTCTAAATTCATGTAAAGCAAATCCAGTCACCTTCCCCTTTCTTAAAATGAAATTTCTTTCCTTCTACATTCACATCATCCACTCAGTATATGTCTGTATTTAAAGCATGGAGACACAGACTGTAAAATGCTCTGGATGGAGACTATAAATCAAGGAAAAAACAGAACAGCATGCTATGATTATTTTCAAATTCATATGCATCCACTCCACCTTTTTGTCATGTATAAAGCATTCATGGGTCTGAAATGTAGAAAAGAAAAAAAGATAGAGATCTGTGTATTTCACCACAACACTGCTGACAAAACTCAACTGGGTCAACACAGTGGACCAACAGATTGAAAAATTTGGTCATTTTATTTTAAATGTCAACTTTCCAGAGAATTTTAAGGGTACCAGCATTAAATGTAATTATAATTTAAGCAGTCACCTTGCCTATTTTCTATTGTTTCTTTTCAACCTCAACCCATCTTTTTTCCAAAACTCCTTGGTGATAGGCACAAGCACCAATAAGTAGCTATAGCTGCATCATCTACTATGCAGACTTTCGGCTGGAGACCAACGGTAAAATTTAAGGGAGAAACCTGATTTTACTCAGCTTGGTCTTTATGTACTGATAAGTTTAACTGAATCCACAAAATAAGCATCTAATATAACCACTCAGTGATATAATTTTTAAAGGCAGTTCATACAAGTTTTTTAGGAAAGTTTTTATGCACAACTAAGAGATGTTGCATGATCAGTGCTCAGTCGAGGTATGCCTTTCAGTACCCCAGTACCCAAAATACTTAACAAACATTTTCAACTAAGTAGACTTTGAAAAAGTAGGCAACCAGATTTCTACAGAGTGCAGGAGAGCTTTTCAACTGGTGCTGCCTTTCAGCCTCATATAAACTGATTTCCATTTCACACTTGATTTAAAATCAGAACTCTCATCAATATGGGTATTTTCTGCATTTTAGTTGTGAGGAGTAAAATGCCCCTAACATGCAGCCTTTCCCTGCCAAGCTCCAGACCAGCTAGCATTAATCAGAGCTTAAACTGTGTCTGTCCATGATTTTTCACCATTTTTAGGGGTTTCTGTCATTCCCACAGCTTCACAGACCTGTAACCTCTCCAGTGTGCTCTGTATCACTGTCTGCAGCTGATGGTGCTGAATGAAGGCTGCATTTTGGACATCTGCAATCCTCAACAACCTAGGGGATCAACCATTTTACAATTTAGAAGTCCAGTTGAAACTGAAGCATTTTGTCTGGGCAGGTGAAGTCAGTCAAGCCTGTGCCTTGGACAGACTTGCCAGCTGACTGTAATCTAGAAACCCAAGCTAGCCTGAAACTACACCTTAATACATGAGCCCTCACATGGGATACACAGCTTATATTTGTTGTTGGTCAGGTCAGGAGGTTTACTGGGATGTGCCCCTTTATAGACATGCCGCAGAAGGATCAATTATAGGTATTTATTGTATAATTGATAGGTCCTTTCTAGGTAAAATTTTCTTAGCAATATTAGGTTTTAGTTGGTTGAGGCATTTTAGATATTTTTTCTAAATATAGAAAAAGCAAACCTCAGCTGCTCTCTAGTTACCATAGCAACTGTAAGGTATTATGGCACTTATCTGAGTGCATATATATATATATATATATATATATATATAAAATTTTCCATGTATAAAATTAATATTTGAGTCAACTTCTATATATGCTGAGAATTTTTTGTTCCATTTTGCCTGTTTTACTAGTGACCCCTCAGTGGAGGTACAGGAGTAGAAACCTGTTAGAATGCTATTAGAATCATAGAATCATTTAGGTTGGAAAAGAGCTTTAAGATTGAATCCAGCCATTAAACCAGCACTACCAAGCCCACCAATAAACCATGTTCCCAGGTGCCACATCTATACATCTATTAAGCATCTCCAGGGATGGTGATAGAACCACTTCCCTGACCTGCCTGTTCCAATGCTTTTCATGAATAAATCTTTCCTAATATCCAGCCTAAGCTTCCTCCGGTACAACCTGAGACCGTTTCCTCCTCTTCTATCACTTGCTACTTGGGAGAAAACACCACCCCCCACATGGCTAGGTAGAGGTAGAGAGCATTAAATTTCTCTCTGAACCTCCCTTTCTCCAGGCTAAACAGCCCCAGCTCCCTCAGCTGCTTTCATAAGCCTTGTGCTCCAAACTCTTCACCTGCTGCCCTTCTCTGGACACACTCCAGCACCTCATTCTCTATTGTAGTGAGGAGCCCAGAACAGAACATGGCCTCACCAGTTCTGAGTACAAGAGGGCAAGCCCTCCCCTAATCGTAGGGTGGTCAGTGTAGCTGTAGCGATTTGGGACTCATGACCAGTTGGTGTAATACAGATAAAATATATAAATGTTGAATTAGTAACTGGAAAGAAATAAGTTGCATATGGAGCCCAAAAATAGATGGACATGAACAAACCCAAAATTAATGGTGAAGTTAAGCACTTTATCAAGCCACACAAAATAAACTTGCTCTGTAAGCCTAATTTGCAGTAACCCATTTTTTCAGACACAACTTACCTATGCATTTTTTTGCTCTGCATTAAGTTTTTAGTGACATCTCACTTGAACTGCCATGATAGTGTTAGAAAAGAGCAGAAGCATGCTTAATTTATATGAAAGCAACCTCAAGTTATCTTTAAGCCAAACTACAAAATTAATTATTGACACTATTTTTGAGAGTCATACTGTGACATGATATGAAAAATAGTGCAGTTCTATTTATCATAGAATCATGGAATGGTTTGGGTTAGAAAGGACCTTAAAATACATCTAGTTCCAAACCAACTTCCATAGGCAGGGATGCCTTCCATTAGACCATGTGGTTCAGAACTCCATCCAACCTGGTCTTGAACACTTCCATGACTGGATATCCACAACTTCTGCAGGCAACCTCTTCTGGGGCCTCAAATCATACTAGTGAAAAATGTCTTCCTTATAGACAATCTTAATGTACTCTCTTTCATGTTTAAACCAATTACCTTATGTCCTATCACTAAATATTCTGCTGTTCTTGATTTTAAAGTTACTAAAATAATTGTTAGGAGACTAAAGAAAACACAAATGGGGGGGGGTCTTCTGAACTGGTCTCTCAATTTTCTTTAATGAAACTTCTACTGTGATTAACCCAGTTCTATATCAAATCAAGCATTTATCAGCTCTAAATTTCAATAATGCAACTTAAGGCAATTTAGCATAGAATTATATATCAGTTTTGTATCATCATATTTGTCATCTTCTGGGTACCCACTTTAAAAGAAAAACAAATCACAAAATCTCTCACTGACTGAACTGACATAAAGGCTTAGATGTTTATTTCAACACCTTAAGCTACAATGAAGAGCATCACTGTGCTTTAACACATGATGCGTCTTCAGAAGAAAGGTTTCACATGCAGCTCAAAATGATTGCTGAGAAGACTCCCACACTCTGAGGTAAGGATTCCCATACCAGCAGCAACAGGAGCTGTTCCAGCTAGCTCTGGCTAGGCACTATGTCAGGAGGGTTTCTATTGCTCATAAAATATGCACTGACTGCTTTGAAGTAACCTTGGTGCTAATGGTTCGCACACTGTAATTTTAGGAGCCACTTCTTAGAGGTTGTTAAGTGCTTGCTACAGGATGCATCAGCATTATGTTGGAGAAAGGTGCAGGCTCCCTTTGCCTGTACTTAACTAAATGTGAATCAGCTCTGAACTGAACCAGAAGCTGAATAGGCAGAATATATTTACTCGGGCTCTCTGCTTTGCTATCACAGTCACTCTACAATGAGCTTATGGTATGGGCAGCGTGAACACACATCTGCCTGCGCCAGATATACTGATTGCAGGAAGGAATAAGCACCTCAGGGGGTCAAGTACTCTTTAGTAATTTGGGCTTTAGCCTCTAAAGCTCCTATAAATGTATAATTAGAATGAGCAAATGTGTCATTGGCTTACATTCAAAGTTTATGTGTAAAACTAGAGCAATACTCAACTACTCTTATCCCCTTAAAGAACCAGTTCCACTTTCTAGCACTGGAATAGGCTCCCCAGGGAAGTGGTCACAGCACTAGCCTGACTGAGTTCAAAAATTATTTGGACAATGCTCTCAGGCACCTTGGGGTGTCCTGTGCAGGGCCAGAGCCAAACCTGATGATCCTTATGTGTTCCTTCCAACTCAGCAATTTCTGAGATTTTGTGATATTTTCTATTTCCATGTCAATCTAATTGCTAATTAAGACAAAGCCAGTGCTCTGAATGCAGTGTTGGAGAAAGAACTTACACCTACGTATTATTAATAACATAATACTATCTTACTGACAACACAACACTAGTTTATTAGTCAACATTTGCATTCTTCCGATAAACTATTCAGCTATCTACTCTCAGTGGAGAAAGTCCTGACATAAAATAGCCATTTCTGAATATATGAAATACAGAATACTCATCACTAATCTTAGATCTTTAAATATAAGCAATTCAATAATGAAAATATCTGGTGATATGTAGAAATTTCATAATATAGGTTACTCTACTTATATTATTTAGAAGTTTCAAATGCAATTTTAAAATCAGATTCAGATGCTAAACCTGCCAAAACTGAACCCAAGTTTGCAAGTACCAGTACTGATGCTTTTTCTTAGAACTTCTTAATTTTAACAAAATCAAAATTAAAATTTTAGTGTTGATCATGGAAATACCTACACAGATGTAACATTCTCAAATATAAGTTCTTGTGTCTAAAAATACACAATGAAACTATTTTCCTAAAATCCTTTTGAAGTCTTAAACACTACTTACTGTAATACATTGTTACTTGAAATTTTAAATTATAACTTCCTTAAAATTCTTCCATAGTTAGTATTTGATAAAAGCTTCCTTTTCACTTTCTCAAGAGGAGAAATTAAAGTTCTACATAATTTTCATTTATGTAGGACTGTGCATTTCAAATGCAAAGAAATTAAGACTGCAGTTTAAAAGTTTTTTTTAAAAGGAAATAGAACCCTACCCTCTTTAAAGTCTCCTAATTCTGTAATAGAACTTCAATAATACAATACTTAAGAAATTTTTGTCACCTAATTCAGCACAGATTTCTGTCTTTACTGATTTAAAATATGATTTGTTAGAAGTGAATTCTTGAAGTTCACCAGGCAGTTTTTGATATCTAATGAGTTTCAAACAGTTCCTTTCTTAAGATATTTTTGTATCAAATATAGCATTCAGCCCTGCAATAGAGGTGTTTTCTGACCAAACGGGGTGTGATTTATTTGCAGGAAGATGACTGAGCCAAGGGAGTTCTATATTTGATTAGGGGCAAAACCACTTCTTTGCAGCCTTAGCTAGAAATGCATCTCTCCACTAGCTTCTGTATTTTGTCCCAAACTCCTCAGTTTCAGTGGGCGTGATGAAAGATGTCTTCTGTGCACCTTGTCTCGCAGGATTGATTTTGTTTATAAAAATAAGTAAACAAAATATTGAAGAGTCAGGCTGAAACAGAAAGAAGATTCTCATTTTTGAGCTGTTTGCCAAAGTAGTTATGCAAATACTTATTGGTAAGACTGAATTATTAAAGTACATCAGTAATATAATATGTGTTTTCAATATACCTTTATGTAGGTTTCGTTCAAGAATATAGGTGAATTTAATATCAACCCTAAGAAATCCTTTCATCTTAACAGTGATTTGAGTGCTGACAGGGACTCGAACTGGTGACACAAATAAATTATATTCATATAAGATATGTTTGTCAGCTAATATAAAAACACATGACATCATATTTGCTATTTATGTTTGATTATGGTACAAAACATGTTTTAAAAGTCTGGTGTTTATTGCAGTTATTCTATATTCCAGATTTTATGGAAACCTGTGCATTACTTACCACATTGTTGCGCTCTAGCTATGATGATCCACAGTAGTAATACACATGCATGTATGCATATAATTGTATAAAATGAGAAAGTCCATGAGGAGATGCAGTTTCTGGTAGATAGTCTTAATGTCCACTAAAAGCAGCCAGACATGCATTAACACAGATCAAATATACTAATAGTAGTAGACATAGTTAACTCTGATATTAAAAAAAAATCAAATAAATTGCTCAGAACACTGAAGTTAGTGGGTACATTTCACAATGGAAAAAAATCTTGTCTCCTTGAGGACTTTCAAAACAGCAGTATGATATTTAAAAGATGGTGAAATGCCAAAAAAATTATCATATTTCTTGACAAGATATGCATACATGTCTCAAAGAACAAAACTACTGCTGTGACTAATTTCACTCTTTGTTGGAAAACAAGTACAACTTTGCATTACAGTTTCCAAGTGAAATTTTAATATCAAGCTGAGCTTGACTAAATTAGTGCCTGTGTTGAAACAGCATCATCTTACCTACTGTGTTGAAATGTTTGGTGCATAGCAAGAAGTTGCCAAATTACTTAGAGCACAAAATTGGAAGTTTGTTAAAATATGGAAGAGGATAGGTACCCAACACCACAGCCATCACAATTTCAGGAGTATTATTAAACTTAACTAAACTGTGTCAGGATCATTCACCACTCTGTTGAAAGAGTAACATCAAGCAAAACTAATAAAATCAAAAAAGAACAAACGTTCATTTTGGTTTGAACTAAATGGCTCAGAAGTCAATCACTTTTTAATGAGGGAGAAAAGGACAGGCAGAAAAAGAGTGATGAATTTCAATTAACATGTTCTAATTCTGTCAAAATAACTAAGATCTGTAAAGATAATAATTTATCTTCAAATGTATCTGTGTTCATAAGCTGTATCTGTGTTTTTTCTACAATTGCACATGATCTTGTTTGTGTATTTTTTAAATTATTCATTTTTTGTCTGGTTTTTAAACTAAGTGAGCTAAATTCAGCTATACGTTGAATGACAGACTTTAATTATGTTTAGGTTTAAAACCATGAAAATGATAAAACAATCTTTCTTGTATTCCATTTTTTTTTAAATCAGAAGACTTATTAATCAGCTGTGACAGATTTCATAATTTCAGGATGACAGCTCAAAAAGATACAATCACACAAACAAAATACAAACTATACATTTTTAGGGAAATTATTAATAGAGTGGAATAAGAACTATTGCCTAATAGCTAAGAGCCTTTTCAGGAGAAATGACCGAAGACTAGCTTCTCCTCTGAAAAATACACAAAAGATCATTTCTGTTTGGCAAATAGGCTGCGGCATGCCATGAGGCCTAAACTCAGAAGTGGCTTTTAGAATCTTTTAAAAAGCCAGGGTACTCATTAATTTGGAAATAAACTTGCTCAACAATTGTTAAAGATGGTCAGGCATTTCTTCTGCAGGTGTCTGTACAGTGTAACCAACATTACACTGAGAAATCTGATGAGTGGAAACCAGAGACATGACCTGATGACCTCAGGAAAGGGTCTTTTAGTGGTGAGCATAATTAATGTTCTTCTGTTTTAGATCAAGTTCAAATTCAGGTCTTGTGTTGAGCCTACAAGAGAAAAATTGCTAAATACATGTAACTAGGTTTTACAATGTTCATTCTCTGTCCTTTGCAAGTGAGTTAAATATTGAGTGAGTCTCTGAAATGGAGAAGGTTTTTATACCGGGTACTGTACTTGAGATTCTTTCATATTTTGAGAGCAAGCTCTCCTCAGATGTGATGCAATGTCAGAGCCCTACCACTAAGCTGCCTTCAGAGCTAGGGAGGCTCAGAGACTGAGATGCACTGGTGCCATACTGAGAGGAGGAACTGTGTCGTCAGGGTCTTCCACAATATAAAAAATTGAGGGTTTAGCACAGAGATCCAGCAGAGAAGAATGTGCAGGAAAGGGTTTTATTTATTCTCTTAGATCTGCAAAAGAGTCATTGAAGTGCTGAAGAGCCAATGGAGTGCATTGACTGTTTTTAAAGAAATAATTCAGATTAAAAAAATTGTTTCTTCAGCAGAACTAGACTCTCCAAATGAAAATTTAATTTAGCAAGAAAGAATAAACAGCTTATGCTCTTCAATGTTAAGAAAATTCTTTGAAGAGGAGAAACATTTTAAAGTGTAAGAAGGAGAAACTGGCACTCTATGAGACACTTTAGGAAGATGCAGTATACAAATCCCAAAATCTGGCCAATCAAGATGGAGAAACTGCTTCAAAGTATATCAAAAAGGTGAAAAGCATATTGATGGAATTGTATTTCCTGCTAATAAGGATATATTGACTGTTTTTCAAGCTAACCTCCTGAATTCATTGTTTCATGGAGATCATATATTTCCTAGAAATGTAAATTGGGGCATAAATTTATTATTATGCACTATAGAGCAAATTTTTTTTTTAAAATCTCTATCACAAACTTCTCCAGGCCTCACCAGGGAAATGGACAGTGTCATTACCAAGAACAGGCTTTCTGAAACAAAATTAAGGCGTTCTAAGCAAAAGATGTTGCAAGCACAGTGCTGTTTCTCCGTAGCAGCCTTGAACATGACACTGGAGGAAAATCTTTGGCATTTTCCTGCAGGAGCCCTGAACGATATAGAAGAACAAAGCCATGCTTTCTGAAATGAAATATGCCAACAAGTCACCCTCTGAGAAAAAGTTCAGCCTGATCTCAAGCCACTCTAAGGTATCATGATGAAGTGTACTCTTGACTGTAGCTTGGTGTTACCATGAGGACAGCTATAACAGAGCCTAAAAGTAAAGTACTGTCTCAAAAATATTGTCTGAAATTGTTGTTACAATATTTCAAAAGTACAACTTCAAACAGAGCAACAAACATCCTCCAAAACCTGCTGGCACGTAGCTGTGCACTGGTCATGCAGAGAACTGCCAATGCCTATGCCAGTTCTAACTGGCAGGGAATTTTCACCCCAAAGCAATCCACTGGTTCATGCACAACCTGCTCTGACACCTCCCCAGAGCAGCAGAGTCTGTCCCTCTGGGCTACAAGCGTGGCGCAAACATGCAGCATCGACAGCTAAGACTAGACATGTTGACCAAGTGTGAAGGGATGTTTAGTACAACTGTGTCTAAGATCAGGAAGACTTTCAGTCACTCCTATACTCCCACACATAAAGTTCCTGGAGTAAAAAAACAACTGTTGCATAGCTTAACAGGTGGGAAAACCAAATAAAATAATGAAAGACCTAGTGCAGGCCATGCTCAGAAACATATTATTTTCCTTTCTCTTCTGTAGTATTTCACTACATGTAATAGATAATAATTATATTTATCACCACAATTATAAGTTTTAACACAACTTTACAGTTGGCTTTTTGTCTTCTTGTTTTAATTTTATCCATTAACAAGCCCTAGTCTACCATTCTAAAACAAGTTAAAAGCTGTGACAAAAAGTGCTAATGACACTGTGACTACAATGAGGGGGAATGAGAGCTACTCCCTTCAAGGGGCTGCTTGATCCTGAGACTACAGTCCTCTGAACCTCCTATTCAGAAAGTGCCCATACTTAACTTGGCAGAAGCTTAATAGTTTTTAAACTGCTTATCAATTTGCAATGCTTCTGCATCAGAAGATCTAGATGGGAAAAAGGAATACCTCTTTTTCTTTCTTGAAGAGAGAGAATGAGTTTGCAAGAAATTCCTTCTTGGATGTATATTAGAAAAGCTACAAAAAATGAAAACATAGGTCTTGTATTTAACCTTTTTGCTTTCCTTTACCTTTCCCCAACATCTTGGCCCCCAGTAAAACTGAGTATTTCTTAAAAACTCTGAACTCCCTCGGCATGACTTTTAGTTTTGTGAGAACATTTATCTTGGAATGGAAATCAAGTAAAATGTTTAAGTAACACATTTTAGAAAAGTTACTATGACAGGCAAAGTAAAGCCTTTTAAAATATTTCAAAATATCAAGCCCACAGACTAAGAAAAATTCTAAATAAAATCAATAATAATTAATAAAATTCTAGACAACAATCAGAGTTCAACCCAAACTGAACATCTAAACATTGCCACTGACATTGACTAAAACTGTGAACTTTTTTTTTTTTTTTTGTAATATCCTGCATATCTTTTGAAGGCCACTAAATAAAAACTCATGAGTTACCAAAAAAAAAAAAATGCTCATCATTTTCATATACTCTCTGCTCGGTTTTGCCTGATGAGTTCTCTGACAATTTGTTGTTTGTCACCATAGAAAGCCCGAAGCCTCTATGCTAGCCTGGCTTTCAATTTTCCACTTTTCATATCTTAGCCTTCATATGCACAGATCCCTAGCAGTTTTAAGAAATGAATTCCACAGTGCACTAAAAGTCCTTTTAAAATGTGTGGCTTAGCTCACAGTTTTTGAAAGGAATACATTTGATTACAGATTTTTGAAAACTGTGTCTGCATCTCCAGTATGCCCTCTTTCATTCTAGAGATAACTATCACAAATAAACCCCGGAGTACATATGTGATTAAAAAAAATAATAACATACTGTTAAATTTAGCCTTCAGTAGGGTCTGGAACAATTTTACATAAAATAGATATCTCAGGATCTGTATTTAAGTTAGATAGAGTAACTGGTGGGCATTCCAGCAGCTTACAAAAATGGACTCAAGATATCAACTAAGCATATTTAATATTCAGGATAAAGGTTGTACTGGTAGCCCTAGGAAAAAAACTACTTTTTTTTTGCAGAGAATGGGATAATGGCAAAAGCTGCACGCAGTACTCATGTGGGAATGAGAGGGACCACTGTCCTGTTGAAATCATACTTTCATTTTACCTCTAATTCGAACCTCACCATAACATTAAGCCCATGGCAGAAAGTCTGGCTGCTGTGACGCGGACAGGACAGGAGGCATAAATTCCAGAAGGAAAATCTATTTGATGAGATTAGCAGTTGAGGATTTAATCTGAGCTTTAGCCCTGAAGTCAGAGGGAGCCCACAGACAGCCTTGTGCAACATATAATCTTTCCTTAGAATGTCTCCTTAGAATATAGGAATGTTTTCACTGAAGACAAAATAAGGAAAACTTCTGGGACTTAGCATCAAAACATTTAGTTTGAAGTTTAAAGAAAGAGATTATCAAATGTCATTAGACTTCTGCTTCTACTGAAGAGACTGAGAAAGCTTCTAACTTTATGCTTAGAAACTATGAAATCACTTCTAAGAAAACAATTAATTTTTATTAGCAAAGTTTGAGTCAAGCATTGATTCAATAACTTCATGTCCACTGCATAATTGCCATAAATCCTGAAGATTTATGATTTAAAGGTGTCTCTTCTGCCCCATTAAAATTGCTTTACTTTATTTTGTGTTCAATACAGATAGCTGAAGAGACAAATTATTATTACTTTAAAAAATCCTCATAGTGTTTTATTTTAAGTTACCTTTTAAAATTGTTTACTTGAATGAAAATAAATTATATAGGTCATAACTTGTGAAAGGTATGAGGAAGGAAAATTGGAGGAATGTTGGATTCATGTTTGATCTGGCATATAACCTTGTAAGGTTTAAGTAAGCTGTAATAGAAATTGCTTCAGCAGATCTTGGGATAATTTTAAAATTGGCATAAATCCAAGAGTCTCACATCAGAACACTAAATTTTACTATTAAGAAATGAAAGCTTAAATCCTTTCAAGGTTGTGGCATCTACTGCACAAACAAAACGGCTGACTGATTTGTAAAATCAGTCTGTGATTTATAAAAACTTTGACATTTTATTTAGTTAATTATCCTGGTACTGTTTTAACCATCATAGATAAAAATAGCATCTGGGTTTCTGAAGTGGAAGAATTCTGTTTCATATATGAATTCTTGCATTCTTGTTAGTTACCAAGTTTCTACCAAATTCAGTTCAGACTGAAAGGTAATTATTTTCATTAAAACATGCCATTTTTTTTTTCTCTGTAATACGTATATCAAAGGGGTCAAGAATGTATCCTTAAAAAAGAATGGATTTTTTTCCTGATATTTCCCTCAATCGTTTTCGCATTAAGACTAAATATATAAACATACTAAATAGTTTTATGTACTTGGAAATAATGTGGAAAAATATCTAGAGTGCATCACATGCTAAATATTCAGGTTCACAGGGAAATGAAGTATAAATATGAAGCAGTGCTGGAGATGAGTTTTTCTTGTCACGTCTGCTAAATGTCAGCAGAAAAAAAAGGAGGATCTGCTCCTAAAATCCCTTAGTGACACATAGGAGTCTTTATACTGGTCTTACTGGGTGGAAGCCCACTGAAGCTGGGTTCAAACTCTTTGACAAATGATGGAAAACTCTTATGAAAAGGTAATCCTTGCTCTTTGTGATGCATGTTAGACAGAATTAAAATCCAATATTGCATGTTCTTTATGTAGGAACTTGGACTCTGTTTTATTGCTACATCTCAAATTGAAATTATAAAAAGCTTGAATCAAATAGAAAATAAAGGCTAGAATATCAAATGTAAAGGGTTGTTGATGCCCTTTCTTCCAAGAATTATATATTTACTTGAAGCTGGAAAAAACATAATTCTATTGCATAGCATTTTATTTCAGTGCAATTTTTTAAAAAAACAGTCAAAATTGATTCCCAAAAGTCTTGCAATATACTCAGAAAGTGATGATGAGATATATGTTTTCTAATTCAATATTTATAAAGAAATAACTATGTTATTTTACTTCTGTATCAGAATGAAACATCATTGGTATAAAATACTCTGTAAATAGCTACTATGTAATATTCCTTTGATAAAGAGAAACCCAGGCCCTGAAAGAATAATGTTAAAAAAAGCTGTATTTAGAAAGCACCTGCATATTGAATATCACAGTAACAATGACACAAACTTTAAGTCAGACAAATTTCTCTCAATATTTCATTAGGCAATGCTGGCAAGGAATTAAGGCTAAAATCTTCAAATGTGTGCAGGAGAATTAGAAGCTCATATTCTGGTATAATCAGCTGTACATTAAACTCGTAATTCTCCTGCTGTTCTTCACATGGATAATCTGCAGCTTCATTGTAGGAACAGGAATTGACTCATCTCACAGATCTCAGTCCATGAAAGTGTGCTAAGCTCTCCATATTTGTTCTCCAAAACATAGTATTAATTGAAGTCCCTATTTAAACAGGATATGAGCTAGAACATGATAAAATTATCATGAATATAGCAAAGGATATATTTTCTGCTTCACCTCCAACTGGGGTGTCAATTCAAAAATCAGAATATATATATTTTTATTCCAGTGTTTCCAGAAAATGTTAGATTAATTTTAATGTTTGTGTAAATTAAGTGACCTTAACATAATAAACAAAAAAACAACCAAACAACCAACCAAATAAAAACTAAGCAAAAATTCCCTCAACCAAACTAAAACACCAAGAACACTCTTAGTAGTGTACTAATTAAATTTCTGTGAATTATCCTGGAAGATAAAATTAAATTAAAAAAATAAATGGAAACCAAACATAATTAAGTACAATGCAAGCAAATTATGAAGTTATCAGCTTGATAACTGGTTTCCTAATGTCCAGTAGAGCATGACGTTGTTACTGAGGATTTCTGTCTCAGGTGCTTGTATGGAAGGACAGACCTTCTCTCACAAATAATCATTCTCCCTTTGGGCTTTTGAGAGCATGTCTGAATACTTCCTGCCAAAGCATTTTTGATGTTGGAAGGATGCAGGGGGAGACATTGGAAGTGGGGAGGGGAAGCAGGGAAAGGGGTGTTTGTTCAGAATAAATTTTAGAATATTAAAACTCCAAGATTTATCAGGGGATATGCCAGAGAGGCAGCAAGCAGCATTTCCTCATGCCCCTCCCCCAAGTGAAACAGTGTTAGGCTTTAAGCATTCAACACAAATATGGACTGTGAACAACCATGGTACTTCCCCAAACCCTGCTATGTCTCAGAAGTACTTTTTTCGTCAGAAAAAAATTTATCTATGTACACCCTCTCAAGTGAAAACACCTGTGTACACGTACAGTTGTATACATCCCTCAGCCAAAATATGCATTCAAACGAGCCATGTGCTGACTGTGAGCAGTCTGGATACGAAATAGATGAAGTTTCCTGAAGCATTTCTCAGTAATGTGGCAAAGAGGATGATAATCATGATTGCATGGACCAGACCTGTGTTGGATGCCGGGCTGTTTGGGTCCATGTGGCCAGGTGTTAGCAGCAGGGGGCTGCAGTGCTGAGCCTTGTGATGAGTGGACACAGACAGTTCCAGCCCTATTGCAGGGGGATTCATTAACTATAAGATTTCTACTAAAAGAATTCAAGAAAATTGTAGGACTTTAGGACACCTATCTCCATACATCCTCTTGCAGCTCTACAGCATGATAAATATTTACAATTGCAAAATGGAGGTGCGGGTACCATGTTCCTTACCATTCAGCCTTGTTTTGGGAGGGTCTGAATCTCCATGAGACTAGTTGTCATGTTAAACACATTAAATTTGGTTAATCCTGGCTGATTGCAAAGCAGCCTGCTTTTGGCATTCCAAATGCAAATGCATGTAGTCAGATAACCAATAAAAATTTTTCCAAACACAGTGTGGAAGTCAAGAGCTGTGCTTATCCCCATTCTTATCTTTACTGCTAAGCAGACAGGAGGCCAAGTAACAGATTTTTAGAAGAGGATACCCAAAAAAATTAAAATCAAAAAGGATAATAAAACTGTAGATGGATGGTGTTCTTTTCAATGAATTAAGCTTATTTTCTTCTAATTCAAATTTAGTTTAAATAAACAGAAGTCATGTATTTGAGGACTGAAAATCAAAATGTTTTGGAGGCAAAGAAAAATAAGACTTTCCAAGAGAAAGGAAAACAAACATTAAATTTTCTCATAGTGTTCATTTAGAAGAAGTTCATATGATCTTTAAAGTACACACACATTTAAAAAAATTACTGTTTGTGAATTTACACTTATCAAATTACATACTCCCTATGTAGTATAAACTGTCAATATCTCAATGAAAAATTCATAAGTAAAAAAATTCTGCTAGAACTTTTCTTGCAAAATGAGTTTGCTTCACGAAGGAAGATCTTACACTTTTTTTCTTCACCATCCTAACAGATACCTTCTATTGAAATCCAAGGTCAAAACAAATAAAGATTCAGAAAATGCAAAGAACTCAAGTTATAACTGTATGTAATTAAATGTACTATTGAGAGTAGTTGCACTGAAGTTACTGAAGTTCTTTAATTGTACTTTCAGCTAAGTATATGTAAACTGAATAAAAGAGTGTGGAGGAAAGAGACCTATGTCTTTATTCTCACCTATAACATGAAAAAATTATACTTGCTCTACTTTTCCAATGTTCTCTTACACACAAGAGATTAAGATAAAAATACAACAGGTCGATATAACTGATCTATAAATAAGATGTTTAATGCTAATTTCATTTCTTAGAGGCACAACATAGAATAAATACCTTTATGTCTTGGCACATTTTAACAAACATTCCACACTAAAAATACATAGAAAATTTTAAAATTAATTGTACTGCCCTATGTTGCAGAAGCATGAAAAACTGAATGAATAAAAGGTTTTGTACTGGATCTGTCTAGCTCTTTCTTTAACTAGTCCTCTCTAAAGGCATAAACAGAGAAAAGGTTTTCAATTCTAAAAGTCAAGTTTTACTGGAACATAAGTTAGGATAGTTACTTTCTTAAGTGGAAAATTTGCTAAATAAGAAAGGCAAAAGACAAATGGAAAATGACCATCGAGTCACAACCAACCTGCCTACCTAATCCCCGTTTTCTCTTTATTTTGTTGTATTGAAAAATTGTGATGGTGAATCAAAGTAACATTATCTGCTGCTTCACTACAGTTCATTTAAGTTGCAGGTTTGAACAGAGTGCTGCTGATATGCAGGCCAGGGTAGGATGAAAGTTGCATTCTGTCACATTCCAAATTTTTAATTATACTTACTTAGCAAAGTTAGACACAAAACCCCAAAAGCTACTAAACTTGACAAATCATGACTAAAATTGAACAAGGGCTGACGTTACATGACAAACGTATCTCAGAAAAAAAAAGGAGCATGCAGCTCTGGGCAAAATAGTCAGACAGCTGATGTCCATTGAACCTTCAGCATGACTGTCTGGTTTCAATGTCAACACAAATTTCTTTCTAGAGTATTTCATCCGACACTCC
Organism: Motacilla alba alba; assembly: GCF_015832195.1. NCBI lineage: Eukaryota > Metazoa > Chordata > Aves > Passeriformes > Motacillidae > Motacilla > Motacilla alba. Next base: position 76,911,111 of record NC_052017.1, read on the forward strand.
AAAATTGTTTGAAGCAGAGATGGAATGTGGGACTGCTTACCCACTTGATGGTGACTAATGGGTAATATGGGGAAAAAGCTCCCTCTTCTCATTTGAATGTCTAATGATGGATGTTTGGGGTTAGATTTCATTAGCCTGCTGAGAACCATGCATGCAATAATTCACTATTAAAAAAAAAAAGTTTGTGTGATTGAGCTCTGTATTTAACAAAATATTCTTCTGTTTCCTATTACAGAGACTGCACGACATATTAAGCTAATTTCAGTTTCATCTGATTCCTTCAGTGTTTCATAACTAACTAAAATTCTCTGTCATTCACTACTTTTATAACGCCATCAAATCAGATAGGACCATAGGGAAGAATGTAGAAGACTATGTATATTTTGCTTGCATTTATTTTTCAAGATTGAGGGCAGGAGTAGCTGTTCTTGGTATCAAGTTATTCATTGCTAATGTAGAAATTCAGTCTTCACAGAATTTGTATTAAGTGGGATGAACGCAGTTTATTAATTCAACAATTTGTGATTCTGGCAGAGTTGTCCTTCAAGTCAGGCCAAGTACCATAAAAGAGTTTTCACTAAAACTAACAGTGCATTCAATTAGTTTTAAGCAACAGTTATGCAATAAATAATTAAACTATAATGACCCTTCTGGTCTACAGTACCAGCAAAATGAAATTAAATTCTGGTCTACAGATACTTGCCTGAACTTCTTTTTGCAATTCCTAATCCAGTAAAAATAATACTGATGTTCAGCCTAGACTGTCCAGTCAATATCTGGATGACAGATTTTTTCAAGCAAGACTTTCTGATTAGGTAGTTTTTTCTTGCAAGTTCTTTTCTAAAATGTTATTTATTTTCACTTTTACTGATTCCCAAACATTTCACTACTAAATAAGTACATTGATTGAATAATTTTTGTAGTGGATTATTTTATCAATCTGTGTAATTCTTGAACAAATAACCATCAATATAAACAATCAAAATTCCTTGCACTGCTGTATTACTGAGGTAATGAACTGCAGATTCTGTAACTTGTGTCACAGCGTCACACCTGTAGGGCATCAGTTGAACTTGATGCTGCCACCACTGCCACCCCTTTACATGTACCCCAGGCACAGTCCTCAGATTATTCCCTTCTTGAATATACATGACTTCTATTAAACATTTAATAGAAGTCTTTAATTCTATTAAACCTGTAAGGGCAGGGCTAATTTGTCCTGCCCTTACAGCTGTGCATTTCCATGGCTTTCTTGCAATTACATTTTCACATAATTTTATTTTGCTTTGAGTTTTTCTACAGTGTTTTACTGTTACCAATCTTTCACTGTGAGTGAGGGTGTTTTTGTTTTGGTTTGGTTTGGCTTTTTTCTCTGCATTAAGTCCTCAGAATTCGTGGTATTAGAAAAAAAACATCAAGGCTGGAACATATATGTCCTCTTTATGCTTGGTAAAAAAAAACTCCTGTGGAATCACAAGAAATATAAGATATCGTTTACCAGGAATGGACTTTTGTAAAACAGAGTTGGTGGAAGAAAGGGTCTAGGTGTAAGTTGACATAGGTACCATTTGGTCTAAAAAAGACTTGTAAGAAGGAATTCAAATCATCAGTCTAAAACCTGACGTGTTAAGTCCCAGATGTGCCACTATTAGGTAGTCAATATAACATGCTCTCATTCTTGGCTTTCTTCTTTAAAGTAAAGTAAATAAAGCCAGGGAGACTGACTTGACATCTTAATGTTTATTTAACTCACAGCACACTTACCTGGCAACTAAAATCCTGTGTTTCACATTCTTGCTCCAAATGATTTCTTTAATGAAATACATCAGTGTAATCAGGTGTGAGCAAAACCATCAGAGCCCAAAGTATTGTATAGCATGCACCTAAAGTTGTTTTTTTTTTTTTTACCTGCACTGACCACTCATATTTCAGTGGGAAGGACTACTGTTATTCCAGACCTTGAGGTCTCCACTCCAACATTCCACTTGGTCAGTTATAAGACTGGTTGCTCAATGCCTTAGTCAGTGAGACCTTGAAAAACTACAAGTATGAAGGCTACACAGTCTGCATGGGCAGCCTCTTCCACTGTGTGACTCTTCTCACAGTGAGAATGCCATATATCCAGCCCAAACTCCCTTTACAGAAAACCAATGTTTTCTGTAAATCTATTCATCACTCCACTTGTCAACCTAGAAGCACAGAGAGACAAACCGTTTTCTTTCAGACTGAATGCAATCTGTCTGCCATCAATCTGAAGTCAGTCTTCTCAACAGGATGGCTCTTCTTGGATTTTCATTTCAGCACACACGATTACTTTAATTACTGAAAATCTCTAACTTTCTGTTTGAGAACTAACTCCGTAATTGCCAGTCATTCACACTACCTTGATGAAAAGGAAAATAAGAGGATGGTACAAGATGCTGGCTGTCTTTGACTGCATCTAAATGGTGTGACTCTATATCTAAATGCCTAGGTCAGCAAAACTATACTGTGGTACTTCTTAATGATTTTTACATTTGTGCAGATCCTCAGCCCTCTTAGTAAGTCTACCACAAAACTAAGCCCCATATGAAGAAATATATCAGAAATCATACTAAACATTCACATTTCCTTTAAAAAAAATCAATTCTTTTTCAACTAGGCAAGACTAAAGATAGAATAAATAATGAATTGCAGAGTCATTCAGGCTGGAGAAGCCTTAGGAGTTCTCTAATCCAACTAAAGCTCTGAGGTCAGACCAGGTTGCTCAGGGCTTTATAAAGTCTGGTCTTGAAGACCTCTGGTACAGACATTCTGCATCATCTCTGGGAAGCCTATTCCAACATTGTCTGTCTTCTTGTCATGCCCACTCCTCCCAGCCCTTAAACTGGATCTTCTGTCTCTTTCAATTTATGTCTATTATCCCATGTGGTCCTGTCACGCACATATCTAAAGAGCCTGACTGCATCTTCTCATAACCCTCCATAAAGACTGGAAGGCTTCTATTACATTTCCTTTGCAGCCCACCTCCCGTTTTACTCTAGGCTAAGTAATCTCAGCTCCCTGAGCCTTTCCTGGTGGGTCATGTGTTTCAAAGAGTAAGTCACAATTAATTTCAGCAGTAGGACATAGAACTGAACAAGAAATATGCACAAATTTAGGTCCTCTTGCTCTAGTCTATTTCAAGTTTAGTACCTTTTTTTTCCACATAGCTTCAGTTTTTTCTGTAGCTGTCTAAATGTTCCTGCAGGCCACCACTAATTATCTACTTCCCTTGAATAAGGGAAAGTGATGGATAAATTTTCAGAGAATTTCCTAACTTGATATAAGCTTCCAATTCAATAATCACTTTGCTCATTGAAAGAATTGCAAATACATTTTACATAGCTTCCGGCTTTAGTACTGGCTTTTGTGAACTTCAGTTTTTGGATGCTTACTCTGAAAACACAGAGGTGTAGTTCCAAGAGGGAGTTCTCATAATTTATCTTTACCTTTTCTTGTAATTAAAGGTTTTCAAACTAGTTTTCTAATAAGTCTAAAAAGGCATTGGGCCTTCCTCTGTTGCATTTGGAGATGGAATTGCTGGGTGAGGAACAGAAGGAAGAGAAAGGGAACCCAGAGTCTTAAAATATGGAATGTTTAATTTTGCTTGGAGTGGAAAGCCAGTTAAGAACAAATTTCCATCCAATGATAACATTCTCTGAAAAAGTGGAAAATTGAGATTTTAAAATACAGTTCTATAGACAGCACAAAGCATCTAGTTTGTTGTACATAATCTGAAGCAATTGTTGATAGATCATAACATAACTACCTTTAAAAATGATAGAATTGTTGATAGATCATTGCATAACTGCCTTTAAAAATAAGAATATTATGTTTGAATCCAGCCTGTCTCTTCAAATAATTATGTTGTAGTAAATGACTGAAAATTGAAGTGTGCTGGAAGAAAGCTATTCTTTGCAAGGAGAGAAGTTAAATACTAAAGAGGTTCCCAGAGTGGCTGAGACATCTTGATCCATGAAGATTTCAAAAAAAGAAAATAAGAATTAACTAGACAAGGCTAGGAGCAGCCTACTGTGACTTGGAAATTAGTCCTGTTTGTATATGATGGTGAGTTGATCTTGGCTGGCTAGCAGACCTTCACTCTCTCATTTTTACCCACTCTCCTTAACAGGACAGGGTAGAAAGTAAGAAAAAGTTTATTGAGGTCAAAATAAAGACAGGGGAATCACTCATCAATTCTCATCATACGCAAACCAGGCTTGACCTAAGGAAAATTATTTTGATTAGTTACCAATTAAAATAGGGTAAGTTGGTGAAAAAAAAGGCCAAAAGACTCTAAAACACCTTTATCCAACCCAGTCTTATTCCCAGGCATAGGTTAACTCTGTCTCTAACTCCCCTACCATCCCAAACCCCACCCTAAGCTACACAGGGGGATGGGGAATGAGTGACTGCAGTCAGTCCATTACAGCTCCTCTCTGCCTTTCCTTGCTCCTCACATTTTTCCCTGCTCCAGCCTGGGGCCTTCCCAGGGGCTGAAAAGAACCACCTGCCCCAGCATCTCCTCCTCTTTTCTCACTACCTCAAGAGAGATGAGCAGGACCTGATGGCTTCCAGAGGTACCTTCCAATCTAATGTATTCTGCTATTATGTGATTAATCACACAGTTAAAAGCAGTTGCTAAAATATATAAGAGCAGGCATATCTAATTAGTAAAAGCTCATTTAGTTTGATTTTCTGAAAAATTTAACGTGGGTACAGTCAGTTTTGCTTTTTATCAGCCTGAGAACTGCACATCTATTTAAAATACTTCTTTTCTCAGAGGGATTGCAACTTTAAATTGGAACTTAATTTAAGATAAATAATAACAAATATTGCCTTGAAAACAAATAAATCTTGCAAAGTAAAAATTTTTGTGTTTTATTTCTGACTAGGAGTCCTCATGGAAGATAAACTGGAAGGCTTAAAGTACCTGCACTAAAGGTCCCTAAAGCATCTTAGGAGCTCTCTTAATTGCATGATCCAGCTAGCTATTAACATTACTGACATTCACTGTCTGAAACATGAAAGCCATTACAAGTACACTGTAGCTGCTCCAGACATCATAGCAGGTATTAAAGGGGAATATTTCTCAATTAAAAAATAAAGTATAATATAGACACAGTCTTGCAATAATAGCTCTTTGCATTGAACAGAAAGAAGGCTAGCTGAGCTGCTTTGTGTTGGATGTTGTCGGATCACATTATCTCTAAAACCCAACTCTAAAATTCTTTAATTTTTAAAATTAAATCTCAATTGCAAAACAAACATAGATAGAAAATACAGCAACAAATTTCCAGAAACAAGATCTATATCAAAATTTTCATATGGCTAGGAGTTATCTTTGGTCCTATCATAATCTTAGCCCTGTATGTCTGATTTTGAGCTTCATTCTATAAACACATGTATTTCTTCATGCTTCTTCAAACACTGACACTAGAATTCAGCCCTAATAGGTCCTTCACAAGCAACTGTGACTTCTGAAATGGCTGTAGGAGCTAAAGGCTGCAATGTAGCATAGAGAAGATGTTGTCATGCAGAGAAATATACTATCTTCTTATTGTGTTAGGGTTGTATGAGTTTGTTTCTTTATTCCAGAAAGGAGGACAAGTACAATGAGTTTTTTGTCTGCATCTCTGGGTGAGTCCAGCCTTACCTGCTTGCAAGCCACAGGTCAAACTTTACTGAAGTGAAAAAGACCTCAAAAGTAATACCTTAATATAAACTCAATAGTAGCTTTATTTTTAATTAAAAAAGCAGTATATGTACAGCAACTTTGAAACAATCAGTCTTCACTGGAAGATCTAGAAGAGTTGTGGTACAATGGCTCTTGAAGCAATGTTTCAGTTTATCCCCACAAGCAGTTTGAATCTGGGAGGCAGAGTAACAGGTTCCACAAGCTCAGGCTTGTTGCCTCCAGCTACCATTCTAGAAACACACAGACCACAGAAGCCCTGCAGCCCTTGGTTTTGGGTGCTGCAGGCACCCTACTAGGAAACAATCCTTACTTGCACTGGTTGGTAAAAGTATTCTTATGGTGAAAAAAGTTTTGTTTTCTGACTGAAAAGACGTGGAAGAGAGACACCTGTGGCAGATGCAATATCAGTTATAAGTATTATATTAATGCAATATTCTTTAACTCACAGCTTGATGCAAAGAGCATCTTGCATCTTTGGGACAGCTTGCAGGGCTTCTTTGTCAAGAACATAGAGAACCACTCTGAAGCTCAGGCAAGCAGCAAGTTCTGCTGCAAGTGTGTGCTCAACAGTTAACAGAATTGGGCTGCTGGGATATAGATCTCTGAAGCTGCTATTTGAAAATGAGATTTCCCTAGCATTTTTCTCTTCCTTCTCTATTTAAGACTAAATTTCCAAAAAGCTGCTAAACTAACATGCCATGAGTGTACAAGATACACTTATACACTAGAAGAGCAAACAAGATCTTCCAAAATTATCTTTTTTTCTCACCAAGATTCTGTCTTTGCTTTACCTCCATAGACAAACACTGTGCTTTGAATGTGCTTAGTACTCTGTTATTGCAAGCAGGCTCACCATTTCTACCAAGATGATAAACAATATTGACTATCTACAATTTCCGACAAAATATTCCCAGATTCATTGCCATTTTAATTTGTAATACCATGCAATTAATTTTTCAGTTGACTAAAAGTTCTGGAGAGTTTTTAATTCTCTTCACACAAAATGTCCATTTTTAATTTACTTATCAAGCCCATAGATTCTCCACTGAGTTAGTTTGTGCAATGTAGTTGCTAGGCAACCAAAGTGATTTTTCCTATCTTAGTTCAGAAAAGAGAGATATAAGTTTACCAACCTGAACCTTGCTGAAGCTTTTCTGGTTTAATTAAGTCTCTAACATTTATAATCCCTTGTCACTCATATCTCTCCTCACTGGTTTTTTCATTGGAGTTTCATGGAGGTGGGAACAGATGTAGCAGTCCTCAGAGCGTGTGGTTTAAGCCAAGCCAGTAACATATTACCTGACTTCATAACTTAGGAGGGAACAGCGTAAACGTATAGAACTCGTCAACAGTTTTCTATTTGATGAAACAACACATCATAAGTCCGTAAAGTCAGCTTCAAAAGTCAAACATGGAACGGTTATCTGTTTTAGTGTTGGCAGTGTTCAGGTTCTTCTAGATTGATAGAATGCTAAAAAACCCATAATGGCTAATAGTTGTTCTGAATACTATTTTACTTTCCCCCCTAACCCTAGCTTATTTTTTCATACTAAAATTGGATGCATTCCATATTTATAAGTTTCTAATTGAATGATCTCTGACAATTTTTTTCATGAGACGGTGTTGTTCCTATCAGAAGTGAAATGTTTTTATCCAGACATGTGCCCAATGCAGTAATCATGAATATAGTTTTAAAACCACAAGATTTAACATATTCAGTGAGTCATAAATTATATATAATGTTTTCAAATTGGAAGAGGAAGATGGGTCGGACAAGCATATGACTACATTCCATTTAAGATTAGGGCAGTTAAGAAGCAAGATAAGAACAGGCAAATAATAATGGTTGTTCCCAAAATGATGAGAAGAAATCATTATAGGAAAGGTAAGACAGTATTGGCACAAAAAAATCTTGCTTTGGTGAATAATAGCACTATTTCAAAGAGTTCTTCAGTTCCTTTATATTTTTCAGCAGAATGATTGATTTGCATGCAGATTCAGTGTTTTCTAGACACGTGAGTTCTGCAGTAACTGCTATAGCAGACTGAGTTTCAAGAAGAGTCCCCAGAAAAAAAGTTTTTGTTAAAAAACCAGATTCTCTAACTGATGAACATTAAATATTGGGTAAAAAAAAAAAAAAAAAGAGTCTTTATTATCTCCACAGCAATTGTCAATTTCAGCAACCAAAGCAGGAAACAGCTCATCTTTCAAAATGACTGACAAAAAAACAAACTCCAACTAGACTCCAAATAAAATTTTCCTTCCCATTCCACACTTCTTTTTTAAATCCAAGATGATTATCATATTAAAAATCACAAAACACTGAGATCTACAGTGATAACTAGAGCTCAGTAGGATTTAAGCAAGGTTTCACAAGGATTTCAGGCAAGGGAAGAACTTAATCATTAATATGCTTCTTCCAAAGAAGAGATTTTTATCATGAAAAAGAATATACAGCTCTACTATAAAAAGATATGTCACTAGTTATTTGAAGATCTTTGAAGAGCTAGTGTGGTGTGTGATGAAGACAGGGGTAAGACAAAGCAGTACCTGCCAGAGGACCTAATATTCCAACTTTGGTGGCTATGAGGTCCAAAAAGTGTATGTCAGAGGCAAGAGGAATCCAGGGTTATTACAAAGATAATGAAGGGTGGCAGGCAGTAGTTTAGGATGCCAAATGATTCATTACCTCAACTCTGCTTCTGCTCCTTATGCAGAATAAAATAATTAGGACTCTCTACCGGGAGACAGAACAACATGACTTTTTCCATACATGGCATATAAATCCAGTCACACTGAAATAAGACCTCCAAGATTGCTCTGAACCATTGTCCAAAACTAAGCCAGAATAGACCATTATAGAAAAGGATACTGCTGGAATACAGAAATTTACTGTCCTGTCTGCTATGCCAAAATGAATAGATGAACATCTTCTAACTTTATATTAGCAAGGCATTTTGTACCTTCTTGGCAAAAAAAACCTCAAAAACCTGCCGAAATAACCACCAAACAAAACTAAACATAGGCAGCTTAGTTTGCTGTGAGGTGCAAGAACATTGGACACTGAGCTTGCTGTTTTCCACAGCAAATATATGACCATTGCTTTGATACTAAGATAGGTGGTTTTAGTAACTTCAGGACACACATCATCATGAAAAGCATCTTAAATTTTAAGATTTTTTTTTCTGACCTACGTACAGCATGGCAAACTGCAAGTAACTATAGCAACACTGCAACCATAGAAGCTACCTTGGATTTTTCATTTTCATTACACAGCCTTGCACAGTATTGGTGTGTTGGTGTATGATGTGGGCCCCATTTCTGCTCATTCAGTTGAGTCCACCTTTTCAAAACACTGAGATGCATCTTCCTTCTTTTAGCCAGCACAAATACAGTGAAAGCTAAAGCATGATGCAAAGAGAAGAAAAGGGAGTTTTGAGGTTACATTCAGGCCTTCATAGTTATTCAGCCAATTGCCCTGATTTCCAGCTATGCATTAGCACATCTTTATTTTAGTATGAGTCAGACTCATGGCATAAATAAATAGACACAATATTTGTACATCTGAAAATTTCAATAACTATTCTGTGGGTCAGATTTTTCAGTAAATGACTGAAAACTGAAAGTCTGAACTACAAAAGGGAAGGAAAACTACACTTCCCTTTAGGTTTGTTTCAAATGCCCTGGAGCTATTATATGATACCAGGTGAAAAACAGGCAGAATTTCCAAACAGCCTGTGCTGTTATGAAGCCTTCAGATAACATTGTCCCTGCAGCTTCTTAGCTAAAAATGGTGAAGGGAGGGATGCTCACAGTGCTGGCAAAGGTAGTTAGTGAGAAAAGAACGGGAGCAGCAGAAGCAGAAACCTTTTCAGAGTAGTAGCAGCCTAGCAGAGTCCTTGATCAGAAGGGCAAAGCCAGGAGAGATGTGCCCAGCTGCACCCAGCTGCCTGCTAAAGCCATCACTGTCATTCCTTGCTCCTTTGATGTCTGCAGGCAATCAAAATGCCACATGTAGTTTGGTAAAAGGAGAGTTTCTTAGTCTCCATTCCCACTGAGTTCCTCTGCTAGAATGACCGAAATATGGCAACAAACATTGCGAACACAAGACTCAGTAAAAGCAGAAGTTTAAAAAAATTGTAGCAGGCAAAAAGTGCCCAGGACATTATGAGGAGTTCATAATACAGACATATAGGAAAAGGCTGCCTTTAATTTTTTTCTTGGACACATTTCTCTTCTACAATCCCGTTAGATATTTTACAGTAATGTCTCACATAGAAAAATAACAAAAAAGTTTGCATTTAAGACAACTGAAAGTATCCAGTTACTGATCTGCCATTTTTTGGAAAGACAGCTGTCTTAAACACCTTTTTATTTTCCCCTACTATTTGTAATAAGAGAAAACAAATGTGAACAGGGAATTCATCTTACAATGTACTATACAAAAAATTAAAAAAAAAAAAGATGTTTTGGCAGTTCTTGGAACACATTAAGCCATTACAACTGCAGGAAAATGTTAAACAATAAAGGGAAAGGACAAAATTCAAGAGGCACATAATTGCCTATTTTAAGGCAGGGTATAACTAATGATTAAAAAGCATCATTAAAATGATGCGGGCAAATTATTTGCCAGAAGTAATATAACCAACAAATTAACTTTTATCTCTTCATAGGTTGGCCAACCAAATTAACCACATTTTTTAATGAAATCATCTGCAGCGACCACAACAGTGACTTTATTTCATAATTTTTCTTTGTAAGCAGGATTTTTCCACTAATTCAGTCTCTTGGGTTTCTGGGGCAAAAAAACACAACAACCCAACACCATCAAAAAACAATACACCAACAAAACTGTTGCCTTAAGTTTTAGCTTTTATATTTTTCAGATCCTGTACTGGAGTAGTGTATAAGTCTGAACATCGTATAGAGTGATAGTAAGCTCTCTTCACAGTTTGGTCAGGCAAAACAATCCTTCCAAGCCTGAGAACCAAGGTCACCATCACAGCCTCAGGCCCTGAAAAGTATAAACAGATATGAACTGGGGAGGCGTAAACTGGGGGAATGTGACTTCATTAACTGGAGCTGTAATTGGACAATTAACTCCTGATAGGCAAACAGAGCAAACTCACATCTGTCAAAAAAACTTGTGACCTTCATGCATCTTGAGTGTAGCCTCTGGGAGGCTCCTGCATTGCCCAAGGTGTATCTGTTAAAGGCCTTTAATAAATATCCACTTTATTCTCTAACTCTGTCTAGCCTCTGTTTTAGGTAGCCAGTCCAAGGCATAAAAACCAAACAAACACACAGAGACCAAAAAAAAAAAAAAAGAAAAAGAAAAAAAAAAGTGTACAATCAGCCATATAGAAATCTCTGTCTGTAAATTTGAACCTTGACAAAAATTACATAATTCTTAAGTCTAGATTATCCCTTGAAGATACTGACTCAAGTGGGGTCAGAAATATACCAAGCTGAGTTTTATTAAACAAAATGAAAAATTTAAGAATACAGTGTCTTGATAAAGAAAAGAAACCAAACAACTTGTATTCCTGAAATAGCTAACACAGGACAGATTCTGGCAGCAAGGGCATCACTTGCATTTTAAAATTTATCTGAAGCTGTTTTAAAAATAACTGGTCTGTCAAGTTGAGTCAGTCATTTTATTTTTTAAATCCTTTAATACTCTCTAGCATTTCTCTCCAAGGAATGTTTCCGGTGTGCTGTCATGTCATATTAGGGAGTTGATACAGAGATTGTATATATTGGTGAAATCATTAAATTCGATCTTTATCCTAAGAGAGAGTGCAGCAAATATAAAGTTGGACTCAAACTCTTATGTAAATTTTAAAATATTGCAATAAATTGTTATATGATATTTTGCTGGTTTCAACATAAAATCTTGGTGATGACGGCTTTCAGAGAGTAAAATTACCTTTTTTGGGTCAATGTGAAAATTACCACTGTTATAACATACTTAAATGAGACACCTTATTGAACATCTCTGAACATTACCTGAATATTTGTGTTATTCATTTTATCTCTTTTTTGAAGCCATACTAGAAGTATGGCTTTCTCAGAGGGCCCCATATCTACTCCTTAGCTTGCATAGCATAAACTGAACAGAGGTTTTGATTAAATCATGAGTTATCTACTTTTATTTGTTTGTATCATCTTACATTCCTCTGGAATTTGGGAGTCCAGGATTATTTCCTGTTCACACTTTCTTCTCTCATCTTCCTTAATATTCTGGAAAGAAAAAATATGACCTTTTCTAGATCATACACCTAGTTATCTCCTTTTTACTAGTTCAGATCTAGGTTAGGATTTCCTCCTGAAGAAAACTACCTTTCTATTTCTTTCCACTACCCAATCTACTAATTTTTGTGATATTAATTTCTGAAGTAGCAAACTGTAGAATGACCAGATCTTTGTTTTTAATTGAGATTCCAGAATTTCTGGAACAGTACCGTCATTCTTATAATCAACTACACTGCACAGTGTAAAAAGTGAAGGAGATGCTTCCAGCTTTTTCACTCTTTTTAAAATATCTTTTGTCTGAAGGAACAATTTTATTTTCTGCTGAGAGGCACTAAGTATGCTTTACGCCTATTGACACATCCTTCCCATTCAGGGAGGAGGGAAAGTGGTGTCCTTTGTCTCTAGTCTTCACTGCAACCATTTTGTGTGTAGAAAAGAAGGGGTGTGCAAAGAAATGTTGAATGTAGGACAGGAGATGTATAATTACAGCCTGCAAAGATATCTCCAATATTTTCCACTGCGACTGAATCAAGGCTAGGAATTCAGGATGTAGAAAGGCACGCTTAGTGTTCTGAAACAAAAATTATGCAAACAAATGCTCAATATTAGTTAATGAATGCTTCATCTAAACAGCTTTACACATACATACACACTGGACCTAAGAAGGTGTATAGATTTACAAGGAAGAGGCAATATTGGTCTTTTTAAAAAAATTATTGAGGATCAACATGTAGTTGTTCTTTATTTCTGTTAGTAACATTTCCTAGCAAATACTGTGAAGTATGTGTAGCAAATAGTATGAAGTATAGTACTCCTGCTAGCGCAGCAGTTTCATATGTAAAATGTTTATCAGGAACACATGGCTAGTAGAAACAGACTGGATTGTGAACTATATAAGCATTCTCTAATAAGCTAAGTAATCTCAAATCAAACAAACTATTCAGCTTGTTACCACTCTCAGTTTGAATGACCTATTTGAAATATTTACAATTTAATCATTCATTAAAATGAAGAAATTAAGCCCTGCTAGGCTAAAGAAATAGAACATTCAGGTGTGAAGTTTAAAGTAATAGGAAAAGTTGCTTAGACTAAGCTACACTTGGTGTCAAATTTTTCAACTTTTAAAATTATTTTCAAATAAGAAGACACAGCTATGTTCAGAATTACTCTCCTTGCTTTATATATATATATATATTTATATATATGTATATATATACACACCAAGCAGAGTAATTCTCATATAAATGCTTTTGAAACGTTAATGTTATATTTCTACATATGCTTGCCTTTATTTTCATCTCTTAACAAACAAAATGAGGAATAAGACATCAATTCTTCACAGACATGGAAACTTATGTATATAGTATTATGACTGTGAAAAAAAATCCATGAGTTATAACAATGATCTTTATTGACCAACTCCTTACTCCTTTCCTGCTAACTTATTATACAGTATTAACAAAGCCATGTATGTAGACAAAATAAAGCAGAGTAAGCCTGCCCTTACAGCAGAACAGTGCTGCTGCTATCTACGATTACATACTTCAGGAGTTACCTCAGTTGAGCCACCAGAGCAACACAGGTTTGGCTAAGACAAGCTTTGCTTGAAGTTGATAATAGTGAGATATCAGGCGACGACTCTGTTCTATTACCTGCTGTCCAGAAATCCAAACTAATTTCTGTGCCACTTTGCATTCCACCCTCTGTATCTTCAGCTCTTTTGCAAGACGAAACTTCTCTGTCAATGCACACACAAACCCCACCAGTAAACAGGTGACACACAAACCCCACCTTGTCTTCTGTGATCAGTTATTTAAAAATATGACTGGTTAAAACTATCCAGATTCAGCTGTGCCTGCTTCAACAAACTATTATTTCACACTTCTTTTTCAAAATGTTTTGTTTCCTATTAAGCATCAGGACGATAGCTGCTGTATGCCCTTTCAAACAGGTCAGAGCTACCTTTGACTTTTCACAGAAAGGTTATTGTGCAGAATAAGCCAAGAAAGTTCAATTGCACAGGCAAAAGAAAACCTTTTAAGTTGCAGTATTTACATAACTACATAAAAATCTGCATAACATTTTTTCATTTATAATTTCTTTATGTAACTGTATATGTCAACAAATATAAAAATCCCATATTCACATTCAGAGTGTTTCCTGTATATATAGAAAGTCTCTCTGGCACATTAGCAGCTAGCAAAGGACTAAGTGCAAAACAAATTCTAAAGGAGAAAACCCTTGGATAGCTAGTGGTGGAGCCTCAATAGGAGCATTCCTCTGTTTTAGGGAGGTAACTAAGAAAAGGAAATTCTTTAAAAACCTTTAATTCTCATCTGATTCAGTAACTGAAATTGGATTTGATTTTCCTTTAAAATGATTGTTATGATTGTTATGTTTCCTTTAAAATGAATGTTCTTACTGCTCTAGGGAAGATAAAAGAAATATTTTAGGAAAATGGTTAACAGATCTTATTTTACAATCCTCAGTTCTTTACTAATGTGTCTAAACTTTTTAACTGAGTCACCTGGTCATTTCATAAGATCTACAACATTAAAAACCCAGACTGAGGAACATACAAAACTGCTAACTCTTCTTGGCTCTCCAGTTTGTCTGAGCAAGAATTTTAATTTTGAAATGTAAACAAAGTCCACCTCACTGCAAGTTTTCATAAACAGAAAGAACAAGGATTTAATTATATTAGAATCAGACTCTAGATCTAAGCAGCCCGTATTTTCAAAGCTAGGTAAGTTTTCAAAACTATGTCATCAGACAGAAAAGTGATGAAAAAAAATATGGTTTTGATAAAAATAACTTTTCATAAATGAAATTTCAAATACTGAAATTAATTGCTTGGTTTAGACTGAAAGAATTCCTTAACTTTTGGCAAACTATTATTGAACATTTATGATTTAAAAAGTGCTTTTTCCTTCCAAAGTCATCTTGGCAATTTGAATTACCTAAAAACATAAAAAGAGATTTGTTTGCTTCCAAACCTGAATACAAACCACATAAAAGTAACAGATGTTCTTGATTAAAAATAAACCACACCAAAACAAACAACTCAGTTTATTTGCTACTTCTGCCAGACACTGTCACCTTTGTACTGCCAATAGTACCAGCTATCTACTAGTGATATCTACATACAACCTGAGGAATGACCCTGGAAAGCAGTGCCATGGAAAGTGGTCCTGGTCAATGGCAAGTTGAAAATAAGTCGTTGTGCCCTGCCAGCCAGTAGGGCCAACTCTCTCCTGGGGGAAACGGGCACAGCATGGTCAGATGAGCAAGGGAGAGGGTGTCCTGCTCTGCTTGGCATTGGGCCGGCCTGGCTTTGAGTGCTTGGGGCAGTTTTGAGTGCCACAATGTAAGAAACATTTAAAACTATAACAAAAATATAAAGTTATTAGAAAGCATCCAAAACAGAGCTGAAAAGATGGTGAAGGGTCTAGAGGGGAAGCTGTAGGAGGAGCAACTGAGGTAATCTGGTTTGTTCAGCCCACAAAAGAGAAGATTGAGGGGAGACCTCATTGCAGTTGCAACTTCCTCACGAGGGGAAGAGGAGGGGAAGACACTGTGGTCTTCCCCTGGACTTCTCTGTGGTTACCAGCAACAGGTTCCAAGGCAATGGGGTGATGTTGTGTCAGGGGAAATTTAGACTGGATATTAGGAAAAGATTCTAAGATTCTTCACCAGAGGGTGGTTGAGTACTGGAACAAGCTCCCCAGGCTGTAACAGTCCTCCCCAGCATCAAGCCCGGCTGAGCTCAAGAAGCATTTGGGCAATGCACTCAGGCACATGGTGGGATATCTGGGGCTGTGCTGTGCAGAGCCAGGAGTTGAACTGTGGGTTAAAGCCATTTTTGTGGGTCCCTTCCAACTCAGAATACTCCATGATTTTATTATTGTTTCAACCCTCAAATACATCAAAAGGGGGTAAAATGGTACACACAATTTGGGAGGAGGCAAGGGTGGCGAAGTAGATAAACTGATAGTTCATATTCTAAATGATATTGAAGGCAGGCTTCAAACTACAGAGCATTGTAGATGTTCAAATTGAAATACATCAAGAGTTTTAATCAGTGTTTGAACCATATAATATTAATGTGATAATACATGTTGTTTGTAGTGATAAGAAAAGGCTGCCTCTCTCTCTCTCTCTTCTGCCTCCATGCTATGTGTCAGGACTGCAGAAGTAGTATTTTATGAACTGTATTTAAATCATAAACTATATTTTTGAATCATGGAAAAAAAACATGAGACACCTGGACTGTTTTGAAATAGACTTACAGAAGGTGATTTAAGCAAATGGATCTGCAATTTACAACCAAAGTAGGCCTGCTGGGCTTGGCAGGCTTCTGCCTCTTTACCCTTTCCATGTTGTGAGTGATACATTGGTTTTGCTGAAAAACTCAACACTGATCCTTCCTTTTGATCAATTTTTGAGAGTTTGTTTGCCTTTAAACTGAAATAAGAGCAAAGACTTGTCTAGTACAGCCTTCACCAAAAAACAATTATATCCTGAAATCAATCCAAGAAACAATATTAAATATGCAAATAAAATGAAAGAATGTAATAGCTTTGAAAATGTTTACAGAAAGGTGTTTCAGGTAGTTTCTATTGATGATAGATAACCAAAATTCTTTTAACACAAGAATTTAGAAACTCTTAACAAGAATGTGTGGATGGAACTCCTTTCCCAAATAACTCAGTAACACAGTTCTGAGAGGTAAAACATGAGCACAGCCTTGAAGATTTGGAACACTTTCAAGGAAAATGGGGTAAACAAACTGTTATGCTGCATTTCAATGGTTTTTTCTTTTCTTTTGCTATCTTGAACCCCCAGCTGCTGTACATTCAGGTGTAGGCAGGAATCATTGAGACAAGATCAGGTTTCAATGCACTTTCAAATACCTCATTGGACTATACTACTCTGTCCTGCTGTTTGAAGTATGAAGTGACTGCATGTTAACTGATGTGTGACTCAACAGGAGTTTTTCTGTTACAAATTACAACCTTTTCTCACAGGTTTCCTCTCAGTGGAGAATGTCAAAGTTAGTTTCATCTACTTAAAAAAAAAAAAAGATTTGATCCTCTTTGGCTATAAATATAAATAGTATTGCATATTTTGGTCTTATGAGTATTAAAAAATTCCAAAGTGTAGCCAATTATCTTACTTCTGTGGCCTGAATAACTGCCTGGAAAACTGGTGTAAAACTTCATGTAAACATCAAGACTGAATTTCTTTAAAATATTTTTCTTTTACACTTTTCTCAGTATGACAATAGATAATACAGACATAAAGGAGGGAATAGAGTACAGGTAAGATCAGTGGGAGACAAATTTTCCCCACATACATTCCAAAAGAAATCCAATTTCAGGAAGAAAAATGAACAGAAAGGAAGATAGGGAAACTGAAATCTGAGTAATATATACAATTGACTTCACTAACAAACATAAATTTAAAAAAAATGTCTGAAGGACTATGTTTTACAAAGAAATTTCTGAAGCCCTCTCTATGAAGAAGAGATGTGCAACCAAGGAAACAAGTTTGAAGGTTTGGGAGGTGTCACTGTGAGCTGCAGGAACTGTACTGCAGCCAACAGCACTGTGTGACAGTGCCACAGCCAGTGTGACCAACTGTAGATTTTTAATAGACACAAGGGAAAATAGGAGGCATGAGGGAAATTAATTCTAGGTTTGTCTTATCAATAACATTCCTCAAGGTTTGAAAGAGTGCAGGTAATTTTTTTTTCATTACTTTGCATTAATAATGAGTAGACATTCACGTGTTTTATTTTTCCAGAAGTATATTACATCTGTAATTACTTCTCCAATGACTTAATTTCACAGGTTGAACTAGATGAAGGAGGTTCTCTTTTTGCTTATTTTCCCCTCTAGTGGGAACTGAGACTGCCAAGCATAAACAAGTAAAAAATTCAAATAAAGACCAGTGCAGGTCAGTAGAAAAATATTAAATCTGAAACATGTCTCAAAAGAAAACTTTTTTTTGCTTTCCATAATGACAGTATTTTTCTGAAATTCTGTTTCATTTGCCGTGACATTTTTAACATCAGAACTCTAGGCAGTTTTTGAAAAATATTTCAAGCAGTTGTGATTTTGGTTCCAATTTAGTATAAAAAGATTCCATTTGATGCTTAAAATATTCAAGGAATGGTTCAGCATTCAATAATTTAGCTCTGTAATAAGTCACTGATTATCTAGGAATGTAAATACTCAACACAAACAAAACTGCATAGTAGCTCTGAAAAGTGGCTCATAAACCTGAAGTTGAACTAAAATTGGTCAAAGTTGTTAAGGAAAATAGGAGCAGTAAGCAGAAGCACAGGGAAGACATGGACCAGCTACTAAACAGGGCAGAGAACCTAGTTATTAATAAGGTGACAAGGCAGAGGTTTCTGGTATTTTCTTTTCTGCTGTCTTTAGTGGCATAGATGGAGTCCACAAGATCAAATAGGTAGTACAGCACATGTCAACACACCAGTAGTGGAAGAAGGAATGGTCTTCAGCTTCTTGCAAGGTTTTAGCCTGCATAAATCTGTGGGTCCAGAGGGAATGCACCCCAGTGAGTTAGGAGAAGTGGCTGACACTGTTGCAGACCCACTGTAATATCTGAACAGTGTTGAAGTCCAGGTAGTGTCCTTGATGACTGGAAGAGGGTGACTATAAACTTCTGTAGCTGGGTCAGAATAGAAGAATAGAAGAGCCAGTGCAGGCTGGGGTGTGTGTGGCTGGGGAGAAGCCTTGCTGTAATGCACCTGGGGGTCTTGGTAGACAAAAAATTGCTCATAAGTCAGCACAGTTCTGCTGCAGCAATAAAGGCAAATTGGACCTTGGGCTGCATTCCCAGAGGCATAGCTAGCACTGATAGACATGAAGTCATCTCAGTCTTCTCAGTGCTTTTCAGGCTGCATCTGGAGTATTATGTCCAGTTGTGTTCCATTTTAAAGAATTATGTGGACAGACTAGAGACAGACCAAAGGAGGGCCACCAAGATGAGCAATGGGCTAGAGAGCACCTTCGTGAGGAAAGAGTGAAGGAGTTAGGTCTTATCTCCTTGAAGAAGAAAAGGCTTGGTGGTGTTTTCATGGTATTCAGGTATTTAAAGGGCAGCTAAAAAGAGGATAGAGACCCTCTCTTTGCAGGGAGCCACATGAAGAAGACAAGGGATTACAGGTACAAACCAGGAAAAGTTTTAACTCAACATAAGAAAGAAATTTTTACAGAAAGAATAATCATCTACAGAAACAACTTCTCAGAGGTATGGCAGAGGTTGGCTGAAGGTTTTCAAGATACAATTAGACAGCACGATAGATAATCTCATCTTCTATGAAATCGATAATTATTTTCAATAAGAAAATTACAAGGTCCCGCTGTTATTGCATAGTTCTTGCATTAACAAGGGCCTGAATTACTGCCAGTTGTTAAGAGGATTTACAAGATTTGCCTTACTAAAAGGTTAATGTGCAGGAGTTTTTCCACATTTTCTCAGATATTTTGTAATTAGCTTTGGTGTTATGCTTACTATAAATATTTATAGGAGTAGTAGAACAATAGAAGCCTGAAAGCCAAACTACAGATTTTATATTCATCTATTTCCATAGTAAAATACATATAGCACTCTACAGTCCACTGATTTTTATAAGTAAATACTAACTCTTGCACATTTAGGCAATATAACCTCCGTCTTATTCTGTTACCTCATCATCAAAATAGGACTCAAAAAATGTACCTGCCACGCACAATGTTTCAACTGATGAAAAAGAAGTCAGTCACACAGAATACTGGGCAGTGGAGTCATTAGAGAGGAGTGCTTTGCAATAGTCCTTCACATTTCAAGTCTTTTTTGCTATTCTTAGTTTTTGTTCCCATTTGCCACACTGGTGAGGCTGTCATCAGCTTCAGCCACATAATCCATACATGAATAGACATGAGTAGTTGTGATTCCACCCTTGAGTGCACATTTTATTTCTATACTAAACACAGTGTATTCCAATTGTTTTGATACTGGTGCAGTAATGGACCTCACCATGTCATGCCAGATGGTTGAATCCTGTACCAGACACTCAAGAAGAGATGCAAAAATTAGTTTCCAGACATAGCACTGGAAAATTCTTCACAACTAAAGCCCTCAATCTTGTTTTAAAATATTCTGTCTTTCCCGTCTCCAACAGCTGTTGGCCTCATGAAATTTTAAAATACTTGGCAAAACACTGGGGGAGATTGCAGGAGTTTTGTTTGTTTTCAATACCGCTATTGTGTAAGCCTTTGTTGGTAGTCTTGCTAATAAAGCCATTTAAAGACTTTTATGCCTTTAAAGACTTATTATGCCTTTTCTTTTTAAAAGCTATTACAGCATGAAGGTTGTATATAGCAGAGATGTTTTATCTCACTGAATGCCTATGTCAGCAGACATCAACACTAAAAACCAGCTCTATGACACAATGGATTGTGTCTAGAGCAGGAAGAGATTGTGTAAACTTTTTCCCCTTTTCAAAAAAACACCTCCTATCCCCATCCACAAGTTAACAGAAAACACGTTATATGGGCTACTAAAAAATACAGCAATTCTCTATTAATTTCCTGTCAATGGAATTAACTACCATTTATCTTGCCATTGCTGTAATGAAAATAAAAGAGAGCAAGCTACTTTAAACAACACTAATACACAGTCCTGATTCATGTGGAAAACGATAGCACATCAGAAGACCTGTTTGACACTTACAGGTATTTATCAAGACCACCAAAGCCATTTAGACATCTTTTTCTCAGACCAATTTTATGTCACCTAAATGCCAATCTGAGAGATTAGGTTTCACAGGAGGACTTCAATGGATTCCTGAAAATAGTATAAAGACCATGAAATTGAAACTTTTACTACCCCCCTTCATTGCTACTGGTACCAAAATATATTTTACTTTCAGGAAAAACAGTAATTGTTTGTACTCAAGAAATACTGAATCTCTTAGAGAAAATCTACACATTGTAAATGTAGAACTGGGAGGTCCTTAGAGGTACTAGAATATTGGGACATTATTTAAAGCTTAAGTCTTTTGATACTATAGTGCAGCATTAGACAAACATTTATATTATTCCAGTATTGTCTACTCAATATTGTTTACTTCAGAAACCTGTCTCCACAAGAGATTTGTCTAAATCATAATTTTCTAGACATCTAGGGAAAAAAATATCTTCTTTGCTATACTCTTTAGTTGCTCCTGAAATTTTTAGCAAAAAAAAAAAATACTCTGTTTCTACTTGATATAATGTCATTCAAGACAATGTACAAAATACTGAGGTAATTTCAAACACATAGAGTTGGCCTCATCATTCTGCTATTAAGGGTACTTTTGGAGGTTACAGTTATTTTTTGTACATTTAGTTTTGTTATAGAGATGACAAATATATTATTAGAACTAGGTGGCACTACAGACAAAAGTGCCAAATAAATATTCCAAGTTCCATAAAATTGTTGACTCAGGAATGCTATAATCATTTAGTGATCCACCACTGTCTGAAGAAGCAGCAAAAATATGACAGAAAATACTTTCTTAAAACAAACACACATGAAGATCACTTAGCATACCTGGTGAATCTCCATTCACTTTAATGCAGTTCAACAGTGAGATATTTGGAATAAATATACTGTAAACCATTCCCTGTGTTCAGTGTCTACACATGGAAATTAAATCACAGCAGGAATTTTGACTTTAGTGTTGTACTGGCTTGCCATGACACAGCTACACACACTCCTGCTGCAGAGAGCAGACAGATACTGCAGAAAAACCTCCCTAGTCAAATAATATGACCAAAACTACTGGCTTGACTGAAACTTTTGGTGTAAACATTACCAAGAACTATCAAAGCCATGGTTACTTTTGATTTAAACAGCTGCATATTCTCATTCTGACAACATTGAAGGTTAAGCAACAAGCAAACTATGTCCCAAACCTTGCAACAAAAGATTGATTGTTCCAAAACCTATCACATTATTCTTTGCAGGTTAGAGTTCTTTTCTGCCTACATTTTATAGTACATAAGTGGTTTTACCCATCAGTTTCCCTTCCCTCAATTTCCCATGGAGCAATAGAAATGAATTAAATAAAAGTTCTGTTGAAGTATAAAGTGAAGGTGAAAAGGCAAGTAGGATACCTTGAAATACAACAGAATAGTTATAGCAATCAAGTGGTCTATATATATCAAGCAATTAAAAGAATACTTTTGATAAATGATAGTCAAAACTTTCCCCTGGATGATGAGGAAGAGAAGATTAGAATTTTTATCTTCACAATGTTCAGTAGAGAATTTTATTTCAAATAAATCCAACATTTAATTCAGCTGGTAATCTGTCTTCAGTTATGTGGTTTCCTTTGAAACCCATATAGCAAGTTCTGAGCAGCTGCAGTGTGCTACAACTCGTGGAGAGCAAAACTACTCATCAAGACCGATGCCTCCCAGACCACTGAATTTCTTGGTCCCACTGTACAACTTGCATAAAAAACCCAGTAGATTTAACTTTTGAATAAAAGATTGCAGCTTAAGCAATTCTTTGTTAACCTCACGAGAGCGGTTGCCTGATAACCAAAAACCTCTCTGTAGATCAGCAAGAGCTGGGAGGGCGAGGGGGGAATATTTTAGGATTTATTCTTTTGCAAGAAAAATAAATACTGAATACATAGTAATTGTGGACAGTACCATTTCTGAACAGAAAAGTGTTAGGTCTGTCTTTTTACCGCATTCTGAATTTCACTGAATGAGTTGAAAGGCTAGAATCAGTGATCTCAGAGGTCTTTTCCAACCCTAATTGATTTTCTGTGATTCTGTAAAGCATCCTTGTCCAAAATTTAATGTCAGTGTGAGCTGAGATTTCTGGATCTTCAAGACATTTCTTCTTCCAAGAAGGTTTCAGAAGCTGCATTTCTTTTAATAGCTGTATGGCAAGCCTTTCTGAAGGAATAAAGCAACCTTGCCATTATCTTTGATCACTCCTTTCATCTGGCAATCACTAGAAATCAGGCTGGAATTTCTATAGGGACTCAGTCCATCTCCTTTGCTGTGGTTTGTTCTAGCACAGCTAAAAAAGGCTTGATCTAGGTCAAAGTTTTGACAAGTTATCTGAAACTAACATAGATATCCTAGGAATACACCACCGATGGGAAATTTCATGAAAATCAAGACATGTAATCCTTTTTTCTAGCTAAAAACACCAAAAAAAAAATCCTGACAAATCCTCCCAAAACAAAAAATAAACAAGCAAAACCCAAAACCAAACAAAAACCAACAAAAACTGTACAAGCAAAAAATGAAACCAACCAACCAAAAATGAAAAAAAAATCCTCAAACAAACATTTGGAAACCAGCAAAAAAGAACCTCACTCAAAGCAGTATCCAAATGTATATGCAACTTGATGCTGTGGTTTAGGAATGGTATTTCCCAATTTAGTTTCCACTGGAACCCTCCAGACCATGCACTGCTCACACACTCACTTCTCCCTCCCCACTCCATTTTCCCTGTGGAGGGCTGGAGAGGAGAATTAGAGGTACAAAAGGCAAAGATTAGATCTTGAGATGACTACAATCTACTGAAAACAGCGATGAGATAGGAAAACAAAGAGTAGTAGCAATGGTATTAGTACCAAAGTGTTCAAGAGGTGAATGACTCACCCAATAGAAGTCACCACAGAGAAACCCCTGATTATTCTTGAGTGTGCTGCCATGCTCTGTGACCAGGATGAGAGTCCTTTCCCCATCCCTGAAAAATGACAATGGTACAGAATAATCACTGCATTCTGGCCATGCTCATCCCAGCTAGTGCAAAAATTAATCCTGTACTGTCCAGAACCAGGACACTTGTATTGTACTTCCTAGTCCTCTATGGACAAAAACAATTTGTGGTGTGCTATTATTTTAAAATTAATAGATTTTTAGATTTGTTGTTGTTGTTTGAAGTAAATTGATTCAAAGTTTCTCAAAGTATGACAGGCACTGAAGACAATGTTACCATCTCATTTTCTGCTGTGCTAGCATAGCCATGGGAAGTACTGTTAATATAGCAAGTCTTCAGTGGATATATTAGTTTAGACAGTCTCCCACACAGAATTTTTTATTTCAACAACAAATGAACCAGCAAGTTCATCACTCTGTGAACTTGGAGCACTTTTCAGAGAAATGAGTACATTTTTAGTATTCTCCTATATGAAAACAACACTGGGTACAAGACACATCAATCTTGCTGAGTCATAAAAATCCATATTTTATTAATAACTACAATTTGTTGTTCAATTGACACAAATGCTTATTCTTCTCAATATGGAGATGCATCAAGTAATATGCTAGTTTAGGTTTTATTTTTACTGCAGAGGTACTTAGAAACCTTGGTAAAAGATGTTTTTCATATAATAATTTATTCTGACCCTTCTAAGCAATCTTTAGAGATTGCAGCTGAAACACACAAACCAGTCAGAATTTAAGCTAGTTTTCCAGCATTTCAAGAATGGAACAATAGTTCTAGATTAAATAACTAAGTTTTTTCATAGTCAAATGACATTACAATTAAAAGAACCAATTATACTGAAGTTGTTACTCTTGAAGTAATATAGCTTTCTAAGAGAGTATTAAGTCAATTGAGCAGATTCAAAGTCTCCTTCAACTTTGTTAGTGTGCTGGCAAGTAATGAGCTCTTTATATTTGGTATCACTATGAATCCACTTTTAAAAAGCTTTAAATGAATCCTGCTTTAGAGTTAGCATTTGCTTTCTGAAATGGAAATTATCTTCTATGACAATAACTTATTATTATCTGAGTCTCCATTTCTCATATTAAGGCAAATCTCCAAAACAAACATGTTAGTTTAGCTAAAACTAAGAAAAGAGTATAATATATCAATCCATAGTCTTCTAACTGGATTCTAGTGCTAAAATAGCTCCTTATTTCATTTAAAGTTTATACCTCAGAGTATAGTAGCACAACCACACATAGTCATTTTCTGTTTAGCTGGATGGGCTAGTTTTTTCTTAAATTATTATTATTATTATTATTGAGAGTGAAAACTGTTCTGAGAAGAAGCTCTTTGAAAAACCTTCAGTTAAACTCAGGTTTATAATCAAAACTGTAAGTTACTAGATGAATTATGAAATATAATCAATACAAAAAAGTGAAAGTCTGTTTGTTTTGGGGGATTTTAGGGGTTTCTGGGTTATGGGTTTTTTGGGGGGTTTTTTTGGGGGTTTTTTTTGGGTTTTTTTGGTTTGGTTTTTTGGGTTTTTTTTGTTTTTTTTTTTTTTTGAGGAGGTTTTAGATTGTTGTTTAGTGTTATTTTGAGGAACATTACAGAAAAAAAAATGCACCTTGATCATCTTTGCTTCTTTCTCATTTTTTCCTGCTTTCCTTTCCCAAAATCAGCAAAGTCCATCCTTCCAAAATATGCTTTTTCTCATTATACACAAGGTGAAGCATATTCCAGGAACAGTTGCAGTATCCATCATGGACAATTCATATGGTATGCAGTTAGAACTCAGATGTTACTACCCTGAATGGCTCTCAGACCCTGGCCATATAAACTTGAGCATGAACTTTGGAAATTACAGGAATAAAAGTCATCTTTCTCAGACAGTTTACCAGTATGCAGTTGCTGCAAATGTCAGAAAATACCACCGTTTATACAAACAGTAAAAAAAGCCCCTCTCCCAGCCAGCACTCAAAGCCTTCATTAATATTGGAATTAATAGGAGGGAAAAAAACCCAAACAAATATCCCACAACACACAGAGATTATTTATTTCCTAATATCTAGATAAATTGCATATTGACAATTTTAGGTCAAGAATAAGATTCTAAGCTAAATTTTTTGCCAATTAATTTATTAAGTATTCTGTAATATTTATGTGGGAAATTAGTAGGATTTTCAGCTGTAGCTATGTTTTAAAAGACCAAAGAAGTAACTCATTCCTTCAGTGCCATAATTTTGCATTTTTCACTAAGCAGTATTTAAAGCATCCTTGACTACTTCTCAAAGATTACTAGAAGCGAACTTGTGGCTGGACTTGCTGTGGGATGTATCAATACCTTTCTTTCCTCATTTAATGGCTGGATGAAGTAAATAAAATAACTATATTAAAAAGAAAAATATTTTAGAGATCAGTTTGTTTTCTTATCTGTATAATTAATGAGTCTAGGTGCTCTTTTACCTAAATTACTAAAATTTTTGGCTGCATATCTATCTTGATAGATAAGGGGAAAAAAGTATAAACATTTTCCTTTCTAATGTCAAATGGTTTAGGTATTTCTAATGTTTTATAGTCAAACAATGGATTACTGAACTATCAAGAAATATTTCAAAGCTGTCTCTTGCCACTAGGTCCCTAAATTCCCCAAACATATGGGACACATTGTAAATTGCTTTTTAAATTCCTGGCACTATTACAAAAGTCCCACATATGTTCAGAAATTGTAATATGCTGTTTTCACAAAGTATTGCATTGATCACTAATATCTCTTCCTGCGTCTCCCTCCTCCCCTCCCATTTCTTCCAATTTTCCAAGGACTGCTTTTCTACAGAAGACTTATTGTCCCATAAAGACAACAAAGCACTGGTTTAAACTGACCGTGCCATACTGGTTTTTGTTATGAGATGAGCTCCTTCAATCTCCCAATTTCTGCCCACAGTCACCACTGTTCTTATTACAGTTCAGATGGCCATTCCACAGACAAGAAGGTTTAATGACTGATGATACTTTAATTTCTTTAGTGGCTGCATCACATTTTTATTTTGGGTTAACCTATCACACTCAGGTTGATCTTCTTTAACTTCAGGGTGCAAATTCCAGACAGCAGAAATTCCAGAATTAGATCTTGCATTCATGTCTTTTGTGCACTGAGCACCACTAAACTTCTGTTACAGCCCTGGAGTTCACCTGAGACACATTATAAACTAAAAAATTTCATAACATGCAAGGTAAATAACAAAGTGAATATGAGGAAGGAACATTTAAAATCTGCCAGCAACTTCACACCAATGGACTTCTTCCTTCAAAAAAAAGTGTTGGTGACCTTTTCTATTATTTCTTTTCCATTTTTATGACACCTTATGAAGTGTTACATCAGTTGATTAGAGTATTTGCTTTATTTTGTACTCCCCCTACCACTTATGTTGGCATGACCTACATTCAATAAATCTGTACTAAAGTTGGATCTTATTTTCCCTTTACCTTCAAAATTCTCCTAAATTTAAGGTCATTGCATCCTCTGTAGCAATAATAACATCCCAATATTACAATCAAGCCTATCAGTGTTAAGTTTCATTGCAGAGATAAAATTAAATAAATCACCAGATAGTTCTAGACATTCTGGAAAACCACAATGTGGATCCTATTTCTACAACTTTGGGAAAGTATCTGGCATTTCACAAAATAAAAAATTCTGAGTTTATTTTACCTGGAAATTCTGCTGTTTCAGACTCATAAATAGACTCTTGAGATCTCCTCCACTGCTCTTTTGAAAACATTCTGAATTCTAGTGTCACTTTCTCAAAATTTAATAAGCAAAAACCTTAGTGCTATAGAGTATTAAGAAAAAAACTGTCATGTATGAAATGCATCACTCATTTATTATTGACAACCGAAATGAACAAAAATTACTTATAAAGCAGATGATTTTTGTAGCTAAATAGGTTTGCAGAGTTAGTTACTGCTTACTTGGAAAGAGTTCTGCTTTTTTGGGTTTTTTTGGGGTTTTTTTTTTGGGGGGGGGGGGGTTGTTTTGGTTTTTTTGCTTTATAGAAACCATTTTCTTGTTTCCATATAGACTTCAAGTGACACCACAAGATCTGACTTCCTGCAGTTAAGGAAACTAAAAACCTGTATGGTCTAGTTTTGTCCCCTGCTGACAACCAGCTCCTGCAGTTCTGCATGAAATGGATACAGCTTAAGAAGCTATTTCTAAACCACTCTTTTCCATAAAGATTAAAAAAATATTCCCCACTATTTAAATGTGGGATTTCTCAGAGTTTGGAAAGGTTGAACAATTTCTCTATTGCACCATACGATAGTTTAGTAAAACAAATAAGTAATGAAAATATAGAGGAAAGTTAAGAGCATGTGGGTTATTAAATACTTCTGCACGTGCAAAAAAAAAAATGGGGAGAGAGAACTGAAGATTTAGGGCTTTACTGCTTTATTTGAAAAGGTTAGATAGTATACGTCATCCAAAAAGAAGTCACTTTCAGTTAAGACACGGATGTAATTCTGAAAACATTTATCAGGTATATCCTTTTCACAGTCACTTCTTTTTGATTGTTGCTCAGTCCAGAAATGAAAGTGCCAGGTAAGGCAGAGAGGTAATACTTTTATGGTGTCATCTGCTGCTCACAAGTTGTTTAGTGGCAGATATTTCTTTAATGTTCCTTCTTCACAATATTTCTGATTCCTGTTAATGAGCTCCAAATGGCTCCCTACAAGTATCATCGAGATACCATGACCATGCATGCTGCCTCAGTAGGAAGTTAAGCTTCAATTAATTGTTAGAGGATTTTCATTTATGAAGTTGCAACACCTCTTTAATTCAAAATATTCTCCTGAATCATTCTGGGATAGGCTTATTTTGTTGTTTTTGTGTGGCTGGTTGGAGTTTTGTTTGGTTTTTTGTTTGGTTTTTTGTTTTTGTTTGTTTGGTTGGTTGGTTTTTGGTGTTTTTTAATGACTGTCCCTTAAAGAGCAATCACCAATAGAATCAATAGGATACTGTTTTTCCATTTCCTACAAGATCCTTTGCAAAATAAGAAAGGGCAAAGTATTTAATTGTAAACTTCGTTTTGCACAAACCAATCAACCCTAGCATGTCTAGGACCTGTCTTACACTCCAGAAACTTTACAAGAAAAATCAACTAACTAGATTAAGGTAAATTCAGTTTTGTTCTTGTGAGAAACTGAGCTGTACGTCCCCAAGAAAAATAGTATTCAGCCCTTTGTTCTGTTGCTGCAGAAGCTTTTTTTTTGTCTTTTTTTTTTCTTTTAAAAATTATTTTACTGAGGATCTGTCAATAAGAAAAACAGCTTCAGTATCACTTCTGATTGTAAAAATGTTTAAGATTGGCTTGAGAAAAAGCATTATTATATAATATGCTTAGCATTCCAAATTCATCAACCTTAGCAAAAGAGAGTTAGACAGCCTGTTAATCCTGCCATTTTCAGACCACTCATAGACCTCTGCTGTCTTAAACCTTTGTGAGCTCTACTGTAGAACCTACTTCACATCTGTTTAATTCTGAAACATCAAGAGCTAAAGATCTATCATATTTAAAGAAAACGATGGAGACAGAAGTTACTCTTTCCCCTTTTGGACCTTAGAAGAAGAGCTCTGCTGTTTTATGAGTCCTGTTAAATGCTATCTGTTAGAAAAGGTTTTGCAGGTCAAAATTCACACACTAAGAAATTCAAGCATGTTTTTCTTCCCCATTCATGTAGCTATGGTTATTAAAGCATGACTAAAGAAGAGGAGAGTCATTTACCCCAGTCCTTACCCTTCACCTCAAGTATTGAACACAAAGTCAAGGACTAGTTGTTATTGAAAACATGCTGTGCTAATAACAATGAATCCCTTAATGTTCTACTTTTCCACTGACTTTACCAAAATTTGTTTTCCAGAGGATATTTTGTTTGAAAAGTCAGTATTTGTTCACTTGTTTGTAAGAGTCCATTCATAATGGCTATTCAAGACCTGAGGGAGTGCCTGTTGTTAAGTTTCCATAAGATCTAAATGCAGCATAAAAAGATGTAAGTGATGTTTCCTGACACACCAATATATGTTGTCTTTTCAATTACGTGCAGCTTGAGAGCCTTGCAGCTCAGCCATCAGGCACCCAGAAAACCATAGTTCATATAAAGTTCATGCTTTCTAACTCCTCAAGAGCCTCAAACTACCAAAGTAAAATAAAACCAACTCAGATATGGCCATACTTTACTAAATAACCATATGGTACTGTCAACATGCTGCTGTGTCTATTCATGTCCCCTTGTTTGCCCTGGCTTGTTGCATTTTCAAATGCAAATTCTTTAGGGGACAAAAAAAGCATTCTTTAGCTTGCCAGCTCCAGTGCCTGGCTTTCCTGGTAAGCATCCAAAGAAAATTAAAAGTAAAATAAAAAACAATCAAAACCACTATTTTCATGGCCTGCAATTTGCTTCTATGATTTCTTCACATTAGACATGGAAGACTTTCAGTGCTTCTTACAGAAGGAAAAGAAGTTAGTTTACAAATGTTACTTAGTGAAGGACAATCTTCCAGTGAAAGCAGATAGTCTGCAGCTTTCTCTCTATGTCAAGAAAGCATTTTTGTCCTTTGCCACAAGCTGTATGTGTAAAATATCATGTTACCCTTCTATTCCAAGAATTTTACCTCCTGCAGCATATTAGCTGAGATAGATACATATTTGTTTCTTGGAAATAATGCTATAATCATTGACATAAGCAATCTACTTCATAGTAGAAGTGAGTAATACGTCCCTACCACTATTTTTTAAAGAATTTTAATGTTTAAAAAGCAACTGAAATTAGAACAGAACAAAAAGCAAAAGAGGATCTTCATATTTCAAAATTTTTAATTTCAAATGAACCTAAATGTGGCATATCCTGGTTCTCAGAAAGATTACTTGGGAAATACTCTTGAAGCCAAAACCAGGTAGACTGTCTGAAAAGAAGAAATGTTGTCAAACTGTCAGGAAACCTTCCTGGACTGTGGCTTCTGGGACCTTCTGGGTCAGCTGCGCCACACAGTGAAAAGGAAGTTTGTCAGGTGTTCCAATTCCTCAGTACCCTTAAATAATATCAACCTCAACAAAGGACAGACAATTCCCATGAAGAATCTTTTTCACATATAAAACATTTTCTTTATGCTTCCCGTGAATCGATAGGTTTGCATATGTGAAATTCTTTACATTCCTGCATAGCAAGTGAATGATGAAGTTCATATCATCCTTTGTGCTAGATAGATGACTTCTGCTTCCAAATATATCAGTCAAAACCATGCATGGATCAAAAATTTGAATTTTAAGCAAATGATACATAGTGATTCATGGTAGGTTTAAGTTTTCACAAATATTAACAGCACAATTTGAAATGAAAGTCAACACATAAATGTAGTCTTAATCACAGAGCAATAACATTTGTTTTTGAAGGCTGGGCTAAGGAAAAAAAAGTGATGAATAGAAATCAATTGTTAATTTCTGTCAGACTTCACACACTCACCAATAAGAAACCATTAAACATATCAGCAGGACTGTATTTATCTCAAAAAATTTAATTAATTTACTTAATCAACCATGATATCTCAGTGATTTCCCTCTATCAAATTCATCTTTTACCAATAATTCCAGACTTTATTTTATACTCCTGATAGCATTTAGTCACATCATTACAGCATACCATTCTAAATTAATCATTTACTGAGTTAAAGAAAGGTATAGATATTTTGAAGTGAGTAATGTTCCTCTGCTTAAAAGAGTAATTAGAAATTCAGACAATAAACTGATTTGCCTCATCTTTATGTACTGTATTTCTCATCTCTGGTGTCAATATTTTCCACATTTCTAGACAGACAAAATCATTGTTCTATACAATATAGACTTTTTAAGTCAGTTTCTACTTCACAGCAAAGCCTTGTTCCAAACCTCAGGCAAGAGGTACACAAAATAGTTCATGTTTTTTTGCTAACAAAAGTTCTTGCAGCTAGCACAAAATAAATCTGCGAGGAAAAGGGATTTGACAAGTGGTGACCCACATCACAAGCCTACATGTTCAGTATTCCATCTTTCAACAGGCTTAGAACAGAATTACATATAAATCACATGTCCTGTCAAACTTCAATTAGTGTAGTCAAAATATTAATAACAGACAGTTTCTGTCTCAAAAGCAAGTTTTCCCAAATCACATCTTCTTTCAGGAGGAGTTTACATTTCTAATAAATCATACATATGATAGGTGCACGTAATAGACTGCTTGGTTAAGGACAGTGTATGCTTTTTCTCTCTAGTCAGGTTTGGAGAGTTTAGGGGTCACTGTATGGGCTTCTCAGATATGTCATATCTGAATGTCTGATTTCTACTGAGCTAACTGATCTTTTAAAATGGAAAGTGTTTGTGACTAAATTTCTTTACTTTTTTAAACAGTGTAAGCATTCTAATTTCATATGACTGTGTAGCTTATTTCCAGAAATTAATAAATCATAAATATAATCAGGTTTTTTTAGGTTTTATTTAAAAAAACAGATGGATACAACTCAACTGTTATTTCACAGACTGCTGAGGTGGGTGTGGGGGGAGAACACATGTTAAAAGCAAAGGAGACTCTTTGCTGGAAAAATGTTTACAATTTCCTTTTTAACAGCACCTACAACAAGGAGGTTGAAGTCATCCATACACAACTTCAACGCTATGTATCATCCCTGCTATAACACACCCCACTTATGTTGCTTAAAAGTTGGAATGAAAACAAACAAACAAACTGGTTCTATCTAGCTCTTACAAGCTTTTGCCATCACATGTTTTTTCATGACATAAAAAATATCCTTCTTTTGGTTGCTACCAACAGCCTCCTATGCAAATGAAGAATGGAAGCGTATTAATGTCAGAGACTGAAAGTAATGAAACAGGTATTGCAGGAAGAAACAATGCTCAAGCATGATACAATAATTGATTATTTGCATGAAGATTAAGGACAAATAATGTATATCATGGACAGGGCATAAAGAGACTAAAGAAAATTAAAGTCTGGATTATGAAAAAAAAAAAGCATAATTTTCCCAAAAGTTTGTACAGTTAGTTCATAATTGCCTGGATAGCCAATCTCATGCTATAATTATCTCTACCTAAATTCTTTCCAACATAATTGTTTTGACAGTCAGTTTCATAATTTCTGATTTAAAAATTGAAATGGAACATACTTGACTGACCAAGTCATTATCAAAAATTATGCCATTGTTTAAAATGTTGAGTGAACCAGAAGGTATGAATTAGTAAAAGGCTTTTACGCTCCTAAAATTATAAATTTCAGTTTATAATCAAATACCAAATTCATCAGGTGACAAACAATGCTTAAAAAGATTATTTATATAGTTTCAAGTGTATTAAGAAAAGCTCCTCAAATAGATGAATCAAAAGGACCAATCAAAACTCAAAAACTCCAGCAGTTATCTTTAATACACTTATCTGAATAAAGACTTTAAGAAACACTGAAGAAAAAACATCTTCTGTCAAAAATTAGAGACATAAAAGTGCTTATTGAGGTTTTTTTTTGGTTTTGTTTTTTTTTTGCCAGCTTACTAAACTGAGCAGGATAGGAAGCATTTAAGTCATCACATTTGTGGACAGGATCTTAGACATTTGAACTGTTAGCTGTCTAGGGCACCATTAAAGTCTCCACAGTCAGAGCATCTGCTTCCTGACCTACTTCTGCTGTTGTAACTGCAAAATGCAAAAATGTCCTCCAACACACAAAAATGAAATTCAGGCATTTTTAGCCAGCAAGAAAAATGTCCAAAGGCTAATATGTGGCAAAATGACAGGGCTTTTCAGGGAAAAAAAAAAAAGTATGGATTTTTTTGGTTTGGTTTGTTGTTGCTGTTGTTGTTTTTGTTGTTGTTTTTGAGGGTTTTTTTTGTTTGTTTGGTTGGTTGTTTTTTCTAAGAATTCTCCTGAAAAACAAGAAATCTATACCAGTCGTCCTCTTCAGTATCATATCTTGTGCAAGACTGTGAAGTGCTAACATCTCACTACAAGAAAGCATGTGTAGTGATCTCTTTTTGGCAGTGGAAAAAGATCAGCATTTACTGCTCTATTTTTGAATGAAGCAGATTTTCTCTCTTTCATGAGGAACATGCCTGTACTCAGGTTAATAGTGTCAGAAATGTTACTGGCAGAAAGTTGTTCTAGTTGAGCAACTTAGTCATCCCACTTCAGAATACTCAAATTTCAGCTTGAAATAGCTGCTGACCTCTTCCACAGAGGTGGAAATGTCTCTTCTGCAGAGGTTCTCTGGCTAATAGATATTTACAGGAATGATCTGAAGAAACATGTAAAAAATCAGGGGAGTCCATGTACCTACAAATGGATGAGCACCTCTCCAGTAAATAAAAGTTTTCTTTCAGGGCTTCACACATATTTCTCTCTGAAACATAATTCTCTCTTACAACAGGTACAATGTTGACCAGTGCAATGCACTTACAAAAGGAAAGAAGGAAGAAATGCATTGTGAGCTTTTTAATTGATAGCAAATGGTAACTTAGGCAGTAGAAATCTAGTCCAGATATGGATAGTCACTGGGTTTATTTCTCTAAACCTTTAAATGTTTGTTTTGGCACATAAAAGGAGGGATAAGCTTGTGCTTACATGAAGTAGTGACCTTAAATGTTACAGCATCCTGCTGTATAAAACTGAAACTCTGAAATAAAACTGAAGTATTTATTCAAGAAAAATTAATTTCTTCCTAAGCGTACTAAATATATTGCACATCTTTACATCCAATTTTATTTTTTAATGTTTACTTGATTATTCAGTTGCTTTTTTTCATCACTTGCATGCAACTCACGCACACATTTACACTTTGGACAAACATTCTCTCAAGTTTCTCCTTTTATAATGGATTAGTGTGCTGAGAAACTGGGAGATGTTCATTTACTTTTTTAGACAACAAAAGATATAGTGCTATAAATCAGTAATATTGGATATATTCTATATCCTGACCTACTGAAAATGAGAAGCAGTTAGGAAATTGTTTTTATTTATATGTTTACTTCCACCTCTGCACAGTCATTGTAACCTACCAGAATGAGGTCAGAATTTGAACTTACTGTGCTCTTTGCCATTTAGTTTATACATGTGACTTGAATTCCAGATACTTCAATAAGAACAAATCCGCAGGTCAAGACTTGTCTTATGTTATAAAATAAACAATGTTGAAATGAGAATTTACCAATTTCTGCAGAATGGAGCAATAAATATTATTTGGATTAAGAATAGCACCTAAGTCATCTACTGAATTACAACTGAGTCAAGGTGAGAAAAAGTCTTGCAAAAAAAATTTAGTTTCCTTCAGGCTGATTATTCAGTACAAAACCACCCATGTACAATTGCAGCTTTTTTCTAAACCACCCAAGCATACATAACACAGACAGGGAAAGAAAATATAAAATTGCATATAGATTTTTTTAAAAACTAAGAAGCTGCACCTACTAGCACAGTTCTTTTCATAATCCCTGGAGATGCAAGAGCAAGCTTCTAAACTCACCACTGCACACTCCCTCCCTTTCAATCAGTAAGTAAAATTATTGAAGTAAGAATCATATAATGGCTTGGACTGGAAGGGACTTTAAAGATCACCTATTTCCAATCCCCTTGCCATGGACAGGGACACCTTCCACTAGGTCAGGTCGGTCAAAACTCAATATTTTATTTTTATTAATAAAGCCAAACCTGGCCTTGAATACCCTCAGGGATGGAACATCCACAACTTACCTGGGCAACCTGTTCCAGTGCCTCACCATCCTCACAGTAAAGAATTATTTTCCTTCTAATATAAACCTACTGTCTTTCTATGTAAAACCATTCCCCTTTATCTTTCATTACATGCCCTTAAAAAAAATCTCTCTCCTTTTTTGTAGGTTCCCTTCAGGGACTGGAAGGTCACCCACAAGCCTTCTCTTTTCCAGGTTGAACAGTCTCAATTTTCTCAGTTTTTCCTTACAGTAGAGATTTTCCATCTGTCTAATCATCTTGGTAGCCTCCTCTGGACTTGCTCCAACAGGTCCTGTGCTGGAGCCCCCAGAACTGGAAGCAGCTCTCCAGGTGGTGTCTCACCAGAGCAGAGCAGAGGGGCAGAATCCACTCCCTCCCCTGCTGGCCACACTGCTTTGGATGCAGCCCAGGACACGTTTGGCTTTCTGGGCTGAGTGCAGATCACTGGGTCATGTCCAGCTTCTCATCCCCCAGCACACCCAAGTCCTTCTCATCAGGGCAGTTCTTGATTAGTTCATCCCCCAGCTTGGGTTGATAATGGGGGCTGCCTCAACCTAGGTGCAGCCCCTTGCACTTGGTCTTGTTAAACTTCATGGAATTCCCCTGGACCCACTTCTTGGCTTTTCTATCTCCTTCTGGATGCCTCCAGTGCATCAACAGAATCACTCAGCTTGGTGTCATCTGCAAACTTGCTGAGGCTGTGATGGATCACTTTGTGATTGCCTGTGTCATTAATGAAGATATTACATAATATTAGTTCCAGTTAGTTACAGAACCCTGAGGGATAGGATTTTTCACTGATGTTCACTGAGACTTTGAGCCACTGATCACTATCCTCTGGATGCAACCATTCAATTAATTCCATATCCACCAAAGAGTCCACCCATCAAATTCATCTCTTATTTAGAGAAAAGGTTATTCTGGGGGTTCGTGTCAAAGGCTTTACAGATAAATGACTTTAATAGTCCTTTCCATGTCCACTCATGTAGTCACCCTGTCATAGATGGCCACTAGTTTGCTTACCTGCCCTTGGATAAGCTATACCAAGTGTCCTGTATCAACTCCCTGTCCTCCATGTGCCTGAGCATATGTGCTAGGAGGATCTGTTGCATGATATTCCCAAGCACAGAGAGGAGGCTGACAGACTGGAGGCTCCAAGGTTCCTCCTTTCTAGTCTTTTCAGAGATGGGTTTACAATGTTTACCTTTGTCCAGTCACATGGGACTTCACCTGGGACTTCACCTGACTACCAGCATTTTTAAAATATCTTGGAGAGAGGCCTGACAACTACAACTGCCCTCAGGGCTCTGGGATGCATCTCATCAAGTCACGTGGACTGATCCTTACTTAGAGTGGGAGAGACTTTGCTCCTCCTGCCCCCATCCTGCTGCCTATCCCCACAAGAGTTGTGAGAAAAGAGGTTGACATTGAAGATGAGTCAAAGAAGTTGAGTACCTCAGCTTTCTCCTCATCCATTGCTACCAGTTTGCCAGCATTTTTTATTGTGGAGATACTCCTTTTCTGACTTTCCTTTTCTGGCTCATCTATCTGTACCCTCATGTTATTCTTTGCATCCCTTGTCAGGTTCAGTTCTAGCTTCACCTTGTCCTTCCTTACTCCATCCCTACATATCCAAACTTCATATCTATACTCTTCCCAGGTTACTGTCCTTGTTTCCATTTTCTATTCATTTGCTTTTTCTGTTTAGTTTGATCAGCAGTTTCCTACTCAGCCATACCAGGTCTTTCCTTCCTTGCCCAATTCATTGTTCCTAGGGATTGATAGGTCTTGCACTACATGGAAGATCTTCCTTAAAGATCTGCTACCTCTGTTCTGCTCTCTTGCCCCTGAGTGCCATCTCCCAGGGGATCCTACTGACTATCTCCTTGAAAAGCTGGAAATTTGTGTTCCTAAAGCTCAGGGGCCTAATATTACTCCATATGTGATCCATATCCTTTAGGACT
Source organism: Motacilla alba alba (assembly GCF_015832195.1). Classification (NCBI taxonomy): domain Eukaryota; kingdom Metazoa; phylum Chordata; class Aves; order Passeriformes; family Motacillidae; genus Motacilla; species Motacilla alba. The sequence goes on from NC_052017.1 coordinate 76,948,568, forward strand.
GCAAACTCCACCAATGCATAATCATTGCCACTGAGTATGCCCCTAGTCTTGAAGTGTCTGATTAGCTTGGGAAATATTTCCTTAAAATTAAACAAGTGCAGGTAATGAAAGTTGCTGTGATGGAATGAGTACTAACATCCAAATTTTAAATGTAGCACAGGGGTTCTAAAATCCATTTCTTTGTCAAATGTACTTCCTCCCCAGCCCTCTCATAATGATTCATTGAAATAGGTTATACAGACAACTTGTGTGCAGCTCTCACCTCTATAAAATATTCAGCTGATATACTACACAATTAGTGTTGAACCTCTTTATTATAAGGTGGATGCATTTTTTTCTTCTTGTAATCAAGACTGGAAGCAGATAATGAGGTGAACTATGTGGCCCATGTTATTATCACCAAGCTATTTAAGTTCCAGACAAGGTACTTGCATTTCTCAAAACCCTGAAGAAATACTCTGCAGCCCCTACAATAGTGAAATGAATTAATTTGTTTTAAAAGGATGATTTAGTTCAGAATATTTCTACAGTATCAAACATCAAGTTAGACCTTTTAAACTGGTCCTCCTCCCATTTGTGAAATCCGACCACTCTTTGGTTGTGGGCTGCTTTATAGTGGGAATGAAGAAGATGCCTCCATTGCAGAAGTGCCACTAGTGCTGCATAAATGGCAAGAAGCAGTTGAGACCTTGATTTTTCTGCCCCACGCTGTACCCAATACCAAGTTCAGAGACATTCTCCTAATGGGGCACCACAGCTCCATGCTGCCATTTTTTCAAGGGGTTTTTAAGATGAGGCAATCTCACAGACTGAGACATTTCTCTTGAGAAACTTCATTTCATGGAAACGGTGCAGAAGAACCCACCAGGGATGGCTGCTCATCAGTCGGATTGCATGGTCTCTCTCACCCATCTCACAAATGTAGGAGTTTCCTCACTAGCTCACTTTTGTTGGGGTGAGGCAATCACATGAACTGACCTCAAGCACAGAGATAACTCCTCCAAAATAGCTATGATAAAAGGTCATCCTTAAACTTATTCTAACTTACACTGGCACCAACAATCCATGTCTCATTAGTGTCAGGCATATTTAGTCAGAAGCACCAAACTGTCACAAGTATTCCTTGTAAACTCTTACTGCCCCTGCTAGGTAGCTGTAAATTCAGGCTCATAGAGCAGCAACAAGTACTGTGTAAGTATTTCTACTAGAGAAAATACTGCATGTAAGTCATTGGAAATTATTATTGCAGAAAGGCTTGCTACAGATAATTTTTTGTCCCCTAGCAGAGCTGCCAATGGTGATGTATTGCCTTTTCTTTTCTTCTTATTGCATATAATTTTAAAACAAACAAAACTGCAAATGACCTCACAGAAGCCGTTATGCTTACCTGCGGACATTGCTTCACTTAAAAAGCAAACCTACTGGATAACTACAGAGAACCAAGTCCCTGTGGAACACCTTCTGTTCATTTTCTGAGCCAAACCTGGGTTGAATTACCTCAGAAATTAATAAATATGCATTGCATAATAAAAACCTTCCTAGAAAAGACTTGGCTTCTCTGTTAGAAGTGCTGGAAACATTAATAAGACAAAGGAAAAAGACAACACTACAAAAGAGCTCATGGGCAAATTGCTTTTAGCTCTGCCTCAGAGGTCTGGTAACAGGGTTTTGGTCATGAGTATAAACTAAACTTTTCACAAGTGGTCAGTAAAGGCCCTACTTGGAATTCCCTGCCACTGAGACTGAGTTGCAGTTTGCTGAAAATATGAACACTGACCCCTATATATGAGGTTAGTGGGAGGCAGATTTTAAAGGCAATGAGTGGGATAAAAAGCCAAGTGCTTTAGAAATGGATAAATTCATGGCCTGGAAGCACTATGAAGGCAGATAGGAAGAGGCAAGCCAACAGCTTGCAGCATGTCAATGTGTATCTAAAATGTCCATGAACCTGACTTTTTTCTGTGCAGTAGGCATAAGCAGCTTAATTTCCATTAAAAGAAAAATAAATTTGCTTAATCTCTGCCCAATAAGTGCATTTGGACAGTTACTATGCAAGAAAAAAGGTTAGTAAAATAATCGCATTCAGGCTAAAGCTAGTATAATTACTTCAGTGCCTGTGCAGTATAACAGTGATTAGCACAGAAAAATATGTTCAAAATTGTCTCACATATCTCTGCATTCAAATAATGTGACTGAAATAAAGTCTGAGCAATACAGCAAACACCAACAAACTGTGCCTGCTGATTTGCTGAATACACATTACAGCGCCCTGAGCAAAATATAGTAATTATAGCAACAGACACAGACAGAAATCTTACAAGAGTTTGGCAAATGAGGACTCCATAAACAACTTAATTCTGGTATTCCTTTATGCTCTAACTTTTTTTTCAAAGTCATTTTATATCAGAAGATTTCTAGCCTTAGTGGTAAGCAAACTAAAGGAGGAAAGCTTCACCACATTTTCATACCAGATGACACAATCATTGGAAGAGGCAGGGTCACCCAGGAACCAAGGGAAACACTCTCAACAATAGGACACAATCCCAAATCAGCTCACAGTAACAAGGTGTATCTGCACCCCTAGACATGACAAAAAAACATTCCAGCCAGTCCCAGAGGCTGTGCAACAGAGTTCAGAGAGGAATAGCAGTAGATGTGGACAAAGACAGGACTGGAGAAAAGCCTTCTATCATGTACATCCAAGGCTCACTGAAGAGTCAGAGCTGTCAGGAGGCAAAGCTGTAACACAGATCCAAGTGCATTCAAGAGACAAGGCTACCCTACAAACAGGTTCAAAGCCCAGGAGGAGACAAAACCTACTACTCTACATAGATTTGAAGTGTGCCCAGGAAACCCAGTCAGTGAGGGAGGCCTGAGTCCAAAGAAATCTCGTATCAGGCCCAGCTATCCTGGTCTGAGTTCCAAGGGATCCATCCATGGATAAATGGACGGGCAGAGGGCATATAAGGCCTTTAGGGCAATATAAGTATCACATCTGAGAGGGATTATGAGCACAGTCAGAATCTTCAAAACCAGCTCTTTTCATGCCAACAAAGAGTTAATGGATTCATGAACATGTGAGGTTTTCATCCTGGTTAAATGTGTAGCTCTAGTTATGGTCAGAGCAGCTTTTATATGCACATATGAAAACTGCAATAGTATAAGAATAATATGGCACAATTGGGGTAGATTTTTATCGAAGTGCCAAGAGGCACATCCTTTATCTCAGGCACCTGCTGGGTCCTTTGCCTGCCTTTTTAGCATGCTGACTGGTGAAAGCACAGCAAGTACTGTGGCTGCTCTATAGCTTGTGCAAGCTGGCTGGCAGCTAACAGAGTTAAAAGTCTGTTCAGTTCCTCTGCTACCCTTTAGCTGAGACAGCAGATTAATTTTTCTCCCTTACATAGTTGATGGTTTTTACAAAGTCTGTGATAATTTGATGTTCTTGAAATCTTTAAAACTGGCACTTGAAGGCAAAACAAGTGGGGACTAATACAACAGCATGATTGAACAGGTCTTTCCTCATAAACCAACTGAAACCAACATATCAGCCATGAAGCAGGCAGTGAACATAAAAAATTTCAGCCTAAAATCTTCATCCTGTCAATGCCCCAAAGAATTAGAATTTACACTACTTATGAAAATATTACATGATATCTCTTCTATCTTATCCACTCCAGTATTTTCTTGAAGTCATTTAAATTAAATAAATACATAAGAAGGGATAAAGCATTAGATCAATAGATTATAATTATTAATTATATAATACAGATTAATATAGTATAATTAGATTAATTTCACTGTATTCTATAACCAAGGAATTCTGCATCAATCATGATTAATATAGAAGTGTGCAATGACAAGCAGCCTTTACATTCTGTTTTACATTGAATGTAGGAGAGATGCAGTACTAAATAAAACTAGGAGGGTAAGTGATGTAGTGACTAATATAAGTATTAGTGATTCCAAATGAAGAAGTATAAGACAGAAAATATTAGTGTTTTTTGTCCTAGATTGTGCTTCCATTTTGAAGCTGATTCTCCTTGATCTTTAATGACTGCTGTACATTTTAAATTTTTTCCGATTTTCATTTACATTCACTTGCCTTATCCACCTACAGGAAAGAAATGGTGCAAAGACTTGTTTAACTTAGGCTGATGAGGAAGTAAATGCACACTTTTCATATAGTGTTAAAATATTATTACATAATTGTTGTCAAAAACCTTGCAATATTTTCTGTATGTTGAATATTGTTTGTTTCCAAAAAGGTTATACTGTATTATATATGAAAAATAGCAAAGCTTGCTAAAGTAGGGTTGGAAATGTGATTTACACTACAAGAAACTGTAGAAATATATTTCTTGTTTCTCTGCATTCTCAACAATCCAATTGATTTCCCTCTATTAATTATTTTACATATACTACTCTTACTATTTTAATATATGAGAAAACCTCAAGTGAATTTATAGTGAAAGATCATTTTGTCAGATACATCAGTGATGAATTCTCACAGAATTCACTAAAATACACTAAAATAGTCTCACAAAATAACTACCAAAAGAGTATGCCTTTCCAAATTGCTAATGACACAGTTTATCAATCCAAAGAAAAATGTGGGTTATTTAGCGAGCGCCAGTATAACCAGTCAGTTAAGGGCATTTTTTGTAATAAATGGAATGATCAATATAGCCCACTCAAGACACTGTGGGAGCAGCCATCGCACATCTTTTTTACTCAAATGGCCCTCTGAAGCTGTCCGCAGTCATTGATAGGAATAAGGCATCCACCTTGCCTCAAAAAGGTGCAGTGAGTACAGGTTGCTGTTGCACAGCACTGCACCATGTACACACATGAACACAGAGCGTCTGTCTTTTAATGGGAGTATCAAACAAATAAAACATTTCTGTGTAATAGCATGGGAGTTATTTTGGAGAGGCAATTCTGCTTTTTTCAGAGAGAACAAAACTTTTAAATGGTTTGCAAAACTATGCTGACCATAATTGCAGTATCTAATCTCTGTATAAGAGGGTCAAACATTAGTGACATTTATTTTTGCACTTATACTGACAACATCTAGCTGAACAAGACTTTAGTCTCCTGGGGAGCTGAGAACCAGAGAACCAGGTTTCTCTTCACTGCTGTTACTTTAAGAAAGCCTAAGGTTAGACTTGAGGTTTCATTTGGTTCCTTTGTATTATGTTGTTAAAATTTTCCTACTCTAAAAATAGTTTCAGCCATTTAGTAGAGCACACTATAATTTTTACCTCTGCTTCATCTCTATTTCCTTAATAACTAAATTCACACTTCAGCTGTAACTTATGCAAATGCTTGGATGATTTAGGTGATTTACCTTTCAAGGCACCTTGGTGTAAATTTCCTGAACTGTGCCTTCTGACGTGATCAGGTGGGCTAAGAGTAGACATATTCACCTCCTGGATTATATTAACATAATCTCGAGTTTTTGAAAACTCTAACCCTATGTAGCCACACAAGCACTTCACATATTCAGACAGAGATTTTCTGCTTAAACTGATTTAAGCTGAGCCATTGAGAGATAAACATACAGAGCATTAACTGAACCCCTCCAGGCTGCAACAGGGAGGAATCATAAGGGACCGTTTGTCTCAGATGACATTTAATTACAATGAGCCGAATCTAGGTTATTAGCAGAATACATCTGCATGTGTGGTTTTGAATGAAATCTATGAGGAGGAAAAAAAGATCAAGTGAACATTCAGAATTTTGTATAACATCGCAGAAACAAAAACCTTGAATTGATGCTTTAATTTCTCTCTTAAAGTTAGTTATTAATGTAAAATATTGAGACAGCAAATTAGCATATCATTCATAAAACCAGTTTCTTTTCTCTCACTGTTATGATTTTTAAGGAATTTATCTTGATTGCCAACAACAGAGTCAGAAATACTGGAATGAAGCACAAGCTCCAAAGCATTTATATCTTGTGCTTCTCTCCATGTTCATCCACTATGTAAAATGTGAAGTGACACTGTGAGGCAGAAAAAAAAATTCTTTCACCTTCTGCCCCACCATGATTACATCCCCAGGAGCCCTGCTGAGTCACTGTGCTTCAAAATCTACATAGGCAGAGCCTCAGACAGTGCCCCAGGGTAGGCAGCATCCTCTCCTTTGATTCCAGTCTTCTTTTCTTTCCTCTCTTTGCATTTGCATTCTTTCTAGATTCCCTTCTCACACAGCTGAGGCCTAATACATTCATATTATAGTTTGCAAATCTTTTGAAAGCCCTTCCTCAATCCTTGTCAGAAATATATTAGATGGCTTACTCCTGCCAAGTGCCAGCCAAAATCATTCTTTCTGTTTCAACAGTAGCCATAAAACTAGAAAAAGTTACATTCTTACAGTCTCACACAACATGTATCATGATAGTCAATGGCTCTTGAAGCAAAAATGCAAAAAGGTGATTAAATTCCTATGTTCAAATAGGGAATAAGAAATTTTCATCATATGACAAATATAAGCTGATCCTTCAAGGGAGGGGCCCACCAATTCTGAAGTAAATGCAGACTGTATAATAATAATTTCACCTAATAATTGTCAAACATTAGTAGCATTAATGAAAGGTAAGTGTACTAAACTATATTACTAAATACAGTTGTTGATTTCTTTTTAGTAATTGATGTCTGAAAACACGTTTGCTGTTTAGAGCCATGATTTTCTCACATTGCCTAGCAACCTGTGCAAATATAGAACTGCAGATGCAAAACTACTGACCTTTCTTTCATGCCTGATTGCCAGTGCTTATTTTTTTGTACCTTACACAGCAAAAGAGTAAAAACAGAAAAACTATTTCAAACACTGAACTCTTCAGTATATACTAAACATTTCAGATAACAAAATCATGACAACACCTTTGCTTAACAGAAGAACAAACTATTTTATTTAAATAAGCCTAAAATATTACATTCTGGATAGAGTCTCACCGATCTTTCAGTGCAGAGAGAATGGTTACTCACCCTATAATATTTGCAGCTCTTAGGAAGAGTCATCCATGCAGATTTCTTTCCTAGTGCACATGTACAGCATTGGGGGGAGTTGTTTTTTTTTTTTTAGATCAACACTATCCACTGAATCTATTCCTGCATTTAACTATACCTGCATTCAGCCTAAAAGGAGGCTTGAGCTACTCGATTCTTTTCTTAGTAATGACAAAGTTGGATTCTTCAGCAAATGGGAAAAAGAGCGCATTCAAAACACAAGAGCGTGTTGAAGAAAACCAGGGTAATGGAGTTCACACCTTCTTCCCGTAGTGCCAAAATACAACTTCCTTGGTTACTTGAGAGTATGCAATGGGGAAACATGTACAGAGATGGAGATGAGAGAACCTATTACTTCTCTAGCTGGGATTGGAATGTTGAGCAATAACATCTGTCATAAAAAAATAAATAAGCAACAACATGCATGCAGAAGGAGCTAGGCTGCAATCAGTCTGGGAGATGGAAATATCTCCTTAAAATAAAATATACGAATTTGGATTCTTCCCTTTTATGAGGAAGTAGATTGCAAGAAAAAAATTAAATCTCAAAATATGTAAAGAAAAAGAGAAGCAGTGCATTTGTAAATAACTCGAAGCTTATGTCAACATATTTTCTCTGAAATTGTTCCAATATACTTTGCTTGGGATGTTCCCCCAAAAAGCTGCCTACAGAGCGTTCTCACTCCATATTGAAACAACCTGGTGGTTTCAGGAGCAAATACTACCCACATTTTCAAAAACCTTTGTCGTAATCACATATCCTCTGAATAGAGAGAGACAAAATTGTCTCCCAGAATTTTCCTGGGAAGTTGTGAGAAAGCTCAGGGAAAACAATTCTTATCTCTATTTGCTGCACCTGTTGTTGTGCAGATGTGGAATGTGTTATGGAGATTGTTTACCAAAGTGTGGTTTCTTAATTGGACTATGGTGATGGTGATGGTGTTGTGGATTCAATGACCAATTGGATCCATGTGTGTCTTGGACTGTCGGGCAAGGGCGATGGGTTTTTCTTAGTAGTATAGTTTAGTGTAGTGTAGTGTAGTATAGTATAGTATAGTATAGTATAGTACAGTATAGTATAGTATAGTACAGTGTGGTAACAATAAAGCAATTTATCAGACTTCTGCAATCATGGAGTCAATGCTAATTATTCCCTGTTCAAGGGCTCACTGTTACTATAAACCTTCTAACAAATTGTTTCAAGTATTTTACCCTCAAAACAAATTTAACAATCCATAGCAGGGGATAACACATGTGACTAGTATTTGGTGCAAACTTAGACTCATGTTTCTCATGACTCCTTCAGTTGTGCTTGCCAGTGATCCCTATATTTGTGATATTGGTTTCATGCCAGTTTTCAGTGTCTAGAGTTTTAGAAGCAAAGGTTTTTCAGAAGCCCATGGAGATTAAACCCATCATTCTACTAACCTACTGAATAGGTAAACTATTCCTTTGTTTTATTTTTCTCTTAGAAAACTTTAGCATAAGTGCAGTGCAAATTAGGTGAAGCTAAGAAAACGTTTTGTACTTATAATTTCCTCACAAAGAACACAATTAACTTTATAAATATCAAAGGTCATTATAGGTTTCTGCTGTTGTTGCTGTCGTAAACTAGGAAAGCTCTTCAAACAGACTTGAGAGAAAAACTGACATTTTTGTCATATTTCACACTATTTGTCTGAAAATGTCTTGAAAGTCCTAAATAGCTAGATAGATCCTCCTTTTTTTCGCTCGATAAGATGGCAAGTATTTTCAAACCACACCTTTTTATAAAGGACAATAAAAGGATAGTCAGAATTTAGGTAAACAGTGTTATAGTTTTCCTCTATGAAGTATAGCTGCTCTGTTTTCCTACCCAGTTCAGTTTGTAACCAAAAGTTTTAATCAGGCAAAAATAAGGCTTCAGAATTATCAAGAGTGAAATAATAAAACATCTAGAATGTGTATTCATGCAATCAGAATTAGGTAAAAGAACAAGGAAAAAAGATTATTTATGTCATTTTATTATCTTATGCTTGTAAAACCATAAAAGTCCAGCCTATAAAATACAAAATGGATTTCTTACCAAAAAAAAAAGTATAATTATTTTAATTAATAGTTGCACTATCAAGAAAAGCATAAGATTTTCTTCAGAAAGCATGTAAACAGAAAGCTCAGGAAAAAACCAAAATTTATTGTATTATTAAAGTACAATTCATCAAGATACAGAAATAAAAAAATTATTTTGTTCTCTATTTTGCTAAATTTAAAGATCCGTCCATTAGAGTTTCATGTTATAAAGTTTTTTTGATTGTTTGCTTATACAACGCGGGATTAAAATCCAGTAGGGGTATTCACAGAATATGGAGCATTCTGATGAATGAGTCATGGATTCCTTAAGACAAACTGTGACCCTATCTGAGAAATATTACCTATCTCAGGTCATTGCCTCCTCTTAGTTTCATATTTTAGATGTTATTTCAAGCCACGCTAAATGCTGTCATCATCACTACAATATGAAACAGCAGAGTTTAGTCTTCTCCATTTATCTTTTTTTTAGTTAACTGGAAATTTTCAACACCTCAGAAAATCAAGGTATTTGTATCTAAAGACACTGCTAAAAGAAATAATAAAAGAATGAAAATGAGTAGGAGGAGAGAGAAAAAGAATTCAAATTTTGCTGATGCTTCTTTCTTTTAAATTAATCACTTTAAAACATTTTGACAACCATGTATGAGTAGTTCTATTCTTTTGTAGAACTAATTTTATTAAAATTCTTAATTTTTCTTTTGTGCATAAAATTCCAAGCTTGCCAGCTATGTATAGTAAATTATAATTAACTAAATACAGTTAATAATTGAGTTCTTATAGGTGTTTAAGTTTCTGAAGATTGTATCTTGGTTTTGATTATAACTTTTTTGAAGCACAAATACATCCAGACTATTTGAGCAAGTTAGCTTCAGCCTTCACATTCTCATTCACACACAAAGAGTACAATATAGTGGCATATGACACAAGCATTACCATTCAATTTTAAAGCATATTTGTCAATGTATTTTGCAGAGAAATGCAATTACCACACCATTTTGTAAAAATTGTCAAATTCCTGATGTTTGAATGACTCTAAAATTTATAAAATCAGCTGCAAGAACCTGATACATAGAAAGTAAAGCAAAGTTCTCTGTAAAGCAAAGATCAACAACAATCTCGTCATATTTTTAAAATACATTTTTCCTATGCTATTTTATAAACAAATTTTTAACTCATACTGGATAATTTTCACAATTTACCTGTCTTTTAAACCTGTTTATTGAAAATATGCAATTGAAGATTGCACAAGGTTTTATATACAATCAATGCAACCATCACAATTTGCATGTCTTTATGTGATTTTTCTGAAGAGAGATCAGCAATTTAGAAAATTTCCTATTTCTGGACTGTGTGTTGGCTTTTTTTCCCAACCTGAACTCTTCAAAAATTTCTCCTTAAAAATAACATATCTAGGTAAATGTATTTATCTGTATCTATTCAAATAGAAAGGATGCAGAGGAGGACAAACTCACTTTGCTGAAATTTAAAGAGCAAGGTGTACAGCCTAATACTGCACTGCAAGAAAAAAACATATGTACTGAGTGGTAGTACTAAATCATGATTTATGAGTCTTCCAAAAACCAGAATGTCTACCCTTAATCCATCACAATGTGCTAATGAACAAATGGCTGATATTTCATAGGGAAGTAAAAACTTCCTTTGTAATCTTTGCATAGCTGATGAAACTTTGACAGTTTCAACAGGCTGGGAAAGAGGTGACATCATGGGTAATGGTAGTAATGTCTTTTAAATGTTGTTCCTTCCTTACCTCTGCTGACATTATGGGATTTCAAAACAGTGAAGAAAGTGAATATTAATTATCGTTAAGAAAGTTTCATAGATCTCCTTTTTGCTGTTAACATTTCATGAAAGCTGCCAGCATGATTAAAAAAACCTCAAGTTGCTGCATTTAGGAAAAATCCTTTATTAACAGAAGATGTTCATCAGCTGGCCATAAAAATACTCTGGAAAAAGAGATAAAAACATCCTATGTTTTATCCGCCACAAGAGTTCTTGGTGATAAATTATATTATGGAATTTTTTGCCAATATGTATCAAAGCACCTCATTGCACTCTTTTTTTTAGTCACAGATATAACAGAGTACCACATCTGTTACATATTTTTCAAGAATACCAGGGTTTGGAAAAAAGAAAAATATAACAACTCTGCCAGTCACCTATCTTTCAGCAATCATGTTTGATTTTTATGGTTAGTGACACAGAGTAACATCTAAGGAAAGAAAAGTTGGGTTGTATTCATTTTTTAAAAATCATAAACAAAATTAAATATCCTCTATGTCAAGACAAATAGCTTTAGCCTCTCCAACTGTTCGCTGCTGCTCCAAGATGCTGCATACTCAAGTTACATCACTTGATGCACAGCAAGCAATAGAGTAAGGAAACCATGAAACATTGGACTGAACTTAAATGAATTGAAAAGCAACCCCATTTTTAATGTGATCTGCAATTTAAGTTCCTTTTACTTTGGAAAAATATATAAACACTAAAAACTTTTAAACAAATTCTGTTCTTCTTGGATAACCACTTAATACATGTCATTAAAACTTTTCAGGAACATTTGTTAGGAAGTGATAAAAATGTTGAAGGTCTGCTAATCTAAAAGTACTGAAGCACTGGTTTTACAAAAGTTAGATTTTTTAATGAATTTCTACCTTTATGAAATGCTAAGGGATTTCATTAAAGATTACCAAATCCAAGCAGTTACCCAGTTTGTATCTTACCACACTAGTTTGTCTAACTAAAGATCTTTATTATTTCTTGCTTAAATTATGCTTGAAGGCTTATTCTTTGCTCTAAAAATACTTTTTAAAATTAAAATATCTAAAGTAATATTTTATTATCCTTTAAATCTCATAATAAGATAATAAATTAAAATAGTCCAAAATTTGGACAGCTGCAGTGTTATTCTATTTTTTTTGTGATATTTGTTACCGTAACCATACAATAGGCAAATAGCTACATGGTATCTCATCTAGAATTTTTCAATGGAATAAGGATATTTAAAAAGGAATCCCATTTTCATCATAACTTGCCTAGAAATTTTATCTCTTCAGTCAATATTTTCACTCCGAGTGGACCCATATGGCTTTTGGAAAAAAAATCAGTTAGCTCAACTATTAAAATTAAAATAATACTGCACATGTACTGGCTCATTTCCTCTCCTGGGAAACATATACATAAAAGATATTAGTCACATTTTAATGCATTATTGGAAAGTCTCAATATTTTACCAATAAAGACAATGGACTTTATGAGACACCACACACCAATTAGCAGCGCTTTATTCTGGCTGTTGAAGCACATTAGTCCAACACCCATATGTAAATCTCAATTATAAAAAATTGTTTCAGGTCTGCATCTCCAGACATGTCCATATCAAATTTATAACAACATATCAGATACAAATTTGCTCAGTTACTTCAAGTTTCCTGGGCATATTACTGCTTTTGTGTTCACAAAGAGCATATTTCTTAATATACCCCCCGTGAAAAACACTCAAGGTTCTGCTGCAGACTTGAATGAGACATTTTGTGCAGCACATGGTTAGAACTGCTTCCTGGTAAGACAAACCAAGAGATAACCAAACTGAACAGTAATCTGTTTCTAATCTTCCCACAATGCTCGCTTGCCCCATTATCTGAGAGGGAAGATAAGAGAACTCACGACTCACGTATCTTAAACATTGAAAACAGTCATCTACTCCCTTTACATAACTATTTTACTTCCTTCTTCCTACTTTCTCTTCACCCACAATTACCCACAAAGACTTTTGTGTTGTCCTAAAGTCAACACTAAATAACAGCATTTTATTATGCTTCACAGAATAAGGAAGAACAGCTTGTTTTTTGTATTCACTTTCATTTTAGGTATGCTTACAAATAGCTTTTTGAAACTCTAGTACATCCTAAGTATGGGAAATTTTACTTGAAGATACCTGAACTCTAAATTTATAAATGTCAAAATTTACAGTTAAAATCTAAAATATGGACTAAATATAAGAGATACACAGCTACACCAATACACTAAGTAGTGAAATACACTACCTGCTTTTTCTAGACCTATTTATGTAAGAGAGGTCAAGGTGTTCTCCTTAACTTTCAATTAGTGTTTCTACCAAAAACTTGAGACTACTACTTTGAGACTGGAAACCTTAGGCATGAGTAGAGAAAGATGTTTTGCAATGTCAAGGACAGTAGAAATGTAGAAAAAGTCACAATTTTTGGTTAAAAAACTAAAACAATTAATATAGGAGAAAACTGAAATCAAAACAAAGAAATATTCAGACCTGGGAATATTTTCCCCCTTTCCATGCCAAGGTGAAATTCTGCCTGGGCTACTCTGGAAGGAGCATGCAATACATAAGGTGTTAGTGACACGAATAGGGCACAAGGCATGATTACCTACTTAATCTAGATGAAGAGAAAGGCAGAATTTGAGTCATATGTCAAATACTTCTACAGCTGATAATGCAAAGAATTGGACCTAAAAATAAAAGAAACTTCAATGTGTTTTATATATTTTGGATTTTCTGTACTTCATATTTCAGTCTAAAAGAAGACAATCATGATCTAACTACACTATCAGGTTTCACTTAACAAGCAATCCCCTTTTAGATAATTAGCTTTGAAGGGTTCATCTTAAGGTTTCGCTCCAGATCCCTCACTGGTCAGAATATGCACTTGTAGTGTACATCCCAAAAACCTGTAAACTACATAAAGACATGAAAAGGAAGTTAAAAGCCTGCAAGAACAAAAAAGAAATGTGGAAATATAAGAGCAGGGAAATACCCAATAATATCAATAAACAGAAACTTTGAACATTTGGGAAATGGTATAGAAAAGGTTTTGAAGGAAAAAAAAGAATTCAAACAGACACAAAACATTCAACATCAATGGAAACTCTTCCCTCAAGTAATGTAAAAAAAATGCTCTTCAAACTGCAGAGGATACAAACTCAGTAAGAAATATCTCAAGACTCCTATACTTCTTCAGATGATATCTTAAGAATTGCTGATGGAGTACTGCAAAACAATAGCTGCATTAACACAGCATGAAAAGAAACAGCTAGGAGCTGTCTCATGTAAATTCCTGCCCCTTGCTTTTGGCTTGTTCTATATAAGAAGACTATTTCTGTCAAATACACAAATATGTCTTTTAGAACAAGGAAAATGGTAGGGGGAAAAAACAGCTTGTATGCATAATCTGCCATGGCTTTATGCCTGTTTTCCCCTCCTTTTTGAGTAACTGATAAAAGTTTAGATTTGTTTTTGATGGATGTATCTTTCCATAATCATCCTAGACCTCATTAAAAACTAAGTAATTAAATAATTGAGAGTATTGAGATAAAAATTAGAATAAACAGTTTTTAAAAAATTATATAGCACTACTTTCCAATCAACTCTGCACAAACTCTTAATTTACTTGCTTTTTATCCTCAGCTCTTGTCAATTACAATAACAGTATCTGATATCGTATTTTGTATTCTTATACTGATTTTATGATTTTTAATCATCCCATCCCCACTACTTGAAGTAAAAAGGCTGTAAAAGGGAAAAATCAAAAATGTACAGATAGTCCAGTGTTCTTTATTCATCACACTGAAAAAGTCAAAATGGGAACAGCAGTACAAAATTCTTCTTATTTTGTAACAATTTGAAGTTAGCAATAATTGTATTTTGTAAGTTTAAACTGACTTAATCCTGACATCAGAAGAACACTGATCTATGTTTTTTTAAGTGACTGTAATTTAATTTTTGTTATTATGCTACTATTAAGCAATGTAATTTTTGAACATAATTTATGTGGTTTTGAGATTATAGTAACTAAATTTATTTTTCATTTCTTTGTGAGTTATTGCAGTTTATACTTTCTATCCAGTTGCTGTATGTGTATTGTCACAAATATTTTTCCAAAAGTAATGTCAGCTGTGGCAATTGTTTTCAACATACTCATTGGAAATGTTCAATCTACAGATCTTGAAGGATATTTCATATGTTCACCTTCAGGATGAAAACTTAGGGTGTTTTTTTTGGGGGGTAGGGGTGGGATTAGAGGGAGGCTTGTGGTTTACATTTTCTCTCTAACTCTGTGACTTCCATATATGAGCCACAAGCCATCAAATCTTTTATAACTATGATGTTTATTTTTAAATCTCACCAGACGAGGTACAAAGCATAAGCATACACAAAACTAGCAGCACAGTGATGACCGCACTCAAAATCAGAAGAAATACTTCTCATCCCATCACTTAATTAATGCCAATATCTTAATTATAAATTAGATTGCTTATAAAACTGTGTGAATTTCATTTTTCATGGTTGAAATTTTAGTCCTCTTTATAAAATAAATTCCAAATTTCTTTTTTTTTCCTTGAAAATGCCTAAGACAGATTTGTAATCATTCCTTTCAGCTAAAAATACCATTTAACCTGCTCTTACGCACTTTCTGCCCTTAGCTCAAAAGTTGATGTAAATTACAAACTGTCTCCATTATGTTTATATTCTTGAAACACATACATAAATATGCTTTTGCTTTCTGCACACAAACTTTCTGTAGGCTCTCAATGACAAATGTCTCAGACATGGCTTCCTTTTCAAAATTCAAGCGAAAACCTTCAAGACCCTTCAATAAAGAGTTTACGGCCAATAACAAATGTCATGTAAAGCCAGATATCTGTGTTTGTTACAAATAAGCACAAATCAAGTATATTAAAAATCATTAAATATGAGTACTTTAATAAATGAAAATGCTGTTAGAATACTTAGAGACTGGATAATGCATGTTTGTTCATATTATTGCCTTTTACGTCCACTGTGCATTAGCTTTGCATAATTTCTCTAGGTATTCCATGGCATAGATGTGACTTTCTGATATAAGATTATGGCTTTCATAGTAATGTAATCAGAAATCCAAATTATGAAATGTGAAACTTAGTTTCTTAATCAAGCTCCATGAATCCCGCTAAGTTATTTCAATCTCACTTTACCTGTTTTGTTACTTTTCTTCTTGGAGAACCTCCATAAAACAGGAACTAAGTTATAACAGCTCCTATTACAATGGAGACTTTTGATTTCTCCTGAATTTTCAAGGTACCAATGAACATTTCAGAAAATAATCAAATTTGGGACAGTAGATTGATTGGCAGAATTTCCACCAACATGAATTTAGACTTGAAAAAATTCAACTGTCTGTGTAGGTCTCTTTGAAACCTCACCTATCCATGACAAAGCTCTGTATTCTACAAACCATGATTCCTCTTCCCTCTATCTGCACATTCCATCAGCACATTAAATTCTTCCATACCCTGACACCACCATATCTGTTCTCCCCATGACGATGTATTAGGAAGGCACAGAAACAAGGGCTAAATTTCTCTCTATATATGAGCTTTCATAAAAGCAGATTACCTGAAAGGCCATCTTTGCTTATATACCATAAAGATTGTGGAAAATAACAGAAAAGAAGAGAGTCAGAAAGAGAACTGGAATCATCTATTGATTTCTAAAGATTAATTTCTCATCTATTTATTTCTATAGATTCCCTTGGGCATACAATCAGTGCAAACACTTTCTAAAATGAAGGAAGGATTCCACTAGTTTCATTCTTGTTCCCTCACGTCTTTCATTTGATCAAGAAGTATCAGACATCCTAGAATCGACAAAAAATATTTGTTTTGGAATTAGGAATTTAGGTCTCTTTCTTATGCTTCCTACAGTGAAACAAATCAAACCATGGCAAGATATGTAGTTTTGCAGGAGTTTTGGCAGGCTATTTTAGCTCCCTAAAGCTGAAAACAGTAAGCTCCTTGGGAGAGGGTGACTTGAAGGACAGTGAGCCAGTTACAGCAGGAAAAATATGGATTCAAAAGACCTGGGGCACAAGCATTCTGGAATGGGGTTACCACCTTCACACCAAACCACACTCTGAATTACTTTGCTTGTAGTTTAACTGGATGCAGCTCTGCCAGTAGCACATCAGTGACAAAATGACTCAGCTGAAAGAAGGGCTGGAATTTAACACCTTTCTCCACCTTAGAAGGATTACATAATGAGTGTTTAGGGATCTAGTATCTTCTTTCTGACTCAGAAAATAAGTCTTTTGTTGTTTTTATCATCCACTATCTGTAAATATTAAAGGCAAAGCTGACACATAGTCATAACTAAATCGAACTTCAGAGTTCAGAGTCCTTCAAGAAATGTGTAAAGAACCTCACTATTTTACAGTACTTTAATTAAGCTATTATCTTTCACTAGATTTAAAAAAAACGAAGTTTGGGGAATAACATACAGACTTAAAATTCAATGCAAATGAGTTAAATGAATCATTTAGGACCTTTAAATTTCCTCTATAGTGGAAATTTATCTGGGAATCTAGAGGTCTTTTTGCTGTGAGCTGCTTTGGCCCTGATGTTCACAGAATAGAAAGAATATAAGAAGAAATGAGAGCAAACTGTGTTCTCTATTATATTGTCACTACACAAGCTTAAAAGACTAAGCAGAATAATATTAATAACATAAAGAAATCTCATTAAAGATTTCTTTTTACATTAGAATCATAGGTACAGCTTTGTTTGAAACACAGACATTAAGGTTTCATGAAAGCTAAAAAGGAGATTGGTTGCAGCCTACGTATTTCATTTTAACACAGTAAGATTGTTGTCAACATTTGCCAGTTATAATACACTGAGACTTGTATTACATAATGGCATATTCTGCTTTGTTCCAATTGTTGAAACAGAATGAAATTACTAAGTTGATATTATTTCACATTCAGCAGTGTTTTAGAATGGAATTAATAAGCTTATATCATAATTCATCAAAAATGGGAAAGGGTGGGATAGAAGAGGAAGGGAACAGAGACAAGGAAAACAAAACAGTTCTGTGGTTTGAGCCTGAAGGCTTACATGCCTCATCACTCAAGAGAGTTATCTTGAGTGAGCAGCCAAAAAATTGCTTCCCTCTACATTATGCAGTTCTGAGGCAGGGATCTGAAGACGTCATGCCTGAGTAGCCCAGATATCAGCCTTTTCTGCCATCTGCCCCACAGTGGGAATACCAGATGAAATCAGACCAGTTTGCTAAGTGAGCATAGTGAAAGGCAGCTCCCTAAAGCTGATTAACTGTGGAAAGGTCTTTGAAGGTGTGTATTAGCCACTAAGCAGAAAGGCAAATACACTGCACTTCTAAAGCCAGAAAAATTAAGAAATACAGTGAAAGTAGTTCCACAAAGAAGTAAACTTCTTCCCTTTCATCATTTTATGAAAATTAATTTAAAATAAGAGTGATTACAGGAAACTTAGAAATAATCTTGGGAGTCAGTTGTTGTTAATGAAAAATTATACACAATTCATGATGACATTTCTTTTTTTTGATGGAAAATAACTGATCCCTACCAAATCTAGAGACTCGAGTGCTCCTGAGCCTCAGGCCATATGCTGATTCAAGGTTTAGCTAATGAAAATCAGTAGAGTTAATCTAGTTTTAATCCTCAGAATAGCAGAGGAAACCTTTTCAAGCACAAGTGAGGCAGCTAGAAGATTAATATCACATATAATTCTGGAGATTCTTCCAAACTAGACGGAATTGGTTGGCATCAACCAGTATCATTTGAGACCAATTTCTGCCAAATATGAAAACAGTCAGCACATACAGTTTAGTAGTTGAGATCCTTGTGTCTCTGGCCTCTAATACATTAAGCAAGACCAATATGGATAGTGAATGTCTCAGATTTATGAGATGTAATAGGGGATGCCTTTAATGGGACATAGGAGTGTAGCTAAGATTTTCAATTTCTAGTATGAAACATCTGAGTTCTAATCTAAAGCTGAAAGCCTGAACACTAAAAATTACATTTCCAAGAGCAATTTCTGAGAGGGTGAGAAAAGGTGAGATGAACTCTCCATAGCGATTGGAAAAGGACACATTCAGCTAATAAACTCCTGAAGCAAGACTTCTTCAGGACTGGAAGAAAGACTCAAAATCTGCAGCTTGCCATTTGCAAAGCTGCAATTTTATTCACAAAAATTAATGTGACTGAATGTTGTTCTAAACTTCTTTTTTATACAGTCATATTTCTTACAGAAGTTACTTGCAATTCATATTAACTTTCCAGCAAATGTTGGAAATTTCTTAACTATGAGAGAGCACAAGTAAAGACAAAACCCCTTTGTCTCTTGAAAAATGGGTAAAATTTCATTATGAGACTCAAGTGATTCAGCACAAAAGCATATTGTTAATATCTTCTAACTTCTGCTTCATGTTTTAAATAACCCATAGAAATTTTCATTAAAGATCAATGATTTTTATTTAATAATGCCAAGATTCGGTAACAGCCGAATAAAAAAAAAAATCTGCTGTTTTCACAGAGGTCATATCAAGTTTTTCCAAAGTTTTAAACAATAAAGCTTTTAGGCAGCCCTAAGGTTGATTTGAACTATGGGAAAACAAATGACAGAAACTTCCCAGAAAGGAAAATAATCCCCATGAATTCTAAACTTGACTTTGAGAAGAACTCTGATTAACTGGAAACTAAAATAAAATCTAGAATTCATTCTTCCTCCCAGGGGATATACTTGTCCCTGACGCAGATGGGACAGTTTGAATAACTCCATAGTTTCCACTGACCTTTGTGATAGACTCTTAGAATCACTGGTCATTTATTCTACCTCCCCGAACCATGATCAGGTTCCACTAGATCAGGTTGCTCAAAGACTCATCCATTCGGGCCTTGAACACTTCCAGGGAAGGAGCATCCAAATGTCTCTAGGCAGCCTGTTCCAGTGTCTCACAACTTTCATAATAAAAAACCCTTACCTACATCTAATCCAAATCTACACTCTGTCAGTGTTAAAGGGTTGGTCCTTGCCCCAACATTACTCATCGTAGCAAAATTCCTTTCTATCTTTTTGCAAGCCTATTATAAATACTGAGAGGTCATATTATACAGTCTCCCCAGAGCCTTCTTTTCTCCAGACTGAATAATCACAACTCTCAAATTTTCCTCATATAGAAGGTGTTCCAGCCCTCAAAATATTTTTGTGGCCCACCTCTTGCCCCAGTTCAATGGGCCCTTATCTTTCCTGTGCTGGAGGCCCCATAGGTGGACTTAGTATTCCAGGTGAGGGCTCACAATGGCAGAGGGGCAGAAACACCTCCCTTGAGCTGCTGGTCACTCCTCCTTTCATGTAGCACAGGATATGATTTGCTTTTTGGGCTGTGAGCCCACACATATTTAGGGTTTCATGCACCAGTACCCTTGAATTCTTTGCAAAGCTTCTCTTAAATCTAGTCTGTAATGGCGCTGGTAGTACAGGTGATTGCCTCAAAACTTCATGAGGTTCACATGGGGCCATCCCTCAAGCCTGTCAAGGGATAACATCCCATCCCTCAGATATATCAACTGTACCACTCAGCCATTTGCAAACCTGGGGAAGGTGCACTCAGTACCACTATGTCACTAATAAAGACATTGAAGAGTAACAGTACAGACATTTGAGAGACACCACTTGTTATTGTATATGGGAATTTAGAGGAACATACTGAATATGTTACTTTTTACTGAAATAGGAGTCTGTGCTTCTCCTGACAGTGCTTATATATCCAGGGACATTTCCTAACTCACCACAATTCTGCACTTACCTAGTTTCAAGTATAACCCAGGTATTTCAGCTCAGAAAAATAGAATGGGTTAAAGTTTTATTTATGCTGTAAATGCTTGTAGTCATAACATTGTTTTTCATCATTGTTCTCAGACAAGAAAAATCCACAGACACACTTGCCTTCCTTGTAACTTCTGCAAGACTTCAAATGGAGCTTGTAATATTCACTGAGACATTCCAAGAGCTCCCTGAAGTTCAAGCTTTCACATCTAATAACTCCAAAAGTTATAAAATCATTTGTAGTAAAGTTGTCTTGCTCTCCTGCTTTAATCAATTAACATCTCTTCTGTCATATGCATTTATGAGGAGAATAATGGGGACTTGGTCAGTTTCTACTTTGACCAGCTAACTTCCTACACAAAAAAAAAATGTCATGGACCACTACTCAAATTGTTCACAAATTACATTTGGGGCACATTAATCCTGAAAAGCAAATGTACTATCTCCACAAGTTCTTCCCTCTGATATATTTTAATACCTAGACTAAACAATTAACCAAGAACAAAGCAAAATCTATCCTCCTCCCAACAAGTACAAAACTGTAAATGTCCACTTGATAATGTTAATCTATTTAGTCTGCAATTGGCTTCTTGCTAAAACCAAATTTTTTCAAAACTTGAAGCAGAAACGGACCTTTTCTCCTTTCTATGAGAAGACAGCTCATCCGGTGATTCTAATTACACCCACAAATACTTTTATATACACAATATGATGCCAGTAGTAGCTGCTTTTAACTTAAGGGCAAAAATGCTAACACAAAGGCATATATTTGCCCAGTAAAGGCTGGGGTGGGAAACAAAAATTAGATCTTTAACACAGAACTTCTATCAGTTTTATGTCTTCATTAATATATAGAAAATATAAACTAGTGGTCCTTTTGGTTCTGAGTTAAAAGTGAACAATTTTTTTGGTTCATAGTAAGCTACTTGCCTGTAGATTTTGAAAAATAGATGTCAGAGTATGCAGGCTTTCTACAGCTCTAGTAGGAAACCAGGAGGATGATGATAGGAAATTCTTCTTTGGCAGACAAGGTAATGAGATTTACAGAGAAAATAGCTGTTGCAGAAAAATAACAAAGAGAAAAAAATGACAGAGCAGACACAAAATGAGATATTCTCTATAAGGCTCAGGCTATGAACTGTGATGTAGAAATCTCAGAAATCTGTATCTGAATCAGAACAAGATATCAGACTTCTAAAATCAAAACCTTATAATATTTTATTTGGATATCATTCAGCTAAAGAAACTCCATTTCACCTTTTTTTTTTTTTTACACTACAAAGGAGAAAAATAATAGGTAATTAGCAGAGATGCAAAAGTTGTAACATCAAAACAGCTGTGTATTGCTGTGGCAGATCAGATGGGTTTCTGTCTTCAAATGCGATCAGGTTCTCCTTTCCAAATAATTTCATTTAACAAATATATTTTCCCTTTCACTACAAACCCTGCCAAGGGAGTTTGAGGCATTTTATTCACTTTCTGAAAAAGGCCTACTTCCACCATCCAAATAAGCCAGCAATTTTAGTTGTAATGATCACTAAAGTTTGGACTAAACTCCTCAGAACAAGGAACAGGTGCTATTTTACAGACTGTTGCTTTGTCATCTTAGGATTTGGCTTCTTTCTTGGTTTTGCTTTCCCTTTTAGTCATGCAAAAATAATCTGTACAAAATCAATTTTCCTGATCACTGGAAGTTTATTTGAAGTCTTCCTTCCTAGAAGAAGTCTAAAAAGTACATAGTCTTAGCTTAGGTATTTCTGATCTCTAAAAATCTAAACCACCTTCTGTAGATACAAAGCAACAAGCAAATATCACTGAACCAGTCCCTAGTTTTGCTGTATTTCTAAAAGATTTAAAAATGGAAATGTCTTCTTCTGCAAGTGTTCTGCCTATCAAACACAGCAGATCAAGCCAACTCCCCCAAAAAATTTATTCTTAATAACAAAAACACATTAAGTCCTCTTGTACTTTTCATTTGGCTTTGAACAATTAAGTTGTAGGCAAATGACTTGCAAAGCTTTTGTTGCACAATCATGAGTAGTATAAAAGTCAGTTTTAAGCAAAAACGTGCATGCTAAGAGCCAAAACTTTAAAAAAACACCAAGAAAATCTCAAAAGTTCAGTTGAGGTTATGGAAATGTGCAGTCCTGTAAAATGAATGATAGGCTTCCGTATAGACTGCAAGTTGCTTTGCAAAGCAGTTTTTCATTTCCTCGAAATTGGCCTCAGGCACAGGGATCCATTCCTTCTTGAAATTGCTGTTGCAGTGCAATTTCAGTTCCCATTCTCCCTCAGAGACTGTATGGAATAACCCACAACAATTTTCCAAGCATGCATACAGTATTGTGCATGCATGTGTACACAGATATACACAGTGGCTCTACTAAATAAACACAAAAAAAAGTAACAATTACTTATATCACTTACGTTTGAATTCAGTCCATGCTGTAAGGTTTAGAAGTGGTACCAAATATGTGAAAAAATTTCGGTAATTTTTGCCATTAATTAAAAGAGGTTTGACAAGTTTGGTCACTATTCTGGGAGGAGGGAGAAGAAATAAAAGAGGGAGATATGTGGCACTAACAAGTCCGGCCACTGACAGTAATATTTCCATTTTTTTCTTAACTATTTTGTGCATACAGAGAGCTGAGAAAGCCATTTAATTTGAGAGGCCAAGGTAAAAGTTTTCTTCAATTTTCTATTGCAAAGCCTTTGAGTGTTAACCATATTCACAAACAAAGGATATTTTGGCTATCTAACAAGGTCATATAATTCTGTAGCCAGAATAAAAATTAGAGTTTCCAAATGAGGCCTGTAAACAAAGGAAAATAAATGTTTTATTATAAAAATTATGTAATTTATGTCATGCCCATACATGACATAAATTACATAAATGACATAAATGACAGCTAGCTACAGTGACGCTATGAGTCTGATCATGATAGGCTGGAATTGTCATATTAATAAGTGTAATAAGATATATTAGGACATGTTTACTTTAGCATTTTAAAGGTTTCTTTTAAAAATCATTATTTCCTTTTAGTATAATTTATTTCATGGTTCAGAGTAGTCTGGAAGTGCTTGAACTATGCTGTCCTATCCCAGTGATTAACAATCCCTCAAACATAAAGTCCTGGCTCTGTGAAAAAAAATTATTTTGCTGTGAATGCTTTTAAATGAGTCTTTGCAGAAATTGACCAGTGCCTCATAATGTTCCTGTTCCCAGAGTTTTGTATTAAGCTCTGTATTAAGCCAGTTATTGCTGTACCTTCAACTATATCTAGAAGGTGACCCACAGTACGAAGTAGCTGCTGTTACTTTTCAGGGCTGAAAAAAAGCATCTGCAGTTATCTCTTTCTCTCCAAAAGCATCTTTTTCTGATTTGGTGCTCATGGTGCAATCACTTCAGAGGTAATTACAGTGTGCTGAAATTGCCTAATTTGTACTCTTGCAGTACAGATAAAAAACATAAACTTGTATGAAGAGGCTTCAACATGACAGCACAAAGACTAATATAGATATACTTTCTCTACCATTAAGGCAGAAATGAAATGTAAAAGGTTGCTACTGTAAAAAATAAAAAAAACCCCAAGTTTTCTTACCATTCCTTTGTGGTTTTATGTTCTCTGTGGACTAAGGATTAGATTTGTGCCTCCTTGAGGACAAAGGATTCAAAAGCACTTAATACATAATCTCATCTAAAACATGCCCAGAGCTCTAACAATCTCTTTCTTACCTCTTCCTGACATTGCAGGCATTTGTTGTCACTGACACTGACTGTACCTATCATTAAAAATTATCATCAGAAGAAAAGAAGAATTTGTTTAATAGTCTGCTAAATAATCATGGTTCTCAGTAATTCCCTTTATTTTAGACCTTTTATTTAAATAAAGTTTATTTTCTTCTATTGTCTTTACTATTGCAAGCAGTAATGACTTAAGTAGTAAAACATATTCCCGAAATACTTTACAAAAACAAAAGCAAACAAAGCTTTTCCTTTTATGCTGTTTTTTAATATCTTTTTATAAGATTATTTGCCTAGTAGCATTCATCCTTTCTAAAATGTGTTTAATGAAAGCAGAAAAATCCTTGTAACACTGTACAGTGGTGGCTTCTTAATGCATGTATTTGCAGCACAAGAAAAATCTGATTAATGAAAGCATTCCTTTAAGTTACTACATGATTTTTGAAAAAAAACTTTTATTAGTACTTGAACCAAGAATATCAAACCCAGAGATGGATTCTTATACATCGGGAAATAGCAAGATGCATATTTTTCCTTCCCAGCTCTTTAGCCATAAACAGAACTACTGACATGATTTCAGAATGCTCCACTATAAAGGGTCTTTTTTAAAGCATGCCTTTGAATTAAGACAGACTACAAGAGCTCTATAGGAGTCCTGGGATTTGGGAAGCAGCATTTGAGCAGCATGTTGCCCGTATTCTCATGCTGTGAACATGTTCATAGCAGTTCCATGAAAGTTCCAGGACTGCTGGTGTAGCATCTGTTCACTAGCAACAAAGACCTGGATATTACACAAGAGCTTGTTTTCTATTCATTGGCTGCCTTTTTACAAACAGTGTACTTCTTTTACAACAGGGGAATATTTTCTCTGTGTTTTCTCATCTTAACACACAAGCACACTCATTAAGAATATATATCTTTATTATATTAGCAGATATTTATCAGACCAGAGCTAATTTATCAGACTAGAGCTACTCTCAAGATCAATAGGGACTCCTTAGGCTTACCCATATCCAAAAAACACAGAGATGTTTCTGAAGATGTTAACAAGAAGTCATAACCTTGAGACAAAATGCCTTTCATTCAGCTTAACTGAGCACCTAATGCCCCTCTTCTCAAAGTGGTTATTACATGTCAATTCACATTTCAAACACTTAGTCTGACCTGGACACTTAACATCTCAGACCTTGCCCAGTGAGGAAGGGTGGGTATCTCTTGGTTCCACATACAGATGCAAATTTTGGCTTTTGTAGATCCCCAGTTTCAGTGGGGCATTCACGAGAAATAATTTTAACAAAAGTCATGGTGCTACTTCAGCTGAAGGTGTCATTTGCTCCAAATAATTTAGTTTTATTTTTGTTTGGATGCGGTTGCTTTATCAATTAAGCCCACTTAATGAGCTGGTTCAGGCAGGTGCACAGTCTGCTGATTACATTTGTTAAGGTCCAATTAGTGAGAGATGCCTCTGCTCAAATTAAGGTGCAAATGAGACCAAATGCCTGAAGTCAATAATACGGATTTTATTTAAACATGAATGTGAGGTTAAGAGATGGAAATAAATAGAAGTGTGGGGGTATGTGGGTGTATGTGTGTGTGTGAGAGAGAGAAAGGGAGAGAGAGATTGAGATAGTCACCATCCATGGATCCATCATCATCCCATTGGGCCTTCTTTATCCTGAACTTCTCAGTGGTGGAGTACTGAGGTCGTTCGAAACTTTTCACTAAAGCAAACAAAAAATTAATGCTCATTGGCTACACATTTCTCTTATTCTATTGGTTAAATGATTCCCCACTTCTATTGCTAATTGTCCCATGGTCAGTCTCTAATTTTGAGTCAGTGGGTTTCTTTGGTTGGTTGGTTATGATCTTCCCCTGATGAAATAACATTTTATCCAGTTCAAGCTGGTTTCAGCGCAGTTGCTGAGTTGGCTTTCTTTGTCCATTTTCAGTGATACATTGCTCTCCCCCAGTTTTGTTAACCTCCCCTTAGGTCTGAAATAACACCCAGACAATAGTACCACTTTTATCTTATCTCAAAGTCCTAGTATGGGGGCATCTTTTACTGTCCAAGTTCCAGGTACCCAAGCAGGTATGTTTGGGTGGGCTTTGATGTTCATTGGTGGTCACAGATACCATCTGTCCCATAACTTGGGGCAATCTTTGACCAGGGATATGTGTACAAGCAGTTACTTCACACAGTTTGCCATAGTGGGAATTTCTACCCAGATGTGTTAACCAGGATGAGCTAACCAGATCTAGCCAGGCCTGGAGTTCACACTATCCTGTCACTCCCTTCTGTGCTCATCTCATTACAAAGCCCTTCTGTAGCCTTAAGAGTGTTTGAGACGGGCAACTTACACTCCTTAGAGCATTGCAAAACCTCTAGATTTCTTCCTAGGTCACTTCTGAGAAATAACAATCTGGACCAAGCTGATCAAACATATGACTTGAGCACAGCTGGCCCAGCACGGTATGCCTGGACCACCCCCAGACAGAGTGTATGGATATGGACAGGAGAAGTATGGCTTCATCCTCTCAGGACAGTCTCACAACACTGTTTTAATAGATCTAGAAATAAAATAGATCTAGAAATAAAAAATTATTTTAATAACATGAAGATAAAGTGGGTGTCTAGTTATATTCCTTCTCCCACCCCCACCCTTAGCTACATAGATGTAGAAGAAAGTCTTCAGAGACTTTAAAAAAATAAACACCCTCACATCCATATAAACATGGTGCTCACAAGCATATGCATACACATCCTCTGCACGTGCCAAGACAGATTTTTCTCTCCATCATTGTAAATACCAGAATGGTGGAGTAGCATAGGTAGGGTGAATTGTTTCAATTTCTTTCTCTTTCATGTAAATTCTGGTTGCTGCAGACTTCAATGGAAGAGAGTAAGGAAGCTAATCTAGGCACATTTGTCACAGGCAACCTGCCTGAGTGTTCTCAGCCTAGGAGACAATCAGGTTAAAGGATCCTGTACATTCATACTGAGGCTATTGAGTGCAATTGTTCATGGATTTCAAGAAATCAGATTACCCATAATCGGATAGTAACATTTGACATGCTACACATTATTAAGAAGTCACTGTAAAATTGTTATGCAAATGCTAGATTCACAAGGAAGAGTGAAAAGAATAGGATAACCAAAGAACTGTATGGTGTTCTGAAGTAGCTGCACTACTGTTGCCAATTACATACCAGTCTATCTTTTGAATGGGATTACATTTCTGAATAGAAATTCTAGCAATTCCACTGGACATCATTAAACCAGTGGTAGGTTCCATGTACAATCCTTTGTAAAAATTCCAAAATCCCATTGCACTTTCATGCTTCCTTTTTTTTCATGCTTCCCCTTTTTTACATGAAAGACATTCACCAGCCATTTTGTGCAGTACTGTAGTGAATAGTTACATAGAAGAGAAAAAAAATAATGCACTGTAGGATGTACACTGAGGACAGGTATTGATTCAAAAGAATAACATTGTTAGATAATTGTTAAACAGCTGATTAGCTCAATGTCATGACTTAATTTTCATATGCTTCCTTCTATCTTGCTCATCCTCTGATACTGCTCGAATAATAGCATTTACTTATATTAAAGTGTTATCATATGCGTACCCTACACTTCCCTTCAATTCCATACTCACAGTGTTTTGTGTAAAGATTATAACATTACATGGTGTGAAATATGTGCAGTCTGACATCTATTCTTTTGAAAAGCAAACCCGAGAAACACCAAGTAACGTGTTTGCTGATATTCCTGCTGTAGCAGTCCGATTTGGCACAATCACATGATAAGAAGCAGTCTGAAAACCTAATTTATTGTTAAACTAAATGCATTTCATGGTGTTTAATTGAAGCCATCACCCCTTTCCATTGCTGGAGCCCAAAGGAAGTGACTGCCACCATATCCAGTGCCCTTTGGCCCTGCAGTGATTTAGGGCTGGTTGCCACTGCAACAGCCACCCCTGCCCATGGCGTGTCCCTGCCTGGCTGCTGCATCCTCTTGGGATGCTGTCCCTGCCCATGCCCAATGCAGCTGTGCACCTCAGCTGCTGCTGTTGCCATGTAGACTGGAAAAAGGAAAAAAAAAAAAAGAGAAAAACCAAAGCCCGTGCCTCATTAAAAGGTTAAAACCCAGAGTCTCCGAAGTTGCCATTTTATTTTCTGCAAGGCACGTGCTGTCTGTCATGATGACCTCGACATTCAATTCTATAATTTCCCCTTGGGTAAGAGAATTTGCAAGGGCATATTCTCTTTAAGTTCAACATCTTCCATTGCAAATGTGATTTGCCTTCAAAAGCAGCAGCAAATCAAATTCTCTGTCTCATCACAGCTGCTTGTGTGCATTTGCTGGATTATTGATTTGGAAATCTAACATCTGCAAATTTTAAACCAGCCAATTAAACTTAGGAAAGGCTTCACACATCTCCCCTGCTGCATCCAGGCTAATGGTACATACCCACATGACTGAGAACTACTCTGGAAAATGAGAAATGCCTGTGATCAGTAATAATTACCACCCAACATTAAAAAAATACAGCCTTTGTGATCTAACCAGGCTTCTACAGGCATCGGTGGTAATTTTAAAATTTATTTCTGTGGTACAAAGTTGAACAACATCTCTTCTGGTTTTTAATCCATCACTTCTTGAAATCAACATCTAAAAAGAGATAACAGTTTATATTAGATCAAAAAAGCCATCAGAAAAAGGGAAAGAGCAATCTTTTAGGGCACACAAGCCCTTTTTCAAGCCTAACATGAGTCAAGCACACACTGGAAAGAATTACTCTGGGTGCATTCAGCTAAGAGGGAAAAAATATTTACAAAACTCAAAACTAAATTTCCAGGAGCTTATTTGCTTACTATGTATAGTATATGTATATACTATACTATATGTATATGTATGTATACTATTATGTATACTATTACAGGATAAGTGAAATTCTAACCTAAATTATGAGTGGGTTTGAAAGTACGCTAGAAATTTCTTCCTATCTTAAATACTTCAAATTCGTCACCATTTTTTTTGCCTATTATTCAGAGCTCAACATGATGAAAGTAACAGCTATTTTCAGAATAAGCTATTTTCACATAGGCACTTTCCCTTTCTTACTTCCTAGTTTCTTACAGTTATTCTCAATATCTCCTCACTTATTAATATAATTTAATGATATCCAGAGCAATTACCCACTTTAATGTTTGCTCTGTATCAGGCTTAAAAAAGGGCTTGAGAGCTTCACCCATCTGTTCTTTTCAAATTATGTCAACTTGCCCAACTTATAACCTTGGCTAGTGCAGCCACAAAAAAATGCTATTAATTTTGATATGTTTTTTATAGTAAAAAAACAAGTTCAGTGTGCAGCAGCAAATCCATTATTCAATCAGAAAGGGAGGGTATGATCTCACTATTTACATCTTGCTAAATTTAATAAAAACAATAAAAGAAAAGAAGAATAATTCAGAGATAAAAAAATACAAATTATTTTTACTGCTGTGCAATATTCCAGGTCCTTTTTTGTGATTGTCAGTACAACTTTAGAGAAGATTTTTCAAACTCAAACAATATTTTTATTTAGTAATGATCATAAACACACTAAAAGTAAGCATAATGTTCAAAATAATGTCATTTATACACAAAAATATTTAGTGTATTCTGATAAATCATTCTTAAGATGATATTTAATAGGACAATTCTAAGCAAGTATTTTTTCTTACTAGTAGGTTATCCCAGAGCAGAATCAAAGAATCACATAATATGCTGAGTTGGAAGGGATCTACTAGGATCATTGAAGTCCAACTCTTGGCCCTGCACAGGACACCTCAAGAATCCCACCGTGTGCCTGAGTACATTGTCCAAATGCTTCTTGAATTCTGTCAGGCTTGGTGCTGTGACCACTTCCCTGGGGAGCTGTTTCAGTGCACAACCACCCTCTAGGTGAAGAATCATTTCCTGATATCCAGCCCAAATCTCCCCTGATGAAACTTCAGGTCATTCCCTCAGGTCCTGTCCCTGGTCGCCACAGAGGAAAGATCAGTGTCTGCCCATCCTCTTGCCCTCATGAGGAAGTTCCAGACTGCAATGAGGTTGCCCCTCAGTTTCCTCTTCTCCAGGCTGAACAGACCAAGTGACCTCAGGTGTTCCTATCCAGACCTTTCTCCATCCTCATGGCTCTCCTTTCAATGGTCTCTATTAGCTTTACACTTTTTTTATAAAAGATATATTTAAGCAGGACACAAAACTGCCCCCAGCACTTGAGGTAAGGCCAGCCCAATGCAGAGCAGAGCAGGACAATCCCCTCCCTTGCTCAGCTGGTGATGCTGTGCCTGATGACTCTCAGGACACGGTTGGCCCTCCTGGCTGCCAGGGCACTGCTGATTCAGATTCAACTTACCATCAACTGGGACCCTCAGGGCCTTTCTGTGGCATTGCTTTCTATCGTCTCATATTGCAGCCTGTCCGTCCATCCAGGGCTGGCTAGTTCCAGGTGCACAATCCAGCACTTGCTCTTGTTGAGCTTCACCTGCTTAGTATCAACAATAAGGTGTGATATTCTCCATTCTGTATTATGTAGAAATTGAGCTACTTATTTCCAGGTGGCATGGTGCAACACCAGGTGCCCACCAAAATTCCTCTGTCACTCCCCTGCTCAGTAGTCAGGGAACAGAACAGACAGCATAAGGTTCATGGTTTGCAATAAGAACAGGAAATGATCACTCACCAATTACCATCAGAGGCAAAACAGACTTGACTTGGAGAACTTGGTTTAATTTATTACCAATCAAACAATGAGAAAAAATAATAATATTTTCAAACATCTTCCACCCCTTCTTCTCCCTAAGCTTAACTTCCTTCCCGATTTTGCCGCCTCCACCCCCAGAGGCACAGGGAAACAGGGAAATGGGAGTTTTGAATTTTGAGACTTCTTGAAAGAGTTTTGGTCTCCAATCTTTTTTTTTAAAAACACACACATATCTATGTATATAAAACGATGATTGTAGTAAAACATCTTACCACTCAAGGAGAGAGTGTTTTCAGGCCTGTGTTCCCAGGCCTGAAAGCAACTACATAAAAAATACACCATTGTGAAAGGATTCCCTGAGGAAAACAAAAGGAAGGACTGTGAAGTGAAAATCTCCAGGAACTGGATTGTATAGCTCTTTGCATCCAAGGCATCAGATACAGCCTGAAGCACTGTACTACACTGAATCAACTTACATCTTAAGCATCTCTAGGAAACCCTAAGAAGAAGAGCTCTGAGGAGCTCAGTTAGAACAGAAATTTGTAATATCCTCAAAATAATTCGTGTTACAGGATTGTAGAAATGTCAAATAATGCACTCTTTCAGCAAAATACAATTCTTCTTACGACCTTTGACGCATGCAATTATCTAGAGTGTTAACTGCTTTTTATGACAGGGGGCCCACCTAACAAGGACTGGTTGCATTAACTGCAGACAAAATTTGGTTTGCCTCCTGGGAATGAGTAGGGTTTTTGCTGTCAGATTTTTAAAAATCTATTATTTTGAATAAATGCCCTATAAAAAGTCAAATTTTTAAAATAATATAAATTTGTTTTAGTAATGTTGGATTGACTGAGCAATGGATTCAAAGTACAGAAACAGAAGCAGAAGTCTACCAGTGTGTGCAACTATTCTGAGGAGCAGGAATCTCAGTGCAGCCACTGTACGTGGCAGTAGCTCTGCAATGACACTGCATCATCTGGTCAGGCTGAGGTGCCACACACTTCTTGGACACTGAAAGGAAGCTCTGCGCAAAAGACATCTCAGTCCTCTGTAGTATCCTCCATGTCTCAAAGACTAAAACCATAGGTACTTTTCCACTTTACTCTAATTTCTAATAACTAGAAAACATATAAAAGTGAAAAAAATTGTCAGAAATAATAGTTGCTGGTTTTTTCTTACAAAAAGATCACAAATCTAATGTTTTTTAAAAAATTTGAAGAAATTACTTGATTTACTTCAATACTAACTTGTCACTTATTCACTTATACCTGAATTAAACCTTCTTTCTAGCACAAGCATAAAATGACAGTTCTAACCTTTTAAGAAAAGAAAAAAAGGTGAAAATAAATAGAATTTCCTTATTTATTTTAAAACATGACAGGAAGACTTACATCTTGTAAAATTATCCAAAAGAGACAACCGAGTGTAAAAAAATTAACATTGCATTTGATAGGTCAGTTCATAATTCAGCTTTCTTTGAATCTTTCTGTATCACTCTTCATCCATATTCCTACTTGGTGTACCATATAGGCAAAATATTCAGAAAGGAGAAAGCAATATTCTTAGGAAAAATGGAGCTTCAATACATTACCAACTGCTAAGCTAAAACTGTACCCACAGTTAAACTGTTCATCTTTCCTTGCATAAGAGTGTCAATTGTAATTCAACTCTTACAGCCAAGTTTTGCTACCAGTATATTGGATGAAGTCAAGACAGAATGATAGCAGGACATTTTTCCATAATTTCCAACTCAGTGACCTCCTGTTAGAAGTTTTCAAAATGTGGTGCGGTTTCATTGATATCTCAAGTTTGCAATCTATCTGTTAGGATATGGCAGGCCACATTCTCGTTTTAGGAAAAAATCACAAGCTGAAAGATATTGGTAACAACCAAAGGCTCAATGCCTTCAAATCAAGTATTTCAAATGAAATATTTTTATATTGTCAGAAACTAAAGTTTTTTCCCAAGTTTTCTTTGGAGAGGCAGCACTCCAGTGGGAAAAAGGAGATGTTATAGAATGCCCATTAGCACATGATACAGCATGTGTTTTGCTAGGCTTACTTTTAATGCAGTTCACTACTTTTATAGCCTCAATGATTATTTTTATTCTCCTGCTAAACATTAACACATTTTTTCAGGGGTTGGTGTCTGTTTTTCTTCCATAATTAATTTATAACCAGTGGAAACCCATCCTGCTTTAATCTGACTTAGCTAAAAGGCTTGACTACTGAAAACCATCAAGATTTTCCCACTTGCAGAACAAGAGCAACAGAGATTACTTTTTCATTTTCTGGATCATATTAATTCACCATCATGCTAAGAACAGAAAATATCCAGAGACGTGAGTTTATTTCCTACACCAGTTCCCCACTAGTTCCAGTTACCCGGTTATACCAAGAATTGACATCTTTCAAAAGAACTTTTATATTTACAGTGGCATAGTCCTGACGTTAATATTTCCAGATGTTAATATTTCCAGCCTGGCCTTTTTATTTGCAGTATTTGTGTCTTGTTTCAAGCAGTAGAACTGAAAATTTTTGCAAGTGCAAAAAGCAAAAGAGAAAGATGACGATGGTGACACTGGGACATCGAATCCCTGATGTAAGGACACCAAGTGGCATCACTACAATCTCTTTGAGAAGAGCAGAATGCCTGTTTATGAAGGTGATCAAGACTATATTACACATACATTTCCTCAGGAATGATGTAGGTATACTTGGTACTTCCTTGAGGCAGACATATTGGATAGGTTGTTTAATCAGGTCACTTTCAGCCCCATATTAGACCCAACATGTTCCAAAGAGATGCAAAAAACATACTCTGTAGTTATGGAAACCTGTGAAATGTACTTGAACCTTGTGGAATGCAGCTGTGTAATGTTTTGTAAAAAGTCCTTTGTTGCCTAAAATTCTTTTTATTGAAATATATTTTCAAAGAAAAAAAAAAAAGCTGAATGTCTAAAAATTGTGGAGTAACCACATGGGAGCCTATTTATATCTATTGATTTGTTAATTTTAAAGGTAGTGTTTTGATTGTTAGAGATCTTGTCAATGAGAACAGACAAATAACCATTTTGTTAGCATTTTTGTTTATGTTTCATTATATGAAGTGAATATTTCACATGTGTCTTGTGTGGCTGAGTATAGTCTATATGTGAACTCAATTTGCTAATCCTGCCTAATTACTAATTCACTTGGAATAAGGTGCCTTTCTAAGGACTGCTGCTGTTTGGTTTATAGCCGCTGTTCCACAAGCAACACTGAAAAGTGAAACATAAAACTAGGATACAACTGTGAAAGTTAATGGAAATTACAGAATAAAATCATGCAGAACTCACTTTTAAGAAAGAATCAAAGTTTGATTTGTTTAGCGTAGAAATTTGGCTTCCTTTTATTCAGATTGCTACAATACTATTATGTAGTCATTGCCTGAATATTTTTTCTGAATATGACCCTTTGGGGTTGTGTCTGGGGGATTTTTTCCCCTTTGATCAATCAGTGACCCTGAGAAGAAAAAAAAATACTAAAACTTCATGCATATGCTAATGCATTTTGTGGTCCTCTGCTTTTTCTGCATGATGCAGAAACAAACAAAAAACAGGACTGGTGCTGGCAGGACCCAGGCCAGGGCCTCCACTTGTGGTTTTTTTCAACTTTTTCTTTTTTTCCTTTTAGTAACATTATTGTCTCAAACAGCAGAGGCAGTCATATGTATACACCAACAGAGTAGGCAAAAATTGCTCAAAGAATTACCACAGTAACAAAACCTCCAGAATTGTTCCCTAAAATGAAGTATATTCATGCAGCATACACAGCAAGTTCTCACTTTCCTTTGGCTTTATTTTTTTTTTCTTGTACTTGATGAATCAGCCTAATATTATAGAATATTACTTTTTAAGCAGTATTTATCTTCCCTGGTGTTTTCCATAAATCCCAACAAAAACACTTTGGTGAAAAAAAAGTGCTTTAGAAATCACTTCATCACATTCTTTCATAAGGCTTCAAGAAGTTTTAGCACTGCTTTTGAATATTTTGAAGCCATAAATGGCTAAGAATTTAACCTGAAAAATCCAATACAATTTTCAACAGAAAACCTAGAATACAATTTCAGCTTTTAGCAAGGATTTATGGACATATCTATTTCCCAAGTGCCTGAAAATTACAGTAACTGCTTAGAAAGTGAGCTGTGTAAGAAAAAAATACTGTTCTTATGCTGTGTTATTCACATACATGTAAAAACAATATCTTTAATACAGTGCTTTAAGAAGGAAAAACTACAAATATTTTAGGAACTAGGACTTTGTAAAGAACTGAAAATTTATCCTGAAAAAGGAAGACAAGTTATGATATTTATGGTAGCAAGTGCACAAAAAACAAAGGGGGACAGGGAAGACAAATTCTGTAGTTTTATTCACCAGTATTGTGTATGACATATGCTTTTGTAGTGTTTTATTGCATGGGATTATATCATTTTGGTTAATAGTCAAAATGTAGGCCCTGCACCCTATTTGTACAGAAGCTGTGGTAGTGCAGAGCAGTCACTAAGCACTCCCCAAGAAAAACTGATTTACTGAAATGTCCAGTGGCCATTTTAAAGCAAAGATGAATTGCTGGAGGCGCACAGCCCAACAAACTCCCCCCATACAATGCCTGTCTACCTTAATATGCACCTGGGAAATCAAGTTTCCCCAGACAGAAATAAAAACACGCTCCTTGCCTCACTTAAGCAATGAGATATAATTCAGTAGTGGGGGAGTAGAGCCTGGAGGCAGAGGGTGCCAGGCAGTTCTGCTTACACCAGTATCTCACACGCCTCACAACAGCCAAGAGGAGTGTCCTCCTCAATCAGCTCCAGAGGAAAGTAGTGGTACATAGATCACAGCATGAAAAAATTAAAATGAAATCTGATCTGCAAAACTTTCACTGGGACAAATCCCCTGCAAGGCCTCCTGCTGCTGTCCCTGTTCATTCTTGAGCTTGCAGGAAGCAGAAACAATGCTTCTATTCCCTCTGGTGCATTTTTTTAACCTCACCAAAGAGTTGTATTTCTTTTATTACAAAGAATTTTCATAAATATTATGTAGCAAGCAAAATCCTTGAAGTTTTGCAACACATTAAGTGCCATAAGCCAAAAATACTTTATTATGGAGTTCACTGCCTTAATTTTTAAAATAATTCATGCTAGAGAACTTCCAAGTACTCAGACTTTCCATATTCAGGAACACTGAGA
Source organism: Motacilla alba alba (assembly GCF_015832195.1). Lineage (NCBI taxonomy): Eukaryota > Metazoa > Chordata > Aves > Passeriformes > Motacillidae > Motacilla > Motacilla alba. Next base: position 76,985,055 of record NC_052017.1, read on the forward strand.
CTTGGCACATCCCAAAGCCCTTCTATTCAGTGTAGTGAAGTGTAATTTATGAGAAATTTAATTAACACCGTTACACCATTTTATTCATCTATGGATTTTCAGGTATAAAGTGAATGATTTAGAAGGATTTTTTAGTCCAGGCATGAAAAACAAATACATTCTGCCAATGAATTATTATGCCCTGGTCCTTTAACCACTAAGCACTAAGATAAACAAGTAAATTATTATTAGAAATAATAGATTTAAATGCACTTGGTCTACATTAGCTATAAAAATGGACTTATTTAAAGAACACTTGAAAAAATTAGATTCAGTCTTTCATTTTTTTTTTCTGACAGAAGTAATCATGGCAGAAGGGTAAAAGGAATCCAAACCAGCATTCCTTTCTTCTTAAAAAAATTTCTTTCTTTAGTCTCCTTTCTTCGATCCTTTTCTCCTCCACAGTCTAGGTCAGGACTCTGACCACGTTTGGGTTTTGGCAGAGGAGGGTTTCTTGGGGGGATGTAGAGCACAGACAGGAGAAGAAAGCAAGAAGGAAGACATTGTTATTTATGCAAAAATTGAATCTCCTCACCTGACATTGTTTCTGATAAAAGCATATATAAAAATGTTCCAAAGTGAAAGTATTTTGCCAAAAACATAAGTGGTTTTTCCTGGGGGTCTCAGTGCACATTCATTTACACACAAGCTTTATATGGTAGGTAGTAAGCACTAACATTGACAGGGAGCACATAAAAATTGAGATGTAGGAGTGATTTTGGCAAAGAACTATGGAGAAAAATGTACAGTGATTAGGTAACAATTTTACTCAAGTGTACAGCAAGGGCAAGAGAATTTCCATTGAGTAGATGCTCCTTTTATGAAATTTTTGACTCCAGAGCCACTTTTTAAACTATTATGCTTTGCCTGCCCACACAGCAATCCCAACTTGGCCTCGTTTACACAGCAGAACTCCTTTCTAAGGGCATTTCAGCTATGTACACTGGAAAATGTAGTCTGCTATTTCTCAGTGGTTTAGACAGTAAAGAGAAGTATTATACATAGATCTGGTATGTTCAGTTATTAATTTGATGCTGAGAGCAACTGGGAAAAAAGAAAGCCTAGAGTTATAAAGTAATTGCCTGATTTTTAACTAGTGTGCTTCTTTTGTGTAACTCTCCTTAGCAAAGAGTTAGACTGACAGGTTACATTCCCAAAAGGAGAAGTTAGGAGAAATGCCAGGAAATATTTCCAGGGAGCTTCCAAAGATGGATTGTCTTACAGTAGGAATAACTGATTTCCTAACTTCTGCTGAGTTAAACAAAAGCATTTTTATAAATTTTTTAGAAATAGATATATTTAGTTTTTTCCACCATGCACTTTCATAACCCATTTAGAAATATTGGTTTCAATTTTCTCTGGGGTTTTTTGCTCCTACATTAATCTAGCCTAATTCCTACCAAAAAAAAAAAAGTTTCAGAGAATATTAAATTCAAAGCAAGTAAACAAACAACACAAGAACCAGAGAATTTTAATCTTGCAACATTGAATCATTATAAAACCACAGAACAAGCCTGGGCTCAAAGGCCTGTGTTAAGAAAGAGAGACAGTCTGCAGTACATTTAAGAATCTGTCCAGAATCTCAAATGGACTCAACCACTTTTCTCTTTGAATATGATTTAACTAGTTTTCTTTTTGATGGCCTGAAGAAATTTTTCCACATGATTGTTTTCAAGAAAGTTCAATCTAATTAAATTGAAAATAAAGACAAGGAGACACCATGCCTCAAAACAGCAAAATTTATTTAATCTGGGCTGGTAAACCTAGTTTCTTTCACATGTCAAAATTTGGGCAAATCTTGAAGTCAGTTTCCCTTCACCTCTGCACATCACTCCTATTTAATTATTTGTTTTTGTATACCAGAACTAGGGAAAGAACTGAAGTGTGAAACTCTTTTGCTTTGCAGATCATTAGAACTATCAACATTTCAGCCACATTTTTTTCCAGTGAAAATTGCAGAGATAATTAGTCATTGAGGATGAATTCCTTCCATTGTTTTTGTTTATAAGCAAAAAGTGAGGGTTTCTAGCTTTGCCTCTTTAAAGAAAAAGGTGTAAGCATTGAATTGAAAAGGACAAATCAGTATGAAATAAATGAGAAGTTAGCAGTCCTTTCATCCAAGCTACTTTCATCCAAGGGCATAACAGGATCCTTGAAATGCTCTAATTTTGACCTACAGTTTTCTCCCTAAGCACATTAACACCGACATTGATTTCTACCATTGCTTGGCTTCTTCTCAGGGTAAGGTATAGGGTGGAATTTCTTCAGAAAAAAATGTTCCATTTCTGGATGATGGGGCAGAGTGTACCCTCAGCACTCCTCCCAACCACTGGGTGGAGTGCTGACACTCTGGAGTGTTTTGCTGCCATCCAGAGGGTTCTGAACAGGCTGGACACATGTGCTGACGAGAACCTCATGAAGTTCAACACACAGGAGTGCAAAGTCCTGCACCAGAAGGAACAAACCCAGGCATCAATATATGCTGGGGGATGCCAACCTGGAAAGATGCTTTGAAGAAAACCACCTTTTTGCTCAGAGGGGGACTGACCACAGTCACCATTTTCTCAGGGAAGTTGTGGAGTCTTCCTCAATGGAAATATTAAAAAGCTGGCTGGAGATGGTCCTGAGCAAGGTCTAGGTGGCCCTGCCTGAACATGGTGGTTAAACTAGATGGCCTCTACAGGTCCCTCAACAATGAGGCAACCTCACCCAGTCTGTAATTGTGATCTACCACAGGTGCATTCAAAGGACATTTTACTTCATTCTGTTAATCTTACAGAATGAATTTATACTTACTTGGTTCCCAACTCATCACTAAAGTAAAGAATAATGCCCATGTAGGACAGATCAGCTACAAGTCAGATCTCCAAGGACCTAATTCCATATTTCCTACGTATTATTTGGTCAGAGAGGGTAAAATACTACCTAACTGAAATCCTGATATTTCAAACCCCTGAAACCAACTTCCTTATATGCCAATTACATATAAGCAAGATAGAAAGACTTATACTGCTGGCATTCTCTGTGTCAGCTCCCCAGAAATATAATTTAAACTGGTCTTGCACCAGCAAACTTTGCATACCTGACTAAGGCTTAGCTATTCCTACCCGATAAAGGGAAAGGAGGGAGTAAAATTAACCCAGCTGCTTCTAGGGGATGGTCTTGGAGGGTGGAAATAGAAATGGCTAGTTATTGGGCCACAGTCATTAGCACCCTTTTTGTCTATGTCAGACCATGTCAGAAAACAAATTCGATCAGTATTGGTACAAGCAAATTATTGCATTTTTGAAGAAATAGAGCACATCCTGGAGATACTGTGTTGATTCAGGAAGGAAGTCAATACAGCATCCAAGATAAATTTACTGACATAAACAGTCATTACTGCAGCCACTCAGGGTGCCACTGCAATTTTTAACCAGCAAGATGAATTTATGCATACCAGAGTGGTGACTTGTTGTGTGGCTTTAGCATTTTCCTTGCAGGCGCTGCCATAAGCAACTGCTGACTCGGCCTACAGCTAAAGCTCAAATTGAACATGACTTTTAGAGGCACTTAGCAAGACCATGCTTTTGCTCACACTTCTTTGGGTACGGTCACAACAACAGCAAAGCCAAGCACACTGTCCTATCTTCCCTTACCCTCTCATGTATTTTAAAACTAAAGCACTGAAATCCAATTCCAAACACTGAAATAATGTAAGCAGTGTTTGTTCTAGCCTGCTAATTCTGACACCCACATATAATACAGAAGCCACAAACCACATAGAAGTAATTTCTTTTCAGCTTTGCCCCTGTAGGCCTGCTGAATGTTTATCCTAAGGTTTATAATGTGAGTTTCTCACAAAGATGTAAACAGGAATATGCATGCCAAACATTTAGATGACTACTTTTTTTTCCCTCAAGTCTCAAACCATGAAATATAATGTCCTTCATAGTAAGAGACTCCATTTGTAGTTAGAGGTCTATTACAAGGAGTTGAAAAGAAATGTTGTATCTTCTATGTTAGACTGATGCAGACATTTTTCTTGTTTTTTGCAAGAAACAGCAGTAGACTTACAGAGTTCTTTTTTGTCAGTATTTTGTCTCTCACAAGTTCTTTCCTATAAGGTTTGTTAGTCTACTAGCTGCATGAAGTATTCATTACAGTTTTAGTCTCAAACACTGACTTTCTCTTCCTTCACAATTCAAGAACAGGCACACACGCTTAGTGTGCTCCTTTTGATATGGAGTACACCCAGCCTGTCAGCTTTCAAAAATTTGTCACTCAGGGTATGTTAAACATCTGACTATGCTTAGGTAGGTGGTGGCAAAACTCTGCATCTTTTTACAGTTCCCTGTTCTTAAAAACTTATGATTTTCACAAACCATATCAGCTCTTACCAGCAAGTCAGAACCTCTATCTAGGACCCAAACATGAATCTCTAATTCAGATTTTTATCTAACTTGACAAGGCCTTCTAACTTGACCTTCTCTTGAAAGAGAAAAAAACCCAGTGAATTTTCTCCCTCTTCTTAGGAACTTTTCTCAACACTATACATGAAATTCCCTCCTCAGGCAAGAATATTTCTTAACTTTGAGTCTTCAGGAGACAGTAGCAATAGGAATTTGGAAAGCATGGATACTTGGAAAAGAAATAGGAGCAATATTGATATTTAGCTTCCTCTTGTCAGCTGTTTTAGGCAATTAGACAAATAAACTACTGAAGAAAAGTATATATGACTAGAGCCAGGAGTCTGAATGATGGAAGTCTGCCTTTTGATGAGTACAAATCAAAGAGAAATTGGGACTTTCTATTTATGCAAAATGGTTCTTACTTTTAGCAGTCATGGTATTAGAATAGAATCATAAAATCATAGACTCATTTAGGTTAAAAAAACCTTTGAGATCAAGTCTAACCATTAACCTAACACTACAAAGTCCCCCGCTAAACCATTTCACTAAGTGCCACATCTGCATGTCTTTTTAATACCTCCAGGAATGGAGACTCTACCACCACTGTGGGCAGCCTGTTCCAATGTTGGGCAACCCTTCTGGTGAAGAATTTTTTTCCTAATATTCAATCTAAACCTCACCTGGCGCAACTTGAGGTCATTTTTTCTTGTCCTATCACTTATTATGTGGGAGAAGAAACCAAGACCCAAGCTCACTGTAACCTTCTTTAAGGCACTTCTAGAGAGCAAGAAGGACCCCTCTGAGCCTCCTTTACTCCAGGCTAAACAACCCCAGCACTCTCAGCCACTCGTCCTAATGTTTGTGCTTCAAACCCTTCACCAGCTTCCTGTGAACACAGGAAGTCCTCCTCTGAACATACTCCAGCACCTCAATAATGTCATTCTTGCAGGGAGTGGCCCAGAACTGGACACAGAATTTGAGGTGTGCCCTCACCAGTGCAGAGTACAGGTCAATCCCTGCCCTGGTCCTGCTGGCCATACTAATGCTGGTACAGGCCAGGATGCCATTGGCCTTCTTGGCCACCCGGGCACAAGCTGGCTCCTGTTCAGCCACTGTTGACCAACACCCTCAGGTCCTTTTCTGCTGGGCAGCTGTCAACCAATGCCTTCAGGTCCTTTTCTGCTGGGCAGCTTTCCAGCCACTCTTCTCTAAACCTGTAGCCTTTCATGGGGTTGCTGTGACCGGACCCTGCCCTTGGCCTTATTGAACCTCGTACAATTGGCCTTCACCCATGGATCCATCCTGTCCAGATCTAGAGCCCTTCCCACCCTCCAGCAGATCTCATTCAGCCTGGAGCTGTCTGCAAAATGACTGAGGGTGCACTTGATCCCCTCATCCAGATCATCAGTAAAGATACTAAAAATTAATAGGAGTTGCTATTAATTCAATACCATTATTATTTTTTGTATTTCAATGTAATGTTTTTTCCCTAGACAAAATTTAACAAACAACACTTTTGATTAAAAAGTATTGTTTGCTATTTTTAATATTTCAAATGTGATAGCAATTTTTACAGTGGGATTTTTTTTATTTTAAGATTAGTTTGTTAAAAGATATTTGTTTTAACAGGCTGTTGAAAAGGGGGTTTGTTGAAGAACAATAGAAAATAACATTTTTACTCCTTTTAGGAGATTATCTGCCTAGCCTTGGGTCACCTTTGTGTAATAACCACTTCATGGCTATACGAAATGAGCAGAGAACACAGAGAAGTCATGTTCCTAAACACAAGGAACACAAAGTCCCCAAACTGACCCATCCTGGTTCACCAAGCACACATAGTAGGAGAAAAGAGACTGCACACATTCACCTCATGCCTGTCCACAGTGAAGGCTGAACTGTGCAATCAGATAGGAGACAGTGCAGTACCCCATTAATAATAAATCAGAAGCACTGCATGGGGACAGGAGGGAAATTGGTGGAGAAGAAAATAACCAAACCAAATGGAAAATGACAGTGATTTAGGAAGGAAACTTTTGAGCATTCCAGAACTGTTTCACACAATGTAAGTTTGCCATTTGACAAGCTCAGTGCCTTGGCATGTAAAGTCAATAAGAAAAAATGAGAAGGAATTTCTATAATTAGTGCTTAATCTACTGCTCAAAAGTGCATCAAAGAGTGTATTTCATAGCTGCAACAAGATAAAAGCAGGCTTCTTAGACCTCTCATCATGACCAGAAGCTGCTGTTTAGATAAGTTGCAATAAAAGCACTCCCTCTTAGTATTTGAATCCTCACCTGAATATTTCAGAAGTCAGACAGAACTCAGGTTTAGAGTAGCTGAAAGTATTGTGACAAACCATAAGTAAGCATTTTACTGTAAATTTTTTTCTATGGTCAGTAATAGGAGTCTTAAGGCAACTGGGTAATATTTCCTGCATGTGTCACAGTACTGTAAGGATTGAAGCCTTAATTAACTTCTTATTAAAGTTTATTCTTGGGCAATATAATTTTTTTGGTGGACCTTTGTAGGACATCTATTACACAGAGAAGCTACAATGTTTAAAACCCCTTCTGCCTGAAAACTGAGATAAAATTCTAGCAGGTGACAGGTTCTGCAGTCAAAACTTATCATCTAACCAGCCTAACTATACAAAACTTTGATCTTTCAACTCTTCCACTAGAAAAAAAACTCTCTTTTTAGTGCAATACAGCACTACTCACTCTAGGTCAGACATTGTTTGTGGAAGACAGTTGTACAGAAGCCAACAAGACTGCTCAGACCACCTGATCTTACTTCAAGTAGACATGAAAAAGGAGCAACAAAGTTTGTGCACTCCCTGAAGCTTGCTACCACCGCACAGTCCTGCTCTGTGGCTCTCGTCCAGAGGAAGAGGGAGAAATGTCTTCTGTGACTCCATATTAGGGGCAGAAGCACTTGCAAGGTGCAAACAGGAAGGCAGACAGTTTAACTGACATCCCTGAGCAGACAAAGATTGGTTAAGCAAAGCACCTCAGTAGAAAATGTGCTAAAACAGCACCCAGTACAGCAGCAGGCTGAGGTTTAGGCACAGGTGTCTAGTCTTCAACTTTGTACACCTTCCTCACTTGTTCTTACAGAAAACAAATTTTAGGCTTCTTCTCTAGTTAATTTTTTTGAAGTTATAGTCAACAACAGCCAGGTCAGTTAACTATCAGTTTTTAAGCACAAAACAAAACACCTTCCCCAGAATTTTAAACAAGAATAACTAAGGGTTAGGAATGAACAATGAGAGAAAAACAGGGAACACTTGAATACAATTGACCGATAAACAATTTAAATTAGTGACAATTACACTGAATCTTTGCAAATTTTAGTACATGTATCCCAAAAGAAACAAATGGAACAGCTGTTTAATTGAAAATGAAATTAATGAGAAATAATTCCCTTTTCCTCAAAGCACAAGATCCTATTGTTAGCATTGCTAGCAAGTTATTATGAGTCATTATCTTGAGAAAAAGCAGAGATGAAAAGGCTTTTTTTTCTTTATTATAAACCACTTGTACTTTATCACATCAGTGTAACACATTAGGTGTGTCGCTATTTATCTTGTACTACAATAAACAAGCTCCATATATTTTCAGGCTTCAGTGAGTTTTGCTGGCGTGCTGTATCAAGAAGATATTTCAGAAAAATCATTCTGGCTTTGCTCCATTTCTAAAATGTTCCTCATGACTCATTTTTTTATGCTCACGGTTAAGTTGGGTTTCACTGGTGCTTGGAATATTTTGAGGGTAAATCCTGCTAAGGGCAGACTAACCACAAAGTAAGGGTAGAGAAACACAAATTAGATGAAACCAAATAAAGCTGGATAAAAAAATTACTGCCTGTACAGCTACAGTAGCAGTCAGCTTTTACTCTTTGTTGCCATTCTTTTGCAAATTAAGATATGTTAATGCAAACTCTCACTGAAGTATTCTCCCTCTTAACTGCAGAAGGCTAAATTCACACATGCAAACAGGCAGCGTTAGTTTGGCCTTGGGGAGGCAAAATCTCAAAACTTATTTTCACTCCATTATGGTCAGTTTTATGCTGGCAGCCAAGGGCAATATTTTCCGAACTGTTTCCACCTCCTTTCCAAACCACACCCTTCCATGTAGTTTTCAGCTTTCCCTTTCCCCCAGCCACTCATAGAATTATTGGGATTATTGGGTTCCAACTCTCCCTGGAGAAGTAACATAAACAAGCATTTTTGAACTTCTTTTTCATTGCTTTCCTTTCTCAGCAGATAGAGACCTGTTATCATTTTGGGGAATACTTTGATGCTTTGGGGTTTTCTACATCCTGTAGCAAACCCTACTGCAGGGACCTTGTGCTTGTACCAAGTGAATTAACACTGAGATTAGGTGCAGTATTTCAACACATAATGATGCCACACTTAACCTTGCTGAAAATACAGGGTGGTATTAATCTATCTGTTTGCAAATAAGCTGTCCACATGTTATGTTGCTTTGGCAATACAATGACTAACTAAAACATGTAGATGTTCTAGCTTTGTATAACCTCCTGCAGCTGCAGACAGGGCTGAGGAGATTTGTTGATGGTCTAAGGAAAATGTTGTGACATCTAAATGCATGACTTCTAGAGAAATTTATTCTGTATTTTTGAAAATGAATAGAGATCTAACCAGTTCATGAAGAGTAGAAACTTAGCTGGAAAGTCAGAGCAAATCATTTTACCCCTATATTATTTCAAGAGACATCATGAGGAGTGCAACATATTTTGTCTCTGAAGGAAGAGGCTAAATGAGACTCTTCTCTTTATGGTGGTCAATTCCTATGAATGAGCTGTTAGATTGTCTGTAGGATTACTCTGTAGCACTTCAGCTGGAGGAACAAGAAAGGAACTGCTAATAGTCTCAAAAGTAGCAAAGGAATGCAAATGCTTCCTGTATGCATAATAGGTGTACAGTTTACATGACTCTAAGTTGTAGGACTGATGAAATTTCAGATATAATCACAAGTGTAATCTGGGTGGGTCTAAGCCCTCCAAGGGAGAACAGCAATATTATAGGAACTCACTTTGCATCCTTGACCCTCTATTAACTGGCCATAATCACCATCTGCTACAGGACGTATCAAAAGAAAAAACAGTGTCTTGTCCCAAGTATTGTCTCACAATCCATTATGCTTTTGTTTTTTTAGGGCTAGTTTCCAGGTGGCCTAACTCTACTGGAGGCTATGCCAAATAACCCTTTTCTCTTACTGTGGCATCTGTGTGTCGGGCAGCCAGTATCTGAATTCAGAATTTCCTGAAGGACTATGCTTACGGGCTTATCAACAAGTCTGCAGGTGCTGCTTTTGATCAAGAAATGGGGTTGGACAAATGAGGCTCACAGCCAGTTGTCCTTGCTTTCCATTGCTTATCAACTAAATTTAAGCATCAGTCTCTGCAATAATACAAATGTTCCCTTGTTAAATGAAAGAAGAGGACAGAGAGAACTGTGCATCTTATCCATACAGCATATCCTGAGGTACCAGCAGTGATGCTGTGCTCTCTGGCTTCTAAATGCAAGTCCTGGGAAGCAAGCCCAAATTCACACTGCCCAAGCTTCCTGTCACCTTCAGTACTGCTTCCTCCTTAGTCAGATGCTTCTGAGAATCCAGAACCAGACCATGGGGAACATGAGCTGTGGAACACAGAGGAGGAATATCAGCAATATTTCCAGCCTTGGATGGTACTGTAATCACCTTTTTCTCAACACATTTTAGACCAGTGATTCGCCTTACAAGGTGTTTCTTTACTACTTGCACATAGAAATCCTTTTCTGCCACTACCAACTGAGATGTGCACAAGTTCAGTAATTTTGCACATAGTGTCTCATATTAAATGATCTGAGAGGCAATCTCCAAGCCCAAAATGAAAAAAAATTCACAAACGGACACTTAGATCTCATGTTTGTGCAATTCTCATGATGGTTTTGTGTAATTCATATGTTGTTTTGGAGTAATGTAAGTGAGTAACAATGTCAAAACTGAGTATCAATTCCTACAAACATCGTAGTAGAAATTGCTGATTGCTGATTTCATTATCTCATTTTCCTGGTCTTCCAGCTGCATTTGATTCTATTGAATATCACCAAGTATTACTGCTCATATTACAGCAGGCCCTTTTGAACTGGACATGGATCAGCTGCATCATGAGGGTGAATGTGGCTGCTTTCACTAATCTTTTAACATGTCATGCAACTGCTTCTTCTAGAAAACTACTCTGAAAACTACTGTGGTAAGCTGTGTATGGCCCAAAAATACCACTGAAACCCTGGACATTAATTGTATGTTCAGGTTATGAGGCTTTAACTTTTAGATGCTGATATTTCAAAGTCCCAGAAAAAAATTATTCAGAGGCATGAATGGTTACTAGTCCTGAGAAGAGACTGGAGAAAGGATTCAAAAAGTGCTCATGAGTGGAGATCTGAGCGTGGTTGAGGTCATGTTGTAATCATAGAATCCATAAAATATTGGTGAAATCACTAAAAAAAACACCAACACATTGCTACACTTAAAAGAGTTCTGACTCTATAGTTACAGGCATGAGATATATCATCCGTTACATGCTGCTCAACATGATGAACATACCTCTTCAAAAGCTCTGAAAATAAGTTCCCTCCAGTGGTCCTGAAGTTGCATGTGGTTTTCTCTGTCCTTGTCTGGTGATTCTTAAGAAAATTTTGAAGAATTGTATCATATTTCTGTTTCAGACATGAAATATGGGTACTTAAACTGTCTGAATAACTACAGTAAAATTGGAAACATTTAAAATAAAAAAAATTGTTGAAACCTTCATTCCATAAGTCACCCAATTGACTATTCCAGGAAATACTATTTCAGAGATGTTTTTGAATGCTGCTGAGTATTTGTTGCTAGACAGGTTCTTTCTTTCTGAGGCAAGACTGATTGATTTTTTATTTTAGTCTGTTTTCTAGGTAAAAGCTACATTTGAAGTATTATGCTCATCATTGCGCCTTAGGCTGTATCTTACACTAAATATTATCCAAGCAATAAAAAACAATCAAGAGTCAGAGACCTGATAAGAAATTAGGAGAAAGAGAAGGCCATTTTTACGGATCACACTACACACTGCAGTGTTAAAATTTTGACAACCAGGATTTGATCAAATAAAAACTACAGCTGCAAAATAGAATGGGCGGGGTGGAAGGGAGATGAACACAGCTCAGAGCAGAACCCATCTATAGCAAATGCCAAACAACCTTTCAGAACAAACCCCAGGTTAAGCTTTATAACACAGAATGGTGGCAATCAAATTTTAAAGTGAAAAGCTCAAGCTGTTATGAGAGAGAGGGTAGAAGACCATTTAACAACTTTTCCTAGTTCTTAAAATATAGCAAAGAAGCACCCTTGAAAGGGCTTGATTAAGATAATTAAATAATCTGCTATAACAAACAATAAGGATATGGAAATTTAGGCAATTAACAGTCCCATCATCTGCCGGGAGGAGATGCAGACGCAGTGAGAGCACTGCTATGTCCATAATGCCTACATCACCTAAGAGGCTTCTGAGGAATGTGAGATATGACCCCGTATGCTGCTCCCAGCAGATTGTATATGAGGGACACAACTACCAATCCTTCAAATGTCTATTTTCCTTACTGAGATGGTGTTGATCCCAGAGCTTTTGCCTAAATTATCTACCTTGCCACAGCTAGGCAGGGTGTTGACATAGCACTCAGCTATGATATTATCTATTACTAAAAAAACCCAGCATATTGGTGGAATAAAAATTTTCATTTTTGACTTGTGAAGGATTCGTTTCAAAGTCTAAGGCAGATTTAAAAATTGGTTGGAAACTGTACCAAGCAGTTAAATGACTCTGAATTTAATTAGAAAGACACTGAGCTTTTTGATATGTAGAAGCTTTTAAATTTGTCATCCTGATTTATAACAAGACAGGAGATATTAAAAAAAAAATGTATTGGAGGACAGTTTTCTTGAGTGTTGCAGGAAAGACTTAGAGACTGAAATAATGTTGGAACTATGCTGCCAAAGAGTGGATTGAGGCTTTTGACGACAGGCAGATTCAGGTGTACAGGCAGTACTTCATGTGGGTTTCAGCATTATCTATTGAGATATTTATGTTTACACATTCATATAGGTAGTTCATATATTATATTTGCATAATATTTTTCATGTCATTTCCATTAAATTGTCAAATTATTCTATTAAGTCCAAGTAATTCTTGTATATCAAGAAACATATGTACTTTAGGTATATAATTTTGTTTGTTGCTTTCACCATTGTTGGTGGAATCCTGCCAAGCCCCAACAATGTCCACCATACCTGCAGCAGAAAATCAGACAGGATCAAGGAGACAGCTGCTGGGTTGACACTTGGGCTGCTGTTTGACAATACTGGTTGCTGGATCAGTGACATGGCTTTGGTAAGTAGAAGTTATTGACAGGCTGACATTCTGCCTGTTGTGACAAGAGGCTCATTGTTACATACACTGCACATGTTGCATATTTTTATTTGTCTCAACCTCCCAGAGCTGGAACTCTCCCCTCTATTCCTATTCTCAGCCATAGAAAGGAGCCATAACTCCTAAGAAGACAAGCACATAGGTGATCAGGATGAAACTAAATGAGGTTGGTTGCTCCAGGTGTACAAAATCAACCATCTTGTATGGAGCATGATGGAGCACCACACAGGGCACAGTCTGTATGGGCTGCTTTTGCAGGTGTTGTTACAGGTGTGTTACCTGAGTGCTGCAACATTCCTGAGAGGATGCCAGGGACTGAGCAGTGTGCCCAGACCAGGGTTTTGGCCATTCCAGGCTTTTTAAGCACAAAAGATATTTAAAAACAAAACAGAAGGGGGCACTTTGATGGTCCCTTGTCACATATTTCCTCTGTTAATGAAGTGATGAGACCTTCTCTTATTAGTCTCTCTTCCCACTGCTTCTCTCTTGCTGTCTCCACTGACTTAGGTCAGTAATTTCAGACAGCACATCTGTTCTCCATGTCCACAGCACAATGCCATCTACAGGTTACTGCTGATGCCGCCGGATTCTGCACATCCCTGCTAGTTCCATGTATATGACCTAGAAATTCACTTAAGATTACACCCAAATAAATAAGATGCATTTTTGTGCTGCACTGTTACATACAAATAAATAAAAATATTAAAAATTACCCATTGCTATTAAAAATTATGTGGGAAAGGATAGAGAAAAATGCATTAATTCACTTATGTTCATTTATTAGTTCACAGTCAGCCTAGCAAAGTCTCCTCCCATTTGTGTGATATATTTTTCATCATAGAAATACTATCAAAAAGAAAATTAAAATTAAGTCTGAATGCACATCTGAATCCACTTGGAAAAAAAGAAGGACTTCTTGTGCCAAGTAACATAGACAGGTTTCTTAAAAGAAGCCATCCATTTGATTTCATTGTCACTGTGGTGGCGCCATATTCCAACGTGAAGGTCAGAAAAATCCAGCTCTCTCTGGGGTATGGAAAGGGCAATGAGCACACATCATGTGCTGATGTGGATGCAGAGCTCAGGGATTTATCACCAGCCATTTCCAGTGGTCCTGCACTGCTGCAGTGGAGTCGCACGCAGAGGCGCCACCCACATTTCCTTCCTAGAGTGAAGCATGGCTCTGCAATGTTAGAGACAATATTTCTGACAGGATATTTCTAGCTTCAACGTTCGAGCTGTCAAGGCTGTTGTCAGTTCAAAGCAGGCTCTCTTTCCTCTGAAGTCATTATATAACCACCAGTTTTGTTTTCCACACTTACCAGAAGCTGCCCACATGAAAACAATTCACTGGAGGACAGAGCAGGTAAAAGACCAAGGTCTGGCTTTTATTTTTCATTTATACCTCTTCTCTTTCTTTCCTTCTCCATACATAGGTGATCAAGAAAGGACATTTATCATTAGATATGTGATTATATGTCTCACATTTAACATCAAGTAGAGTAATGTAATAAAATTGTGATTCATGATCAAGTAGAAAGAAGATAACCATAATTCAGAAGCAGAATGAAACTTTTTGATTAAAACATGCAAAAGCATTTAATCATACACCAGATTCACAAGAAATATAATGATGTTTGTTTAAAATTTTCACTTAATTTGTGATCATTTGGAAATGTACTTGGCACTTCAAAAAACACATTGCAAAGTAAACCCCTGCTCAAAAATTAAACGAATCTAAGGCCCTTATTATGTAGCTGAGATGGTGGTGTGAATGTCCCACCTTGCAGAGCTCTACTGATCTTCAGTTTGAAAAGTGAGAGTTTGTAGTGAGGAAAAGGGTAAAACCACATCTTTGCATTAAATACCACATATCTGCCTTAGCCCTACAAGATCTGTATATGTAAGAATTCACACAAACCCAGACTAAAGCTTTGTAAGTGGAAGGGTTCAAAATTATTCCAATCAATGCAAGCAAGGAAAAAAAAAAAAAAAGCAAAAAGCTGTATGAGAAGAGTTTTCAGTTTGGCATTTGTGTTACTACCAAAAAAAGAAAAAAAAAAAAAAAAGAGATCCCTCAGTATGCTAAATGTCTTCAACCAACTGAAGCCAAATTTAAGCTTTTTTAGGTCCATACATAGTCATATTATAAATTATCTAAAAAGGGATTGTAGACCTTCAGCACTCAGAGAACTCCAATTTCTGTAATAGAAGAATAGAGATTTCATGTCAGGTTTTTCTTGTATTATGATTCCCTGGGACAGAAAATATATGCAGAATTGAATAACATAGGGCCCTGTGAGATATTACAATAAGTATGAGTCATCTCAAATGAGGGGTAAGGAAACCTCTCGCTGGGCTGCATGGCAGAGTCTGATAAAGCTGAAGCACATGAATTATCTTCCTAGCTGGGAACTGCAGCATACAGCACAGGATGTCTTACACCAGATGTCACTGTATCATGCATGATGAATATCACATCTTCATTACACACTTGCCTTGATAAAATCTGTATAAATCGTGTTGCAGCAAAAAGCATCATCTAACATTCAGTAAATCTGTTTCCCTATGTTCTGATTAGCAAAGCAATTTTTTTCTAACACCTAAAGGAACTGCCACCATCCTTTTTTCTTCCCAGCTGTGCAAGATATCATTGCTTTTTAAAATGGGATGCAAACTGAAAATGAGAAGCTGGGTGTGTCAGGGCTATTTTTATTTTGACTTAGAGAAATATAATTTTGCATCTTCTTTTCTTTCCCTTTTCTTCTCCCCTTCACAGAGGAAAGACATACAGTTACATACACGCAAATGGACGCACATCCTTCATTTACAAAAGGCTTAATTTAGTTCTTGAGTATGCACAGAAATCCTCCCTGCAGCAAAGTGATGTCAGACTGTGTGTATCCCTGCAGTATATGGAAATCCTGGTTGCCATGAGAACCAGACTGCTTCTTTGCTGAGGTTTCTGCACACTGCTAGGAAGACATGCCTCCATTTTGCCACATTGAAGCATCTCAGCTGCAGGATGCCTGGTGCCAGGCTGGGTGGCCCTGACACTGCTACCCTCTGGCCCGTGGTCCTTAATTACCTTCAGCTCTGCCACTGAAATGAATATGTAAAAGTGTCAGATAATCAGGATTACATTTCTGAAGCAACATCCCTCCTAAATATATTTCTTTCCTCTTCTGCCTGCCACCTTGGAAAAATAAAATAAAATAAAATAAAATAAAATAAAATAAAATAAAATAAAATAAAATAAAATAAAATACTTCTTGGACTTGAGGCAGTATTAAAACTGGCAATATTTTATTGTATTAGAACAGAAATCAAGGCCACACCACCACAGTGAAATCTCAGGGCATCTCTCAGATTTATGTCTCCCAGCAGCCATTATTCCAAATGCTGCTGCATACATGTACTGCCCTCCTGAATGCAATTAAAGCAAATACTGCTATGATAACTAAAATTTTGGCTCCCAAACTAAAGGAATAAATTGCTTGTCTTTTGGGGTTTTTTTTATTTTTTTTTTTTGTTGTTGCTCAGGCACAAAACCATCTTCTTCAAATCCAGAAGTGCTTAAAACTTATCAGTGAAAAAGGAAAATGCTGTGTTCTTTTCTCTTCAAATACGATCTCTAGAAAAATTGTCAAGACACTGAACTATTTAAAATTCTTAAGCTGCAATGAAAGAAAGATCTTTATCCCATTCTATAATTAAGAGAAGTATAATATGGCAACTGGTAAACTAATACTCATTAGAGGAAAAGGCTGTAAAGGAAAAAGCTTTGCTTAATCCTGTTGGCTAACACAGAACTAACCAAGTGGACAACCAAAATTAAATCAAAGCATAATGGCCCAGGTGCTATATAGTGATCTAAGTCACAAAATTCCACATCTAAATGTCCTGATCCCAACATTTAATTTTCCCTTTGCACTGTACATCATTTGACAGCCACAGGGAGTATTCTCATTTTCTCAGGTGTCTAGGAACTCACATCTGCCATTGCAGCTCCATAAACCTACAGGTATCAGCTCTCTCTTTTCTCAGAGGAATCTAAACAATTAGCAGTTGTGTTAAATTAAAAGTTGTATTAAGTTGTGACTTAAGTTTAAGTCACCTGTTTTCAACCTTTGCTTTACTTGCATATTTTGTCTTCTCTGCCAGACAATGTAGGCTTCTGTGCCTGAAATATTGTCCATTTTTTCTAACTGTATCATATAGCCTAGAAAAAGGTATTATCTCACTCTTATAAACCTGGCAATTGATTGTAAATACATTTATTAAATCATTTAATCAAACATTATGGGAGGATGAACACAAAACAGCTGTGAGCATGATGGATTCAGGACTACTTCTTGAATTTGAATGAATGGAACAGCAGATTCTTTTCCTGTTTGCCCAGTGCTGCTCTACATAGAGCTGAACACTTCTATATTCAGCCAGTAGAGGACAGTGCTGAATATACACACCAGCAAGCCCATTACTCATATTTTATATACGAAGCAACTTCTCAGTATGAAGTGGTGTGTTTCTTGCCATCTTAAAGGCAAGTTCACATATGAAATCAATGCATGACCAAAAAAAACGGTTACAAAGAATCCTCATAAAAAATGTAAATAATTATGCTTTGTGTATGTGGAGCGTATATCTTGTTTAAGCACATTACCACTTGGGTCTCATTCAAAGGCCTTGACTTGGTTCTTATTCAAAAAGCTTCAAAGCTTTTCCTGAACAAAAGACAGACCTACACTGCAAATCCAATAAGCATTCTGTTTATGTGAGGAATGCAGGACAGGACCCTCAGTGTAATTATTTCTGTTCTTTAATATAATCCAGAGTCCAAGAAGCCAGTGAAATCACACAAAAGTTCACACAGTTTTAGCCTGCATCAGGAGCAGTTGCACCACCTGCTCTTTGTAAACAGAGATTTAATAACTTTTCGGGTTTTCAGAAAAAAAAGCCTATGGTTGATTTATCTATCTACCTCAATTCAGACTCTGGATGCTTTCAGTGAAAGCCATCAGGATCTTTTCTGCAGGTACACCTCTATCTAAACCCTAAATCTAAATCTAATGGGCTGCCCATTCACTTAGCTAAAGACTATGTTTATTTGACATGTAGAAAACCTTCCTACTTATAAAAAGAACAACGAAAAACCCAAACGGACAAAAAACCCCCAAACCCAAACATAATTGCCTGTTCCACAAACAGTGACAGAGCTATAATATTTTATTGGTACTTGCAATGTTACCTATCTTGGACTGATGAATTTTGTTTTGTTTTGCCACTTCTATAACAAGTTAAACAGTGCAAAAGTGAGTTTAAAACATTATACTAATTCTCAACACAGGCAAGATATTTTGTGTTTTCTCTCACTTAAAAAATAGTAGCTTTGAGGACAATGTCATAGAAGTTATGGGCTATATCAACCAGAAGAAACACTTAAATATTTATGTAAACTTTGTTGCATGAGAGAGCACAGCTCACCAATTTTTATCATGTCACATTTTCAAAGTGACATTCCACAAAGCCCTGAGGAGACCAGCATGTAACAAAAAGTATCTCCCAGGGTCCAGTTTCATCACATTTACCTGCAGCAATACAAAACACCTATTAATGGAATATGTAAAGAGTGCTTGTTTACAGGGAGGGGTGACCAGCAGAGAATTTCTAAAGATGTTGATATTAAGAGACAAGACTTCACTTCTAGGAGTATTTATTCAACAATCTGTTAAAGTCTTCTCCATGCAAATAAATATCTGGCCCATATTCAATATTTAATTTTCCCTTTGCACTGTAGAGCAATGTTTTATTGTATTATATTCTGATCTTTTAGGGCATTGAAAAATATTTGTGTTAAATTAAGACATTGCATATCAAGAATTGTAATTAATATTTTCTTTTCAGGAAATGGAATACTCAGGTACAAAAATTAATTACTCCCTGGTTTACTTCAGCATATATTTGGATTCTGAATTTTGCTTTAGATTGCTGTTTAACGCTTTCAAAATGTGGGGTAGTAAGAGTTATAGGAACAACTATAATTGAAGGAATAGGGTTCTGAGAGCAAGCATATATCAAAGTCTAGGCACTAGAGTGACTTCAGAGCTTCTCAGGTCCCAGGGGCCTCGGAATTATGTCAGAATCTAAAATTGCCTTTTAAAAATACATGCATCTCCAGACTTTACCACTGAAAAGGTAGAGAGAGTGCAGCCAACTCAGTGGCACTAAGTGAGCTGCAGACAGTCTGAATCAATCAGTCTCGGCATGGTGACCTACCACCAGCATCTCCCATCCAAGTCTGGTTGCTCCAGGCACTCCTGTCAGCAGTAGGCTCTGAACGGCTGGGTGGACTCCTGTAAGAAAAGAACAGAGCACCTTGCCATGTTAATTTGGTCCCAGTGGAGTTCAGCCATAACAGTGACTTTAAAAGGTCCCTATGACCTCCACATTAATTTGTATTAGGGCAGGTGCAAGTAATTAAATGATATTGTCAATGTTTTGTTTGTCTAAATCAGAAAGAAATAACGTAATATTTGAAATCCGTTTTTATGCTTACATTTTTTCCTCATCTAGCAATACTTTACAGGCAGTAGTCACTAGATAATATATGCTGTGCAAAAGTTTTCTCTATAGCTGCATAAACTATCCATTTATGTCTATAAACATCAGTATAAACTGTCTATAAACTAAGCATTTATGTTTTCAGATTATTGATACAAAAGGGAAAAATTCTGTCATTGATGCATAAGTCAAGGAATGAATACACTAGTATTTCCCTACTTTGAATTATACAATCCTATTGCTTCTCCATACAGCAAACTACCAAATTCTGTGAATATTTTCTATACATCAACCCACAGCAACAGAAAAAAGAAAAAAACCCTTAAAGCTCATCTCTGTTTTTTCAGTTGACTGACCTGTGAAAGAAGGATGGGGGGATGTGGAGGGGTGTGGAATTAATGTTTTAGATTTTACTCCCTTTCTTCTTTTTGCTCTGCAAAGAGCCAGAGTAATTGTTTCCTGGAGTGAAAAGAAAAGATTTAGTATCTTTACACCATGAAAAAAATTCAGTGAGGCTGTTTGTGAGAAGCAGGAGGAGAGAAGGGGACTGCCTAAATGTGAAGAAAGAGACACTTGCTCTGCCATCTGTTCCCGTGTGCTGTCACCAGGCTGCTCTGCAGCAGAAGAGGCAGCTGCTCCCTTTTCTAAGAGTTAGCATGAGATATTGGAAAAAACACCCACCTCCCAACTCTAGCCATGCCTACAAAGGATCACAGCAAGTACATTTATGGTACCCGTATATTTGTGATGCAGGCTCTGGTACAATTCCACTGACAGTCCTCTGCTGCCTCACATAACATTAGCAAGCTGCATTTTCCTCTCCGGAACAAAGGCAAGTGGATTAGCAGTAAGGGACTCGGCTCAGGGGTCTGCTTCTATATACATTACCCTCAGTGTGTTTTTTTATGTCAATGATGTTTCAACAACCTGGTCCTAAGTTCAGGAACAAAGATTGCTTGAAGGGGCTGCATGAAGGAAGGACATGAACAAAAGCCCCATTTGTGAGCAGGGAAAAAAAGTAACAGTCTGGCTGTTAAATGAAAGGAAGCGAGACCAATGAGAGAAACAAAACTTAGGATACCAGCTGCTAGAGCATGAACTGGGACTAAGGTTTGCTTCTGCCATCTGCAGAGTGCATTTCCTCAGCCTGTGAACTGGATCTTTGCTTTGCCAACATCTCAACGTCAAAGTGTAAACACACTTTTTTGTTGCTTTGTTTTTTTAGAGCATTTAAAGAAAGTTCATTTAATGCTATTCATTTTGATGTCTTTGTCCCATCATTTTCTACCAGCTTTTGTCCCTTTGTTTTTAGTAGCTCAGATTAGGTCTCATCCAGGACTAACCAAGATTTATAAGAATCACAAGACTTTAGTGTTCTGCAACTGGGGCACTTCTGTCCTTCCTTGTTTTACTTTTGGGAATATTTATATTTTGCTTCTCTTTGAAGGTTGGATGTAAATTACACTTGTTAAAAAGGGAGACTCCTTCTGCAGAACAGGTGAGCTTGCCCGGAATAAAGATAGCATCAGACACAATGTGATTCAGTAGTTAGGAAAATATCATTGTCAGGAACCTTGTGCTGTGTTCCTGAGGCAAGGTTTTGGAAGCCAGGCCAGGACAGGGCAGGACTTCAGGAGTGACTTCTGTGAGTAGATACCAGAAGATGTGCCCTATCTATGCCAGACAGCCAAACTGACTGTGAAGCACTTCTTAAATAATTATACCTGGAACGTACATCCTCCTGCTTTACATCACTCTGCATCTTCATCTGGTAGGAGTTTCCTCTGCAGTGGAAATATTAGAATAAATGCTTCTATCAAAATATTCAAGACTGAAAACAAGTGCTTTTACATGAAGCCCAGAAACCCCCTCCTCCCTTTTTAAGAAATTCCCTGTGTCTTTAGCATCAAATAGCAGTGCCTTCCTCTCTCATCCAGCAAAGCACATAAGCATATGATTAAAGATACACTCAACCACATGTGAATGTTTGGAAAGGCTTTCTCTCACAAGAAATTAGTAAATAATTAATTTATTATATTCACTTATACCAGGATGCTGTCCTGAAGCTTCCTGTTCATGGGAAGCATGACGGCTTTTTCCTTTTTTTAAGACAAAATTGGACAGGTTTTAGTTCCACAACTCTGATTGAAGAAGGCAATAATATCTGTATCTCTGTTTACTTTTGCATAGGTTGTAGTGAGAAAACTATATATAGAAGAATATTCTTCCTATGTGAATATTCAGCTCTGGATGATGATGTCTGAGTCAGGGAGTTCTGTGCAAATGCAGAGAAGAATTGTTTTTTTGTTACTGCAGACACCTTTGACAATAGTAAGTGGTAACTCTTTTCCGATTTTCATAAGAAATCATGCTCAGGGATGAAAAGTCCTGGCTTCTAATGCAAAGCTTAAAGTATATGCAGACCAAGATAGTCTTTCACCATGTGGAATTTGCCAGCACACTTTCAGAATAACCCAGGTGTGCTTTTGTTACATCTGAAATCTGAATTTGTTTCCATGTTATTTCAAGCCAATAGGAATTTTTTTAAAGATTGTTTCTGGAAAGATGCTGATCCAAAAGACTGGATTAATTTCTATAATTGCACATAAAGGCATGCATGGGTGTGTGTATTTGTGCATTATTTCTCTTTACAAGTCTTATTTCTCTACAAGTATCAAATCATTAGCCTACAATGAACCACATGTCCTTATCTGGGGGGGTGGGGAGGTGGGGGTTGGTTTTTTGCATGTTAAAACCTGGTTTGAATGGTTACTCTTTTTTATCATTATTAAACCATTTTTTTCTTTCCATAATGTGAGATTTCAAGTAGAGTATGATGTCACTTTGTGATTGTTGTATATGAATATGCTTAAAGATATCTCAGGAAAATATCAACTATATTTGTCCTCAAACCACAGAAATTTTCACATGTTCTCATTTTCATCAGCTGTATGGTACCTCTCCTTTGCATCTAATTTACATTCTTCTAAAGGTTAGTCTAAGTCCCAAATTTTGGTACTTTGAACAAAGATCATTACTTTACGCAAACTCTTACATCAGTGACAATTTTTCCACATGGTCCATACCTGAAAAGTTATATCCTTTCACATTTTTCTCCATAACTCTGTTAATGTGCTACAGCAGACAACCAGGAATGCTCTCTTTCATTTTTAGTTTCCTGATGCCGTGGATGCATTACTCCTATTGAATAACATTAATATTGTTATATACTTCTGTCTTAATATAACTTTTGCCTCTCATCTGTAGTATTCTCACTGCGCTTGCATATAACTCATGCCTGCTTTATTTTACATTTTTTATTCGACTTCTCTCCTGCCTCCAAATGCTCATCCTCACATTTCCCATTTAACTGCTTCACAAAACATCATATTACTTTTCCCTGATCATCATTTGCTGTCTGGATATGTAGTCATAGGTGATCTGCCCTCCCCCACATGAAGCTTTGTCTTTCATTCCTCATTCCCTTAGAAAGGACATGTTCTTTGTTTTGTACAAAGGGTGGAGCCTGGCTTTTCAAAACAGGTGTTCAGGCTCTTCTGATGAAGCTTAACAAGAACAAAAGGTCAAATTCAGCTGCAATGGATAAGATCTCATCTCAAATAGAAGAATTTGTTCACAAATACTTTCAAGAAAGGAAAAGGTAAAACAAAAAGAAATGTAAAGAAAAGCACATCTGGATAACTAACTTGTCTTTATCCACTTTTCCTTGCAAAGACAAAGTAGAAAAATAAAGATGATGACATGGCGCAGTAGGCAGCCATGTTGCCACTTTTAAAAGATCATGTTCATGGGGTTTTTTTGAGGCTGCATTAAATGGAAATTTGGATAAGAAAAAGAAAAAAAATGGTATTACTAAGAGTTTGCACCTTCTCCACACAACTAAAGAAAAATTTCTGTCCCATTCAGAGCCATTATTTTTTTTCAGTTTTGTCTCTCTGCTGGAGGAGTTCATGCAAGAAATTATGTTTACTGAGGGATCACAAGATATTGCTTCAGCTACGTGGTACCTCCAATGCTGCTTTACAGCCTGTGAGGACCACTACTTTGATTATTTAAGAATGTTTATATTTGTTATCTGCAAGCAAAGTTAAAAAATAGGGACCCTATTTTGTAGCTGCAGTCATATTTTGCCCAGCCCAGAACAAACATAATGAAAATAGTTTAAGCTGAAATAGTTCAAGCTCATTTGAAAAAGACAAATAGATTATGAATTATTTTAGATTCTTTGTTTAGCAGCTTCAGGGAGCAGCACCTAGAGAAGTAACAGAAGCATGCAGGTGTAAAAAACACTCTTCTAGCATAAGTCCTTGCTGTTAAGCACTACTTAAGAGATACAGTTGTGGGGTTTTTTTCAGTGCTAACTGGTAGAGCATGTGCATTTATTTGATTTTTCCATGTATCATCTGAGACAGTAAACTCTCTCAGATGAAAATACTGAAAGAAATTAAAGTAGAATGATAGAAAACAACTTCTTTTGTCCAGCTTTCCCACATTTCTGAAAAATTAAACAATGGGGACTGAACATAATCCAGCCTTTGCAGATCAATATATCCTTTAATTTAAAATACCATACTTCCATCAGCTGCTATAGATAAATTAAGGCATATCTGTACTTTATATCCCTAGATCATTAGAAGAACCTGAGGAAAGAAAGAAACAAATCTTTAGAAAGCAATGGCATGCATTCAAATTCTTGACTATCCTTTCCCACCTGAATAAAATCCAAAGTAAGATAATGCACAATTTTGTTGCTTAGGTTTCTGTACAACCCTCTTTTATACTACTATAAACTGTAGACTTACTATGTAGTACTTTGAGAGAATTCCTGATTGTTAAACTAATTCACTTTATCAAATATAAGTAGAGTAAATGTTTAATTTTATTTCTTTCTTCCACTTAATTAAAGGGACTAAGTCTTGAAATCAAGTTTTCACCTCAAATTTCACCTAACAATATATATGCTGAACCTGTATTATCTGCCAGCTGAGATTCTAAGATGTGCCACATAACATCTGGAATGTTAAATAAGTATTTCCAAAGTACCAGGAACACATTTTAATAATTATTTTGATCAGGAGTCCAGTGGAGTCTAATGTTACTGCAGTAATCTACTTGCCAGCTCTTTAGAGTGCAGGTCCTGAGAGAATATGTAGTAAATAAATTAATTAAGCCTATATTAATTGCATATTAATCTCACTATCTTTTCCCTCCACCGTCTGTCACATGCTATGTCACAGTTAGTCAAGTCACAACAAAAAATAAAAATGGCATTTGAAAGGGTTACAAATAATGGGATCTTTTCATCATCAGTGACATTTTTTGTAGAAAACCTTTTTTTTTTGGTCCCATGCAGTTTTGTATCACATCAGCTGCTTATCATAAAGGTGAGGCAGGATTTTCCCCTATCTAACCAAATAAAGAAATTACAGATTTAGCATCTAAGAAGACTATTCTCTGAGCAGAACATAAACAGCTCAAGGTAAAGGAGTGCAAATGAAAAACAAAACACCATTCATTTCTTGGCACTGCCGTGTATTGATGCAAAATTTCCATTTTTCTTGCTTTCACTTCCCGTGAACAAAAACTCTTCCTGTAAATTTTATACCTGTAGAAATTCTCTTTGAGCTTCATATTTGGAATACCATATTAGTCATAGAGTTAAAATCTTGTTTGACAGGTTCCACTTGCAAGTGGTGATTCCAAATGGTTTTGGAGCCTGTAAAACATTTGTAGCTGCAGCTCACTTTCTGTTTGCTGTTTATGAATATATAGTGAAGACCAAGAACAAGAAGGCTCCAGACATCCTATTAAAAAAATCAGTCAGCTTTGTATCACCGCTATCCATATAAAGTCTGATTCTCTTAAAAAATAAAAAATTAAATTCCCAATACAGCTAGCATAATGACTGAAGTTTGCAGCATACCTTAAAGTCAGTAGGTAATTAGATGGGATAATTCACCTTTAAAATCAGAAATTCCATCTCAATTGCCTCTGCTATAATTAAATACCTAGAAGTGCAGCACAGACAGAGAAGAGCAAACAAAAATCAGCACAGATCTCAAGGACTAGTGACAAGGGCAACAACAGACAGATGCTGCAGAGGAGTGCCTGATGCACCTTGCAACAATATAATAATGCCAAGAAGATTTATTGTGGGCTGTACACAAAACACGACAATAAGCAATAGTAATTTAATCTTGCATGTGTTCTTGGCCTTTATGTCCCAACTCCTTCTGGTAATGTAACATTGGCAGGATAGGGGTTCAGGCAAAACATTTGTTTATGAATACATATAGATGTAATACAACTGTGCAATGTTGATTCATTGGCACTGTTCCTGGCATGATTTAGGACCACCACCACCAGCATTATCTCAGACTTCCAATATGGTTTTGAGGAAAACACAGACCAGAGACTGTTACACCATTTCTAGTCAGTTTTATGTAAAATAAGACTGTTTTTATTCTAAGCACACAACCCACAGAGGGTTTTGTCACAAGTGCAGCACTTGATGCAGCTTTCCCTGTCTCAGTTAAGATTTTCTCAGGATATGTTCAGCCAGACAATCTTTGACCTTTATTTCCACTCACTTCTATGTAATATATGTTGGACGGCCTATTAGATGAGCTTAAAAAATGTGGAAGGTCATCTACATGAACTTTAATCTTTACTAAATGTGTGTGGTCTTTGAAAACAGAATTTGGCAGGTTAGAATGATGATTTAACACAATTTGAAAAAGTAACTTATTAAAAGCCATATAAGGCAGTGTTTGATTACTGCAAACGTTGCATTTGAAATTCATGTGTTTTCTATTAATAAAAGGACCAACTCTTCAACTGTTACTTATTCAGATTGACACAATTGCATGTTAAATGGAGCAGTGTGAAACAGCTTTTTGTATACAGAATAATATTGTTGAGACTGAAGGACAAGTGTTTGGATCTAGAAATCTCATTTTGCTTCTTTGGATTCCTTAGAATGACCCACGGTTATGGAAATGCCACACATTTGCCACTGTCTTGATGTAAAAATCAAAAATTAATATGATTAATTTGATCAAGTAAAATTTTACATTTCTTTCCATTGCCAGCTTAGTTCTGAAGCATTAAGTGCTTCCTTCTAAGTATCCTAATAGAGAGTTTTAAAATCATAATTAAAATACCATTGTCAAAAATATTTATTCAATTTGAAACTACAAACACAATCAAGTGGTAATCATGGCTAAAATATGATTACTTAATTGGAGGCCTGCTTCAGAAAGAATAGTACAATCTAAAATAATTTAGATTTTTTGGTTTTATTAAATTCTTATATTTCCACCATCTATGCAGCACAATTTTTTTGCTTGTTAGTCACATTTGTACACAGAAGCTTGAACAACACTTTTTGCTATGTTGATAAAAGAGCAAACTGAACAAGAACAATTGCAGAAGATCAGAAACTGAAAAAAAAACCAAAGCAAAACAAAACAAAACACATTTGGGAGCATATTGAAATAATAATATTCCAATGGAAAAATACTTTTGACTTGAGACAGCCCTATCTGCTAGTAAGAAAATGTGAATTATTCTGAGAACAATACTTTTTACTTTTAAAGTCAGAGATTATGTTGCAATAATTTTTAGAGCAATACTGATTGTATTATGATATTCAATTAAATATTATGAAAACAGATGGGAATTTAATAATCAAATTTCTTTGTGTAATTAAGATGTTTATCAGGGAGTCCTAATTCAAGAAGCTTTTTTTAATAAGAAATTTTTAATTTATATTTTATTTTACATTTCACAGTCAATTTTCAATAATCAGAAAAGCAGAAAACAGATTTTTGCATGCAAAGGAAACAGATATTTGCAGATTAATAAAATAAACAGTGAGGATCAGCAAAATCCAGACTATTACTACTTTATTATTACCTGAAATTTTCTGCCTAAAACACACTTCTTGGTCTTCAATACAACTGAGAACATACAAACTTCAAAACCTCTTTAAAATCCTTTAAAAATCCAGATTTAAAGTAGCTTAACCATAATCAGAAACTGTAAAAGTTTATTTGCAAAGAAAAAACAGAAAAGGTGTTAAATACAAAATTACATCTTTTGAATCTATGGGTATCCTCTAATACTCACAATTTTGCTAGAATAGCTTCGCAGGGCATAAGATAACCTAGCAGTCTTTGTTCAGCTTCTCTAGGTATTCAGCTTGTATCTCTCTGAGAATACTGCACGTGTTCATCCAAGATCATATGTCTTTTTCTAATAAATTCTTATTTAATTTTAAAATATTTGTCTTTATTTAAAAGGTTATTTGTTCTCCTGTTCTTAAACTCTACAGTTGTCATTGTGGTTTGGCTGGCAGAGAAACTGGGATTGTGTACATGATGCTATTGGTCAAAATACTGATGTTGCATAAAAATTTTGCAATTTCTGCTCCTGTCCATCAGACTTCTTTAAAGAGACTTACATCCTGTGTGTTTTTAAAGAAAAAGCTGAAAAAGAAGAAAATATTAAAACAGAATTGAAGAAAACTGTTTGTTTAAAAGTGTGATCATAGCTATATGAAAAATATGCAACAGGTCAAGAAAACCAAAAGAAACCAAGTGCACATGGACTTACGTATGAACATATACCTGTGCCTATGTTTGCATATTTGTGCCTCTGTCTACACAACATAAAGACATAGAATGCTGAGAAAAAGAAGAAGCAATTAGGTCTATTGCCTGTAGGCTTACTATGAGCTCCACTGAAGTTTTAAGACTTGTTTATTGTGCATCAGGTCTTCCTCAGCAATTATTCACAGGAAGTTACAAGAATAAGTCTAAAATAAAAAAAAAAAAAAACAAAAAACAAAATTAACTCAACCAACCAAACCAAACCAAACATAAGAAATAAGAAAAGGCACAAACAAAAAAAGCAACAAACAAACCTCTCATTTGACTTGCAGGTAAATTGTCAGTTCACGGATAGTTTATTTTTAAGATAATTATGGGTAACAAGTAGCTACTGGTAGCCCATGGTGTTGTTCTTTGTTTCATATTCTTCAATATATCTCAAGCTTTGTTGGATATAAAGGTTTTTTACCAGATTCTAAACAAACTGATAAACCTCATATTAATAGTAGTCCAAATTATTATAACTCTGGTGCCATAAATTTTGAATTCTCTGGATATTCAGATGGGACCAATGATTATGCTTTAGTTCAAGTTTAGTGAATTCTCTGGGAATTTTAGATCGTGCTAGCTCACATACGGAAATTCCAGAAACTACAACATAACACCTGTTCATCTGCTGCTTTCTGAACATAAATCAGTTGCAAAGAGAGCACCATGTTCATCACCATCTAAAGAGCAGATTTTTTTTTTTTTGCCTTACAGAGGCAAAATTTGTTAAATTAACTTGTGTGATTTCTACCAGGGGTTATTTTTAGCTCTGGCTGAAAAATCATAGCTAACACTCTTTCCCCAGTTCTTCCATTTCAGTAAAAATGACACAGTAGTTTCATGATAAAAAGTTGTGAGTAATTTTGCAGTAAGGCAGGGTTTATTGGTGAAGTTCTTTGCTTTTTGTTTACCTTTAGTAGAAGTTGTGCCTCCTGTGGAAGGTCCTACTACCCGTAGTCAGTCAAGTAAGGAGATGATTATCACAGTTCATAGCACTAAACAGCTACTTCTCTAAGTCATCTTAATTTTCTAACATTTTTTATAACATTATACTTATTTTTATAGAATCCAAATTTGAAGAAAAAAATTTTAATTCTTTATTTTAGAACACTTTTTTAAAAAAATTAATAATGTGTTGAATTTCACCTGATTGCAAGATATTTGGTCAAAAAAGAGCTTATTTGGCAGCTTTGTGTGGAAAGCATTATCACTTTTTTTTTTCCTTTTACAGACTGGCTTCACAGGAATTCCTAAAGAAATTCTGCTAAAAATACTTCTTAATAATTTTTTTCCATGCATTTATTTTTTTCTGTAACCTAGGGGGCCAGAAAGAGAGTAAGACCTTGGTCCATTCTTAATCTAATAAAAATTGCATAAGTTCAAAGTAACCCAATACGAGCAAATGGTTTCTATGGCTTTCAGTGAAGCTGCTCTGCTCAGGTATTCTTGTAACAGTATCTACAAGTTTACTGTCTCTTCAAGTGATTGATCCTCTCAGCTGACTCTGGCTCTTCCAAACAATGAGCTACGACACTCAAGACTCCACAGGGAGCTAGGATTACATATCCATAGCAAAAAAAAAAAAAAAAAAAAAAAAAAAAAAAAAAAGTTAAACAGTAAAAGAATTAAATCTAAAATACGTTTGAAAAGAAATTGAAGTGTATATAATTTTTAGCATTATGTTTTTCTACCAGCCATTACTGCAGAAAACAAATATGAAAGGATCCTTTCCTAAGGTGTGGTAAATTTACAACTTCGTATGGTGATCTTCTGTTCTGGAATAACTTCAAGAAAAAGAAACATTCTCATCTGTCCCTATTGCTCACAGAAATCTGTGCAGAATCTAGTTAAGTCATCTTCTTAGCTCATTTATCCATTTGGAGCAGAACTAATTTTACTGCTTTTAGGAGAATATATTCTGGACTACTCACCTAGATTTCACTTTATGGCCTTCAATGACAAACCTCAGTAAAGGAAAAAATTGCATATTAATATAGATAATTACATACTGAAATATCAATGGGGGGAAGGGGGGGGAAGGCTTTTTTGGAGGTTGTGGTTCTTTAAGAATCCTTGGTTGGCAGTCTCTGAGTAATGAGAAAATGTCTAACTCAATAACTGTAAATTGGATTGAATCAGCTCACAGAGATGCAACATTGGAAGAAGTGCTGATTTCGGTTATTTCACAACTGCTAAATGTATTATCACAAACTAGAAGTTAATCAATTCTGAGAGTAATCACGGAGCACAATTGGGAAAGAAAAGCTGACAAGAGTGGGGGTAAGTATCTTCTCAAGTGTTAAAGAAGGACTCAGCAGATTATATAATTTTTTTAAAATTTTAATAGCTTTTACCTTAATATAATATCTGAAAATAAAAATTCCTTGTTTATTGAGGAATTAATTAGAAACACATATGCTGAGGATGGTGATGGTAGTGGCAAACCCCAATAAAGGCGTGCAAAAAACATTCTTGTAACTTTTAAAACGTGCACTGAGCAGATTTAAAAAAAAAAAAAAAAGAAAAAGTTGATAAATTTTGAAGGCTTGAATTTCCCCTTTTCTTCCCCCAGATCTGTCTACCATGCGCTATTAATTGTTCTGGGAAGATGACCTCCATCATATGTCATAGATACTACTGTTAGAATTAAACCGCAGTTTGTGAAAGGACAAGAAAAAATAATTGCTCTGCTTATTTTCTGCACAAGGTAGACTCATGGTTCTCAGTATTGCACTCTTATTTCCTTTAAAAAGGAAAGTTGAATTTCCCAATCTTGTTCTACATTTGAAGGCCTTGTTCAATATAGAACTGAAAAAAATCATATCATTGCTAAAACAGATATGCTGGCAAAGAGAATTTGGCAGTGCAGCTTACTGTATGTGGCAATTTGTTTAACTCATTCAACAGAGTTAATTTACTAGTATAGACTACATGTTTACCTCATCCTGGGAAGGGTAGGAATATCTCATGTGCAATCAGGTTTTTTAAATGTAGAAAACCTTACCCACAGTCTTAAATTTCCCCTAACACACACAGGCATGAGACTCTTCTATGATTCTGCACATGCTTCCTGCACTGTTAATATTTACATGCATTTTTCTTTAATTACACATTAATGCATGCAGTAGCAGCAGTTGATAGCAAGTTCAGACCTTTATAGCAACACTCCTCCAAAGCTGAACAAACCTTGAAGGAGAGATCTATTCTTAAAGGAATTAGAAGGAAGGAAATCAACCCCAACCCTTCACACACTTAAGCACCTGCAGAACTTAATGATGTGAATGCTCAGTTGGAGATCAATAACAAGCATTTAGCATACAGCTAATGCTTTCTTCAGTGATTGCAAGGTCAAACTCATGTTTCCCTATTTAAGTAGTAGGAACACTTTAAAGACGTGAGATAAATGCACTTGAGGACATAATTTTCATATTCATGATAATTTATGACAACAACTGATATTACAATTGAGGAAAATATTGGTGTTTCTCTGAGACTTTTATTTCCAGATCAAATGTCACAATAATAATATATTTGTAAACTACTTAATATCAGTGGAAGGTATTGTAAAATTCTAGTCTGCAATGTACCTGTATTTCCCTATATGACAGTAAATCAAGTTCTGACTAGTATAAACTAGCTGTATTCCTAAATCAAAAAGAAACACTAAACAGAGCCAACCAAAAACCACCAACTCCCCAATTTTTGCTGCTTTTCATTGCACCTCCAAAATACTTCTCTAACACTTCCTTTAATGAACATGTAATGATACCACATTTCCACATGTCAAATTTTTTCTGTCCCAAGCTCTCCGCACAACCAGCAGTCATACAGCAAGACAATCCATGTGGCCTAGTCCACTCTATCTGCTTTTGTTATGAGCTTTTACATTTCAATAAAATCCATTTATTAGAGCAGATATAAGGAGCAAAATACCTAATTTACTTCTGATCATATCCCTACAGACACCACGAAAGTTGAAAATACAGACCACACTTTCCCATTCTGTGCAAAAGATAAGAAAGGAAGGAAGTGCAGTTTGTCTCTGGGTGATGCAAGGAATCAGATGAAACAGAAATTAACCAAGAACCAAGCAGGAAGTTGAGCTGACAATGACCTCTTGGTAGAGAAGAAAAATGGCAACATGCTGATTTTTGTTCTGGAGAGGCTGAGAGCTGGCTAACTTTTCCTGCTCTCAGCAGGATATAATTGCAACATAGCAGAGCAAAATGAACAGCCCATCCACAAGTGACTGCAAGAACATAGCTATTTTTTTTTTCCTTTTTTCCTAGTTCAAGCATTATTCTACTCAGCAATTCTATGCTTCATTAAATATATTCAGCCCTTTCACTCTTTTTTCTTTTTTCCAATGCAGAACTTGAATTAAGACATCAGCTCCTCCTTCACTGCTTGCCAGTACTCAAGACAAAAATATTTCACTAGAGACATGATGAAAGAGAGGATTCATTAGCAAGAAACATCAATATACTTTTACAGCCTTAAAAAAACAATCATAAAGAAGAAAGTAGGCTGCATTCTTGGCACAAACAAACATATCCTTAGCAGAGGAACACATCTAAATGTGTGTAGTTTTAGATATATGTGTAATAGTTCTTAATTTAAAAATCTTCAAAATCCCACTCAAAAAAAGACCAGACTAAAATGGTATAGAGTTTTACAGAGTACACCTGGCCTAAGTTCAGAATAGATAGATTTAAAAAACTGGAGCTTCAAGAATGGGCGAAAAGCATACTCACAGAACTATGGTACTATAAAAAGCCACATACATTATCAGAATTGGAAATAGTTGTGTGTTGAGAAGCTCCAATGCTGTAATTGATACACTATCAAAGAAAAATAATACTAAAAGGTTGTAACATTCAAATGACAGAAATAATCATAATTCAGAGAAGTGTTGCACAGGACACCATCAGAATTGACTGTTTACTTATCTGCTAATCTGTGAAGTATAATTTTAAAGACCATGTAGAGGGTTGACCTTGGCTAGCTACAAGACCCATCTACTCTCTCACTGCCCCTTCTTAACAGAAGAGGGGAAGAAAATAAGGTGCAAAAACTTTTGCTGAGATAAATTCAATTTAATAAGAGAAGCAAAAGCTACACATAGAAGAAAAGTAAAAAGATGAATTTATTCACTACATTCCACCAGTAGGCAGATGTCCAGCCATGTCCAAGAAAGCAGAACCTCAGTACACATTGTGTGCACACGCTAGGGAAGCCAAAGTGATAACTCGCAGCTCCACTTTCTCTTCCTTTCTCTCAACTTTCTTTGCTGAGCGTAAGATCATGGGAATGTAGGAAATGTTCCTTTGGTCAATGTCTGCCAGATGTGCTGGCTGTGTACCCTCCCAGCCTCTTGCCCACCCCCAGGGGATGGAAAGAAAGCCTTCACACCATGCAACCACTGCTCAGGAGTAGACAAAACACTGCGTGTTATTAACACCATCCCAACCACAAAAGCAAAGTACAGAACTATATGCATTGCTGTGATGAAAATAAACTCCACTGAAGCCAGGCAGACAATGTTAATCCCAGGAGCACACATGTGGACAGTGAGACCAAGGGTTTAAAAGAGATAGATGCAATTGGTGTTGAAGAGCATTGTGCTGATATGCATATATGCATATTGTGCTCAGATGCATACAAAAAATTGATATGTAGTTGTCAAGAAGTAGCAAGCAAAAGATATCTTCCTACACTCTTTTTCTGCCTTGTCACTAAGAATTTTCTTGGACTGGAGAGAAAGTGTGATATTAAGAGGTGTCTCACTGCTTCTGCTCTTCTGCACAGGAATCACAGCTGTGACAGCCTTGGTCAAGGTCAGCAAAATTAAAATTATCCTTTCTCAGTAAGACATGTCCATTGTGAAGATTTATAAAAATATTCAGCACATTAATTTTTTCTATGTATACCTGCAGCCTGAAGAAATATACTAAAGATCAAAAGACATGAGCAACAAAGATGTCCAAAGAGAATGTTCTCCAAAAGACAACGTTGTAGCTTGAGTATGTTGATTTTTTCCCCTCTTTCTTTTAAAGTACGCTGCCTTCAGGCTTAATCCTTATGTATCAAAGAGAATAAACATAAGAGAAAATGTTTTAGGGAGAATTTTCACACATGAAGGTGTTATAAGATGCTTGTTTCAAGGTCTGATTAAAAGCCTTTTTCAAGCCAAGTTTATTTCAGGCTTGAAATGAACATGGAAATATTTACCACACTGGTTTATCTTCTTGGAAAATGGGCATAGCTCTCTCCTTCCCTGTCTTCAGGTCTTTGTGGTTTGAGACTGTGAATGAGTCTGGGCCATTCTTGCACCTCTACATCTCAAGATCTCTCTTGGTCTTTGATAGACACTTTGGGAGATAAATAGAGGAAATCCAACTCACCCACTAAGCTCAGCATTAGAAGAGAGACACCTGTAAAGGCAGTTCAACATTTTCTTATAAATTCTAAGGACCGTTATTCTCTGTTCTTGCAGAAGTATTTTTATTTCCTTTTCAGAGTTTCTTTCCTATATCTGTGCAAGCAATTGCTAAGAAACCAAATAATTTAGGACCTAATTTTCAACATTTCCAAAACCCATTGATCTCAACCCCTCCTGTGAAATTATGCATATGCAATTCATCTGGTTCACTGCCAGAAACTGGGTTCCAGCCTCTTTCAGAGGATGCCTTCTGTCAGGCCAGGTTCTGAAGATGTCATAAGTCCCTGCTCACTGAGGAACTGTATAAATAAGCTTTCCCTGTCCCTTTCAACTATGTGCATCTTATTTTTATCAGAAATCAGAGAAGGTAGATAAACAGGGCTTACCATTCCTCTTGATAGGATAGGTGATTCTAACCCTTTACAAGGTGTTTCCTGATCTATGTCCTCTTAGAGCATGTGAGAAGTTAATCTCCAGCTGCCTGTTTTTCCAAGAGTCCAACTGTTATTG
Organism: Motacilla alba alba; assembly: GCF_015832195.1. Classification (NCBI taxonomy): domain Eukaryota; kingdom Metazoa; phylum Chordata; class Aves; order Passeriformes; family Motacillidae; genus Motacilla; species Motacilla alba. The sequence continues at coordinate 77,020,154 of NC_052017.1, forward strand.
CCAGGTAGATCCAAATGAAAAATGTAATGCATTCTTCCACCTGACCCTCAAACCTGCGATGAGTATCCATTAATATCTGCATGGGTAACTTTGCATTTTTTTGCAAAGATTCACCTACTCCCCTATCCAGAAAACTGGGGGGAAAAAAAGAAACAAAAAAAGGTAACTTATCCACTGCTTGGGGCACTGCAGTCTGCCTTCTCTCACCATTAACTTTGATGCCTTCTTTTCTTTTCCACAGGTTCTTGCATCTTTTACTTTACAACTCACTTGAGGTGAATCTGCAGCTTTGTTCTTGAGTTCATATAGCACACAGTGTAGTGGCATCTCAGCGCACACAAAAGATTTGCAGAGGAAACAAAAATACAGAATTCTTATGGAACAATTTGCTAGAAAGTCTGCAGAGGCATCATTATCCAGTTTTGGGGACAAAGCAGTAGTGGAGGAAGAGTAAGAGTGGAAGGTCTTGTACTCCATCCTGGCTGCCAAAAGTGTTCATAGAAAGTTTATGGTGCTGAGGACATAGTCCAGTTTTTAGGTTTTTGGGTTTTTTTTTTTTAAAAAGGTTTCAAGATGACTGCAAGTCAAATTTGATTTTAAAACCTCTGACTCCATTGCTCATTACAGTGTTTGTGTACTCTCCTCACAATAAAATAACAGTGTCAATGAAGAGAAATCAGGTAACTCTATAGCATCTCTCATTTCTCAGTCAAGGGGATTTTTTGTGTGTTTCAGCTTTCAAAAGTGTATTTATTTTTAATTCTAATAAGAGTTTGAAATTTACAATCTTTTTACAAATACTTTGGTTGTTATTTTTGATCTTGACTAAAATAAATCTGTGTGGTTCTGAGGCTTTTTTTCTTCACTTTCAGTTCCTTTACAGAGTCTATTCTAAACTTTCCAGGCCTGAAGCATGGCAAATGTTGGTGTATTCTGTTTGTATAGTGAGGGGAAAGAGCGATGACCAGCATGGTAAAAGCTGAAAGAAATAAAAACATCTTATTAGCTGGGCTGCAAATAAGGCAGGTTAATAGAACAGACAGGAGAGTGAAAAGAACAGACTATCAGCTCATGGTACGGGCTGACAAAATATGTCTCTTTTTTACATTTTATCTTGTGGAAGAAGAACAGCAAAGAGGGAATTATTGAGTGGAAAAGTGAAGTAAATGAAACAGTTGCAATATTTTATAAACATGAGTTACATTTATATTTGTAAACAGTTAAAGTCCAAGATTTTTTTCCCTAAAAAAAGGGTAGTAACATCTCCCTAAGAATTAAACAGGTTTTGTGCTATTACTCTGTATGACATTCGTATTAAATTAGCATGTACTGAGACCAGAAAAAACCCTTGCTGATAGTTGCAGTCTACTTACAGTCATAGGCACTGGAATTGTGCATATTAATCTGACTTTTAGGAAGTAACCATCAGATTACCTATTTTTAACTCTAAAAAGCCTCCTTTCCAGTATCTAACACTGAACATCATGGTAGGAATTTTTCTGTTGAATTATAAAAAATATTCAAAAGGCTCATTCCTGAATATTTACCACACTATAAATGTACTGTATCAAGAGACTGATTTGGCATCAGAGAAAAAGATTTATTTTGAAAATACCTTAAAACTTATTTCTAGCAATCTAAATTTATATTTATTATAGCTTGTGATACAGTGCAGTGCAAAAAACATCAGACCATGCTTCCTTGCATAATAGTGCAGGATTGCTCTATGTGTAAAATGAAAGTGTGGTAGAGAATAGCCATCCTGCTATCACCACCTCTCTATATTTTGACTGTTTTAGTTCTTCTGATGAATATATTTCCTAATTAATAAGTGCAACTCCAAATCACTAATCTTTGAAAATCTCAGATAGTAATTCAAGCCAAATTGTATTCATATTTATTAAAAAAATAAATAAGTTTGAGACAATATTGAGGTAATAAGGTGCACAATTGTCTATCAGATTACTTTAGTGAACCACTGAATTATACTGTAGCTACCAATATTCATGCCTCTGTAAAATTCAAATATTTAGGTCTTTTAACAGGTTCAAAGAATAAATTGAGTCTGGCCATAAGCCAAATAAAATCACCACTATCAAACACAGAATTTCACTCCAATATTGCTCAACTATGAGGCTGAAAAGGCAACAGAATCCAGAAGCATAGCTACAACACTGTTTCTGTATTCATGGTTATTTTGTGAACGAAAACAGGAAAAGTATGTGAAAGAATACACAATAACTCTTGGAAATTCACAGAAAATATCATATTACAAGACACCTAAAGGTTCTGTTCATTGAAAAAGCTTAAAACAAGATGCATAGAATGGTTTGGTTGCCATGTTTTCAATAACTTTACAACACACTATTCCAGGAGATGCAAGAGTTCTTAAACCAGTAGATATGGTTATAATAGGTATCAACAATTTGAGTTTGAAAGTCACACACAAATAAGAAAAATAAAAGGTATCATTAGCATTAGTATTATTATTTTTTTTAATATGACTGATTATTCACTAGTGAAAGACATCACATTTTCAAAGATTCAGTGCTTTAGGGAAAATAATGCATCAAACACAAATCATTAGACTCAGTACAGGAATAAGAGAGCAAAATATAGCATTTCACTTACATGATTTGATGATTCATGGCATCAGGATATAAAAAGATGTAAGATGTAGACAGTGACTAAATGTTCATGGAGTGTTTTCAACAGAAAATTCTCTCTAAAAAGGGTCCAGAGTAAATGATTCTTCAGGGACAGATATCAGTGATTTATAATTACAATGCAAGAAAAGATCTCAAGGGTTTTAAAACAGCAATCTTCCAACTCTGGACCACCTTCTGTGTTAGAAGATGTCCCTGTCCATGGTGGGGGAATTGGAATAAGATGTGATTTAAGGTCTCAAACCATTCTATGATTCTGTGATTCTATGTCCCAAGATACTTTAAAAGAAGCTTGATCATAGATTTCTCTAGGTTATATTCAGCAGTGTATTTAGATTTTCAACATGAATTTAAATTCATTTCTTCCCCTAAAATGACCTAAAAATATGGTAGGGGTATGATCTCAATCCTAGAGTCAGGGAAAATTGTTGTTATGCTAGCCAATATTTTGAAGAAAGATCAATACTTTTTGCAAAGTAATTTTTAAATCACAAATTAGATTACACCTATATGTTCTATTAAAAAAACAAATATTACTATCATTAAAGAGAATCAATAGTAATTTTAGATGAACTGCAGATTAATAGCTAGTTATATGACCAATGCAGCAGGTTTTTGTCTATGCCAATGCATAGAAAGGATTTACATGCACTATACATAATAATATAGTCTTACGAACAGAGAATCAAGAAAAAAGATATTTCTGATTTGGATTCTGGTGTTTTACATTTACTTTTTCATGTCCATATGTGGTCATCTACTTCCAGAAGACTTTTATTGGAACCTTCTATCCTATTGTCTCAGTCAGTGACCTTTGCATTCAAGGCAGAAGCTGCTCCCTTACATTAGGATGACTCCCCTCACCCAACACCAATGTACACACCTTTTTGTACCATGGATGAATACATTATTGCAGCTTTAACTTTTCTCTGTTTCCTGACATATTGGAGCTCACATGCTGCCTTTTAAAAGGAGTGAGGAGTGAACAGGATTACCCCACAGAATACCATTGCCATCAAAAGTCTCTTTCAACAGGAGGGCTACCGCTTGTTTAACCCTTTCTCACTTTGATTGAGGAAACAGGTACTAGACTGTATAAAAACTGCACCTGCTTGTACATCACCAGCTATCTCAGTGCCTTGCACTTCTTTACCTTCTTTACCTTCTTTTTCCTCAAGAGTTAATCTCTCTGATCTCAGTTTGAATGAAGAAATCTGGTTTTTGTCTTCAATATTGTGCCCCTCACAGTGGAGCCTGTTTTCATTTGATTTTTTTTAAGCTGCCTGGTTTAACACTGTATTTTCCAAATCTGTTATAGATCCTGCCATAAGGATTGGAAGAAAAAAAGGTTGTTAAAAATTCCCTCTTTCTTTACTCTTCTCCTTGTTCACGCTGTCAGATCCCTGTCTTCTTTGTGACTATCGTTATGTTACTGCTTCCTGCTGTTTCCAAGCTGCCCTCTCTGACATTGAGCTTATGTCAGCAGCCTTAGATCCCCAAAATCAGTGTATATGCTTTCCTAACCTGTTAGTTGTTTCAAATACCACCTGCTTCAGATCTCCACTTGTCTGTGGGCGCTTGAGACTACTCAATAGTCAGCTGCTTTAATTACACATCCTGAATATATTCTTTGTTTCTATAATTAACACTGTACTGTTACGATCGTTGCAAGATTAGCCACATTTCCCTCTCTGTAATTTTGATGAAAAATTAGGGCAAAATATTTACTTGTAATTATTTGAGCATTTCAATCTTATGCATCTTTTTGCTAAACGTGTTAAGCATGTTTTTGCTAAACTCAGAGCTACTGGGCAGGGAACAATAAAAACAGCAAAAATAAGTTTAAAAAATAATTTCTTCTTAGCTCCCAATTTAGAGGTAAACTACATTTCATTCCTTCCAACACTTCATCACTTCCAACCCTTTCATAACTCACTTTCTAGCCCAGATGTTGACTTCCATAATCCTGAGAAAAGCGCATTCCCCTACTCCAGCAATGCCCTCCTTTTTTATCTTTTTAGATGTTTCATAATCAAGTATCCACAAAATATCGGCACAGAGTCCAGTTTAGATAATTGTCCTTCTGCAAGCACCAAATAATGATAAGACACATTCAGTTGGATCTGGATTTGTTGTATGGGGCAGCTCACACCTTCTTCAAGGTACTGAGTGCAGAACATACAGGACTTATGTCCCACTCACACATTTAGAGTAAGGCTGATATGCATTGCAGTTGTAGGCACACCAGCTGGATATGTTCTGTGAATTTTGCTTTTCACTCAGAAAAATATACACATTAAAAGAAAAAGATATTACAAAGCAGCATTCTTTATTTTTTTTTCCTTGCCTCACATATTGAGCTTGTAGACAGACAATTTGCATCAACTCTCTGTAGCGTCATTTTTTCCACTGGTGCCTAGCCTAAATTTTCATTTGGCAAAGCATTCAGATTGCTCCTTCCATTGTATTGTGATATTGATTTGGACAATAGAAATTAACTTCACAATGTGCTGGAAGATAAGCCTTCTACTTAGGAGATAATACCACAGTAGCAAAGATAACTTTGTGGTTAAGTTACTCAGCAATGTTTTAAAATATTTTGATTCAGTTTCTGACTCTGACACTGCCTTGTGCATCTCTGAGCTAGATATATCTATATCTGAGCTGTACACATGCTTAACTTGGAGTTTGGATAATTTCCCTGAGTTTTTTGGAAGTGTACACATGTATAACATTATACAAATGCAAGTTTGAGAGATCTAGATAAGATTTTGCTTGGTTTAACAAATGGGGATAAAGATCCCATTGCAGTTTATATGTACTAACTTATTTTTAAATATATGTATTACTTTGATCTCAATTCTGTGTCAATAAATGTTGGTTGTTTGTTTAATATCAATGCTAAAAGCACACTTTTAGCATTACACCAAATCAAAAATAAAAAATCTGAAGATGCCACATCTATCCTGTGCCTTGCTATCCTTATGATCAAAACGTTTGTCTTCCATGTTTATTTTAATGCCATTCCCATGCCCTACACTTTGTCCTGACAGCCCTGTGTACCGAGAAACTTTTATTCTTGTCCTCTCTACCACTTCCTCTAAACCTTCAGCATGTTGAAGTTTTATCCACCTCGTGACCAACTACTGAGCTGGGCACACTTCAATTCTTTATAATACTTTTGAGTTTAATCCAAACTTATTCTTAGACAGAAAAAAGCATCACCACTACCATCACCACCACCAAAAAAAACCAACCATACCAAAAAATAATTGTCCAGAACAAGAAAAAAAGAGAAAAACAAAAACAAAAATCCAGGAGAGCTTTGTAGATCTAGAAATGTATTTCTATTCATAATTAATATATATTTATTTGCAATTAAGTATTGCTATTGCCAAAAGCAATTATATTTTGAAGACATTCATATCTTGATAAAACTGCTCTTCAGACCCTACAATTCTCATCTAAAGTGAATCTCTTTTCTCATTTTGGATTTGCCCTTCAATATGCCCTTCGGGATTTACTTTCATTTTTCCAGTGTTTCATTCTAGTGAAAGAAAGCACAGAGAGGCTGTGATTTTGCAGATCATCCTACACAGGATAAACTGTAAGCGGCTCCAGTGAACTTCACGTGACAAGTAATACATATTATTACTTCTGTGCTTAAGATTAAGCTCTCTAGAAAGTTTTTAACAAAGTAGAAGTGATTTGTCTTTGTTTCTTAGTTAAATATCTTGACACATATATTTAAAAATCAGTTATTTTAGGGAATTTCTCTCATTTATGCTGTGTTCATACAATCAAAATGCACCAACTTAAGTGTCACTTATTGAACCTTCACAAACAGGCAAATGTGTGATTCCTCACTCAGCTAATACAACTACCCAAACAATATTTTATTCTGTCAAGTTCCCATTCTATTTGATAAAAGACATAATAAATATATTTATCATTTAATTTTCTAAAAATCAATTTAATTTTCTATAAATTAGGAGCTCCATGTTACACATGTTGAAAATTATAAGGATATAGATAGATCTGCATTTTAATGCTCTTACATGCTTAAAAACTGTTTTTTTCATAAAGAGATAATCAATATCTTTTTTATTCTGACAATAATAATAGTTACATATAAATAATATATATACTAATTATATATATATATATATATATATATATATATATATATATATATATATATATATATAATATAGTGTTTGTTATGGCATGTATGTGTATTCAGCATATTATTATATGGGTGGGGGAGATACTGCAAGGCAGGTTTATCACTAAACTGAAGTACCTAATGAAAGTAGCATGTGTAAACCCCTCAGCCAACATTCCTCTGATATGTTTGTGCAACAGGAAACATTCTGATTTGGAAGTTTAAGTGCCCAAGAGGAATCAAAATTCATCTTCTGACTGAGACAGAAAAGAAACACAAAGGCAAGTGAATGATTAAATCCAGTTTGAGCTTTCACTGTGGGAGTTGGGACAAAAGTCTTGGTCAGTCTTCCCCATAGTATTGCAAAGGGTGTAATCATGAAAATGCAGCAAGTGATCAATAGTGAGGACCTGAAGTCAATTTATGCAAGATGCTATCCAGTTGAGATTCAGTGTAAAATCATGAAATGTTAAAGCTCAAACACTTATCCTCAAATTGTGATCAATCAAATAATTGTTCCTTCAAAATTTTATGTCTAATAAAATGCCTCTTCATGTTTCTTTGTCTAATGCAGACCAATTTTGCCTATCTGCCAGTTTTTCCCATGAGTCTATTTATGTGATTAAATTGAAATATTTAAAGGGATATCACTGCTTCTGGTGTAGCTGTTCCAATATCAAATGGTGTAGTCAGGGGGTGAGGGAAAAATGATGTTCAATCAGTCACTTCCATAGCCAAACTACTTATTGCTAAAACATGATTGTCTACAGTTAGACTCATAAAGCTGTGTGATACACATTGAAGTGCAGGCTGAATTTCAAGTGTAATAGAAAACTGATGTTTCTGCAGATTTCAACAGGATGCACAGAGAGAGGAGTCCTTTGTCTACAGCAGTTTACAAGCTTTAAAGGGAGCAAAGACAAAGCCTAACAGAAAGGATGGTAGCCTGATATGGAACACATTAATATAGATTCAAAAGCTTACATTGGACACAAAATTGATTTAACTTGGATGCTGAGGACAGACCAGGATGTGTTTTGAAAAAATCTGTGCAACAGTAACAAAAAGAGAAATATACTCAGAAAAAAAAAAAACAACAAAAAAAACCCAAAAAAAACACAGATGGAAAAAGAACAAAACCTTTTTGTTGCTTTTATTTTCTTTTAATTTCATTCCTACTGAAAGCACTGGAGCAGACTGCCCTGAGAAGTTGTGGTGTCTCCCTCACTGGAGGTACTCAATACCTGTCTGGATGCAATTCTGCTCCATGTGCTCTGTGATGGCCCTGTTTGAGCAGAGGTTGGACCAGATGACCCACTGTGGTCCCTTCCAACCTGACCCATTCTGTGATTCTGTGATGATTTTTGCTGTCTTGTCTATATGCTTATACTAGCATTTTGTCAAGATGCCAGAGTATTTGCTGAAGGAAGTCACCACTTCAGTCTGGCAATTTTGCTGTGTAGTTTTAGTTGTGTATCGAGTGTTATTTTGGCCACTGTTATCCAAACAACTTTCTTCTTTTCAATGAAGTCCTTCAATGTTTTCCCAGGATGGTCAAATTTTTTTCTTTTGGTTATCAACTTCACATACGTGTCTCAAAGTTGATTCTCCAGCTACTAGAATTTCAGTGGTTGTATGTCCTGTTATAACTTTAAAAAGTCCATCTGAATTCAAGGATTCATGTTTCAAATGATTTGATGACATTTTTGTGCCCTGTCTTCATTTTCTGATTGTAAGTCAGTAAATAGAGAAATTCCTTAAAAAGAAAATCAAATTTCACAATAAAAAGAGATCAGAAGTCAAGTTGATATCTACTTTTATAAATAATATCAGTCTCTGTCTTACAAGTGTTGCTCTATAAATGTTGAGACTACCAGCTTGGGCTCCTAGCCTTTATTTAAAAGCTATTTCTGTTGCCATTGAGTCTTGTCAAACTTCAGCAGATGAAAATACCAGTATACCTAAGATTTAGAGGGTAGTTCCCATTTTTACCTGGCTGATAAATAAGAGAAAATGTTCATTGTGCATGCTCTCTTTAAGAAAACAAATCGACAACAACAACAACAACAACAAAAAGCACCACAAAATAAAACAAACAAAACAAAACCACAAAAACAAAACAAGCAAACAAAAAAGGGAAAAAATAATACAAAAAACCCCACTAAAAACCCAAAATGAAACAAACAAAAAATTCAAGGCCTTCTATCTAAATGTTATGATGGCCTCTTCTTGACCACTTTAAATATATTAATATAGGTAGACACAAAAGTATTATGTTACATAATTCAATGATGGACATACTGCTGAGCATTATCACTGAAGAAAGCCACAAGCTCAGGTAATTAGATTTGCTGGGCAACTGAGGGAGAGAAAAAAGAGGATTCTAATAATTTAGTCCTAACATAGAGTCTAAAAAGTTTACTTACGTATTTCTGTATTCCATTGTCTTTCAGAAACACACTAAGGTTTTGTCAATGATTTTCATATCTTTTTGTTAGCACTTTTCTGATAGCAGAGTCTGGGAGAGGAAGGAAAACTGTGATCTACATTGTGGACAGTAGTTTCAGAAAGCAGAAAAAAAACTGCATTTCCAGTCAGTTTCAGCAAAAGTTCAAAAAGTCCAATGGAGTAAAATAAATTCTGCTGAAAGGGATGAATCCTGGTATTGCTGGACAACACAGGAACATACTGGCTCACCAGCCAATGCAGTCATGGAACAGACATTTCAAGTATGACAGCCAGAACCATCACATCTGGGGGCATAGAGTCTCTGAAAACCATCCCCATTTAACAAATGGACCACTCAAAGCTTAATTTTTCCTTTTTACAAAGCCATGTGGCTTTGCTCCAGTTCTTGGTCACAACTTTCACATTTCACAATTGCCTTCACCTGCAGCTTCTTTCACTTGGACATGGACACTAGAGGGGAGCTAATTTTCTCTGACATACCAGGGGAATCCATTCTATTTTAATCCCTTAGAAGATAGCTTGATTGCCTTGGTATGCTACTAGAACTTTTTGATCTTGTATGTTAACACATGAATATATAATTACTACTCATTCATCTGAGCAGGAAAAAAATTTGTAATTCTGATTAGTTTTTTTTTTAATCTGACATCTGTAACAGTAAATTCAACTTCATCTGTGGCAAAAGCTTCCATATTTTATATTAAAAATAAGGGATTTCTGATTTTGATTCATTATAGACTTTTGCTCTTTCAGCAGAGAAATCTTTATTTCAGTATTTATTCCAATGAACCCTCTCTCATTTCACTAGATGGCACATCAATAAATGGTGTTTTGGTGTCAATTTTTTATTGACAGTGACTCAGAAAACTCACTGTGTAAGAGTAATTGTAGATCTGGATCTTCTAAGATAGTTAAAGGAGAAAAAAAGATTCTCCATGTTAAGTAATATTAAATTACTGTGGCAGCATTGCTTATAATTTATATTTAAAACTGTGAATAATTTAATTTAAAAACCGTTTCTACATAATACAACAATTTTTTGTAATATGTTTTTGCAAAGTTACAAACAAAGCTTCATAGTTTGAACTCCTTTTTCCATTTTACTCTAGTGAAGACTCCAGACTTAAGTTGGCCCTGGAGAGCTCAGTCTGAGTGACTGGACATGGAATTTTCTGTACCCACATACCTACGAAGGCTGAGCTGCCCAGCAGTCAATTTACCCATGTAAATTCCAGTTAATGGCTTCTTCAAGGCGGTTTTTCAGATGCATTCAATATTTGACACCTACACTGCTTCATACACTGGTATGAGGCACTTTTCTGTTCCTTCAGCATAAACTGTTTGACTGGAGTGTTCACACACATTCAGCAAAGGATTACCCCAGAACATTGATGTAACCATAAGCCTTAGCTTTATATTATATCCACATTAGAAATTTTCATGGTCCCAAGAATTACTCCTAAAGAGATAATTACAGCTGAGTATAGAATGACAAATATTTCAGACAAAATAGCTTACTGTGTTGATGAATATATTGTTGTATGGTGGACTAAAATAAACTTTAATTCTAAAATTACCATTTTAGAGCCTTAATTATGAAACATTTCTTTCACCCTTGCTTAATGATCACTGTATGAGCATCAACAAAGGCTCCCATCATTATAATTTCCTGTAACCACACATAAGGTGATAAAGTGAAATAACCCAAAGGCGAGTTAAATAGCTGAAGCAGATTTGTTCCAGTATAATTTTACTTAGCTACCCGTGTACCACAGCTATCAACTATGGTGACTGGTTAAAGCTGGATTTGTTTGAATTCATGCATTTGGGATCAGTACTATAACTTCCCTGCAGGCATTCTTACCCCTTCTTCACATAACATAAACCTATAGATTACTTGTATGTGTTCCCTTTTTCTAGCACTTTTTATTGTCTCATCTGTCCCTTTCATGTCAGTGTGTTTCCTTCAAGGCCAGTCACATGGAAGCTCTGCTCCTGATAATTGAGATTCTTAAATCACCATGATTTCATTCTGTGTACATAACACTATGCATGCATCACACCTCCTCTTGAGAGTCCTCAGAAAGGAACACAAAATTCACACCAGTCTTAAAAAAAAACCAAACAAAAAACCAAAAAGCAACATATATTGAATCTGCTTAAAAGGATTTTAAAAATTTAAAGCCTAAGTGAAATTAAAACCAGTAACCTTTTTTAAAACCTTTGACTGCTTGGTGCCTCGTTTCCCCATTGGTGCAATGAATTAAGAATACTTCAGCTCTTCCAATGCTGATTCTTCATATATCAAAGTGTCTTGAATCTTTCTGGGAATTTATTCTTTTGGGCTTCATTGGGTTTAAAAAATTCACATAAAAAAGTTTGTTGCATCTTGTTGGTGATATATGTGAGTCTGGCCTCATAATTCCTGTTTCAGAGAGAAAGGCATAAAACAGACAATGCTCTCATCTTAATTCAGTACTTCAAAATTCTGTGTAGACCCTGTTCAAGACCGAAAGCATTAAATAAAACTGGATCTAAATCAGTCAGATTTTTGCTACAAAATATATATACTTTAAAGTTATTGACTGATGTGAAGTCTTGCTCCCTGGGTGGGAGGAGGGTGGGGTGACAAATAGCAGCAAGCAACTATTAATTACATATTTCATTCAGATGTCCAGGGGCTGATAATTCCTATGTTAGCTGCCGGAAATTGAAAGAATAGATAACTAGTGCTGTCTAAACCTTGTTTAGTTACTGTTTGTGTATTTATATTGTTGCAAAAAGCTCGGTAGGAGTAAATTTTACATTCAACAGATTTTAACTATAATTATATATCCAATATATATATGCAAATTGGTTTTTATGAATTGTAACATTATTGTTGAGGTAGGTCACTTAAATAAACACTTGAATGGGAAAAATATGTATTTTTTCCTTTCCCCAACATCAGTATTTTGAAGCATAATAAAAGGAAGCTCAATCGCCTGGTTTTTAATGTGTGAAAATTTTTGCCTTTAAGTTCCTTTCAATTTATATGCCTAAATTTGTAGAAGCCAAACTTCATTATACCATTTGTGAAAGAATAGTAAAAATTTTTATTTCTCTGTTTTACCAGAGAAGTGAAATCTAATGCATATCAAAGAACCTAACTCTTGGATGATTTTCAGAAAATTGTTAACCCAAATATAAAAGATGTACTTTTACTTAAAAGCAACCATAATAATGAGAAAATATTGATAACTCTGAGAAGATATTTTTTCTAAAATGTCCTATAAGTTTTTAGTGGGGTTGAATTCAACCAAAGACAGTGCAAATCCGAAGCTCTTTTATGGCATTTCAGCATCCTTCCTGAAATCTGTAACTGTAATAATCCTCATGATCAAAGCCACTTGCTTGTGAATATGGCCACGCTGTGCACTTATTCTCTGGCCTTTCATCAGATCTGAAATAGTTCAGGTCTCTAGTGTTATGAAATAAAAATATCTCAAGCGACACTGACTGATGATCCCTGTCATAAACACTGAAATAATCGGTAGTGCCTGACTTGGAGATTAGAGCATTATGAACATATGTAGCTGCAAATTGCAATTCATTAATTAATCTTGATTCTCCCACTATTGGCACATACAGAATATCATTACTTCTATTTGTCAAAGCTTAACATGAGTTTACCTTTGAGCACTTGTTCTGATACAACTGTTAAGCACTAGATTTTGTATGTGCAAGTGCCAACACTCAATTAAAAGTCTGGCAGGGCCTTTTAATCAGTTTTTAAATCATGTTACAAGTAAAGCAACATACACAAATGACACAGTAATGTCATTGGTAATGTATCCTATACTACTTCAGACAGCAACCAAGTGTATTATGCACGTCATTTAATTATTTACACAGATGTATCAGAATAGATGTTCCTCATCTCCACCAATGTCTCAAGGTAAAAGACTAAATTAAAATCACATTTATTGCTCAAGAATAAATAGCAAAGGAACTTGAAAAAGAACAAATACTAAGCAATACTCATTTCAAGTATTTCTCTGGCTCAAAATTGGGGAATACACTTATTTTAAGCTTTCCAAGATATTCCACTTGGCACAATGAAGCAATTAGAGAAATTTTCACATTAAAGGAAATTTTAGGGAAACCATCTGTAATGAAGGCCGTAAGAAGGAACTGAATAATTACTGCAGCTATGAACTGAATATTAAAAGTTAGGTTTCAGTATTGCTGAAACCATTCTGCTTGAGGAGCTTGCTAATCAAATAGTCAAGCCAGAACAGCATGGGGACACAGATATTTTGTGTAGTGTTTCTTGTCATACTGTTAATTTTCTACAAAGTCTCTAGCCCCTTCTATTTGAGACTCAGCAAAGGATATAATGAATCTTCTGTCAGTTCTTGAATTTTTTGCTGTCGCCAGAAGTGGTTTATACACTATTGTGTTGCTGTCAATGCTTAACATCTGAAAACTTTAACAGCAAAATCCACAAGGAGTGTTAAGTGCTATACAAGTTTGGTTAGACAACGAAAGTGGAAATTAGAGAAATCTAGGATTCTTTTTTACTAGGATTTTTGTTGTTGCTTCTTTGAAATTTAAAAAATAGGAATCATATATGCTGATTCATCTAGACAGAATTCCAATTTTAAGGTGCCTAAGTATTTTATTTGCCACCATAGTCAATGTGCATAATGTTTAATTTAAAACCCAAATTAAGATAATACCCCCAAGAATCCTCCAGCTTTCCAATTCATGGCATGGATATTTTGGGCTGTTTGGCTTCTGTTGGCGTATGTAGGTGGCAAGCTTTCAAAATGATAGTAATAAATTAAATAGATTATAACAACTTACTAGAGGATTTCGAATGCTAACACAATTGTCACTGTATAAATGCACTTGCTGAGTTCACCAGGCAGTTATCTGACATGCACAGCTTGAAGAAGACTACTACTAAATGTCACATGTGGCTTCCTCAAAAGATTCCTCAAACTTACCTTGAGAGAGTTTACAGGTACATCATTCTAACCTTAGGTAATTGTAACCTTCCAAAGTATATCTTACTGGCAACTAAATTCTCCATAGCACAGTATTCATATCCCACATCCAGTGATTTAAAATATGTGCTAACAGCAAATGCACCTTCATGCACCAGGTAGCAAATAGTTCTGAATTTTATTTTTAAAAGCAACATCAACTGAAATTGTATAATTCCACAGTTGTTTCAGCCAGCACAGCATGTGGACTTCTTTCTTTTTTCTCATTATTACCTTTCTGGGTTGCTGATACACAAAGAATCAATCTGTCTCCTCCCCATTAATTCCAGCTCAGCAACTTCCTGTCTCAAACTGCTGTGTAAAGCTGCTGTGTGATGTCAGGCAGCTGGTTTTCACCTGACAGAAGATGACCCCAAAGCACTTTCCTTTTGTATATGGACTTTCTATTTACAAAGCCTGCATAAGCTGACTTACCTGGACCTCTAAGACTAAAATAGGGCATCTCTCTGTCAGAACTAAACATAACAGGTAAAATGATTTTGTGCTGGTTTTGGCTGGAATAGTTAGCTTTCTTCTTTGTAGCTGGTATAGGGCCATGTTTTGGATTTATGCAGAAAAAATGTTGATAACTCAGAGAAGTTTTCATTATTGTTGAGCAGTGCTTGCACAGAACCAAAGATTTTTCTGCTTCTCATCCCACCCCATCATCCAGGAGGCAGAAGGAGTTGCAATGTGACAGCCAGGATAGCTGACCCCAACTGACCAAAGGGTTATTCCCTACTCTATGGCACCACCCTCAGCACATAACCTGGGGAGAAAGGTGGCCAGCAGCTGCTGCATGGGAACTGGCTGGATATAAGTCAGCAAGGGGTGAGCGTTTGTGTTGTGCATCTCTCATCTGGTATATTCTAATTCTTTTATCATCATTATCATCAGAATTTTTTTCCTCCCTTTTCTGGTCCACTAAACTGTCTTTATCTTAATCCACTAGTGTTCTCACTTTTACACTAATTATTTTCTCCTTCATGCCACTGGAGGGGAGTGAGCGTGTGCTGGCTGGAGTAAAGCCACAACAGATATATTGGTGTCTCTAAAAATTAATATCTTTCAAGTATAACAAAAAATAGGGATCTAAGGATCTATGTAGAATCCCAAGATTAAAGTCCACCAACAAGAACAGAAGGCTAACTGCACATAGTGTCAGAGCTGTTGAGAGAAATGCTGCTATCAAAACCCAGCTATCACAGAAATGTCCACTGCTTGCCTCTCAATATGAACCATGTATAAATTTATTTGTTGCGTTGTCTGTAGCCTAGAACATCTACCTGATTCAGATATGGGCTGGAATTTGTATTTTAGAAGGGCAGAATGCTTATTTAACTGTATTTATATTAACGCTACAACTGATATTTGATTTACAAAGAGTGGGAGAGGGCTGAGTGCTCTTTTGGTGAGGTTTCACAAATGCTTGAGGTTTTTTATTGCTTTCCAATTGAAGTGGTAGGCTGGCATCCTTGGGCACTACTACATAAGCAGTAATGTATGATAGCAGTTTCTGAAAGAGGCTCTACACATGTGGGTGATTTGGATTTGATTTTTTTTCTTTTTTTTGTGGACTAGGAAATATGAAAAACATTCTCTCAGTCAGCTATAGCTTAATGTCCTGTTTTCTAGTATCCCTTTTAAGCAGTATCCTTATGGCATTAACTATTGTGGTGTCAGTTATTGCTCCTACCAAAAATGTCATTTTAAATTAAAATAAAAATTAATATTAATGAGAAAAAAATCCCCAAATTGTATTGTCTAAATTTCTTGACTGTGAAAGCAAAAGTCACTGAAAGTTGTTGTCCTTCATTTAGATTTTATCTAGCTAAAAAAGATAGCATTTTCTTAAAATGTAATTGTTTATGTAAGCAGAAGTTTGGCAATCTGGCTATCATTTAATATTCCTCTGGGTAGATCTACAGTTCATGTTTTCTCAGCAGGACAAATAAGCCAGCACAGATATGTGTGCTTTTATTTCCCAAGCTAGCAACAATCCAAACCAGCCACCCCCAGATTCTTCACAAAGAAGTTAAAGCAAATTTACTCTGTAAAATAATACCAAAGGACTTTCTTTGATATTATTACCACAAGCAGCAAATGTGAGCAGACCAGAATTAAAATGTTTAATACTTAATGTTTACTGCATAGTATTCCCTTTTAAGGATATAGAAGTAAGAGAGTGGTAGGCAAATCCAGCAGGCACTACCCCTCCCCACCCTCCAGCCCCTCTGAAATCCATTCCAGTGCTTAGAAGTCTGTTGTTTGATCTTGCAGGAGAGGGGAGAGGTGAAGGGTAATCGAAAGGGGAGAGCTATGCTTACCAAGAAGAAAATATGAGCAAAATACGGATGAAAATATGGTACTAAAATAGTAATCAGTCAGTAATGAGCACCAAAGATTCTTTTAAAATAAGGTGTTGTGGAAGGTGAAAAGGAGCAAATATATTCCATGCCTGTATATAGAAAGAGTTATCTTGCATAACTCTGCCAAATACTTTCACTGCAGGTATGATGCTTTAAAAAACACTATTTTCGTGCCCCTGCTTGTGTCTGTTCTCCAAATTAAATTTAAATTATATTAGTAAGATGGGAAATGTCTTTGTGCTATTACTCCAGCCAGCATATGCACTTCCCTACTCTAGCAATGCCAGAAAAGATGAAGGGTAGATCAGAACTAGTGTAATTGTCACGGTGGGGTTTATTCCAGCTGTTTCACTACCCACATCGTACACAGATCCAAGGGTCTTAAGAAGAATATTGAGGTCAACTTCATACATTTTGCAGATGCTGAAACAGAGGCAATGTGAGTCTCCTCACACTGCGAAGCAGGGCAAGGTAGCAATGTCCACTGCATCAGCCCAGCAGGCAAATCCTGGGGTCGCAGGAGCTCAAGCTGCAGCATGGCTCAAAAGGTAGGAAGTGGCCCTTCACTCAGGCCTTGAAAATGCCAGCACTGAACGATGGCTTTGCATTCGGCTCCCCAAAGTTACTGCTGTGCAACAGACTTAAACACACATGCCAGCACACAGATGGGCCATCTGACAGGGCAAGTGGAACTGGAGAGGGGAGGCACAGAGTTTGTGCAATGGCTAAGCCAAGCACATCCACGGCCACAGCTAAAGGAGCAGCAAGGCAACAGCCCTCCTGATGGACACTTATCCAGGATACAGCACTGAGTTGGCCTAGTGGTTTTCAGAGCAGAGCAAGTGATAAGTGTGACACAAACGCAGGGAGAACAGAGGAACTGGCCAGGCACTAAGGACCATGACTATCAAGAAGTGTCAGATGTTAACAGATCAGAGTGCACATTTGCATATAGTCCAGACACACTTTCTGCTTTGTTTACAAATGCAAAGCAAATTGCACTTAAAGCAATGTCTCCCAAATTGCCTTAGGTCAACATCAAGTATCACATACACAGCAACATTTCTGAGGGCAGTTGCTGAAACCATTTTGATAGTTTGTTGATCCACATGCAGATAATTCAAGCACATTCATCAAAGTTTAGGCCCTTGTCTGCTTTTCTGCTTAGTGGTACCACAATACATGATTCAAGGGTCGTTTATCACCCTCAGAGTAGCTGATTATTTCTCTGCTATTATTCTCCTGAAAGTGTTTTTGTTAGTTTGACTGCATATTACTGGTCTACCTAGATGCTGATACTGGTTTTACTCTGGGCTTGACAATAAATATAAACTCTTTTCAAGGGTGCCTGTTTACACATGTGTATGAAGTGAAAAATCTTGACATATTCCACTAGTGACATTTACACATTCATTTCATCAAAGTGCATTGAATACATACCACTTAGACCCCTGAAAAAGATAGGGAATACAGCCAGAAGGTTTGATGTGTTGTTTATCAGCATCCCAAATTGTAGCATAGTTAACTGTGTCTTTAATTTTCTGAAGTTTTCCATGTTGTACTTCTCCAACATGAATTGTCACAGGCCATAGAGACATTTCAAAGACACGCTTATTATATTAGCTAATCATTCAACTCTACTCTAAAATCAGACTGCAGCATACACTCATTCCACTTAAAAATCCAATCCACGCATATGCCTGCAGACACATTCACTTATTTGTCTAAAATCTTTAGAGCTTTGTGACTTAAATTTCAAACTTGGCAGAGAGATTCTGATCTTGGAGATAATCAGCTCATTGATCCAGCTGGAATAACACCACACACACACTCATACACACACATAAATGAAGGTTTCAAATTCATCTCGAGGCCACATAATTGCTATATCTGATGGAGTGGTAACGCATGGTAGAAAGTGAGTAAAGAACCAGGACTGCCTCTTTTGGCATGCTCTGTAGTTAGAGTGTTTTAGGCATAATATAATGTGAAACTGTGTCTCAGTTAAAAAGTCAATCAAGAGACAGAAATTCGTAGGAAAGCTGGCTTCATTAGTTCATTAGCTGTTCACAGAACCCCTTGTTTACACTGAATACATATTGCAGGCATCAAGAAATATTTGCAGCGAATCATCTGTTTTTGAAAGCTAAGGATCTGCTGTGACTTCACCACCCTTCTCTTCCTCTATCATGTGCCTATAAAGGCAACTGCACTCTTGCACATTTAGCTTCAAAAGATCCAGAGAGAGTATATCCACAGAACACAAAGGGAAAGGCTAGCAGGGATTATTATCACTCATATCTACTATAAAGGGAATATATTGAAATCTGGATGCAATTTTGTGAATAGAAAAATTCAAATTTAATTGATTTAATTATTTATGTTTGTAAATCTCTAGCCATGGAGAATGAAAGATCCAAGGAAATGATAACTATCTTGCAGTACAATTCACTCAGCTGTCTTCTCTCTTGATGAGACTGCTATGATTGAATTTTACATTTGAAAGTGGTAGGAAAATTCAGAACCCAAAGAGGAATTTCAGTCCAGCAGCCAACTACAGCCTACTACTGTGTTCTGTCTGCTGCTCCCTAAATGCAAATCGTATCATTTGTTACAGTGAAAACTTTAAATGCAGAAAGGAGGCAAATGTTAACATATAATCTGTTTACAGTCATTAAAATTCTTTTTTATTTATGCTGACAGGGCAACTTGAAATACTCATTTTCATGAAAACTACAACTGCACTGTGGCAAAGACAAAGGCCACAGCTGAAATCAATGACCTATTTTGGTAGTCACTTTATAAGCACACGAAAGAGTTAACTCAAGAGTTACTATCTAATTAGAGAGAAGGTAGGAGAAAGTGATTACTACCCTCTATCTCTAAGCCAACTTCTCCTTTATCAGTGACAATAAAATTTGTAACCTGCAGCCTGTGTTGTTCATCCCCATGGAGGGATGAAGGCAAACTCTAAGTTTTGCTACATGGTGCTCAGAACTACCCATCAACCAATTAATTGATGTTGTAATCTCAAAACCTTTCAGACAGCAGTATCAGTGTTTCAGGCATTCACAGATGCAATTTTTTATATCTAATCTTCAATATATTTTTATTAGGAGTGTACTAGGCTACATATCAGTACATAGTTTGTATTGTTTAAAGGATGCACTTCACTGGAATCATGAGTCCTTCTTCTGCTCATGTGAGGATAAAGGGATTTTAAATCAATAGCTGTGTACAGTAGCAACAGTGATCTCTTAAGTCACCTTATTTTGGATCACTGGGGCTTGTAGGTCAGCAACATGGTTTGAATGATGAAATCAGAGACAGTTCAAGCTCATATATTTCTGAGTTTGTCAGTCCATCTCATCATATATATAATTTCATGAGTTTGAGGACTTTTGTTACAGTTACTATCCTGATATATTTTATGATTAATATTTAGTGTTCTTTGCACTGTTTTGTAGATCTAGTATCAGGTTTCCCAAGAGTACTTAAATCAGTCTCTCCCCAGTGTCCCATAAGCTGTGGCTGGCATTTCTGACTGCTCCTTCAGAGCAAGGAAGAAGGGAGTTTTCTTGGCCCTTTCTCCCTGAAGAACTCGTCCTTCAGCCACTTTCCTCGAGCAGAAGCTCACTGTAATACGTAATGTATCTGTGGTCACGTCAAAGGTTAAGTGTGCTGAAGTACAGGCTTCAATTTGCAAGTTGTGGCTGGCTGCAGTCCCAGATTCAATCCCCCAAAAGAGGCACCTATGATGCCTTCACACAGAAGAGGTGGTTTCCTTAGTAACTGTGACCAGTGAAAGAAAATGTGCCTGACAGCAAAGTGTATGCTGGGTTTCTGAGAAAGACAACCATCTCCCACAGCTGAAATATTCTCCCTCTGTGGTCTAGGGAATACTGGGTAGGGATACACTTACAAATCTCTCAGTGTCCCTGATTCTCCCTCTCTCTGGATATGGATATTTATACACCAAACCCATAAGCTCAAGACCCTTTCAATATAGCAATCTTCTGCATGTTTCAATTATAAACATGGGTCCTTGGGAAAGAGCAGAAACAAAGGAGTCTCATTTATTCTCAGCTAGTTGTTCCATTTCTGGAGCCACTTGACAATTAAATGGAAGCCACTTGAATTAAGAAATTTGCAGCACTGCTCCCTCTTAAGCAAATGCAATCAATCTCTCCACAGCTCTTTAGTTAAAAGAAGTCAGTGTTTAATGCAAACTGCCTTTGTCTTTGCATTTTGTGCATAAATTTCTGGTTAATAGAAAAGGTTAAGTATCTTTCCACTAGCATTTAATTAAATCACTCTGCTGAACTCTTAAAGTGTATCAATATTAAATTACATTCTGTGTCCATTGTTTTGTCTCTTGTGTTTATATCGGACAATAACATCCAAACACCACTCTGATTCAAAAAAAAGCCTCACCAAAGTAATGTTTAAATAAATCTGACAGATAGACACAAAAGACAGAAATGTAGAGAAAGCTGAGTCAAAAAAAGTCTTTGTGTTTATTTGTCATCTGAGGTCTAAAAGTTTTTTACTCATGGATTCTATAGGCAAGAGTTTCATAGTGAAGAACAAACTTTAGGGAGTAAATGGGACCATTTGCCATTATGATGAACAGGTCACTGTCTGATTTTGGTCCTGTAATTGGAAAGACTAGCAGAGAGGTGTTTCCTAGTTTGATATAAACCATGTTCCTGACTATATCTGAGACGTCTAACTGTACTCTGTAAGATAAAGTACAGATATGTTATACGGTACAGAGAATTTTTACACCTTTTCTTGATAATCTGATGAAAAAGATGAATTTGATGTAACTCCAAGTACTGGCTTTGGCAAAGCAAGACCAGAATTTTTTCCAGAATGCATTTCCCAGAATGCATTTATGTTTATTTGAAAAGCATTTTAGAGTGTCTGTATTCAGTTATATAGGCAATGAAATACTGTGTTCATTGCACTAAAAAATTTGGATGGTGCAAAGTCAAATTGTGCTGTTGATATACCAGCGTAGGAAGATTAAGCCATAAAAGTGTATGACTAGAAATGCATACATGTCCCATAACTATGCACTGCTGCAGGACTGAAAGAGATGTGTCAGAACTATAAATGAGACAAGACTCAAACTGGTGAATATTACATGGAATTCAGGAAGAAAGGTATATAAAAAGTAATGTAAATGACATGAGATTGTCATCAGGATTTTGTAAATTAAAGCAATAAACACTAACACCATGGATCTATCCTTCTGGAGTAGTAGATGCTATTTGGTCTAGAATCAGTGGTCAAATAGATGTAAGGGTAGAACCAACAAGGTAAGTAGCAGCAAAAACTGCATGAGGTTAAGAAACTGATATTGCAAAAATAGAGAAGGCAAGTAGTATTACTGTGGTAATATTAACAAAAAACAATCGCAAACAATGAAGCTATTTTAGGTTTTTTGAGAAATTAATTAATTAAGCAGTATGCTTTAAAAGAACCAGGCATCAAAAAATGAGCATGGATCCAGTGATCATGAACTGAACTCTTTTTGACTTAAATAGATAACGAAAAAGATTAATTGTACCTATAATTCAATTTACTTCTTTGGGAAAAACACACTGAAAAATTAAGGAGACTGAAAAGTTCAAGGATTTAAACTTCAGATTTCAAATAGAAAGTACAAACATTTTTCTGGAAGCTGCCTAAAAAAATTAAAAACTATTCAAGGAGGAGCTGAATACAGAATGAATAACTACCATGCAAAAAGCAGGCAAAAGTACAGAGAAACAACAAATAATACTATTTTTTTTTTCCTAGAGGTTAAAAAGTATAGGAGAAAAGTATGGTTCAGTAGAAGTGAGGCTGAACTAAATCATGCTAAGAATATTAAAAGCAATTACAAAGTGTCCATAATTTACATGAATTAAGAATGTGGAAGGGGAGACAGGCCATTAAGCAGTGACAATGAACATAAAGACAATATATGAATGACTATAAGTGAACATTTTACATCAGCTTTTAAACAAGTGCAATTCTGGACCTGGGGCACAAATGAAATGGTTTGTAGGAATGTATATCTTAGCATGGTAATTATCAAAGCTGATGCTGGAACAAAGCTCAGAAGTTTTGTATGATACGATTGAGATGGATATGAAAATAACATTTCTAGAATTCTTGGAAGAACTGATCTATATTCCTGGAAATTATGGGGAAATCAGTATTTTAATGACCCATTTAATGGGGAAAGGGAAGCATAAGACACAAGTTAAGCATAACCTTCCTATATATTTGTAGGGCCCACTCAAAGTACTCTACATAATAAACTTACAACTTCAAGGCAACTAAAATAGCCTCCTTAGTGTGTAAAGTTTAAAGAAAATTTTTAAGAAAACTAGTACTTTTAGCATACGATGAAGCAGACTAATCTAATAAAATAATCAATCTTTAGATGGAATAAAGGATTTCATTAGAACTTCCTTGAGGTTTCTAACACTTCAGGGGAGATAACCATTTTGTAACCCTGGATTATGAGACAAATAAGATGTATAAGATAGACAGAGACCTGGGTGAAGGGACAAGCCACAGCAGTTGCTTCTGAAGGAAGCTTATCAGAACTAAGTTTACCACAATAAGTTTTACCCGGAAGAAGGTGCTTATAGGTCAATGCAGGCAGCAAAGGTGGTAGAATGTCTCTCTGAATGTCTTTAGCATACAGTTCAGTCCTGTTCACAGGGATTATAATTTTTTTACAGTGCCACAACCCAAAATTCATTAACAATTGTACTCTCTCTTCACCCGGAGTCTAAAGTAAGAACTTGCTACTGCAATTAGTAGATGACAAAATGAAAAGAGCTTACATTAGGAAGAGTGACAGAGGGAACAGGATGCACTTAATTATACCAAATGCCACATCACGCTGTGGCTATAGCAATTTGTCAGGTGGAGGTCAGCAGATAATAAGATTTCTTATTTATTTCTTATTCTTTAATAATAAATTCAAGGGTGGCTGCAATGAGGACTACAGAAAGGAAAATGTGTCCCCAGCACATTAGGACAACTTAGACAAGGTATTTCCCATTAGACTTAGACAAATATTTACGTAAGTATACTAAGACCCATCTGTGTTTTGTGTGCTTCTGATTGCTCATGTATCTGAACATATATTTAGGTTGTTCAGGAAAAGGATACCTTCACAAGAGTGGATTGACTTTTTTACAGGCCAGGCCTAAAGGATAAGAGGAGTTTGACTGGTCTCTATAGAAGTACCAAGTGATTAAGGAAGGAAAGACAGAAGTAAAAAGACTATGTTGACACAAAAGAAATAATTGCAAACTGACTGGGAATTATATATTTCTATATAGCAAAGCAACCAAGCTGTACAACAGTTTCCTCATAGGATTGGAATAGATGGAAGGGGCAAGAAAGACAATAAATACCTTTTCAAAGTAGTGTTTAATCACATTATGGGAATGATACCAGAGCAAGTGACAAGACCCTGAGCTAAGGACTCTGCCTCTGTCTCTTTAGAATTCTGCATTGTTAAACAGTAAATGCCTCTGATAAAAATTAGACATTTTACATAAGACAGAACTGCATGAAACAGCTACATAAAAGCAGGGCCCTGAAGAAAAGGTCTTCTGATGCTTGAGGTATCTTTTAATTTCTTGGGGCACTCAGTACTGTGGTGGGTTTATGCAGAAAGGATAGCAGGTACCAACACTGTCCTATCACATCCCTGCTCAGCTGAGCAGGGGAGAAAACCCATAAAAAAAGGCTCTTGGGTCAAGAAAAGGACAGGGAGGGATCACTCCCAACTACCATCAAGGGCAAAACAGTCTCAACACTGGGAAATTAGTTTAATTTAATACCAATCAAATCAGAGTATGATAATGAGAAAGAAAAATAAGTCTCAAAAGCACTTTCCCTTTTCCCTTCCCTCCTTTCTGGTCTCAATTTCTCTCCTGATTTCTCTATCCCTTACCCACAGCAACACAGGGAGACAGGAAACGGGGATTGCACTGAGTTCATCACACATTGTCTCTGCTGCTCTTTTCTTCTCTAGAGGAGGACTCCTCACACTCTTTCCGTGTTTCAGCATCAGTATCTCCCACAGGAGACAGTTCTCCATTAACTTCTCCAAGGTAGGTTCTTCCCATGGGCTGCAGTTCTTCATGAAGTGTTTCGGCGTAGAGTCCATTCCAGAGGGTGCACTCCTTCACAAACAGGCTGTACCAGCGTGAGTCCCCACAGGGTCACAAGTCCTACCAGCAAACCTGTTCCATCATGGGCTCCTCTCTACACAGGTCCTTCCAGGAGCCTGCTCCTGCGTGAGCTTCCCATGGGGTCACCCCCTCCTTTTAGCACATCCACATACTCCAACATGGGGTCCTCCATGGGCTGCAGGTGGATCTCTGGTCCTCCAGGGACCCCCATGGGCTGTAGGGGCACAGCTGCCTCACCATGGTCAGCACCACGGGCTGCAGGGGAATCTCTGCTACAACTGGAGCATCTCCTCCCCTCCTTCTCCAGTGACCTTGGTGTCTGCAGGGCTGCTCTCCTCACATATTTTCACGCCTCTCTCAGCTGCAGCTGCTGCTGCACAGTTTTTTTCCCTCCTCTTGTATATGTTATCCCAGATGGGCTTGTCCGTGGCCAGCTGTGTGTCCCTCTTGGAGTCAGATGGCATTGGCTCTGTTGGACACGGAGAAGCTTCTAGCAGGTTCTCACACAAGTCACCCCGTTGTGTGTAGCATCCACTTCCAGCACTACAAAAACTGTGCCATACAAACCTAATAAAAGTACTTCTTGAAAAAGTGATTTTTACAAGGTGACTCATCAATTCTCTCATAAAAATCAGACTTACCAGATGATAAACTGGATTTTAGTTAGGATCATTGGAAATGGAAAATGCATAATTTATATCTTAATAACACAAAAAATGAAGATTTTCAGTTTACCTTAATGGAGGGGAATTTATATTAATTAAATGGAATATCTACAAGGAACAATATGTCTAACTTGTTTTTTTCAACATATCAGACCAGCACATAATGCTTTCTACTACACCAAGCCAAATAATGTATAAATGACTAAGGCACAAGTTCAAAACCATTCTTGATAAAATTAGGAGATAGTTGTTCCAAGTAGAAATTATTCATGCTGTTACCTAGTTGTGCTCATTTTAACATGTGTTTTCAGTTTCCGGATACATATTTCTTTTCTAACTTTCAGAGTTGAATCTCCACTTTCTTAGTTCAAGGTTCAAGAAACTCAAACTGCCAAGACTAGAGCAAAAGATAAAGAAATCTGCAAAAACTTATACTCTGATAAATTCAGGGAAAAATATGCAGATTGCAGACTATCACTGACAATAAAATTATTTTCTTATTGCTTTAAAAAAAAAATCTTGAACTGAAAGAAATTAAAGCAGAAGTGAGCAGCAGAAGTTAAATTTCAGTGTGGAAAATTGAGAGATTAATATTTGAGTAGTTTGAATCCACTAACATTCTATTTACTTTGACTTGCACTGGAAATGAGAGGTCTTCCAAAACAGTGAAATGACCTTTGTCTATGCAGCCTAGCATGGAAAGGCATCCAATTCTGTAATTAACTTTTAACAAGATTTGAATTTCATATGATCAGTACCACTGGTATCACTGCAAATTAAATAAAAATACTAGCTTGCTTCTCAAGGAATCATGAGGAGGTATATATCATGTGTCCTACAGGATATCAACTCCTGAAATTTTATTTCTCCTCACCAAGTCAAATGCAGTGAGATTTCAGGTCTTCTGCTTTGAGCTGGATGTTGCCTGTGATGCTAGCAGGTCTGGCAACAGAAGGTGGAATTTGAAAGGTTGTAAATTCTCTTGAAAGGCTGAGCAAATTTCCATTGTTCAGCCTGGAAAAGAGAAGACTGCAGAAGTGACCTTAGATGTGGTCTTCCAATACCTGAAGGGAGGCTACAAGAAAGATGGAAAGAAATTTTTACAAGGGCATGTACAAATCATGTCCTTACAGGATAAGCAGCAATGGTTTTAATTAGATATTAAGAAGAAATTCTTTACAGTGAGAGTGATGAGGCACAAAACCAGGTTGTCCAGAGAAGTTATGCCTGTCCCATCCCTGGCTTTGTTTGAGACCTGGTTGGATGGAGCTGTGAGCAGCCTGGTCTAGCAAAAGTTGTCCCTGCCCCTGGCAGGAGGGGTGGAACTAGGTGATCTTTAAGGTCTCTTCCAAGCCATTTTATGACTCTATGATTTTTGCTATTTACTAGGATGCAAAAAACAAGCCCTAAGCCCCAAAATGCAACTAGCTGTATTTCCTTGAGAACCTCTTTTTTTGTTTTTTTTTTTTTTTGTGAAGAGCTATATCTTTCCTTGAGATGTAAGCATCTAAATCCATCTATAAGCAAATCTACACCCTTGGAATATCTTCACTGCAATCCTATCTACACAAAGATTTTTGAATGTCCAAACAACATTTCCCTTGATCCTCTCAACATAACAATATAGAGGAAATTATCTAGAAGTAATGGACTGGCCACAAGAAGACATAAACATGTACATCGTAGACTATAACTGCGCATCGCCTGTGCCAATACAAACACAAATTTATACTTTTGAACACAAGTCCCCACAGGAAAGGTTAGAACTTACAGCTCAAAGATCCATCCCTGCTTCTCATTTGGGTATATAATTACCTTAATCAGTTATCCATCCTTGAGTGTAATCATGTTTATTTTGCTTATCGTGTTTCTGGATTTGCCACTGAAGAAATAATGAGATCAAGAAGTGCTTCTTCAAAGAAGAAATCATGCCTTGTTTCATCATAAAATGCACACCATATCTGCGGTGTATTCAATCAATACAAATTGCCTAAAAGCAGGAAGCAGGAACAAACCAAAAATTTTGTTCTGAAAAATGATCATAAAACATCGTTTGGGCTGTAGCCAGTCTGACATAAGGACTCCTCCCTACATTCGTGGTTTTTTTGGCATAAAGAGTTTCTGTTGTTCTTCCTAATCAGGGGTGACCTTCAAAGGGACAGCTGCTGATATATCCTGTCATGATACCTTTGCATCAACTAAACACAGCATAGCTAATTTAAGATCCATACGGCATTTGTAAAAGCCTTTAATTTGGTCCTTATCATCCCCTTCATATATATTTGACTTTACTTGCTTCACCACTCTTCCACATTTAGAAACTGTGTTCTTGTCTGAATAAATAAGTCTGCTAAGAGCATCTATTAAGTACTGGTATCCCCAGGGTCTGAAACACGTTGTTTTTTTTCTCTTCCATCTTTTGCCTGGTGAAGCTGAGCTATAAAGCATATAGCAGAGAGGAGAAGGGTTGCCTTAGTAACGAGGCAGACCCAATCAGCTGCACAGGCTCCCTTGAGACAATCTAATTTGTGCAGCAGAAAGGGGCTAGGACAGGTGGCTAAATTAATGTGCCAGACAGCTTAAAATATTACACACACACACACACGTACATACACGCACACACGCACAAATGCATACACAAAATCTCTCTGTGTACTTATACATGAAGGCAATTATCTTCCACGTTTTGCAAAATAAACAGCATCTGGGTAGCTCAGCCCTGCAAAACCCCTGAAGTAGTGGAGATGCTGCAGCAGCGGAGGAGGCGAGGCAGGGTGGGAGGGAGCAGCGCTCCTTCCCCTCAGTCCTGCCGGATCTGCAGCCTCTCCAGGGAGGGCGAAAGGGCTCCTCCCAACAAGCACAGGCTGGAACAGGGGTGTGAATGTCTGCCCTCCCCTCTTTACTGGGGCTTATGACCTCCCTCTTGGTGATGGCGTGATCTGTTGTGTTGCTCTCCTGATTCCACAGGGTGTTGGAGCTCTCTCCCACTGATACTTTCTGTACCATTTCACAAGGCTTTCTCTCTCCATGCCCTTGACTCTAATTTAAAGTGAACTTCCACCCTTTCCCCACAGTTTTTAAATACAACAGATTTGAAAACATTTCATATTCTCATCAGTCCCTGCTGTGTGAGGATTCAGCCACAGCACAAGAATTTGGATCAGTTTGGATGCACATCACACACCAGCTTCTAGCTCTTACAAACACAATCTCATATAATTTCTTTTTGCAGCATCTCCAGACTGAATTTAGCCACTCACAGAAAACACCAGGAATTCTGAACCCACTCTTTGA
Organism: Motacilla alba alba; assembly: GCF_015832195.1. Classification (NCBI taxonomy): domain Eukaryota; kingdom Metazoa; phylum Chordata; class Aves; order Passeriformes; family Motacillidae; genus Motacilla; species Motacilla alba. Next base: position 77,049,025 of record NC_052017.1, read on the forward strand.
CATCTATAATACACATGAAAGTGACATAGGCACAGGAGTGTCTAGCAACAGACTGGGCTTCAGAAACACAGTATTGTTACAGTGGAGGATCACTCCTAATTTCTTTATAATGGGAAAAATCTATTCCAATATAGCTAATTCTGAGACATCTGACAAAAATTACTAGTACAGATACAGTTATCATATTGTTTCTCTACTCTAGCTCCTCAGACAGAAATGCTGTGGGAACTGCCCCCTCACACCAGGCACGTGTATATCCCTACATGACATTTGTGAGCTCAACTCAGTCAGGAGTTCTCTCCTCCTTCTTGCCTGCATCTTGAGCAGATGAAATTTTTTGCTAGCACATAACAGCACATTTTAATCCCAGGCTACATGGCTCCTTTATACAGCGAGGCACTTCTCATCTGCCTGCATCAGACTAAAAGTGAAGAGCTCTGAATACTGAGATCAAGCAGGCTATAAGGAAAATTGAGGCATGAGATAAAATGGTATGTTCAAGCCCCATGGGGAAAAAAATTCAGGGCGAAAGTACTGACATACATACAAACAATAATAGATAAAGCTATAAAAGGCCTGAAAGTGCCATGGAATTTGTTTTTCTTTTTCTCAGTATGTTTGGTGTCTAGAGGGTGTGCCTCACAATATTATTGATATACTATTTTTTCCCCCATGATTTGCAACAACTGTTAAGGATAGCTGTTTATGCTGCACTGATGAGCTATCTCAGTGAGGTGGGGAGAATTGCACAAGATTTGGCTAGAAATCAGAAACTAGACTGTGTGACAGTCATGTAATTAAATGGAAATCCCAAGTGAAACCAAGACCAATTTCTCCTTGTTTATTTCCAGCGTCTACCAAAGTAAAGACATTGGCTACATCTAGGTCTAAAGCTTACATCCAGTAACATAAAGAAAACTCATCCTGCAGCAAGAGTTTCCTGAGGCTCAGATTAATGCCCTTGTTGCTGCCTCTTACATATTGCTGATACACACACTTTGTACTTTTCATCCTTTTTCACTATTAACAAAGAAGAGTCATGGAGACTTTTCCTGGAAGGACCATTAGTTAACTTGCTCAAAAGAACACACCATAGGTTGATAGGAAGTGGAAGTTCTTCCAAAGTACAAATTGTAGGAGTTACTTTCATTACCGGTTTTTTGGAAAACATGTTAATGAGATACTCAATCATATCTAAAACACTGGCTAGTTAAGTATTTTGCCAGCAATTTGTTGGGCGAAATCTGAGACCTTGATGACACAAAAAGTGTCTTCCAAGGGTGTTAAGGTAGATATCTGATGAGGCAAAATCTTTTTGAAATAAATGTCAGGCGCGCATCACAACATAACACCAGGCATGTAAGAAAGAAACCAGTACAAGTCAAAGACAAGGAAAAAAACTGGTAGATAATGAGAACTGTGGTAGATCTGTAAATTATGCATTTACAAAGAAAAATTTATTATCAATTATTTTAAAACATGTATAATTGAAATACACATATCCACACCCCCTCAAAGCCTGTGACTACACTACCAACCTTTACCATCAAACTCCACGTGATCAGCCTTCACTTAAAGACATTAAAACAAAGCAAGAAGGTCTCTCCTAACATTTTAAATGCCACAGCCTGATGTAGACTATTTTGACCACAGACTTATTGGACAATCTCGGTATTTATTTAGTAGTGTCCCATCCCTCACTAACTTTTAGAGCACTGACAACTGTGAAAGGCATTGTGAGGAGGTTGTGCTGTATCTCCAGATGAATATCTATCAATCAACAAAAGAAGGTGCATCACACCACATTCTCACAAAGACCAGAAAGGCCATTGTTTAAATTGCAAAGATTTCTCTGTCAAGGATGAACACCCAGGTAAACAGAGCCTCAGGAGAGTTTTGTGTCACCTAACCTAGACCTTTACATTTGAGCTCACCCCTAACTCTCCTTCTATTGTAGTCAGTGACAGAAAAGAAAAACTTATTAGGCATAACTCATTTAATTACACGTAGATTGCTGGAATTCAGATGAAAGATTAATAGATCCTAGAAATACTCTTTTTTTCCGAATTGCCTGAAAAAATATAGGTAACTTCTTAAGATGGATAGAGCTACTGTGTAAATATTTAATATTTGTTGAGACCAAATTCCTTTTCTCATGTCTCTGTTTGATCTCTCAGAGAGGAGGATCTTAGGATCTACCCTGACCAAACAGTTTCTAGTTGGCACTGGATTAACATAAGTTTCAGAGATGCTTCCCTCCCCCATCCTACATCTGGCAGCAGAGAATTTGACCAAGCATAATTTAAACGCACGCTGTGCAGGAGGGGAGGGAAGTAGAAAACATTTCCGAGTAAAAACAAAACACATCAGTTTTGCGATGAGTGTCTCTGCATTTATCATTTTCTGTAAAGCTGTTCAGAGATCAGACTCCTAACAGAGCCAAGACAGGCTCAGTTGACTGAATTTATGCAGTGATATGAGAAAATAAGCACAACTCAATTGGAAAACAGAAGTCTGGGTTAATACATGAGAACTACCTTTCTTCATTGTGAAGAAAATTGTCACCATAAAGAAATGCATTATGGTCATTTCTGTCTCTTCTCACAGTGCTGATTTAGAGCCCCCAGCTGAGAAGGCAGCTGTGAAGAACAAGTAACTGGTGAGCACAGCAGGTGCCCTCTACTCTAATGCTGCTCAATGTAATTAATGTTTTCTTTCTGTTGTCCTTATCACTGCCAGTTATGTGTGTTTTCCTTGGTAAGTACACAAAGACTGGGCTCGTTTGGCCTTGCAAAAGTAAAAGCCAGGGTCTCCTGTTTCTTCATATGTTTGTAGATAATATTCAGGGTGAGACAGTAGCTAGATTATAGCCACCCAGACTTCTGAAGAGGCTTTATGAGGTCTTGTGCTAGCAAGAGTGGACAACAGAACCATACCCAAGCTCTTATCGCATTCCAGCTTGTCCTAGTCACTATTACATTAAGGTTGCAAAATATTTTCTATGCTACATCCATGTTTCCAAATGGACAGTTTATGGGAACATGACTATTAAAAAAATGCAGTTTTAGTCCACAAGCTAGTCTCTGACTTAGGTAAAATAAGCTGTTAAAATGCAAGTATAAAGATTCTTTAAGAATATATGGTTAATTAGCAGATAAGTACAAAATGGAACTGTATTGTTTAAACCAGATTCTTACCTAATCCTCTGATGAAATCAGTCCCTGTGGGAAGCACTCAAATGGCATTAGAAATCAGAATGGTGGGATCAAATGAAATTTGCACTGCTGATGGTTTCAAGGTAGAAACAAGTATGATATCAGAGTACTAATGCAAATATATAAATAACTCTCCCTGAGATTATATGATTTATTTATCTTGTAAAATAAACATATGTGGAAAGATGTAATTAAACTATTCTTTTAAAATTATAACAGGCCCAAATAAGTATATTTTCCTTTATCCAAATAAACTGACCAAAATTTGCAAAAGATGCAGAAAAAGTCTGAAGTCCCAATAATTCTATCCCATACTGGGGTAAGTGGGAAGAAAAATGAGATGACAAATGTGTACAAAACCCAAAAGAGTAAAGAATGGAGAGAGTCATAAGCCAACACTGCATTATTAAATCCCACTTTATTAATGGTGAAGTTTATTGAAGGGAAAAACCACCCTAACCTTAGAGGTCATCACTGTTTAGATATCCACGACAAGCCAATCCAGCACATTACAGCTCGTCCTCTGACACATTTAAATAAGATCATTCTTGACTCAAGTCAGAATTTTGCTGCAGCTAATTTCTTTTTGTTTCCTTTTTTTTTCTCCATGAGGTGATATTTTGGTGAGTCATCACCAGTTTGGTCTGTGAGTTTGGTCTCGGTATCTGTAATTCAGCTCTGTCAGATCTCACTGTGCACCCCTGTACTGAGTGCTCAGATGAACTGCTCACTCAGTACTGTCAATACTAACTGCAGTAGCAGCCCAGTAATCTTAATGAAAAACAACATAATTATTGTGGGACCAGACCCCAATAGGGAGAGAAATGCCAGCCACAGAACAGGAAGTGTAATTCAGCAATGTTTCCCCTCTTTAATCTCAAAAGCTGAGGTTAGATCCTTTTTAATCTCCTCAGTTCATATTGATATAGTAAGAGATGGGAATAAAAAACAACTCAGCCTCTGCACTCTGAAAACATTGTCGCTTCTTTCTGGCAAATGAGCACTGAGTCAGGTTGCTGCTTCCTTCCTGCTTAAGGTTTCTCTTCAGCAAGGTAGAAAATCTCACAATTTCCAATAAAATGATGCCCCAACTATAACAATCATTCCTTTTTATAAAAACTTTATTTAATCCATACCTTAGCCAAACACAGTTTCTGCTCTGATGTCTACTAAATAGAAAGAAAGTGTAGACAGTTGCTATTTTTGCTTGCTGTGTAAAACAGATTGACTTTAAGCCTTTTGAAAGGTGCTAGAAGCATTTGTGCAAGACGACATCATAACACTATTTGCCATCAAATATTCACTGCAGTCCTGCTCAAATACAAAATACTACACTCAAATATCAGAATATAGAGACCACTCAAGGATGGAAAAAATCAGTAGAGCAGGCAATATACAAAACAAACTGAAAATCTGTGTTCATACAATGTATACAGCTGTCAGAAAGAGAAAGAACAAGTGAGGGGAAAGAGAGAAAGACATCTGGCCCAAGTGGCAATGACAGAGTCAAGTATGTGTTCATTAGTAATCAGTGATTCTGTAGCATGACAGGTGATGTAAGTCAATGTTTTATGAACAAAAAGCAAAAAATCTTAAGGACTTTGTATAGTAAATGTTTTTGTTTCCATATCATTGTGATTTAAAAGATTTTACATCTTTTGTGTCCTGAAAATGTCTCTTAAAATAATTAAATCCAGCACTGGATGTGATAATTACTCCAGTCACTGGCTACAAGATTTGATTGATGCTGTAAGCCTGACAAATGACAAATGTGTCACAAGTCATAATTTTGAAAGTTGGTGGGTGTATTTTTTTTTTTGTATCCTTAATGTTCTTAATCAAGGAATGTCACCCCTCAACACCACAGAGTTCTGCCTAAATTTACATGTTTTTCAGTCTTAATACAGTTTTGGAGGGCAACCAGATTTGAAAAATGTGCCCTTATTTAGGCACACAGAATCACCAGACCTCACAGCCCCCAAATCCTCTAACTTTGCAAGCAAAGTGCAAGTAGGAGGGAATCCTAGAGTTCAAATTTCAGCCGTTCCAGTCTTGGGTTTGAGCACAGAGAGTAGTGTCATTTAGCTATTGATCCTTCTCAAAAAGCTGAGATGGAAAAGTACACACCATCAAAACAGAGAAGGTGAGACTGTATCTTCAAGTCTGATGTTAGCTGAAATGGATTCTTCTCCAGAACACAAAAGATTTTGCTATTGTGTTTAATATAAAGAATATCTTTACATTTAATAAGAGCTGTTAGATTTAAAAAAGGCTGCTACAACATGATTACATTAGTGGGTATTCTTATGTGATCTTCTCAGAAAACTCAATTAAAAAAAAAAAAAAGACTGTATTTGGCCCACTATTTTTTCTGTGCACTTTTTTATTGGTATTCCCACTTGTCAGAGACTGAAATGCTATAGTTTATGGCATAAACTTATGTCTGGTTTAGCAGAACTATATCACAAAAGCTGCAGAGGACACCATCACACCCCAAATAGGCCTTGGGAGTGAGGCCCTGGATCATTTGCTGAGGAAGGTAAGACAAAGTAATACCTCAGGGCTGGGGATATTCACAAAGCACAAGCCTAGTACCTTTGGGGAGGAGAGCACAGCCCCAGAGTGATCAGCTCTTAGGCTTGCACAGACCCTTGCATCAAAGGGTAGGGGGAGAGAGGCTTTGGGCGCAATTTGGAAAGCCTCAGGTCAGGAGCAGTGACCTCCCATCCTTTGCTGTGTAGAGGAGCCCAGCTGAGAGGTCCTACTCCCAGGGGAAAGCTTATCCACAGCAGAGGGGGTGACACAGCCCATCAAAGGGCCCCCCAAAGGGGTCCCCCCTGCACCAGAGCACTGCAGTGCAGTGGAAAAGACTCTCAGTGTTGCAATGGACAGTGTCAAACTGACTGTCTGAAAGGGAGGCACGTGGGTGTTACCACCTGGCCCAAAGTGTGTATTAATCCACGGAATTCTATACTCTTCAGCGCGTGGCAGCGCATGGTGGCATGGAGCAGTCACGGCAAGGGATCCTCATCACCAAGAAGACCAGATGGAGGGGAGCAACGAGACATCATTGGGACCCTCAGATGAGTGATATGCTTCCACCTAACCCCGTCACTCTCTCTCCCTGTCCCCTCACTCCCCATGCACACTTCTTTCTCTAATATGCACAGCACTTGATAAATGGGTAACCTGTATTCCTCTCAGGTCCCAATTCCATAAAGCACCAACCAAAGTGACAAAAAATATGAAGGCAGGAAACGAATGCTAGGATTTCACTAGTAAGACCTTAGCCAATTTGTATACATTGAAGTGACAAATTATTTTAACCAAAATAGACAAGGCTTTCTGGACTATTTTGCATTTAGTCTACAACATCAACAGTACAAATGGCTGCTCATTAAGGCTGTCAAACATCTATGAACAGAAATGAACATCAAATCAATGATTTTGACTTTTACTAAAGACTTTGACACTGTTTTCCGCAGCATTCTCCTGGGAAAACTGACTTCCTGTGGCTCTACTATTCACTGGATAAAAAACTGGCTGGATGGTTGGGCCAAGAGAGTGGTGGTGAATGGAGTATCAGCAATAGTGTGGCCAGCAGGACCAGGGCAGTGATCATCCCCCTGTACTTGGCACTGGTGAGGCTGCACATTGAAACTTGTGTTCAGTTTTGGGCTCCTGCAAAAAGAGGAGCTGGAGTTCTTCCAAAGAAAGGCAGTAAAGCTGGTGAAAGATAAGACAAATCTTATGAGGAGCAGCAGCTTTTGCCCCTACCCCTGGACCACCCCAACCTCCTCAGATACAAGTGCCTCCTAAACCTTGCAAAGCAGAATTTGTTTGGGTGTCACCTGAGGTTTTGTTTACTGGGGGGCACAGTTTATAATGAGAAGGAAAAGAGAGAAGCAAAGGTGTATAAAGTACACCTCAGCTTCCTCAGTGATCAGAGGCAAAAGTTGGCCAGCAAAGGGAACCCTGGAAAAGCTGCATAAGAGGGCTTGCCTTCAAGCCACGTACGCAGACTGCAGCCACGCTGCCAAGTGGGTAGCAACAACTTGGGCAGCTGTAGTTGAGACCTGAGCAGAATTACAAGCTTTACTCAATCTTGGACTTTACTGACTCTTGGAAATAATAATGTCAGTGTAGAGCTAAAACACATGGACAGTGTGAACTGCAGCCATAGAGTTTGGCTGTGTGAGTTAGACACTGTGTGTGCTCTGTCACTGCCATGGAGGGAAGAAACGAGATTCCCACCTTCAGTAATCCCCAACAATCCCAGCATGACAAGAGGACATCTCTGGACAGTAATGTGGATGTCAAGAACTTATGTTGCCAGATTTTTAATGGACAACTAGAAGCTAATCTTTGTCACTGGGACACGGCAATGTAAATCTCTGTAGATTGGCAGTATGAAAGCAGGAGGAAAATAGCCCTCAGAAGCCAGAGTGAAGAAGTTTCAATTAGTACTCACAAAGGCTCCCAGTAAACACTCCGAGTCCTTACATTCAAAGATGGGTGATGGCTGGCCTAAATAAAAGAAAAACTGTGCTGGAAAATCTCAAAAGGATATAAAACAGCTTCTCAGTTCATCGTGTAATTTCTGCCATCCAATTGATGGCAATATTATGACAATAATTGCATGTCTGTTTGACAACCATACACTGCCAGTCTCTTTAATGGACCTCTGTGTTTTCAAAATATCCCTAAATGACACAGTTTTTAATGAGCTACACAGCTGCAGGCTGGATACTAATTTACGATAGAAACAGTGCTATCACACTCTTCTTTCCTCCTGGTAGTGTTGCAACATGAGTTTGAGGTAAGCACTTAAAAATAATGACCATTTCAAAACGTTTTCAACTGATATCGGGTGGGGGTTTTTTGTCCCATGAAATCCTGACTTCTACTTATTTTCAGTTTTGCTGATAAAAGAGCAGAATTGCAGTTATGAACAAGAATTTTATTTTTCTTTTCAGATCTGATGTGTACCTTTACAGATAGCGCAAATAAATGTGCATGAGACCCGTGTTATTAAAGAGAGGATCTGTTTTTATTAAAGATATTACTTTCAAAGACACAGTCGCCTAATCCTTCCTTATTTTGATACTTGTGGATACAAAATAATTTAATAAAAACCATTAAAATCCTGAATGCTGTTTGTATTCAGATTACTAATAAGATCAAAATGGTTCTTATTACCTCAGTCATGTAAGGACCTTACTCAAGGATGAGAGGCTGTAAAATATTACTGCTCTTTCAGAACTTCCATTGTCTCATCCATTTCTTTCACTGCTGGCAAACTCTGAAAGTAATTTTAGAAAACCAGGGGGCAGAAAATGTTCATAAGTCTTCTCCAGCTGTTTTGAAGAGGAATGATGACATACACTATCAAAGTACACAGCTCAAGTATTTTGAGGTTAGGACTATTGCCTCTTGTTAATTTATAAGAAAAAAAAAACAACAAAAGAACCAAATTCATTCTAGACACAGCATTCTTTCAGTGTATCACTAAAAATAAGCCTTTAATATCTAATGCTTATGACTTCACTACCACAAAAATTAAAATCTAGCTTGTGAGGCACAACAGCAACAATTTTAATTCTCAATACACATAGAACTCCAGAAGTCCTGGCACAGTTTTTCATGAAGTTGTATTTTAACACAGAGCCAAAAATAAACCCAGCCCTTCTAACTCTCCAGGTATTAAACACTTCACCAGGCACAGGAGACTGAATACCATATAACCAATTTTCACAATTCTCACTATTTCAGCTATAATCCGGTCTATTAAGTATTCCTACTCTGCAGATTCTTGGTATCTGCCAGCAAGATTATCCTTGATCTGTGGGCAATTGGAAACTTCTCTAAAACTAAATGTCATGTTGGTTAACTGGGAGAAGCAATTAAACCTTCTTTGTAAAGAGGAGAGCTGGAACAAAAGAATCCATTGTTCAGTCACTGGACCACATGGGAAGGTCTGAACAAATGCTAATTAACCCAGAGAAAATAGATGCTTCGTTGGTTCACAGATTGATTAAGATGACTTTTGGAGCCTGACAAAACCAGAAAGTTTATGTCTTCCTCAGCTATAAACTGATCTGGATTAAGTGTTTACCTGTCCTGCTCACAGCCCTGGGCCATTTCCATGCACTTTGAGGTTATTGCCCTCCAATCTCATGCATAAATATTTTTCTGAATACTCTATAGTCTCAATTCATTCCGCTGAATGGGTCAAGGAGGAATCAAATCAAACGTCTGAAGAATGCTTTGATGAAAAGCAGAGAGCAGTAATTAGTTAACTCAGGTTAGCAGCAGCTAAGTAAATTTTATTTCAAGCAAGTATTGAAGGAAAACCAGAGGGTTACCAGCAGCTGGGGGAAGTATAGGCAGACATCCTGTGATCCTGGACAGACTGAAAAACGACTCTGGCTCCTTAGCAAGGAAACTGTTCAAGAGAGCCAAAACTGTGAGCATCCCTTAGGAAAAGAGAAAGTAAATAAATTTATCTCACTACCATACTCAACTTCCCTTAAGAAAGCACTTTAGCAAGGCCCTCCCCATTTCCCATCAATTGCCTAAGAAGCAACAACAAAGTTAAACTTCAGCTAGAGAAGCTCTTATTTTGTTCTTGAGAGATATATTTTGGTTTCTGGAAGGGCACAATTGCATTCTTCTTCATGTGGGCTCACTTCAAAAATGCTTAGAAAATACCTGTACTTAAATATTTGGTAGGATATTTACCTAATGGTTTCCAAAAAAAAGTGTGCCTAAAAATATTCTACAAGCTTTTACTGATAACACAGAGATTAAATAACTTGTCTTAGTGTGAGTTATAGCCATCCCCAGAGTAAACATAGCAAACGGTAACAGCCCACAATGGCTTGGAGCAGGAAGTGAAAAAATATCTACCAAGAATATCAAAAGGAAGCACAATGGAAGAAATGTTACTAAAACATATAGGAGGCTTTTGGGTTTCTTTTAAGGGGGGGCTTGTTGTTTTTTGGTTTTTATTGTTTTGAGGTTTGTTTTTTGGGGGGTTTTTTTGAGTATATTTTACACTGCCAGCTTACAAATCAATAGAAAGGGGAAGGAAGATAAATAGATCAAAAAAGGCACTTAAATGGTATGGATTTCAAAGTGTACCTTATAGAAGTAGACCTATACATTTTCTGTCATCAGAAGGAACTACAAAAGGAGCAACAAGAATATAAAAAAGACTGCCTAAAATCATGATTAACAAAAAAGTGAAATTACTATAAATTTGAGAAATAATGGCTATTTATTTCCCTGCATTGATCCACTTTTAATTTGAGCATTAAAAAAACCTTTTCAAGTTGTGCAACCCTTTAAAAAGTCCTTAAAGGTTCTGGAATTTGCTTATCACTGAAGTTGAGTGTTAAAGAGCTGAGATTGGAAATACTTACTATTTTATTACTAACAGTTTTGCTGAGCATTGTTTCAAAGTAGATAAAACAAGATCTGCTACAACAGAAGAGGAATTTTGTGTGTAAGCAGTGTGCATTTGGAAAACATTTTTCACAGTTTCATTTGCCTTGTTTTTTCTTCAGTGAATGTTGATTTCCAAGATAAAGGCTTGGTACTTTCCAAAAGAATGGCATGGATTTGTTCTTGTCAATATTTTTAGCATGTATTTCATCACAGAAACGTGCTTCCTAGTAATTTTAACAGAGAATTTTTAGTTTAGAAGCAGCCTTTTATGAAATGCCTCGTAATACCAGACATTACAGCACAGGCATTCAAGTAAATATAAATGGAAATTCCTTTTAGTTAAACTGATACCACAATTTTAGCAATCATGCCTTCTCATTTGCCTCTGGGCTTGCCCTTTCCAGTCTAAAGATCTCTGTATTCCTATTTTAGTTTGAATTCCTCTCCTCAAAATTAGCATGTGTCCTTTGAGCCTAAGAATATGGTAGCTTTTTATTCCAAATGTGACTATCTCAGCAGAGGCAGGAATGATTTATGAAAGGGCAGATCTCTTTCTTTCACAAAGGTCAGTGTCAGATATCTGATTGACCTTAATAGAGGGCAGTAGAAAAATGCCGTAGAATTTGAAGTCCAAAGGGATTGTTTTCAAGCAGTCTTGCCAAATTTTATTTCACCAGCAATTTCTGTAAAAGTGCACAGGCATGTGGAGATGGGCTGAAAATATTTTAAAATAATGATAATACTATGCCCAGTTAAAAAATAGCTGCATCTTTTAAATTACTCACCTGTTAAAAATATTTGCTTATTATCTTTCAATTATCAGTCAGAGGCATTCAAGGATCTAGTCCAGCACTGTTAAATACATTGCTCTTAGGAACTCCTTTTATGCACTGGTTCCACAGTGATTGGGTACATGTGGGCAACCCCCTGTAACTCAGAATCAAAAAGGAAGCTGAAAGCAGAATAAACATGTAAGAGCCTTAAAAGGTACTTCAGGCATGCTTAAGAGCACAACCAGTAATCACAAATCCTTTGTAAACAAGGGGCCACCTACAGGCAGCTAAATGACAAGCACACATAGGTGTGAGGACGGCTGTGGCTATTTTATCTTCCTTTTATTTAAAATAAACGTGACTTCCAAAATTGCTTTGAATACAGAAACTACACCAGTAACCATACATTTCAATATGTTGAAACAGCCTACATCAATAACCCTCCTTAAAAGATTATTTATAAATACAAATTCCAATTAAATTTGGAGTTACTGATTGATAGTGAGCCCTTGATTGTGATATATTAGGAGAAAATCCATCATGATTTTCTTCCATTTTAGTGAGCTCAATATTGGACTTAAGAAGATTCTTTATCACTATTACACAAGATAAAGATTCTTAATTTTTTTTACATTGTGAAGTGAAAAGCAAGCAAACAAACAAACTATTTTATTTAAGGAAAATGTATGTTTTGTTCTGTTTTTTTCAAAGTTCACAAGAAAGTTCTGTAGTGTGAGATCAGCATGGTGCAATGGTTGCCTATGTCATCCTTGACTTGCCTCTTCCTTGCTTCCTTCTTTCTTTCAAAGGTTCAAATCAACTAGGATTTGGAAAGAGCATAGAAATTGAGAGCAAGCCAATTTAGCCAATTTGAGGCTACAAACCAACAAAATCATCAATTTCAGCAACTAGATTTTTTTTGTTGTGTTTTTGTCTTGGTTTGCACTTCAGTGGCTTTATTTGATTTTGACAAATACTTTACATATTTTTGTATTCTCCAAAATAAAATTCATCATTTTCAGTTAAAGTGAAATAAAATGCTTTCAACAAAAAAAAAAAAAAGCACTCTATAGGAAAAACACATGGGTTTAGTCTAGGTAAAATAAGCAGCAATAACCAACTCCCACTTCAGTGAACAGCAGAGATTTTCTCTGTGTGAAACAATTGATCTGTCTCCATTCTTGTACTTCCTATCTCCACCAAAAACAATGGTGTTAAACTACATAAACACATTTTCCTCATGAAAATGTTATACACAAGATGAGTTATTTTCCTGTATGCCCTATAGGTATTTTTGTTTAATTGGCTGAGCTTGAAAATTTAACTCAGTTCTGGGATTGCTGCTGTTTTCTCTAAAATTTCAATCTGAATTCAGATTATCTGGAGAAAATACTGCCTTCTACAAGGCAAAGAAAAAGATTATGTCAAGCATGGTGTAGAGTTGAGCCATGAATGATGAAATTTTCATTAAAAACAGTGGCTGAAATGTTCTGTCTGACTTTTGGAATAAGTTCTGAGTGCTGACAGCATTTGAACCATCTCTCTTCTAGCATATGCAACAGACCTGCTAAAACTACAGCTGTGACAGATTCCTTGGTTGTGTCCCAAGGAGCAATAGCAGCCAACAGATATGACTCCCAGACCTTGGCCAAGCCTCAGTACCATCTCCTGGCAAACAAACAAACAAAAAATCATAAAAAAGGTAGGTCTAACTAGTCTTCTCTGGTTTAGCTCCTCTTTTCTTTCCCTTTGAGAAATAAAAGTAAAGAAGCCATGCATTGGTTTGAGACTGTGCATTGAAAGCTCTAGAAAACACTTCAGCCCAAAGATTTTGGAACTAGCTAGAGGAAAGGGCAATTTTGGAAAACTGTTAGGATGATGAGGAAAATAACAGCTGACAATCTTAGCCTAGCTTGAATCTCTCTCACATATGGTGGTTTGGCATCAGTGCTACCACGGTCAAGTGCCAGCTGAAGAGAGCATTAAATGGTCACGGCAGTCTCTGTCAAGCAGCAGTAAAAAACAGATAGGAAAACAAAACCTCTCTGAAATAAAAGGTCGATCATTCAGAAGAAAATGAAGGAGATCATCTATTGCATAAAGATGGATAAAAATAAGGAATGAAATAACATGGATAAAAAGGAACCAAACAAAAAAACTTAAAACAGTGAATGAGATGAAAATATTTAAGAAATAAACCTAAAGGGCAAGAAAGATGAAACAAGAACAAAGAAAAAATAAGGAAGAGCTCCACATTTATTATGATGACCACCGATTTGATTATATGTGTCCCCACTGACTATGACCAAATGAAACCAAGGTAAACCACTTTTCTGTTTTGCAATTAGGTGTTGGAAATATAAAAGTAGCCTTAGAAATTCAGTCTTTAAGGACATTTTCTTCATAAAATTTGATGGGCAACTGAACTAGAGAGGATAAATAGGTTAATAAAAAGAAAGCAGAGGCATCTTAGAAACTTCTGAACCTGTAAATTTAAAAACAAGACTAATTTAAACCAGAAGTTAGTTTTATATTTTTGTATGCTTTTTTCTATCATTAATTATTAAAAAAGGCCAATGAGAAATACATCTTCAATTTAACCATTCATGTCTTTTTAAGAAATAAAACATCTCTGTTTATCTGCAGATCAGTGTTGGAGCAACTCAATACAGCTAAATGTTGTGCATATGCTGAGATCTGCCCTTTTTGGTCATGAACAACAGCATTTAATTAATTAATAAATATTATTATTTACATATTTTTCTTTACAAATATAATTACATAAACCTTAAGGCCGTACACAAGGACAGTAGGCAATTATGTACAGGAATTCCTTTATTCTTTCTCTGAGTTAAGAAAATCTCTTGGTTCAATATTCAGAATAATGAAATGTTTCTCTGTCCTTGAATGTTACACAGGAAAATATAAATTCATACATATATGCTGTAAGTACGCTTATATCATTACAGAATTTCTCAGTCATATTTTTTTCAAAGTGCAAGTTCAAATAATGAAGTTTTGTTTGTTTTTTTTTTTAAAGCTCATGTAAGTTTAATGCTAGAACTATCAACTGAGCAAGGTTATTCTTCATATTTTTAATAACAAGATATGTAGCTACCAGTTCATTTCTTAGAAGCTACATACTCAGGTCCAAAACCTCAGCCTCCTCTTGTACATATGTATTTCTTCCAAGGCCTCAATCACTCCACAAGAAATCTCTCAAAGTGTAATTGCATAAAACAAAGGATCATATCACTCTTTTTTTTTTATGGCATTTTCCAATCTATGCACTTGGGTTCCAAGAATGACTGAAGAAAACCATAGCAAGTTGAAGATCCTAGACAGCAACCTTTTTTCTAGTGTTTTAAAGAGTTCCCTTAGAAAAGAAAAGAAAAAAAAATTGACCATAAAAATCCCAAATAAACAAGCACACACAAAAAAAAACCTTGAAAAATATCCAGTAATCTACAACTCACAGAGGTAGAAACTGACTTCTCAGAGATATTTATAATGTTGTTATCAGAAACATGAATGTACTTTTGTGACTTGGCAAATTTTTTCCATGTATGTCTGAATAATTTTTTTCTTGGCTCAATTCTTATTCCTTCCACCTTGCCTGTCATCTGAAAAGCTCTTCCCAAAAGTACTTCAAGTCTCCACATAGGCAGGGTAAGCACAATTCCTTCTAAACAGGTTTCTTCCCTTCTCCGCAGCCAAACATTTATAAAAGAAATACTATTGATATAGAAACTACAAAGAACAGCATACAAAACCAGATAATCTATAAACTAGTAGAAAATGTAGGAATTGGTGTTTCACTAATGCCCCAGATAGAAATATATCTTCTGTCCAGGGGCTTCCATAGTCATCTTTAGTTTCATTCACTGTGAGATGATGTTTATGACAGAACACCTATGGTTGCAGGTAAGAACCTGTTTGACAGAGAAGAGTAAGAAGAACCCAATATACTGATTTATCAGCCCTGAGAAGGAAGCTTTGATCTTTATTTGAAGATGATCAATGCCATTTTCATGTGAAAAATGAAATAACTGTTGTCATTACAGGTCTAAAAATAATTCCATGTGCTGCTCTATAGCTTTGACGTTATATACTAGAAACATAGCATGTATTTTTGCAAGAGATGGAACAGAAGTAACATACTTGAGTTGCTCATATATATACACACATTACTAGAGTGGGTATGTGTGAAAGTTAGAAAGGGTTTTCAGGTTTTGCTTCTGAACTGATGCCCTTTCCTTGCTACTAGAAAGGCCTGCAAAGTTTCAATAGGGAGGAGAAGAGCAGATGACCTATACTCTGCCTGTGCGCTGAGGGATTCCTGTCTTCTGAAGCATCTAATGCTGGTAGCTCTCTAAAATGGGCCATTCACGCATCTCTGGTCCAGTGTGGAAACTCAGAAGCACAGAAATAGAAATAAATATTTATAGATGCATGCAGTTTTAAGGGTACAAGAATCAAGCAGTTTGTAGCCTACAGAATGGAGATTATTCACAGGCAAATAGGCTATATTTGAATGGAGAACAAAAAGTATTAGGAAAAGAAAGAAGAAAAAAAATTAACTGACTGTAGAGTGATACAGAGAGTTGATTATCTATATACACAGTATCCAGAACAGACAACCCTTTCAAATTTTCATGAGATGAATTCACATTTTTCAAAGTAAAATGAGAGGTACTGCAGAGTTCATGTTTTTGATCTGTGGGAATATCCAAAATATGCTTCAGAGCACACAGTACTCTAATGAAAATAAAAACATCACAGTGCTCTCTTCAGTATAATTTTCTTAAATATGTTGCTGTATGCTTTAAATGCTGGAGACATTAATTGTGTCTGTTACAGCTTTAGAGCTGTAACAGACACAATTATTTCAGTGAAATAACTAACCATGTTAGTTCTCAGAGTTGACCAAAAAGTCCATCACAAGACTAGAAAGCTGGACTCACAGAGATCTTGAAGGGATGCAAATCACACATTTTAATTTTCCTCAGGTAAAACCCTATGACACATTTCAGAACTCCTCTATATAAAAGGAATTAATGACTTTCCTTTAAAAAAAGTATTGATTTCTTGGAGAGTACATCTTACAGGTACAGAAATGGTTTGATCAGGAACTTTATCATGACCAAAGAGTGGAATGTATTTCAGCCAATGGTCCCACTGTTGTGACATGGGGTGTCCTTAAAAATGTGTATTAACTACTTCAAATTACTCAAGTATACCCCTTGGCTTTAGAGGATTGTTGTTGTATAGACTCATCTCACTTGTAAGCAGGGAGAATAAAATGACCTAAAGGTTTGTAGCACAGGGAAAACAAGTAACTGGAATATTTTAGGATCTTTAACTTTATGGAAATATTAATTCAGACAGCACAGCACAGAGTTTTTAGTTTTTCCCAATCAGGCCTGGTTTGTAACGTGGAAATGTGGATAAACCAACAAGGAATATGATTTTTAACAAAACATGATGCACTCAGGGTGTCTCAGATGTCACTGCCATGCATCATGTCTACCTCTGGGTTCAACACATGAGCAGAGACGGGGCCCAGAGCTTCTCAATTGGAAAGTACATCCATTAACAGCTGCATTTATTTAGTGCCTAGGACATGTCATTATGTCATGCTAACCCCATCCACTGGTCAGCATATTACCTGATTAATTGCTGGGGGGAAAAAGTGATCTCATAAGGTGTTTTGACAAGTTTTTTTTTTTTCTTTTTGGAGGTTTTGTTCAATTTTGGGGGGAGCTTATTTCAAGGATATCTGGGTAAATGGGCTGGTAAGCCTGTGTTGTGTGACTCTGAAATTAGTGCAAGTTCATCTCTGTAATTCATAGGACTTTATTCCAAACTGATGAACTTTCAATTCCAACTGATGAACCAGCCAATTCCAAACTGGCTGGTACAAGAGCCACCAGCTATTCTTATGCCCACCTGTGTTAATCTTATTTATCTTTTTAATAGATCCATCTCATTACACTGCTCTCAAAACTGAAAATTTTGTGTGCACTACATTTAGTCACTTGAGTTGCCCAGAGACTCAAACTCAAATTGAAATTGGGGTAACTGCTGAAAATCATGCATTTAAAACTGTAATGAAAGAATTTCCAAAAGATTTCTGTGATCAACCAGGCAGGAAAACACGAGACACGACACAACTTTTGACTGTAGATTACTCCAAAGACAAAGAGCTGGAATGTGCTGAACATTTTAGGTACTTTTCTGGAAAAAGATTCATAAGGCTCTTGCAACACAAGCTTATTCTTGATCATTCAATATCTAATGTCAGAATCAGTATTTTATTCATTAATAAAATAATGTATAAAATGATGCTATGGTTCCAGTTTTGAATTTGCAGAATAATAAACTTCTGTTCCTAAATGAGTGCAGAGTGGTGTTAAAAGATGCCCTGATATTTAAAGAAAATAAAAATGGGCCCAGACTGAAATAATCCCCAGAAGGCAACTATTTAAAATTCAATCCTGAACCTCTATTTTAAATTGATATATCTATAATTTACTGATAGGAGATTGAGAGTGTTTTGCAGAAGAAATTCTGAAAGGAAACAAATGAAGAAGAATAAGAAAAAGCTATAATGTTTCATATAAAATCTAAGTAATCATATGCTCAAATTAATAACAACTGGCAAGCCCAGTAACATGCACATAAAACCTTAATAAAATTAATGTTCTGTTTTCTCATCTGATATCCTGATCCTTCTGAAGCAGAAGCCAGCCTGCTAGCATGTCACTTAGGATTGCATAGCTGTGAAGGGACCCCAAGTCTGCCAGTACCCTGAGGTGGGTCTGTCAGCACCTATTTCTCAGAGCAAGTGCCCCCAGAGCCATGCCGTGCTATGCAAGCGCTAGAGCCAGACTGCATCGCAACATTAAGAATAAACTTTTTAGAAGAGAAAGCTGAGAATGAGGCAGATTGTAAATAAAAATGTTTTATAAACAACTTCCCCTCATCCACTGTGTCCTTGTAGTGAGACCTGATCCTAGTTCAATAACTCAGTTGCTTTTTGGGTGAGACAAATTTGGACAGTACTGAAGTTTGAACATTCCCCCTTTGGGTCTGTTGGGGAAAAAAAAATCTCATGACCCCTGGGGCCTGGCTTCTTCTGCTCCCTACTTTTCCCAGCTGTCTTCCTCTGTCTGCTCTGCTGCAGGCTCCTGGTTCTTTGTTGTCTTTCAGATGCTTTGTCTGCCCTACTTCACTCTCAGCAAAGGTGCCCCTCAGCTATGCACATTTGCTCTCTTTGGAGGGTTAGTTGCTTCTTTCCTCAAAAAGTCTCCATGAAATCCAGCAAGAAGCCAACTGGAAAAACTCTCTATCTCCTTCTCAGCAATTTACCATAGCTTTTGGGTAGAAACAAGCATTCTTTAACAAAATAAAAATCAAAGATACCAAATTAGAAGCATCCACCATGAACCTTACTGAGATCTTCCATCACTTGAGTGATCCCTTTGAATCTGTGTTACCCGTGCTGAAGTCCTGAACATGTAACTTTAACCAGTAGCAGAGACACTTGTTCTGCACTGTCCTCTCCATATCTATCTTGTCCAGTGCATCTGGCAGATACCACAGCTTTTTTCATGTCCTCCCTCTAGCAGTGGTTTCTGCTGACCAAATATTTAAACTGTTGCCACAGAGTTCAAGTGGGTCTTTTTGGACATCAGCAACTCAGCTCATGAAATTCAACAAGAATATCCCCTGTACAATTATGAAACATAGCCCAAGATTATCACCCTAGATGTTTGCTTTGGCAGACATTTCCCAATTTGATCTTTGCTTCACATTTTGAGTTTGTCCTTTGCTCCTCTTTCATTTCAGCAAGAAGCACCAACTTTTTCTCAAGTTTTAGTAAAAACTATCATGTGCACACTTAAGTGCCCCTACTCTGATGATGTTATATCTGTTCAGAATATCTCCAGAACTGCTTTTCATTCATTGAGTAATTCACTTACAAATCTTACTTGTCAATACCTGTGCAGAAATATATCAGGCTTTTGAAGAGCAGACACTTAATTCACATTGACCATCAGGGCACTTTTGAATCTCATGAAATTGCTATAAAATGGAACAGCACATGCAACAGTGCAACACAGTGAGCAGAGGAAGGAGTGTTAAAAATGTAAGGAAGACAAATGCATGGAAGTGCATTTTTGAGATGAGTTATGAATTGTCTTCCTGCTGGATCTGCCTAGCTCTCCAGCCATCGTTTAACATAGGCACAGTTCACAGACTGTCTCCTGCAGCAACCACCAAGAATCCCAAGCAGCCATTTTGGTCTCCTCTCTGAAGCATTTACTGAAATGACACACAGTTTTAATGAGAAAAAGACCAATTTTCCCAGCCAAGAAGTCAGTAATATTTTGTGTTCTATCCTCGCCTTTCTTTTCCACTATGGCTTCATATATGTTATATTTTATTAATGTCAAAAATGTAATTATTGAACTAGTCTGTTTAGAAAAACATGTTTTTAAAAAAATTGTTAATCCTGCTTACCTGCATGTGCTGACTATCAATTAAGAATTTAAAGCTATGCATCTCTGTCAAAGTGCAGAATAATTTTCTCTCATAAATAAAGGCAATGTTCAGAAGACTAAAGCACATACAGAGGTTAAGATGTCTGCAATACCAGCCTTTGTTTAAGTACATCCAAGAAAGGAAATCAATAATCCTCAGTAGAGCATTTTGTTGGTACAGCTGCTGTTGCTAAGATTGGCTCAGTGTCATGTTCTCATTAATACAGTCTAATGGCAGCCCTAAGATTGAGAATGTGCAGACAGAAATAATGAATTTATACTAAAAACACAAAATGCAGAAATTCTAATTGCTTTGGCCTGATTGGCTACTTAAAATCTTAAAAGGATCATGTTTATAAATTAGAGTTTAATGATATTTATGAATCACAAAATTAAATCCTTCCTTGTAACAGTCATTAACATGAAAGCAATTGCTGCTGCAGTTTGCCCTTTAAGAGCTTCAGCGCAAAAAGCCTGGCATGCTCGAGAGCAGTTTCGCATTTTAGATCAAATTCTTACTATTGCAAGGAAAATGTTAGGATTTAGTTATACAAGCATATTTGCTAGCATTAAAATAATTCTTTGAATCCCACATCTCTCACAGGAAAAGACGTCTCTCAATGTGCATTCTGCAAAAGGAAACATCCCTCTGTACCAAGCGTTATCAGTCCTCCTCTCTCTCTCTCTGAAGGTGCACACTGCCCTAAATGTCCTTTGTCACTCAGCTGTTAGTTTCTCTGGCTGCACTCTGGAAGCCTAAGAAAAGCAGGTAAGAAACATGAAAAAAACTACAGGGGATAAAAAAAAAAAAAAAAGAAGATAATGATGTGAATGATGTGATAGGGAACATTAACAGAGAAAGATTAAAAAAACAAAAACAAAAACAGAACCGACATCCAGGCAGCACAGAGCTGACAGCCTCTAAATGATTCCTGATCAAACACAGGTTACAACTTTGAGAGAAAAACCTGTGTGAGAAATTTGACATCTCCCTCTACAGAATTGCAACATCTTAAAATAAAAAAAAAAAATTAAAAAAAAAAACAAACCTGCACACAAAACCAAACCAAAACGAAACAAAACAAAACAACCAAAAATACCAACCAAACAAAAATACCTCACTTAACCACACTTTGTAACAAGCCCAGATAATTATTTACAGTCTTGCAATGAGTTACACAAGCATCAAGCATACAGGTAAACATGATGCGCAAGCTGTATACATTGCAATTCTTCCTGCCTCATCCTTCCTTAGTTCTCAGCATCTGGGGGAGCCTGTGCTCTGTGTGATGCAGCACGGTCACCTCTTGCCTCCAGTGGCCTCTGAGTCCTGTTTGTCCTGAGTCTTTGTCCTGAACATCCTATAGCTCATACTGATAGGGGTACTACGCCAGGTTTTACTGTCATTTGTGCAAATTTTCTCCATTGCTACACAATGGATAAATATGTACCCAGTAAAGATTTTAATTAAAGCACAAAATTGTATCTTACTAAAAGTCCCAAACTTCATCATGTCCATGCCTATCAAGAGCCAGACACAAGTGCAAAGTCTGTGAAGTAATTGTCTCCACACTCTTGATTAATGTGGTGTTTTTAGTGTCTGGTCCTCCAACACCAATTATTTGGATTTCACAAAAATTTGTTTGGGGAATGATTGTATTAAAGATTATTCAATTTTTTAATTAGACAAGCTTAAATAAGGATGTCTGAGAGTGCACAACTTGGGCAACCTAAATTAAGGTTCTTGGGCATGTATACTACCTAATGATTGGACTGTAATACAGCATGTGAGGCTCACTCAGGTGCTCAGTGGGCCTGCTTAGGTCTCAGAAAGGACAATGTGTGTCTTCATCAGCTAAATTTACAGGTGGAATATAAGCATCACAGTATCATTTCACATCGCCTGACATTTCAGCATCCTGCCTCCCGTGCAAGGCTTCACGGCATCTAATACCCATGCACCCAGTCTCCCTATATAAAGAGGGAACTAAAACTCCAAAAGGAAGGCACTGAAAGGCAGCACACAGAGCAGACAGCCAGCAGGAGTCATTAAGGACATGTGCATGTCTTACATTCCACTGCTTTTTACAAAATAGATATTGCTTTGAACTGTAGAGAAGTATCTCTGGGTTTCACAGACCTAGGCCCAAAGATACTCCCCTTAAAATAGAAAGTAAAAGTGATCAGGTCTTTTTCTGGATGACTGAAAAAGGCAGCTTCTGTCATGCTCACACTTCTCACAGGGCAACTTGGTGCTTGAACTATACACACTGAGGATATTTTGCATCAAAATATCCTTTGTAAAGAATTAGAAATTGATGTTTAGATCCCACTTCAATGTACACACAAACTCCACACATAATTTATTTACTTCTGAACTAACAATGCTATGAAAAGGCTGGTGTTTCAGCTGATGAGGCTGGGCACAACCATCTCAGAAAGCACTTCAACATATGGAAGGTTCCAGCTTCCTGTGCGCTTACTGTGGGCACAGCAGTTATTTTTCTAGATGTCATTTATATGGAAAGAAAATAGATAATTATTTTCTTGAGCTGAACAATGGTCAAGGTGGGTGAAATCAGGAAACCAACCAACAAAAGTCTCCTGACATTAGAACAAATAGTATTTGAGCATCTTATCACACAGAGATGATAAGATGCTCTGTTTTACTGTGTATCTGTCAGGGCACAGGAAGAGACAGGATTCTGGGGAACCAAGGATGGACACAGCTGGGCAGGTGCACTGCTACGAGCCAGGTCCAAGAGCAAGCCATGAGAAAGCACCATGAAGGCTGAGCCTGGTTTGGTGGACCCCACAGCCAGAGCTGTGGGGAGATGGGGACCAGCCCTGCTGGGGCATAGCTGGGGCAGAGGCTGATGGCTCTGGGGGGCTGGCATGGGGTCCTGGGCTGTGGGAAGTGTGGCAAGCCCCAGAGGGTGGGCAGGGATGGTCAGAGTTGGTGGTGCCCTCAGGGTTGTGTCAATAACTTTCTTTTGTGAGGATTTCTGACGAGACTTAAGAAATGTGCTTTTGCAAACAAGGAAGAGCATTGCTCACATCCTGGCAAAACTCAGGGATGTGGCTCGGTAAGGGCTCACCAGCCGGACAGAGACTCAGTGAAGCCATTCCTTGCAAAGTGGCACAAAGCCCAGCCCACAGATTTCAGGTGCTTCTGGGTTCAAGTGGCTCTTAAAAAGAGTCCTGAGAACAACTTCCTTCTGTCTGCTGGGGTCAAAGGGGCAGCTGAGGTCAAACTCAGAGGCCAGCATGTCCATGCGTGCCACATCTGGATGCCTACCAGAAAGATTTGAGGGCCTGGCTCTTAGTAGTTATACCTGCAAAAAGCACCAACAGAAACTGGTATGAGCACAAAGAAGGGGCCAATATGATTCAAATTGCTCCATTAAAACTGTGTCATAGGTATCTTTGAGGTTGGCAGCTGAAATAAAAGGACTTTTGGAACTGAGTTTCAGTTGGTCATATATATATATATATATATATATATATATATATATATATATATATATATATATATATATATATATATATATTTATATGCACTTTAAAAGAATCACAAGCCCCAACAGGCATGTCTTCATTCTTTTACTGTAATGTGGATGTCTTGGGCATCCTTGGATTTCTCTGAATGCCTGTGTTAACAAACAGAACCCAGCCCTTAGTATTCTCTTTACTTTGGGAAGATGTGTAAAATGAAGGTGGCAAATTATTGCAGAAAGCTTCTTATAAAATTAATGTTTCTGAAGTTTGCAGATAGTTCAGTGTTTAAGATAACAATTACTTTTTAAAAATCTAATAATTTCTTCTGCTGTGTTTGTCACAGAGTAACAGATCCAAATGAGAGAAAAATAAACTATTTAAGAATTACCCATTCAGCTTTTGGATCATAGGTAATATTGTGCCATTGACATATTTTATTTCC
This sequence comes from Motacilla alba alba, assembly GCF_015832195.1. NCBI lineage: Eukaryota > Metazoa > Chordata > Aves > Passeriformes > Motacillidae > Motacilla > Motacilla alba. The sequence goes on from NC_052017.1 coordinate 77,072,948, forward strand.
TCCTTGGGACTTGTGCACTTTTATTCTAAGTTTTACTCATTATGTTTAAGATTTCACATTTCATAGAATTTTGTTTAAGAAGGGGATTTTTTTCTGCCATAATTTTTTTTAACTTAAAGGTTAATATTACAGAGTTTAAATTCACTTGAAAGTGCTCAAATAATGTCTTCGAAGGTTTGTAAAATAACTTTTTTTCCTGACTTTTGCTAAGTGACAGACTACAAGAAAGTCAGGTATTTACAATAGTTCAGCTAAAATAGATTAATGAGACTTATACAGGCTTAAGTGAAAAAAAAAATAAAAAGGCTACACTATGGGGCAGTGACTTGGTCTAGTATTTTCCCTGAAATAGATGAAAATGCAGTGATTCATTACTTATGCACTCCAAGAAGAGACTGGGTGGAAGAATTAGTCTGAACACACACAGATTGCTACCACTAGCTCATCAAACAGAAGGCCAAAAGATTTTAATGCAGAAAAATAATGCTTTTATGACTGGGATTTTTTTAGTGAGTTCTACTTGGTTAGAAAGAGCACTTTGGCCGGGCTGTTTACCCTGAGAAATGATTGGTGCGCTCAGTTGCCTTCAGTCCTTTTCATTTAGTTGCAGTGTAGCTGGAGACAGACCACCTGCAGAGACACTAATCCAATCTAGGCACACGTTACAAAGCAGAGTGACAGAATTGTGGCTGAATTATGCCTCTTAAAAGACAGAGCCCTATCAGGAGTGCTGAGGAAATTTACAGACTGAATGTAATGCAGTGGCCAGAGGCAGCCAGACTAGGCAACTCAGGTTGCTGCCAGAAGTGCCCGAGGGATTAGGCTGAAAGGTGACCCCAAACTGCTGAGTTAAAAATCAAGAAACAAAAAAAAACCAAACAAAAAAAAACTAAATAAAGGAAAAGGAAAAAAAAACAAAAAAAACCAAAAAAAACAAAAAACCCAAACCACAACCTAATGAACAAAACAAAAATAAACAACAAAAAAGAACAACAAACAACAACAACCACAACAAGAAAGATGTGGATTTTTTTAAGCTCACACAGAGTATGTATCACCGAACTGGGGTAAAAAGTGTTTTTTAAAAACCAAAGCAACCTGATTCAACAAAAGCCCCAAAGTGTGAGCGCACTTATTTAGAGGAAGAAATGTTTGTACAGAGCAGAAGATGCAGGAGGTGTTGGTAGATCAGCGAACTGGGCCAGAGAGTGAACCAGGCTATTTATTTGCAGTTTATGCTGACTTTTCCAATTGGAATTTGTTGACATTGGGATAAAACAAGGAGAAATGCTGTCTTTTTGGAGGGGAGTTGGAAACCCCACAATATTGTACTTATCCCTGTTTACTTTTCCAGCACCATAGAAAATGCTGTAATAATGACACAAGACAACTTAAACACATAAAGGCAGAGATAATCTGATTCATGGTCAGCAAGAAAAACGTCAGCAATTCCACAAGGGTTTGATAATTCAGATCTATTGGACCATGATGGTCAATGCAGTAACAAGAAACACAGTTTCTCAAGGTAGAATTCATGGGAGGGATTTTACATCTGCTGCCAAAGGATCCCTGAAAAAGGCAGTTTCACAAAAACAAACCAGAGTATCCACTTGTAAGACTAACAGAAAAAGGAACTCTTCAGGTTTTCAAGATGCCTGTTCATGATGTAATCCTTCACAATTAATCAAAATTGCCAGTGAATCCTTCTCAGGAGGTTAGTTACAAATTGTGACCAGCAACTAGAAAAAAAATCACAGCACCACACTAGTATCTGAGCAACCAGCAGAAAAAAAAATTAGTAATAAAAAGGACATATCTGGACGCAGCTGGCAAACAATAAAACCAAGTTCTATCAAACACAGCTTCTGTGAGGGTTATGAGTGCAATGGTTCTAGAGGCATTGGAGCTTGAGTACAGTGGTTACCATCTTAATACACCCACCTGTACTGCGCTACTGTGCTCAAAGTGAGTACTTCTGGTATATCCAAGTAAGAAAATAGGGCCTCATGAAGCAATTCTGTGATGGTTAAAAGCTATGAAAGTGTCTGCTCTATATCCTCACATAACCTTTGCTAGCTTGACAAAAAGACCTTGCAGCTCATCCTAAAGCGTTGTCTCTGCTTGACAGAATGTAAAACAGATTTGGAAACTCCGATTACTGACTGGTTGCTTGATTGCAATTAGATAATGTGAAATTATTCTGCTGAATAAAGTTACTTGCAAAGCAGCACTTATATGCAGGCAACATGGCCCTTCAGCCTCATCCTATTCCCCAGGAGGCAGTGGGGGACATGTGGGCATGGCAAAGACCAAAGCAAGTCTTCTAGATCCAGGCCTGAACTAGGAGAGGCTGAGGGCTGCTGCTCTGACCAAAGGTGAGGCAAGGGAGATGGACAACACAAGACTGCTGCTAGGAACAGCTTTTCGGTGGGCAAGTCAGAAACAGCACATGACTCCTACAGACAACCAGACAAGACTGGATATGCTCCAGAAAAGACTTTCTGTAGAAATGTCTGACAAATGAGAACTGCGGCTGTTGTTTCACTATTACCAAGCAATCAGGGCTGTGCTTGTGTTAGCAAAGATCATTTCACAACTTCTTTCATAAGCCCTTTCTTTCCCTGGTAGTCTTCAGTGTCTGCCTGCTGTCAGCTGTGGCTGTAAGTTCATAACAGGGGCTGGGTCTGTTTGTGCATTGATTGACTGAGGTCCCTGCATGCTCACGAAAAGCCAAAAAAAATATATTAACAGCAGGGACCCCTTACCAAAACCTTGAATTGAATTTTTACTCTTAAAATACAAAGTAAACTTACTCTTCATATTAATTTTTTTGAAAAGGAAAAAGCAACAGAGAAAAAAAAGCTGCCTTGGTTTTAATGAAGAAACAGTGTACAAAAGTGAAAGACAGGTTCCAAGTGTTGGCAGGCACAATGAAGGCAGAAATTTAGTAGTGACTAAAAAAGTGTCCCATGGCTTCATTAAGTTGATTTGATGTAGATGACACTGGAAAAAATACTATTTTATTGCATTTTTCTACTCTTTTAAGTGTCTTCCTGAATAACTATTCTTCACTATTTTATTTATAGAAGAAGAATCTGAAGGAAAAATAAAACAACAAAGTGTCTGAAATGTCACATTATAAAGTTGAATGATCATATTTTCACTGCTCAGTGGATTTAATTGGAGGTAGATCATCCAGAGTCTTCAATTGAACAATTTTAAGCTGTTTGTTTCCTAAAGATTTTATTAGTCTAGCTCACTACATTTTATAAAATCATATCAGAAATGTTCAGGAATTAATTTTCAGGTGTCACACTCCCACTCTTTTTCTAAAACCTTCTGCGCGGAAGCACCAGTTTACCAGTGTGATTATGGACTTTGAAATGGAAGACATAAGCAGCAGAAGAGCTTCCTCTTCTTGCTTTAAAGGATGGAATTTTGATTTCTTTAGCAAGTATGGCCATTTTCTATTAAATGCATGGTTATTTTCTTAAACATAATGTTATTTCAAGAAACTGCAATGATTTCAAGCCCAATATTTTTTAAGCTGGGCCTGTTTGTGCAGTTCTTTAAACTGCAATCACTTCTTTCATATTCTGATAACCAGTGTTTTGCAGTAGCTTGTGCTCACTTAATGTTGTGTTAATTAACAAGGTGCAAGAAACTAGGTAAGTTAGGTCTACGCTGCACTGTATTCATTTAGTGTTGTGTCTCTATTCAATCAAATTTAATATCCTGTTTGAATGTTGCTCTTTTTTATATCGTTCCAGCTAGTATCTTGAGATGCCAAGAAATCAGTGATCAACTGATCTGTAATTGATCTATCCATCCTATGCCACTGAAAAGTTATGTAACTTCAATGTGAAACTCTTGCAAATGTTACAATCAAACAAAATGAAAGGAGAATATATAATTAAAACTGAAATGTTCTGCTGAGACCAGACTGAGACATTTCAGTTACACATTCCCTGTTGTGTTTTGGCTGTGCAGAGATTTCAAAATCTGATGTACAGATGAGATGAAACAAGAATGGAACAGCACTGCCACAAATAAAATTACTTTTTTTTTCCTGTGAAACCAAACCATGTCCTACTGTGGCCTGCCAGACTGTCTACCACCAACACTGTTTAAATAATGTTGTTCTGAGCACAGTATCCTCCACTGCCACTCCATGACTCAGTATTTTCTTTTAATCTGATTTCATGCTCTGACAGACTTTGCCACATTTCCATTTATTCAAATGCACCTGAAAATACCTACTTCCTGCAAGACTTCTCAATAGCATGCAGAAAACACGGGATACAAATACAAAAATCCTTAGTGAAATGTGTGCCAGTAGCATTTTATCACAAGGCAAACTCCTCTCCCGATGGCTCTAACAATCAACAATGTAAGCATTTTACTTTTTGAAGCTGAGGTGTTTCTGAATACCCACAGTCTGCTCATTTAAAGCAGGACATGACTGTTTTGGCTGATTCACTCCATTGTTGGATTGTGCACCCCTCAGGATCACACAGTAGTGAGTCAGTCATTTGTAAACAGGAGAGAAAAAAAACCCCAAATGAATAGAAAGAACCACAGGCTTCATTCTTGTGATCAAAATCCTCAAAGAAACCATGAAAAAGGAGCAAAATTATTTACTGAACAAAACCTATACATGATCTTTCCTGTACAACCTCGGCAGTGCCTGCAGCTGGCCTTACCCCACTATTGAACTAAGAAATAATTTATACCTCACAAAAATAAACACCCTCTTTGGATCCTCCCTTTGAGAAAAGACAAGGAGCTATATGTTCACTTTTTTCTGAAGGACTGCATCATGGGAATTTTTTTTATTTTTTCAAAAACAAAGACATGATTTTAGGTATATTTTATGAGCAAAAAAATAATGTGTTGGGTTTGCAGGTCTGAGCACTGAAACATCACAGGACAAGCTAAAGTAGAGAATTACATGCTTACTACAAGCAGAATCAGGCTGAGGGGGCTTTAAAAAATAACACTGCTAAGAAAGGATTTTTGCAAACACAAAGCTAATGAGACTAATTGGTATTATGTCAGATGTATAATGTTTCAGTGCATTGTTTTTTGGCAGTTGTGATTTGGTTTTCCTGGGCTCAGAGCCCAGTTTCTGTTTAATTTTCTGTAAGGTTTCATAGCAGCCTAGACATACAGAGCTGGCTTGCTTGCAAATAACCACATATCTCAGTATACATATTGATTAGAATTTAAACACACCCAGCAGCCTGTTGGATGGACCTATTTAGGATATTCTTATCAGAAAATTCTCTTCTTCAAACTAAAGAGAATTTTTCCTATGAAAGAAATTATAAAGTACACCAAAAAGAGGCTAGATGGAGTTTAAAATTAATAGGTTTATTTCACATATTAAAAACACATTGACACATCATTATGATTTTGAGCCCCAATCCTGTCTCAGTTCTGAACAATTTTGTATGCCTGCAGTGACCTTGAAGCTTTAGTGGGTCTAAAGCAGGATATTAAACTCCACCAAAGAATTTTTTTCCAGAGTGCCAGCAGTCTTCTAGGTTTGCACTCTCCCAGACATCTTGTTAGAGGCAAAGCCTCTAGGAGGGGAGTTTCCTGAGGGATTGCATTTCCCAGAGTGCTCAGGTCAACTCACAGAGGTATTAGCTCAGACCCAAATGGACTTGAGTGGTTTTTATCCAGTGTTACTCCTAAGCTAATGAGCCTCATGGAGATAATAAGGTCTCAGCAGAAATGCTGAACTTCCTGTGGAAGCAGCCCTAGGGTCAGGTCCCACTGCCCTCCACACTTCAATTGTCACTTTGTGTGGCACAAGCCTGACTGCTCTCTGCATCTGCATAGCACTACAGGTCTGTAGGTATGTATTTACCTGCAGCTCTCTGTGTAGCTCAGACAGCAGAGCTGAGAGGTCTACACCCAGTTCTACATCTCCTTGAAAATTTTGCCCATTATTTATATTAAGTGGTGAATATATCCCTCAATAGATCATTTATGTTTACACATATTCATCTTGTTCTAAAAGCTCACTGATTCACAACAGGCTAGACTGTGCAATTAAATTTAGGTGAGGGATGAAAAATAATGGGTATTTAAATATCTGTTTACTGTGGCTGTATAGGTCTCATGTTTTACTGGTATTGAAGAGTCTTGTGAAAGGTATCTTTTTGAAATTTTCTTTCCAGTAAAAGTTAACAGAATGGCATTAGGGTTATTGGAATTGTTCACAGCAAGAAGTACATATAAGTTTTTGTGAGCAATGTTTGTACGCATTCAGTCACAGAGTGCACTTTGACAAGTTCAAGAAAGTAATGCAAGTCCCAGTTACAAAATATAAAGATAAGGTTTCTACCAGATACAAAGTTACAATTATGACATGGATGAAACTAAAGACTTTTTGATCTGCTAAAGCTGTTTATGCAAGAGGGGGAAAGTCGCTACATAAAAATGCATTTAAACTGTTATGATCCACACCACTACAAATCATTTGCAATGAATGCTCTTGTGAGCATTCATACTCCCACCTGGAGTACTGCATCCATGGCTGGGGTCCTCAACAAAAGGAAGACATGGACCTGCTGGAGTGAGGCCAGAAGAAGGCCGCAGAAATGGCTAGAGGGATGGAGCACCTCTCCTACAAATACAGGCTGAGAGACTTGGGGTTGCTCAACCGGGAGAAGAGAAGGCTCTGGCTTACACTTGCTTGAAGGGGACTTAAAAAAGGAGAGCAAGAGGGACTTTTTACGTGGGCAGATAGTGACTGGACAAGGGGTAAGGATTTTAAACTAAAAGAAGAGAGATTTAGATTAGATGTTAGGAAGAAATTCTTCATTGTGAGGATGGTGAGGCATTGGAACAGGCTGTCTAGGTAAATTGTACATGTCGCACCCCTTGGAGTATTCAAGGCCAGGTCAGATGGGGCCCTGAGCAACCTGATCTATTGTGTGGCATCCTGACACATCATCTTCAGATGATCTTTAAGGTCCCTTCCAGCCCAAGATGTTCTATGATTTAGGTGGCTGTGATTTCGGTCATATTAAAATTGTTTATTCATCTTTTCCTTTCCCCTTTGTCCACCATGTATGCTCATTTTTTTCCTATCATCCCTCACTTACTGTTTGGAGCAGAGTCCATTAGAATCAGGCATTGCATTGGGTCTCATTTATAAGGATTTTCTGTTATTTCACTTTGGTTTGGCCAGTATTGGACCCTATAATCAAACACATCATCCACTTTATTATGCACAAGTATCTTTGTTACAGCTGTTTAGAGCATCCTGACCTCTGATTTCCCTTTTCTATTAATGGAAGTTACAATAATTATATAGGATAATAATGGAGTAGTGTGGTGAAAATGAAGGAGGAAAAATACTAATTCATTTTTTTCTTCTCCAGAGAGACTTCTAGGACCATTATTAGTATATAAAGACAATGATCTCTCCTCTGCACTAGCTTTCATCCAACAAAGTCACCTTCAAGTCACACAGCAGAGAAGAAAACCCTTAAACGAAAACACTTGCTCATCAATATGTTTTGATTTGAAATGTCTTCAGTTAAGACTTTTCATATTTGTGTGGCAGTTGGAGATCATTATCCCAGAGCTGCAGTCTGATCCAGAGTCCCTGTCTTCATCTTGCAATACTGGATTTGAAAAGGAAAAAAAAAAAGAAAAGAAAAGAAAAGAAGAAGCCAGAGCATTTGAATAAGGTCTTCAGGCTATTATTTCTACAAGGCTATCATATAATACAGTAACGTATGCTTCTACTATAATATTACTATAAAATTATTATATATAAAGTATATTATATATTATATATTATATATTATATATTATATATTATATATTATATATTATATATTATATATTATATATTATATATTATATATTATATATTATATATTATATATTATATATTATATATTATATATTATATGCTTCTTTTAAATCCCATTAAAAATTTCCTAATAGACCCAAGAGATTGTCTCTTGCTTGAATATCAAAGTGGGATATCTTTCCTGATGGGTGTGTTTTCATCCTAAAACTATACACAAGAGAGAAATTGTTTGCTGCAGATTTTGGCACTGATTGTGTCAGAGAAAGACAAAATGGCTTCAGTGGGTTCATGACACCCAAAACAATGATAGGCAGATAAAAATGAGAGCAGCGAGGGATAAAATACATTGGGTCAGTAGCAACCAAGGGTCATTAAGCACATCACTCTCCATATAATGTATAGTCATCCAGACAATTAAATTTACCATTTCAATTAGTTCTAATTGTCCCCATTGTTGATAGCCCCAGTAAAGAAACCAGAGAATGAATTACATGGTAAGCATACACAGGTCACTGTAGACAGACACTGGCAAAACTTTACTTTGTTAATGTGTTCCTGTAGTTTTTCTATTGAGTAGATTTCTATTTCTATTGCACAATCACCAATCAATTAAAATACAATTAAAAATAAAAATAGAACTTCAAAAGCTCAACATCCTGCTAGCTGAAAGGCTTTTGGGGTTTTTTTCCCCTCTTCTCATTTCAGAATCTTAGATAAATTCAATTGCCAAAATCCCAGGAGGGGAAGGAATAAGAAAGTATGTTATTTTTGTAAAATGTATGTACTCTCAAATAAAGCTTCACAGGCTGTTTAAATTGATAGGCAGGTAAAAAAGTTTTTAAAGTTTTCACATTCTTGATGCTTTATCCTTGAGCAGCTCCAATGAAAGAAAAACTAGAAAAGTAAAGTATTATGAAGACACCCATCAGCAAACATATAGAAGAATTAGGTCCTTTATTAGGCACTTTCTGAATTTATGACTCCCAGAGATTTTAAGGGTGGGTTCTTTCTGCTCTGTGGAGATTTTATTTGATTTTGTCCCTTCTAAAATTAGGGGAAACCTAAAATGGGAAATGTCTGCTATTAAATATAATGAAAAGTGAAGGTCTTGACTTTAAATTGATTACTTCATCCTATAGCGTGTGCACTTCACTTTTATCTTGTTTGGTATAAAGACGTGTTTCAGTTAAAGAAATGCCTTGTTATTCATAGTTTAATGGTATTTTGGGGTATCATGGTGACATCTGCATTTTATAAAAACATGTAGGTCGTCTCCCTTCTTGTATCATCCCAAATTAAAATCCAGGTGATGCTGTCATAATTTTGCAGTCATAACCTCAAGTAAAGCAAATCAGTTCCTTTTTTCTTGCTTGTTCAGTTTTATTGATTGTCACAGATTATTGACTTCACACCTCTGACATACCTAGTACCAGCAAAAAAGTGCCTGCTTCTTATGAAACAATGCAGCATGTGGAAAGGAATTCTTCATTTATTGCAGTAACTTAATTTTTGAACCATACACAGTAGCCTTGCTAATATAAATAGTAGTTCCCAAATCCCCTAGCAACAAGAGAATCACAGAAAATTTATTTTTCCTTCTCTATTTTTTTCCTTTATTTAGAGTGTAGTAACATAACTTGGGTAAACTACATGGAGCATGGTTCATATAAATTGTTTTAACGATGACTCAGCTAGAGACACAGCACCTCCACATAGATAAGACAAATTCAAATACATTCTGCACTGACAGAAAGCAACAACCCCAGTTTGACTGTATTTCATTCTTTCACATCTGCTAGGCTGGAACCACCATGGTAAAAAATATCTGAAGGATGTTTCCAACAAAAGTCCTTAGTTTTCAGAGAACAGAGATGGTCTGGAACACAGGTTCAAAGCCTTTCTGAAAAAGAGCACAAGAAACAGGGATAGCGACAGAGCTGCCTGCATGGTGTTCGTAAGTCCATCCAACAAATCCAGCCCGTTATCCAGAGCAGCAAGGGAGAGAACCATGACCAGCTAGAGCAGTCCTGGGCCAGGCTGAAATGAGCAGTCTGGAAGGAAGACCCAGGAGAAGCTAGGCAGCAACAGTCAGGGCTGGGCAGGGGTCACATATTGTTTCAGTGGTTTAGTGTAAGGAAGCACAGCAAAAGATGTGTTCACTTCCAGATGTACAAGATTGTTAAGATAAATTATTGATGTACAAGAGAATGTTTTCCATTTTATTAAGAGTAATAATTAGCTCTCAACGAGGATGTCCTACAACTTTTCTGCCTTTCATAAAATATGTATTACCTGATGAACACCCATATCCAAAAATTATTTATTTACAATATCACAATATGATGAATTACCTTCTTTATCATTTTAACAAAATGGTCTATCTTTAGGACATGGTATCCATGACAAAAACAAAATTTAAAATATTATTTATTACTATAAAATGGTGTTGCCTTTGTAAAGAATCTGAGGTCTGCCTGTCTCAGAGTTTGATATTGATATCTCGAAGAAGGAACAGTTGACTTCTGGTGCAGTTTACCACAAGATGCCATTTTATTACATGTGACAACCACACAGTGCATCATCTTCTCAAGCAGAACTGTTGGCTTTATTTCTTAATCAATAAACTGCTATACTGGCACTAACTCAACTTTATTGTTGGTGGATTTGTTCTCACTTTACAATGCACCAGGACTAAAGCATTTGGGAAGACAACATTACTGACTTTGCTCTGCAGCATCAGTCCTGAGACAGTAAACCACTCTTCCAGAGCTGTGAATAGGGCATCTTCCTCCAGAAATAAATTCACATAACAAAAGCAAATTGAAATAAAATATGGACTCAGTATTCCCTGCAAATATTATTCAGCTCTGTGTAATATTTATAGAAGGTCTCTAGTTTTACTGGATTGAAGAGTCTTTGGTGGTTGGGCTGTACAATATATGTAATGAGTAATGATGATTGAAACAAAGGATAGACACCAACACACTGACTTTTATCCTCTTCTGGGCTATAGACTAGCTGTTCCAAACTTTGAATGCATTCATTTGATGGTTATGAACACTGATGATGTAACTAAATATTGACTGTCTCTTCCTCCAAAGGAAGTTCTCCTAAGCTAAAGATGGAAAATCACTGCTTCATAAGCAAAAAATAAAACAAGAGCAAGGCTGTCTCCTGGCAGCCTTGTTTCCTTGTATTAAAATACCAACTGGATGATTCCCAGAATTAAAAGATATTTCATTTGAGTAGTGATCTCACTATTTTAAGCCTGAAAAAGCAAACTTCACCATACAGGAATGCAGTCCAAAAATCATGGTACTGAAACAGTGTCAAAAAAGTGATGCATAAGGTCTTGGTTATTTTCAAGTTCTTTAAGGTCCTGATTAATGTTACATTCTTTAATATGGTCCCCTATGTTCTTATTGCTTTCAATTGAAATTGGCTGTGAGTGGACCTGTACAAAGGTTGATAGAGGATGTACTGAGCCCTGTTACACTCTGCTCCCTTGTCTCACTTTTTTAGTCTAGGGACAATAACAGCTTTCATTTCCTGGTTTAGCAATTGGAATGAGCTGTTCATTAGATAAGGACTCAGTCAGCCAGTGGGGACATCTACAAATTCAGAGAGTAGAAAAGAAGAACAGTATTCAACAAGCTGATATTTTAAAAGATGTTTATGTTTGGAAAGAGCTTTTTTCTTCCGTAAAAAATGGAAAGGTGATTTTGAAAGACATGAACACATGAATTAGGTCAAGCAAATTTAGTCTCAATCTCAGATGCATTTGCAATAATAAACACAGCCATTTCTACAGGGTTCTACATCTTCAGTCAAGAAAAGGTGAATGCAACCAACAATGGTCTATCTGGATACCAGATAGACCATTTTGTTAAAATTAAAAAGAAGGGGATTAATGCAAAAAAAGCATGCAGCATTTCACTTTTAAAGATGGACCTCCAAGAAGATGAGGCCTATATGAAAATTTTTCCTAAAAATATACATAATCTCTAGATCTGGGGAAGGAAATAAATTAGAAATTCTAATATAATTATTATGTGTGATACTATGTGTCATGCCTTTTCTTTTGCTTATTTAATTAGGGTTCCTAATGAGCTTTATCTTATACAAAAGCAAATTAAATTAATTTGGGAATTTTACAGTACAGGTACATTAATTATTCACCTCAGTCCATCAGGCTTATCAGTGTCTATTTATCTAAAAAATAGCAGAGAAAAAGAAATGTCAAAACTTAATTATTTTATGCAGCTTTTTCCATGATTCAGTCTACTTTTTCTTCAGTGTCAAAACAAAAACATAATAGGTTCTTGAAAAGAAATTGTGACGCACGTGATTTATCAAGATTTTTTAGTATTTAGATCATGGTCTCCAAATTTAACAAGTTGCTACATTAAGTCAAATCACACTATCTGTGTTTGTCCATTCAGCATAAGATTGATTTGTAATACCTGTATAGCCAGAAACCACTGACGTATTTTGCTGGAAATGCAACCAACTTGAATATAATTCAACTGTTAAAAAGCACGGTTAATAAGATGTTTGTGCCTTCATGTATTCCACTTGCCTAGTGCTACTGTATTCTCCTCTGCTGTGGTGCAAACTGTGCTTTCCCTCAGAGCAGTAACTTCTGTATCTTCCCTATTTTTTCCCCAGCCATTTGAGTGTGTATCCTAGGCAACAGCAAGGATTTTTACTCCCACTTTTCTAAATTGTCCACCTTATCATTAGAAATAAACCTAGGTAAAACTGTTCCCACTGGACAAGGAACAGCTTTTTTTTTATCTTTGAGATGACAACAGTTCAAGCATGATAGAAGGTGCAACGCAAAGGAAAGATAAATGAATGTTGTATTTTCTACCAAAGAGAGTTTTCTTTGGCCTACAATCCAAGCCTATCATGACTGTACTATAACTTTGAGTAGGTTAGAGAGATGTGCAAACATGTTCATACCTCAAGCACAAGTGATAGTGCTTTGAATTACTTTCACTACTTATTTCCAATGGTTCTGTAAGGATTAATTACTACCCAGCTCTCAGATAGGCAGTGAGCATACTCACCAATTTCAGAGGGGTCTTTTCCCAAACAAAAAGAAAATATTCAAACCAATTCCATCACCTATCTATCAAAGTCAGGAAATTTGGCTTGAAGAAACTGCAATGTGGTCACTTTCCATGAAAGCCAGGACAACAAATTTTGTAGCCAAATTCAGTAACGCAACCTAGATCAACCATGTTTCAAATAGCAATAAAGTTTGCATCTTCTAAAATGTTAGATCCAGACAATGCTTACTCATATTGTTACACACCTTTTTGTTTATTTGATTGCTTATTTTGGGATTTTTTTAAAGTTGTTTTGAGTTTGGAAAGCCTTATCCTAAACCTACAGCCATGTTCCACTTTACTGTGTTGTGAAATCTAAGTGACTGCACCAGGATTAAACTGACATCTAATAGACAGATGCAATCCAGCACTTATGCTTTGAAATCACCCTGGAATAGGCCATGCAGTTCTGAAGATTTTGGGAAGCTGACCAGTAATTGCTAAGCTTTTTACTACAAGAGGATGTCTTTAAAAATGATGGGAAGAATATGTGCTTCCATTTATTTCTCCCAATGAATAAGGTAAAGTCATTTGTCTCTCTATATTTAGCAAGTAAGATGCAAGCCTTTCATTCTCAATCAATGTTTGCAAGTCCTAATCAAGCTGATAGCAGATTTATTGATGTCTTACAAGATTGTACGCCAAGGAATAGGCAAACGTATTTTCAGTGGGATGATTCACTAGTTCCAAACATATTGAATTTGCACAGCTCTGGCTAGAAATTTGTCAGAACAATCAGAAACTATATTCTCTAAGTCACAGAAGGAAAATGAACCTATTTCAACTTACTGTAGGCAAATAAAGCTGCTGTGGAAAGAATTTGTTTCTTGAGCATGACCTTTAACAGAATATCAGATGCATATTGAGCAAAATATTGAAAAATATACAGATATAGGAGATGAAAATTAAAATAGTAAAGTCAGCAAAGAACTATAAATTCAAGATATGACCCATGCTTTTAGATAAAATGGACTTCCAAAAACTGTTTTCTTACATCCTTTGCAAATGCTCAGAATCAGGCAGGGTAAGAACTGGCAAGTGTTCTTATAGTGGTGAGTGCCCAGCATCAGAGTACCATGCTCCATCCAGCACACTTGCCACGCAGCAGAGCATTTAATCTTTTACACAGTTCATCTCCAAGTTCATCTCATCCTTCTGGTTTATTAATTACTTCCACATTACAGATACGATCCATTGAAAGGAATTGCTCAGGCATGTCAAGTTGCACAGATTTGCTGGCAGTAGTATTTTTCTGCCACTGTTAAACATCTACATGCCATTAATCAAATTATGCAACAACGGAACCAGATTTTCAAAATAGCTCAAATAATAAACAAGGACAGAATTTTAAAGTATTCTCACTGTGAGATTTTGAGAGAGATTATGAAAAACATGCTTGCTACTAGAGTGGGCTTCCTGAAAGACTCTAACCACTCACTTCAAAGCCTTGGTAGCCTTGAAAACTGGGCACAAAAGGGAAGATGAATAACTTCTGGAAATGGAAAACAAAAGAAATATGTATCACAAAAAAAAAATCTCTGATTAGTTCTACACTTAAAAACATCTAGTCTGATTACCTAATATTCTTCTTATGGTTTTATTTTTTAAACAAGTTAAAAATCTGATTCTATGTCCAATGATGAACAACTACAGCCATGGGAAAGTGCAGACCAGTCACAAGACTATTGCATATCAAGGAGAATGGCTATGAAAGTAAAGTATTGCTTGATAAAAGCCCCAAAGCAAAGTGCTTTATGTATTGCTGCCTTATACTAGGTTAGGGTTTTAAATCATAACTCCCTCTTTGTCTGATAACACAGAGGAAAAAAATTCTTTGATTAATAAATAGGGATGCAACTCCCTTTTTTAATACAGCAAGAGATGTTTTTGTTTTGAAAATATGCCTCTTCCCATACAGGATCAACAAGCAAGATACAGAGGTGAAAAGGAATAAAAAATATATTTTAAGTTCATTAATTCAAGAAACAAACTAAAATTGCAGTTTCTTTTCTACCTTTTTGCTTTAAACTCATTTATTGCTGATGAAATGAAGCAGACAGAACCAAATCAGTAACTCTATAGTCAGCTGTGTCAGAGGAAATTCAAACTTGACTCCAGTGTCAAAAAACATGCCTCAACCTTTTTACCTGTCTCTGAGGTAAAAGAGTAAATGAAAGCTTCTGTTTTGGTCACTGGCCTTTCTGGGGCTGACAGCAACCATGGCAATTTGCTTCCATAAACTGTGAGTCATACAGGTTTATAGGATGATGTTCAAGCAATTCAACTTTGTGTTCCTCAGACTTTTGGTCTGTGTTATGACTGATGTCTCAAACTGTATTTAAAACACAACCCCTAAATCCATGTGAGATCCCCATGTAAGTCACTGCTCACGGCAAGCTGAAGACACTGGTCACTGTTTTGGACACGCTTCAGCTCACTGTTTTTCATTCAGATGGTGAGACCCTGTGAATCTGTTCTCACAACAAATTTGTAGGGCACCTGAAGCATAGGGCTGTAGGCATGAGGATAATTTGTCTCAATAGGAATAAAATGCAGTGAATATTAATCCACTCTTCTATAGAGACAAAAGGAACTTGAAAGAGAGGAAAGAATGTCAGTCCTATTCTTTTGTTGCCTCAGATAATGCAAGTCAAGGAAATTGCCTTCCAAACTGGAAAGGTTCAGGTTACTCAAAGCTATTTTTTCTTTCATAGGGAATCTTTTGAAATTCCAAGATGCTCTGTAACTTGATTCTGTGTCTAGGCACTTAATTTCTATTTCCTGTCCCTTCCATATTGCAGGAACACTACCCAGGTAGTTCCCTGTGTCTTAGTACTATCTGAGTATGCTGGCATGAAGTATAACTGCCTCCTCACAAGCTGAACATCGATGATGATCATGTGTTTATCACCCTTTGTTTCTCTTCACCACTGTGTAGAAAAACACTTTACACTGAGTTTCATACCTAACAGAGTACTCAAAGATCTAGTGTAAACCAAATTCTGAAGCTGTCATAGTACGACCCTCAAGATCCCTTTTTCCTCTGCTTGCTAGACACCCACATTACAGAAAATATTCTGAATACTTTTTTTAGATATAGCCTGCTCAGATGACAGCTGGTCACTGAAGCGTACAGATTTCCTGCAGAAGGAACCAAAATATTCATGAAGATTGTTACATTCTTGTTTCCAGCCAGGCAGCACAGAGACTTGAATACTTAGGAGTTACCTAACCATCACATTTTTCTGAGGGCGTATTTCTCTGTCTTTTCTCTTTCTTTTTGTAAGCATTGGTCTATTGAAGCATGAATCCTGATTGCCAGTTTTCTTCTTGTTCCTCTCCACTCTTTGTGATGGGCAAATCTAGCTGACTTCGTCGCACAACAGAACTTTTCTCTTGTTAACCTTCTTCCAATTATGCTTTGCCACTCAAAATCTCTTCTTAAAAGATGTAGCCAACTGGCTACAATTCCACCTGAAACTGACTTCTCTAGTTTTGAACTGCTGGATTCAGACTTGCCCTTTTTCTTGGGTTTCATAACTTGCTTATGTGACTTGCAATTGTTTCTCCACAGGACTTCATCACAAGCCCAAAGCCTCCATTCACAGAGGGACAAAGGACATCAGATGGGCTATGGAAAAACTGCACTGCACAGTGATTGAGTATTCCAGAAACCCAGACTTGGATGACTGAGTTTTCTGCATTACTACCAGAAGCATATTTTAAAAGCAAAATTATTTTGTAACAGGAGGTTAATGGAAATGGGAGGGAAAAAAAGTAAAAATGGAAATTTTGAAGGTAATAGTCTGAAAGTTCTAGGCCTAATACATTAAAATAGCAAAACAGGAACATTAACAAGACAGTATTTGCAACCAGTTTCAGAAGAGCTGTGAGTAGCTGTGTATGTGGTAAAAATTAATTTATTTTCTGGGGTTTTTTTTCACCCAGTGAAAAATATTTAGCATGCCTTGTATAAAGGCACGGGATTGGGGGACCACTACAACTTGAAAAGGTCTTAAATTTCACAGGACAAAAATATGTAATCTGAACCTACTCACCCACTGGATTCTCCATTCCTGAAGTTGAAAAGAAATGACCTCAGAAGTCTAGAAGTTTAGGAAAGGAAAAATAGTCATTTCATTCTGACTAGAAAGACATATTGCATATACGAAATAAATTAGACTAAAAGCGCCAGGGCCTCAAATTTAATGGCAAGGAAAAAACTTCTTCACTTCAAGGGAAAGAGGAGGTTATTTTTTAAGCAGAGAAGAAATTCAAAGTAGATTACTGCAGACTTTTCCACAGCTAAAGTAAATCAAGCACTTAAAAGTGATGTAAATACAGAAGTCAAGCTGAAAAAAATTGTGATAAGTATATATACTGTGAATATCCTTAGCATAAAAAAATTAACCAGTGTGAATTTCAACCCTTTGCATTTTTGTACATTAAAATGATCTAAGAAAAGGTAGATTTTATATAATGATGTTACTGTCTAAGATCTTCTTTTTTCTTTCTTTCTAACATTGCAAGTTAGCTGCAAAAGCAAGACCTTCAACTTTTTTTAAGCAGTGACATCTGAAAAGTAAGCTTTTTAGGAAATATATGCTTTCATACCACCTTTGAGTGTAGGAGTGCTTCTGCTGATAAAATTGCCATTGGAAGAAAAAGAGGTCTGAAGCAATTTGAATGTGAGGTTCTGGTTTTGCAGTAAAAGCTGTCTGAATATAGGTGGCAGTCCTAATATTTCCTAAAGGAGTGGTCCACCATGACCCTGAAATTCAGGCTTTAGTTTTTTCTGCTTAGCACAAAGCCTCCTTCAAACAGTACATTTTGTGTGGGTATGAACATACAATGCCATAAGAAAGAAAAATATATTTATGCCTGATTTAGTAAATTGGTTGGTAAAAAATGCTTTAAAATAATCAAATTCAAATGATTAGACCACAAGAGGTGATGATGAAAGAAAACTCAACAGCAGTGATCTTGGCAGGACTACCAGTGTCCAGCATCATGTCCATTTGCCATTTATGTTTTATTGGTCAGCATGATATGAGGAATATAGGAGAAGATAAGTTCATTAAAGTGGCAGCCATTCTCCTATGAAAGTAGCTGGTTTTGTAGGTAAGGTATCAGTCTTTGCAAGACAGATTAAGAATGCAAAAAGTGGAAAAGCAGGGGATGAGTGAGTCACAAGAGAATGTAGGTTTCCATTTAGAAAAATACTCACAAAAAATACATGCAAATTATAAATGATTAAAGATCCTTTATCACTTTCTAGCAACCAAAACAGGTGTCAATTCCCTTCCTTCACCCTTTCTACAGTTGACTCTTTCATAGCATAGTCAGAAAAGCCCAGAGTAATCAGAAAGTTAAAAAAACCAAGGGTGTTTGCTTTATCCAAGCAGTAGTAAAGGATCTAATAATTATCTGGGGAAAGGAAAAAAATATATAATTTAAAACTTAAAAAGGTAGAGAGGGATGTTGGGAAGAACAGGACAGCAAGAATTTAATCAGAGATACAAAGAGAGGAAAAACAAGAACCTTAACATTTGATCTGTTACCTTGTTTTGATACTAACTCACATTTAGATCTCACTTTGCATCTGAACTTAACAATCCTAACCATTTCTAAAGCAATTTTCAATTTGTTCTCTGAAAGCTATTGCCTATGTTCTCCTGGGCACAAAACAAGAACAGACTACAGTACAAATGAGTTTGGGAAAAAGATCAGACTCACTACCTTTTCTTGTCGTACTAGATGGGTTAACCAATATTTAGCATTTCTTTCATGAAATATGTTGCATCTATATTTCATGTAAACTACTTTTTTTAAAAATCTGTAAATTCATACCTCTGTCATGGAAAGCATATTTAGTTGGCTTGAATTTCATCCATGTTGCTGTCTCTAGTCAGAGAGAAAAGGACACACCTAACAAGGTGATACAAAGTGTTTAAATAAGGCAGTGAGGAATATACTTGGGGCTTGCCAGGAGCAAACATTCATTAAGCTTGTGATCTTTGGTGGAATTTAGACACTCTGCAAATTGACTAAGATCCTTCAGCAGATAATAACTTTTAGAAATGTTTGATATTAGGAAACACATTTCAGTAAGATACCAAACTTTGTCTACCTATTTATTATTTGTTATCTAAAGAAAAATATCTCCTGTCCTCTAAATGTAACAGTTTCTCTAAAGCTGCAGAAAATTTCAGAGTGCCACAGCCAAAAACCACATCCTGTGTTTGAGAAGATATGATAGATGACTGTTAATAAACTGGAAAACACTGACATACAGACAAAACCGTAGCTAAAACACCCTTTTAACAATAACAATAACAACTGGAGCAGACAAGATACTTGAAAGTGTCAACAAGTGAGAAGTGGGAACAATCTATAAATTATTTCTAATCACGTACTAAATGTTGCATGTATGTGTTGCAGAAGAAACAACAGAAGCAACAACAAAATATTAATTTTATAAAGCAAATAATGCAATCCTATGTGTATTACTCTAGGTAACTAGAACTTTAGGAAACCTGTAATTGGAAAGAACATGAATTCCAAGCCCCAAGAGCATCCTGAATTCATGGAGTTGGAGAAATAAATCATTAAAATCGCTTGCGCCTTTCTGTCTGTGATACTGAGAGATTCTGCTTATGGTAGGCTCCTCTTACCTCATGAGGTTTGAAAGACAAAACCAAGAATTTCACTGGATTACAACACCATTGTATGCAGGAAAAAGCAAATAGGGAAAAAGGGATCTTTATACCTATATTAAGGTCTAGATATTAAGGTGCATCTGTAGGACTATACAGAGACATGTGTGCTTGCCAGGCTGCATGACACCTGGGTGAGAGCTAATGCAGCTGCAGAGCTCTTGGTGCATGATAAAGGACCCCTCAGCAGCTAGGCCCGACACAATTTTTAAACTAGATTTGGCAAGAGAAGGGCACACAGAACTTGTTCATTTCCATCTGTGCCTGCCCGCATAGGCACTCTTTTCATAGGCTCTTCTATCTACCTTCTTTTGAAATTGCTAAGACTAAAGCATCTTTGAGTACCAGTGGGATTTCAGCGCCCAGTCAGGGGCTTCGGTATCTCAAAAGCAACTTACAGACATGAAACAGACAAATGGCCACAGGAACCAAGCGCTAAAGAGGTTTCTCCTCACTATCCAGATCAGCATTGTTCACTGAACAGTTTTTGGCAACCAATCTCTAGCCTTGGCAGGAAGGCTTTACGCTGACAGCTTCAGCTTGCATGAACCTCATGTACCTGCCAAAAGCTTTTAGGCAAAGACCTAGATTTGCATTTCTTTAAATATAATATGTAAGTCCAGGATTTTACATATATTTTCTTAGTTTGCACGAATCTGAAAAACAGAAGAAGAGGAAATTATATCAAGCCAAATAAAAAAAAAAAAAAGGAATGGTGTGAGACTCCAGTACTTTTTGAGGTCAGACTGAGCCCAAAACAGTTTTACTTGTCTTTTTTCTCACACATGGATTTGTGAGACATACATAAAAATTTTCCCCATACAAACTTTTCCAATGCAAATTAGAAAACTGTACAACATTTTCAGGAAGTGTTCACATCTGTTCTATTTATTCATCCCTATAAGCCATTACAAGTGTTTTCTGTCCTCTGAGAATGAAGCAGCTGGAGAAGCGAACCAAAGAGTACAGGAGCAAAACTACTGCCCAGGGAAAAAGCACAGTCGAAAATGCTGTGACTACAGGTAGCAAGATGGCAAATCTAAAAATCCAATAATCAAAAAAAAGAGAATAAAGGAAAGCTTACTTCGTATTTCCTTGTCAGCTGAGGCATCCTGTTGTGAACAGGTAAGACTGACTGTACCTTGTTGAATTTGGGGTGAATGGAGTGACATGTGCTACATGCACTGTGTGATATGAGGCAGGAGGCAGTGAATGAGCCCCTTCTAGTCCTGACTGAGTGGTGGAAACTGGTTGACAGTGACCAGAATATGATCATGCAGTGACTCTGTGTGCTCCTGAGCAGGCAGAGACAGCACACTGGGCTCAAGTCTTTACTGCACGGGGCCAAACTACAAGCTAGCTGTAAAGTGTAAAGCAGCACTGGTACAGCAGAACCTCTCAGGACCTGAGGGGCTGCCTGTACAAGCCCACCACTGCCCTCTGGAAAGGTGTCTACATGGAGATGATGAAAACACCTGAGCTAAATTAACTTGCATTACAGCTTAGTCATACTGGTGTGCAATAAATATTATTACAGCTTTCCTCCAGTCAATGCATCCCTACTGCTCAGCCCTGGGAGTGCTACCCATAGGATTTATGTTTTGGACTGATATTTCTAAGAGCATAATTTAATAAGTGGGAGAGGAAGAGAAGTCTTTTTTGTTCGGGCTTTTGGAATTACTTACTTTGTTTGGTTTTGGATTTTTTTCTTAGAGTAAATCTTCTCTCAGGTTTGGAGGAGAAAAAGAGGCCTTTTTGCTGGAAGTTACACCATGCTGCTTTCATACTTCCTTGTAGAATAAGTTCTATGATATAATTTTTATATATGTCAGGCAATGTTCACATTGCTACAGACTATGACAAAATAAAAATGTAATCCCCATCCAGTTGTTAGCCTCTAAAATTAAAGATATTTCTAAAGATCATAATTCATAGATTTCAAAGTTCATAATAATTAGGGTTATTTCCGGTTGCTGCAGAAATAGAATGAACTTTTAACATTTTAGTAGAAGTTTCCAGCTATATGGAGAACTGTCCAAAAGCTCTAAAGTTCCTTAAAACAGTGGAGTTTAATGCCTAAAACTGCAACACGGATGAAGAAGTAAAATCAGGAGATGCTTATCTATCCCACAAGCAGTTCTGCTCACATGCTTATTTCCACTTTTTTAAAAGAAGAGAAACACAAATTAGTTCTTTTAAGCCATTATTACACTTCATCTATTAGAAGGTAAAACTTCCTCTATACTGTAGCTCTCTTGTGTTTGCTCAGTTACTTTAATAAAAGCCAGACTTGTTTGTCTTTTTCCTTTTTTTGTTAACTGGGATGAGAAATTACCTGAAATTATTTTATATTCTTCTATAGGTCAATTTCTGAAACAAGCAAATGTCAGACAGGCACACTACTCTAGTCAGTATCTGCATTGGTAGCACAGATTTCTTCCCAGTTCACATCTATGTTTATTGCTCATGCAAAGTAAATACTTACACCAGCCTGTCTCAAGCTGATCAGAGTTCCCTATTGAAACAAAGTTCACCATACCAGATGGAGATGTTTCATAGAAGAGTTCCTGTCATAAACTGTTAACAGCCTAAATAGTAGAGGCCTCATTGAAGCTCCTATCCAAACTCCTTAGATCTCCCTCATCACTGGAACATTGAGGGCATCTCTCACCATAGGAAAATAGGTAGACTGAGTCTTGTTTCAGAAGTGCCTTTTAATCTCAGCTGCAGAGGGATCACAGTCAACCAGCTGAGACTGAAATACACAGAATTTTTAAAGGGTATGTAACAAGAAGTTCTTACTGAAAACACAGCTTTCAGCCTGTCAACTTCTTCTGAATAACCCAACTTGCTCATATTTAGTACAGGACTATGTAAATACAATTTGCCTAATGTTTTACTGAATTAGTTTGGTGTTTGGCTGGGTAAAGAGTTCAGGAAGAGAGAGCTGTGCCCACCTGGACACAACAAATGCAAATAGCATGCTTCAAACTGAATCTGAACTCTTACTCATTTAACTCCTTCCAGATGAAATCACAGAGACCATGAGCAGAAAAGAGCTTTACATGCAGTGCAACACAAAGGACCACAAGAATCCTCTAAAGCTACTTAAAATTCTTTTAAAATTAAAATAACTCATTTGAAGAAAACACCCCCTGAAATATTTCTAAAGCTCTTCAGGTATTTGTTATTATATTTCATACACTCTTTAAGGACAAGAAACTTCTGATAGGAGTCTACAGCTATAAACAAGGGTATCAGATTAATCCAGGTAAGGAATACAGTCTTTCCTTCAGAGTGAAATGAGTACAAACTGCCTGGAAGCTGAAGTAACAGCTGCAATTTCTATGAGGCAGCCACACAGAGGAGGAAATACAAGACTAATTGCTAGAGAACTGTATAGGTACCTGTTAAAAATGTCTAAACTAGTGACACATCTTTGATTTTGTTGAAAATGCTGTTGTTGCAGGACAAGTTACAGCAAAGAAATCACACTGCACAGCTCCAAGTTTACTTTTTGATTTTGAGCTTTTCTTTGCTTTTCCCTTTTCTCCAAAACTAAAATGAAAAAAAAGGGGAAAGAAAGTGTTTCCCATAACACTCAGCCCCTTTTAAACATCCTGCAGCATTGCAATAACATAACTAGTATGACATTAAGATAATATTTTTACCCAAGATGATTTTGATTTGACTTGCTGAAGCCACTGCTAACTTTTCAAAACTCTTAAACCAACAATATGAATGAAGAGAGCAGCCTTATTTTTAACATGACAAAAAAAACTTCCACTTGGTGGAGAGTGAGTGCAGGGATGATTGGGCACAACTAGCTTATACATATAGCTACTCTGATTTTAACAAGCATATCTATAAATGTGTGAGTAAATTTGGTGTTATTTCTAAACAACAATTTCCAAGAAAAATTTGGCTTTGAACATTTTAAAATGTCTTTTGTTATTTTATAGATATATATCCCAAAATACAGACATTACAACTCACTTCTAAAAGAGAATGCTATATTGGCCTTTGGAAACCTCTATATAAGAAGCACAGTTTCATGTCATGTATTAATTTCAGTGAAGCTGCCACAGTCCAGTGAACTACCATTTTAAAACTCAAGGATTTTTTGCACCAATATCATTGCATTGATTGCCTTGCTTTTGAAAGAAAAAAGGGATCTTTCAGAAGAAAGAAACAACGTTCCCACACTTTCATAATAGTGCTTGACGCTATAAGTCGTATTCTCATTTTGGCTGTGGTGGGATAAAGCCAGAATGATTCCCTTATCTTCAGTACAGTTACACTAGACAGCGAGGTGTTTCTAAGGAAAAAAATTAATTATAAAATCTTTAGACATAGCCTAGAAATTTGGAGACAGAAAAGATCTTATAGAAGACATTTGAGTGATCACAGTTTAAATTAAATTATGCTTAAAAACAGAGCTGTTACACCTCTTATTCTGATTATGGCAAGAATCTCATTGAATTCTGAGAGAATCACTGAATATGGTCTCTATCACAAGGGAACATCTTTTCCTTTTTCCATTAGCAGTCTAACAAATGGTGTCTCTCAGATGCTGCCAACATCATGACATATCTTCCTGAAGTTACATGATCTCATTGCAAACAGTTTAGATTTGGTACAAAATCTCGTGGTTCTGGTCCCTGTTCTGTCACTGCATTTTATTCTATGACTCCTTCACATTTGCAAACCATCCTTCCCTCCACAAGCATAAACCAGCACTGGATTAGTGGTTGCTCATTGGATCAGTAAACAGGCCAGTGTAAATCCTGGTTTGGTCATTTGTGTTTTGCCAATCACCAGCAACTGAACAAATGTTTTAAAAGGCAGACATGGCAAGAATGAGAATCACTTCAGCTAAATTATGAATTTTACTTAAATTACTCATATAAACTAGCTGTAAATGATCATTTAATAATATTGATCAGAATGGAGAAAAAAGTAGATTCATGAGGATTGTAGTACAAATAAGGCTCAAAATAGGCTAATGTTCTGATGTCACCTTTTCTCCCAATTATGGTGGCTTTTTCAGCTGTCAGGAAGTGCATCCAAACAGAGAAAAAACTCTGAGTACCTGTAAAAGAAGAAATAGGTTGGGCACATAATTTGCTGTTTTACAAGAGGTCTGCTTGATACCTCTTCCATGATCCACTAATGACTGTGTGTAAAGATCAAGCATAAAAACACCTAAAAATCTCTGACTTGTAGGATCTGCACTTAAACTAGCTATTTCCCCTCCAGAAGAGAAGATTTTTTCCAGAAATGAACATCTTTTTTAAGAGCTACTTTTTTTGATACTGTGTCCAAAACAGAACCTTTCTTGCTTTTTATATTTCCCTAATAGGCTCGTTGCAAACTTGTTAAATATTTACAGGGACAATACAAGCAGATCAAACTTTCAGGATGTTCAGGACATGCCATGAATGACCAGGTTTTTTGCTCAGCAGCAAGTTAGATTAGATTATAATATTAGATTCTGTCTAAGGACAGGCACTGAGGGGAATTGAGAGCCAGAACTTGAATGTTCCCACATAAACCTGCCATTTCAACCCCATAAATATGGTATAAAAATAAAATACAATAGCCCCTATTAGACAGTAAATTCTTTATAAACCACAGCATCTCCCACAGGGCCAGAAATTTTAACAAAAATATTGAAAGTGTCACTGTCATACTTCCTCTGTATCAGTAAAGATTACACACACTGTGCTAGTCTGATTACTTTTGAGCGCTCCTACTCCTCATAGTCTTTAGCTTGTTGCCTGTTAAAGCACTTAATTAGTCATAGATTTTTATAGAGACAATATTGTTTAACCCTTACAGAGCTGAGCAGATGCTTTGGACAGCACTTGTCCATGGCAAAGATAATAATTTGCATTAACAGTTACTTTCATTTCTGTCAGTGAGGCTTTGAGACTATGAGTGGATTGAAACACATCTTTGGCCACAATTTATATTGCACCAATTTATATATGCACTTTTTGGCATTCCAGCTCTTGATGGTGTAAGCAGTAAAAATATAGGGATAAGTATTAGGGATAAGTATTTTTTTACACCAACAGATTATAAGAGAAAAAGAGTTACAATCAAGATTTCTGTTCGTACAGCGTCTCTGTGGCATTTTCAGTGCAGAACCACAGCTTTCTCCCAGGAATTTCCTACCCTTTCTCTCAGGACTGGGCTCCTGACATAAACTATTCTGACAATGCTCTTTGGACTCATCTGGTCACATAATAGGCAAGTTCCTTAGAGGCCTTTCTCAGCTAAGGGAGGGACCCTCTGTAGGTCAAGAATGTCTCATTTTGACTGATGACGTGGCAGGGAAATGCAGACAAACCTTCCAACACTGCTTGAGGTTTCTAAGTGTTTATATTGCCTTGGGAACAGTAGGACCTCTTCTCACCTGAAATTTACCACAGAGCACTACTGCAGAGAAGTGAAAGAAGACTTACTTATTCAAATGAAGTCAGCAGTCATATTGCTGCTATTATCTCCAAGACATTCTTGGATGTCTTCAGGGCACAAAACTGCAAAGAATAAACTCTGCAAGTATTCTTAAATGGAGCAACCTGTCTTTCAGAGAAGTCTCTGAACAGGCATGTGTCACAAATAATAATTTTACAAGATCCATTTTACTTTAGTTGTCAAAAAGCAATTTCTTCAAAACAAAGACTGTAGTTTGGTTTTGGAATAAACACACTTGGAAAAAAAATCTTGTATGTTTCCAATACATACAACTTAATCAAGAGATCCAACAGAAAAAAAAAAAAGTACTAATTACGTTGAAAATCATAGCAATGTTCTTATAGGTCTTGGAATTGATTAAACATATGCAAACTGGTATTTGCAAATGCCTCAATTCTTACAATGAGATTCAAAATGGTCTTTTAGTCCAACAAGCTTCAACATTGAAATCTGCCTAATACATAACTCTGTTAATGCAGTACTTAATGATTTTTTTACTTTTTTCTGATAGTTCACAACAAGAAAGAAATGTAGTTCTGTATTAGCCTCTCATTGCTTTTTAAACATTTCTATGTTCTAAAAGATGACTGCTAGGTAGGATGATATGGTCGAATGGTCGAATGTCTCCTATTTTCTCACAAAAGGATGACCTCCAGGCCTACCATTCCTTTGTACAGATGTTGTGTTGAAATATTAAATAAAGATTTTACAACCTGTGTTCTATGATGTCTATTGTAATCTGTGTAACTCTTTTAATGAAAAACCAATGAGTATTTTAATGAAAATCAGTAATTCAAAAATGACCCAACACCAACTGACTCTCTAAGAAATAAGGCTTTTCATTTCTGCATTATCGATCACCACCTGCTTCTGCTTAGATGGACGGAGGTAGTGCCATCAAAATCTGGACATTGCCTGTTTTTGAGTAACAGAGCTTTCCTACAAAAAAAAAAAAAAAAAAAAAAAAAAAAAAAAAAAAAAAAAAAAAAAAAAGATACTGCACTCCCAATGAATCCAAAGAAGAAAAATTTGAGAGTGAAGTTATTCAGGGAAATTGTCATTTTAAAATGATTTTTTTTTCCTTCTAAGTTAAGAGACTCTGAATTTAGCTCCTTAATGGTCAAGGTGTCAAGGTCAAGGTTGGAAAGATTTCTGTGGCCAGATATCATGCAATTTTAATTATGTGTACATTTCAAGGCATATCTAGTCTAAAATATAAATAATTCCACTAAAATAAAACCTACATTAGATTCTGTTGAAATGGAGCAGCAGTCGGATCCTTAACCTGGTGACAGAATATTTTTCCACTGGAGATTAAAGGTGTTTCTGTTGCATTCCTGTTGCTTCTAGTGTAACATTATCTCTGGTGAAACTGTGGGAGGTATTGTTACAGCAACAGGTGTTGATGTTATAAATCATAAGCTGCTGATGTCTAAGAAATCAGGATGAAATTTTCAGCAAAAGCAGAGACCTAATGCATGAAGTGTCTTTAAGACATATTTAATGGGGAGAGAAAAAAAAACTTGCTATGTGACTCTTTTCTGCACCATGTGAGCTTTGGTCTATTGGCACCTCTCTGAGTTTTCACATAAGGATCTGTCCTTGTGAACATCTCTTAAGGAAATTGATGTATCTTCCACATTTTTTTGGGCAAATAAATCACCCAGGGGCAATGCTAGGAGACTAAACATTGCTGAGTTCCTTAACAAGAAGCCAGATCATCAAGACAGCATTATCTGTGACTTTTCTATAAAAAGGACAATGGCAATATTGAAATAAGCCCCAGAGGAGGAAAATGTAGTGATTTATGCAAGCCAACACTCATTTGAAGAAAGGAAGGAAGGAAAAGTAACTGAGCTGTAGGGCTCTGATAAACTCAGAAGGACGAAACAGCAAAAAATACACAAAGTAAAAGTGAAGAAAAGGTAGAGATTAGTATGACTGCACAAAGTCTGTGTTAAATTTTGCAAATGAGAGATTAGACAAGGTAAACTTATGTCCTGTATTTTAGATTTTGATTATAAATAAGTTTATTTGAGCTTTATTTCCATTGTCCATGAACAAATTTTTATAATAATTTCAATTTCACTATTGACTTAACATTCAGACATATGACTTCTTATGACATATTGCCATCACATGCTTTGATAAATGCCATTTCAAAAATCTTACAATATGTGAGATACATCCTGCAAACTGTAGATCTTTTTTTTTAATTAAATTTTTAAAAATCTTATTTTGGCACATGCAGAATGGTCTAAAAACATCCAAAACCTTTTTAAAAAACTCTTTTAATCCCTAACTGAAAGATACTTCACTAATGTGTATACTGTGTGGGTTGTTTTGTTTTTTTTTTTTATGGACAATTTGTTGTCCTCCCCATGCAAACAAAAAGTAGATGAACCATGAAAAAAATCCTGAATAAAATAAGGTGAAAGGTAAAATAAGGTATTTTTTTTCATGTTATGGAACTATCTCCTGTAAATACTTGAGTATTAACGTGATACATCTGGGAAAGGAAAGAAAAAGGGAGTTTTTATTGTTATTTTTTTTCCATACACTTGAAATTTGTCTAGAAATTGACTATAACATTATTGAGATATCTCAGGAAAAATCCAAAATAATTGTTTTTACAGTATCATAGGTCTGGAAATAAATCAAAGTTCAGAAAAGTTTTCCAAGTAAAAACTTTTACTTCTTCTTGATGCACATGGAAATTGTTCTATAAAGCTATCAACCCTGTCCTCTACTCCAAAAATTACCTAACTAAAAAAGTCAGACCAGTAGTATAGTTTGATTAGATACCTAAAAAGATCAACAGAAGAGCCTTGATAATTCCACACAGAATTAGAAAAATAACCTCTTTCAGAATCAGGATTCTAACCGACATTGTTTCCATGTCTACAAGTTATTTGTATTTAATTGAAAAGAACATATTTTAGCTATTACAATGAAAATTTAAGGATCACATCCTCACCAGATATCCATTATTCTGTGAAGCTGATCTGGCTTCAAATGGATCATACCTAAATCTACATTGCAATGACAAACACCCTAACCATGTTAAGCTCCAGAGAGTCCACACTGCTTAACACATTCCTTGCAGGGCTATCTCTGCTTCTCACACAAGGCTTCCCCATTCAGACTGGAAAAACAGAATGCACATTTTTTGATGTAGGTCATGTCCTACTCTCACTGAAAAAGAGGTCTATCAGATCAGGAATTCAACCTATGAGCTTAGACAGCTGCCTAGGTAGGCTGCCATACCAAGTTCTGATCTTGCTAGCTGCCACTGGGATGGATTAAAGAATTAAGCAGAACCACCTAACAAAATGGCAAAGTCTATTATGCTTTCTTTGCATTGCAGTTTAGACTGCTCATTTGTCTTTTCCCTATGTTTATCATGTCTTCTGCTTCACACATGGAACTTCCCAGGCAATAAATAAAGACTGTCCTGTGAATAGTACCCATCATGTTTAACCTACACGGGGGATAAAACTGCATTTATGATTTGACCATACAACACGCAAGGTATGCGACGGAGTAAGAGGTAAGATTGAGCAGACACTGACAGAGAAGGACCATCTGAAATCTATGGATGACCCTTCAGTATTTGCAGAAATCAGGCAATTGTCTGACTTGACCGGGGCATCACCAAGAAGTTTATGGAAACTGCTCACTAAACAGCTGCTTCTGCTTCTTTCTGGGTAGGTAAAAAATCACCTCTCTCCTAATACATACTACACCAAGTCAGATCTGCTGCACTATGGTTTAAATTCTCATTCATGCCTAAACTCAGATCCTGTTTGAGATCATTCTAGTAGAGCAAATGAAGTTTCCAAGGCCACACACAGTCAGTCTGTCCCTAAAAATTCATGAATAAAAGCTGATTCAATGACTGATGTCTTCGTGACAATTTGTATAATGTTAATTCTGATGTGTCACTGAACAGTTTTACATTTAAGAAAATTTGCTTTTGACAGCAATATTTCAAATCTAGTAAAGAGCTGATTAAAATACTTAATATTTCCTTAAATTTGAAAATAATTCTAAGTAGAAGACAATAATTAAAGACATGTTTTATTGCACAGATTTAACAATGAATTAGATACAAACCTGTAATATTAACAGTGGAGGAGTTAATGACATTCAGTCACAGGAAAAGATGAAAGAGCCCAAAAAAAAGCCCATTCTTCTATTTATTCTGTTAGAGGAAACAAGGGAATGAAAAGCTTACTCTATTGAGTGAGAGTAGGTTGTTAGAGGACAAACAACTTCCTGCAATTTCACCAGAGACAACAAATCAGAGAAGAAGGTGCTAGGGAGCTTTCTGTAGCAATAGTGAGCACAAAAGAAAAAATCTGTGAAGACAAAGATAAGATTCAACCAAATACTTCACTCCAAACTTTCTTACCAAAAGCTTTGTGCCACCAGCAATATGGATGTTGAACAAAATATGCCTTCATTAAAAAAATAAAAAAGCTTTCATTCTTTAATGCTTTTCACATGAGAGCTTGCCAATTTTTTCTCAGAGAGGATTTTCACCTAGACAAATGGAACTTCTCTTTCCTCTTTAGTCAACCAACATTCCTAATGAATAAAGAAGCAATCCATTTATTTCTAACACCTTTAATGATTTCAGTAGGTAAGAAAGGGTCTAATTCAGCATTTTTCATGTCTTTTTACTCACAGATTATGAGTAAAATTCCTCACCTTCTTACAAGTTCCATTTCATTGTATATTACAGTACCATTCTAAATCTCCTGGTACCTGCTTTTATATTCACTGAGTGATTTGTTTAATCACTGCAGCTGAATTTCCTTTCAAGACATCCTTCTCTGACATTGCTCCAAGATAAAATGTGTCATAGAGGCTGTCACATACAATAGCAAATCTCTCAAAAATTATTGAAACATCAGCTACCCAGAACTTCTCAAGCGCTTAAAATTCACTCACTAATTCTTCCAGTTTCCCATGGCTATTCACTCCTCCCTTTTCCTATAAGCAACATGGCCAGCTTCCAGATGTGTTATCCAAGCATTTCTCAGTAGCCAGAAATATGTTACAATATTTCGTTTAGAACAGTGAGTGGAACAGCGACATTCTAGACTTCATTCTATCACCTGTTCCATGAAATAAGGAAAGGGTATCCATTCCAAGGAACCTACTGCTGGCAAGACTTACACACCTGTTTACCTTCACACGTGGTAAGCCATCCCACTGGCTCTTCTAATGATCCCATGCATCAAATCAAGCCTATGTTTAAGCTCTTAAGTATCAGGGTTTCATAGCTGAGTTTAGGCAGGTTCAGAATATCATGAGCTCCAGCTTTAATAGGACAGATGTGGGACCAATCTTCAGCTGTCCCAGTTCTTGATTCAGTGTCATAAAATATGTATTTCTGCAAACTGTAAGCCTTAAGCCAAAAGAGACATAAAAAAAGAATTATACTACTTCATTGAATGCAATATTTAGGTGTGCTATCAGAGTATTTTGCTCAGAAAAATATAAATTTTTATCATGGTGTGGAATATTCACAGACAATATATGTGTGTGTGAATATATATATATATATATATATGCATTCATAAAAATATATATATCATAAATATGCAAATAGCAATATTAAAATATTGTTACCTTTCTGTGTGCAGAAAGGCAACATCGATAAACGATTGAAAGCAATTACAAAATGTTTGTGTACTTCTTAGAAGCTAGAATACTTTGTTTTCTTGTGTACTTTTGTGTGGATCTGTGTAAAACTGCTGTGGATCAGTTGCTGCTCTCCTTAGGTCGTTTTAATTTGAAAAATTTTTACCATTCCTCCCATGGTGGGAATTCAGCCCATCTGGGAAAAGTAGAATAGAATTTTGCCTGAAGCTTTTTGATTTAATATTTGATTTTGTGTTTTGCCACATACACACGAAGACTTACACACAGACTTAAACACACAAAGCTATTTGGCTGGTTGTGTGTTTGTGTATTG
Source organism: Motacilla alba alba (assembly GCF_015832195.1). Classification (NCBI taxonomy): domain Eukaryota; kingdom Metazoa; phylum Chordata; class Aves; order Passeriformes; family Motacillidae; genus Motacilla; species Motacilla alba. The sequence continues at coordinate 77,105,084 of NC_052017.1, forward strand.
TAACGTATGAAAGCTGTCACTTTACTGTCGTATAAATCCAGTATTGGACAGTTAAGTGCCTTGATTAATCACATCACCATTTCAGATCTATTCATATAATTCAAAAATGCAGAAGAAATTGATTCTGTAGTTGTTCTCCTCTTTCCATGGATCAGAGAGACCATGACTACAGGAAGAAGGAAATGAGCTGAGTAAATAATTAAACAGGGCTCTGAAACTGAGGGCCAGTAGAATGAGAAGAGCATGAACCAAATTCAGCTGAATTTATGGCAGTGTAAGCTCCTTGAAACACACTTATCTCTGTGCCCTTTTTGAGACCCCCAGAGGAAGAATAAACACATTTCACTACTTTGTTTTGCAAATAGAGGGAGGTGCTAGCTCACAAATAAGAACTAGATCTAGAAGGTCCAAATAAAGTTGCTACAACACAGGAAAATAGATATTATTGTGAAGAGATCAAGACCATTCATCTTTCTCAAGCCCATTTTTGCAGATCCCTCCTAATTAAAAAAAGAATGTGAGATTCAAATGCTTTGATGAGAATTCCTTATCTATCAAAGCTTGAGTCCCAGATTAGCCGAATCTCAGTGCCAGATGCCCAGCTGCTACAAATTCATGGAATTACCCTGATTTAAATATGTCAACAAGATAGTGAATTATTTTAAGTGAACAACTCAACTCCTTCTACCCAGAGGTTTGGGGTTTTTTCTTTCTTTCTCAGGAAAGGATTTTTGAAAAACAAAGTGTGTGCAAGTTCTATGGTGAAATACGATTTAATAACACAAAGTGGTGTTAAACATCCTCCAAACACAAAAAAATCTCAAGTCTCTTATGCAGTTCATAAGTTTGTACTCGGGATAATAGTATTAGGTTTCTCTCATATATAGAGTTATGTATGTTTCTACAAGTAAGAGAGGGAAAATAAAAGTTGGAAATTCTCTCTGTCATCTTTCCAGTTTACCATCAGTGTATCTTTCAACACCTGAAGCAACAGACTTCCATAATATTTCTACTTCAATCATCAGAATTACTTCAAGAGTTCATTTTGAAGTTGAAGCTTGACACTGATACTGTCTAGGAAATTCCGTCAGAGCAACCAAAAAGAACCTAAAACACAGTTTCATCCAAGTGGAGGTGGTACCTCTTATAGTAGAAAAACAATTAATTTTGAATGGCTGCCAAAGCACCGAAGAAAAAGGAATTTCCCTACCCTGGAACTTCCTATCTAGAAGTGCACAGACAGGTAACAGAAAACCAACGTGTCACCAAAAGTTTTAGGTTTAGAGTGAAAACAGAAACCAAAAACAGAAAGAAAACCAAAATATTTTCTAGAGAGAAGAGAGTAAACATGATAAAGTGTTGATCCAGGAGGGCTGTGGTACTAGTTACTAGTTTTTCAGTTTGCATAATGACATTATAAGTTCTTGCTGCTGCAACAAGCACATCAGGAAATGGTTTTTCATTTAGAGGATCTGCCAAATCCCAAGCCACACATACAAAAACTGTTTTGTCATTTCTTCAAATCAAAAGAGTTTGACATGTATGAGATTCAGCAACAGGAAATGCAGCACAATAGAGACACAGGTTCAACATCTGGAAAGTCTGACCCAGGGAAAATACATGCACACTATGGGACATGGGAACTCATCATGCTCTGGATCTGTGTATGTCACGTGTGTGTACATCACAAGATGAAAAGAGAGAGGCTTCCTCTATTCCTTGCAGTAACATAGCCCTGCCAGTTGGACTAAAAGAAGAGTTTGTGAATTTTCTCAACATTACCAATCTGCATTGGATCCCAGGGCACATTAAAAAATGCCCAAATATTACTAGCAGACACAGAATTCAGTTGACTTTTTCAACAGCTTCCTCAAACAATATTTCAGAGCTGTTTTAAAGCTTTCATTTCCTTGTGACAGCTAACCTTTAGAACTGAAACTGTGAGAAAAATTTTAGGGTAACTGAAAGGAAAACTTAAACTTTCCCCACGTACATGAGTGTGATGAGAAATAGCACCCTTAGACTGAACTCAAGAAAAACTTGATGGCTTATCCCAAGTGGTTGCAAGAATCAAGTGCGGGATCACCCATGCAGTTCCACAAAGAGAGATTTTGCAGAGAATTATCTTGTATTAGAACTTTTTGTCTGTGTCACCTATGTTTGATTTAATGAAAATACAGGCTCAGGACTACATTCACATATATGTATTTCTTAAGACATAGTTTGGAGTGCTGCCAATGGCATAATTAAGTTTGACATTCCACCCGGACTACAAAGAGGACTCTCACACAATTACAATGAAGGCAATGTTGTAAATACTCCATCAGCCTCTCACAGAGACACAGGAAGTGTTACTGCGTAGATTCTGTTTATTGCTCTGAACCCCCATGAAATCCAATCCCAAGATAAAATTCACACAGGTACCGGAAAAAAAAATAAAAAACAAAATAAAACAATTATGCAACTCTGGAGATCTGCCTACTTGAAAGTAATGTGCCCAAAATTTGTTTGAACAAAATCTGAAGGAAATTAAATTCAGGGGCATTTTAATTGATGTCAGAGAGCTATTTTTTTTCCAGATGATGTTGAGAAATGTAATTTCAAGTAGTGAAGAGCACAGATATCTCTTAAGAGCAATAGATAAAGAAATGAGGTGCCTGTGTGACCATTGTTTCACTACTGAATTCAGATTTAAAGGTGCTTTACATCATTTGATTAAAACAGAGTGAGAGAGACTGAAAACTTCTTTGGTTTGCTGACAAATCATTTGGAAAAATAAAAAGTACAAGTTAGTTATTCAGAATGGTTTTATCACATCTGTAGCCATCTATAAGTTATCATAAAGCTGATTTGCCAAAAACTATAGCTAATAGCTATCAACTATTTTATATTACCTGCAAAATGAAGTTATGACATCAACCATGAGAAGACTCAAAACCTGTGTTTATAGATGTTGTGGATATTTCTTTCTTTGACATAGCTGGGAAGATGTGTTCACTTCAATAACCTCTTCTAACAGCATCTGCAAGTAACAAACTGAAGCAGAAGAATTGACTGAGTTCTCATGAGGTCAACTTTGACCTGAGCAGTGAGCACTATAGCACTGCTCCCTGTGAAGCAGAGGATTGAAAATACTTTGAAAAATTTCTTGAAAATTTTATTTTACCTTGTGTTTATATCCTTCTACATCTATTTCATATAAAAACACAAAAAGATAAGAATGAAAAAGGGGAACAGGAATTTTTATGAAAAGCCTCAGTTTTGTCTAGTCCTTAGCCTGTTTGTAGAATTAAATTTTGCTGGAGATCATAAATTTTTTGTTATGACCCTATTTTTTTCCCCTCTTTTTTGTCATTCTGTGTTTCTAGTTGTGGAAAGGAAAATAAAATGTGGAAGTTCTTGTGAAACTTACTGCACTGTTTCACAAGCCAAAAGGATCAAATTAAGATCAGATGTGGAAAGGAGCAGCAATAAGGATGTGAATGGGGATGCAGTCTCCTACACCTGGTTTAAATTTTGTTACACTCTACTTATTCAGATACACCACCAAAACTATTCCACTGTGAAGAACTCAAAAAAGAAAAGAAATTTGTTCAAGAGGGATTACCTTTATTTTAACTTTGTATTGTTACAAAGCTAGCCAGAGGCAGGACCTCAGGTAACACACTTATATTCATTGCATGACAAAAAAATAGGGAGACAGCCAAGCCATCATTAACAGCAATTTTAAATAAATAAGTTGTCAAATGAACATTTATGTATATAGGGGTTTTTTTAATTATTTCTCTGGTGTATGTAAGTTCTAGTTCTGGACCAGCTCTGAGAGTCAATACAAGCAGAGATAAATAAATCAATAATGAAAATTAAAAAAAAAAATACAAAACCCTAGTTTCCCGGAGCTGACTGGGCTTCAGTTAGAAAACCTTATAAAACCCTCCTAAAAATCTTTGAAAAGAAAACAGAGAAAAAGTAGAAGGAAACAATCTTTGTGACTCCGCTCAATAATGTACTGATCTGCTCTATGTGTTTTCCTGCTTTCATGACTTTATAATGGTTTTAAGAATTTTTCAAACTGAGCCTTATTATACCTGCTGTTAATAGCAATTTCCTGTAGTTACGTTTTATTTGCCAAGCATTTTTACACTATAAAATGTTGTGCCTGTGAAAATAGACCTGAACAAAGCTCAATAAAATGATTGAAAGTGCTGATGAATTAGAATACCTGCTGATCTGCAGAAAACATGTTCATTTGTTATTGATCATGACCCTTTACAGTCAAATCTGATTATCTTAAACACTTTAGATTAAGGATGGATATTTCGTTTGGAAGAACAGATTTCCCTTTGGATGACAAACCAGAAACAGTGTTGCATTTTGCCAAGATATACTGTTCAAAGCTGGACTGTAAGGTGACATGACACGGTGGCTTTTGTTTCAAACTATCAAATACCAAATCCAATTCTATTCTCTTTTAAACAAAGCAAACTGCCCACTTCACAGTAGAGATCATTCCAGTATAGTTGCTTTGTGTGCCTTTATCCTGCTTCACATTTGTGAACTTAAAGTCCACCAGAAGCCCTGATGTACCCACAGCTGGATAAAACTGTTCTGTGAGTATTGCAAATTGGTGATGAAATTTGCTGAACAAGTTTCTTTAGTTGGCAGCATTGTAATTATTGCCTACCAAGGTTTGGACCATGAATGGAAATCACTTATTGAAGTGATTTTAATCCAAAAACTTTTTATCCAAACTTCAAAGTTATCATGGAGTCAGGTAGAAGATAAACATACTTCAGTTTAAGAGAATAGCTAGGAAGTAACATGTCATTTATAATTAGAAGCAGGTGTGCTATCTCTCGAAAGCTATGGGTTTGTTTTTTTTTTCCCTGGGTGTTAGGCGTCAGCATGCTGACATGTCTAGTTTATAGCGATGAAAATGCTTCTTCATCTCAGCTCACCAACTTTCGGGCTGTTATGGAATCCAGCCAAAGTTTAGTGCACACTGACAGATTCAATCTATCTCAGAACTAGCCTCATTTTAGCCTTATTGCTGTCTGCACAACTAGATTGATGAAATAAAAAAGAGGAAGTCTTCTGTAGACTTGCAAATGAAGGCAGATGTCCTTTATCACCTCTACTCCTGAGTTTTCCACCCTATTCTTACATAACTGTGTAAAAAAATTTCAAATGCACTACAGCTTAAAAATATTTTTTAAAAAATTTAAAATATTTAATTGTTGCAGCCAAGAGATTCTTCCATCTACTTAAACTTAGGACAATTTTTTTAAATCATCATTATTTTCACAAATCTTATAAAAAGAGGAAATACTGCAAAATTACTATGGCAAACTTGGGAGAGAAATGTGACAATACATTCCCTACCTCTCTGACTCAAAGATCACATCTGCTGATGGTACATCCCTGTAGCAAACTTCATCCCTTACCCACCTGTGTGCAACACAACGTCTAGGATGATGTTCAGAAGACAAAACTATTTCTGCTACAAGCACTATTCAGATATTCATGCCTACCTATCTGGAACTGCAGGGTCTATTGTCTCTTTTGGTTATAGCACCAACAGGCAAAAAAAGGACATCTCATACGCTTGAAACTGTGCAGCTCTCATGAAAATCTGGTCTTGCTCTGAGGTCTTCAAGTGCTTGGAGGAATCAAGGGAAAATTTTTGCGGGGGCGGGGGGGGGGGGGGGGGAAGGGACAGAATGCAACCCACCAGTCCACTCATCTCCCATAACATACATAGACAAGTCTTAAACAGTGCCAGAGGATTCTATAAAAAAGTTGTCTATGCACTGAAGAAAAAATGAACCTCCAAATTTGACTCCTATCTATTGACAGGTATCTATTTATCCTAATTTTGCTGTAACTCTTCTTAGCATTGCATTTGTTTAGACAGCAGACAGTAAATAACATTATAGGCACTGAGAGAAAAAGATGATCATATTATTTAAATGTGAGGGCTTGATTTTTAAAAACAAAAGCAGATTTACAGTAGATTGTAGTCATTAAATTAATGGGCCATATGAAGAAACAGTAATGATAGTTTTAAATCTACTTGATCTTGCCTTTAAGATTTGTGGTTTTACTTTATTAGCCAAACTTCTGAAGAGACAAAAAATTAAATTGCAAATACTGAACTTATTTAACCGTAGTGAATCTGTCTGTATCTTTAATAAAATATTCCTTACAGCAAAGAAATTGTATGAAAAAATAGAGAAATTTTTAAAAAATTATTTTGCCCAGCAGCTTGTGCAAAAAGATATAATTTTCTTCTCTAGACTGATAAATCATTCTGGCTTAACCTCATTCTTTGGTAGGAAATGTTGGGTTGTGCGAGTGACCTGAGCCTGAGGCTGCAAAGACCACTCAAATCTGAATATGCAGAGAAATTACAAAATTGTGCAGAGCACACAGAAAAGGAAGGTTTTGGCTGTAGATTTGCTACCTTTTGCTATGCTTGTGTCCTGCTTCTTAGTAACTGCAGCTCCTACCATTTTTCTTCAAGTTGTAAGGATTTTTATCTTAGGCTGGGGCTAGCTTTGTGATAATATTAATTTTTGTGGAACTCAAATCTGTTTGGGGAAAGCCCCTTCTAATTCTGATCTGCCTCAATTCCCCTTTCAGTGATCAGTCAGGCCTACATCCTTCTAGACATTTAAACACATACCCGCTATGCAACAATCTAACTTTCACTGAAATAAAAATCCCAGATTTTACTACTTTTGGACACCAGATTTTTGGGTTGCTTTTGTGGTTGATAGTCTTGGTATCCTTCTGCCATGTCCATTTAAATATCTGTTGGGCTGAAGATCATAATGTCTGTCCTCTTCTGCAAGGCTCTATGAATATTTTATGTGCTTTTCTTTGGCAGAGCAAAGGAGCCCTTTGCAACAGACAAATACAGAGAACATGACTCTGTGATCTATCCCACTTCAGAGTGGTGAGAAATAATGAAGTTTTTGTTCACGGTGCATATGGTTCAGCCAAAAATTCCAGGTCATATGGAGTTCTAAAATGGATAACTTGGACCAAAGCCCACAGAACTCATATTTTAACCTAAAAAACACAGACAGGAAGAGTCAAAACATAACTACCAAATATATCCAGCATTTCCTGGGCCTGGGTGCTCAATGTTTACACTGCTGTGAATTAGACTGGGAGTTTAAACATCTCATTTTGTTAAAAGATTATAAACTAAACTAAACTAAACACTGATCTTGTCTTCTAGGGATCAGACAACTCACCATGCATGTAATGATATTTTACACACAATTTTACTATCAAAATCTATTGTGATTCTTTCATGGACAAGGCAGTATCCAGAGGCTACAAAGTGGGCATTAGCTTCTCTTCCCTGTGTCTATTTGTTATCTTTCTTCAGTGGTGCAAAAGCAACATACTGGACAGTGTAAGAATATTGTTTGTTGTTGTTTTATTGAGGACTGACTTCTACTTGTCAGTCTACTTGTCTTTAACTCTGGACATCCATTCTTCTGACACGTTTTTCATAAGAGCAGGGGAAAAAAAACCAATACAATTTGGATTAATTTATTAAAGGGTGAGAGATGCTATTTTTGCATTTTTGCTATCTAATTTCTTTCTGGCTTCCTCTTGGGAAGGTTTTAAATACTCCCTTTTACTAGCTTCCCTATTACTACCTCTCAATCATTTCTGAATTTGTAAAAATAGCACCTCCTATGCCACGCATCTAGGAAGGCCCTAAATCCCCTGTTGATGTGCCAATGTCTTTTAAGTACAGCTGTCTTTCCCAGACCTCCAGTTGAACACACACACTCCTGATTTACAGTTCACTTTTTCAGGGATACTTTAATAGCAAATTGACAAGCGAATTTTTTCTGGCATCTGGAGAAGTCCCTCTCAGTACTTTCTCACATACCATTTAATCATGCTAAGGTATTGTCTCAGATGGGTCAGGGTGCTGTGCAGCATTCAGAATCCTTTCTCTCCCCTGTTTTGGCTTCCCAGTAGCAAAAATATACATCCTCCCCACGTCACCAGCCAGTATTTAACTTTTTCTTCTCTTCCTACTCTCATCAGTTTTTCAGAGTCTTCCTAAAACAATTTCTTAAAACCTCAGACTTCTTTCTCAGGTTTTCTCTCCTTGCAGTCAAAGTACTGTTTTGTCATTCAACTATCTCTCTGGAGAACTCAGACTTCAAAAAATGTTGTGGTAGAAGTAAAAGTTGATTCGTTCAGATGAGCTTCCATGCCAATAAATTATCATCAAGAGTTAAAGCCCCTTTGCTGCCAGGGCTCAGTTACTTTGAGAATTTCTGGGTAAAATAAGGCAAGAGAAAAGATGGATAAGCTCTTGGATATGTTGATAAATAGAGAAATTATAGTATCAAGTGTGTTGCATGTTATGTACATGCACACACACATTTCCTTGGTTGTCACTATGTTCAAAATTCATTGATGTTGTGTATAAAACACTGGGCAGCACTAACAAGTATTTTCTAGGAAAAGGTGAACTGGATTTCCTTTTGAAAATTAATGTTCTCCATAAGGAAAGGAAACCACTATGAAAATACAAAGGTTGCAAATAAAGTAAATATGCACAAGTATGATTTCAATTCACAGTAAGACTCCTTTATATTACATTGGCTGTGTGTGAGATTTAGTACACACATTTTACCCATAAGATTCCTCAATGCTGCATAAAAATATCCTACACTATAGCATAAATTAAATTTGAGCACTCTTATTAATTAGAAGCCAGGATCCCATGAAAAGCTAATTGCTAGAAAGAAAAAAAGTCTCTCTAAAAGAGGAGAGAGATTCTGCTCAACTTAAATCAATAGTCTTCCATTGACTTCAGATGAAGTAGACCATAAACATTTTGTACAGCAGATTATCTTCTGGATCAACCCTAGCACATGCTTCTTCTGGCCTTGGCATTCATTAAATTAGTGGCAAGAATGCAGTTGGGAGGAAATGCAAAACCCCGGTGGATGGTCAGTCCAGCAGAAAGCTGTGAAAACAAAATGGTCCCTATCTCAAAGCTGTAGGGTATTGGTTTGTAAATCTATCTCCCACCAGGTGATGTTCTATCATCATGGATATTGCCTGCTGTGTCTTCTGCCCTTTGCATTAATGTTCCCAGGCACTCACCCGCATAGCCCTCCTTTTGGTAAATTTTAAAGGTTAATTAACAGGTTCTTTTCTTTAGTACCTTATTTAATAAAACCATTGGAATCCCCACCATGCAGTCCACAAAATTTTAATCTTTATACATAATCATGTTTGCATTATTGGCATAGGTTAATCTGTTGCCTTGGTGATGGAGAATCTGGTGGGTTTTTTTGCCATAAATATTACCCTGTTCTCCAGAGAAAGAAGGTAAATGCATGATGATTAGCCTCCGAATTCCACTTTTCATCTGAACTCACATCTTTAAAATAGAAGTAATTAGAAGTGAAGTTCGAAGCATTCTGAAGATATCTACTTTTCCCTATCTGTCCATAAATAGAACACAATATAAGGATGTGAAGAACACCAATATTAATTCAAATTAATTCTGTCAATTAATATCTGCTGCTTTATATGACATCTCTCAGCTTCAGTAAGAGACCACTACTGAGCAGCTCCAAGCCCCTGCTCATCTTCTTCCATTTACAGCAAATATAGCAAATCTACAAAGCCAGAAGTCACAGGCAGAGTTATTTTTAGCACAGTCACATGACTGGAATTTGGAGAAAAAAATAGCACAGTTATTGAACATCCCTACTGTGAATGCATCATGGGAGAGAACCATATAACAGTTCTTTTTCTGTGACACAGTTGAGAAAATGTGGAAACCAAATTTAATCATGGCATGATCAAGCTTCAGAAAGATTTTCTGTAAAAATCCTGAAATTTCAACACTTATTTTTTTAATTTCAGTGATGGCAATAATAAACAAGATAGCATGCTCTAGAAAAAACACAATTATTTTTTAAATACAACCATCAAATTTTCAATTGCTATGATTATTTTAACACAATTTTTTAGATCACAGAAAAGTAAAATCCGGGAACACTAGACTGTCAGTATCTCAGGAAATAGATAAAAATTACAGTAGACTGATCACTGTAATAAAAGTGATAAGAGGAGACAGCTCCCCACTCCTTTGCTTTGTAGACAGAGTGAGGTCAACACATATCAGACTCTATAAATCAAAACTACAAGCATTTGCTATATTTTGTGCTATATTTTTTCTTTATCACTTGAAACATTAAAAGCATAGCTACTAGTTTTATAAATCCAAGCCTAGGTTTAAATTCTTAAACAAGGACATTTTTTCCCGAATAGCTAACTCTTCAACCCTACAAAAACCAGCAATACATAAGGAAACTAACTTGCTTTTTTGTCCTAGATTGTCTGCAGATTTATACTGCAATGGTAATGAACCAATTGGTTACATGAGGAAAAAGGAGGAACCAACATGGGCAAATGCTGGAATCAATTTTTCTATCCATTCTGGGTCTATGCCTATTGAGTTTTCAGGTACACAGATTCTTACTGCATCCTAATGAATCAGAATCTCTAAAGATCCTCTTTTTCTCTTTTCTCTGCTCCCTTGGTTGTTCTAAGCAGAGAAAAGATGGAAGTAATTCAAACTGGCAGCTGCAGGCAAATTTGGTGGTAAAAATAGTAACTAAGAGCTTGGAGCTGTTTCATAAGATCATTCCTCCAGCAGTGAGGTTTCTGTTTAGACAGAGAAAACTAGAGCTTTTAATTCTCTAGATGAGTTCTGGAAGCAATAATTCTAACAAGTGAGGTTGTTCATAAAGCCTATATGATGTCCAGCACTATTACAAAATCTCTTTGTCTTGAAACGCTCAATACTTGGAAAACTTGCAAATTAATCCACTGGCTCCTAGTCCAAAGGCTGGCCGTTGGTTTTCTCTTGCCCAGGAGGAGAAATTACAACAGATGAGAACTCAGTAGTGGAGCCAGTTGAAACATTCCAAAAAAATTACTCACATTAATAAAAAAAAAAAAAGTTCTGTTTTGTGAACATTTTTTTTATTATTTCTCAAGAACAGAAGGGGCAGAACATTGGGGATAATTCTATGACACTCATCTAACTCTGCAAAAAACCACCAAGGCCCAGAAGGCATTCACTGCAATGGGCCTTTTGTACATGCCACACTAAGCACCAGACACGGGCAACTCAAGTATGAATGCACTCCTGGGTGCACAGCAAAGTGCCCCAAGGAGAGGGGAACTGCAAAGCACGAGCACATACAGGCACAGACACAGAGATGCTGGCATTATACACAGAGCAGCTTGCAAACAGCTGGATGCTTTTGTTCTGTGTGGTACAGACACAGTTTTATGTGGGGGGGCAGAGGAAATAGGAAGCCTTTGTGCCTCTCTGTTCCTTCCTTGCACAAGAAGCAGGCTGAGCAACAGGGCTCTCCACCAGCCCCCTGACTCCTGCCCTTGAGGCAGAGGCAACAGCAGAAGAAAAGGGACACTATTTAGAGAGAAACAGAGGGATAAATTGACCCCTGCTTTTCCCTGCCATGTGGCAGCAAAACATCACAGTGGTGGCTGTGTTTCTTGCAGGAGGTGAAAGCCTTCTTTCTGCTTTGTCATTTAGGGAAGCACTTCCCTCTCTCAGCTCCAGGTTCAGCACAGCTGAACTTCTTGTGGGGGTTAAGGTACAGAGGGAATTTTTAGGTACCTCCAGCACACTGAAATCTTCAGGCAAAGCAGTGAGCACGTTGAAAAGCAGAATACTGAAGTCTTATATTGCAAGGGAGAGCATTTATACTGCTGTGCTGTTCTCTTCTTTAAGACAATGCTCAAGGAAATCACTGGCACCTTTAAATTATTACACACCTGCATTTGATGATAATAAAGACATTATTACACTGATATAACTGTTGCTGGGGAAGCGCAATAACATGTAGTTCAAAACTTGTTTTCAGTTTGGAGGAATAAAAAGCTAAAACAAATTATGTAGCTGTCACAAAATGGATAAATAAAATAAATCTCAGTGGACAGAGCAGATGAAAACAGTGTAGATGGGCATAATCAATTCAGAGATCTGAGGAACTCTGAACACTGTCTGCTGACAAAAAGCTAAGGGTAAAGCTGGAAAAAAAAAGGTGTGTATATCTAATGGAATTAATTCAGCCATAGGGTTTGGGGATTCACTACAGAAAAGGCACATAATTAATTATGCTTCAAACCTTGACCTATTTTATGTCAGTAAATCACAAATGCTTATGTTCATGCTAAGCCTAGAAATAAAAGTAATGCTGTGTCAGCTTTCAGGGTGAAAAACACTACATTTTTGTTGCATCCATGAAAGTGTGTTTAATTACCTCCTAAGGCTAAAGCCAATAGGAAGGTTAAACTGTGATCTATTCTTAGTATTCTTTACTCAGACTTCTCTGAACTAGAAATGCATAAGGTTTACACCAAATAAATATAACCATCTCCAGACCTATTTGCAAAGTAATTCAGGATTTCCTCCAGTACTGCCTTGAGGTTTGCCTGGTGCAGAAATCTGAAAGATGAAACTCCTTCTGGACTATCTGACTTAAGACCAAAGAAATGTCGCCTTAGATATTAATCCTGAAGTCATACAGCAGAGCACAAAATGGTTTAATAGGTCTTTCAGCAAGTCTTAAAGCTAATGGAGGTAGCTAAACTCCTGAGAACCTGAGCAACACTCTACTTCAGGGCAGCTGTGTCTCAGAGCAAGGCTCAGTCTATCTGCTTTTGCTATCCCCTGTGACATCTTGAACTAAGTAGTGCAGAGTGTGTCCCCCATCTCAATAAAATAATGAGATTTATTTGTCATTCATGGCTGATGTTGGTTATCAACTAAGTCCAAGAAAGGAATCACAGTCAGTCACCCAGCCATATGTCAGAAACTTCGAGGTATTTTGTGGCTTTTGAACAGCACAGTCAGCTCAGCCTGCCTGTAACAGAAAACCAGGAGAGAAATATTTCACATTGATTCTCTAAAAAAACTAGAAACTGTTGGGAATAGCAGACATTTTTTTCTTGCCCCCGATTTTTTGCAAACAGCTCTTATATTTGTAATCTGTGAACTATCTTATTCTAAATATGTTGCACTATAATTATCATTCAGTTTTCAAGGAAAATTTGGACCCACTGTTACCACTTTTTGACCATTTTCCTGAAACCAAGAGAAGACTCTTAATAATAAATATCTAACTAGGATAGACTGTTGGAACTTTGAGGTTGGCCTGGTTTTGGCCAGGACAGGCTAATTTTTTTTTGCAATATCCAGGAGATGGTGTGACCAGGACCCTAACGGTATTTGATACCACGGGAGTCTCTCCTGCTTGCAAGGTGAAGGGCTTTCCTTCCACTTGAGAAAATGTGGTGGGGAGAGATGTCTGGTATTTTTTTATTGTTGTGGAGTCCAGCATGAGCGTTTTTGCCTGTGCATCATTCTCTTTATTTGTGTACTTTCATTATTAATATTGGTGCTGTTACTTTAGTGTTTTTTATCTCATTGCTGTTTCCAGTAAATTGTTCTTATCTCAAACCATGATATTTGCCTTTTGTGCTTCCACTTGGAGGGGGAGGGAGAAGTGAGCATCACCTTGGTTTTAGCAGGAGCCCTAAATTGAAGAAAACCCTCTCTACACCACATCATGTGTATAAAGGAATGTGTCATGAGAGAAAAGACAATGAGAATTTAAACTGCTGCAAGCTGGCTTCATTTACCCTAAGAATTCAAACAGGTTAAGTAAAACATGTCAGTTTACACTGCTTCCAATAAAAGCCTTTAGGATCTTTGGAGATACTACTACTATTAAGTCTTCTAATGTTACCATTTAATGTATTGCCATACAAATGAATCTCTACATTTTTCCAGGCATTTTTTCCCAATCACTTCCACAGTGATGTATCTCTACGTACCTGAATAAAGCACAAAGGTGTAAACTTAAGAACAGTTACAAAGATTGAAAAAAACCCACACACATTTTTATAGAGAACCAGTGAATGTCAAAAGTCAAATCTTGGTGGATTTTATATTTCAAAACATTTTTAGGAGGAGTTTTTCATTAAAAGAAAATATTCACATTTCTACTAAAGGTTTGTTCATACAACATAGAAAGACATCTTCATTATATCAGTTGCAAAACTCACATTGAATTCAGCAGAAATCTGTCAGTCTAAGCAGCACGTAACTTTTAAAAGATATGGAAAGAGCAATACATTTAGAGTAAAAAAACCAAATGTTTGTAAATAAAAATTATAAAAAGTACATTCTTAATAAAAATGTTCTTCTATACTCCCGTGAGTGCCATCAAGTTGATAATTCACAAGAAATTGGAATTTTAAATGGACAGATAAAACAATAAGCAAAGCTTTTTTTTTAGTGACTCAAAGCAACATTTTAATTTTAACATATTTCCTACTGATTTCTTGGTACATATTTTGCTGAGGTGTGTAGTAAACAAACTTCAAATGATGCCTTAAGCAGGAATACTGGATCTGTCACCTTAGCTAACTCTTACAAATTTGACAAAAAATGTTATTTTAGTTGCTACTCTGACAATTTTTACACCATTCTTAGAAGCAAAATGAGAAGGAGACAGACAGTGGAAATGAAAGTAGGAAAGAAGACAATGAGCCAGCAAATATTTTGAAGGGTTTTTGAGGAAAGTGCACTATACCAGAAAGTGTACTACAGGAATTAAGACAGATACACAGTTCCCTGCTGGTGTGTGTGGAGAGTGCACTCACAGGATGACTCCCAAAGCCAAGCTCGAAACTGCAGGTCATGGTAACATCACTTCTTGTGACTGCTGCTAACATTTCGGATTCCAGAGCCTTCACTGCAAGCCCTTGTCACATGAATTTGCTTATTTTCTGGAGAAAATTAACTAAGGTTATAATACACGCTATTTTAAAAGCAGATCTTTAGAAGTTGCTTGGTCTTCAATTTAACACAAGTTTGTCTTGTTGCCTTTCAAGCAGGAAAAAACGAAAATACAAATACAGTAAATAAGTAGCCCCCAAGAACACTTTGTCTTCCTGTCACTTTGAATTTGCAGAGTTCGTGTGCTGGATACTATATCCTTTTGAAGAGATCTAGGCCTTCAGTTGAAATAATAAATACACTCTCAAATGCTGAAATCTGAGAGTCATTCCCCACAGCAAACTCAAGCAGGTAAAAACTCTCCCCAAGCTCTATGTTGTAATCATTCTTCAAAACAGGACGTACATCTTTCATTTGAAAGGGATAGGTGTTGGAATTAAGAACAGTTCTGCATGGACTTTGATTTGTCTAAGAAAGAGGAGCTTCTAAAGCCGAACTGGATCAGTGAGGCAGTGGATCAAGAACAGGCCATGCATTCAGTGGTGGCAGTTAAGCAGTGCCATTCACCACTGTCTGTGATATTGCCCAAGGCAAAAACATCAGAAAGTGATTGTGCCTATGCTTCCTCCACTCTTGGACCTTTGCTTAAACCACCTGCAAAGGTGAGTAGCCCTAAAACAATAACTAGAAATTGGAGCATGGAAAGTGTAAATAAAGACTTTTTTTTTTTTTTGCTGAGTTCTCAAAACAGTAATCAGCAGCACAGAGGGTCAGTTCCAAGCAGTAATGCCTGAAAGAGGCACTAGTGGTAGGTGTACATCAGAACCCTGTGTTTTTCTAAAAGACTAGGGATTAGCTAAATTTTTTGAAATTAACTTAGGAAGAGAAGGTATTTAAATTAGGCTTTAGTAAAATCGAAGGTTAGACAAGTATGACTGGACTAGCTACTATTTCAAAAATAATTTCTCCATAATGTTTTCCTCTGACTAAACCAAGAATCTCCATCAGGGACAAGGATTTAATTTTGATCCAAACACTTCCTCAGGGTGTTCCTATAGATCTGTTGTCTCCCTTACTGATATACCAGCAGACAGAAGATGGTCCACTTCAATTAAATGTCATTTCTCCTGCCCAACAGGGACTTCAGAATGAACTTAGTCTTCACACTCATGTTCACATTGAAATACCACCCCTGCAGCTGCTTCAAGTTGGGGCCTTCTGGGTTTCCACATTTTGTTTTGGGTTTTTTAGAGAGATAGAGGGCAAGGGCAAGGGTAATTTTTTCTTCAGCTTCTGGGGTCTGAAATTACCCATCAGGGAAAGGAACTAGAAGAGGAAGTCAAGAGAGAGACTTGGGAGAAATGATAGTGGTCATATCAAGAACTTCAGAAGAAAGGCATAGTTAGTAAATCCTACTACACAAAAACTGTGGAAAGAAAGCCAAAAGAAAAAAAATTACATAATTTTTCCACTCTGAATGATCTGACTGCTCTGGGTTGAAGATATCATGTCATTGTTTTCGGAGAATGACTGAAACAAATATCTTGTTGCAGAGATGCACCAAATCTGTATCAGTGTTAGACATAATTCTGCCAGATACTTTGCAGAAATTAAAACAGTAACTATTGTTTCACAGCACCCCAACAATGCAGAAGAGATGATATAGACTACTGATTCTACAGAAATATTTCATCTGAGGACTAGAAACATCTGATTATAGTTAAAAATGCACAGATATTTATAACCAACCTGCCAGCTAAAACAAAATGACCCAGAACTGGAAGGATCTAAAATTCTTTACACAAAAGGAACACTAACAATAGTCAATAAGTGGCTAATCATTAAGTAGATGATGTCATTTGTAATAAAGAATTTTAGACATATATCACTTATTATCCCATTTATAAATAGTTTATGAATAACTAAGATTTTTAATAATACTCCTGAGTATGCCACAATCATTGATAATATGTACTATAGCTTGTTATAAACAATGCATTATTATAAATTATTCATGGATTTCTAGGACTGATAAATGACATTTGATTAAAATTCTACTGGATCTCTTAATGACATGTTGCACATAATTTATAAAACCTTAATGCAAAGTTCTATAAAAGTTTATTTTGACTTTTAAGTTATAGTCCTTATTCGTCACGTAATGGTTAAATCAATGTGTGAAGAAGATTAATGGAAATTACTATTGCAGAAATTATATTTTTGCCACACATAATTTTTCAAGAAAATACTTGTGTTTAAAGACTGGAATCAAGATCAAAATTACTTCATATTCAGATTGCAAAGTGTCTTATGCTACTAATTTACTCCTATCAGGTCACTTTGTGTGCCAAATTCTCTGCTTGGACACCTTCTCTGTTGATGCACTACTGTCAAAAATAGCTATAAAATGAACCATGCCTTTGGAACAGGAAAAATACTGAACCTGAAATGGTGCCATAGCTAAGGAAATTCTGGTGCCTTCAGTTCATTCTGCCTTTCAGGCTCAGGTCTGCTTCCTGATTGTTCATTTATGATCTACCTGTTTCCTACCTTCATAGTTTTATTCAATTTCTGACAATCACATGCAGCCTGAAATCTGATCATTTGCCTGTACATACGTTAGAAATGGATGATTTAAGGCATCTTGAAATTTCATGTCTGCTTCTCATAGGTCTCTATTGTATATGTGCCTGTCTTCATCCCATGTACTGTCTTCTGTGCTGAATATTTAGTTATTGTCCCCTTTAAACAATGAATTGGTGACCTACTGTGAAGAAAATAAAACTCACTGTTTAAACATTTACCCAAAACGTGACTTTAAAGAGGACTTCTATTTGCTTTTCAGTATTCTGAAAAAGTTCAACAAAGAAAATATTGAAAGCTCTTCCAGGCACTGTTGAGGAATGATCCTTTATTTCTCTCCCTGTCATCTTTCTTCTAACAGGGTCCCTTCCTGAATATCTGTATGACCTTTTGCATTTTCACTCTCCAAGGGTATTTGAAGGGATATAATGATTGAACTCATCTTTGTGTTGGTTGTGGTCTGCTGACCTCCACTATGCTGAAAATCAACAGTGTTATCAAATTCTGTTTTTTCCCTCTCACATGAATAAAGTAACTAGGCTAGTTCAAGGTGTTATTAAAAAAAAAATAAAAAAGCAGAGAAGACCAATACACATTTCTTCTGTAGAAAAGATTTCAGAATAGGCAGGACTGTCATAGCATTTCCAAGTAAAAGGTTTATGATGTTTCTCTAATCCAACTATTTTGGACAAAAATGTAGAAAAGCCTAAATCCCTCTCATCTGTCCTTAAAATGACCAGCCAAGTCATTGTGTAGCTGTGCAATCACAATTTCAGTTTAAACAAGCCATGTGCAAAGTGCTCCATGAGGAGCAATTCCAGAGGTACATTCCGACAAATGTGCCCTGCATGCCTGGTGCAGTTGGTTCTCTGATATCAACTATTTGGCAGCTCACCGTTTGCACAGTGTAGCCTGGTTTCTGCCTGGAGACAATACCTACTGAAGTCAGACTATTTACTCTGTAAATAGAAATAAAATACCCTAAGGGAACTGAGGCAGCAACAACACTTTGCTTTTAATTATTTGATTAAATTAACCAGTTCCAACTGTCTCAGATTTGATCCAGTTTATAGCAATTCCATCACAAATTCAGTCTTCCTCACACAGCTTACAATGACCATGCACAAACCTGTTGTATAAAGTGAAATAACCCCTTAAGACTAATAATTGATAAGGTATCATGCAGCATATTATCAGCTTGCAGTCTGGCAGTTTCATTAATGTACATGCTACACAGGCTTTTATTATCTTTGCTTCTTGAAGGTTCCATCTAGAAACTCATTATGACTATGAGAATGCCATACCTGAGCATTTAAAGCTGCTAAAATAGTATTCCCTGTTTTCCAGGTCTCTTTTCTTGGCATGGGAAACAACTTATTAAAGCTTATCCTGGTGAGAAAATCCATAAACATGATCTGCTCTTGAACTAAGTCCTACACTACTGAAGATAATCCAGCCTCTCTGAACACAGGCTCTACTGAACACAGACCATGAGTTTTACACAAAAGCACATTATTCTTCAAGGTGGCTCAACTATACCTTAGGCTATTTTGCTACATATCTAGAAAAAGTGGGCTAAGTGGTGAGACTGTGAACTGCCTGAGTAACTCTGAAAAAGAACTCGACCATTTAGGTCACTCTAGTCAAGGCAATGGCACCTATGGGAGTTTTCAAATATTCCTGGGAGTCTATTTCAGTTTATTTCAATTAGGGATTAAAGAGGCTACTAGCATCTTTCTGCCTCAAAGTATTTTTCAAATCTAGCCACTAAGCCATGCAGCCTAAAATCCTGAATATTTTTGTCCCAGAGCCATAATTCCTCACTAAGCCTTGGACTGGTTGATCATGTTCCCATGAGTTTCTTACCAAACAATGACATATAGAACATATTTTTTTTAAAAAACTGCTCACTTAAAGAAATATGATGTTCTCATTGCTGTACCTCAACCCTCACTTGCAATAACTTCCTACTCATATAATTGGAAAAATCTTTCTGTCCTTTATCTTGAAAATGAATATGAATAAAAACAGACAGGTCTTAGCTTTATTTGAAAGAGATAAATAAAACTCTACAGAAAACAAGTTGAGAACGCACCTCAATCCCTCACCTCAAACTTTTATTTATATTGTTACAAAAAATATATTGTTCTTTATAATCTTACGAGTTATTCAGAGGATACTCTGCAGGACAGTGAGGTGATTAATTGAAAAAATAGAGAACAACCATTTTATTTTCCCTGTGTGTAAATATGTTTTGTTTATTACATACATTTAGAAGAAGCATTCAACACAGTGCAGTCAGAAGCGCAAGAATGAATTTCTGGAATTTATTTCTGGCATAGGGTGAAAGTTCAGTCTAGCTCAGAAGATGCATTTAGCTATTTCTGATTGTTAAACATCAGCTTGTTCCTGCCTACTAAATAATAAACTTGATTGCACCCTGCAGTGGTTGAAGAAAGTTCCTCCTCATACTTCCATTGTGGCATTTCATGGGATCATGGGAACTCCACACACTCTTTTTTTTTTGTATCTTCGTATAAGTAAAAATACCTTAAACCAAAATAACAGTTGCAGACAGCTTTTTAAGCTATCTTGAAAATTAGGCTTTTCTTGGTCTAATACTCAAGTTATTTTTCTTAATACAGTATTTTCACCTTTTCCTCCTCTTGTTTGAATGAAATTATGTTAAAAGGTCTGTGTTACAACAAAACCATCAGAAAAATTTACTTACTGGTAAGGTTACTCAGAATTTTGATTAAGTTAATATATGCATTTCATTAAACTCAGATTTTGGAATAGGCTGGACCAGTTCCAGATTCATAAGCAGATGTTTTTAAAATTCAGTACAAAAAACTGCCTATCCAGAGAAATTCTTTGGGCCTGAGATGGTATCCTACAAAGTTGTTCCTCCCATCTACAAGCTTCTCCTCATGCTTCGTGTCACGAACAGATTCATTATTACCAAGAAGCCCTCAGGCAAGGATCTGATATTCAGCTTTGAATAAAATCTAAGTTCTCCAGCAAGGCCCCAGACCTCTCATTTAAGATTTATTTCAGTGAATTACTCTCCCAAAAAACAATTGAGTGAGTATTCCTTATGATATCTGACACTGATGACAAACAACACATCTCTCCCCAGTGTACCTCAATACAGTCACACAGAAGTAGAATCACATCTCTAGAAAACAGCAAATCTTTGCGCCTTGTTTTGCACCCTCTTTCTAGTTTGACAGCAGGAGATTCTCTGTCTTGTAAAATAATAATTATTTTAATAATGTCAGAATACAATGAAGAAGAAGGGAGATATTTTAGTTCTTAAGGAAATTAACAGGCCACCTTAGAGTTACGGGATCCAAAGGCCTCCAATATTGACTCTCGAACATTTTAAAACTACTCAATCTTTGAATGGGCACTGATCACCAAAGACATTTCTTAGTCATTATTTCAGTGATATGGTGCAGACTCAGGCATTAGTAAAACATCAGTCCTCAGATGATTCATGGCTGGGATTTTTATGGACACAGGAGGAAAACACATGCAAAACTGTGAACATTTTATAACATGGATTACAGTTCTATGGACAGGATAAAGGATGCAAAATGTCCCACAGCCATTGTACCAAAGGATGTAGATGCCTCTGATCTTGCTGTGACTACCACCATCACATGCAGCAATATTGTTCCTCTCTAACACAACACAATGCTCAATTCTAGGGGCACAAGATCAGTACAGACCAGCACACATTACTGCATTACACCAGTGGGGATTTTCTTTCTCTATTTGCTCCCAGCTGCTTTTCCCTATTAGCCTTGTTGCTCTGCTCTGTTAGTTTTGCATACCTGTAAGGTTCCTACCTCCTCTACTCTCTTAGTAAGAACAAGACTGTGAGATTTTCATGACTCCTAGCCTATGAAACACATGTAGGAGTTATAAAGAGAAGAAACAGTGTCTAGCTAAATAAGCACAGAATCAGTAACATTGTGACCAAAAATAAAAGATAAACAAAAAATACCCAAACATTATGTATGATCATGATTCCTGTTCATTTAGAAGCTCAGTGCATTTTCCACATGATGGATTACTCCAATTAAAAAATAAACAAATTTAACTCAGTGACCATCATCAGTAGTTCAGGGTTCATTAAGGGGTACTGAAATCCCACTCTTGTCTTCATCATCCATTTGATGGACATGTACATAATGCCTTAAAAACAGATAGGTGAATTAATATTTAACTATTTCATGGTTTTTATTCAATTTTAAGAACTAAAAATGCCAAAGTACACAGACAGACTTAATACCAGTGCTGGGTTACAGATATTTAAATATTCAGAGGGAATGGACTCTGGGTTTTATGTCTGCCTTACAAAAGTAAAGGCCTCAACTTTGAAAAATGCATTTGAAGAATTCAAAAGAGACTTAATTCATGTTTAAATGACTAAATGATATTACTTTTATGTATGCAGTAAGACATTGTCCTGAAGTATACATCAGAAGATTCATTTAGCATCTAATTCTTGTAAGTATACTAATACATTTGTAAGTGTGTGTATATATATATATATATATATATATATATATATATATATATATATATATATATATATATATATACTTATATAGTATAAGTATACTAATTCTTGTAAAAATTAGCAACAGCTTGTGCCACCTCTTTAGCAAAGAAGGGGAATTATGAGCAAGCAAGTTAACTAAGCTGGTTTTGCTAAAAATATATGTGGGTAGTGGTTTTTAACTTTTATTTTTATATTATTTTAATTCCGTTTTATTGTCAAATTATTCATGTTATTAATGTCCTTAACAGGATAATTTTGTTACTGGGTCATGACTAATTTGCAAACCCAGAAAAAAAATTATCATCTTTTAAACCAGGATCAATAGTAGTAAATGGGAAAACACTTCAAAACATTAAAAAAAATCAGAAATTCAAAAATCATTAATTGAGGAAGAAATGGGAAAATAACATACCAAAGTTTGAGCAGAAGTTAAGGTCTATATTGCATAGAAGTCTAGCAAGACCTGGTTTTAGCCCCCTGCCATGAGGCAACAGGTGGAATCAGTCCTTAAAATCACACAAAAAGTCCTAAGACATTAACTGGGAATCAGAATGGGAAGTCATTATTTGATCCAAGTCATTGTAACATTATTTAACAGTGTTTGTTTCCCCACATAAAGCATAGACTGAAGAGTTGTTATCAAAATATCTCCAACAAAAATGAAACATTGATTGCTGTCAATAAATTAGAATGTTGCCCAAGCATGGCCTACATTGCCTACTTAACCTGTGTGAAAGATTGTAATTTCTTTTCCACCCACGTTCATTTGGATCTAATTTTTTTTTCATTGTGTTTGACAGTAATCTTAAAAGCATTACAGTTTCTCAACAACATGTAGGAAGGGATTTGACCTCCTGGGACAAGACACAGCAAAACAAACAAAAAAACTTTGAAATTATCATCATTCCAGCACAAGCCAGGCTTCTGTAATGTTGATAAAGAGCCACAGACAGTTACATCCAGAAAGCAATTAAACTAAAGTAATGGTTTTCTAACCTAATGGAAGAGTAACCTATCAATTAATAAATGCTAATCAGGACAGGTTGCTCAAAACTAGCAAACTTACTTTCAGGCCACAGAAAAAAATTCTGCAGGTACAGACAGATATAGTACTTTAGAGGCATTGACATATTTGTTTATGATTTTTTATTCCCTTGCTCTTTTGGTATCTCATTAGCAAAGATGAGTGACTATGAGACAAGTGGGCAAGCTTCTCCTGTATGTTCTCTTGCTATTTCATTAAAGTGGTTTTGTATAGGTTTCCTAACTTCCATAGTAAATTAAAACTATTTTTAATCAAGCTTTTTGTCTGAGGACTGAGTTTTAAGTTTTGACCCTTAAGTTACCACACCTGCAATCTCATCTATTAAAGACAAGCAAAATTATGTGATTTAGTCAGTTCACCTTTGACAGTTTAATTTGAACTTCACTTCCAAAGCCTGCTTTTGAACAAGCCCCAAGCAGAAAAATAACTGTGTTCCTCAGAAATTGGATATTTTTCAAATTGTAGCTCGGAATCTAAACAAGGGAGAATTAATAAGCCAAAAATAATGTTAAGAAAAGAAATTATTTTCATAAATGTTTAAGGGGCCGAACTATCCTAAAAGGATGAGTCCCTTCATCATTTTCATCTTTTCATGTTTTTAAAGTAGCTTATCTGCATAGGACTTGTGTTAGAGATAGATATTTGTTAGTAAATAATTCTTTTCCCAACAGTCAAGTGTTTGAAGCATTAGAGTTCTCACCCCATTATGACTTTAGAACTGTATCACAGGACAGAAAATAGTTTTACCATGGTTGTTTGGATCAGTGATTTTTGCAAATGTTTTGTTTTAACAAATAAAATTGAATGCCTTTCTTGTTTAGTTACATTGCAGTTCTCATTCAAACCATAGAAGAACCCTTGCTTGCCAGTGATTTTGATGGCAGTCATAGAAAATGAGGAGAAGAAAATTCAGTATTTCATCGTAATTCAGGAACTGGAGGGCATCCAATGAAATTACCAGACAAAATTTCAAATTTAAAACCACATTATATAATAACATGTCCAACTCATTGACACAGTAAGTTGTTGAGGGCAAAAGACTGAACATGCTCAAAAAAAGAACTAGACAAAAATCACAGAAGACAGGTCCACTAGAGGCTTTTAAATACAGTGGACAAATAACAGCCCTTGGCTCAGAAAGTCTGCCCTGTTAAATGCCTTAAACTGGGAGGTTTCAAAGGAGCATTGTTCTGCGCTTGCCCTGATTCTCAGTCTCCCTCTAAGCACCATCTATGATCCATCATCAGAATAGGAAACAGCAAGCTAAACAGACCTTTGATCTCAGTCTATATGACATGGCTTTGGAACAACAAATCTTTGAAAATAAGTGCAATATTTTCCTTTCCAGGGGCATATTTTAGAGGATTTTTTAACTATTTATGTCATGATTGAAGGTAATAACTAAGAAGAAAAACAAGAAAAGAAGGAGTAGGTTTAATCAGTAAATATGTATTATTTATAATTTAATATATTGTTATTGCTCAGAAAAATAGCAAATTAAATGACACAGATGAGAATGTAAAAACAGATCATGTCAATGTTAGATGAATAAAATTCTCAATTATCATTACACCTGTAACAGATGGTGAGACTGTTAATCATTTTGTAGCAATAGCGAATTCACTGCCCAGAGCAAAATGTGATGTTCCAATTAGGCTTGTGTTCTAGTAATAAGAATGATCTCAATGGTTTTGGTTTTGAGGCATTTGGTTTTGAGGATTCCAAAACACTTTGAATATGTTTTCTTCTCAAGTCCTTCCTCCAGGATGTTTGAATAGCTGTTTATTTGTTTTAGAACATGAGACAGAACTGCTAAGGGGTGTGACCCCACTTACAGAGGTTTATTCTTTATGGAGTCTGCATTCACAGAATCACAGAATCACAGAATGAAGGAATTACAGAATGGTTCAGGTTAGAACAGACCACAATGATACTTCTGATCCAACTTCCCTGTTCAAGCAGGGTCGTCCTAGAGCACATTGCATGGAATTGCATCTAGACAGTTCTGAAATATCTCCATTGAGCGAGACTCCACAACCTCTCTGAGTAATCTGTTTCAGTGGTCAGTCACCCTCACCATAAA
This sequence comes from Motacilla alba alba, assembly GCF_015832195.1. Lineage (NCBI taxonomy): Eukaryota > Metazoa > Chordata > Aves > Passeriformes > Motacillidae > Motacilla > Motacilla alba. The sequence goes on from NC_052017.1 coordinate 77,130,207, forward strand.
GTCTTCCTTGTGTTCAGATGGAACTTTCTGTGCATCAGTTTTTGCATCTTGTCTCCTGTCCTGTCGCTTGGCATCACCCAGAGGAATCTAAGTCTGTCTCTTGACAGTGTCCCTTTAGATATTTATACAAACACAGTAGTGAGGTCATCTCTCAGTGGCCTCGTCTAGAGGCTGAACAGGCCCAGCTCCCTCAGCCTTTCCTCATAAGAGAGGACCCTTGACCAATCTAGCAGCTCTCCTCTCCACTGAACCTGCTCCTGGAGCTCCATGTCTCCCTTGTTTTGAGGAACATGGAACTAACTGGACACAGCACTGCTAATTTGGCCTCAGCAGAGCTGAGGATCAAGCAGGATGACTTCCTTTGACCTGCTGGCACCGGGAGGGGGGGGCTCCGAGGCAGCCCCAACCCCAGGAACTTCCATGGGATTGTGATGTGCTGTGGCCAGGCTCGGCTATAGGCCCACGGCTTGGCCCATCTTGGTGGAGCCCATGGCCAGGCAAGACAGGGCTCTGAGGGGCTGGAGACTGGCCCTGCTCTGGGGTCACTGGGGCAGGAGCTATTGTCCCCAGGGGTCTGAAATATGGTCCTGAATCACAGGGTGTGTGCAGGGAAAGAGCCAGGCAAGGCTAGACAGGGATGGGCAGAACAGTGCCCTGTTAAAGGAGTGCTCTTGTCTGGGGGTGTTTGGAGCAAGTGTCCCACCCCCGTTTCTAGTCCAGCACACATGCTGTATGCACACTGCCTTTCTCACAGAGCAGCCTGACCTTAAAAATGTCCATCTTAGTAGCAGGAGAACTAACTTCATCAGGAATAGAGTACATTAGTGATTTATGACTCTCTCATGTAAAGCATTGGTCATTTCACTTGAGGCCTATTCTTGAGAGTAATGCTGCATATAATATTCATGAAACTTCAGTTGCAGGGATTTCTAAAAATAAAGTATTTTTCAAAAAATCATTCTCAGTCCTCCTCTGCAATTTCACTAGTTAAAGTCCCACCAGTCAGGTGACAGCTTTCAGGTCCCAGCTGAGCAATTTAGCCAAAGTGTCATATAAAATGCTAGTATAATTCCAGGCAGCCATATCATTTATTGATATTTCCTACATCACTGCAGTAGCCTTCAGGCCTCATTTTTCCATCTGTCTTGAGACTTGGAGCTTCAGGGCCTTGTTCAGGGCTTTTTTTTTTCCCAGACTAACAGCCCATGGCTATAATCTAAGGCCCCTAGTTCTCTTCATCTCATGTTGTTATCTCTAGAAATCTTCTACTCACCAGAATATTGCTACAAATTTTAGTTGCTGTCCCAGTGCAGCTTGAGTGCCTCTGATCTCTGCCTCCTTGCCCAAAAAGGTCAGATTTTTCCAGCTTGTGCTCATCCTACATATATAAAATGTCATCCAGCACATTATCTTATTCCCCTTATTCCAAGAAGAGTCAAATACGGATGCCTGAAAAAGAGTGAAGGAACAGGCCAGGCATTTAGCAATGCCCTAAATATTTACCAAGTTATTATTGTAGATTAAAGACTTTCTGAGCCAAAACTGCTATCTGCATGTAAAAGGCATCTCTACCGCAAAATACAGGTTTCCAAATTTTAATCCTACATGCAGGTTTATCATGCCTACAGCACAGGTTACACAGTTTTATTGCATGTTTTCTAATGAATTGTTGTCTTTGTTTTTTTTTTTGTTTGAACTTGACACGTGATAGCTGAATCTAATGCCACTCGGTTTGTGTACTGGAAAAGGAAGCAAATAGTTTCCTGTGTTTACCCTCTGCTCTGGGTTATCACATATAATCAGATACTGATCCCTGACATACCCACACTGAAGCAGTCTGGGGTACTCTTACACTTTACTGCAGCACTGTTAATATATTTGTAACAACGTGGCCTGCAGTTCCTGGATTAGCTGTATTAACTGAAAGCAGAGCTCCAGATTGCATTGGATTGGTTTTGGATGTTCTCTCTGAAAAGCTTGCAGTTTTCCAGAATTTATGTCTATAACAGAAGACGAAGACAATTTAGTCTGTCTTGTTCTGAGCAGTGCTTAATCTTATCTACCTTTCCCTTTTCCTTTCCTTGGGCAGTAGGTGGGAGGACATCATCACAAACCAGTGTCAAAAAGATGTTAGAGGTTAGTGAGATAGATATGGATCCATAAACCCTGGGATGTAGTGAAAAAAATACCTAATATGAGGCAACAGAGCGGCTGCCTTCCCCTTCTGGACAGAATGCAAGTGGGGACTGGTGAGTGGTGCCTGGATCACTGCTGCTCTGTACCCTTTGGCTGCTACTGACTCAGTTCCCTGTCCTTGCATGACAGCTCCTCTTGTCTTAACTAACAATGAGCCTGACAATGAGGGAGGGGTGCATCCTGCAGCAAAGGGGCCAGCATAATGTGATGAAGACAGAGAGTGGTGCATTGGATGCATTAAAGAGGTAAAGATGAAAAAACTGCCTGCAGCAGCCCACTTAAACAGAGAAATTGCTCACCTGCAGAGAGCCAGCAGTTGGCAAAATTTCTGGATGGGGAGCCTATTTTCTCTTTTCGGCAGAACAGACCATATCCTCTTATCTTATTCCTCTCCTTAATAACATGATATAAACTTTGCCAGACTTCTCTCTCACTTACAATTTTGCTGACTGATTTTTTTGCTTATTCTTCAATTTTTCTCTCTTTACAGAACATAACAAAATTGCATCAATGTTTTTTATAACCATTTATCTGTCAATCTGTCAGCTCCTGTTTAACAGATCTGATGATTACAAGCAATCATTTCAGACATAGTATAGTGCTAAATCAGACCTTCCCAACAGAAACTGAAGTTCCCAATGAAGCACCACACTTGCATTCTGCCCTCAGAAGACTGTGGTACCTAACTGAGATAAGGCATGAGATCTGAAAGCTTCTCATAGATAGCATCCAACTACTTTATTTGAAATGGAATTATAGGAAATCACATTCCTACTGTTGTACATGAAGCTGATCTTGGATACTTAGGAACAACTAGCAAGTGTCAAACAATTTACGTATGATCATCAGACCTTTGTCTGATGGGAATTTTTCAAAGAACATTTATATAGCCTTCCATCTTACAACAGAGAGACTGTCTTTGGATTTAGAGGACATAAATATATCTCTCAAATTAAAGAACTGTAAAAAAGTGCCTTATTCAGATGAGACTGTTACAAACCATCATGAAACATATTAGAAAGACCAATTCCTAAACTAGTGATGGTTGTAAGGTAACCTGAAGTAACAAAACAGACCCTAATGTTTAGAAATCATGCTTTAGGATAGAAAAGAGCTGCTTGAGAGTTCCTACAGAAATTACTGTTGTCAGTTCAAGCTAATGTTAATTAGCTGACTCAAGTCACTAGGAAGCCAGAGGATCCTCTCTCCATTTGGAGGTGTAGGAGGCCTTGAACAACCTTAGAATGCTCTATTCCTCATGTTTACCAAGTGAGAGAGTTTACAGTTGCCTGGATTCCTTCATAAGAAGATGTCATGATTTAACTGTACCTGATAATTAAGCCCCATATAGGCACTCACTCCCCCTAGGTGGATGGGGGAGAGAATAGGAAAAGTGAGAAAACTCACAGCTTGTGATAGAGAAAGTTTAATAGGGAAAGCAGAAGCATGCACTGAAGCAAAGCAAAACTACTTCCCATGGACAGTCAAGTATTCAGCCTTTCCCAGGAAAGCAGGTCTTCATCACACATGAAGGTGGCTTGGGAATACAAATGCCTTCCCTCTGAACGTCCTCCCTCCCCTTCTTCCACAAGACCTGTACACTATATACATACTTCCACCAGACCTCTACACAGAGCATGATGCCATCCAGTATGGAACGTCCCTGGGGAAATGGCGTCTTCTCTTCCAATTTCTTGTGCATCCCCAGCTTCCTCACTGGCAGGGTGAGGAGCAGAAAAGGCCTTGGCTCTGTGTAAACACTTCTCAGAAATAACAAAAACATTCCTGTGTCATCAATGCTGTTTTCAGCACAATAGCAAAGCATGACCCCATACTAGCTACTGTAAAGAAAATTAACTCTGCCTCAGCCAAAACCAGCACAGAAGCCGTGACATATAAAACATAATTTCTCACTGCCATTGTTGACTCTAGTACAGCTAGATCACCCAGCCTTTGTGAAGACATCTAAATAGATCAAACAGCATAAAATCATACTGCGTGTTGGCAAAGCTCCAGTATGCTCACAGTTCATTTCCAAGCTGACTGAACCTAATTAAAGCATATCTCAAGATATAAAATTAGTAAGGATATGTCAGAAAGTAAGCATAAGCAAACAGATTCATAAAGAAGTCAGTGATAATTGGAATTTCAAATGGTGACACTAGCTTGCAATGTCAGCACAGTAACCATTCCTATGGAGATTAAGAATTCACTGAAAATTAATGTAGAGCCTTTCACAGGCTAAGCAATGAAAGATTTGAGCAGATGGAGACCCCTTTCCCTTAGGGGCAAAATTAATATTCTCTAAATGCATGTACTTCCCAGAATGCTGCATGCCCTAAGAGATCTCCTTTTCTGCCATTTCATTTCAGGGGAAAAAAATAACATAATCTTAAACATTTTTAGGTAGCAAAGGACAGAAAAACAGTGAGGTAGGATGCTGCATAAAGTGTTATGTCTAGTCACGGTGAAGATTTCCACATAAGAAAATATTATTTTAGTTTTAATACCATTCAAAAGGTCTGTGTCTCTGTCATGACAAAGCAAGCTGAGCTCAGGGAATCCATTTTCTGTCCTGTGCCTTCATATGACTGGCATAGACAATGGTAGAGTTCTTCACACTAAATGTATGAATAATATCACCAGAATTATAACAAATCCCTAATTTTAGCACCATAGTACAGAGGTTTTACAGGATGGCATTGCAGTGCGGTTCAACTATATATAAGGGAATTAAATCTTCATGGAACTCTCTTCTTTTTTTTTTTTTTTTTTTTTTTTTTTTTTTAATTTAAAAGAGAGCTCAGAACTATCCAAGAAAAGTGAATGGAATATTTTGCCACAAGTACCCATACATATAGCAGACATGAAGTGGCCCAGAGACCCATTCCTGCTGCAGGAGCTCTGAGTGCTGCTACAAGGTGTTTCCTGACCCCCCACCCACCCTGCTCAATAGAGAATGGAGCCACCCAGAATCACAGACTGGGTGAGGTTGGAAGGCGCCGCAGTGGTCATCTGGTCCAACCTCCCCGCTCAAGCAGAGTCATCCTAGAGCACATGGCACAGGATGGTGTCCAGACAGTTCTTGAATACCTCCAGTCAGGAATACTCCACAACATCTCTGGGCAACGTGTTCCAGTGCTTAGTCACCCACACAGTAAAGGAGTTCTTCCTTGTGTTCAGGTGGAACATCCTTGTATGCCATGCCTTGTATTATACTAACCCAGGAGAATGAAAGCAATATATCTTTTTAACAATTATCGGTTATCTTCTACATGTAAATATTCAATTCACTGTAGAATATGCAGGTAGCAATCTCAAAACTGTGCTTCCCTTTGATTTGTTCATTATCTATAGATTTTTTAAAGGTTGGGATATATTTAATATTTAATAATATAGCAGAGAAAATTAATATCACTTTTTAACCTGCCATTTTTTAAAAGTAACCCAACATCTGGAAATTATTACTGTAGGAGGAGGAAAATCACCTGCAATGATTATCTTTATAAAGGCACATGCTGCTGAATAACAGCAATACTTGCATATCACAGAATATTCCTTGGGTCTTTTAATATTATTGCACCATAGACACAAACCTCTAAGACCTCTTCATCTTGTTACATCATCAAAGTGAATATTTTATGACTGCAGTGCTAAGAGAAATTGCTGAATCCTCTATCTTAGTGGAGGGGTACCATTTTAAATCGGAAAGAAATTAGCACACTTAAAGCTAGTGGGTTAAGGTTCCACAGTCACTGTGTTCCTGCTAGACGCCGGAATGACTGCATACTTTGTAGCTATTTTAGCTACTGAATAACAAATAGTTAATAGCTTTTATAAACACTTCGTGGAACATGCTTAGCCGGCAGATTAGGTTGTTTGAGGTTTTCAGTGTATTTTATGCATGAAGTAGAGCGCAAGTTTACAAGAAACCTGTAAGAGAAGGAAGAAATCTTGTTAAGGCATATCTTGTTGAGCAGCCAATGTTTAGAAAAGTTTTATAGGTTTGAAATATACTTCATCTTAGGGGCCATCACATGCATCTCAGGGTCTGATGATAGTTGATGTTCAGTGGAGTACAAGTTTCATGTTTGCAGCCCTTAAAATTGAAATATAATAATAATAATAATAATAATAATAATAATAATAATAATAATAATAATAATAATAATAGTAATAAATTGTAATTTTTTTGCAGCTCACAAGTAAATCTAAAATTCCAGGATGTGCTGTTTCCTGGGATGAATAGATATAACTGTGTTAAGCTGTAGTTAACTCGGTTTCCTTTCTCAAATTGTGCCAGATCAATAAGGCATCTAAACATGAATAACTCTTGTTGTCTCTCTCTGCATTAGCATGTACTGCAGGCTAATAGAATTCTTCCTATCAAGTTCAAAGCAGCAGGACTTTAAACATGTTTTTGTAGACAAAAAATTACACAAAGGAACTACCTGGACATGTTTCAAATTCTACATTAAAAAAAAAAAATCCTGCTGAACAGAAAACACTAACTGATTAATATAAAGCTTTATATGCAATTCTGATTTCTGCCTCAATTAACAGACCCAAACACATACTAAAGTTCCTTTTTTCCTGTGGCAGAAGGCTTCTATCCTGTGCACCAGATAAAACACTTCATTCTGGCCCTGTGAGAGTTGGAGAGAGATCTGTTACCAAAATGGAAGGTCAGAATGTGAACTACGAGTGTATTTTCCATGAATTATTGACTGAGATTTTTTCCAGTAATAGGATAAATGTCTTCAAAAAAAAAAAAAAACTAGCACAGAATGAAGTTTTAAGCTTTATTTTCTCTGTGTGTGCTAGAGAGAGGGGAAGAAGGGTGCCATTTCATTGTTTATTTTAAGAAAAGAGGCTTTTATGTGAAGATAGAGATCCATTATTACCCTGGTCACTGACCATACCAAACTAAGAGCAGCTAGGAAATGTATTTCTTTTCCATTTCAAGTTACAAATCAATAATTCCTATACTGCATTTAATCTGCGTACACTAACTTACACGCTCAGAGCTCAACAATGCCTGTTTTTCTTCTGTATCCATTGCATGCATCTCTGCATCTCCTGTTGCAGCTTTACTGTGTCATCTCTCCTCTTTGCACTGAAGGAAACAATGACAACTGCAGTGCTTCACCAAGCACACCTCAGGCCTCACCGTGGTGACTCAACTCTCAGCATTCACCACAAACCCAGGGCAGCTATTCCCAACAATCACTTTTAGTGGCCAACAACACACTTCTTCTTTTTGCTCGTTGCCTTTCCCACATTTATGTTTCCTTTGTGCACAGCCAGTGCCTGAAAAGAGCTAAATGGGACAGTGTATGGTTTGGGGATGCGGGGGGGCAGGAGGGGGTGTGTGCCAACCCAAAGTATGTTCTGGTCTTCGTTTAAAAAAAACTGGGGAAAATAAGATTAGTCTTCTGGTTGCTTGATAATGTAATCCCCATGGGCAGCCTTTTTCCTATCTGGATTAGAAAGATGAGGGTAGCCAAACAGCTTGCCTGTTTACAAAACCATAGGGTGCAATAGATACTACTTGGACAGTACATTATGACTTAAAATATTAGTAACAATAGATAATTGCTCATAAATTTCTGTGATGTGAATGCCAAAAGCATTTTCTTGAAGCAGAATGTTTATGTTCTAAGGTTTTGATATTTTTTGTGTTTCATTCTTTTGGGGTTTTGGGGGGTTTTTGGGGGGTTTTTTTTGTTGGTGTGGTTTTTTGGGTTTTTTGTTTTGGGTTGGTTTGTTTGGTTTTTTGTTTTTTTGTTGTTTTTTTTTTTTTTTTTTTGCTCCATTATAAAGTAGAGAAAAGAGTTTGATTAGAAAAAAATTACATTTTTCTGATTTTTGAATTAAAATAGTACAAAGTGGAGGCATCTTAGCCCATAGCCAAGTATCCATACCAGGATATGAAGCGAATTAACATTTCAGCACAGAATCAGAACATATGATTTTTTGGCAAATATTTTTGTTCTGCAAGTGAAACTTATTTATTTAAGCATTTTTAAGTACCAATGTTCCTTTATAAAAGAAAATATTGACTAGGTCTAAATATTGACAAATAAATCAAGTTGGGTATATTGTTTTGTAGATTGAGTGCTGAATCCACTGACCTTCAAATCTATCATGTTTTGCAATGTATATTAAATTGCCTTACAGCTCACACTTTTCTTTATTCTCTGTCAAGCAAATACCTGACATAATGTGCGCTCTATTGTCAAACAAAATAATGATTATTTCTATGGAGTATGGCATGCAGGTGGGAGAGAAGGAAAGAAGTAAAGGGTATTTAAATTTAGTTCTCTGTTCTCCCTTGGACAACTTGCTTAGCTCACCACAAATTCATCACTACACAGCTCAGCTATTCCTAATATGCTGCCTTCAAAAATGCATTATTTATGGATGTAGTCATGTATTAACTCAAATGTCTGGAACAATTCCACGACAGAGATTCAAAAGGAATATTACACCTTCTCTACAATTTGTAGTAGTCTTTTCTTAAGCTGATGAAGTGAATAAAGTTAAATGCACCATGATCCCTGTTGCTGTACATCTATGTTCAGAAGATACCATTTTACTTAATCACCTTTCTAAACCAGAAAGCTCTGTTGCTGCAGCAAGAGCATATAAGGGAACAAGGATAGCTACTGCAGAAGGAAAAGGCAATCAGCATGATGCACAGGGAAAAGTTAATAGCGAAAACAGAACTTTCTACTACATCTGCATTCAACAGCTCCCTGAAACAAAGTACTATTGGATTACATTTTCTCAGCTGAGTGTTTGTGTGAAATTCTAGAGCCATCTAGACAGGATTAAACAGGATTAGATTGTTGCCCATGATAATAAACATTAAATCCACTGACTGAATGACAGAGAGAGGGTGATTCTGTGTGTGTGTGTGTGTGTGTGTGTGTGCGTGCGTGTGTGTGTGCGCATGCCCCGTGTTCCCCTGCATGTGGTGGCCCCTATAGGCTTGAGTGATTCAACTGCATTTCTGGCAGAGCCTATTATTCTGTATGCACACAGCCAAACACATTAAATATTTATCACATTGGAGCAGAGGGATGCTGCAAATGTGGAGTGCTGGTAACAATCTTGTCCAAGCATCTTCCTAATAAAGTGCAGATGTGATTTCAAAATGGAACGGAAGTCCAGAACACACGCATGCGCGCACACATGCATGCACACAAAATACACTGTGGCTTATTTATGTTATGCCTCTTATTGATTATTACCAGATGGGAGGGCAAAGCAATAGCTGACAGATTAACCATATGGATCTGCTTTAATTTACCCTGAGTTATAGGTTTGCAATTCTCTCTTCTCACTGTTTGGCTCAGAAACATACAATTTGATAAGAGGGAAAAAATGTAAACTTACTGTAAGGAGCATATTTCCATCATAAGCCTTCTAATGACACTCACAGTGTCTGAGCTATCTTTCTCTATAAGAACTGCAGCTCCAGCACCACTTCCCAAAGCCACAGTCAGTACCATGAGCAGGAAACTTTATTGCAGACCGATAAACAAAAAAGTGTTTCAATACTGATGAGCCTTGCAGACAATAGATCCTAACTGAAGAAGCTTTAAGATTTTGCTTTTCACAAAGCTGCTTCAGCAAGTCTCATGTAACATTTCAACTAAAAATCCAGAGGCAGTAGTCAAGGCATTGCTCTATTCTGAAACCTGGGAGACCTCAGCAGTTGCTTTGAGCTTCAAAGCCCCGGCTCTGGAGGTTTTCTAAATACTTACGCTTCCTACAAGAGTCAGGTATAGCAGGAGCTACAAACTATCTCAAAGTAACAAAGGAAAACAGTTTCCCCATGCAACTGCGACCTACTGAGACCCAGGCATTATGCATTAGAAGGCTGGAGCGTAAATGGATACTTCAGAGACACTTTTAAAAAAAAGGTCTAATTGATGAAAAAAGCTTTTTGGTCTACCTGCTGAAAGCAGATTTGAAACAATGCATTTTCAGTATAGTTTAACCTTTAATTTCTATTGTTTTGATTTTACAGTCACCTCCATCCCACTTCCAAGAACAGAGGGCAAACAACCCTCTACTGCTCATAATTTTTACTTATATACACCATTATAGTTTTCTAACCTTTCTGCTTTTCAAATCCATCACTTATGCCTACTGCCAAACAAATTGCTGCAGGCCTTTCAGTTCTCTCTAAATCCATAAAAGACTTCTAAAAGCAGTGCCATGGGCATCAGAGACACAACATACAGGGTCAAGACAGATTGAAAAGGAGAGGTGCAAACTAGAAAATCAGCTCTAGAGAGAAATGTGTACCATGCTTCAGTGCAGTGTTCATATCTTCTGAGGGTTACAGGCAGATTCCAACCTTTTCGACACTGAAAGACATGAATCCTTTCTTTCAGTTCTTGAATTAAGAAAAACTGTGATAGCCAGAATTTGCAATTAGTCAGAGCTTTGTCCCTGAATTTTATGACTCCTTCTGTGCAATCTTGGACAACTGGGGGGGTTTATTCAATTTTCTTATCCCTTGAATGGGAATAAACACTAATTCATGCACAGTAAATGCTAGGGAAATTAGCAAAGCATTTCCAAACTCATAGTAAAAAGCTATGCTCCATCTACTCTGCCTGGACATAATTCTAAAACCACAAAAAAGCTGAGAAGGTTGCACCCTATCTGGTAAACTATTCTCAGTTGAAAATTTAATACCCTGCTGGAACAAATAGCAAAAGCCCTGCTGATTTTAACACAGTTAGAATTTCACCCCACTAAACAAATTTCCCAATGGAAGTCATGAACTTCAAACATTTGCACAGTAAAGCCATATATATTCAGTTTCAGAAAGGTATTTTGTAATTCATGCATGACCGATGGTTCAAAAAAAAATTAAATAAAATGTCAGTGTTCTGTGGAACCTGTACAAAACATGGTGGTTGGCCTTTAGATCATGCTATTTGTAAAAAAAACCCTATATTTAAATTCAGTGGCTGCTGGAGTGAGGAGTCCATTTTCTATTATCCTTGTTGATAAAAGCTAACATCTTAACACTGCAACACATATAATCAATGTCCAAAGACACACTTTAGAAAACACATAAACATTTGTAGTATTTTCCCTTCCTCTGCACAAGAGTTCAATTTATTGCTACATTGTTGGTCACCTACCAAGCCTGTGACAAAAGCAGTTTGAGAATCCATAGCTCTCAAGTCCCAGCCCCGTGCATTAGCAGATGAAACACACTGTTTCCTTTTGTGCACATGCTGCTCTGATGGAAGGTAAGAAGCGATCTAACAGAAACTATTATTTCACCATAAATGAAGGAATATTACAGATGCTTCCCTGAAGGTGAACAACAAAGAGTAATATATGAGAGCTTCTCTTGACAGCAGAAGCTCTGTGTGAGATGACTTGTGTGCCCAGGATCACTGCTTACACCTCTGTGGAGAAACAAGATGACATCCTGGTGACACAGCCTTGGTCATTTACTCAGCGACACAGCTCTTCATTATTGGAGCATGTTGGCCCTTATTTCTAAAAAGTCTCCCTGGAGCCACACTGGCAGAAGCTTGGAAAGAGGCAGGGCTGTATTGAGGTCTTTCAGTTTCGGCCTAAGGCTACTGCATTTGTGCAATACTTCTGAACCTGCAGTTAATGGAACAATTAATAGGATGCAATGAGGGGTTATTTAGATTCAATCAGTGTTGCAAAACAGAGGAGGAAAAAGAGACTCAGGTTGGTATATTACATACAGGCATAAGGGCATACTGGACACATTGGGAAATGGATTAAAATCTTCCAACTCTAGCCATAAAGTATAGGCATGGACCAAATGCCTTTTTCTAACAGAAGACAGAAAGTTTACTTTTTTAGAAAGCAGTTTGGAGGCCAAACTCAGTGCAGAGTATGACAGAGTAGATTTCTTTCATCTCTATGAATGCACAATTCCTAACATTCCCACTGAAAAGTCAAATTCAGAAATGCTGTGTTTCAAACTGCTTTCATCAAACCAGAAAAAAAGCAACCAGCCTCCAAAAGACAGCTTTGCTCCAAGGTTTTCCATCTGCATTTCAACTCAGAGTTTCAGGCATACCTATTCAATGTTAGGTAAATCATCAGAATACCTGAGTGGGATTTAAATGACAATGAGGGTGCGAGCCCCGCCAGTGCAGGCAGGGGCTGTGTTATTTGCTTTCTTGAGATGCCACATGCACTGTACTACACAAATATTCATATCACAATGGTTGGTAGAGTGTAGCTCAAATGTACTCAGTAGCTCTCCTGGGTTTCTTGATTTAGCTGTTTCTATACCAGGAAAAAGTAATATCACTTCTGACACCAAACAAACATGCCACTTACATGTCCATGTACCAGAGTTTAATGAAAACCTGTGGATGCCTCCATATATAAAACTATGTAAAAAACTTTAGCTGTATCAGTCATACTGGTTAAATAGGTGTACATATAGTTCATAAAAAATCCTTGTGACACTGCCTAAAGTCCTGGATTTGTGTTCTTACACATCTGTGACAACAGATTAAAACTGAAGGACCCAGGTGTTCTTCTGCACCTTCCTGACAGATGCTGCTAGGCAGTGAAATGGACCTAAATCAAAGTTGTGGGCTATAACCCTTTCAACTGTCTAGTTTTAATCCATTGCCACAAATATGCTGGATACCATAGAAGCAGTTATATTGTCCAAAAGTGCTTTTGTCAGTATAGCTCATTTCACACATTGAACCACTGTAAACTATGCTAGCCCTAGCACTTTTTTGCTAGTTTAACTCTGATTCCATTAGTAGGATTTTATTGGAGAGTTATCCAGTAAAGCTATCTGTAAAGCCAGGTCTTTCATTAGGAATGAAACTGCTAACAAGTTTGACATTTAAATTACCATTACTAGCCATCTGAGTTATCTTGCTGAAATGAATGAGCCATTTGGACCACTCAGAACTACTGCTGCAAGCTCTTTGCTCTCCCCCCTGTGATTCAAGCTCCTGATCTGGTTTTGTTGATTTTTTTCTTTTTTGCAATCAGAACCCATAAAAACATATTTTTCAAAATTCAGAGTATCAAGACATTGATACAAAATGGTGCCTAACATGATCTGCTACCATTTTCAGACCTTCTCCAAGTACTTACCAGCAAAAGCAGAAAAACCCCTAGGTTACCTGGAAAGCTCCAAAGCTCCTGCTTTCCCCAAGAAAATATAATTAGAACAATCTCATTGTTAATGCTCAGGTTCTCTCCTATGTGGCTTTGGGCAAATATTTTTATTTTCCTTGCTGCTGTTTTCCTCTCTGATGAAAGGGTCTAGTTCTCTTCCTCTCACCAGCCTGCTGTGATGGACCTTGCAGGTCACTGCAGGAGTAGGGAGAGCAACATCCCTCTTTCAAATACTTTAAGAAAACAAAAAATAACAATTTACTTTTGATAAGAGACTGCTGCCAAAAACAAACCTGTAAATACATCAGTTGTGCCCTTTCTGGCTGCTACTCTACTGAGTTGAACCTTTTTGATTGAAAGCTGCAGAATTCCTGTTGGGACAGCCATAGGGACTCTCAGCTGAGGCTTTGGCTATATGACAGAAGAGGTAATGCTGCAGGTGTTGACATGGATCAAAAAAAATGTACCATGGCAGCTCCTGAGAAAGTAGAAACTGTACATTTGAAAGCCTGTGAAAGAAGCAAGCTGCATACTGAAATAAAGACATTTGATCATCCAAGAAACATGGCCCTGACTCATCCAAGGATGTTTTGGGACAGCCCCAAGCTGTACTCAAGTCACATGATGGCTTTGCTGCTTGTCAAAAATCAGGACAGCTCTATTTGCCTTGGGTTAACTAGTTCACATGGCCCTTGCCTACAAGTGATCTCATGTAGCTGTTCATTAGGATGTCAGCTTTGAAGGAAAAAAAAAAAAACCCAAAAAACGATTCCAGAAAGTAAAAATCCACAGGTTGAAGGATTTGATGGGGAGAAGGTAAAATACACAGACTATGGGTAATCAATATCCTGGTTTCTTTAGGCTTACTTGTTAATTCAATAGACTGTGGATTACAATATAAAGGTGATTCCAGACTCTGAAAAGATCTTGAAATATCAGTGGTTACTAAATAAATGTAGGCAGCAGCAGAGTGCTCTTGATTTTGTGAAAAGAGAAAAAAAGACACAGGAGAAGACCTGACATTCCTCCTTCACAGACAGTAACACAGCCCAGAATTCCAGTCCCATCTCACCTGCTTCATGCTTCAAAGAGTAATGCCTGTGAATGGAGGCAACCCTGTCCCACGTTCTTCCCTGTTTGCTTCCATCAGTGTGCTGGCTCAGGGGCTGAGAAATGCTGAGTAACTGATGGATATTCACACTCTGATGCATCATGGCCTGCTAAGGAACAGCTGGGAAGAAAGAGAGTCTTGTAAAACAAATAGAACCATAATCAGAAGGCAAGGATTTTAACTAAAGCTAGGTCTTCTGATGCATATTTCTGACAGCTCTTTTACTTGCACTAAATGCTTCAAGATGTACAAAAATCTGCATTATTTAAGACAGCTGGTTTTCTTTGCCATCAAGTGTTTCTGAAGATGCATTTTTACAGTTTGAAAGCTACTATGCTAACTTGGTGCCATGTATTTGAAAATTGCTTGCTAGAAAAACAAACTAAACAATAAAAACACACTATTTTCATTTGCTGCCCTTTTTTTTTTACAGGACATTGCAAGGATTTTTGAAGGATAGAGAAAAAGGTGGCAGGGGCATTTTCTAAGGGAAATAAATATAGACTTAATTTTTCAGAGTTATGAGAGCTGCAGACAGTAAAAACACCTACAAGGCCAGGCATAAAAGAGAGTAAGGTAGAAATTCAGAAAACAGGTCAGGCTTGCTATAGGTCTCGAGGGAAAATGAGGAACACTATTAAGCTTTAGTCTTTGGGTTCATGTAGCTGCCACAGATTAGATGTTTGCTGGGTTTCACTCACAGGTGGCCAGACAACATTTGGCAATTTCACTTTAAGATAGCTTGTAGTCAAATTTAGAGCCAAATATAGTGACATTCTCATATCAGATTCAAGAGCTTGGTACTCCAGCCCTGCTCAGAGGGTGAAAAACTGGGGTAAACCAGCACAAGCTCGCAGGTATGAAATCAAAGAAAATAAAAACTCTTTTGCAGGTTTTTTTTCCTCTTTCCCTTTTTTTTATTTAAATTTTTTGTCTTCTTTTTTTTTTCTTCTTTCAAACCTACTGTACTGGCTATGTATGATACACAGATCAGAATGACTTAAGAATTTCACAGAGATGGCTCTTGACGTAAAACCAAGATATTTGTGCTTATCTCTCTGGGCACAGTTCTGCACTCCCTCCTGACTATTTCATTCCAGTGACTCTGCTTTCAGAGCTCTCCATTTAGCATGTCTTCCTCTTACAGGGTTGATCAGCAATAGGTATTTTGGTCACAGAGGTTTTCAAAAACATGGGAAAAAAAAACACTGTGATAAATTTGGCTATTTGCACCACAGGACTAATCCAAAAGATACATCTGGTCAAGTAACTGATATCAGGCCACTTTTAATCTCCTTGTCTTCTTTCTTCCTCTACACTTTCACTGAACAGAGACAAGAACTAGGTGAGTGAGTGGGTGGTGGTGTGGAAAAAATGCTACCTCAGCTTGCTAATGACTTAAACTGCTCAACTTAAGGACAGATTTTGGCAGATTCTGAAAATCATGATAGTAGTAACTGACCCAATTATATTGTTTCCATCTAAGCTTTCTGGAATACATTAAAGTAACCAGTTTCTAAAATAATATTATTTTTTCATGTAGTACTTGGAACAAGAGGGAACAGCAGAAAAACTGTTCTTTCACTTTCTACCAAGCCAATGATACAAATAGTTTATTAAGCAACACTGAAGGCATAAATCACATTTTGGTTTTGTCTACTTCCTTTTCATAGATTTGTGGAAAGCTAGGAGTTGAACATCCATTAATACAGCTTCTCTTATCAAATAGCAAAGTATTTTATCAACTTCCTTGAATGTCTTTTGATGGCAAATAATTACACTAAGAACAATGCAAATAAATAAGAAACAGATCATTTCAGTTCCTGTTGGAAATAAGAGACCAGATTAATGCAAAGATGATACCAAAACCAATTGTGAGTGGATTAAATAACCTTCTGTTTACTTATATAGACAGTATTCAAGCCTAGAACAACATTTATTGTGCTGTAATTGTAAGGTGAATTTTGTACTTCAAAATATTTTGTTCTCCATAAATGTTAGAGTTCATATCCTAAAGCGCTCTAAGGCTCTTCATTTCTTTTTTTCTAATCCTTCAGTTTAGGGAGCCACTTTAGAATAAGACTTTACAGATGTCTAAGAAAATAACTTTTTCCTTGTTCATGTATAAAGAGAAAGTGAACATAAAGGCTAGCACTGGATGTCCAAAGCTCCAGCCTTCCACCTGCTGAGATTTAGATCAAACTAAACCACCTTCTTTGCTTGTCTGGCTGGGTTTGCAGTGGTAAGAGTTCTTGAAAGGGGCCTATCACTGTGAGTTTCCAACAGTCACTTCATCCAGTTAAGAAAACCTGTTTCTAGCATGCAGAAGCTCCAGACTTTATCATGACTGGTGAAATTATAATTCATTATCAAGTGCTCCAACAGAATCTATCCACCCATGGAATCATAGAATAGTTCGGATCAGAAGGGTCCTAAAAAGGTCACCTAGTCCAATGCCCCCTGCAATGAGCAGGGACACCTTCCACTAGATCAGGTTGCTCAGAGCCCTGTCCAACCTGACCACGAATGTTTCTGGTGGTGGAGCATCTACCATCTATCTGGGCAACATGTTCTAGTGTCTCACCCCCCATCTTGTAAAATAGTTTTTCCTTATATCTAGTCTATCTTCACCATGAACCCCATTGGTGCCCCATGTGCTAAGGACCAGCCAAAGGCATTTGTTCAATACTGCTTCTTGTTCCTAGGGAGAGATCTGCTAGGAACAGGAAAAGGCACCAACAATAAGTTACTCCTCCAGATTCAATAATTTCATTGAGTCTGTTTTAAAGAAACCTGGGAATAAACCAGCATGGGTGGCTGAACCATCTGCTGTTGGGCCTAGAGGCAATCTTGAGCAATTGAGGCTATGAGTTCTCATTCAGAAAATGGTTACACCCCACTCCCTGCTGTCCAGAAAAACATTTCAGAGACAGTTTTAAGGTACTTAGATCAGAGGCTGCAAGCAGAGAAATAGCCACACCATAAATCTCAAATGGTACTAAGTAGCTCAAATGTTTATTAAGATTCTCAGGTGAGAATCATAAACTGTGTTGAGTATTATGAAAACATTGAAAGCAGTACTTGGGGTAGCTAACTTTTGAGTTGCTTTGGAAAAGCCTTTGTTAACTACAATGACTACGATCTTGGCACATCTCTGAGTTGGAAGATTTTTCAAGAAAGAAAATACCCATTTGACAATACACTGAATAACTGACAGTATCTGTGCTAGCAAGAGCAATAGCAGTCCAATGTCCAGCTGGGATTTTATTCACATATACAGAGTTGGAAGAAAGTGTTGATAAAAATAGAGTGTCAAATACTGTCAGAAACATGATTTTTGAATAGGCCCAGTGAAAAAACAGTCACTTGGTTTTGACCAAAAATTGGTGACCATTTGACCATTTGCTCATGTCACCATTAAAGCAGGATGCTCTCAAGAAATGTAAAAGTATATATTTCAAACAAAGCCCTCCCAAATTAACACTGCAAGGTCTCACAGGAAGCTCTCTATATATTGTATGCACTCTGCCATTTTTGTTCTTATTGCTTCTTCCCTTTAATTATTTTCAAACTTTCATTCTTAAAGTAACATACCTACACATTCTCTGCTCATCCTTCACCATCTATCTTCCAAAAATTATAATTAAGAGAAGATTTATGTCTAATTTGCTAAAATCATTGTAATAATTATTTTTCAATGAAGAGTATTAAAAAATAAATAAAAATAAAGTGAAAGGTGGTTTTGACTTTTTTTTAATTAAAAGAATGTGGATTCGATTTGGGGTTTTTTTTTTAATTACTCTAGTCACTATAATTTTTGTTGTCACAGACTGTGGGACTGCAACAGCATTTTTAAAAAGCATCTTCTAAATAAGTTAAAATCATGCCATACAGTAAACTGAAATGAAGAAATGAATCACATCTCCCATGGGTATAAATCTACAAGATTTCTATCAGGTTAGTTGTTTTATGCTGATCTGCTGGGAAAGTGGTGGTGGGGGAGGCTTAATCCCCTTCTGCATCATTCTTCCCCTCTCCCGCTACACTCCTATCCTCTTATCATCCCTTTTTGACTGGTAAGACTTAAAGTCAGAAATATTTTCAGGAAGTTTTCAAAAGCCTGGTGACACTTCAAACATGCTAGAGGGAGCCAAGAGAGAGAGATTAACTGAGTAACTATATTTGTCTGCATTAGCTTAAAAAGCAATTAGCTCCTGTAACAGGAGACCTAACAGATTGGTGCCTAGCAAGAGTATATATGACTAATTCTATGTGACTGTGTCAAGAAGAGCAGTTTGCCCACCAGAGAAGCTAACATGTTGCTATATAAGAAGCAATTCATTTTGAATTCACATTTTTAAGCTTGCAGCTGCTCTCAACATTTAGGTGTTTTGTTTTTTTTTTTAGTTTTCTGCTTCCTTTTTCCCATAATTATTTTTGACAACTCCATCCCACCTACTCAGCCCAGTGCAAAGCATTGCAGTGGAAAAAGCACTGTACTTCCACCAAGTAAATGAGTAGTACTTTCTTGTGTGTATAACCCCTCTCCTCTTCCTCCTCTCCCCCAGTATGCCCCAGATCCAAGATACCACAGAGGACAAAACCAGAAGATTCACTCTCCTAGAAAAACAATAAAACTCTATTCACTGCAGTGACAGCAACATCTGGATTTATGTTAAAGTTTTTCTCACCTCCTACCCACCCCCAGATTCTCCCTGGTGTAAAGTGGCCATCCCAGAAGGATGCATTTCACAGTTTCTCCTTAGCCATTACTTTGGACTGTAAGATTGGCTAAAAGCAGAATTATTTTGCATGTGGTCCAAACTAGACCACATCTGAGCTCACTTTACAATGGTACTTGTTCTGATGCAATTGCTTCTTGATTCAGTGATATCTGATATTGTGATAACACTGAGAAATCACTACAGGCCTCGACAGCTTGTCCTTGTAGGTTTCCTGGCCTCTGGTCCTTGGGAGGAGGGAGATGGAGGACGAGTGAAATCCTGCACAGCTTCAGGTTGCACAGCTCACCAGCAACCCAACCCCTCACAGCTGTTAAGTTAAACATCTTTACCCTCCTCCTCAGTGGACCACCTTACCTATGTCTGAAGTCACACATTTCGTATCAGGTTGACATTACCTTCCTGGAGACAGCCTTAGAAAAGAGATCCATGACTTTCCAGCTAACTGAGGCTGGAGAAAATTACACAACCCCTCTTCTTCAGCTTCCCTTTCAGTAATGCTATCAAATATTTTCAAGTCTTCAGTTCAAGCAAGTGAATAACACTAGAAGCAAGGCCTAAGCAACTGATTATTAGGTTTCCCTGTAACACAGCTGATAGGTTTCTCACAAGCTTAATTGTATTTTTTTAAGTAGTACAGGAAAACTCCTGCTGTAACCTGACACAAGGAGTGCGGGAATTGATAAACAATACAAAGACCAATTGCTTTGAGAACAACTGATGAGATCATTTACTTATGAAATAGCAGCCTTGACAACAAGGATCAGGTGTCCCTGAACTAGTTCCTGAAGTGAAACCATACCAGGTAATTAATATCAGCCCTGAGAGAGGCTAACATTTCTGTTCAAATCACATTTCTTTCTTCTATCTATGAGCTTTTCTGCAGGCTCGAGGCACAGTGGAGCAGAACAGGGAGTGCAGTTACTTATACAGGCTTTATTGTCTGGAGAACATTCTGCTACCTAGTAGTAGAAAAGGCGACAAAGAGACTGCTGGAGGGTCACTAAGAAATAACATTTTTAAAAAATTATAAAAAGAATCCAGAGCTGAAGCACTGGATATGGCTCAATTTGGCTCAGAAAACAGAGAACTTTCCAGGGCCATTTCCAGCCTTTGCAAGAGACTGTGTTCTTGGAACACAGAACAGAGCAGGCTGAGTGGGCTTGCCATGCCCTGTCACACTATTTACAGAAATTTTGCCTTTTTTAACCTCTACTTTCCTGAAAGGAAGGGTAAAAAGAAGTGTCCTAAACACTTCAAAAATATAGAAAATGCCAACCCAAAACAGCAAAAGTAATTAAAACCTAAGGCCAGCTTAAAAACCATGTTGGAAGTCCTACAGCTGCAGCCTTCAAAGGTTTATTTTTTTCTGGAGAGGGGTGGAGAAGAGAGCTTTGATTTAAAAACCACCACCACCACCACAATGGATCATTTGATCTTTTGGTCCCTCCTGTTTTATTTTAATTAATGCTTCAAAGTAACGATTTAAAGTCAATCCAGCTTTATTAAAGGTTCATTGCAGGATTAAGAGAGATTTGAAACCAAGCCAAATACAGTCAGCAGAGACAAGCTCAAAATGGCCACTCAGCAAATAAAAAGTGTAACCTGCTGGTAGTGTTTTGAGCAATCGGCCGATAAAATCAGGCAGCATTTATAAACACTATAATTTTTTTTCCCCTGGCAATGAAAATCTTTTCAACTCCCTGTTAGTAGGCTTTTGTGCCACTTGTGAAATATTTCCTTTCATTTTCTTAAGAGAGCATTCATTCATTTTAGGTTATTAATAAATAGAATACTACATATATGTGCATCCAGTATGCTGTCATTACCCAAGCTAAAGGCACCATGCATTAGCAACATCATACCATTTGATTGATCCACTCTTTTCCCAGATTTTCAGGTTCAGAAACATCACAATTTTCTAGTTGAAGGGGGTGTCAAGGCTCTAAAATATTCATGACTGCACACTCCTGTCTACATGGACCATGTACAGGACACAGAAGGACCAAGGCTTGTGAAGACAATGAGATTATTTTAAATCTACAGAAGCAGACACCTTTCTACCTCTTCCAGACAGATTGCATTCAGTTGACAGCCTGTCTTGGTGGTATTAGAACTTTGTCTAGGAACTTATTAGTATTTAATATGGATTATGTGCCAACCTATTTCACTGTCCATTAGAAGAGCAGTAAATCTGAGATCTTCTATGAAAAAAGCACTGTGTCTTGTTCGTCACAGTATGAAAAATGTCCCTTTCTCCCTTCCAGAGGAAATGTTATCCAAGTCACAATGCTGAACTCCTCAGACTACATCTACAGCACAACTGTTCAGTGCTTCTGGCTTTCGCTGGTTTTGACAAGACAAGGGAGAGACACATCAAACCTTCACATGCAAGTGTAACACCTTGGAAAGCACTATCCCCTTTCCACCATTCAATGGACATGTGGGAAAAGAGGAATTGCCCTGTGTGAGACATGGATCCAGTGGCAAGGGAGGCAGGAAAG